>NC_140130.1:33466336-34666336 GCF_964035555.1 Netta rufina | reverse complement strand
GGTATCTGGCAGCATCTCCACTGTAAGGCTGTGGAAGTGATGCAGACAGCGTGTCTGTGGGAGGAGAAATATGCTCACAGGGGTTCTTAATACTTAGAGTGCACTGAGCTTTCAGAGTGCAAATCCTGTAAAATAATACAAGGACCTGAGTCATTCAATTCATATAGTTGAGACTGCTCTAGTGAGCCAAGAAGAGGAAAAGAAATCAGGGACAGAGCCAAACTTTTCTCATTTCTCTGCGATATGCTTCATAAATTTCTCTTCTGTGAGGGGAGCTTCGTGTCTCATCATCAGAATAAAGAGCAGTGAGGTTTCGTGCAGTCTCAATAGTTATTAATTAAACCCTCCAGGGCAGGTGAGGAGGTATCCCATACACCTACACAGGGGTGAGCCCAGTTGTCTGCAGGGTTTGGAACATCACTTCATTTTTAGAGCACCTGTGAAGGCTCAGCTCTTATCTTCATGGGGTCTGAGTGCTCCAGAGGGCTCGGCATGTTGGTTGGTGTGGCAAACCCCGCCACCATTTTGACTTTCCCATGGCTCCTGGAAACCATCCGTGTTTTCTCTTCTAGATTCATCCTCAGTACCATTTCCAGGTCTTGTACTAGAGGTTTTGGTTTTATTTTGTTTGTTTGTTTGGCTGGTTGGTTGTTTTTTAGGACTCTGCTCTGAGAGGCACAATACCATTAGTATGTTTAGTGAGAGGAGAAATGGTTGATAAATGTTGCATGCAAATAGCTTTTTGACGTTGTAGTATGAATTGAAGTAATTTGACTGTGTGGGAGTAGAGCATTATTTCAGTGAGAGGTTATATTCTCTTCCAGACTTTTTTCTTTTTTTTTCCACTAATATGAGTGTGCTTCCTTGATGTTATTGGATTCTCGATATTTCATGACCTCCTGGCATGTCCATACAGAAATGCTGAGGCCACTAAGACAAGTAAAATTCAGTCTTTTGTTGTACTCAGTTCAGACTTGTTCAAATGGAGTGCAACCACGTATTTCCATGTTTAGCAGAGTAAGATGGTGTGTTAAAAAGTGTTTAATACCTAGGATTAAGTCTGGTAAATCTATCATGAAAGCTTGGAGCTTTCAGGAACCTGAAGCAGGCAGGGTTGTTATATCTGTGCTGTGACTCAGACTCACAAAACCTGTGGACCCACTGCAGAAATGGGAAGGACATAAGGGTTAGTCTGGGATCATTATTTGTTCTTTGGAGCACACGTTTTGCAATGACAGGGTTCATTCATCCTAGGGGAATTAGGTCTCCAGGTGCACCCCATGGACACTGCCCTCCTTTCTGACATTGCTGCTTTGGATTGGAGCCAGTGTGACTGAACCTGGGAAGAGAGATGGGGAGAAGAGACCCAGGAGAAGGGACTGAGGGAGTGGAATGAATAATGAATGAATTTCTTACCTTAATTATTGGAAAATAGACCTGATAAAGTCTTATCTCATTTAAATCCCTGCAGCTTGCTCACTCTTAATGATGACACTGAAATGACAGCCACATAACACATTCCCCCTTGTTGTCATCTTCAATGAAAATAAATAAATAAATAAATCATTGATGTCATTATTAACATAACACTTCAAATGGCTGGTGCCAATACCTGTCCACAGTTTTGACTCAAATATTGAGACCCAACTCCTGGTCATTGCATCCTGGTATCTCTGCTCCTCACCTTGTCCTGTGTTTGTGTGGTGCTGAGCACCATAGTTTCAGAATGGGACTCTTAAGAGCAATAAAAAATAACTTAATAAAAAGAGGTGAGAATAATATATGAAAATGCCTGCATAAATAATAGCAACTTTTGCATATGTCAAGGTATATAGAACAAGAATTACCTATATAGTTTTAAAACTGATTTTCAGATGCTGCACGGAATTGTTTGCTGTTCCATCATCAGCTGCTCACTGTCTCTTCTGTGTGGTATTTGAGTTGCTGATATAGAAATGCAACCTCTGATCAAAATGGAAACCACCAACACACACCTCTTCCTGAACCCCAGATCTCTTACAAAGTTGCATAGGTTTGGGCAATGGTTGTGTGAGCCCACAATGTTTTAATGTCTAATGCTTCTTCTGAATTATTTCCTTTTAAAGTATGCTGCCAGGTCCCTTAAATGACAAGGTTCACATTGTCAGATACTGCTCCCTGCTAACCACAAAGTGCTTCCCCCTGTTCCAGGTGAGACTGTGGAAAGCAAATTGGAGTCCTCAAAACAGCTGATGCCAAAGGACCCACCAAAAGATTATGAGATAACATCTCCCGTCCTTTTGAATGGAGAAAAGTGGAGACCAGCAAACAACATTTATTCAAAGGTTAGTCTCTGTTTTGCCTGTTATTTTATTCTGAGGTGTATAACAACTAGAAGGCTTTGGGGGAAATTAATGTGCTTACTTCATCATAGCTATTACAAGCATATTTTTTATATTTTACTAGAGGATCTGCAGTCAACAATTTTTACTTTCCTAACATAACAAAATGAAGGAGGTATTTGAAATTAATATTTGTTGTTGTTGTTGTTTGTTTTTGTACTGTAAAATGGCATTCTTATTTCAGATTGCAGAAATGGAAGGAAAATCATATTTTTAATGAATTTAACATACATTGCTTGAGATTTTATAATACAACAACAAAGCAGCCACCAAAATGAGGGAGAATAATTTACCAGTGATTTTGACTGAACAGAGATTGTTTCCCCATCTTGACAGACCCTGATAAGCTTTCCTCCTTCTTTTCCTCAGCCATTGGCTGGTGATACTGGTGGCTGTTTTTAGGAGAAAAGGCCTGCTTTCTGTCTCCAGAGCCTCCTCTTCAAGTTTGGAAGACAAGTCATTGTTTCTTTTATTATCACTGAGGATGTCATAGGAATCTCTTACCCAACCTTTCCAAACAAGCTTTTTAGGCCCGTTGTTGTTCTGGCTTCATTTATACATATATTTTCTAGTAAGTGTGAGGAGAGAAAAGTTAAATTTTCAAGCAGTCAAAATGCTAACTAAAAAAAAAAAAAAAACGTACCATCATAGAAACCATGAAAACAGCCTGAAGAGCCCATTAGAAGCAACTTTATAGCATCAGGAAAACGTTTCACAGAGAAATCCTCTTGGCTACTGCCACTGTCTGAGGGACACAGCTTTGAGTTGTGTGGCTGACAGACAGAAGTAGGTGTGAAAAGACATTTCAGACAATGGGTCTGACTTTCAAAAACTGTTTTCTGGGTGAAAATTTTGCTTCCTTATTCTTTTTCACCCTTCTAAATGGGAGAGAAAGGCCAGTCCCTGGTTTGAATATCTGCAGTGATGAAAGGGATATCATTGTGGATATATAATAGCTTATCTTAGAGAGATAACACAGATGGCTTGGTCCTAGATGTATGTGCAACTCTATTTTTAGATCATTTAATTAGAAACAGGCATTCTCCTTACAAAGTTCGTCTAGCTACTCGCTGTAGCTTTCTGAAAGACTTACAACAGAGTATCTTTATGTGAGTAATGATAATATGATTTATATCATTAATTTGTTTCCCAGAATTGCTTTGAGTTTAAGATGAACATTAGAAAAGATTTGTGGTTTGGTAGAAAGATCCACGTGCTGTATCAGCACTTTTTTTTCTTTGAATACTTCTTTTCCATGGAAACTGTTATAAATTAAATGCATAGAAGTGCAGATCAGGCTGTGGGAAGAACAACAGCATTAAACTGGTAGTGAAGAGTAATGAATAGCTTGTCACATAAATATTGATCAAAAGCATAAAAGCTAAATACTGTTGAATTCAATGGTTAAGTAGGACCTATTGTTCTTCAGCTCATTTCAAAGTGTTCCCCTATTTTATTTTAATTTTAATGCAGTAAAAATAAAAAGTACAAAGTACTTGTAACCAGGGGAATGGTATTGCAATAGAATATATAGTAAAATAAATAATGTAGTGATTATAAAAATGCCAAAGTGTTAAAGTTATTTGTGTATAGATAATTGCCTTGCAATGAAAGCCCTATTCTCCAATCCTCTGGTCGTAAATACTCTTGCTTAACAATTAGAAACCATGCTAGTCATTTAGTGTAGCATACACTTTCTTTGTGATCTTAAGGATAAAAACATCCTTTTATTTACATCAGGAGTCACTGCAATATCTGTTGGGATATCTCATTCACAGTGCGTCGTGAATTGTTATTAAGCTAATGACTTTCTTCTTGAGGGCCTTCTATGCAGTACACTGTGCAGAACAGAAGCAAAAAAAAAAAACATGTTTCTGCTGACACTAGTCCCACTGACTAGTCACACAAACACAGTCTTGTTCACTAGCAAGATTAAAATTTAGTTTATTAAAGGAAAAGGGGGAAAAAAGTTACTTATCTGTAACCTAGTTTTATTTTAATACACTTAGTATATACTTTTTCAAGGACATCTAATCATACATAATGATATAGGTACTATCTAAACATGATGGTTAAAATTAATGGCAGGAAAAATCCAATTTTAAAATCAGACATGTAATCAAATTATATTTAAAGAATTTGGGTTTTCCTAAGTATAAATGCAGTGCTTTGTTTCAAGAGAGAACCTATCATTTGTTGGGCAGACTGCTTTTTTTTCTTTTTTCTTTTTGTTCCCCTCAGCCCTCTCAAACTGTAATTACAAGAAGCCAAGATCAGGATTTTAGTGTGGTACTATTAGTTCAGAAGTGCTATCTTTTTCTTTCCAGTTTGAAAAGAAGTGTATGTTCATGCAAACACTTCGTATAGTGATACACATTTAAAAAAAAATATGTATAATTAATAGAATGTACTAGGGAAATACATACATGTTTATGCAACTGTACAACTCTGTTCATGTAGTTGATGGTTGCTAACTCTTTTGGCATCCTTTGATGGAGTCAGAAGATTTAGATAATTTTCAGTTGGACTATTCGAATGGTGCCCAGTGACATTCTTTTGTTAACTAGATATAATGTTCTGTTGCTAATTCTGAACATGTTGCTAAAATTAGTGGCTACTATTTGGAGTATCCAGTTGTTGCTAGTCAGGACTACTGATGAGTAACTATTTGTGGGTGTGTGACTGCACAATCAGGACCCTGAAATGTTGTGCAAGGTCGCTGTGTGCTTTCAAACAATAGCTGTCCATATTCTATGCAGATGTGATTTCCGTCTTCTCTGAAACTTTGTGTGCATTATAAAAGGTGTTGATAGATCATTATACTAAATGCCTAGTTCCAGTTCCCTTCCCATTTCTCTCTTTCATCTGTTCATAGTTCTGTGCTCGCTGTCAATTCTTTTCACAGTGCTTGGTCTAAACCCAAAAGGGTTGGGTTCTGGTTTTCTTATTTATTTCTAAGGTTTGAACAATTTCTTTTTCATTTTTATATTATTTGAGTGCAGAAAAAAAAAAAAAAAAAAAGAAAAAAAACCTCTTTTCCCCACTTGTTCCCGGCTGAATATTTTTCTTCAAACTTGGCTCAAGACTTAAAAATCAAGCCAAGTTTGATGAGAGTTGGGTAAGTGATGTTTTAGTACACAGAACACTTTAGGGAAGATTTTTAGAGGACCATCTGTTTGGCTTCAGCTTTTATCCTCACACCCTGTTAGGGACACACACTGGTTAATGTGTGCCAGATCCCACCATCACAGGAGCTGTAGGTCAGGTGATAGTGCTCACTTTAGACCACAGCTTGAAGCACATTCCTTCTCTTTGAGACACAAGAGCTAGGTGGGAAGTATTTTACATGGGCATTAAGGGCTTTTTGGTTTCACTTCTACACTTTAAAGGTTATAACTGTGGGAAATGGTGTCTGCCCAGTATCTGAGACCTTCCAGGGCAGATATGAAATCGTAATGCTGAGAGGCATTCCAGGGTGGCATTGCCTGGAGCTGATATTTGTTCTCCTGGAGCAACATCTTGTTGTGGAACTTGGCACTCTCTCCTCTAACCAGGGCTACATCCAGATCTTAAAATGCAGGAAGTTTCTGGGAAATTGAAGGCATTTTGTGCATTCATGAAACAATTGATTATACAGGTAAATGTAGAGTGTTGAGGTCATACTAAATTAGCACAGATCTTTTCTCCTCAGTTTCGTGTCATCTGTCACTCAAGTGTAGTTTTTTTCTCTGGTGGTGGCCATGCAGCATCAGTAATGTCCTTGCTGGCACCTGCAAGGACTGAAATATGATCACAATGTTGATTCTTGCAGGATTTAGTCCTCTGAAGTTTCCAAAAGCTTACAAGCAAGTTAGGTGCAACTCTCCTTACTGGATGATGCTTTGCATCTTTCAGTGCTTATGCACATACTTCTGTAATTCTGATCTTTGTGTCTCTCTGAGTGCAATATTAGACTGCTCCATACACACATGTATGCTCCAATCAGGCTATGATTACAATTCAGAAAGATCATTTTGAATGCAGCTGAAGCTGGGCAGGTATTGAAGGACCCATAGCCATGCAGCATGCAGCTGAGTGTGGTTTCTGAAAAGCCCCGTATGAAGCTAGAGAGCCCTGAAATCCTTTAGGTTGCTTTGAGTTTGCAATTTGTCCGTCCAGGTTGCTTTCAAATAGTGCAGAGAAATATTTTTTTAGTATTAAATTTGGTCACATATTGGGGACAACGAGCACATTTTGGTCTGCAGCTTCTTAAAAATGATTAGCAACGAGACACTATATGCACATGATGTACCTGTCAATGGATTAGACTCCTAGTCTGCTTGTGTCATAGTGAGTCTCACCTGTCTCTTTTTAAAGTACTATCACTGATCTCAATTAAGAAAGGGTATATTGGAAAAGCAACTTCTCCCCAAGCTTGCAGTCAGACCTCTTATTGGGCAGTGGCTTTCCACACAGCAGCACCTTCTGGTCTGTTGCTACTGGGGTTAGAGACAAGCAAGAGAAGAAGATGCCAGTGACGGGCAAAGGATGGGGACAGCTGCCGAGGGTTTCCTGTTGAAGAACAGCTGCATTCAACGCTCACAACTTTTAAATCCAAATATATCAGAAATTCATTTTACCATGGGGAGAAAGGGCAGGGAAAAATGGGTTCAGGGAAGGCTAAAACTGCTTCGCCAAGCCAAAGATTTCAAGGCCAGATTCTGAGCTAGTGTGACTCAGTTTTCTTCCTTTGGCTGGGCTGATTTAAATCAGGTTTGTGGATTGAAACTTTAAAGAGTTTTCAAAAATGGAGATAAGGAAGATGAAAAGACAGAAAATTCCTTTTCTTGTAGTAACATTATATTCTTTCTTGGTGTTATGTTACACTTTGAATCTAAACTCTAGCAATGAAATTCAAAGCTAAAGATGAAGGCCATCTATAAATATATAGTTAGACCATAATTCTTCTAGTTTTTAACTGTACAGTTGTCACAGCCCAAAAGATTCTGCATGTAAAGTGGCAGAATATTACCATTTCTTACTGCTTAGTATGCATTGCATCCCATTGAGCTCGCAGAGAAGCGGCTTTTCTGCCTGCCTCATTCGTGAAGCATCGTGTTACGGATTGTGTTCATAAACAAACATCAGAAGTTTGATCATTGATATGTCATTTTGGATGCTGATTACTTGAATCTTGACGTGAAATTCTTTGCTGTCTGTAAAAGCATCATCTCCTTGGACAGTTGTTAGTTATCTTTATGGTTCTCTGGGTTTATCAGATGTATCAGAGGTTACACTGATTCTTTTCACTTATTTTTTTTTTTTCCATGACTTCCCTATAAGGTCCTAATCCAACACCTGCTGAACAAAGGTTTTACCACCAATGAAACAAAAAAGTTATTGGAAGGAACAAGAAGAAACTTTAAATGTGTTAAAAATTCACAGCAATAATTCTGGAGATTTGAGAATTTATCAATCTGCGAAACAGCAATGATCCTGTTTGATCCCATCCTTTGCTCTTCCCTTGCTGCATTTCTCTTGCAAACTAGCAGACCAGGCACAGTCTGCCATCATCCAGTCCATCATCTTGAGTTATGTGTGCACTCTCCTTCCAGTGCTCTTATGAAGTTTCTGGTGCAACCAGTGGAAAGATCCCAGTTTAACAGGATCTCCAAGCTGGTTGACATTTCCCCTCTTTTCTGCACCTCGCCATCTTCTTGCGTGACTCCAACTCAGGGTTTGATGCAAGGAGTACAGCTGAGAGGCCCTCTATGTCAGATCATTAATTTAGAGCACAGCCTTTTCAAGAGCAAACCCATTCAAGTTTATTTCATAACTGGCATAGCCTTCGTGCAAGTGATAATTGTTTATATTCCCTCCAACAGAGCCTCCTGCTGTTCTTTTTCATTTGAAATAATTACCAAAGTTTAGACTTCCAGACAATTGTATTAAGGGGAATCATACAGCGCTGCTTAAACAAGTCTTTGAAGGCTGAGAGGACAGCTTTCATAGCTCTTTTACATAGTTGTTTTACATATCTTAAGAGAGAGAGGCATAAACAGAATTTATAGTCCTCTCCATATTTTTATGACTCATGAGTATCAAATATAAGAGGCAGAGCTGTGCATGCTGCTATGGCTGTGTCATCAGCTGGGAATGCAGCTTGGCATGGACAGCCTCAGTGGTGTGAGAAACTGCACTAAACCTTGATAAAGTTCTCTGGGAGATCTGCTTATTGAGCCTTTAATTAGTAACCTGTTAGTCATTAATTTAATAGCCCGGTAAACAATCTGTTATTTCTTTTGCTTGTTATTATACCTAGAGCCCTGCCTTGTAGGGCCACTGTGAGAACTAATTAATTAGAAAAATATATGCTCTATTATTTAATAACAGTCCTGCACTTGTTTAATTCAGGAATAGCGTGATTTTTATTTATTTATTTATTTATTGTGGAAGCTACTGGGAAGGAAATGCCCAGGTCCTCCCAACCCTGAAGCTGCTTTCACATCGCAGCCACAGGAAAGCCAGCCTGAGATGGGGTCAAAAAGTTGTTCAGTGGCTCTTCTGCCACACAGGTCTGGTGTGGGGTGCATGGGGAAAAGGGGCTGTGTCACCTCCTCTGTTCTCACTGAATTTCTACGACTGTGCTAGTAGGGTTGGACCACTTTACTGGGTGAGAAAAAGCAGCTTCAAGCTGTCCCCACCACCTCGTCTCATGCAAGAAAGGGTCTTCACAAAAACATCTTCTCAGTCAGTGCCTCACCTATGTTCAACCAATTGATTAATCTTATCATTTCTTTTAGGAAATTAACACAAAACAAAACGCTGGGAGGTGCACCCTGGTTCTAGGTACTTGCTGGATCCTACACAGCAGCTACAGGGTTGATGAATTCCTGGAGCTGGGACCACCAATAAAAAGTTTGTGTTGGTGATTGAGTAGGGGAAATTATTTTCTCTGTCTGCACTGAATCAGTGCCCTGGTTTCAACGAGATACACTAGTGTTCATTTCCTGCCTGAAACACTTGGGCATACTGGGAAGTGTTAAGCAATTGGGATTCATCCCAGAAAATGGTCCATTTCATTTTTAGCTTAAGTGATACAGTGTGTTAAGTTTGTAAAGTTCTGTGGGATAGTTCAAGCACAATATAAATAGCAGATAGTATTGAGAGAGATTGTTGCTTCAATAAAGAGAAAACCTAGAGCTTTATATAAACCTTCCGCCAGCTTCCCCCACACATACCCCAGCCCCCTTAGCATTTTGGAGCCCTCAGTAGGGTGAATTTCCCTTTCATGAGGTTGTATCACGCTGAGCTGTTGGGAGGAATTTTGTCATACTTGGCCAGTGAAGATCGCCAGTGATATAATAGTCTTGGGCAAGCTCTGTCTCCCCGTACCACCCGGGCTCCCTCTGCCAGCAATTGTATACGATGGGGCTCTGCAGAAGTGCTTTGCTGTGCTCACTGACTTTGACCCACCAGCTATGAGGTAGTGTCTCAGATCTGGGCTTGAGGAATCTGCTCATATGTTCCTCTGTAAGGTGATGGGGCTGAAGTGATGTTCTTAAATGTGAGTTTTCAGCCTCTTATTAAAAAAAAAAAAAAAAGGCAACAACAGACAGATCATACATTCCCTAAGAAAACAGAAAAACAATTTTGATCTTAATGATCCAGTTAATGATAGTAGCCCTTTAAAGTGGTATTGAAATCGAAAATAAAGTTCTTGCAATTATGCGGCATTATACCGATTTTGTAAAGTGCTTGCACTGAGGCATTTTCATATTGAATTAATTTAGCTTATACTTGGCTATTTCACATCTCTTGCAACAGATCTTCTGAGCGTAAGGTATGAATTTCAGTGTTGGATTAAAATAATGCTTTACTTTCCAGCCCTGAACATGTGATCATTCTTTTACAGGAAAAAGGAGAATCTCCCTTGTTCTTAATTCTTATTGAGATTGCCTTGGGTCAAGTTGAAAACAGTGTAGTCCCTACAGCAGGCTCTCTCCTGCCATACATCCTCCTGATAAGAGTCCTTTTCATGATAGCAGCAGGACTAGAGACATTTCCAAGGACTAAAATCCTCTGAGCAGGGGATGACCATGACCAAGAGCCATTGACATATTCTATGATGAAGACCCTAATCTCAGGAAGCAATAGTAAATTAAATTGTACTCAGTGTATGCATATTTTAGGGATGAAGGGGTAAATTTAGCTGGTAGATCTACCAAGTCCCATTATCCCATTAACCCTGATGGTTTTGTTGTTGAATTATAATTCTATTTGAATGTAATTAAATTGAACCCCAGATGATCTACCTCTTATATACGGATATTTCTCGTTCCTCAGAATTCTAACAGAAACTCATAGTGGTACTATGCTGATAAGAAAAATAAAATTGATAATAAGCCTTTTTAAAATGTAATAGTAATATCTTGACAATAAAAAGGATTTCAAAGTGTTGCTATTTTTCTACAAATAAAATGACTGCTAAAAAACCTGCCAATTATTTTTGAAACGCTCATATAGATGAGGTAAAAATAATCCATACCCCTTGGATATGGTAGCAGAAATTTTGCATTCAATTCCTGTCTTGAGGAAATTGTGTGTCCCTTTTGTGCAATTTTTTTCCTCAAGGACACAGTTTTCAAGTATTATTGAGCTTTCGAAGCTTAATTTAACAAAGTGATTGCAATTTACGGCATTGTAGACACAGTGGAGTGATGAAGCCTAATGAGATAGGAGACAAAATGCTTTTGGTGATAGTTGTGTAATGCATTTCCATGTGTACGATGCATGTGCAGTGCTGCCAGAGTCTGCAGGCATTTTACTGCAGGCATTGAACTCATCCATATCCTGCAAGGATGTGCTTGTGTTATTTCTGGTCAGTGTTATGCAAAGTCTGCTAGTGATACTGGTTGCAATGGAGTATGTTTTCCCACACCAATACAGCATCTAGATATTTATGGTCACTTAGGCGGGGGTGTCGAGTCTGCAGAGAGGTCTCGTTGCCGCTCATTGTCCATGGCGAACCAAAATACATCAAGCTCCATTTAAATCTGCAGCTCTGCCTTTGAGATTGCCCTTTCATCCTCTGCCCCAAATCCCGGGATGCTTATTTGTTGTTTCCTCTGAAGTTTGAATCATGCTCAGGAAATGAAGTGCTCGTAGGTCCTACCCTCATTCCTTTGCCCTTACTGTGTCTTCTGCCTTAGGATCAGCTTTATTTTCCTTCTTCTGAATGAACTTGTTCCCTCTTCTCTTTGGCCATCTCCCTCCACCAGGAGCTGCTGGGTGGTTCCTTGGCAGTGTTTTTCTCTTTGTTCTCCTTTGTTTTTCTCCTTCCCATTGACCGCAACCTTTGTGACAGGCTTCAGAGTCCTGCACTAAACTGGTCTTATTTGGGAGAACCTGCCAAGCCCTTCCTGGCCAGTAATTGCCATCTGGAGTGCTTTGCCTCGTGAGGTGGCAGTAGTTCACATCATGTTTCAAAAGTGAAGCCAGTATATAATTTTAATATTCGGGAGAAATATATTCATAACCTGAGTCCACTTAACTGAGCACAGGAGCAAATGTTTTATGTCAAAGCTGCCTAGCTATGGGAGGATCAGATCTTCATAGAGATGCCTAATTTTTGCACACTGGTGGATGCTATTTTCCGGTACACTTCATTTGTGTGAGTGTTGGAGATGGCAGGCTCCTTCGGGCAGTGATATTGGACGAAATCCTACACTGGTGTCTCTCAGATGACATTATTTACTTTAGTTTCACCCATTCCATCATCTTTCCCTAGATGTTTTTGCATTAAGTACATCTTGTACTGAAAAAGAAATGCTGCTGAAGGAGGTCTGCTTCAACTCCTGGCAAGTGACAATGAGACAAAAGCTCGGAGATGTGTTAATCTAAACAGCCGTAGTATCCCTGCCCCAAAAAGGACCGGTTCCTTGGCAGATACTGCATCTGCCTCTTTCAAAGGAGAGGGGAATTTCTGGAAATGAATCTGTTGCGGGAAAAGCCAATAAGAGAAACTGCGTAATTTTGTCCTTAAAGTTACTTCTGGAATATTACCATTTAAATACTGCACCCTCCCTTCAGCCTACACTGGCATAGTCAGGGTGCATTTTCAGCAACAGAAGAAAAAGTGGGATTCCTAAATCAAGTATCTCCAACAGAAAATGCCTTTCTCTTGGTTGCAACAGACAGAAACATTGTTTAAACCAGACTTTTTTTGGCATTTACTGGCATTACTAAGAAAGAGTTGGCAAGGAAAGTTGGCAGAACGAGATGAGTTGGATAAGCTTTAAAGATTTTTTTTTTTCTATAAAATGAATATCCAGAAGCTGTGTAAATGTATTTTTTTTATTTTTTTTTATTTTTTTATTTTTTACTTGAAAAGCATATAGAAAGACAACATATACACATTTTTGATGAAATGGCATCTAAACTGCCTGCACCCTCCAAATTCAGTTCTGTCAATTAAAAAGATGGAAGGAAAAAAAAAAAAAAAAAAAGACAAAACAAAACACCTCAGGAAATCCCTAGAATGTTTATTCGGGAACAGACCAGCCTGTTACAGTCATTAGTTTGCAAAGGTATTTCTGTTATAGTCAGAGGGTAAAGTGAATTTTAACCTTTTATTGCCAAGAGACGTCATGTTTGTTAGTAGAGTAGCTATTGAGATACGTTGAAGCATATAAATTAGTGTAAATTAAGAGAGTGGTGTATGTAAAAAAACAAACCAAAACGAGATCATAAAAGTACATCCCATAGAGAGAAATTTAAATCAATTTAAATGCCTGTAATTAAATTTAAAGTTCTATGTTTCATACTTTCCTGAGTCCCTATTTATTACTTTAACATTTCTGATTGTAAAAAGTTTTAATTGCAACAAAAATACATTTCAAAATATTGACCTCCATTTTCATTGTACGTTTTAGTGCAGAATTGCTTGCAGACTTGGTATGTTGATTATAAAGGAAGAAAAGGAATAGCGGTGGACTGGTTTAAGCTGTGATCTGTGGGAGCCCTCCAAACACATGTGGTTGTTTCCCAGGATCCCCATAGGAGGGAGAGAGGAAAGGAAACCGCTGCTCTGTGGAGACGAAGCACTGAGAGCCTGGGAACAGTGCAAGTCACAGAGGGCAAATTTAAGATATGGATAGAAATGGTTTCTTTTTTTTTTTTTTTTTTTTTTTTTAAGATGGAAACCTAACTTTGTATAGTCAAACATCTCCCCTTTTATTGCCTTGACCTTTTCCATCTATAAAATGGGAATAAAGTTTAATCCAAGCCATGGGACATAAATTTGATTTTGGTAATGGCCTTTTCAGATTAAAAAAGTTATTTGTATTCATACTCACACACTGTACAACTTTTAGGGAGCAAGGATTTGCTCTTCTGGGGGAAAGATGAATGTCTTGCATGTGTGGATAAATCATGCATGTGTTGTCAGAACAAGGGAACAAATATTTTCAAGATTTTAGTTTCCAAAGAATTAAAGAGGAGGAGTGTTTGCAATGCTGAGTACAAGGGTTTTCACTGTTACAATCTTAGAGGCAATTTAAGAGCAGCTTGTAAGTACTATGAAGAACACTAATTGAAATTTTTATAGTATACGATGAGCTATATAAATCAGTCCAAGTCCCCTTTAGCACAATCACCTTTCTTTGATGGAAATGACAGTGACATGAAAACACTGTTTTTCAAGGAACATTTGAGAAACATTATTTTAGGGTATTATGTATTTTTCTTTCAAGTGCACATTTTTACTGCCCTCAAATGTACAATTCAATCATCAAGCATCAATTTATTTTTAAAACACAACTTATTAGTTTTAATACACGTCCATGCTTCTTTTACTGACTAATT
This sequence comes from Netta rufina, assembly GCF_964035555.1. Classification (NCBI taxonomy): domain Eukaryota; kingdom Metazoa; phylum Chordata; class Aves; order Anseriformes; family Anatidae; genus Netta; species Netta rufina. Next base: position 34,652,111 of record NC_140130.1, on the reverse strand, counting down.
TAAAAAAAAAAAAAACTCAATGTATATGATTGAAAGCAACTCCCAGTTCAGCCTGCACAGAGTATTTAGCAATTTCTCCAAACCTTTGTTTGAGATGGAAGACAATGTCAGCTAGGTTTGGACAATTCTTTTAAAAGATATTCCTGAGGCTTCCTCACTGCATTGATGAATATCCCATCTTCCTTCCTTCCTTCCTTCCTTCCTTCCTTCCTTCCTTCCTTCTTTCCTTTTTTTTAGGGAAATATCCAGAAGTTTTTAACAGTGTTCATTGCTAAATAATTTAGAGGAGTCCAATCTGCTTTAAGTCTCTTTCAACGTTATGGAAATGGAGGTGTTTCATTTTGTTTTTTTTTTCAGTTGCATATTTGTTTGTTTCCCAGCAAAACCTTCACTTTTCTTGGTGAAAGAAAAATCAATACATCACTGGTAAAACACACCAAGACACATTACTTAAACTGAAATTATTAAACTGAAAAATTATTAAATTAACACGGTCAAGGAAAATGATTTGGAAACAACACAGTATGTTTTTATTGCCTCTTCAGCAGCCACCATGTCATTTAAAATTTTTACATTCTGCATTTTTGTATTTCATATGTATATTTTCCCATTTTAACAATGAGAGTTTCTAAAGTTCCTCAAGAGCAATTTTGAAATTGCTTTCATGACCTGTTCCTTTGGAGCGATGTCTGGTTCCTGACAGTCCACCGTAAACAAATGAGACATTTCTTCAACATTGAATAAAGTCATATGCCAGTTTATTGCTGTCTTTACCTGTCTCACAAAATCATTTCTCTGTATCTCTTGGAATGTGCAGATTTGATTCTTCAATTTTATGGAGTTTTATCTTGTCTGTTGATGCAATGTCACCGTCACAGTCTTGATATGGGAAAGGAAATAACTTGTCCCACATATTTAGCCTAAGGCAATGTTTGTATGTACAGGGTATTCTTATCTGTGAATTTTGATTTACAAACCAAAATTTGATTGAGTTGTGTTGGAGGAAGTTGATATACCTTCTTTATCCAGTTTATGGTGAAATTTAGGTTTCTTTAACACCAGAGTTTCTATGTAAAAGCAAATAACTGCTGTCTGAGGCAGTAATACAGCAGCTCTCAGCTAGGGCAGTTCAGATTTAGTTGCTTAGGACTCAGGAGGCCCTTGCAGGTGAGGATGCTCCAATGAGTTGTCCATCTGAGTTCCTCTCTGAAACTCTCTAGTCTCCTGGCAAATAAAGATTCTCATTTAAGCTTCATGATATGGCTCTGAAACCCTCCTTTCCCAAACATCTCAGGAAATCACCACAGTTGGGGAAACCCTACAGGGCCTTTCTCTATTTAATGTTGCCAAGCCTGAATGAAATTTCCAAAAAGATTATATATAGTTTTATACTTGTCAGAAGACTCTGGCTGGCTCCTGTGCTTCAAAGTCCCATTCTAAACATGCTGAGTTTGTTGACGCTTCATGACAGTGCAGTAGTATCCATATCTGGCAAACATTTACTATTTATACAGATGCTAATGAACCTTTTCAGAAGCTTTCTTCTTTGTACTTTGCTTACCTGTATGAGATAGGAGTACAAAACCCAGGTCTGGTGCAGTATGCCAGTATTTACCAGAGTAAAATTTTTCCCTATATTAGCATCAGTAGGGCTTCTGCTGCTGTATTATATCCTGTTTGGGGCAACTCTCTTCATGAAAGAGACAGGTCACCTGGGGGAACACAGGAAGGAGTGCAGGCAATGGTTAGAGGTCTGAAAGCGTGGCCTGTGGTGAGGAGTAAACAACTGGGTTGTCGGTCCAGTTGAAAGAGAAAAAGGCTGAGTGGAGAAATAATGAATCTTCAAGTATGTAAAAGCTGCGGGAAAGTAAGAGGCAGTAATTAGTTCCTGTGCCACTGTTAGATATGCACCCTGTCTAGCAGCAACAAGAAGAATGGCCTTACAAGGCAGCAAGTAAGAGCTCGGTAATGAAGATAATGAGAAAAGGATGTATTTACATGCATACAGTGAGGAAGGGAAGCTTTGAAGTCTCTGAGTGCACTCGGTTTTCAGAAACACCAGAGAAACAGCTGCTAACGAGAGAGGTATAGTTGATCCTGACATGGGGCAGGAACCTCTGAAGTCCCTTAATCCACATTTTCTATGATTTGAAGTGAAGCGAAGACCGTTCTTTCTCCTTTATACAAAAATCTGCTTTGAAAGATTTTATCATCTCTAGATTTCAAAGAATAAAGTTTGGATTTTTTTTTAATTATTATTATTTTTTGATACCTGAACACTTCCTTCACAGGGAATATTTCAATTTCTTGTCTAAGATGAAGACTTTGTTGACCCATGTCTTTTCTTTCTCTTCCAATTAATAACTTAGCACAGTTTAAAACCAGATTCTAAATAGTATATAGACAACATAAACTATAATGCTGTCTCAACTGGGTGAAGAGAAGATGTTCCAGAAGAAGTTGAACCTTTTGTTTTTGCTGCTTTAAATGTTATTATTAATTCAAGGACATGCACTGAAATCACAGAAGCAGATCGGGATGCCAGGGAGGTTGGGATATATATAACCTGAGGAGGTTGGGTTTAGGGAGGAATTATTTAGGGCTCTGGAAGGACTTGTTAAATTTTGTGTTGTGCTGTAGAGTTCCCAGGTAATCACAGACAAGTCAATTAGCTTCTCCCTGCCATAGCTGCTCATCTGTGAAATGGAGATTGTGTTACGTCTCTGTCTCGCAGACTGGTGCCAACTTATGCATGGGGAGGTTCTCACTTGAGCGGTGATAGAGGCTGGTATAAACATGCATGACAGTTTTAGAAAACAGTAGTAGACAGCCTGAGGAAATCCTTTCTTTCAGGAGTTTTGGAGATTCGGGAAGGAGATATAAGCCATTCTGTCGAGACAGGTTACAAAAAAATACAATGCCCATGTGAACTGTTGACTGTGCCTTGTAATAACACTTACCTTATTGCCACTTTCCAAAGTATATGGTATAAAATATTGTAAACAAACTTTCATGGGAAGATTAATCTTTTGAAAGTCTCTTTTGTACGTCTTTTTGGATTTTACAGAAAACTTGTTATGCAGAAATATCCAGGCTTCACCAGAGGCTTTCTGGGAGTATAATGCCATTAAACAATGTTGGGTGGCAGCAGCAGACTCGTATCTGTGTCATCTGTTACTCTGAGAAGCATCAAAGCTTCAAAAGCTTTTCAGGAAGGGGGAAGGGAGGAGGGGATTTAACTGCAGTGCATCATAAATAGACCAAATCCTGAGATGACAATTTCAACTGTTTACAATAAGCAAGAAGTAATTCAAAACACATTCTGGGACATTTGGGCTGTAAAGTCCTTCTGGTAGATCACATGGGCTGTGTTTCAGAGCTGTTTTATTTTTAATTAGCAGTGAACAGAGACATGGTGTTTTTTATTTTTTTATTATTTTTTTTTTCAAAGGATCAACTGAATGGAAACATGTTCAGTCCAGAGCTGGTTGTTAGGTTTGTATTTATTTATTTATTTTTAATTTCTTTTTTTTCCTCTCAGTATCTTTTCTGCAGATTTATATTAGAAGCTGTGCAGAAAGTAGATTGGATGCTGAGTGTGGCTTATCTGGTGCAGGAAACGTGAGGTTGGCCTGTTGGAAATTTTCAGGTGTTCCACATATTTGTTCACTCTGTGCTCCTCAGTGATGCATCTCTTTGTGGTAGCACTCTTCCTAATGTTAAGCTGAAAATATGTGTTTTTTTTGTTTGTTTGTTTGTTTGTTTTTAAAGTAGGTAGCTTGTTGTTCTAGGTTGGATAGGAAGGCTCCTCTGTGTCTAAAAGTGAGAATTTTCCCTCACAAAACAATAGATCTATAAACCTGATGGGAGTTCAGCCACATATGGCATGGTATATCCATCTAGTGCGAATACTGAAATCTTAGTCCAGCCTAGGGGACATTGGTGTATTCAAATTTCCATTCCAGTTTAAAGGAGGTGGGGGGAAAGAAAAGAATAAAATAAATAAATAAATGAATAAATAAGCAGAGAATCTGAGACTATCACCAAGGTTTAAATCAACTTGTTTTCAGAGCTTTACTGCATTTGCTTAGGAAAAACTGAATACAGTGGATTGTTTCAGGTAATCTTTATCAGTCTCTTATCTTTGGTAATTCACTGGCTTCTGGTATTGGGGCAGGCAGGCAAAAGCAAAGCAGAGCTGGTACAAAAAAATGGCTTTACAAGAAGTGTATGTAGAAGCATACTTGAATGATATGCATATGATATGCATAAAGGCAACTGAGAGCTGTCCAGAAAGGCAGATGGATGTTGTACTGTCCTGATGGGATGATCCGGTAGCCTGAATTTGCAGGGGCAGATTTTCGGAATAGATCCTGTTGCATACAGAATTAAAATAGAGTTTGCAGCATGCAACTGTACTTGTTCATCATCTTCTAGCTGCAGGAACAACTGCTGCTTTCTTCCATAATTTCAGTGCTACTGTCTGGTCTATTTTCCCACAGCTCCTATGGGTATTCAGCTCCAGCATCCACAGGCTGAACTGAAAAATGTTCTTACTCCTTCTGTGTTGTTGCACTGGTCCCTGAGACCGAGGCTGGGTAATTGAAACGTTTTATGAGCCTTCTGCAAAATTGGTGTTTTTTTGTTGTTATTGTTGTTTTCTTACCCTGTGCAGCCAGTTCAGCAAGTAAGCAAAAATATTTTTGTTCATGGTAGAGCAGCTGAAGGTGACAGCAAACTTTCCTTTATACTTTTATCACATGTTGCAAATGCCTTTGAGATGTTTCTTTCTTTGTTATCTTAAAATGCTCTGCTATATCGATTTTTGCTTTTTCTCTAAAGGGCTGAAAATTTCAGCAGTAACCCTGAAGCTAACTGAAATAATTGATTATCTGTTTTTAACCTCCTCTTCAGTTATTTACCTCATGTCCTTCAATGGAGAAAGGGTGTGCTATTTCTAGATGATTTGGTGTAAAGGAGATCTTTGTTGAGCTTTAATATCAATTTATATAACCTTGATAGAGAGGTTATTTTTTAGACCCACAGGTGTATCTAATATGTCATATGAGAGCTTGTTCTAGAAATATCATTTTATAGCATTTTTACTGAGCCTATAAGCAATAATGAAGTAGATTTTCTATAAGATAATTTAGCAATTGAAAATACTTAATGATATTATCTACAGGAGGAATTAACTGTATATTAGCGTTCTATCTTCTCCTAGTTAAATATCTTTTAAAATGTACTTTATAATTAATAAATACATTTTGTTTACATTTTTTTAGAGCATGTTAGTGGAAATGGCATTTTCATCTGTGTTTTGTCTTTGTCTTTGTGGTAAGAAATATTTTGGTCATTAATATTTTTGATCTCTGGGTTATCATTCAGATTAAAGCATTTGTTTTTGTTCTAGGACATATTTTCTTAGATAGCTTTTCTGAGCTTTCCATGCTGCTTTGTGTCATTTATTTTCTATGAGAAAGTATACGTATAGATGTGGTATCTGTAAGTAAAGTATCTTTCAAATTAAGTAGAAAAATGTGAGATGCTGCCCACAGGTTGGCAATATCATTTGCTTTACTAGGAAATCTTCAGATCCTTCTTTCTCTTAGGGCACATTCCAGAACATAAAAATGATTAATGTGTCTTGGAAGTACAGCTTTGGAAAGTTTGTCAAGTTATCTTGAGTAGCCTAAGATTGGGGTGAAATCTCCCCTTCCATTAGTTTAAAAAATATTAATATTTGATCTGTTTTCATATAACTCATTCATCACCTTCAAAAGATCATCAGAGACAAATTACAGCTTGAAAGAGTGGAAATTAGACACCAGCTCCTTACTTCTGGTTCACATTCCAGTATTTGTGATGCAAAAGGGAACTTGAATCCAGAAGCACATCTGTGATTGCAATAACAAATTAGCAAAGAAGATTTAATCTGAGGCACATAATATGAAAAGTTGTTTAGAGAGAATGAAGTCTGAGCTCAGAGATCTTGGCACAGACCTGGTGCAGTGGAGCAGTCTGATTGGAGGGGAGCAGGAGAGATCTGAAAGTGAAGAACAGCATGTGAATTAAGCCAAATAATTAAGTGATTTAAGCATTAATCTGGCCAACCCTCCGAGTTCATTCAGAGAAGCAAAATACGTATCATTGCTTCTCTGGAGATTGTTGCATTGTCAAGGATTCAGCTTAGCCAGGATATTTAGACCTACCCTTTACTTGCATAAAAAAAATTCTTAAATTTCTTATTGTCTGAACCTGATTGTATCTTTTTGTCTTTCAGTAAGTTTCATTTAGTTGCAATTACTCTGGCTTCAAAATCTTGAAATCAAATAAATTAATGAAAATGGAAAATCAGAACTCTTTCCTAATTAAGAACTGAGCTTTTCAAGGAATATGAAAGGATCTAATTTAGAGAAAGATGTTTGGAGAGAATGAAATGTGGCTTGAAGTAGATACATGTGCGTTTAATATAACTTACTGAGCACAGCCAGATTTATATTGACGGGAGACAAAAAGCATCTGAAATCCTCTTTCAGTGATAGAATAATTTATGGGCTTTCTTGGAGCGTTTGGAGTTGACTTTCAGTTCAGTGAAATGGGTGGCCATTCCAGTTTGGTTCTTGGTGGACAAAACTGTTGCAGTATTTTGTGCCAGTTCTTTCTGTGCTAGATAGCTGAACTATGGAAACACTGGGAGGGCTCTGACTGTGCTTTTTGTTTCTGATCTTCAACGGCTTTGCAAACCTGTATGAGGACAGAAAAACCCCCATCCTGAGACTGTCTGAGTCTGAGTGCTGTGAGGATGCTGGTGGCACTGAAGGGTTGCAAAGAGTGCTCAGGTAGCTCAGATAACGTCCGTAATGGGCACAATTGAGAATGGACTTAAGTTTCTATTGACCCTGAAACACACTTCTCTTGATCTGCCAATTCCCCAACATACACAAATACGTTGTGCCTGCAGCAGCCACGTGTAACATATGCAGCTCATCCCTCCTCAGCATTCCAGACAACTGCTGTGGAGAACATTTTCAGAAATAATCTAGATGATGTGTCATTTCTTATCAGAGGCAATTATCATGGTAATTCTTTTCCTCACAGTGGCTAGATGTTAAATCTGGTTGTGGGTTCCCCACAAATGTATGCTGCAGTAATTATGTGTGTAGAAGGAGAGAGATGTTTCTAAAGAGGTTCAGGTTTGCTGTTCGGCTCCAGGTCTGTTAGAGCACAGTGGATGTGTGGGTGGTAAAATTGAGAGCTATTAGATGGGAATACTCATAGAAAGCGTGGCAGGACAAGAGGAGTAAGGTGCATAAAATATAATTACAATGACATGTAGTCTCTGACAGAGTCTATGCTTGACCTTGATTTTTTGAGGAAGGTAGAAGACCACAATGTCATAATTACGTATCTGGTAGAAGGAGGTCACTGTCCCCCTTGTCCTTATAGAAAGGAGAAATTTTAAAATTACACATGGTGGAACAATCTACTAAGCCCAAATGGGATGTACTAAATCTGCATGGCATAGTCCTCAAAGAAGTTCATGTATATTTAAAAATGGCAAATATCAACAGCTGTTCATTCACATTATAATTACCCAAATTGCAAAGGACTGTCTGCAACAAGTTCTGTTTAGTAACTCAGACTACCCAGACCCACTGCAATTGCTTTCTAGCTGCCAGCTCTATTAGGTTTTGTTTTGTAACAGTTTACTACAGAACAGACATGTTTGTTTTCTCTGCACAGCCTTCCACAAAGCATTGTTTAAGCAGCACATAATGTATTCCAACAATGAGGTACTTTTTGCTCCCATCTGTTTGATAGCAAAATGAACAGTTGTGATTTGTACGTACAGTGTAAATACTGTGTAATGACTATGGGTTTACTTTGAGCAAAGTCCAGGTTATTTCATTCCTGTGCCAGGTTTTAGTCCCTCTTTGAGTTAGCAAGAGACTTCTGATGTTGGGGCTGATCTTTTCAGGTGCTAAACCTACTTTTAACAGAACAACCCATCATCGAGCAGGGTGGTGGTAATAGGCTGCCACGAGCAGCCCTGACAGCACAGCAGGTACCAGGAAGATCAGATGCCATGTGCTTTTCATAGCTTTGAGGCTGTCTAGTCTTTTCCAACTCGAAGGCAACATGGATACTCCCCCAGAGGCTTACACGGCAGTGGGTATTTCCATTTTATTCTTCTAGGGTAACACAGTAAGGAAAAACAGTGGAGGGGAAGACATTTTTAACCAGCCTTTTATCCTTCTCCTTTTTTTACCATTAAAAAGACTTCTGTATTTACAGTTCTTTCAGAAAGCTAAAATGTGCACAGATGCAATCAGCCTCCTGCCAGCATGATGGAGAGCAGACGGGGCAGGGGCTCTCCAGCCATCTCAGCGAGCGTGTGGCAATAGCAAACTCCACACCTCTCCACCAGACTCACATTAAAAATCACTTCTCAAGACCTGTTTCCAAGTTGGAGATTGACCACCTATACTGATGCTCTGGGTAGAAAGTCCTTTGCTTCATGAAGGCAGGTCCTCACCTGGATTACAAAATTTGGTGACATCAGGCAGATTTATGGAGATTGTCCTTCAAAGGGGTGTCTGGCCTGTTTGGGATACGGCGCAATAAATGAGAACTGGCTGAAAGCATATTGTGTTATTTAATTTTTTTCTTTAATAGCTGTTCTTAATACAAAATTGAGTTCACAGTTTGGTGCAGTCATCTCTATTCAGTCAAAAACATATGTTGTTTCCTTTTCCTTTCTTCCTTCCTTTGTGAATCGTGAATCTAACGAATCGCCTGCTTCCAGATGCCGAGCAGACTCCTTGCAGGTCATCAGGCATGCAGGGAAGTGTAATAAATACATGCTGAATGTTGGTTTGTGTTGGTTTGCATCCATCCTGCTGCAAAGATACTGGAAGGGCTTAAATACTTCACATTGGCTGGTTTGTGTTACAACACGCCACCTTCTCCCAAACCACATCCTGAGGCCAAGGATAGCATAGCTCGCTCCTGATCAGCTTTTTCAGAGTATTGGCAACACCAGCTCCATTGTCATAATCCACTAATTTTTGTTCACTGAACTTGTTTTTAGGAACCTTTGAAAGATTTTTTTCAAATTTTGTCCCAAAAAGTGAGCATCGATTTTGACCTATTCTTAACAAGTATAGTTCAGCAGATAATTGCATAACTATTTTGAAAGCCAAAGCTGGCCCATTTGCTCTTTTTAATTGTAATTACATAGAAAGAACACATTTGACTTTTTTTTTTTTTTTTTTTTAAACACTTAAACTGTGTACTTACTGTTAATCCTTGTGTTGCTGGCCATATGCACTTAAATATGTTTTAGCACAACTTCCGTGCTTGATAATGCAAATATGGTGCAAATGTTGAACTCAGTTTCATGCCTGACTTTCTACTGACACCAAATAAATTCATAGCGTAACAAGTCAACTTCAGAAGATGCAGATTTCTTTAAAACATCAAACTGGTTATTTTGGATTTCCTCCTGGAATGTTTGATCCATAACGTTATGACATTCTGAACATGTTTTACTAAGGTTATTCTTTAATTTAAAAAAAAAAAAAGTAAATCAGGAATACTTACGAAAAGGCTGTAGCTAAATTGTAAGCAAGCTTTCCTTTTCCCAGAGCAGTCATTGGCTTTGTATTTCTGCATGGAAACCAGGAAACTGTGTGCTAGAGCTGTGTAGTTTTATTGATTTTGGTCTGGCACAATTAACTTCTCAGTTTCCTCTTTCTTGAGCGTTATTTGCTTGAATTTTTAACTCTGCACAGGGATGCTGGGACACCAACAGTGAGCAGGAATCTGTTAATTTAAAAAGCCTTTTATTGAGATTTGTAAGAGCTTTGTCAGATGTTGCCAAATAACCTGATGGCCAGAGGCTGGGATTGTGAGTGGTATAGAAGCAGTGCAGCTCTCTTTATTTATTTATTTTTTTTTTTTTAAACTTTAATTGAACATCTTTTTAGTCTGTGAAAGGAAACCTGCTGAATTTGGGTCATTCCCAAGATAGTCCTACAGCTCCTGTTTTATGCCCATCACATGAGCTCTGTGTTCGTGACACTCCTTGGAGTTCTGTATTCCTGTAGAGAAGAGGCAGAAGAGCTGCTGTCTTTGACCTGTCCCTGCTTTGGGACCTCATGTGTGATGGTTTCTGCTGGTTTCTGCTGTGCCTTGTGGTGTGCAGCTATCCACACGCAGTTGGCTGGTGGTGTAGGAAGCAGGAGCAAGAAGAAGATGGAAAGGAGTGACTACCACCAAGAAACAGGTTGATTTGCTCTACAAGGAAAAAAAAGAAAAAGGAAAAAAGGAAAAAAAAAGGAGTTTCAGATTAGAAACTGTCTTCCAGATAGAAGGAGCTTGCATCTGTTTGTATTGCCAGCAAGAAAACAAACAGTAGATCATTTCATTTTCGAAGAGTCAGTGCATCTTAGAGCTGGGAACAAACTTGGAAGTCCTTTGGTTTTGTGCATTACTGGAGTAGCTCAGCCAATTTGTTAAGGGGCTGTGATTCTTTGCTACTCCATTAAAAAAAAGATCTGCCGCAAAACCCTCTGTTCTCTTTGTTACTACTCATTATATACAGCCACAGGGATACATGCTTGTCATTTGACAGTAAGGAAAGCACACCTGAGTTCACTGCCCTGAGGAACTTGCAAGACAATATGAATTAAATGTTTATACTTTTCACGTCTGCATGAAATATCACTTGATTTTGGAGGTGTTTGCAAGAAACATAGCCTCTTGTGTTCGCTTATAAACTAAAGCCAAAAGAAAAGAAATAAATATTTATCGATTTAAAAGTAATGCATGCAATTTATTGTATTCTTTGTCACTTGAAATTATCTTAAATGTATATACTTTGTAGACAGCTTGCACTGCAGATTATTGGATTGGATTCCAGTTATCATGGTAAGATTCCCCAGATGGCTTTATTTCTTATAGATTTTCCAGCTTTTCCCCCTATGTGTACTACAGGTAGTGGAGGGGTAATATCAGCTCAAGGATCTAATACCTGTAAGCACACCTTTTAGATTGTGGAGGCACCAACACAAAACATCAGTTTGCAACAAATAAGGGACAAAAAGTTATTTTCTTGTAGATAGCACAAAATGGCATAGAATTTATCCCTACAGGAGATAATGTACTCTTTTCTCAGTTAACCAATTTCTAATTCCTGATGCTAGCTCATCAGATACAAGAAGAAACACCTAGGATTTTATGGCATTTAGCTATCTGATGCATCTCAGATGTCCATGACTTCCAGAGCTATGTTTAAGAGATAGCATAAACTTATGACCCTCGCAGTATTGTTTTTATTTGTTTGTTTTTTGTTTTTGTCTGTGTGTGTGTGTTTTGTTTGTTTGTATGTGTGTGTTGGAATTTATCTTTTCAGAAATGTAGAGGATAAAGTAAATGTGGTCATATCCTTGGAGCAATTCTTGATGCTTTTTGCTCAATTTAAGACTCCCTAGATTAAAAATTACCTCTAAATTTTCCCCTGGTAGAATACTTTGGCTATCACATCATCTACTCCTGTTTGACCCATGTCAGTAGTGGAGCAAATCGGGTTGCCAAAATGCAAGTCCTCACCAACTGTCTTCAGACAACAGAGAGTGGGTAATTTCTGCATGAGAAGCTATGTGTTTAGTTTAATCTTAAATACGTACTGAAGTTCTAGAAGCACTTTCTGGTTTCTCTGCACTTTGGAGACATCTCCTCCCTACCCCTCTGTATTCATAAACAAATGTTGATTTGTTTCTGCATTCAACTGCCTTGTATAACACTCTGTTAAACCACCATTTGTGGCTACATACATGGCAGAGCTGGGCTGCCTTCACGGTAGCTAGTCAGAACAAATATCCTCACCTCTTGTATCATCATGTATCTTATGGGAAAAGCGTACTTAGGCTGCTAAGGTCTGCTACATCAATGCATATCTCTGAGAAGCTTTGGGTAAGGCTGGCGTGGCTTCCAAAGTCTCTTCTCTTGTGCTTGTCACTGACAATGTAATTTCTTTTACTTTGAACTAAAGCCCAGGCAAGTAATTATTAAATGTGACATTTTATGAGCTTTGCTGTGTTTTTATTTTTGGTCCAAGTTGGATGTTAGGAAGCTTGGTGCATACAACTAATTGCAGTCAGTTTGCTTAAAAAGTAGAAGGCTTTTCCTTGCAATCTTGCCCATCTCAACCTATTTCAGGCTAGGAATGTCCCTCCACTGAGGTGTGAGGACAATTCATGGAGTCTGTGGCCTGATATGTCTGTCACAGGCACTTCAGAGATATAGGTCAACTTGATGGCAGATGCAAAATCAGCCCTCTTGCAAGGTTGGCTTTAGTGAAGCTAGTAGCAGTTCAGGAGGGAGGGGAAACCACTTTGTTGGATTAAACAAATCTGCCAATTTCAATCTACCATGCAAGGATATTACTGAAAACTTAATTTGAAACCAGAGGAACAAAATAATCCCTTTTGGTTCCATTTCTTGTGCTGATCCTTATTCTCAAATACTGGATTTGGATATCTGAGACAGCTGAAAATGCATTTGGCTTTCCAAATGAATTAATGCTTCTGCTTTGAGCTTATTTACACTCTTTTTCTTGTCTTTAGGTATCTCCTTTTATTTCTATTATGTAGTTACTGGAATATTTTTTTTCTTTAAACTTTTATGTGGTGGTCTAACTCATATATCTTAATCCAATAAAATCCTTTATGGAGAGGAAGGTGTAAAAAACATATGTACTAGGACTGTCTGCTTCATTGGTTCTCTCTCTTCAGATGTAATAAGAAATGACTCAAAATATTCTATCCCAATCTCAACAGTCAGTATCAAGGGAAAAGCTAACAGCACTGCAACGTGATTACAGTGCGTGCCAAATCCACAGCCCAAAGGAAGAGATGATCCAGCAGTGATTAAGACTTTTTCCTAGATTACTGTGCAGAAAAATATGCTCAGTGACAACTACTTTGTATTGAAATTCCAGAATTGGGCATCCCACCAAGGTGAACAAATCTACTCCAAATGGATAGCTACTAGTATTTCAGGCATAGAAAACTGTGTGTGTGTGTTTGTGTGTGTGGCTATTATATCAATATTATTAGAAAGTACTCCATGAAAGCATGAGACTTTCAAGATCTGCTGCAGAGGCTCTATCTTGGTATTCATGTTGATGTGATAAAACATGAGCAACTAAAGGAAATATATATATATATATTACTGCTGGTTTTGAGCTACCATTGTAATGTCTTGATGCCTTCATGGGAAGGAAGTTGTCTATCTGCTCACTGCTGTGTTTAGGGATCGCATCTTTAAAACACTGTGTAGTAGGCAGACAGGAGTTTGAAAAGTTGTCCACATGCCATATTGGTGAAAAGTGGCAGAAGGGGTGAGTGAAGCAAAAAACAAGTTGAGGTGCAAGAGCTAGGCTCAGCTGGAGGGTTTAGCTGTTTCCCACAGTGGATTTCAGGTGTTCCAGCCCAGAGGTGACTCTGGTACAGCTGGGCTGCCCGCACCCTCTCCAGGCTCACAGGGGAAGCCCTCAGTCCCCAAACCATCCTTCCTTTTCTCTTTCTAATTAGAGATCTAGAGATCAATGTGAATTAAAGGGTGGGAGGCTAGGAACACTTAAAAGTACTTGAAATCTTGTATTAATTAAACTACATTTATGTGTGCATATTGATTTTAGTTCTGTTGTGGGAAAACAAACAACTGAGACTCAGAAACAGGCTACTGTCTCACCAGGTTCCAGTTGTTCAAGAAAGCCTATATTCATTTATTATGTGATTTACTGGAGAGTTCTTGCTTGGCTTTAACTAAAAGTTCATCACTTTATTGTTTCACTTATTTCAGAATATTATCACTATGACCAAACCAACATCCCTTAGCAATTATTTTCTCTGATTCTTAAGAAAGTATTATAGCAAGTTGTTCTTTATACAAGTAGAAGTTTCAGAGCAGAAGAGTCTGTGTACTCATAATGTACTTTTTTATTATTCTAAACAGAAAATATAAAACAGCTATCTAATATCAGTATTTACAGTAATTGCCATTTCATCTATCAATTCAGTTTTGAAAATATTGATTGTAAGGAGAGTACTACAATGTTTCATGAGACTTGAAATGAATTTTTAGGGTCTTGTAGCAGAACCCTGTAAATACTTTAATGGAGAGCTCACTGGTACTGTTGGGGAAAAAAAAAAAATAAAATTAATTTCACAAGTGTATACTTTAGCAAGGAAGAAAAAAATCAACAACATCAAGAACAAAAAACTTTCTGAATGATCTTTGCTTTTCTTTCACATTAGAAATGTATCATTTTAAGTACCTATGTGTTTCCAAATACCATAGCACCTGAGCAGTCTGTAATTTTTACTGTATTTATGCTTACAACTACCAACCAGAATAGGAAAATGTATAGTTTCATCTCTTCCCCAGATGGCATAAAAGAAAATGAGCCGCTTGCTTGAAAAATATTTCTATGATAAATCAGGGATCCAAACCAGGGTCTCATGCAAAACAGTCCAGCATCCTAACTGGAGACATTATTGTGTTCAATAATGAGTAGTTTCAGCTTTAGGAATTCTCTGAGAGATAGTTTTTGTCTTGTAGAAGTCTGTTTTATTCTGCAGCTGCTTTTTTAACTTTACAACTTAGCAACATCAACTGACTGTCAAATAAGTACCAGTGAGAATTCATGAATAAACATGGTTATCATTTACATACTAACGGAGGGCCTTTATCTGAAAGGAACCCATTTCTGCTCCTGCAATATCTTAATTATTTACTGTGTTATATTGTAATTAATTGTATTTTACTCTCTCAAAACTCTCTAGTATGTATATCTTACAGGGTTTGGAACCAAAGCACTAATATTAAAGTGGTAATCAACATTGTCTCTAAATATTCATGCCAATAAATGACTCCCATGTGTTTGCTGAATGCCAAGGATAGGCTGAAGCTTTTATTTAGCATTCTGGAGGGATCTAGTTCCTGCAAAGTTCACGTAGATGCAGAATTTCAATATTGTTGCTATTTTGCATGGGAAGAGGCAAACATGTATGAATTTGCACGAGCAGTGGGGCAGGACACTGAGAAGAAAGCAATGGTATCACAGTCACAATCTGCACTTAATAATGCCTGAGAGCACCGGGGAGTTGTCAGCTATTTTTTATTATAACAAAATTACAATTTTGTTTAGTCTACAACAGTCTCCTCATAATTTCACTTTTTAATAAACATTTACAATTTTCCAAATCATTTAAAAATTCTTGCATTTTATGGGTGGGGTGCTCTGACCGTCACACAGCCAAGGCTCCATCACGGCACCACTGTAGCAATCACACATTCAGACACATTTCCCAATAAATCAATTAAATACAATACCCCTAAAGATTAGACTGGCTTAGTTTGGCAATTGGCTGGCATAAATCTTCAGAAAAGTGTATTGAGCATGCAGAGGAACAACTGATTTATTGAGCTACTGTCAGAATTTCAAAACAAGGAAATACTGTCTCGCAACCCTGTAAGTTTGTTTAATGAAATGTAAGTTAAGTGTAAACGGTCTTAGAATATATGTGAGTGCAGACTTCTGGATTAAGAGTAGCTAGCATATTGTAAACTGTGCTTTCTCGTTTGGTGCTCTAAAGGCCCGTATAGGTGCTCTGCTCCTCCTGCTGTGGTTAAGCACCCCACTCGCAGGAGCAAAGGGATCACCACTTTGTGCAGACTTTTCTGATGCTCATTCACAGCCCCCAAAGTAGTGAATTCACCTTCAGATACTTGAGATGAAAAAGAACTTGTTTTCCCGTCAAGGGAACAACAATATGAAGATTGCACGGAGTTGTGTCGGTGCTGAAAATGCAATCCAGATGTCCTGACCCCCACTCCATGCTGGAGTGCAACAGGGATTTCTGTGCGCTCAGCTCTTGATGTCTTGTTTAGAAATTTCTCTTGCATGCTTGTATGTGTACAAATACTTTGTCTATTGTTCTCACAGAGATTCTTGATAATATTGTCAGCCATATTTCTAATTGCTCCAACACCAATTCTTTTTTTATCTAAATCTTATTTTTTCCTTATGAAACACCATATATTGAAATATGTAGCTGTTTATAGGGAACGAGTAGTTCAGCATGACGATACTTGATGTTTAGTTTCCATGATGGTCTTAGATCTGCATCACATGTGGGGTCCTTCCTGCACACAAATATTTAACATGCTCAGCCCTAAGGGAAGAGCTATTTCTGTTAGAGCCACCCTGCTGACTGTGGCCACAGCACTGCAGGTCTGCTCTGAGGGCAGAGGCACCAGCTTCCAGCATGGCTAACAGAGACTGGAAATGGTCATGCAAAGTGCAAACCTCATTACCTTGATCTCAGTTCAAAAGATCCTACAGCAAGACTGAACATTAATAAGAGATTATATTAGCGTTTAATCTCATTGTGCTATTATACGGAGAGGAAAGAGAGAAAATTCAGAACTGTATCAGGTATCTCATGGGAATGATGTGGACTTCATTGCTATACTGATCTTCAGGATGTGCTCTGGTGTGGAATGATGCAAGTTCTCCAGATGTCATGGTGTGAACCATGCTGTCCTGAGGACACCGGTGTGAAGCCCCACGTGTTTGCACTGCACCAGGCAGGGCCAGATCCTGCAACCAGTGTGCCTGGATCCCTGGTTGGGAGAGGTGCTGGCTCTGGTTTTGGACTCATCCGACTCTGTTCTCCTCTTGCAGAATCACCCAGCCCTGCTGCAGGTGGTGGTACAAGCTGAAGGAAAACATCTGGTCATCCAGCTGGAGAGAAACGAGTGAGTACCCTTGGTGCATGTTCATTCTGTACTGGCATTCTTAGAGCGGGAGGTTAATGTTAAAACTGAAGGATTGAAAGTAAGCTGGAGGCATGTTTGCTACTGGTCCCTTACAGAACATGGCCCCCCTTATCTGGAGTGTTGTGTTCCAATTTGATTGGAGGCATTTGTATTCTGCTAAGAAAGCAAGGACCTGCATTTATGTGGGGCTGAAAAAAGAAAAGCTGCCTCTCACTGCTTTTTTGTTGTGTTGATCACTGTTCCTCTTTGGTTTGGGTTTGTCCTCCTTTTCCACAGTAAGTCTTTTATTTACAATAATGTGGAAAACTCTACAGCCTTTGGTACAGTTTTTGGAGGACTTATCCCTCCTGCTGCTGCCTGTGATCATGGTTCCCAGTGGCTGTGGGTCAGGGAGTATGAGCCAAGCAATGGGGCTTAACCCCTGCTGGACTTTTAAATGGGAGCTCTGTGGGTTTGTTGGCAAGGGGCTGATGATGAGATGGATGTTCATGCTGCTCATGAGGCTCATGATCAAAGCAGAGCTTGAATATCTATTTGTGGGCTGTAAGTATTGCATCTTCGTCTGTGTCCTCTTGATGACTCATGCTCATGTGCAGAAGCTGTCAGTGGTAGACACGAGGGGATGCTGCATGGAGAGTCCATGGGATGGACAGCAGTGATGATGCTGTGAGCAGAAACCAAGCCCTAGCCATGTGAGCTGGACAGGGACCAGCCTGGTGGCTGTGGGCAGCATTCCCTCTTGGCTTTTTATAAAATGCTTTTTATTTCCAGTCATTTGGAGAAACCCTAACATTACCCAGCTGTGATAGAATCCAGTTCACTTTATTATTCGACATTAGGACCAAATCATGAGCTTTCCTCACATTATTTTCAATGTTTCTTTATTGTTCCTTTGCTATCCCTGAAAGGAATGTAGATCCCCGATGCATAGGTTGCTCTGTTTGAGCAACTAAAAGAGGATTTAATTCATTTAGTAAACAGGAATTTAACTTTATATTCTCTTAATCTTTGTCAAAGGGTGTGCCTTCCTTCAGGAATGTGAAGTATGCAGCAATTGAGGAAACTATTTGCATTCCTGTCAGCGATTAAAAGAACATAAAACTGCTAATACAGGCCTTGCTGAACATACCAAACTCTCTTGTACCTGTAATAAAATCAGATTTAGAAAACTGTAAGATACAATCTCCACCTTTTTTAAAAACAGAGATGACAGGACTATAAATTAACTCTCATGAGCATCTGTTTGACTAACCAGACTTGGAGAATTCCAAGCCCTGCTTCTTAAGAAATACTTAGTAATGGTTATTTTCTAGTTTACCTGTCTCTGTGGTGGGGCATCCACCAGAAGGTTTATGTTCTACAAGGGTTTTGTATGGTGATGACAACATTAGGCTCCTTGTCTGAAAAGGAGTTTCAACGTACTTTTACTATTGTAAATCACTAAAGTTACCCTTGCCTGTGCTTGGGGTTTGTAGCATATGAGGCAGTTCACAGATCTCAAACCACAGAAAAAGGGTCACAGTTTTGCAAAATCATTTTCCTCTTTTTTTTCCATTTAGCATTACTAACTTTTATTTTCAAGACAAATAATGGGCTGAGTTGCAAGTCAGTGTGGGTGTGTGCGCGGACCTGCTGACAGCGTTGGGTGCTGAGTCATTGCCACCACCAAGAGGCGAGTGGCAGCAGAGGAGGTGAGGGGAAGGAACAACATTTTTTGCAACATTTCCATGCTGTAGCTCCTGCCTATGAGTGTCTGAGACTGCAGGCAAGACCAGCAGATGTGCTTATAGACCCTGTGTCCTCCAGCCTGCCCATCTTCCTGAGGTTGGCTCAAACCAGCTCAAATATCTTGAAAGCCTTGCTGCTCTGCACTGGAGTAGCCATTAAGCCAGCGTGCTTTAAGTAGCTGCGTGCCAAACACAAACATATTTTCTTGAGTAGTAAGTGACAACAGATATGAAGCTCTGATACGTGTGCTGTTGTTTTACTGCAGTTTCATGTAAAGCATGCTGTTCCTTGGAGGGTGGTAGGGGTGGAGGTGAACGGGACCCCTAAATTACATAATTTCTGCATTGGGTCATGCAAAACAAAAAAAAAAAAAAAAAAAGGAGAGAGAAAACAACTGGATATGATTTTCCATACTTAGTAGAAACAGCTGCTTTGAGTAGCCTTGACATTAAAATCCATTTATCGAAAACCTTAGAGATTTTCCAAACCTTCAGTTATATTCAAAATATGATTCAGATGTATTAGGCAACCCCAAGTGGAGACTGATGTGTTAAACCATCTGTTATCTATGGAAATATTTAATGTCAGTTTGATGTTTTTCTGATTTTTATATTCAGCAAAATGTGTTTGTATTTATAGGGCAACATGTTATAGTTAGTTTTGGAAGGGTTGCTGGTACCTAAATTCACCACTCAAGGTTTAAAATCTTCTCTGTGTTTTCCAGCTAAAGTGTTTATTCTTTAAATAATTTGGTGATTAATTTTCAGGCACTGCACATTTGTATTTGCAAAAACAAAATTATTTGTCTTGAATTTACTTTGTCGATTGTAGAAAACTGACTAGCAAGCTTATGTTGCAATGAACATTTCTTGCTATGATTTATTTGCAAAATATGATTGCACTCTTGAGAACCTTGAGCTCTGTAGTACCTTAAATGTTTTAGAAACACTTGTCATACATAGAGAGATTTCCAGAATCAGCAAATCATCTCTCAGCTGCAAAATAAACCACCCTTAGGAGCAGCTGGCTATCCTGGTGTACATCACATCAGTAATACTGATGCACTTCTGTGGTGCAAGGGACAATAATGTATGCACATAGAAATTCCTCTAAGCAGCATGTGGATCTTAGAGGAAAGTTGTCTTAATACTGTGAAAATGAATCAAAACCCCCATAAGATTAAATCTGAGTTGCAGAGTGGAACAGTATGTGACTACTTGCTGTTCTTCTTCAACTGGAAACATTTTACACTGTCAGAAGTAGGTCTGAATACAGCAAAGCGCTTAAGTACTCTTTTAACTTTAAACATATGAGTAATCCAGGTAAAGTCAGCGGAATTACTTATTTTCAAAGTTAATTTCATGCTTAAATGATTTGCTGACAAAGGTCATAATTATGGATGTCAAAGAAATGTAACTTTGAACAGATGTTAGAGAGCTTTTTCAAATCCATGTACAGCAGAGTGAAGGGCAGTTAAAGATAAAAAGCTGAGATAAGTGGAGGACAGCAGGGAGGTAGGACTGCTTTGCCCTAAGGACGTCGGCATCAGCTTCACATCTCAGGTGTGTCTTGGATGGGTTCCTTCTGCTGGGAATGTGTTCCCCAGCTGTAAGGGGCAGCAGGTCTGGGGGAGCTGTAAATGGAAAGGCAAAGTTCGAGTGGTTCGGAGTAGCTGTTTACTGTTTATTTCTACATAACCTCGTGTTCCTTTTGGTCAGATTCAAAACACAACCTTTAACAAAACAGCATAAAAAAAGGGGAAATATATGAGGTTTGTCTGCTGCCTAGTTGCCCCAGTGAAAAATCTTCTATTTTATCAGGAGGCAAAAGCCACCCCGGGCCATGGTGTAAGTCTCCATCTAATCCTCTAAATCCCCTAAGATCCCAGGACCTCCAGAAGTTGAGAGCATCTTTCACTGTCCCCCTTGCATGTTCATCACTTCTTCACATCAACACCATATTAGGGGTGTACTGGGACGTACTGGTCTAGCATCAAAGAATACTTTGAAAGCTTAACCCCAGGTCAAAGGAGGTTCCAGTAGTATCCCCTTGGTTGCAGAAGCAGACAATAAAATTCTTCATGCACAGTGTCCTGTCCCAGAAATCTTTTTTTTTTTTTTTTTCCCCTTTTTTTCTCTTAAAAAAAAAGAAAAAAGGAAAAGAAAAAAAAAAAAAAGAGGAAAGAAATAAGGAGTTCTCTTTTCTATCTCTTCAATTCTGCCTGACCTTTCTGAATAGGAGTGCTGATTGGGGTGCAAGTGGCATTCTAGCTGCATTAATTTAGCAAGAAAACAACCCATTTCCATGGCCAAAGAAAGTAGCTGACAAAATCTGTTAATGAATTGACACGCTTATATCCAATCAATGGCTTGAAATACAGATAGAGAAAACAAATCTAAACAAACAAATGCCAACCGGAGAGGCAGGACCTCTCAGAAATTACTTGCTGTACTTGCTGCTGTAATTCCATGCTGTAACTTGGCCAAAAAACAGTGACCCTTGAGTGTTTTATCTGCAAATGCTGGAGCCAGCAGCTGTACTGCAGCATTTCAGTGCAAGCTGACAGTTGGGAATTCTCTTTAATTGACATGAAAGTTTCACTTTAATGGAAGTAACGATTTTTCCCTTCCATCCTGGCAGCAGTCAGAAGGCCTACACCACAGCAAAATGTGAAGATTCAGCTACTGCTGGTGCAGAACAGCTGGTGTCAGTCTGTGACACTAAGGGTACATGTGTGTGCTGTAGGATTGTGGTGTAAGGACAGAGTATGTAGCGTGGGCATTGAAATACTGAGATCTGCTCAGTAACGGTGAAAGGTAGCACAGGATGGTATCAGCAATGGTAGTCAAGGTTTTGTGGTTGGGGCTGTGTGCTTTTGGAGGCTTTTGCTGCGTGGTTTTGGAGCTGTTTCAGTGAAAGGGCTCAGATCCATGAGGGGAGAAACTACTGCTTTCTTGAGCTGTTCTTCCTCTCCTGATGTAAATATATGAACAGAAAGGAAAATTAGAGAGGATGTTTATAGGCTGAAACAATATGCTGGAAGTGGAGGGGATGGAACTCCTACTCTGGAGACCTTGCTGTGGCTGAATGTCGTAACCTCTAACATCACCAAGCTTCTCCTCCTCGCATGTCCCAGAAAACAGTAGGGCAATGGGGTTGTGCTGAGGCTGTTGTAGAGGACAGAGGGCTGTGTCCTGTTCATGGTGCAAACCCCAAGTCCTGGGTGAGCACATGGGTCAGGAGAGCCTGTATTTGTCCTGCAGCCTTGGAAAAACTTAGACACAGAGAAGTTTAGCATTTCTGGTTTTATCCCAGAATAATAAAGCTTGTAATACAAAAAAGCATGGGGAAAACAAAAAGCCTGATGGGTAGGTGCTGTTTTCTTGGTGTGTATATTTTCCTGAGAATGGTAGTTTCCAGTGCTGCATCAGTTGACAGCTTTGAACCAACTTAACACAAGGTTTTGCTTGTTCAGTGTCTGTCACTCAGAGCAATCCTAGAGCTGCACCTTCCAATTAAATATATAACAATAATAGAGAGGAAAATGTACATGCTGGTGCAATAAATTTAATAAAGAAGTGCCTGCTTTAGATTTTGTTCCCCAGATATACTGCAGTGGTAGATTATTATATTTTCAGAACTGTGTTTTAATCTCCCCATGTACTGCAGCGTGTGAGGCTTTCAGCATTTCATTTCAGCATCACTCGGCAGAGAGGTCGGGGAGGAGAGCTGGCTGGGAGAAGGCAATAGGAATGTGTGCTCCCTCCCTCCTGCTGGAGTCAGCTTCATCGCCGTGATAATAAAAACACAGGCAAAACATAATCATCTGTGACTGCAAAATAAATAATTAGGGGAGAGACAAGAGAGAAAAACAGCTTTCTGGAAGGCCTCTAATCTCCCCCTGATGATTGTACGCCAGCCCGTGTGCTGCAGAAGCCTTGGCTGCCCAAGGAGCAATGGCCAATGCCGAATCGTTTTTCAGGCTGGCAAGTAAAGCAGGGGTGCATCCAGCTGGACCCAGGCTTTGCTCACAAAGCTCCTGGGTGTTCCTCACATGTTTCTGCTATCTGCTGCTCAGGCAGGTTTCAGATGGCTTTTGTTTGTTGTGTGTTGTTGTTTTTTTAATTTGTTTCTAACAAGAGTGAGCAGCATTTCAACAGCAATGAAGGGGAAGCATGGAATTCTGCTTTGCAGCATCACACGACCTGTCATTACCCAGGATGTTTGGTCTCCTTTACACAACACATGTAGTGATACCAGGCCAAAACCAAGAGGATTCTCCTGCTTTTCAGAAACATTTGTTTATATTGCTTTCTGGCCTCAGAAAGACAGGGAGGACTGTAAAGGGGTTTTCAAGTAAAAATTGAGGCTGAGCCTGCTTTTAATGAATTTTCTGTTAGATATTTTCACTTTGATGCTCAGTCCCAGGGGTCCAATGTCTTTGAATGAGAGCAGATATGTGACAGTATGTCTAATATCTCAAGAATTTGTTTTCTTTTTGAATGCAGTGGCATTTTACTGGCACACGCTCAGTTTCTAGGATCTCAGCTTCTCCTGAAGGCTTTGCAGAGAGAAACTAAGAGTGTTGCCTTGCAAAATTTTGTAGGGAAAGATGCCAGCTATTTAATTCACTTGTAGTGTTCACTGTTTCATGTATTTATTTTTAGAGGGTTAGGAAACACAGAGCACACTGAAGTACAGTTCTTCAGATGAGTTCTCTGTGATTTCATGTTGCTTTTGGAAATGAGGAATCAAAAGGAACAATTCAGTTCTGCTCATAACCCCTGTTTGGGAGCCTGGTCCCACCCCCACCACCACGGGTCTGGGTGTCTCTTCCAGTGTGGACTTTGGCTTCCCAGATTTTGACTGATCTCTGCCAAACTGTCCCAATGCTTGCTGCAGTTCTTTGCAGTAATCTCAAGCGATGGTTTCTAGAAGCATTAATAGCTCTTCTCCCTCTCCATGCCTGTATGGTTGAGGGGCTCTCTCAGCGTGCCCTCCCAAGTCACAGTCCAAACATCTGTTATTGATTCCTCGTTGTGAATATTGGGAAATGGAAAAAAGGTTCTGCAATACAGATTAATGTTTATAGAGGGTCAAAGTTTTGTAAAACATAATTCTTCTACATCTGAGTGAATACCCACTCAAAGCTTTCCTCCTCAGTAGAACACGAGATGCACATCTGCAAAGAAGTGAACCTTGTGGTTTCCCTAAAACACATAGATTTTAATATGACAGATATCTCTGTGTCAGATTGCTGCTGTTGTGTGGCACCTGTTTGCATTGCAGTTCCCGTTAGGTGATTGTCCCTTCCCTGAGTTTGCAATGCTTGTCCATATCAGTGCAAACTGGGAAAAAAAATCACAACAGTAAAAAAGTGCAAGTAATGGAAGATCTTCTCAGCATTGTCTTTTTTTTTTTTTTTTTTGGGTGTGATATTTCAGGTTCATATCCTCAAGTTTTCTACTCCATTACAAGTTTAAAAAACTAACTAACTAACTAACTAACTAAATGCCCTGATAGTACTGTCACAATCATGGCAAAATCTGTAACTATTAGTGTTTTGAGCTCCTGGGACTTGCTTTTGTACCTCTGTAACCTTCAAGGAAAAATAAAAATCTGAAGAACTGAGTATAGGATGTTATTAAGAGAATAAAGAGAAAATAGCCATCCTGTTCTCCTGAAGAGTTCATACCTTTGTTTCTTTTCAAAAACTTGTCAGGAATGGAGTGCAGGAACTTTCACATCAATTTTAATGTAATCTGGCTCTCTTTTTCTCCTCTTTTCCTTCTTTATTTCTTCTTTTTTTTTCATTCTCTCTCTCTTTTATTTTTTTTAATTTTTTTTTCCCACCCTTTTCTCAAAACCCCTTTAAAAGGCGTTTCCAGGTGTATCTGAATTTCCATAGACAAAGCAGGACAACATTCAGTGTTTTGATCTTTCCTGTTCTCGGGGAGCAGGTGAGGAGGCTGCTGGGCTCTTCACTCTGTAAAAATATTTGGGTCCTCACAAAATACAGGGAAAGAGGAGGGCCAGTGCAAGGAAGAAATCACTGCCTTGTGTCAATAGGAGAAGAGTGCGTCCTGTGGCTGTTCTTGGGCACGGTGCGGTTCAGCTCACTGATGTAAGGGTTCTTTCACATTTTTTGAAAGAGGCGTCGGTGACTCAGGCCGCAGGCATGTCTGTGGGGCTGCCTGCTGCAACAGCTGCTGCTCTGCACCTACTTGCGGAAGGTTTTCCTCTTCAGGAAAAAAAGTAATAATAATAATAAAAGAAGAAAAAGAAATGAAAAAGAGAAAAAATGGAGCTTTAGAAAAAGGAGAGAAAGAAAGAAAAAGCCAGCTGCGAGGTACTTAAGGACAAGAATCTTCTGCATGAAGCTGGATTCAGAGGCGAAGCAGATACTTTCCTGGACGCTAAACCCCAGACGCTTTCCAGAAAATGTCAGTTCCTGTCCAAGTGACAGAGCAGTTTCTCAGGGCTGCAGAGGATGGCTGAAAGTGCCGCCGGAGAAACAAATCCCCACTCACGAAGCGCACTGGGGCGGGAGCACGCGGCTGGGGTGTGCTGGGGCTGCTGCCAGGTGTGCAGGCCCCACGAGCTCGCTCGCCGGCAAGCAGGGATGGCCGTCCTTAGGTGTTGCATCTCCTTCCCGCAGAGCCGTGAGGATTAATTCCTTCACATTTTGTAGATGAAAAGCAGCGTATGAGTGCTGAGTATTACAATATCAGCCAAGAGGGATGATTCAAAAAGCAGAGCCTGTATGAAGAGTCCTAGCGCAGAGGAAATACATATATGGAAACATAAGCTTGGCAATGGGACACGTTTTTTTCCCCTTCTTTGATGTCTGGCCTCAGTAATCCAGACAGATTCCTTCAAAAATTGGTCCAACTTATTTCTGTGCTTTTATCTTACTACCTGCTACTTGTTCATTTGAAGTAGCTGCAAAAAGTATCGAGTACCTGGCTGTATGTAGATGTATGCTTTTTGCATGAATAAGGTAACTTGAGTACACTGTAACACTCCCCCTAAACGGGACTGTTCTTGGCAATTTACACTTCCCGAGTCCTCTTGGGATGAGAGCAGAGCTTGCCTGTTTCTTCATCTGACCCACATATTTGCACTTTCTCAGTGTGGTTTAGTCCAGTAAAAGCACACTGTCCTCCTCCTATCTGGTGCTCTTTTTTCCCCAAGGAATAAAAAAAAGAGTTATGTTCAGTTACAGCTTGAGTTAGGGTTCAGTTTCAATGCAGTCTCTATTACGTTACATATTTTATTAGACCAGTATTCTGGAATCTGCATTTTGCTGGTGCTTATTTGTATAAAATGATCGTATCTGATTACAGATTTTCTGTAACAAGAAGGAATAAGAGGAAATATGCATCTCCAGCTCTTGGATCAAAATAAGTAAACTTCTGGCTTCAGAAAAGTTGTACATGACATCTATAAAAATGTCTAAGCATGTTGCTTAGTAAGATTTAATCAGAACTACTCTGATCAGAAATCAGAAATATGCTCTCCACAGTCTTCAGTGGAATGGCAGCAGATTTACCTGAGAGAAGAATTTGATATATATGAATAGTATTTTTATTCTGGATAGTATAAAATGAAAAAAAAAAAATCTGAATGAAATTAGAAAATAGAAGTTATTTCTACAACTTGGCCTTTTCTACATTCCTGAGAACAATGGAAATAATTTTATACTGCACCTCGAAGATAGTCCAAAATTTTTCTCTGCTTCCCTCTCTGATGTATATTAATGAGGTTTGCAGACAGGTTCTGTCTTTTCTCCTCGACACAGGTGCTCATTTCCACTTTGTGCTATCCATCTCTCCTCTTCCAAGTGATAGGTAAAGCTAACTCTACATTTTCCCTGCCTCCCCAAAATCATTTATACTTGCTATAATTTAATACCAAGGCAGCAAATGCCTTATCAGTTTTGAAACAGCGGTCTGGATAATTCTAAGCAGATGTCTCTCTTTCTCTAATCACAACATCAGTTATTTCTTGGTCAGTCTTGATTAGCTGATTCTTACATAATGAGAAAGCATAGTTAATGGCCACTTGTATGTGGGTTGAACATGCTGAAAAGAACAGCTTAGCCCCTTGAGAACAAGAGGCTGATGAGCCAGTAAAATCAAGCTAAATGGAATGAGTCTTCATTATGAGTCATTAGAAAAGATGACGCTTTGGCTAACAGATGAAATATCTTTGATGAAGACCAGTTGTAAAAGCACAACTTAATGCTTAATAAATGTATTGGGGTGACTCATAAATTCAACGTACACATTTGTTTCTTTGCAGTACGTGTCAAGTCCGGTGCAACACCATTTCCTGTGTTAGATGTGTCCCCTGGCTGGATACGGCTTTAAAAAAGACACTCTTACAATCACTGGATGAAAGACGACTGCACGATAACTTGGCAGAGGATTCAAAATGAAAATAAGTGTGTTCAGACCTACTGCATTTGGCTGGAAAATGGGCAAGTCTCCCATTATGGACTGACTAGTACCTGTTAGGTGTATTTGATTAGCCCTAAACTTGGCTAGTTAGATCAGAGTGAATTGGTGGAAGCTACATGTTCCACAGACTCACTGAATAGCTTATGCAGTTTTAGTTGGACAAATAATAATACAGTTTATGACAGAATCATCTAGGTTGGGGAGGACCTTCAAGATCACCAAGTCCAACTGTCACCCTGACTTATCAAGTACCATCCCTAAAACATATCCCTTAGTGGCACATCCACACATCTCTTAAGCACCTCCAGGGATTGGGACTCCACCACTTTCCTGGGCAGCCCATTCCAAAGCTTGAAACAGCAGGGATCTATGAGACAAAAAAGTGTAGTTAGGGTATTCTGAGTGCTACACAAGAAGTGAAAAATATATCTCCAACCTGTACATAAACAACAACTTCCCCTCTAATATCAATATTAATGTTAATATTAGTAATAGAGTTAATAATAATAATAATATGTGGATAATGTGATTAGGTGATATTATTAGGCAAGAGATAGTGTGAGATAGTGTTGGGGAAGCATGGAAGCTGTCAATGATTGTAACAAATGTTTCTGAAACTAAAATATTTTGGGAAGGAAGGTGGTAGAAGGTTTGCTTAATTGTTTGTTTCTTGTTAAAGACATGAGTAGTTCTTGCTGCCTGCTGACATTAAAGAAAACAAAAGCAAGTAGGTGCTATTTTCACCTGTACTTTGGTTAAGGTTGAAGAGAAGTGATGTCTTGAGAGAAGTGATGAGTTGCATCATTTTTTAAAATCTTCATCGCTTTATTAAGTGAATGTAAATTTTGGCAATTAGTGTCTTTGCAAACTATTTACAGGAATACTGCTCAAGTAGAACAAGCACTATACTTTTTATGAACTCAAAGGTGTAGTGATTTAGTATAACATCCTATTTTAGAAAACATTTCTCCTTAAAAGATTTTTATCCAGCAGTTCCTCTTTGATCTTTTTTAAAGAATAAGAGCTGTTATTTTCAGAAGAAAATACATTTTCAATAAATTTGGAGCAACATCCATCGAAATTGCAAGTGACAGTTCCTTTAGAGAAGAGGAAGAGTCACAGGTCCTGAATATAAAGATGGGTTTACCCTGACAAAGTTTGCCCATTCTGTTTTACAAGTAACTCACATTTTCTGTTAGCTTAGCGATTTCTTGGGAGGAAACCACTCACCATTGTCTGAGCAGCATCAGATGGACTGCTTAATTTTTTGCTTTCCACAAGGTGAATTTATTTGTTTCACAGTAATTTAACCCAGATCAACGCTGCTGTCCCAAAGACTTCCTGTCCTTATTAGTGTAAAGACTCACATTGTTGTGGACCCGAATTTTTGTAGAAAGAGGAAGAGAGACAAATGCTTCTCAGTTTCCTGCCCGTGCTTTGGTGCCAGTGCAGCACATATCCCCGGGCCAGACACTTCCTAAGAGAGGACATCACTGCCACCACTGGTGAGCCCCACAGTCTTGGGGTTCAGCACTGGGAACAAAAAGGCCAGCAACAAATAAATATATTTAATAAGTAATGAATTCACTTAGAAGGAAAGGGCAGTGTAGAGAATGAATTGTTTAACAGATTAATGTGAATGTCTTTTATATTTTATAAACCTCCCAAGTCCCTGGTGTGCTGAGCCAGGTTTTGTTTATGTACATGGAAACATGAAATCTTTTCCAGTCCCTGTGCAAATAACACAGAATTGGACTTCATTACATTGGCTAATTTAACAAGTCCTAGGAGGCTTTTTGTTACTCGGTAATAGAGGAGGAGCCACAAACTCCAGAACTGCTGCACCAGCACAATCTCTTTGAATGAAATAATCTTCCTTACTTTGTAAGCTCTCCGTGAAGAGTTTGCCTGGTAGGCCTGACTTCACAGCAAACACAGCTTTGGGCTTTGGGTCCTTTGGGGCTACCTGAAATAATGAGCAGCAGGTGAGAGCTCCGGTGGGCAGCTCCAGCCCAGGTTCCTGCTGCAGCATACTCTAATATCAGTTACCCAATGAATAGCTGTAAACATCCGATTTTGGTGAAGCTATGATTTTTAATGAAAGATTTAAAGATCTTTTCTTTATAACACAAAGCCTTAATATTTTAGAAGTGGGAATTTATTTATCTCTTGTAACTAGCGAATAATCATGTGGCGCTGAGAAGCAAAGCATTTTAAACTGCTGATATTATTTCTGTTATGCCTGTTAAATAGAACTAATGCAAACATCCCATAAATATTTTAATAGCTTTTTACTGTATTTCTTTAGAAAATGTTTAAAGAGCCACCTAATGTTGGACAGAGATACTTCTTGTGTAAACCCTTGTTAATTCCCTTTTAATGACTTTATTAACATTATTTAATTGAATATTGATACATTTAGAAGTCCTTTAAGCATCCTATTTTATTGAAGTTTTACGCTCACATATTGATAAGTAGCACAATGTAAGATCAACGATTAATTGCATCTTTGCTTAATTCCATTTGAACTACTTCAACATGAAAGACAAAACGTAGGAATAGGGGAGCTCTCTTTTTTTGATCAACTTTCTGTATTTCATATGCACAGTTTGTACCACTTAATTTAAGTTCATTTAAATTCCCAATATGCCCAGTTAGTATGTGTGTGATCACACTCACAGAGCTTGGGGGGTCTAAATATTTTACTCTGTGAAATGTTCAGTCTTTTATCTCTTCTGTTATGAATAATTTACTTGTTGGTACAGCTTCAGAAGTGAATCCTGTTCTGTAAAAGCATATATGTTTTACTGGGAACAGTAAGTATCACAATGATATTAGCTTTCTCCTTGGAAAATGTCCTTACAATATGAGAAGTCTGCAGAGAGGTGCATGCCTTGTCTTATGTTACTTAGCTTAATAGCCAGCTGCTTTTCTTGTATACTACCACAAGCACTGGCATTACCATACATTTTTAATCATAACATGGTTGCTTTTCTCATCTCAAATGTTCTTTGCTTCTTTATAAACATTTTTTGCAAAGTTCACACAGGGTGAAAATCACTTCAAGAGCAAAGGGACTGTGGCAGATCATGTAGTGTACTGAAACCACATCTCTAGGGCTTTTGCAGTGCAGGATTTTTGTGTAGGCTTTCTGCAGTAAGGTGAATAGGTGTAGATTTCCCTAGTGTTTACTAACCTTTTGTTAAAACAATTAGTGGTGTAGCAGTTATATTGAGTTACTTTTTCATGCTTATATTCATTTACACAATTAGTTGAAACTATAATATCACTTTCACTTGAGTACTCTTACTGTGTAGGTTTTGAGCAGTCCGACAATATCTGCAAATTAAAAAGAGAAGGTTGCATCCTCACCTATTTTCAGTTCAGCAGGAAAACGTTTTCAGTTTTGGCAGTAGAACTAAAGGAGAAAAATCTCTCTTTTGTTGGCTTTCTCTCTTATTAAAAAAGGTATGGGTTTTCCTTACAGGTAGACTATGGGGAGAGTAAGTAACCTCTTTTCACAGATATACCTGCCCTTGCATGATCTTCAGAAAAAATCCAAGCAAAACCCACAGAACTGGGATCAGACCTCAGGATCGGACCTACTGAAGGTAGTAGAGAATTTGTGACATAGGCTGGAAGATCTAAGAGACAGTGTTAATACTGTGAGGGTTAGAAATTCAGGAGGATTCAGTCATTCTGAATGCAGACGTTTTTGGATTTGCTGATACCACAGGATCACGGTATTAAATCACGTATCTTTCATGAAATCATTCAGTAAGGTGGTTCCTCTTGGGAGCTCACAGCACAGTAAGAAGCACTAGAGACAAACATCCGCTTCGTGGATGTGATAGAGGAGAGAAGAGGCTCAGGAAGGCAGTACACTTAAGACTCTTCTAGGAAAGCTTCTCTTGTACAGTAAGATGGCACAGGAACTGCTGTTGACGAAAACAGTGTCACTGTGGTGAGCCTTGGAAGTCAGGATATCATAGATGCATTCATACAGACTGTTGAAACTTGCTTTGGTTTTCACTTCCAGAGAACAGAATTTTTTAAGATTTTTTTTTTTTCAGAATTTTTTACTGAAATCAAGGGATAAGGAAAATTAAGATAATACCTCATCCCAAGCAAATGAAGAATGGTAAATACATGATTGACAGTGTGACTTGGGGACTAAAATGTTTTGAAAAAATTAGAGGGCTTCAAGTTTAGAAAGAATTTTAGGATGTAACTTAAGCACTAATGCAGCCTCTGAATCAGCTGCATGCGTTTGGTTCAGAGGGAAAACAGGAACTCCCCTCAGACACACTTCAAGAAGAGTTAATATACTATTCAGATATTTTAGCAAAAGTCAATTCTAATTTATTTCTGTATATTACTAATGTCATTGCATGAATTATTGCAAAAGATCTGGAGATGGTTATATAAAAAAAAAAGGTTAAATTAGAAAGGCCTAGTATTTTTCATATCTTGTCAGTTATGACATTTAATCTTAATTACGTCTGAATTTGACTGATTTTCCAATTGCCTGAGTTTAGCAAGAGTATGTTGTTGCTAGGACACAGCTACTTGATGTGATACATCTATCATCAACCTAAAAGAAAAATTTTAAAGACTGATTCTTATATTTACATTCACAAACATAGTCGGTGTCCTAAATGCATAAGAACTGTAACACTCATTCTTAAATAAAAACATCAAGAGGTAATTCGGAAATATTTCCATTTTGAATGTGTTGATGGATAAAAAGGCAAGAGGAGCATGGTGAAGCCTTATTCTTGTTTCCACTGATTCCTTAGTCATGGTTTGTTTATCATTTTAATGTTCTCAATAATGAATTTGTTTTGTTCTGTTTCTTTTCTGTTGCATGTGAAAAGCATCCTAGCACCATTCATTTCTGCCACTGATTTGTTTTCTCCTTTTGAAAATTAATCATTAATGCTTAAGAAAGGTTGCAGACACTGCTGGCTCTGCATTCCCTCACAGGGTATCTCTGAATTTCTTATTTCATTATCATCATGATGTAGGGAGTTCACTGCATGCATTCATATGGACCCCTAACCATACATGTAGTAGTTATATTCTATGTTACAGATACTTATTATACAGTCGTGACTTCCAAGGCCTGTTTTTGTAACGTTTTGATGGGAAGAGTTGAGGCTGTGGTTTTCAGTGGGCCTGAAAGAGCTGTGAATACCTGTGTCAGCAGCAGTGAGTTGGTTTCTGACTCTATTACCCCTGAAAGGCCACAGTAAAACTTCTGTAATGATGTAGGAGTTATATATAATATATAATGATCAGACTTGTGATATTCTCTTCATGTTTGATTCATGTCTCAGAAGTACACAAGCTCTGCAGGGGGCATGCCTTAGTCCTTGATAATGTAGAAATGTAGGCACCAAATGTTTGGCTGTGTTGCTAATGTTTAGCAAGAAACGTCTTTCCTGTTTCTTTATTTTTACACCTGTGACCCAACTCTAACAGTGTGCCACAGCTTTGGATGCATTACAAGAACAAATATCTTGTCCTTGGTGA
Organism: Netta rufina; assembly: GCF_964035555.1. NCBI lineage: Eukaryota > Metazoa > Chordata > Aves > Anseriformes > Anatidae > Netta > Netta rufina. Next base: position 34,619,532 of record NC_140130.1, on the reverse strand, counting down.
CCTAGCAGGTGGTTTTTTTTTGTTGTTTTGTTGTTTTGTTTTGTTTTGTTTTGTTTGTCCTGAAAGACAAGTAGAATGAAAATGGATTCATTAGGACTCATGCATTAGCTAGGAATCTTCCAAATTATGGGCACTTTTGCATCCCTGTATAGTCACATTGCAGCCTGACCACCTGATAAATTAGCTCAGTAACACGGTAATATTGGTTAGTGATATGTAGGATGGCAGCATAGTTACAGGAGCTGAGCTGGGAAATCCCTTGGCTTCCAAGTGTTTTGTCTTGCAGGCAGGCATTTCTGGAAAAAGTCCCTAGAGCCTGTTTTTTCCTCCTGAGAAAATAGTTTGAAAGAAAATGTTTAGTCAAGGAGAAGTCGGTAGTGTCATTAGTATAAGAAAAATATGGAAGACCTGGGCACAGCACTTGTTAACAAATGAATCAAATACATTTTATGGGACTCCAATGAAATCATGAACTGAATATTGCACACATTTTTATCTAGGAAATAAGAAAGCCTTCTAGAACATGTTAGAACATTTCATTTCACAAATTTATAGATAATTTTATTCCAGAACTTCTACAACTTTTGCTTTATATCAGCTTTTTTCTTGTTGAAACTTAATATTTCAACATAGCAGCATAGTGCAAGGCCAAGGCCATAGTAATGTGTTATGAGAACAGTTGGAATATCATTCATCTTTAGAGTTCAGGAAAAACTAGAAAAAGTTTGAAATTTATCATAGTAGAAGACAATGACTATTTTACAAGGGACATTTAGGACTGTCATTTGCATGAAATTAAAGATGTTCTCTTATAAATTTATGTATGAAGTTCTGACAATCCACATCATTTCAGAGACAAAGATTTAGAATGTGATACTGGAATAACATTTGGTAGATATATTGCTAGATCAAAGTCTGTTGATATTAATATGAAATCTCAGTTTTCTTTATCTTTTAAGAGACTTTTTTTTTTTTTTTTTTTTTTTAATCCTGGAGCAGGCTGCAGTAATCAGTGGTTCAGCAGGATTTTAGTGCACCCTGTGCAGGGAAAGGTAACACACTGTTTTAGCACTCTGTTGTTGCATGGCTGGATATGTTTAAAAGGTCTCCTCAAGTGGGCATTCTGAAGTGAGAATTCAGGGTGAAAAAACAGCTCCTCTCTCCAGCACAAAATCTTGGTATGCCAAAAAATAAAGGTCTTTGCTTTAAGGATGAAGTAGCAACTCTTACCATAATACAAATTCAGGTGCCATGAAAGAATTTAAGCAGTAATATTGTAAACAAGTAAAAATGAATGGATTACATTTTACTACTAAAAAATTCTCGTGTCACCACCCTTGTTAGCATTACTGACTTAGCTTGATTTTTGTATTAATTATTGAAAATTTTGGTTTTGTGCTTCCCAAAAGAATGCTTCATTGTTGCATATACAGCTGACATCTTGCAGCTGCCAGCACCCTTTTTAACAAATTCCATCTTCTTACTTCTCTGTTATAATGTATGCATCAGCTTGCCAGAATGGCACCATATTACGATATTAGCATGGCAGAGGTAGGTAAAGGAAGTAGCAAAAGTTAGGCAAAGCTGAAAAATAAGATCAAAGAAGCCAGTAGAGTAAATCTGTCATTGACATAAATTGGTATAGGGCCATTGATTTTAACTGAGCTATGTTGATTTACAGTAGTAGGTGACTTCATTCAACATTTATTAGAAAAAATATATTAGAGTGAATAGGTGTAATGACCTAGCATTCATCATTAGCTAAAAGATTAATTGATCTGATGCTCATCTTTGCTTAATAAGTTTATAATCTTGATTTTCAAAGATGTAAAAATGTCCATTAATATCATGGTCTGCAGTCATGATAAGCAGTGTCCTCCTGACTGTAACATTGCTGTATGATTGCTTTCTTCATATCTATGGCTACTAATCTGGTCCCATTTGAAGATCTTTGTATCATGACATCATTGGAAAAAAAAGTGCTCTAGACATCTAGTTTCACTCCTATAGAAATTAAAAACACAATAAATCATAGGATGTTTACAGAACATAGCTATCACTATAGTTACCAAATGTAACTATAGTGAATGATTTCCAGAACATCTGGATGGATGTGGATAATGATATGCAACTGTAACTTATCTGGATGGGACTGTACTTAATTTATGATGAATACTATCTCTAGATGGCTCTCTGTAGAAAGATTGTTTGAGCATAAGGTTTCTTATTATCTTAAAATTTTCTATTAATTTTGGTAGCCAGTAACATGGGATCTCCTTTGTAATATGGACCTAGGTGAACAAGTGCAAATGTCTGCAGGTAATTTGATTATCTGGGCATTTTCCGTTAAAAAAATCTGCTGCTGATGGAGTGATCTAAGATGATAGTAGCAAACCTTTGATCTCTCCTGCTGTTCTCTTGTGGCACAGAAGAGCTTTGTGGCTTCTGGGCTTTTGCTCTGGAGGCTTTTGTTTTAATACAAGATTCTGGGAATTTCTCAACCTGAGTTGAATGTAGCTGAAGTTATATGCACCCTTCTGAAATGAACATTTATTGCCAGGTGATTCTTTACAGTCCTATATTCCTGAAATTCTTTTGCAAACTATTATGGCATGCATCTTTATCAAGCAACAACACAGTTTGTTTGTTTGAGGAAAGAAATGTCAAGATTAGCTCGGGGACCTAAGATATTGGGTCAACTTTTGTGGTGTCTTGTGAGGGGTCTCCTGGGTTGTCTGACTGGTAAGTGGTAGTTAAGGCCTAAGACCTACTGAATTCAAGTGGGCTCTAAGCATACAAATATGTCAGGCTTCCTGAAAGCAAAGTTACAATCCATTTTTAATACATAACAAGGTCTTATCTGCTGAATAGAAAATATTACTCTATCAGTTACAAATTATTTGCAGATGGTGCTTTAGAGTATTTCTGATACTAACATATTGTTTTTTTCTACTTGTCTTGAACTCAACTTTTCAGAATATCATTTAAGACATCAACTTGCAAGAAAAGGTGTATGCAAGATTTGGTTAGTATTCCAGTACAGATCAGTACTAATTATGTTAGTGCAGGAAGTCAAAATAAACATTAAATTATTTTTGCATTTGTGCCCATACAAGTCTTGTGCAGTGCAATGACTGATTTCTTCAGGGGAAAAAAAACCTTTGAAGATAGTTTTGGGTCAGTTCCCTGCAATCTGTCTAAGTCAAGCTTTTAATATCATTTTCAAGCATGTTTCTTTGAAGAAAATTCTTGACCTCATAGATCATCATATTTCACTGTCACAATTATAATCCCCTTGATAATTAACCATGTTTATTCAATTTCAGACATTCTGCTGCTTTATTCCTCACTTGTAGGAATCTGGTGATTGGAAATGCAGATTGGGTAGGGGATTGCATGACCTCTGGGACAGACCTGCAGTCCATATCTAGCTGCTCTTTCTCCAGAGGCCTCTCCAGAATTGGTTTCTGTGGACCGATGCATCATCCTGAGCACAGGCCACCCCTTTCCCATGTGGACCATGTGGGGGCAGAGCAGGGAATGCGACTTACACACATACAATGTAAAGCATGCTCAGAAAATCAGAACCCTGCAGACAGTTCTGGGCCCTCTCAATGCTGGTGAAGATTGTAATTAGCGTGAGGACCATAGAGTGTGGCTTTATGGAAAGGATGTGGGGATCAGTATGTCACTGTATCAGTGATGTGACCAGCCAGGCCAGAATGGAGAACTTCCATAAAGGCTTTGGAAATAGGGGGTCTGATCTCCACAACAGTTTTGTTATGGCTTAGGGAGATTCAGCAGTTGCATGTAGTTGCCAGTCTAAAGTGGTTTGGATTCCAGTGTTTTGATTTGTTCCTTTAGCTGAAGAGTTTGTGTAACTTAGCTGTAGCTGAACTCTCAAGCATGCAAAAAGGCATAGCGTGAAAAAGGCTTGGAAGAAGACCCAGCTGTTTAGCAAGCAGTCCGAATCATCAGTCGTGAATCCTTTCATTTGCCTATGGAGGAAATAATATCAGATTAATAAATGAAGCATTCAGGGTCTGGCTGGGAGGTATGAAGGATCAAATAACATACATTCTAGGCAAAGAAAACTCGGACTGTAAATGGAGCTAAGAAACCCTCCGAGTCTGAGCAGTACAGGCTGTGTTATAACCTGATTTGGTCAGGGAATTAACAATTGATCCTTTTAGGGACTGACACTGAACTGTTGGCACTCTTATGTGTCTTCCAGCAGCTTTTATATCTGCGTGAGACTTGTTACATTGCACACTCAAATATCTTCATCTAAAACTCTGTAAATGTAAAGCTGGGCTCTTTTTTTTTTTTTTTTTTTTTCTTTTTTTAATTATTTTAAAGGAGAATTGGTACAGTGAGATGGATGGTTTGAAATAATGGGACAGCAGCAAAGATGCATTTGCTGTTTATTTGAAAGTGTCAGTCAAGCTCTAGTGCTGTAAGGGACTTTTCTAAAGATTTTATGAAAGCCCAGATAGGGCAGTAAAAGTGACTTTCCTTGTGCACGGTTTTACTTGTGGAGATTCAGAATTATTCGTCTTTGAGGATCACAAGGAATCAGTGACAGAATATAAAGGCTGTGCATGAGATTTTCCAGTACTGACCTACTTCTTCTCTCATTAAAATCACTTTGAGTTTTGCCATTGACTTTTCAGGCAGAGTCAGGCCAATATTGTGTGCTAATGAAATTGCTTTCCAGAAAGCTTCTCCAGTAGTTTTGTCCAACTGTTCCAAGCCATGGGTCACAATATGATTACAAAAGTACTGAGGAGCCTGTCAGCATTGTGAAACGTACTTCCTAGCCCTGCATGGCTCAAATTTGCATCTTGTAGGCTGTGGCAGGGAGCAGAAACCCCACAGATGGCTCATTTTGACAGAATCTGTTTGTGCATTTGCCTCTGTGGTCTCCCTCCTCAGGTCCAGTGGAGCAAAAGCACAATGTAGACGAGCTGGGCAGAAATTCACAGTGGGGCTGCTCTGCTGCTATTGCCCCATGCACCAGGGAGGGGTTGCATGAGACAGGTAGTCTCAGGGTATTCATTGCTTTATGATCAGGTGAGCTTTAAACACATAAGAAAAGCTTTTTTTTTTTTTTTTTTTTTTTTTTTTCTTCTAATTCATTTGTAATTTCTATAATGGTTCAGTGTTTAATGTTATCTGGACAAAGGGGAGCTGGGAGAGCTCAGCCAGAGGCTCACTGGCATAATGGGAAAAGCTTTCCTTTGAGGTTCAATGCATATCCTTAAGTAAGAGCTTTTACCTGGATCAGGTTTTTCCTCAAGTATCTAGAGGAAATGCTGAATAAGCATAACAGCTTAAATGGATGGAAGCCCAATTTTCCTAATATTAAGGGTAGAGTTAGAGCCAGGGATTTGGTTTTGGTCTAAATGAACTCCAGGATATAAAACTGAGATCATAAGAAAAAACAGAATTTTAAACTGTATGCTTTAAAGTTAATGAATAGTTACACTGTCCGGTACATTACACAGGAAATAAAATCTCTCTTTCTTTTCAGCGTTTTATTTTTGGAGATTTTGTTGCTGGTTTTTGTTTGTTTGTGTTTGGTTTTTTTTGCATAATTTAGTAGTCAGAAGTCCATAAAAGGAAGACTTGTGCATTCAGGTAATGTGGGGGGATAAAATGCCATTTTTCAAAAAAAAAAAAAAAAAAAAGTCGAAAAAAAAATTATGATGAGCCAGTGAAAGCCTGAGAAAGCAGCAACAGTGTGCCCTCCAGTGACAAGAGCTGCTACAGCAGCACTAGTGACAGTCTCTTGCAAGCTCTCTGGGGACTTCTGTACACAGGGAAGCTCAGGATGTTAAGATGAATTAATCAAAACTACAAATTTAATACAGGCTAAGTGAAAATATCTACATTTACTCTCACCACTCTCCCTTCAGTAGATGGTTTCATTCAGATGTGAATTGCACTTAATTTGCTGTAATCTTCATACCCTTGGACATTTACAGAGTTGATTTTGGCTTGTAGACTAAATTATACTAGAAAAAGAATTGCAGTTTCCACATACATAAGTAGCTGTCATTTGTAATCGTTTCATGTACTTTGATGGATAGGAACAAGGAGGTTTGTGCTATGTTGTACAGAAGACCTTGATTTTACAGCTGGAGTCCAGAAGGTAATGAGCTAGTTTGGGGCAGGATGCTGGGAGTGAGGGGGCTCAGTATACTGCTACTATCTTGCACTGGAATTACTCCAAGAACTTAACCCTGAAAGAAAATAGACTGCATTGCGAGAGATGAGTGGAGCTGGAGATCGAGGAGAACCTGACATTACCATCTTCCTCAGAGCGAAATGTGTGTGCTGGAGTGAAACCAAAAGGACCATTGCAAATGCAGGTTTTTGTGCTAACATGTGCAACGAAAATTTTTTTGTTGCTGTAGCACTTCCAACCCAACATTTGTCAGGGAGACACAAGTGTTTCTTCTGCAGAGTACTCATCTGTTTTTTCTTTTCCACATTGAGGCAGTGTTGTCATCTCAACTGGTTTTATTGTGAGTATCATTATAATTGTGTCCTCATTTAGGTTTTCAGCACTTGAGTGTCCTAAGGGCATCCCCAAAAGACAGGCAGTCAAAAGGTAAATGGAGATGTGTTTGTATAAAACTGTAATGACTACACAGCCAAACCCTGTTCTTCATGGAGAGGATATAACCACTGAAATGTCACCAAGAGGGTGAGTGGGTACTGAAACAGGCTCCTCAGGGAAGTAAGAGGTCATAGCCCCAAGCCTATTGGCATTCAAGAAGTGTTTGGATATTGCTCAGGTATGGTTTCACTCATTGTGAGGGGCATACCTTCACAGTAATTATGCGCTTTCTCCAGTATTCCTCCAAAACTTGTTCAGGAGGAGAGGAGGAGTAGACAAGAATTGGCTTTTTTTTTTTTTTTTTTTTTTTTTTGGACCTTCTTTTATTATTTGAAGTCTGGGAATTGAGTCCCTCAGCACATACAATTGTATACAAAGAGAGAAACCCCTGAACAAACAGGAAAACAAAACAAAACAAAGAATGAAAGAATAACTAAAGGCAAAGCTTTAATCATAAGAGTCATGTTTTGTTGATCTAGGTGATGTGAACAGAGATTTATAAGGTTGTTTGAGCAAAAGTTGAATGGCGTGTCATCTCACACTGCTGAATAATTATATTACACACAGAGTCTGCCCAAAACACATGAGGAGGGAAATCCTTTCTTTCCACTGGTCATATGGAGAACAGCTGGAACTGAACAAGACATTGATTTAATAAAATACTATTAGTAGAGACACTACCTTACGCTGCAATGGCAGTATTTTGGAGTGGCACTCAAAGTAGTTGCCAGGTAGGAATCACCAGCTTTTTTGTAATAATTTCTTGGCTTTTCTTCTGCGCTACCTTTTCAGAAGGGAAAATTACATAGAGACTTTAGCTTAAATAGTTGCAAGCAGTTATCTTTTGCATAAAAAAGAAATATTTTCTTTAAAAATATATTTTGAACAGGCTTCTATACATCAACATTTTAGCTGATGTTTTTAGAGCTTTAGAGTAGAGCTGTTTGCATGTTGTTGTTTTTTGTTTGTTTGTTTGTTTGTTTTTTCTATATCTTCATGTAATTTTGAAGAGAAGTACTTGGTTTACAGAGTGGATGAAACTGTAGGTTTGCATTAATTAGTTCATGGCAGAGAAGATGGAAGCACGTAAAACCGGCTTGTCTTCCCAGATGGTGGGAATGATAGAGTTCCTTTAAGCTAAATTAGTTCTGAAGGAATTAAATATTTTGATTTCTAAAGTATGTCACTCAGTGTGCAAGTTCTCTTTGGCGTCTACATTTGCTTTAATTTTTTTCTGGGAGTCTTCTAGGATCAAGAAATAAAGCTCATCTACATTGACTGACAGCTATTTAGAATCCTTAGTGTAAGTTTCTTTAGCACTCAGGAAAAAATTACTTCACATGAAGTAATGCTCATGAACCTCACATGAGGTTCTTTGAGTTAATTGTCAAAGTAATAATCAATAATAATAAATTAACATGAGCAAATTTTCTGAAAAAAAAAAAAAAATGCCGTAAAGCAGAAAAGAAGTCAGTTTTTGGTTCTCTTCATGTCCAAAATATCGTATTCTTGTTGAAGTGTACAGCTTGTGCGAACCCTGAGTATATGAATAATGTTGATTCCAGTGGTACTTTTGCTTATGGTTATGCATACAGAAAGCAGACCTAACAACGATAACAACAACAAAAATATGTACATTTTTCCATGATCAAATTGGTTGATGACATCAGCAGATACAACCTACTATGCTCAAAGGATTTAGGCTGTGCATATCTACATATTCAATGCACCTCATATTATTATTTACTTAATTTGTTTTCCTATATTCTTTGTAATCTCATTACGTTGATTAAACTTCAGGGCTGATCACAAGGTGCATGGGTGAGGGCATGGAATGGGAGGCATTTGCATCTACCTGTAATAGAAATGGATCTAAAATCTTAAAACTTTCTTGGCACTGGTGAACAATTTTTGTTAGGGAAAAAGACTTCTGCTGCAGTGGCATTTCCAAAACAAAAACATTAATTTCTGCATTTGCTTTAAATTGCTTGTCACGGTACAGTTTTCTCATTTTAATTTAAATAATAATAATAATAATGCAATTCTGTTTAAATTGATGATTAAAAGAAAACATAAAACTATGAATAAAAAATGTACCAGACATGATAGCGCTAGTAATTCCTGATTAGAAATCACTGCTACAGTTGTTACAATTGTAGATCAAATTTACAGCTCTCTGAAGGTGTTATATTTAGAATGGTTTCATTTGGAAACCATTATCTAACTCTGAATAAACTCTGGGGGTTTTCTTCCCTCCCTCCCTCCCTCCCTCCCTCCCTCCCTCCCTCCCTTCCTTCCTTCCTTCCTTCCTTCCTTCCTTCCTTCCTTCCTTCCTTCCTTCCCTTTATTTACAATCATCATGTTGAAACAGTTCCTCTTTCTGCTTTTCTTATTTACTTCCTATTTACGGTATTAGGATTGCAGTGAATTTATTCATTACAGGGAAGGACCATACATAATATAGAATTTGTGCTATTTATCAAAGCCTGAAAAATAATTATGGAATTTGTGCATGAAGGAATAGAATTTACACATGTTAGTAGGATGATATTGTTGTTTACCTACCAGAAAAAAAATTGTTTGCCTGAGGCTAAAAAAGTGTAGTATTTTGCAAGACACACTTATCAAAAACCTCTGCTAACCTTGTGTGAATTCTTCAGTGGATTTAACTGCCAGCCATGCTCTTTTCTGGAAGAAAACAAAGTAAAAAATAAAATAAGAGCCTTTGGTATAACTTGTCTTCTTTTCAGTGGTTTTGAGGTATGCAGTCTCATTCTGACCTTTCAAATAATTGCAGAGATCTTTTCAAAGGATCTTGTCCTCGTGATTGTACAGCTCAGCCAGTCTGGGACTGCACTGAGCAGCTATTTTGGGTATGATGTGGCTGTTCTGAAGAGAAATTGCTCTGTCTTTGGGTACATGAAAAATTTAAATGCACACTAGTCTTAACTTAATTTCAGTGGAGGTTTTTGTTATGAAGATTTAACCACAGCTTTAATTCTACTGTCTTCATGAATCTGTCTACTGAAAGTTGCCATTTGAAGCCAAGTCATTTTTACTTAGTTGCAATTCTGCTCTGTTTTATTTTGATTTGTAAATATTTCAGAAAATGAGGGTATTTCTAATTTAGTTAATTCCCAAATTATACAGCAGAAGGTTTTAGACCAAATCCTCCTCTCCTTCACAAAACACAAACAATAAAGAAAACACAGCCACAGCCCATGGTTAGCCTTAAATGGTTATTGCAGACATTATGTTTTGCTTTTGTAAATCAGTGGGATTTTCAGTGGTGGTCATTCATTCAACAAGCAAAAAGAGTGAAAAAAATCATATATGTTAATAAAGACACTTCCCCTGCAAAACCAAAGTGAATAACTTCCATCTGAACTAAATCTTTGTAGACTTTGGTCATGATAGACACCATCCCACATATATCCCAAAAGACATGAAAATAAAACACCAAAACCTCTCCCTTTGGATGTTGTCACCAGGGAGGAACCTTAAAACTTCAATACAAATGTTTGCATTTCTTTGAGACAAAACATACATACAATCTTCTAGTTGCACAACAGCTAAACTAAAATGAATACAAAATGGTATTTTATGACTTACGTAACCTCCGGCTGTTTAGCTGAAAAATATATGTTATTTTATGCAATAGCAATTTGGAATGCTATAAAAATAATTACTTTAAAAATCTATACTGCACATATGCAGATGGTTAACAAACTCTGGCTCACTTACCAGATGAAAATGATATTGGGAAAATCCTTACTCTAGAGATAGTGCCATTCCATTATAAACGTGCAAACTATGCAGAAACATTACATCTACATTGTTTTCCAGAACTAACTGTATCTTAATGCCAGATGTTTTATTCTTTGCATATCTTATTATAACTAAGCAATTACTGTAGTTTGAGTTTGTCCAGACTTGGAAAGGAAATATGTATTTTAGATGCACTAGCTAAATGCTCATCTGGTAGAGACAGAAAAGATTTTAGCTGGTTGATCTATCTACCAGCTCTCTCCTGATTATTCCTATTGCCTAAATATCATGTATCTCATTTTGTTTTGACCATACAAGGGTTAAAATCATGGTATTAGTGGCACTGCAATAACCTAGGTTTTGAGGACAACCATGGAATAAAATCAAATTTCTGTTGCCTGGATAGAAAATTATTTAAGTACTAGTTAGTTAACTGACGTACTTCTGCTTGCCTCAGTAGTCTCATTGGTTTCCATTGCAGCCTTTGCCTGGGTGGAGATTTGTCAGTTATACCGAAGACCACCTGAAAATTTCCATTCTGTTATAGGCCCAAAGCTAGATTTTACTGAAATTTGTAACATGTTAAATTAAATATTTAGATGAGCTTTTAGAGGTTAGTATCCACTTATTCCACAGAACTACTTAATACTTTAGAGTCTTCTTTATATCTTCCCTTTACACGAAATTGTTTTCAAAGGAAACAATACTATTTCACTCTACCTATGAGTAGCATCATATATATCAGACATTTGCAGCTATCCCAACAGACACATTTTTCATTGAAACTAAGACTTTAAAAGTCATTTGTTCAGTTAAGACTGAAACATAAGCAGTAAATTTCCCATTCTCCTTTTCTGAATACACTTTTTTCCCCAAATTTATAAGGCACAAGTAAATTCTGTACTATATAGAGGGATTTTTATCATGAATTAAATCTGTTTAAGTTGTCATCCTTTATCCTTATTACCGCGTTACTTAATTAGTAATTTCTGAGAGCAGCCATAATAACTGTCACAGATATTATAGGAGAGTCATCAGCACTCTGCATGTTAATAAAATTTTAGAGTTTTGTTAGTTTTCCAAGTGTTCCTGTTAAGCGCCAAATGCTATTGCCAGTGTTTTGCCCACAGTATTTCGTAATTGAAGGAAATCTTTCTTTAAATAAGTACGGACTGCAATTGTAGGAGTCTTCTAAACTGCAATACATATTCTGCATAAGTATGCATTAGGAAAAGAATCTAAAATATGGTTTAACAAGCATGTGACAATAAATTAAGGAAATACATTTTGATATGTGAGAAAAATTGGTTTCCACAAAAATACTCATCTCCTCCTAGTCACAGCTGTGACTTTTGAATATGTATTAAGCTCAGCAAGGATAGCTAAGCTAGGAATTTGGCAGTAATAGTGTATTCATAAATATACATGAAATGTGAAAAAATAGTTTACAGAATTGAAAGTGAACATTGGAAAGGGTAAGCGTACATACTCTGAGATAAAAATTGAGATTCATTGTCAGCATATGATACCTTTCCTTTTAAGTTATAAATGTTATAGTGTCATTAGATTTTCTCATATATACTGCATTACTTATAATTGAATAGTGTATTAACAATTGAATGGTTGTTTAAAGGAAGAGAAAGAACCCACTACCAAGGCAGTTTAAGTTTAATATCTACTCTTCAACAGAAACAACTCATTTAACATTCAATGAGATATCTTGGCTTTTTCTCTCAACTTGCTTTACCTCCAAAAACCAGATGGCAAATGTCTCCCTGAAAGAGCCAGTGGAAACAGTGTCTGAATCTGCCCGCCTACTATTTGTCTTGTCAGTAAAGATGAAATTATAATAAATTTATGGTTTTCTACTCAACACTTGTAGCTACAAGTCAAGTCTTCCTCTCTTGCATTCTGACACTTCATTGGGCCAACCTAGATTGCACTTATTCTGATGGAGAGGAGGGAATTAAATGTATTTATTGACATTGAATTTCGTGTGACATCTTCTAACATCAAGCAAATGCATCTTTGACCAGTATTTGATATTCTCCTGCAAATTTTTCACTTCCATGAATAGAGATGTGTTCATGTCCATGGCTGTCATCTGTGGTTTGAAGGCAGAATTATCTTATAAGCAGATGTTTAATGTACAAACACAGTTCTACAACATTCAAGTCTTTGTATTTAAGGTAGCCCCCCCCAAAATGATTGTTTGTTTGTTGTTGTTATTTTTTGTTGTTGTTGTTTCTTTGTTCGTTTTAGGCTTTTGGTGTGTTTTGGTGTTTTTTTGTTTTTTTTTTTTTTTTTTTTTTTTTTGTGTACCTTACATCACCACTAAAAGCTTTTGAAATGAACATTGTACATTGCCCTCAGATTTTTGGATTTTTTCTGTGCTGTGTCAGCTGGTAAGAGTCAAGAAACAGGAATAATGGAGCATATGGATATTGTTTTCATATTTCTTCCTGTGAAATTTATTTGGCATTAATATTATCATATTAAGAATTTGATTACTGGCTGATGAAATAAAAATGAGATAATAAGTCATGTCTTCAATGAGTTCTTGTAGAAAGAGTAGGTGTGTTTTAAAGAACATTAAATTTTGACAAAACTTACAATGGTACAAGAATTTATGGTCTACATCAATGCTAAAGGGGAGACCTTTGGAAAGAAAACATACTGCAAGAGGGAAGGTAAAATACCAAGACAGTAAATGAAATTGATCAGTTGGATTGTATTTAGTAAGAACCAGTGATTGAATCTTACTTATTTTGTGTTGCACACAGATCAATTTCTTTAATTATTTATTATTTAATTAATTTTATTTAACTTGCTCCTTAGCAAATTTTGGAGTGGAAAAGAGCTGCAATTGGTGGCTTTAAAATATTTCAAAACCTAGGTAGGAAATTCACTGATAAAATAATCATAGTTCAAAATAACCAGTGAATTCAGAGCATCAGTAGCGTTTTCATAGATTTTCCTGAAAGCATCACCCCTAGTTTCAGTAAGTGTGGAGGGTGAACCATAGGGAAATATAGGTTTTGATATTTTTAGATTACATGCTGGATAGAAAATAGATATGATCTGTTCAGAGAAACAGATTAGATTTTGTTCAGATAAACTGTAGCTATTCCACATACTGAATTTTGAAAGACTTGTGTCAGGGAAATACTATTTTGTTAAAAAAAAAAAAAAAAAAAAAAAAAAAAACTAATCTTATGGTCTGCAGTGTCTCATTAAGCTGGAATACCCTGCAGGCAGTGCAAGCAGTCAAGGTGCACTCTGAACACCTTTATCTGCTACTTGTCCATTTGAAAAGCAATGTCCAATTTATTCATCCAAATAAAACTTTTTTTTTTTTTTTTTTGAGAATTCACATTAATTCTGAGCTTTTAATACATGGACAGACCAATTGCATTTTCAGACCACAGTATAATTTAAAGAAATAGGTACGTATTTATAAAATCAGCTTTTACTTCTATGTATTTTAACTTGCATCATGATAACCTAACTGATGTTCAGTAATTACAGGAAACATGCAAAATAACAGTTGTGAAGGGTTCAATTAAACCCAAAGAGGAAGGAAGCCTCTGAGACGGAGTTATCCGATTTATTGCCAGCAACACTCTTCATCTATGTGTTCTCTGCTAAAGATAGTGGTAGCTTTCATAGGGCCTTTTGTGACACAGGAGTTGAGATCTCACTCTTTTAAGTTTAATTTTTAAAATATTGGTACTCTGTAGAGTCCTAAGTGTTTGGCATTCTCTAAGGTCCTTTATATGTTTCTGCCTATCCCCTCCATGGGTGCAGTAAAAAGTGCCAGACCATCCTGCACCCATGGCTCCTAACTCATCTTGCGTTGTCCTGGGACATGCATTCCCAGCAGCTTTTTGCACCCTGAAAAAACAAAACAAAACAAAACAAAACATCTCTTACAACATCTGATCTCTTTGTTCTTGTTTGCAGGAATGACTCTAATAACATTTCCTTCCACTTCCATGTTGGATATTTACACATAGATGCATATAGGATATGAGATCCAACACAACAGTTGTATTTTCCAGTCTGACCTTTTATTTATTCCAGGCCACTGGATGATGTTCAGTTGTGCCTGTGCTGGAGCAGCTGGCAGATTTAGCTATCCGGGGCATGCTTTTTGCTTGGCAGGACAGAGTCAACTCCCTGGGCCGCCACAGTGCTGCCTGACATTCCTGGTGAGCTAACTCAGACCTTCCACAGAGGTCCAGAACAATCTTCCTTCAGTGTTTTTCTTTCTTATTTTTTTTCTTTGTGAAGCTCTTGGAGCTGTTAAGCTGTATCTCTTTCTTCTTTCCTCTGTCTTACAAGTATTCTAAATATCCTTTGAACCACTCTTCAATTTGACTCAATTTTCTGTTATTTTGGGGGCATTTTTCTTGATTCTCTCAATTTTGAGTAATTCTTTCAGTTGTCTACTTTTTATTATATTCAGAGACTTCGATGAATTATTTTCTAAGGTATGATCCTGTGTTCTTCTACAGTCACTGCTTTCCAAGAAAAATCTCCCTCTTCTTCCTCAGAGCTCTGCAAGTATATTCTGCATTTATACCTTAATAAGAATATAAAAAATATAATTGTTATGGAGATGTTTCTAACAGATCAATGTCTTTGTATTTTGTTGCTCTAGTACACCTATTCCTTGAAGTAGCCCAATTAGCAGTGTAGGCCTTTCTTTTAAATCTCATAAAATTCCTTCCAAGTTTGAGTAAGCTGCCTATTTCATGTTTACTTCAAAGCTGTTGATCACAGTGCAGAATAACACAATGCCTGCTACAAAAACCCTGTGGAATCCCACTAGGAACCAAAGAAGAGCATTCTTTGCTGACACTAATTTTTCGAGTTCTCTTGCTTCACTAATCCATCTTTCATTTTGAATGTCTTGAACATGGATCTTCACTGTACTATACTAGGTCAGATGCTTTATAACAGTTTAAACCATGTAATCATCTTTATAAAAGCAAACACGTAATCATATCAAAGAATGAATTCAGGTCTGTTCAACATGACCTATTTTCCTCAAAAAAAAAAAAAATGCTGACAAAGATTGAGTTACAAAATTTCCTTTTGCTTATAATTGTTTTATAGGTCTCAGACTTTTTAAAATGCTAGTTCAGTGGCTTTCTGCCTGAATCCATGTTAAGCTCTTACATTCTTGACAGGGAGAGCAGCTCATAGTGAAAACCCTGCAGGCGTAGTGCTATTATATTGCTCTGCAAATGGGAGTAGGTGAGCTGGAAGTCACACTCAGTTCAGTGTCTTCTGCAGCCATCTGATAATAGGGGAAAGAAATAAAGGTCAATTAGAGATGTGAAGTAAAAATAAAAAGCATAGCAGATGGAATCTTCTGTGATACTACTTTAAGAAACAAGCTGCAAAGATATTAAGTTATTGAAGGCTTAGATATTAAACAGCCTGGATTTAATAGAGCCCCATCAACATTTCTCTTGCCTGTTGGATTGGCCTCATTATCATGTTCTCTTCTTTTGAATTGAAATACAATTGTACTATTATTATTATTTGCCTATAATTTTTAGCCTGTTGAACAGTGCCTGACTGGCTTGGCTTAGGGTTTTAAGATGTACTCAGCAGTTGGTCAAACTCTGAGCCCCTTGGTATCAGAGACAGAACTTCCATCATATATTCCTTTCTAAAACCTCAGTTTCTTAATATAGGAAGTAAATGGGTACCATTCAGATAGACATAATAGTGCAGAAGAAAGGCTGGAATAGAGCTGAGGAGAAGAAAATGCTGAAGGTATGAGACTGAGTATAATGGGAAGCTGAAGAAGTCTCTTCAGTAAGGTGCATCCAAGATGATAAGATCAGAGTCTATAAGTGCAAGAGCAGACAAAGTCTCTTTCTATAGAATTATTTCAAAATTTAGAGCTGAAGACATAGCCATTAAAGGATGTCAGAATTGAGGTCTGGCTGCTTTGTATTGCCTTTGTATTACATGTCTGTACTTTACGAATCACTTGAAAGTCCTCCTGAAGAACAGGGTATGATGTATTAAATATGTATTAAAAACGTGCTTTGCAATACTAAAATAGGGAAGATAAGTTATAATTTTAATCTATTTTAGGTGGTAATGTAGAAGGTTATCATTCAACTAATGAATTGATATTAAAATTGAGAAGTAACTTGGGTATCTCCTCTGAAAAATAAATGATTTTGAAAGCTCTCATTTTTTGAATACTTTATGTAAGAATTGTTTTTACACTTGAAAGCAAAGGTAGTTATTCACTTGTAACTCACCCTGTGAATCTGAGCTTTGTCTTTTGGTGAAATGGGACCAGGGTAATAGATAAGAGTGTACATGTAATAATAATCTTTTTAGATGAGTGTTTGGAAGCATACTGTGAATGAGAACAAAATAGAGTCCATTTTCTGCCATTTTTCTTTTGTGCTCATGTTGTTGCTCATTCTTTCTTACTGCTTAAATATTTTTTTAAAGGAATGATTACTAAATATTTTAATAGAATATCATAGCTGTTGAAGGTTGTCTAAAGGTACTGCAGTATGAATACCTTACAGTACAACATCACATTTGTCTGAAGACAACTGTCTAAAAGGCTACACTGGAGTTTCATTTGGAAAGCTAAAGATAAAGGCATTGATGCAATCCTAAAATAAATTGACAGTAAAAAGATGTGTATTTTTATATAGATAGCAGTAAATATATTTTAAGTTCATTAATTAAGTCACTTGTAATGGCATACATTGAGGTGGGTTATTATTTGGGAATAACTTTGTTTTCACATTTTCCTTCTGTGTCTTCTGTCTCACCAGAAATACAGTTCTGTTTATTTCCTGAATTCCTAAGAGCTGTGCAATAGCCATAGAGCCTTTCTCTACTGCTGATCTGATGGTATGGTTTGTGTTGGAATTAGCAGTAATCAGAGTAACCACTTAACTAGGCTTTTGCATTATCAGAATAGTATGTGATGTTATGTAGTCTACTCAACTTTGCCTGCAGCTTTAGCCAATACACATACATAAATGCCCATGCATACCCATGTACAAATTCCCTTTTCTCCTCTGACTGGAGTTCTCCATCATCATATCCATAATGTTACTGTCTACTGTCCTCTTAGACCTGTTGTGCAGGTTTCTTCATCTGACCATAGAAGGTCCTTGCTTCAGTATTTGTCCCCTAACACTTCTACAACTTTAGTATTTTTTCCTTTTCCTGTCTTGAAGTTGTGTCCAAATTAAGCTTAGATTTTAATTAGGAATTTTATTTCCCTTTAAGAGCTTGCATTAGATGACTGATTTAAAATAGATGTAAAATTCTTCACGTTGTGTAACCAGGAAACCATGTATTTTCTAGCAGCAAACTCCACGGGGATAAATGTTGAAGATCTACATGTACCACTGTCTAGTCCGCAGTACTGGGGCATGACACCCTAAGTCCATTTCACAGATGAGGAAACTGAGGAATAGGACATATGAAGAGAGCTTTTGAAGGTACTTCAGTAGAGGAGTTAAGGTCAAACCCAAAGAGTTCTTGCTGCTTATTTTTCTCTTTTGTCTTCCTCATTAATGACTATTCACAGGTATTATTTCAGATATTTCTTGTTTAGTTGACCTTTAAGTATCACATGTACTAGTTTTTCCTTCTTTTGTTTTTCATCATATTAAGGAAACCTCAGTGCATGTTTCAAGGATGGTGGATAAATAATTATTCTTGTAAGGGATAAAAAGGTTAAGTCTATCATAGCACTTCCCGGTATATCCAGCAGGGATGGGTAATTATGTCAAAGGACAGACTCTTCAATTTTCTTAGCAGTCTTCATGTAAAATGGCAAAACTCATTCACCTTCACACAGTGAGATACAATTGTAGTGCAATTCCATAAGCAAAAGTCTGCCAGTAGCTCTTTGTACTTTAACCCTTGACTTATTTCATTTTACAGTGACGAACTGATACCTTTACAAAAGCCTTCACCTATCATGAGCACCATCCTCAGTCTATAGCAGTCAGACTAAAGGCTTTTCTTGACAATTTTAGCCTGTCTTTCTTTTTTCAGGCTTATGTTGAAAATTCTGTTCTGTTATCAACTAATGCTTTAAATCCACTTATAGTGACTCAGCATTTTACAAACCCACACAGAAGTCTAAATACTGTTAGTATTATTGAAGCTTGAGATATTAACTTTATAGAACAAAGCAGTACAAAATAGTGAACTAGCTGCAGTTGCATGTTTAATAAGTCATAGTGGTTGGCTTGAACTGACTATGAACATTTAGGGGACCACATGGAAAAGATACTTGTAATCTGGAAATTGTGTAACCACTGACTCCTCAGAGTACCATTTGGACCACTTACATAGGATAATGATCCTCTCTTGTACTGTACCACAATTTCTATTGCTCCTCTGCACTGCTTGGCTTAAGATACTGGAGAGCCTGAATGTTATGGAGATCACTGCTACCACAAACTGCTGGGTTAGGTAGCACGTGGGGTTGACTTGGAGAAGATAGACAAGTGAGGAACTGTAGAAGCTAAACATCATTTCCATGGTGCTGATAAATTGCTATAAATAACCTGTGAAGTCTCTAAACTTTGCTTTGTCTCTAAGGTTTCTACAGTCTTCTGTTTTTTTCAGAGACATATTCTCTGTGTCTTATATTTACTCTAAATGTATCACAATTTCTCTATAGATTTTTTCTGTTTTTCATTGTGTTCACCCATCAGCCTGATATTCAGCAGCACAGGGCTTGCCCGTTTTTTTGGAGGCAGGAGCCAAGTAGTCAGAGGACACTGCTTTCTTAGCCACTTGGGCCAGATGCCAAGTGTCTGAAGATAGTTGTAGAGAGAGAATTGGTAAAGTTGTAAGAATTAAGAAGCCAGATTTTATTTTGTTTGTTTGTTTGTATGTTTGTTTGAATTAAAAACCTTAATTAAAGTTTGTTTGAATTAAATTAATTAAAGTTTGTTTGAATTAAAAACCTTTTGTCTTTCCTGTGCCTACAGAATTACTGCCAAACATACAGAATTGTCCATGTTTCCTTCATGATAGGTTGAGCCATACTTTTGCCTCCTGGTGTTTTGCTTTCATGCTCAGAGGAGCCAGAGTTTTCATGATTTTCCTGTCTTCTCTGCATGGATGCAATAGCCAGTGCAGTCCAGATCATGATCTCGCACTTCATAGGTACTCAGAAAACTAGTACTCCCTATTGCTCTTTGTGTCTTAAGGATGGTTTCTTTGTTTGTTAAATGGGCCACTGTTATGAGTCACTTAAAAAGCTTCAGCCATGTGCTTAAAGACTTCTCTGAAAAAAAGCTGGAAATGAGCATGTGTTTTTACTTAAACGGGTGCTGAAATCTCAGTTGGATCCTAGCCATAATACTGCAGTTTCCTATTTAGTTTTGTTAGGCTTTACCCATTGGGAAGAGGAGGAGATGTTTTTCAAAACAGGAAAATGAAATTGTACCCCCATACACACCATTGGCAGGAGAATAAAGGGAAAAGAGAAAAATTGCAAATACTCTTCACTGCAATTCAAATTGACTAGACTTCATTTTCTTGGCCTTAGTTCACTGTTGGGATATTTGATGCATGCCTACATCTGTACTGAGACAGTTTAGCTCTCCTATGTATTATCTGATATGATATGTTTCTGGATGTCTGTCTTAAATTCTGTCCTGTCTGCTGGTTTACCCCTTTCTTCTTCTGCCTATGGATGAGCCATGTTTGCTATAATGCTTTGAGTGAAATACTGACCCTGATGAAGACAGCTTGGCTTTTGACTCCACCAGACAGGTTTTTATCTCATGTGTCAGAAAGCAACTGCATGACCTGTAGCATCATCTGCACCAGCCAAGTGTGAAATCAGTTGTATGGAGCAGCTACTATGCTATAATGAGGAAAATAATTTCTCTGTGGAAATAAAATATTCATGTTATGGCACACCTGCTTTCTAATAGAGACATACAACAAGAAAGGATTTGTCAGCCTTTCTTCTTCGCTGTTACTCCCAACTGACACCTCATAGTAAATATGTGGTAGGTTCAAGGCTCTGCTATAGCAAGAGCCGTGTCTTCATGAACAAACAGCACTCCTAAACATTGATGTTTGCACAGGGAAAAAAAAAAAAAAGGTCTGAACGGTCCACCTGGAGCTGCATCAGTGAATGCAGGCTGACCTGTAATGTGTTTGTTACACATCACAGCTTTGTCTAATATTGTAGCCCTTAGAATGACAGCTTCTCTTCCTCCCCCAATTTAGGTGTTCTTTTTTGTAGATATTTTTAAATCTATACCACTTGAAAGATGTTGTTTTCTTGAGGATTTCTCTATTAACCATTATGTTCTTCACGTCTGTGAATCTAGGAGCAGATAATTATTAGGAAGTAGCAGAGCTTAAAAAGATCATGGCACAATTTTAGTTTTGCTGGTGGGCAAAAATGCACAAGTGGTCTGTCAGTATGGACTGCAAAGTGTGTCTTTCTGTTACCTCAGTATGGTATAGATGCCATAAGCAAAATGTTTTCTTCCTTTAACTAGTAAGTTTTCCATAGCAAATCAGCAAATAAGTGCTACGATTTAGCAATTTTACATGAATTTGCCTTTCAGATTAATCTTTGACATCATGAATTTGGTGCTCTATGGGAAAGATACACTGCCACAGAGTGAATTAGTTCTATTATTGCACTGACTGCAGTTGAGAAAAATAGGCTCATGCCTTCGAGAGGACAGAAGAGGAATATTCTGGGAAATAATTTGAACTGATATTGTTCGGAGGGTAATATTGCTTGACATATCTGTTATGACAGCGGAAGATACGATGAAGCATGAAACAGGAAAGGAAAAGACAGTTTTTAGGCCAACGATGAGATGAAACCATACTACTTATGACAGCTGTTGGCAGCATGATATCACTGTCCTCAAGCTTTCTACTAATCTGGAGTATTGGAAACTTCAAGATCATGTTTGTTGTGTATTTCTAGAGATCTTGTTAGGGGTAATGCTCTCTGACAACAGCCAACTGTAATTGGCCACAGGGATTCTTCAAATAGCAACAAACATACAAAACGTCATCAGTTTCTTGCTGATCCTTTTGTAGAGTGTTTGGTCATTACTTTCATACTGGAACCATTTGCTTCTCAAAAGTTATAAGACTTCCTTGTTTCCACACCATCAAAACAAAAAAATATGTGAAGGCATATAACCAAAAGCAAACTCAGTGAAATGCAGGGGAAAGCCTTCTCTTTAGTAAGGTGCAGTCGCAACTGAAGCCGGTCTGTTGTGTATCAAGCCAGCTTTAAAAAAAAAGCTTTTAAGTAAACAATATATTTTTTAGTCTAGATAGTTTGGATCATCTAGATATTTAGTTTGGATAGCAGCAAACTGTCCAGTGGCAAAACCTCACAGAAAACTGATGTGCCTTCCAGACACACTAGTGGCTATTTTTCTGCCACCTAGGCTTTCAAGGTATTTTTGCTGAGGTTCTGCTACCTTTCCAGCTTTTACCCATCAGGAAGTTGAGACAAGCCAAACACTCTTTGGTCAGGTCTTGTTAAAGTTTAAAATGCCTTTCTGGCAGCTCTCTCCGTATCTTGGCAGGTTTGGGTCTCTGTAGCAGCTCTTACTTTCCTGTTTCAGTGACACTGTACTTTGAGCCTCTCATCTATCAGAAAGAATATGAAAAATTTCCTCTTAGGAGAGCAGATTTCTGGAATTCCAGTGCACTGTGATGTTGTTTTTTTCTTTGATATGCTACAATAACTGTCTCACATTGAGTTCAAAACAGTTTCATTTGTTTACTGCCTGATTTTTATCCAGTGATTCAATCTCTTCTGCATTCTATTTTTTTATTGTTGTATCTTTTTAGGCTGATATGAAACACCATAGTTCAGTAGGGGATAATGCAGTTCTGTTGAATTGCACTAATATTTAGGAAATATTACTTCCTGTTCATTTTGTAGGTGTGTCAAAAATATGTTTATGAACCCAAGTATATGCATACAGTTGATGCACTCTGTAAGAATAAAAGGATTTTTCAGATCAAGGTAAAGAAACTAGAGGACCACCTTCCAAGGAAAACTTCCTCATAGCTCTCAGTGCTGAAAAAACAAGTATCTTGGGCTGCAGACCAAAGCTTATCTCTCTTGGCATGTTACAGTATGGGGAAACAGCACGTCTCAGAAGGTCGTGCGAATTGCAAGCCATTGCACTTTCCAAAGTACATCTGGAATATTCTTCATCTCTGGAACATGACAAATTGGAGCAGACCAAGGGGAAACCCAGGACCTAGCAGATAGGCCTTAAAGGGCAGAATCATGCAGAGGTATTTCATTAATGGCACCTAAAAATGGTAGGGCTCTGATAGCAGCAATTGTCATAAAAGCTCCTACCCTACCCAAAAACCAGGCAGGGTACATATATTTTTTAATTGAAATGAAGGGCCTGACTCCCATTTGGATAATTAGGCCAAAATTTGGATGCTCTGAACGTGCAGTGAAAATTAAATTGAGAAAAAACAACCATTTCCCATAAAAATAGTTGATAGGCAGGGAAGAAAAACAGTTAGAGCAGTAGAAGCATGTCTCAAAGCATTACTGACACTTGGAAAATTGTACATACATCTTTTGTGGTTGCTGCTTTGATTTTCCTGGGTGTTTATTTTTGTTTCTGTTTTTCTTTTATTCCTTTTATTGCATTAGCTAGCTGTCTGAAATGCCAGACTAACAACTTGGGAACTGTTGAAGTTTGCCTGCAAAATGTGGAAGCCAATTTTAGTGCACCCATCTATAGCCTGTCCACTTCATCTACCTCAGTCTTGCTCTGCCTCCTCTCTCCTAATACTGTGAGAATATCTGGGAATTTATACGCTATCTCCTTCCTGCTCAGACTGATAACAAAATAGACAGTGAGCAGAAATGAGGGGGGAAAGGGGAATGTGGCTAGATTGAGCGAATTGGACTATGATATCACTGTCTGATCTGCAACAAGCTCATTTTTTCACAATCTACACATCAGCCACCAGTTGCTAAAAAGCTTTCCATTATTTCAGACAAGGATCTAATTAAAACCAGAAGTCTAGAGGGGAAAGGCTCAGTATACCAGAACATGTTTCCCAAACTGTTGAATTCCCTGCTATTTTGTTAGTAGTTCGGATTGTGTCTTCTGCTCCCTCACCTAACTGAGCTGGGTTAAATCTTTGTATTCATTATATCTAGCTCTCCCTGACAGCCTGGCATCTCTTCTGTAGTGCCTGCTTTCTCTTTAACCTTTGCCGACAACGCTGTTGTAGGCTTGTCCAGCGTTGGGTAGCAGACAGACACACGAGCATTACAAAGTCTCACACCTTCAGCCTGTGATTCGTTGTTTGGGCAGCTGGTGCTGTACTGATAACATTTTATCTCCTGCTTTTTGCTATGGAAGTATTGTAGCAAACTCCTGTGGGGAAACACAGCCTAACATCTCTCATCAAACCGGATAGAATCATGATTTCTGTGTCACTATTGCCCTAATAACAGAGCCTGATTTACATTAAAAATATATATATTTAAGGTATAACAATGGGCAATAAACTGTCACATATTTTCCTGGACATAAATAAATTAAAAGGATAAAAATACAGCAATTTACAGGAAAGTGCAATAGATAATTGCACATTAATTATCTTGAGCCTTTTGTTGTGTCTTGACAGTTCTCTTTTGGTGACCTCTTTCAGAGGGGTTTACTCTTGGGCTTTTGGCATTTTACCTCTCTGTTAAGAGCACTTTCTTGCTTTATCCATTAATATCCAGCACAAAAGCATAGAGGAACATGTGCTGGTTTGTGTCTGACTCATACTCAATAAAGATAATTCTGAGTGGTTTGGAAATAACCAGAAGATAAAGCAAAAAAACAACCTAATCTTTTCATTTAATTAATTAACATTTCTTTTGACGTTGCAGATTTAAGGTTGCAATATTTTCCTTTTGGATATTGACAGGCATTAATGTATGGCTCCACATTCTCTGGGTTTAGGTTTCCCCAGTTTGCTGTTGTGGGCAGAGGTTTTGGTGCTGCCAGAACAGCCTGGTCCCAGGCACTGCTCTTTCTGTGGTCAGGAGGAGGCAAATACAGGGAATAGAATCACAGTCTTGTTTTTTTGGACTGAGGGCTACGTGTGCCACAGCCGAGTCTGAAGACTGTAGGCAGAACTTTTAACCTTATGAATTGATTGGTCACGAGCGCTGTTTCTTTGACTGATATGCATAGGCAGGGGAAAACTTTTATATAATGGCTTGGACTTTCTAAAACATGGTTAAATAATTTACATAAAATCCAAATCTGCATGTGAAATAGTCTCATGAGTCAAGGGTTTATTCACTGCAAATTCATTCCGTGAGTGGGAGGAAACCTAAACTGTCTTGGGTAAAACGGCCTTCATAAAATATGGATCCATTTCCTAATATTTATATCATATTCATCTCATTATGGTTTTTTGTTTTCCTTTTTCTTTCCTCAGTAGGAAAGTACGTCACCACACCCTTGTTAACTCTGCTTCATGTGGATCTTAATACCGAATTACAGAAGATTTTTTATGACCATATTGTTAAATAGACTCTCTCTGATTTACCAGATTATGCATTATAACAGGGCCATTAAAAAGGCATGTATCTGTAATTGCTTTTTAATCCCATTTGCTATTTATGGGTAATTTTAGTTTCAAAGTAAGTTGAACAGTCCTGTAAAAACATAAAACATTTGATGATAAAGGTGTGCCAAGGAAAGTTCATCATACAAGACATTATCTAACTGAAGCACTGTTAAGGCTCCTAGAATCAGACAGGTTTCTATGTACAATGCCTTATACTTGTACAAGTCAAAGTCAGTGTTATATTACTACAAACTCATAAACAGTCCATTATATATACATATATGGGGTTTTTTGATCATTGCTAACAATTTTGGTAACAGTTCCAGATATGACAGACATAGCCAGGTGCATGAATAGTAGGAAAAAAAAATGTTTAAATTGGTATTAACTCAGGGCTCTGTGGAAATGTATGCCTTACATTTACAGAACAATCCAACTTTTTGCATGGAAACCATCTTGTTCCCAACACAGATGAAATTGTGTTAGTTCAGAGGTCTCCTAATGGGTTTTGCAACTTTCAGCATATCACTTATATCTCAGCTTAATTAAAAGGATTCTCTGGAATCCTGTTTAGTAGTGGTTTAGGGTAGTTTCTTGAAAGGAGATTTGTTTCTTCACTCTGGCACCTTCTAAGATAGCAACACCTACACAAAATAAAACAAAATAAATACTGCCAAGATTTCTCCACTCAAGTCAGTAGTAGTAGTGTACATCTGCCTAATTAAGTATGAATAACTCTTTGTGGTGTAAAATAATGGGATATCATGTGCCTATATGTAATAAACAAATACGAGAATGGCAAAAATCTAAAGTTTTTTGTTTGTTTTGTTTTGTTTTAATGCCTGCCTTGACTGATTTCCTTAGAGGAGATGGATTTTTCAAAGGATGGTTACCTAGGTGTCTCAAGTGTCTGAAGTAATCATTCAGTTTTAACAGTATTTTTAACATGTACAAAAACATATAGTGCCCCCAAAATGTCTGTGTGTATGTGTGTGTGTATTCACATAGCATTTCTGCATGTGTGACTCAAGTCTGTATATGGGAATAGTTTGTATATATTTGTGTGAAACTTTATTTTCTGGCAGATGAATCTACATTAATTCCTAGAACCCTGAGAAACAAGATTTTGCAGTATTAGATGGGAAAACATTTCCATAAAAATGAAGCATACTTTTAATTATCTGTAGTCATTTCGATGAAATCTATAATGAGCTTGATAAATGCTGATGCTGTAGGCATCATTTTTTTCAAATGACAGTAGAACGAAAAATATCTGGAAAGGCATTGTGAGCTTATACTACATGGTATTTTTGAGGTCTTGGTTAGTAGGAATAATTAAAATGACTTATGTAAGATAAGTGTCATATCTCTGTCAGCAACTAAATGTTAAATGTTATTATAAACTAATTACTTCCTTGAATTGAAAAGAAAATTATTATTTTGTGTCTTAACTGCTGAAGTGTCTGTTCCTTCTTTCACCCAACATCTCTACCAGCATATCTTCAGTGATTTCTGTGCAATAAAATGCCCTCAAAGTAGGTAAGAAACATGCTGGGACCCTGGGCCAGCAGGAAAAAAAAAAATTCTAACGTCAATAATTTCCTAAATAAGTAAAAGTTGAAGAGCAGATGCTATGGGGTTTTTCCTTGTGTTCCTAGCTACAGACTTGCTGCTGGAGTGGGAAGGAGGGTTGCTCCTGCTCCAGTAGCGCTGCCTGCCTCTTCTCCCTGCATCTCTGTACCTGCAGCTCTGCTGAGCCACTCTCCTCACTAAAACCAGAGGCACTAATCTGATGCTTACCTGCAGCCATTTTCTGTTGAGTTAATGTGCTTAAGTGGTTCAGAAATGGTCCCAATGCATGGAGGGGTCAAGGAATTAGATACAGTTGAAATGCACAGCAGAAAGAGAAGTGAAAAACAATACCCAAACAAATGAAAAAGCTAAAAGTATTTTTTTAAAACCTCTTACCCTGGTGCCCAGATTTTTGTGCCCATTCTTCCTCTCCTGCCTGAAAAACACGAACATGGAGCTTGACCAGAAACAGGGATGATGGCCGTTGTTATCTCTATTATGGGCCCCACTAAGTCACATCTGGTGGAGCTGGTGGCCTGATGGCCTGGCAACTGCTGGCCTCATATACTGAGTTGTGCTACCCCCAGGTTTGAGGTTTTTTTAAAGAAAAACACTGATGTGGTTGTGTTGATTTTTCTCATGTGTCTTGCTTACTAAGAAAAATGTAATTCCTGCTTAACAGCATAATAACAAACATAGGCATGCAAGAAGTGATGAAAGGAGGGCTATGGAGGAATAATGTGGGGAACAGCAGGGGGAATGGAAAGACGATGAAAGGCTGAGGTATAAAGCAAGGATTGTAGGAAAAGTAATTAAAATGAATAAGAAAGAGGAAAAGAAGGAGGATTATTTCAACCCCCATCCTTTTTCTTTCATTCCTCCACCCTATAAACTTACTGGTAGCTTGATACCCTTGGCCCACACTTTTGTTCTGCAAAATTACTGAATTACCTCATCCTAATTCCAAATCATATGTTGCAGTAGAGTTAGTTGGAAATGAGGCATCATCCTCTGAGGGTATAGTCTAATGTTGCTTGAAAAATCACTCTGGGCTTTCCTAGGTCACCTGCAGTGCTGTTTGCCAACAGCTAATTCAGTGTTGGGGATGAGGCCATCGGCAAGGGCAGGAGCAGCCCCCATCCTTGGGGTTGGATGATGGAGGGTGTGCTCCTTTCAGAAGTGGCTCATAAAACATGTAGTTACACCTTTGTGCAAGAAATGGTGCCGCTAATGAAGCCAGAGAGTGGCTGTGTTTTTTTTGTTGGATTGGAGGACTGTCAACAGGAGGCCATGATCTCACAAAGCTTTGCTTGCTCTGGTTAGAATAACCCTTACACACTTAAAAAACACACGAGCAGTCCTAATTGGTCTCCACACAAGCATATAGGTTACTGAGATAGTGGGCATCATACTGGCTCTCTTTTTTGTCCCAGTAAAATTGTGCTAGGCACTGGAATCACTGCTCTTACCTATTGACTTCCACAGGAGCAGACTTTGCAGCACATCATGCTTTCATTTCTGCCATTAGCCCTAACACATTGCCTGCAATCTGCAGCTGCAGTCCTCTTGTGTTGCCAAATTGATTTACTTCATGCAAGTTATTGCTCTAATAAGAAAGGAAGATTGTAATGGGTAGTGAGAAGACTTGTGAGCTCTGGATTAATCTCGGAGTC
Organism: Netta rufina; assembly: GCF_964035555.1. Lineage (NCBI taxonomy): Eukaryota > Metazoa > Chordata > Aves > Anseriformes > Anatidae > Netta > Netta rufina. Next base: position 34,591,263 of record NC_140130.1, on the reverse strand, counting down.
TCTGCCCTGCAAAGGTATTCCATTCATCCCTGGCTCTTAAAGCATCTGAGGCAGAGAAGGAACAATATCTGGGGGAAATGTAGCATGCTTGCCCTCTTCATGTGTTACTTCAATAGTATTGGTCACTATTGGGGGTAGAATATAGGATTAGGTGGACCTTTGAGCTGGCAGTTTATGGCAATCTTTTGGCTTTTGCACATGCTTGCATTTAAATGAGCATGCATACCAGATCCGTAAGCTTGAGACCAAAACAAAGGTTTTGCATAAAGGTTTCCTCATACACCTCTGCTTTCTTCACCCAGAATTTTAAAATGTTAGTGAGAGAGGCATAAGGCAAAATGAAGGTGTATCTGTAAAAGTCAATGGTGTTTGACAAGTGAAATTTGAGTACAGCCTAATTAGGGCAAATACCTCATTCTTGTGGCAAGGAAAAATTGTGGCTTTAGTAAAACAAAAATATTATTTCATGTTTCACTGAACTGGCAGAAATTTAAGTTAAAAATGCAAATGCAAGCCTGTGGGCATACACTCAAAAGCAAGAAAAAGTTACGAGGATGTGATTTTCAGTGAGAGTCTAAGAATAAACCTAAGCTCAATGACTTCTTGTTAATGTTAGAGCCTGGCTTTCTAACTTTGTAAAAGCAGTGCAGACGCTTGCATGTAACCTTTTGTAATCCCACAGTACATTTTACGTTTTGTTAGTTAGTCTTTAATAAATTCTGATTTTTCATTGGAGTTGCTTAAATTTCTGTGTTTAAAAATTTTACACATTAAGACTACTTTTTCTGGATGCTTTGAGTTCTCTACTCTTCTAGAAATGTTGAGATGAAAGCATAGTTAAACAATTTGCCTGATGACATCTGTTCAGCAGTATAATCTTACTTGGCTACAAATGACATTTAATTGGATGAAACATTTCAAATAGACTTTGACAGCTTTCCAGCCCAGCATCTCTGAACTTACAATTTAATGAAAATATGCCATCCTAGAAGTGTCACGGGGACTATAAAGAATTTGTTTTATGAAAGGCAGCACTGTGAAGTTAGAAAAGAATGCATTAAAATATTATGTCTGCCACTTGTGATATATGTACTTCTTAGCTTATGAAACATCTCAATATTTTCTAATGATCTTTTGAGCCACAATTTTGCTGGCATATCCTGCATCGCTTGAACCAGTAACTGCTATGCTGTATCCTGCATGTAAGATCAGTATGTTAAAAAAGCCCCTGCATTATCTTCTACAAGTTTTAGTGGTAGAATAATAATAGGAAGTATGCATTTCATAAGAAACCACAGTACTGTCATCCTTGGAAGGGGAGCCAGAAATTTCAGAGCCCTGTTAGTCTTTAGTCTAGCCAAAGCCAATTGAGAGTACTCAGAGCTGTGTAAATTTGTCTGGGTTCAGCCTGTAGTGCAGCAGTGCACATTACTTTTGATCTTTGCCATAGCTACTTCGGAGATGTAGTAGTTCAGTAGTTATTTCCAGAATAATTCTTTAACTTTTGGCATGTTACTTCAAGGTTTCATGGCCACTGCCATTACTCCAAATTAAAACTCCTCAGTGTAGCTAACAGTAAAATATCTCTAAAGAAGTCAGACTACATAGTCTGCCTAAAAGGAGAGGACTGTATTTTTCCATCAGAAATCAGTTAGCCAATGAGCCCTGTCATCCCTCCTTAGCTGAGAGCAATTTGTGGCCAGTGGTATTCTGGAGCCTTTAGTGAAGGTGTTTGCTTTTTATGGCGGGCTGCCTGGCTGAGCCAAAAACATGACTTCTATTATGCTGCTACACAGGGAAGCTCAAGGAAGCAAGGAGTAATATCACTCACGAGGAGTGATAATTCTAGGATTAGAATTATAGGATAGTTCTAGGATAATTCTGTGAGAGAGATGCTGAAACTGTCAAATGTTGCTCTAGTATATTGGAGTTGGTCAGTGAGAGACAAAGTCAGAGCGTCTTGAGTTTCACACAAGCTAGATGGTGGGAAACCAGTTCTGAGTCTGGCTTTTGGCAGATGCAAGATGAGCAGTGTGAGTCCAGGCTCACAGCAGTAAGCAGTACCATTCCATCTTCTGCTGGAGAAGCGTCACTATATCTGCAAGCTTTCTTGTGAAGACCCCAAAATGGAGTTTGTTTGTACAAAAGCGTTCCATGTATGGACTGAAAAATCACCTTGGTTCAGACCTATTGGTTAACAAGTAGCTCAAATAAACCCTAACAGATATTCATTCAGGGACCTAATTTTAGTGAAAATATTCTTCCTTGCTGGGGTTTGCTGCTTTTACTATTTGTGCTGGCTGTGCTTTTGGAAATCTAGATATGTTCACTTTTATTTTTACTTTTATTTTAGACTCAACACTAGTTGCATCTCTTATGAAAATTCTTCAACCTTTTGAAGCATTTCCTGCTGCCACAATCCTGTATGGGGTAGCAATTTTCAGGCTTTATGCTGGGCTGTGGACAATCTACGATCATTACACACAGAAGCCTAATCACGTTTTTTAGTGGAGAGTAACTTTTTGGGGGTCCCTGACTCAGGTACAGAAACAACATGATTGTTATTTCATCAGATATTTTCCAACTGAATATGACACAGAGTGAACCCTGCTGGTATTCATCTCATTCCTCTCTTCATGCCGTATGGGTCATTTCTTCATAAAATTTCCATCTGAGTTGTAGGCTACCTAACACTGTCCTTTTATGACCATGCTGAGGGTTTTGCCCAAGCGTACACCATTTTAGGGAGAGGACATGCTTTTACACATCTGGTTTCTTGGAAAACACACTGCGCATCTTCTTCTAAGGGAGAACATGCTTTCACCACAACACTCATTAGCAGTAGCCACTTCATTAATCTTTCGGAATTAGAATGAAAAAATAAATACTATGGTTTTGGCAAGTAAATGTTTGCTGTAAACATTGCAATGAGTGATGGAAGCAGAGTGTGCAGCCGAGAGCCTGAAACAGCATGGGAGGCCACTGATGTGCTTAATTTCATCTCAATCTTTCTCTATTGAAGATTAGAGAGGTAAGGGTTATGGTTCATTTTCCTAGCAGTCAGGAAACAAGAGAGATCTCAATCACTCATTGATTGCCAGCTCAGGAGGTGGTGTTCTCCTTTAGTAGTTCGGATTTGTTTGCTTAGACTCTTCCGTGCTTTTCTATACATGCAACCTCATGTAGTGACTAGTTCTGAAGACAGCACTTATCTTTAAACAGTGTGCTCATCTCTCTTATCTCCCCGTCCCAGCAGACTGCAGAGCAGCTCCCCATGACAGTGTCTGTGTTCTAGCATGATGAGGGACAACTCAGAGCATGTATCTACCATTTGACATAGCAGCAAGTCCTTATGAAAGTTTGCTCTTTCTGTCAGATACTATATCACTTATGCAGGGGGATGAGGGTGGGATTTTAACATGGATTATAGGAATTTCTGCATCCAAACAAATGTTTAGAATTACAGATACCCTTTTTTAAATGTAGCATATGACCAATTCAAATCATTTATCCACAAATTGTGTGAAACAGGCCAGAGGCTACTACCATAAACTTTATATTGAAACTTCGGATGCTTGGTTGATTCCCTAGCTATTATAGTTTTATTTTCCTCCCCTCTTTTCCTCAGAATTGTTGTGCTAATTAAGCTTTGTGAATTTTAATCTCTCAGGTTCTTCAATTATGACATTGCAGTCCCTCTATGGCAACACACTGGAGTGTAGCAGATAGGATATTAAGAAGTGGAGGCATTCAATGGGAAAATGTCCAAAAGCATTTCAAATCACTTAAGATAATTAAATAAGGGGAAAGAATGTGGCATGTTTAAGAATATGTGGTGGTTTTACGAATGGGATGATGTTAGGTGCCTATGCATGGGAAACTCATTACCCATGCTTCACTCATTTGTTATGTTGTAATGAGAAAGAAGAATTGAAAAGTTGCACTGCTGAGCTTGCTTCTGTGAATACTGGGAGGTTCTTGCACTGAGAGAACCACTGCAGACGCAGCAGGCTTAACAAACATGCTTATTCCTCTAAATAACCATTTGAAGGAATACAACAATTGAAGAAATAACAGCTAACTCCACTGTAAAGGTCAAGATGACCTGAAGTGTGATGCTGAAGAATTAAAGGAGTATGCTGGTGTCACTAGGCAGAGATGTAGATGACTTTTTTTTATAACTTCCTACATGGCATCCTGTTCCTCTCTTCTCATCTCCCCCATTTGTAGGCTAAGTTTAAAAAGCACAGCAGGAGGGTTTTTAGTAAGAATTTGTGTAACAGAGTAAGGCATTACTTGGACAGGGAAGAAAACAGGTATTTTAGCATTCAGAAGGAGGAGAAATAGTAACGAACATACGTAACGATCAGATTGATCGTCTGTCTGAGCTGTAGGCAGCATATCTGCAAGAAGCAAAGTAACAGGTTTGAGACAGCCTTGCACTACCAGTGGCTTAATAGGACCAGTGCTCCTATAGAGTAGCTAGACAGCTGACTCACTATTTAAGAGGTCTTAGGAATATTCAGTGTTTTTCCTAAAACAACAGTTCTTGAAGTAGTGTAACTACATTAAGATGTTAATCAAAACAGAAGTTAAGCAGAAAAACAAAATCAAGAGCATGAACCCGAGAGGTATAAAAGCATATGTCCAAAGCCCAATAGGTTCGGAGTAGCTTCTCTGTATTTTTAAAGCAACCATGTCAAACATCATAACCAAAAAGTGCATTGCTGTGATGATGGACTCCAGAAGAGAGATGTGTAAGTGTTACCATATTTGAATCAAGATACAAGATGAGGGTTAGGGGCTGCATTTCCACAGCCATCCATCCTTGCCACAGAATGAGGAGTCAGAGTTGCAGAAACAAAAAACAATTCATACATGCCCATACTGGCAGTCTTTCAATGTGTATGCAGAGCACTCAAAATCCTTTCTTAGGCGTGTCAGACCTCAGATCAAACAGTCTACAAAGCTGTGTCTCAGATTAGAGGCTACTTTACACATCCATGATACTTAAAAGAAAACACAGAACTTCCAGAAATTTCTTACTATCCCCATTTCAGGCATGAAATTCTAATTTTCAGGCATGAAATTAGACATTTTACATAATTGTCCAGTTCCTGCTGCACGTTAACTTGTCTCAAAGTCCTGGTTAATGACTGGTGGCAGTAGGTGGATACCCCACATCCCTGGGAGTGTTGGGTGGCTTTGAGCTGCATGCCACAGAGCTCCTGCCTGAGAAGAAGCCCCAGGACCCTGCTCACTCATTAGTACTAAGAAGGCAGTACTAGCAGAAGCAGTGATTCATTTAAAATAAAAGTAAAATAATTTAAAAGGAGTCTCTTCCTGCCCTGATTCCTCTCTGACACAGAGGCCAAGTTTTATGCTCTGTGTCATGCCAGAGCAAGACATGTTCCTTGTAAGATGCATAGCAGGGAGTCACACTTCACACAGGACTTTGAAGAAACATCTACCAGACTGTACAGATATCATACTGTCTGGCTATAAAGCAGCGGTGTTGAATCAGTGTCAGTCCAGTCTCATAAAACAGCTTTGAGAGACAGGTCCCACTGCCTGCAGCTCCATTTTGATGGGCGACAATGTCGGTGTCTTTCCCCTTATATCTGTAATGTAAGGGGATGACCTGGTACAGTGTGGGTGACCAAAGAAGTTTCATCCTAGGAGGCAGATTGAAAAACAACTCTATGCGCTCTGATGCTGTTAGAAAGAGATTTACTCTTTAGTCTTTCCTCTACATATTTCTCCTATATCACCACGGGGAACCCTGGTGCCAGCTCCTACTGTGATAATGCTTAGATTTTTCCTGAGCAGCCCTAGCACAACAGTACACAGTTCTTGTCATTTTTTATAGCCTGTCATGCTATACTTGGCACATGGCTAGCTAAGGGAGAATTTGATAATAATCTGTACCTCTCTGAATGATATATGTACCAAGAACGAAAAGCAATTGTTTCAGCTAGTAAAAGAAGTGTAACTAGGAAAAACTAGAAAAAGCTGAATATCAGGAAATGCATCATGACAGTAACATTTGTTGGAACGTGAAGTAATCTCACTTTGAAAGTGGTGGGATCAGCATTGCTTTTGACATTTGAAGCTCAATGAGACAGAACCAAATTTGATCAACAGCATACTTGGCTTCCAGGGAAGCCGTCTGCATGATCCACTAGATTTTTTCCATCTCTAACTTTGGCGGCTCTGTCTTTCTGACACTCCCTGGGTGATGAAATATCATTATAACCTTTTGAAATAATATATTGGTACCTAGAGAGCAGAGTGACATTCTCATTTGCAAGTGAGAGACAGTGTGTTAAATTACCATTCCTTTTCTTAAACGGATCAGATAAGAGTTTGCTATATTTAAAACAGGACATTTCCCCCCTCCCTAAACAAGACTCCACATCGTGGGGGCAGGAAATGTAAAGGTTAGAAGTTTAAACAGCATTCATCATATTCCCTGAGGCTCAGGTTAGTGGAAGTTGCTTGACACCTGAAAACATTTCAGCAGATTTGACAGGTAAGCTTCATGCTGACTTACAGAGGAAGACTGTGCTGTGTCTGTCATAGATCAGGAGGGATAAAAGTAGTCCTGTGCAGTCGAAGCTTCTACTTGTTAATTCAGCTCTGGGAAGTGTGAAAATATCCACGGTGCTGACAAACACAGTGACTAAATACATAAGTAATTTAACTCAAGAATCACACTTTCACATCTTTGAAGAATTAATTAGAAAGTAGTGGTGTTCTTTTAATTGATTTTTTTTTTTTAATTGTATCCAGCAGTTGTTGCTGTTCTTGACAACATTTGTTTCCACCTCTTCATGCAGTGCAAAAAATTGATAATTGTCTGGTACTGCTGAGCATTGTAGCTGGCAACATTTGAAACTCCAGACATGGTGATGAATTGTGCTATGATATATTAATGTTATTTTGATCCCTGCTCTTTCAGAATTACATTGATCCAATTAGGTTAAGTAGCTTGCCATCTAAATTAATTTACTTTCCTCTATTAATCTCCTTTGCTGTGGGTCAGAAACAGAAATGTAAATCAATCTATTACATTGCATATCTTTTTGCGGGAGGTAATTAAATTACTGAGCAGATACATATGTTAAATTTGTTGTTCAGTATGTTAAACATCATTGCCAGAATTGCAAAGTGAAGTGGTGCACACTCAGTTGTGGAATTTGAGTGCTTGTTACACTTATTTCTGATAACCTTTCAAGAAATGCCAGCACATGACTTGCTGTCCCTGGATACTAATGCTGTGTGCTCATTCTGCTACACAGCTTTTAAGATATTAGACGTTTCTGAAAGTGGGGATAACATCTTCTTTCTCTGCCAGAAATTGTTGGACGCTCCAGCGACATGTCTTGTACAGGTCCCCAACCTTTACAGTGGGGAAAAAAATCTTTCCTCTGGCTTGCTCTCAAGCCTGCGTTAGCACCATACGTGGCAGGAAAACAGATGTCTTAGCAGTGATGTCTTAGTTAGTAAACCGAAAGAGCGTTAATGCAGACCCCTGAAAAATCTTTCTCATTTTCTTAAAAAGGCCCTTCAGCTGTACTCAAAATTTCCATGATTTGAAATCTTAGTTTGGCTTCTACATTAGGGCATAGTTTAAGTTTTATTAGGTTAGTCCAATAGCAGGACTCTGTCATCTTGGTGTTCTTGCCAGCCTTTTACTACTCACACAGGGAATTCTCATGTTCAGTTGGCGTTTTCATCAGCCTAGATAGGAAACTCATCCTGATGAAACATGCCTGGTAGGGAGATGGATGACAGCAACGCCAGAAGTTTGCTCACCTGCTGCAATTCCTCACTTTAGTAAGCAGAACTGTCCATGAGAGACTCAAATGAAAATGAAGCATTGATGCAAGGGAATGAGATCCAGTGCTTGGAAACTGAACATTGACAAAGCCAAGCTAGATTCAAAGTGCTGTGTTTTTACACCGAGTGTAATTAACTGTTAAAAACTTACCAGGCTTGTGATAGCTTCTTCATCATGCAAGATCTGGACAAGGACTATGTACAACAAGAAAATGGACAATCTGGTTCCACCACAGCCACTGAAGCAGAAGAATAATTCAAGTCAAATGAGCTATGTAATATGACAGGTCAGAGTGCTGATCACAGCGCTCCCTTCTGGTATTAAAATCTACGAATCCATGAAATATTTTCTAATCCTATGCCTTAGGGTAGAACCAACAGCAGAAAGGTCACCTATATCATCATTGCTGTCAAACGCTTTGGAAATAGCAGAGCAGTGAGTTTATTGCTCAATCACTTTGCCCTTATGCTACATCTGTTACCTTATCCCTTGCCTGAATTTTGTCCCATTAAATAAAAATTGCTGTGGTATCCAATGTGAAATAACGTTTCCAAGAAGTGCACAGCAGAACTCTGTTGGCTTCAGCAGCAATGGGATCTTACCTTTTGCTTTGACAAAGTTAATGAATGCCTGCTAAGCATGGAACTTGCAGTGTAGTTATATAAATAATAATGATAATTAAGAAAGCAGCTGCTCTTTGTGATAATGAGAATGACAGTAGGAAGCTGGGATACAGCACACTTCATTTCAAGCAGCCCTCCCAGAGGCTGCAGGCACAAGGGCTGAGATAAGCGTGGGTGTCAAGTGCCACCCGAGGCACCACAGGGTGCCAGAGCTGTCCTCACAGGGCTGCTTGGTGAAATGGATGGAGCATCTAAAGTGACGCTGGGTGCTCGCTTAGGCAACCGAGTCCTGCTGTAGGTGTGGTGGATGGCTGAGATCCAGAGCAGTTCCTGTACAGCCTGCAAACCACTGCAGTGTTTTAACATTCATTATCTATTAATATGCTAATATTTCTCACAAGCTGTAAAATGTGAATGGAGAAGTTGTGCTTGAATACTTATTGTGTTGACCTTTGCTGTCTTCATCCTTTTATGTTGATATTTCTTTCTTTCTCTCTCTTTTTCTTTTTCTTTTTTTTTCTTTGTCTTGTTTCATTCACTTTTTTTTTTTTTTTCTTCTACCTTAAGATAAGGACTCTTAAAATGGGTTTCCTCTCTAATAATTGTACAGTTCCTAGCACAATCAGGTCCTGAAGGTCCTCATCTTGGCTGAATGTTAATATATTCCAAATAAATAATGACAATAACAAAAATTAAATGTTCATTCATGTTCTAACTTTAAAGTTTATATGCATTGCAACAAATGTGTACCAAGACTATGTATCAGTTCACGCAATATATGTGCAGCATTAATCAGATTTCAATTTAAAAAGTCTTTCTTCAAGTGAACATCCCAAAGGAGAAGAGCATCTCTGCAGTGGAACAGAAGTTTTTGAACCCCTGTGCCAAAGATTTTCTGTAGTCTGAACTCTAGAGTCCATCAAAGATGATGGTGGCATTTGGTTTTGGTTACTTTTATATTGCTTTTGCATTTCACTACAATGTCTGTCAAAACTCAAACATATTTGTGCTGAGGAACATAGTTTTAATGCCTGTGTTGAGAGTCAATGTGGATATGTACTATTCCTTCTGGCCTTGTTAGAAATGCTCTTTGGATGAGGAGTTGAAAAACAGACCAATAGCAGACTGTTGCCAAGGCAGGGGCTGCTTTCCCTGTTCCATGTGTTTACTACAAAAGGAAACTTTTCATAGTTGTCACACACATACACTCTTTCTGGGCATTTCTGGAAAACAGAAATTGCAAGTCAAAATTCTTGGTATCATTGTCAAAGACAGGAGGGGAAATGTGGACTGCATGAGAACAAAATAACTCATCACATGCAGGATACTTCACTGTCTCCTGAGACATCATTTCAAGTTGTTAGATTTCCATTCATGAGTATCCTTTTCAGATGCTCAAAATAAATGCAGTAGTCTGACTTCTGTAATTTTCTTGAGGTGATTTTCCTTAACTGTCAATGGAAGAAGTTTGTTGCATTTACTGAGAGCTAACCTAGGCTTTGCTGGTGACTTGCTGATTAAAAGAGTACACTATACAACAAACTAACAAAGGGAGAACATTTTCCTTTTCCAAAAAACACCAATGCTTAACAATGTTCCCCATGTCTAGATTACAGATTTAATGCAAAATGTGTTGAAAATTATATAGAAGAGTCAGTACCGACATGTGCTGGCATACAGACTTCATTTGGAAGACAAAGCAGTCTGGAAGCCCAGACTTTTCACAATTGATGAAGGAAATGCTCATGCACTGCAGCTTCAGTGTTTGGAGCTATATTTTCTCTTAGTTCACACACAGCCCCGGTAGTCACTGTATTGTTAATGTTGTGCTTTGATTGCTCTCTCAAACAGAACCATTAAAGGACAAAGTCAAGGTGATGTGGCCTTAATATTACCTGTGTCCTCTGTTGTTTTTTTCCTTTTAGGGGCCTGTTAGCCAGCAGCTTCACAGAAACACATTATTTGAAAGACGGCACTGATGTGGTTCTCTCACGCAATTACACGGTAAGGCTGGTGTTTCATGGGTAGATGATGCTTCATCATTAAAACCCAAAGTGCTCTTTGCTGGGATCTGAGCCATGGGATGAAAAAGCAATACGAGTGATCTTTTTTTATTGTTGCCTTCTGTACCTTTTTGACTGCTGTGATCATACGCATCAATTTTTAGAGAGAGACTTTAAAGGGAAACTGTGGGGTTTTAACCAGGTGACTTTTCATTTCTGTAGGATTTATTCTGCTTCTTGGAAATATAGCCATTAAAATTTTGTAATAAGGTAGCCATTGTTGAGTAGTTAAGGAGGAAAGTCCTGGTTCAGTTAGGAAGAAAGCCCCAAGTTAAGATAAGCTCATGTCAGTGGACTGGAAGGCCTGGGTGGCTTTCAGCACTGGGAATCCAGTTTGGGGAGAGACGGTGGTTTGTTCAGGTGTGTTTTTTATCCCAGCCCATAAGACTGCTATGGATATATGCGTGTATGTGTGTGTGTGGCTAATATGCTCCTTGTTAAAATCAGCACAAAAAGCTTTTTATCATAAATAATTTAAACTGCTTTTTATAAATAAAAAATGCTTTAAGGCAGTAATGTTTTTGTCCTCTGACAGTAGGAACGCCTTAATTAGAAACAATGCAGCAAGTGATTTTAATTACAAAGTTTATCTTTTTTCTGCCTAAGTACTTCCAGCTCCTATGAAGTATTTGTTACTTTACATTATTTATTTATTGACATAGTCTGAAGAAGCATCATGCTTTCTGTTCCCACCCATAATGGGCTTTGCTGATATCAGTGAAAGGCATTATTTCTGTGCATAATATTTTCCTTCTGAAGAAGCATCTTCATTATAGCCCCAGACCTCCCAAGTAAAGTAATCATTTTGAAAGCTTTCAGTGCTTTCTTGTTTCCTGGGTGCTCATATCTTCAAAACCTGTTCAGTAGAAAATAGTAATTTGTTTTAGAAACAGGGAAGCTGTAGACACTCCTTAAGGAAGTAAAACATACACAGTACTTTGTCAGGGTTAACTACGTTAACATGAATATGAGTATGCCTAATGATAGCTAGGCTTTTCTTACAATAAAAAAAGAAAAAAATAATAAAAACTGTTTAGATAATGACAGTAAGTCCTGAATAATACTAGCAGTTCATTTTGCTGCCTAAAAGAACTTTTATTTTTTTCTGAGACCAGTGAATTCATTTTTCATTAAATACTGCAATATGGTTTAATACAGATAAATCTCTCTGATTTTATTTCTACATCTCTTCTTTACTGAGGACATCAGTATAGCTTGTAGTTGAAACCAAATCCAATTTCTCATTGAAAATTTGCTTAGTCAAATTTTGCCTGGAGATCAAACCAAGGTGGCTTTGTGGAGCTGTAGCTTTGGGGTTTCTTTAACACGTGCTAGAGCCCAGGTTATTCTTCTGCTCTGTAGCACTTGAAAAATTTGCAGTTGTCAAAAGCTGGTCATAATTAAATGATCTCAAGTAAGGGTAGAATATTTAAGTATGACAAATCATCCATGGTAATTATTTGTTTTTAGGGGGCTATCCATTTCATATACTGGGATACAGAAATTAAAAGCCTTTTTTTTTTGGGGGGGGGAGGGGGAGGGAGAAAGGGGGAGGAACCTCTTGCAGTTCAGTGGAGTTACTGAGCTAGAAATCAATTTTCTACCAGTCCAATTGCAGGGCATGGTCTGATAAGTTTACATTTTCAGTACTGAACTTGCAGGAACTTTGGCTTCATACATATAGTGTGTGGATCTCAGAGAAGTTGTGAAATGGGCCACAACCAGGAGCTCAAAGTTAATAAAATAACAACTTGTGTGTGAGAGGGAAAGCAATCCGGACCTTTGCCATATTCAGTCTTTGATAAAGACAGCTCTCTGCAGCAGCAGTCTGTATAGGACAAGATATCAGCTTGCCCTTTCTGTTTCACTGAGTACTTTGGTTAACACCAGTGATGCTAAACCCCAAAGACTGGCAGCATAAGAGCTCTGAACTGCATCTCTGCCTTGTACTTAATTTAAGTGACATGAATAAAGCTACTTTGTGTTTGGTTTTATACTGTTTCAAGGTCACTGTATGAAAGTCAGTATTTGTTTGGAGGGGGTTATTGTTTTTTCTCTCTTACCAACTGGATGAATGTAGCTGACAATATTAAAATAAAGTGAAATAGTTTACTCATGCTGAAAACCTTGACATCCACAGCAATTGTTACTGAAGTGTCTAAAAAGTTGGATGACTTCCTCCATTTCATTGTCGCTTTACCCTTGCTAACAGGTTGCTGGCTCTTTATGAGCACTGGTGATAAAGATACCCAAGAGTAAAACACTATTACCCTATTTCTGTCATTCTGATCACCGAGAAAAGCTATTGAGACTTGTATTAAGAAAGTCAGATATTGCTGTGCTGTGTTCAGTTGCTCACATTAGAAATACAAATGCTCTAAAAAAATATTTTTCATGGTATAACCTCATTTGCAGAAAATATATATCTGAATCATTCCATCTTGCCCAGCATTTTCACGGTTATTGCTTTCTTTAACAAAATCAAGGTGGTCTTTAGAAGTCTGCTATGTGAGGCTTTGTAAGTGAAAACCATGCCCCAACACTGAAAAGGTTAATTAATGCAGCTAGATAGATGTGAATGAACCAAGTAATAAAAAGGCACAGTGAGGTGACTGTCAGGTTGAAGCATGAGTGATAACTTTCCCTCGCACTAATAAGATAGGAACCTTTTACAATGGTATTTTCAGTTTCCTTGTGGCATTCAAAGGAGCCATGAGAAAAGAAATGCTGGACGTGACACAATCATTGCTTTCCAGTCTGTCACATAATTGGGAGTGTAATATAACCTTTAGTCAACAATAAAATTAACCTTGATTCCAGACAGATACGTGTATGTGCTGAGAAAGTATCTCTGTTGTGGGTGCTTTTGCAAGCAGTGGATTATTAAGGAAATACAATAACCTAGCCACAAAATGAAATTGGATTGTTGCCTCTCAAAATAGAAGACCTTCTTATTCGTGGTTGCTCTTAATAACATGCAGCCACTTAGCTGGGTAATTCAATAAAAGATTTCCTTTCCAACTTGCTTCCCTTCCTTTCATTCACTCTGTGATTTTTTTCTCAAACTGTAGGGTTGGAATTAACTTTTTTATACCTCCCTTTATACATTGCTACCTTTATTGATGTACACAGATATGAATGATCTTATATATAAATATGTGTGTCTATAGAAAGTAGTAAAATGTGACAGCTGATTTTTTCATCTGATTAATTTTATAAAACATTCTATATTGAAGCTTTAAATAAAATAAGAGAAAAACATGGGTCCCATTCTCTATGGTATAAACACACCCAAGGTTTCCATTTTGGAACCCCTTGGATTGTTGATTCAGTGAATATTTAGTGGGTCAGGAAAGATGCTGTCAGTGTACTTCTGAATGTTGAAGCCTGAAATTGAAAATAGCTTTGAGATACAGGGGTTGGAAATCCATGAGAAAACAAGACGGCAACATAATATTCTCTCTCTCTCTCTCTCTCTTTTTTTTTTTTTTTTTAATCAGGGTCACTGCTATTACCACGGCAATGTACAAGGGTACCCCGACTCGTCAGTCAGCCTCAGTACCTGCTCTGGACTCAGGTGAGCCAAAGTTTTAGTAATGCTTGAGCTCCTTAATAAATCATCCTAGTACCCACAAGGTTTCTGTTTTACCTTTTTAAAAATGTACCAAAATCTATTTTTCAAATGGTCCTACAACCTCTGTAAAATCATTTATCTTGTTGCTCTGAAGCGAAAAATGGAATAGAAAATGCAAAATCGGGGTTGCCCATTTTGAGGCTGGCAGTGCCCCATGGCCCTGTGGCCCGCAGGCCAGTCCTCCTGGTCCTCAGAGCTGTTTTATGAGCAAGGGCAGGACTGCTTGCAGCTGTGAACGGATGCATCAGCCAACAGCCTAGCCATTAGGAGGCTTTGCTTTAGAAATGTGGCTGTGGAGCTCAATAAACAGCGTTCATGGTAGGTATGATGCTCAGCATTAGGATTTTAGCCACTTGTTAACAGAAAAGTAGCAGATTCATGTTGCTGAAAAGAAAATCTCTTCTGAGCTGGAGAAAGGAACAGGCTGACAACATTTTAAATACACAATGGACACAGTTCAGGAAACAATTATCTTCCTTACTTGGACAATCAGAGAGTGGTATTTACTCACAGAGCTGTTCCAAATCACTGTAATTAACTGTAAATTGGCTCTAGTGTTCTCCCTGGAAAACCCAGTTTTCCTGTCAGGTTTCCAGCTGTCGCAACCTTTTCTGAGTTTGTTTAATTTATCTACAAACAGCATGAGTAGCTGGAGTCTTTTTTCCCTTGATTTTGCATTTTGTGCAATAGTGGTATTATCAAGGCTATTATACCAGAGCTCTGGAATGGAGAGCTGCAGAGAGAACAGTTTGTTACTACGACACCTCTCCCTGTTGTTTGCTGTAGTGGGTTGGGTTCCAGTGGCTCATTCCCATATGGAGAGGGATTTTGGGGGCACTGCAGTACGTATCAGGCGTATTCCACAAGCTTACTCTAATTAACGCTTTGCATAGAGCATGGCAGCCTGTGTTCACCAGTCATTCTTTATATGCAAAAATATGATGCAGTGCTTTAAGCGATGCATGGGTAAAGGGGTTGCGTTGCTGCAAGGTCCACAGGGAAAATGTGTGCTGTATGGGAAAGGGTCTGCACCAGTGTCTTGTTCCAGAGCTACCTCATAAATTAGGAATGCTCAGGACAAATGACTCTTCCCCACAATAAATGCATGCTCTTTCTTCTCTAATTTGCTCGTTCTCTTTTTACAAATGTTGAGCTCACAGAGTCTTTTCCCAGTTTTAGGTAGTAAGATATGTCAAGGCAACATATGCTGGCAGAGACATTTTTCTCTCATCTGGCACCATTGCAGATTAATCCTCAAAGTACAAGCCTTTATTAGGCTCCTTCCCCATAGAGAAAGCATAGCAGCATCTTTTTCAGTGCAATTTTCATGACAACTGATCTTTGGCTCTAGCAGGAGAACTGAGGATATATCTCACTATCCATGCCCATTTAACTGCTGTGTTCACTGCTGAGGTTGTTCAAGAGAGCATCTATGAGCGATAACAGCATGCGATAAGGGTGCCTGTTGAGTTACTCCACAAAACTCATTTCACAGCCTGTAGCCAATAGTAATAGCTCCTAGTCATCATCTGTGCTTGATTTGAGCCAGGGGTGTCTAGTTGTAAGGCTTTGTAATGCACCGCCAGCTTCTTGAGCCATCCAGGCCATCTCTTTAAAGCTGGTTGGGAACAAAGGGCTGAAATGGCTACGCTGAGGCCCTACAGCTCTGAGCACCTTTCAGAACATGGCCCACAGGTCACAATATTCCTCTCCCACCAAAACATTACTGTAGCAATGCATCCTTTGAGAATTTGGGTGGAAAGTTTTACAGCATATGATCCAGTCTAAAATAACACGAGGAGAAATAGGACAGTTCAAAACTACTGTACAGCTCACTTTACTGACACCTTTGCTGCTGTTGGATCTTGAAAGAATAATTATGAATAGGATAGGATAAGATGGGATGGGATGGGATGGGATGGGATGGGATGGGATGGGATGGGATGGGATGGGATGGGATGGGATGGGACAGGATGGTGTCCTCTCCCACCAGCTTGGTGGAGAAGGGACTTTTCCCATTTCATGGTAAGGACAGCAAGCTGCAGGGGTACACAATGAGACAGCGTGTGGCTGCATGGCCCGGGAGAGGACAGTCCCTGGGGCAGCCATTTCGCTGGCAGCAAGAACTGGAAGGAAATGCTGGTCTCCTTCTCAGGGAGGCTGTTCCTGGCTTTGTGACAGTTTTTAAGTGAATTGGGCAAATCTCTCTGTCTCGGTTTCCCCATCTGTGAAATTCATTTAATGATTCTTACCTACCTCACATGGCTGTTACATGAGGGTAAAGTTTAAGTGTCTGAAAAGCATCTAGTGAAAGGAAGTGCAAGCTGTTAGCTCACTGAAATCTCAGAGCACTAATATCCTCCCGCTCCTGTTAGACAGGCACCTTGGGCATTGTTCCAGGTGAGGAGGGGTAGGAATAATCATCTGTTCCCCCATATTAGAAGAGTTCATTAAAAGACATGAAGCTAGTCATAAAGAAGAGGTTCCACATTTTAGCTTGCTCTGAAGCCTGAGTGCTCAGCGGTAGTCAAAGAAGCAAAAAGGATCATAGGAATTACTGAGACAGAAATAGAGGATAGAACAAAACCCCTCATTACCACTTTATAAATCCATAGTGCACTCACATCTTGAATTCTGCATGCAGTTCTTGTTTTTCCTTCCCTATCCCCACCTCAGAAAAGGAAGCATTATATCCATTATATATGTAAAAGATACACAGAGGGGCAAAAATGATGATCAAAGGTATGGAACAGCTTTTATCCAAGGAGGGAAAATAGACTAGGATTTGTCAGTTTTGAAAGGAGATGACGATGAAAAAGGGTATGATAAAATTAGGTTGAATGTCATGCTGGAGAAGGGACAATTACTGAATATTTTCCATAACCCCCAAATTAGGAGGCATCAAATGAAATTTTAGAGCAAAGGAAAGTACTTTTCTATCCTTCCTATAATGAAGTTGTGAAATTCACTGTCACAGGTGGGTGTCAAAGGCAAAAATATCTGTAGATTCAATACATGATGAAACAATTTGGGGAGAGGAGCCTCTCCAGGACTGACAAACCCAAAGATGTCCCTGACACTCATGCTGCCAGAGCTGGGAATACCTCCTGGAAGGTGTTTGTTATGTTCTTACATTTTACCCCTAAGTATCTGCCACTGGTCAGAGGCAGAGGCAGGGTGCTGGGCTGGAGCAGCCCTGCTGTCAGTTAATATGACCAATAAGTTCTTACAGACACGGTTGGGCATTTGACACGTTGTTAGCTTATAAATACAATGTGATTAGCCTGCCTGTCACAAGATACAGGAAGAATAAAGTGTGAAATCTGCAAACTAAGACAGATTTGACTAGTTTATGTTTTTCAGACAGGTAGAGGAGTGAAATATAAAGATAACTGAAAGGTAGACTCAGTTCTGTTAAACACAGACACCCACATACTCCAGCTATGTTACATCCTCTCAGGCACAACATTCGAGTACCTCACTTCACATAGGATTGCAGTGGCATAAATACTTGGATTGACACTGATAGCAGCCTAAAATGCAGGTTAGAGGGGAATACAATCATGCCACAGTCTGTGTCCTGCTGGCTCCTCTGGAGGAGGAAGAGGTGAATGGTGGAGAGGAGACAATATATGCTGAATGTACCAAAAGGGAACAATGGGTAATCAGGATTTCCGGGGCTTCCATCTGGATAAGAAAGCCAATTAGATTGTCAAAGCTTGTGGGAAGGTGAAGGGGAAGGTGACCAACCAAGTAAAGTCATTTCCTTCCTGTCCTGTGGAAATGCCCTTCTGTTTATCTAGCTCAGAGGCTCTTCAAGTATTTAGCAAATAATTTTTGCCTGCAGACAACACACACATCTATGATAAATTTGTATACACCTGAATGATTTTTCCCCTATTACTTTCTCTGAGAGTGCAGGAGCTGGCACATACACACAAAAAAAGCAGCCTGAAGAAGAGCACAACCTCCATGGTCTGTGCTGAAGGCCAGGGGCTGGCAGGGGGGCATGCAGGCCCAAACGCACATACTGAGCGCTTGCTCAGAGACTCCTTGATACTTTAGGGATACAAATCTCATAGGAAGACTTTTCTTTCCAAAGCAACAGAAAGCTCTTGAAAATCTTAAGACTCTCTCAGCATTACCTAATTGCCAGATAATAAGCCCATTCACATGTATAAAAGTATTCAGTCATTGTACGTCCCCATCAGTGACTGAAAGATGCTGTGTCCACGGTGACAGCAATGGGAATATGGCTGCAGGACACAGTAATTATTAATGGGATTACATAGCTATGCCAAATGAGGCCGCCAATACTACAGCCATCCATTTGTCAAATGGCCTGGCCAAATTCACTGTCCCAGACACAGTCAGCTGAAGAAGGGATTTAAATACAGCACTCCAGACATCAACTATTTAACAATGCAATGGAAGTAGGAAACCAGTGAGGGAAAAAAAAAAATAATAATAATTCCTCATACCTCTTCAAGCATATTTTCCCCACAGAAGGAGAGATTTCATCCAAAAAAGAAGTTAGAAGAAAATCCCAACTGAGAAAAGCCTGGGTTTGGATGTGTGCTTTCTCTCATATTTTCTGAAGAGCTTTTAGTTCATGTAAACATCTCACATGGTTTGTAAGTTATCCGACCATGAAACTACTGGAGGTTTTGAGCTTTACATCAGAAAGAATTCAGTTTCTGGGTTTCATGGCTTCTGTATTCTCTCTGTTTAAACGGTAAACTGCTTGTGGATCACTTCTTTGATCTGAGATGAACATTATGTCCACTCTTTGACAATACTTTTTGCATACAGTCCCTGGGTACACGGTAATGCCCCAGGCACCACTGCTGCTGCTAGAAGTATGAGATGATCCATATCTGGTCATTTGAGCCTGCCCTTTCTCCCTCCAGTCTGTGTCTGACAGGATTCATTTATGTATATATAACATACATTACTATATAAAAAATAATTGAGATGTAAATAATATTAAAAATACTTATTAATGTATTAGTAATAATGTTTTAAATTTATATGTAAATGTGTGTATATATATATATATATTCATACATTTTATGACTTGAAAAAGTCCCAAACCTCAAGGTGATGTTCAAGTTTAAATCAAGCTTGCTTTTATGGCTACACCATTTGCTTCATAATGTTATAAAATGTGCTCACTAGATGGGTAGCGATGCCAACGTATTTCCTTCTTCAGTTTTCTCTGCTGTCCTTGGTCTGCCTCGTCATCCTCCCAGTTAAGCTCACATGTGACACTTTCTCTGATAACACAATTGATGTTTCTTGCCACCCAAGTGTGGACAAGGAATTGCATTACCCTTTTTGAGTCAGGTAACGCCCAGCTTAAATTCCAGGCATCAGTTGCAGACCAATATGCATTCACTCTGGACACATCTGTCTTGCACTGAGAAAGGATTAAGTGCATGCTACAGTAGTCTCTGGGTATGACTACATTTTCGATGCTGTGCTATAGAATATATTCTCAGGTTAATAAAAGGCATTGGCTGGAATAAAACATGTATTTGACTAATGATGTGTCTGAGCGAGAACACCTCTACCGCTACTGCAATATGTGAAACCAATGCTACTGCTCTAACCTCCCTTTGAGATGCTAGTGTTTGTTGATTTGGGCCAGACTTGTTGTTTTAATAGAATTCTGATGTGCAGTATACCAGTATAATGGTATTGCTTGGGTCTCATGCGATGCTCTTCATCAACAGATCATTATTTTGTGTGCTTACTAAAATTTAACCCATTTTTCAGGTGAGGAGCTGATGCAGACAGAGGTGAATTGCTTGGCCAAGGCTGCATGGGGGACATTGTTAGAGACAGGAGTACTTCTGCCTCAGGAGTACAGTTCCCATTCTCTGTATTTCCCAGTCTTTTAAATTAAATAAAGACCAAACCATTTGGAAAATATCTAAAGAGTACCTAATGTATTAGAAGGGAAAAAAAAAGTCTGTCCATCATCTTGCTCAGTTATTCCAATAGTACATGTATTTAACTGCAACTAACTAAACCAGGCTAAAAGTGAAGGTTTTATTCACTACATTTTTCTCCCTCTTTGTTTGTCTGCTTGCATGCCTGTGAATTTGTTAGACACATAGGAAAAATAATTAAAAATGCCCCACCACTTTATGGGTCGCCTTCTGATATCACACACATTGAGAAACGCTGCAGTGAGTAACTGCTGTACCTCTGTCCAGGGCAGCCGGAGGGCAATACTCCAGGGCCACAAGGCTCCACTTCTGTTATCTATGCAGACAAAACTCACTGAAATCTGTGGCAGAACTGTGGGATCTGACCCTTTTCTTTTGAAGCTGTACCATTAATTGTGAAATGGAGACTATATAGATCTTTAAGTAGCACAAGAGTACTGCATGGTCTTTCACTGTGGACAGAGGCAGACTCAGTGTCAGTATGTGGTGTGAAAGCACGACAGCTTTAGTCTAACTAATTTCTTACAAACTGAAAACATCTACATTCCTCTTCCAGTGGTAATAGGGCTTTTTATTATTATTGTTTAGAAATGAGTATAACTTTGTGCTTCATTAAAACCAAATGGTTAATTGCATTCATGAATATCAGATTTATTGATTTACTTAACTTTCCTCTTACACTACAGCAGAATAATATATCACAGTTTCATGTAATGCTGTCCTAGCCAAGTTTTACTTCAGCATCACAATTTCTCAGACAAGTATGCATTGATGGTTTATGTTGGCAGAGCCTTTGCTTCTGCTGACAAGTTGGAAAAGAAAAATCCCATTTATATTTTGAGATTTCCTAAAGCCTATTGATTTATGAAATACGGCTGGCCTTGCATTAGGTTTTGTTTCGTTTTTTCTTCTTTTTAAGAGAAAAAAAAATATCCCATTTGTTTTTATTGCTGATTTAAGTAAAGGATTTATTCTATCAAATTGCATTTCACTAAATGAGAGATTCCTGGCAAGGTAAACAGCAAAGTAATAACAAATTCATTACTTAAGTTATGTTTTAATTTCTTGTTCTTTGAGATGGACAGAGAGTTCCCATCACAGCCCATGCCATTTACATGGTCCCTGTGTGTCCACGTGGCATATAATGGTGTATAGTAGACAAATACCAATGAGTTGTTCATGTTTAGAGCTGATTAGCAGCAAAGTGGATGTGGTTTATTCAGTGCTGAGCACCAGACATGAGCAGGGTTCAAACCCTGCTGAGAAGCAGAGTAAAATATTAGCTCAGGCTCAAGACCACACTGAAGCTGCTTCCAGTTGGCTCAAAGCCTGTGAACTGATGGCTGGACATGCGGTATGGTATAGATTTTATTTTTCGCCCTCTCTGCTACTGGTGATGAAGAGGAGAGCTTGATTGTTTTAGATAGGAATTAATTTGTCTCTTGTCTTTCCTGCTTAGCTGTTTTGGGAGATCTTTCTGACTTCCCAGTATCACTATATTTTGGGACTAGAGAAAATACAGGTGCCGTGAGTTAGATACCTGGAGACCAAATAAAATATATTATATATATATATACATATATTATTTTTTTCCCCAAATGTTTATAAGCTTTGGAATTCTGGTAGTCTTTTTCCTGATAGAGACAATGATAGACATCTCACAGATTTCTCCAGAAGTTTGTCTTAAAGAATAGTTGCTGCTTGAGCCTTCACAGAGCTGCTGGAATCCCTTTGGAGTTCCTTGTGTCATTTTTGGCTGGGGTTTTTTAGTTTAATATACTGTCTGCCTTTTTTGAAAAACATTGTATTACTTAACATCAATGCCTCCTGAAAAAATGGAGAACTCGCCCCATCTTGGTCTTGGGGGAACATAGGCTGCCTCAGGAGCATGCAAGAACAATGTACAAGACAAATACACAGAAGCAGCATAGGAGTAACAGAGGCTTCTGTGAAACACCTGACAAAAAAGTGGGGAAAAAAAAAGCAAAAAAAAGCAATTATGGATTTATTTTATTTATATCAAATTTTCAGTAATGAAAGACTGGTAGGTGTTGTTCATCTGATCCTGCCACACCAAAAAAGAAACTGTCATTTTTGACCAGTTGCATTTTTAAGGTGCTGTGCTTGGCAGTGATCAATGGGGGAAAATGCAATTTTAGGAAAAGAAAATTAGTGAAAAACAGAGAGCTGGCCAAGATAATTCATATTTGATATTCATTATCTTATTACAGATGGTCACAAGCCAGGTGCAGATATCCTGTAGGCAGCACTCAAAGGACAAAGGTGCTTTAAATGAAATGTATACTTTCCTTTATGCTGAATCTGCAGATTTCTCTTTTAGCATGGGATTTTTTCATATGTAAAGGATGGCACTGTTCTTAAAGGCTCATGCTGTCCCTTGGGATGGGAGTTTCAGTGACAAGTTGAATAGGCTGCCCTAGCTCTCACATGCTCAGTAGAAAACAAAATTAATCACTCTGGTGTCTGTGTTCATTTGTCCATAACCCCTGCAGCAAAAGAAAATGAGAGGTAAAGGAGTTGTTAGTTAGTTTAGGCAGTAGCTGGATGTACTAGAGGGTGTGCTGGAAATGTGGCATTCAGGGTATTTTGGCTATGAACTCTTGAAACCAAGATGTAAAACCCAGTAAGTAAGCTTTATCTAGCAAAAAGATACTATCAAGTCTTGCCCACTTTAGTATAAATAATTAAAGAAAAAAATATATATATATTTTTTGAGCTAAGGTTTTAAGCAGGATGAAGTTTAATATTCAAAATAAAACCTACATGCTTATACATTGTTTTGGAGTTGTTAGTAAAGGGAGATGGCCAGGCTGGCCCATTTCAAACAGTGACTAATGGACTTCAGCCTCCATCGCTGGTTCCAGCAGCTTCCAAAATAAAATGATTAATTACACAAGGGAGAGACAACCCCCACTTGATTATGCTGATTATAGAGTTGATGATCATTGGAGCAAAGAGGATATATTGTCAGAGCTTCCTAAATTCTTCACAGAATAAGGCAGATCTGAAAATAATGCCTTAGAACTGTAGGGTGTAAGGTTACCAAATCACAGGGCAACCTGCTTGGAGGTCTCTCATATGTCAGTCATGCTATAGCATATCCTAGCTATAGCTACAAGGGTTGCTGTGATAAATCAGGCCTGATTTTCCAGCTATCATCCATCATACACAGCATGCCTTTGTGACTGGTATATTACACATCTTACCTGGTTTGCCAAGGGTCCTAAGGAAGCTGCAGATGGAGTATTAGAGACTGATTCTTGTTTCAGAAAAAAAGTGTGCTTTCGGTAAAGCACACTTCTTTCACTGGAGCTATTTCTGTGAATGCTGTTGCACAGCTTTCGTATTACTGTGGATTGCCAGTCTTTCCCTCAGACTTCTAACTATTATAGTTCACAGTGAAATGGTCATTTGTTGGCTTGGCTGAACTGATGAGAAGGATGTTTTGCAAGAAATGGGCTGTCAGCTTGGAACTAAAGTTTCAGTTAATTGATTAGGAGTTTCTTCATCATATCTTTCTAAGTCTTGAATAGCTAGGGCAGCTTTTTCCAGATAATTTTATTTTTTATTTTTAAATCAGTCTTTATGGTGTCATTAACCTGCTCCTGGCTACTTCCTCTTTTTCTTCTTTTTTTTTTTTTTTTTTTCTTAAAGCCTTCTGCAGAATTTTATGGAGACACATACTGGTCTCACAATGGTTGTAGTACCTCACCTTTGCTGTAGTACAGACAGAAATAAGAAGAGCAGATGCCTCCTATAAAGAAAAAGAAAAAAAAGGAAAAAAAAAAAAAAAAGGAAAGAAAAAAAAGAGACAAACTAATAAAATGTAGCCAGCTATGAGCCAAAAATAATAGCTGTTTAGCAAAGTGTAGAGATAGTATAGAGCAATGTCTAGAGAGGAATTGAGGAAGAACACCTTGGCCAATTAAAAGTTTCATATGATTTTTCTGTAGATTGTAATGGTACTGCTGAAACTTTGCCAGTACTCAGGGATTTATGCCTTCCTAATTTAAAGACTTGGAAAAATCAGTAACGCAGTGCACTATGCAGTGCATTTTCCAATTGATAAATACCTCACACACTGTATAAGAAAATGCTTATCCATAGTTAACAACAAACAAATGGGTTTTAAAAGGTCCATTACTTTGGTCACATAATTACCCAACAAAAATGGATATCCAGTTAAATGCAGAAATTATCTAGGACTCTCCTGTGTGGTGTGTGCTTGGGATATGACACTTGTATATTAGAAACTGAATAATAAATTCTTTTCTCTCACATTAATTTCTACCTGAGCCCTGTCTCTAAACCTAACCTGTGTCTTCTTACGGTATCATGCCATCGGGATATACAGCATAGCAGTCACTTACTCTGTGCTGCTTCCTCCAGCTGACTACTAATTCAAGTGGTATTTTTGGAAATCATCCTACTTTATGCCATATATTTCCAGAAATCTTATTCCCAGAATGAGCAGACCATGGACATCCATGCCACGCTATTGGTTCTTCTTGTGCTCAGCTGAAAGAGCATCTCTGTAGCCTAATGCCAGCAGGACGAACTGAACTTGTTTTACTGTAGCAGTTCAGAACAATCAAGCAGAACCCAGCACAAGAACCCAAGAACAGCTTCTATTTGGTCTGGAGTATACAGGCAGTGTATTTTTTGGTAAGGAGACAACACATGAAGCCTAGAATTGGCTATGTGTCCCAGAGTCTTCCACAGGTTTCTTGGAACAAGGTGTTGAATATCTTTCTAAACCCCTATTTCCTCTTTGCATACTGTAGCTGACAGTAATGTGACAGGAGTGCTTCCATTGTTAAAAAGTCTTTGAGATTCTCAGCAGATGATATTACAGTAAAATTATTATTTGGGGGAGTAAAATATGTTAAACAGGAATCCACCAGTTAATATATCTGAGTTTCTTTTTACTGCCCCATGATGTAAAGTTTAATAATCCTTTTTGATACGTCTTTCATCTGGCAGATGTGATGCTTGCATCAACATTTGGTTTAAAAGGTATCTGCAGATCATAATGAATTCTTTTTCTCTATACCTTTTCTTATAAAAGCATTTCACCACGCTTTTGTTCACTGCTGTTTGCAACCGGTCCTCAGAAGCCCGCACATCATTACTCTAGTAAGCAATGGCAATGCATCACTGGGAGAACGGAAAACACATAAAATACAAATGTAATTTTGCTCTACAGCACAACACTTCAGAAGAGGAAAATTTTCTTTGAGCCATTCCTTCTTGTAAGGTGCAGTGTGCTGCAGTGACAAATATACAGCTTTGATGTTTCCTGCTCCACCCGGCCATGACATTGTAAATCAGCATTTTTCTTTTTCATATTACGTCATTATTAAACCCTGTTGTAACCTAGTTGAAGACAAACATAGATTCATTTTTGAAAGCCATGCATCTTACTCTGTTCTCTTGTGCTACAGGGGAATTATTGTATTTGCAAACAAAAGCTACATTCTGGAGCCAATAGAAGGTGCTACGACTGAACACAAGATCTACCGAGCAGAGAACTTGAAAATAGGTCCAGGATCTTGTGGCCACCAGTTGGATATCTCCACCATGAGGTCTCATGACACAACACACCATTCTCCAGCTGGCAGGGTAGGTGGATTATACAGTTTTACACTAAGTACCTTTCTGAAAGCATCTTCACAACCATAAATATTTGTTCCAGCCTCATTTCCTATATACCTACTGAGCAAACCACTAAACCATATAGTCATCTTGTGTTGATGATATGTACTTAAGAACATGCATAAATTTAATCATACACTTACACGATTTGTTAAAGCTTTATTGCTTTTTTTTTGCTCTTGCATTGTATTTATACATTCTTTCTGGTAATGAGATGGCACAGAAGTTTGTGGTTTCATATTATGGTGCTATATTTTGGTTCATGTATGATTATAGCAACAATTTATGAACCCATAAGAACGCTAAGCAAGGTCTGGAAAAGTTCTTGCCCACCCAAGATGGAAAAGAACATGATAGCTGTGATGCTTTGCAAATAGTGTTTTAAAACCTAAATGAACCTTTACGTTCTAGAAGGAAAGTATCTTATGCAGACAAAACAAATTCTCACCATATTATTTTACAGAAGCATTATTGTAATTGTTTTAATGTAAGAAGAAATGTCCTTAATGTGAAATGCATCTAGCTCATGGAAACTAGAAAATGAAATGAGCTGAATACCAGGAAGAAGAAATACTACAATAACTTCATGTGCATTTTGGAAGGGGATTGTAGAAAAAACTGTTTCAGGTGTTCAGAAATTCTACAGTGTTACAAAGCTGGCCTCAAAATTTATTATCTGTCACATACTGGGGTTTATAGTTAGGTGTACTACTAAGCCTTCACATTGAGTTAATTGTTAAGGAGAGCAACCTAAATGGCATCACCAGATTTTATTTATGTAGTAGAATTAAATTATTTTATACTTCAGGAATATTAAGCATTATCTGTCCAAATTTCTTTTTGTCTAAATGAATATTGCATTAGCTATTACATCTACAACTTTATTGTCTTATATTTTTTTCTCTGAATGTATGAACTCACTAAGGTTGAAAATATTAGCATTAGTCTGTGTAAGCTTTGTTTATACTTTCAGCTCAAACATTCTCTGTTAATGTTCCCTGACATCATATACATATATGTGACATGACCTTTCTGTTCTTTCTGGGAAACATGGCAGAACAAAGCCATGGCCTTCCAGTTTGTCCTTCTATAAATGCAACTCTACCAAAATGGGCTTCCTTTCAATGAAGCTTCAAATATAGGGTCCTACACTATGCCAGAGTGTTTCTGTAGATCCTACTACAACCTAAAAAAAAAAAAAAAAGTATTTTCAAATTATTTAATGTGAATAGGAAAGTTCTTTTCACATCTTTATTAAGGTTTGCCCCCAGATGTTTGGGACTTTGCAGAGGTAATCAGAGTAACACAAGGAAACTGAAATAAAAAGCATGTGTATAACTAGCTGATGCAATCAAAACAATTTTACAATTACCTTCATGGTTCTCACATTTTGTTGATGGCTTCAAATACATGTCAAATTTCACCTTAAATATCTGAAAGATATTCTTGCTGTGGTTCACTGGACGTAATTATAAAACCTGTCAACAACCACATCATAGAGTTAGGTAAAATACATATCATGAGTATGCTGGATACGCTTTTAATGTATGAATTCTGGAAGTTGTCAAATGTAATGTGTGGACTGAATTTTCACATTTCAATGTTGTCATCAACTAAGCAAACTGTCAGGACACACTGAATAAGAATGAACTGCAAAATATGGAGACACAAGGCTGCTCCAGATTACACTGGGTCAAAGAAGTAAGCACAAATCCAGCATCAGGTTTAGGGCATGATGAAAATTTTAGGTTTCTCGGCAGGTTTTGGGGGAGCTGCTTTTTTGCTCTTTTTTTTTTCTTTTTTTTTTTTTTTTCCCCTGAACCTTCACTTCAGATACCTACACTAAATGCTTATTGAGCAGAACCAAAATGTTTGATCAATGTATCACAAATTTAGACTAGTCTTTAGGTTAGATTTAAGTACAAATCAATGATGGAACAAACAATAAACTCAGCTTCCCAGATCCAAACAAGAAGTTTAATAAATCAAAGCAAATAACACAGCAGGTGTGTGTAGACACAGTTTTCCCTGTTAGAGCTGTGTCTCTGTAAGTACTGGGTTATGTTACAAAGCAGGGGACCATCAAATTGCAGCTAGGAACATGTCTTCCAGTTGAGCTCCATTGAGACAGGACCCTACAGAAAGCAAGTCTAGTATGTAAGGCAGTCCCTACAGTATGGCTTTTCTCTGTAGCCACACAAAATAGCCATTTGTGTGGTCCTGGTAAATCCCAGAACAGCTGTTTTGGGGAATTAGATCACAGAGAAGGAGAGAGGCTGCAACATTGTGCTGTGAATCTAAGCAATGCCAATTCCCAGGCAGGAGAGCACAGGGAATATATGGTGGCATAGGACAGCAGTTTTGCAGTAGGATCAGGTATGGAAGAAGCAGAGGAGCAGGACAGCAGTCAGCTGAACAAAGCGTATTGTCTCCCATTGTGAATATCTGTCATAGCTGTATTATTGACTCTTCATTTTAATTCTGAGTGATTCAGTCAGTCAATGGATTGTGCATTGATGCAGTAGGCTGCAGAAACCAAGCTGAAATAAGTGATAATTAGGTACATTTTATAAATAAATATCATATCCGAGGAATACACATAGCCTTTGGGCAAATCACAGGAAAGGATTCGTTATGCAAATCAGTCACCGGAGGCTTATATCATTATACCTTGGTAGTCAATTTCTCTCAGGCTAACTCTCTCCGGTCCAAACAGTTTTATTTTTGGTAAAAAATGAATGGCTTGCTGACTGGTGTAACAGAGCCTTCTTATATCTTTGCACCTGGATAATCATGTCTCATTTTTTTTTTGCTTTTCATTTCGAAGAAGACTAGAGGCATCTTGGGGTATGTCTCTAATCAGGGATGCATAATAAATTTCAGGTTTATATTAGACATTCAGTGTCTGAGAGACCAATTCTGCCACAAACAAAACCCATATGGTCATTTGCCTTCCATGGCATCTCACTCATGTCCAATATTTTGCAGAGAGGTGAATCAAGCTCTGCCTAAACCCTGCAGGTTCAGCTGAGCTCTGTAGAGATGTGGCAGGCCCTTTGCACTGCACCTGCTGCCATTACAGAAGCAGCAGGAGCAGATGTGCTGGCTGCTGGTGTCTGTTTCCCATCCAGCACACCACCAGGCACTGCCAATGCCCTGCGTGGCAGAGGAGGCATGGGTACATGCACCAGGTCCATGCACACACCATGTCCCCATGATGGAGACAGTTGCCTCCAGCAGAGCCAAAGAAGATGACAGGGAGCTCCAGTACCAGGAGAAGGTGTAAGAATACCTACCCATGTTAATTTGCCAGAGCCCCCGATGAGTGTAATCCTGCAAAGTGTTTGTACCATTGATGCTTAGTTCATTAATGACAGCTTCTAGTGGTTTCACAGTTCAGAAATACCATCCAAGTGGAACTTAATATTTTTCAATTCCTGTAGTTTAAAGGTTGTGTCACACTATTAAATATGAGTTTCCTAGTGTTGGAAAGTTAGAGTTACCGAAGGTTAGTTACATCTGGCACTTTCCTCTAAACATAATGTTTCTTGTAAAACATTCAAAATCATCAATCTGCAGATAACAAAGAGGAACACTTTGCTAATGTGAAGAAAACTTTGTGAAAGTTGGCTGGAAGGTGATGTCCAGTACTGACTTAGCTTCATAGGGGATTGCATAGTTTGCCTTGGAACACACTGTTTGCTTTTGAAAGCTTTAGTCATGTTTTAGGTTAAAGAGCACTAGTACAGTTTGAGACATCATAGTCATTAGTAGGTCATACAACTGCTTAAGGTCCTTAAGTTCTGGCACGAAGATCACACATACTGCTGGGACCTCTGTTCCCTAACTGTTTTATTCCAGAAACAAGGGAGGAATAATAGAATAGATGTTCAGCTGGTGTAAATCACAGAACTTCCACAGACTTTAATAGGTCACTTAAATTTAGGGCAGCAAATGAGCTGTCCTATGATTAATAGCCTTAAAAAATCATTTAATTTTTTTCAGTGATCCTTTTGGAGCTAAGCATTATGATTTTTTTTGGACCTGCAATCAGAACTGCAAGTAACGCGACATGCATGAATACACAGATGCAAAATTAAATGTAGGCTATTTTTAAAGCATTATAGTTTGCTTTCCCAGACACTGACAGTTTATTTAGCTGTTTTTGTTTTGTTTTGTTTTGTTTTGTTTTTCTGTAGTTTTGTTCTCTTTTTTTTTTCTTTTTTTTTTTTTTTCCTACACAGTTTATAAGTAGACCACTTGATTGATACTCAATATTCCTTTATTACTTTATCGTGCTTTACTTGATATCCCTCTACAACTCATTTTTCCTGGTTGCCCATTTGTCTGTTGCTTGAAATGTTTGCTAAAAGTTATCTTATCATTTCTTTAAATGTACCTTGGAAATAGCAAAGGTCTTTCTGCTGGAGATGATATTCTCCTGCGAGGAAAGATAACTCAAACATTGCAGCTGCAGAAACCTGAAAGGTTAAGAGACACTGTGCAACACTTTCCTGGTTGCTGTGATCAAATCCTGGTTGTACAGGTCTTTTTTTGCAAGCACCACATGGACATGAGGAGAAGGAATGCAATAAGAAATTGTACACCATGAAACCTTTGGAAGTATGAGATGTTGTATATCTCCTCTTGCAAAAACTTTGTTTAAATGAGGAAGAGCTGATTCCAAGGGTCACATTGAAACAACAACAACCAAACCTTTTTCATCTTCTTTGGCAGTACAAGAGGGAGACTCTGAAGACAACAAAGTACGTGGAGCTTGTTATTGTGGCAGATAATCGTGAGGTAAGAGACTTAAACATAAAAATATATGGGAAGCACAGGTGGGAAATGGGTTTCCATGGGATTGCAAGTAATGTGCTTCAGATAAAATATTGTAGTTTTCACAAGTAATGCTTCTAACCTAATTAAGGCTAAGCAATGGAAGGCACTATTAAGATAGATGACTGCTAGTCATTTGTAAATGTTTTTTGCAATATTTTGTAAGGAATTTGGCACTCATAGATAACTGGGATGTCTGGCAGTAATTCAAGACAAGGCAAATAAAAATTCACAGCCCAGGATTTCCTTGAGCTGGTTAAACCATTGCATTTCCTGCCTGCCCTTGGTGTGATTGTCACTGTTCAGAAGATGCTGTAGGATCCTGCATTTCCTTCTGAAGCAGTACTGTACCATCACATTGCACAAAGCCTTTCTGACAGTTTGGAAGCAGAGCTTCAAAAAAGGAACCAGGACAGGCTGTACAGATGTGTTCCAGTGAGCTGAATGGCAACCAAAGATGAGAAGGCTTGCTTTGAAATATTTTGCTACTTACATTTTTGTTTGTTTAAAAAGATGATGGTCTTTCACTCTCCTTGAACACAGCTCATTAGGGAATAACAATCACTCTGCTGCCAAAATAGCTAACAGAAGAGCCCTTTCTTTTTCACAAAACCTCAGTCCTAGAAAGCTTGCTATGTAAGACTTAGGGATTTTAAAATCTTTCTATGAAGAACAAAATCCTCTCCCATAGCCTGTGTTTATTCTGAGGCAGATATCAGTTCCATGAAAGCCAGGAGAAATCTGCCGTTGTCCTTTGCTTGCTCCCTGTAATCCCCAAACATCACTGACAGTGCCATCAAGAGTAAGGTGGATGCTGGGGAGAAAAGTTGCTGTATTTGTGCTGCTAGTACATTGATCCTTTATTTTCTAAGTTTCAGAGACAAGGCAAGGATGTGGAAAAAATTAAGCAGAGGCTGATAGAAATTGCAAACTATGTTGATAAGGTAAGAACATGAGGATTATTCCACTTTTTCAGAAATTACTGCACATTCTGAAGGACATTGCTGTGAGATTTATGTCTGTCTTATTAGTATAAATTAAGAAAGCTTTTAAAGCTTAAATTTGTACCTCTATGAAAAGAAAAAGAGCTCGACTCAGATTTACTGGTAAGAGCAAGTCATGTTTCTAGTATTTCCTTCCATACTACATGCCCACACTCCCAGTGTGCCCACCACACTCAGACCATCTCCTTACACAGCCAGCTGATGCCGTGCAGGTGCAAAACATGCAGCTGAGAACCTGGCCTCTGTCAATGGTTCACCACCTGCCATCAGCCCATCAATAAGAGCAATGTGTGTTTCCTGCTGCCTCATTTGAGTGAACACACCTGCTGTTTTCCTAATGCCCCAGTATCTCAGGGCAAGGTTTCTCTCCAACCACTAAAAGCAAAATAATGATAATAATAATAATAATAAAATAATAAAGTTTAGTTTAGATGTGCTGCATGGCCAGAAAAATTAGGAATGTTGTACTCAAATTATAGCTAAGGGAGTCTAATTTGTCTGAGAACTTATCAAGTGATGCTTCAAGGACAGTAACTCAAGGAGAAGCGTTCGTGATTAAAAACAAGCTGCTGAAGGTACCTCCACCTCTTCTGTAATTGTCTTGCTGACTTATTACTGGAAGACAGGCATTTATATGTTACCTGCTCAAAATTAATTTTGCATGTTACAATATATTTATGTTTCATGCTTAATTTATGCTCAACAAATGGCAGTGTTATCCAAGTGGCTGTAATGCATATAAACAAGACAAAGATCTAGTATATGCTTTTCTCAGACTGTCAGCCAAATCCAGACTTGATCAATTCCTGAGTCCTTCTTCACATTACTCTTACCTTAGAATTGTTATCTCTGCATCATCAGTAACA
This sequence comes from Netta rufina, assembly GCF_964035555.1. NCBI lineage: Eukaryota > Metazoa > Chordata > Aves > Anseriformes > Anatidae > Netta > Netta rufina. Next base: position 34,558,761 of record NC_140130.1, on the reverse strand, counting down.
CTGTGCCTGCTCCCCCCTCACAGCAACTGTGACATTTACTGGTGTGATAATAGAGTAGCCAACAGCTCTATAATTGTTTTTGTTTCTGTTTTCTCATTAGTTCTACAGGCCACTGAATATTCGAGTAGCCCTGGTTGGAGTGGAGGTGTGGAACGACATGGATAAGTGCTCCATTTCTCAAGATCCTTTCACCAGCCTCCATGAGTTTCTAGACTGGAGAAAGCTAAAACTACTACCTCGTAAACCCCACGACAATGCACAGCTAATAAGGTAGAGTTGATGCCAAATCTAATATTGGCTGGTATTTCAGTGATGTGAGAGTAGCTGTACTGTATTCTTCTTCGGTTGTCTAAACTGTTGGGATGACTATCTGTGATCCTGAGGGTTTGTCTTTCCCCTCCACAAACACAGAAGTGCTTTTCATGGCCCTACAGCAGATGCTCCAGATAAATTTCCTTTAACAGCTCTGCAATAGCTGTTACTTGTAGGCATTTCCTGAATACAACATGCATGGAAATCTAGATGTATAATAAGCCAATAAGGACTTTGGGCATGAATTTGCAGCCGGTTTAAGGTGGTCTCAATCTAAGCTGTTATTGAAAAAGGCAGTCCTGCCCTCTCCCTTAAAGTAGAGCTGAGGCGGTATTATTGTCAAGCAGATAGTGACATTCTAAGGTCAGGTTGGACAAGACTTTGAACAACTTGATCTGGTGGAAGGTGTCCCTGCCCATGGCAGTGGTTGGACTAGGTGATCTTTAAGGTCCTTTCCATGCCAAACCATTCTGTTTTTATGATCTGAATCCTGCTCATTCATAGAAAGACATCAATAAAATTAAAAATGCGGTCTCAATCAGAAAATTAATTTGAATTTGTGACTTACAATTTAAATTATATACATCATTTACCTTGCTGCTGTTTCCTAGATTGAACTGAGTAAAAATGCTCAAATCAAAAGCAGTCTAAAAAAAAAAAAAAAAAAATAGCACCTCTTTCTTGATCCAGGTATTGTTTTGATCAACCATACTATGGACAAAAACAGACCACATGTCTTAGTAATTAAAAGGAGCTCACTTTATTCATTGCATAGATATTTTGACACTATCTGTGGGGGAATAGAGTGAGTCACTCTAAACTGTCACAAAGTATTTTATTATATGTTTTAATACTTTGTTTAGAATGATTAAATTCTATGTTTTGTATTGCAACAAGTAGCACATAAGCTTACATTAAAATAAGCCTTCCTTGAGCTAGAGACAGTATTTTTCTGTTTGCGTTTCTATTCCCAACATCAATCAGGAGAAAAAGAAAGGAAGAAGGGGTCTTGTTACAGCAGTAAATCCAAAGGATGGTGATCAAATGGATCTTTCTCAGAGCAGGGTTGCTGTCATTGTCAGTTTGGCAAGTTGGCATGACTAATCTGTGCTTTTCATTGTTTTCAACCTGCAAATGTCTGGAGCTGACACATTTGAAACAGGATCTTTGTTTGAGACTGGCAGAAACACAAGACTGAAAATAATAAGGGCGGTATCTTGGCACCGAATGTTGATTCTGGGATTCTTCTTTTCCTTTTTCGCCCTCCTGCAGCGGGGTGTACTTCCAAGGGACTACCATTGGCATGGCGCCCATAATGAGCATGTGCACTGCAGAGCAGTCTGGAGGGGTCGTCATGGTAAGTGGTAAAAGCACAGCGCTGGAAACTGGCCCAAGTGGTGCAACATGATCTCACGTGTTGTAGTGCTGTATTCTGTACCAGCACATCAGCCCCTTTTGTCCCATTTTCAGTCTGAATTATCTATATCTACAGGCAGCTTGCATGTAAAGTTTTTAACTCATAGTTTCCATACTGAAAAAAATAATAATAATAAATATATATATATATAGTATTAAAATATAGCATGACCTCTTTGCAAGAATCTTCTGCTCCTACTGATCATTAAATCAGGTGAAGAGGTGCTATGAAGGATGAGAACCAGAAGATGTATTTGTTATGCACCTGAGTATACTAGCGTTACAGGCAACAACAGTCTACCCTGAATCTTTCATTATATCGATTTTATTCTGGATTTACAGAGTTCCCTGTGTAAGACCTTACTTTACATCTTTGTAGCACAGTGGTTTTGTTACATTGCCAGACAACAAGCACAAACAATGGCAGCATTTATTCTACCTGAATGTCTCTCAGAGAATATTGCTAGTAGTGCTGTTGCTCAATGCTACATGTAATGAACAAACAAATAAACATTTTAGTCAATTTCTGCTACTAACTCTGGAATACTTTCATTTAGAAAAAAAATAATAATAATAATTTTGAACAGTGTTTTTTAAGGGTGAGTGAAAGCAGTTTTGAATTAACTAAGCTTTTCAATTCAAGTACTTTAAATAAAATTAGGTGTGGACTCCAAGAACTTGCAGGCTACTAAGAGGCTCAGCTGGTGGCCTTAGAGCTCAGCTCCAGAACAGAAAGTAATGAAGCCCTACAAACCTCATAAATTTTGTCTACTTCTGAGTTCAGCTTGGAAGTGCTGAAAGCCCTTATTTTTTCTATGGTTTTGTCTAGGCTTTCCCCACATTAGCTGATCCAGCCATTCTCTCCAGCTCTGTTGGATGCCTCAGTTACACATCCCTATGTAAACAAGGTGGGAGTTGAGAAATGCACATTGCTCTCAGAGTTTGCATGGTCTCAAACCTTCCAGTTCTTCAAGCATCATGGAGCCAACCTGGAGCCCAAGACACTAAGGTTTTTGCCTCAAGATTAAGTGGAGTAGTCCCAGAGATACAGTCCCTTGAAGCCCCTGCATTTTTTGCTTCTCAGTGAGCGTGCAAGCTGAGGTTGGTCCACACGCAATGCAGGGCTCCTTTGTGGTCTCTGGGACAAGTAGGCAAGAAGCCAAGCTGAGGCAATTTATGCATTCATGGAAGATGATGTATTGATGATCTAGACTGGGAGGATTTATGAGGTGAGTGGGAAAGATGAAGAGTAGGTAAGAGTGGGAAAGAACAATCAAATAAGTTGGAGAAAGTCATCAAAATTGTAGAAAAGACGTAGGCTTAAGTCTCTTGGCAGCTTTAGAAGCTGAGTCTCTAGTCAGTGTTTGTTATAGCTTCTTGCTGGGTACCTGGGGGCTAGATACAAAAGGAAAAGAAGGCAAAGAGGAAGGAAAAGCTGGGGGAGTCTCCAGATGCACTTCCAAATCTTGGCAAAGGCATAGATGAGTCAACCAGCCCCATTTTATCCATTCCTCCCTCAGGGTAGCAGTCACTGCTTCGGCTTTATCTGCAGAGATGCTCTTAATGATGCCCTTAATGATGACTTGTTTGGTCTTTTAATTTATAGCATAAACTTTAAGATATGCTACAGTATTTTTCTGCAAAGCCAGTCCTCCTCACTGTGGAAACTGGTGTTTTAAGCAGAAACAACAGAAACAGCAAAATCATTCCAATAACAAGAAAACAAGAATCAGCATTTCTTTAAAGTATTCTCAGGGCTCTGACAGAGAACAGACTGATTTATATGTTCAGGAGAAACCCGATGTCTGCAGAGAAATTGTAGCCAGGCCACAGCTTCAGTTGTTCAGGGGAGTGTGTTGTTTCCCGGAGATTCCCACCCTAGTGAATTGAAACTTCTGAGGTGCAAATTAATCCGATGCTTGCATGTCATAACTAGAGATGTTTTCCTTCTTCAGGCAAATCCTCAAAAGGCAGCCAAATCCAAACAAGCAAGCACTCCCTCCAAAACCTGGAAGGGCAGCTGTCCAAGCTTTCCCCCCAGATTAGCAGAAGCTAATTCATGTATATCCAGGAAAGTCTTGATACCTACCAATACATACAGACAAAAATTTTAAGTCTGCAAGATGTGCAAATGAAATAGTGAATAACTTTTAACCTGGGAGGCTTTGGTGCTCAAACATCTCAACACTGAGCTACTGAACATTTAGTTGTTGTTATCATTTGACCAGCCTCTTACCCATCCCTCTCCAAACACCCAACCCCAGAGAGTTCCTCACTTTGAAAACTGTTCTAAAGAGTTCTGAAGGAATAAACAATGGAATAAGTGCATGAGAAATAGCTTCTGAATGTAAATCTGGAAAGAGTTGACTGTGCGTGATCTGATTTTCCTGACTGTTTTGCAGTTACCCACACCTATTATACGATCTAAATTCCCCTGTCTGAGACCTTGCCTCTCTCTATTTTCTGTAGGGCTGAATTCTCTCGGCGATAGGTGATCCCCTCTTTCACACTATTTAACAGAAACTCAGGGTGGGAAGAGTGCACATCTGAGTACGAGACAGTTCAGGTGCATCAGGAGCATTATCATTTTATTTCACTGTGATGGTTCTGTTGTGTTTTTTACAGACCAAACACATTTTGACATTAAAACAAGCCTTTGACATATGCTTCAGTCTTCGTTCTGTTGTTTCTAAACAAATTCATGGATTTAAAATTAAGATGTCACTGAGTTGCAGTAACATAACATAGAGTTTTCTTTCATGTCAAATTTCTATTGTCTTTAGTGGGAATTTAGGTTAAGCAACAGCTGTGGTACAGGGGCACTTCACTTTTCAATGAATAGCTTACATGAAATAAAAGAATATTTCAGAAAACTTGCACTTTTACAACTGCGTGAACCTACTTGGGAAGTACCAGTGTCAGGTCATCTAGCTGTAGGTGACAGACTTTATTATTGAGGTTTGAACTGAATCCCAGTGGAATGAAGCAGAGTTCAACTGAAAGCAGCTGCATCTTTTGTGCAACAGCTTATAATGTCTTAACAGTAGTTGGTTGCTTATTCAGTGGTTGTGAAACTGTTTGGTAATGACTTTTACTACTTAAGTTAGCTTTAAAAGACCTTGGTGGAATAAATCAGTCACATTGCTATTCATTTCTTAAGTACTTGGGAAACTTAAATGGTCTCAGTATCAAATGGGACATGTCACTGTTTGTTTTGATAATCTTCATTTATGCTGTTTTCAAATAACCTCTATTGCTGAGACATCACATTCCTTGTTTTAAAAATCCTCTCTAGAAACTGATAAAATTGCATTCCAAGTGGATCTGAGCAAGTAATGAGAACCGCATGGGCTGTAATAAATTGTTTGCCTATTCAAGACCCAAATTACATTTCAGATCATTTGTTGCTCTAGTTCTGGAGTGGACTGTGTGAACTCTTCCTTTTATTTTTAATTGCCAATATTGGAGACACTTAAATGAACAAAATCCCTTTGCAGTAAGCAGAAAAGAAACTGGCAAATTGAAGAAAAATTGAGCTCAGTTTGTTGTCTGTGTAGGTGGTTCAAAACTCAGAGGAATTTCTGAGTCTGGACAACATTGCACTAATTTTAAGGCTTTGCTACAGTGCTTTGCTGGTAAATTATGTGGAATTATATCAGTGTTTTCATAATCTTTGGTCCTCAGTTTTTTTCCAGTTGAGTGAGGGGTTGTGTTCCTTTTAGGACTTCAGATTCAATTTCACTGAATACGCTAAATATTTCATAAATTACTGTAAGTACAAAGATAAATCAATAGGTATGTGACTTGTATCTAGGTAAGACATCTCCACACGTGGGCTTTGTGCAGCAGTATGTATATTCTTGGTTATTACAGATTATTTTGCTGCATATGTTTACTTTGTTTTTTCTTTTACTAGGACAGGTTATACAGATTCTTTCTTCAGATATCTTAACATATAACTGCAAACAAATTGGCTTTTATGTTAGTCACAGTATTTTGATATCAAAATTTTAATATTCCGGTGAAAACAAAACAAAACAAAACAAAACACACACACACACAAAAAAAAAAAAATAAAAATAAAGAGATCCTTTGTTAAAAGTTAAAATTATTTAATGCAGAAGGGATTTTTTTTTTTTTCAGAATTTGATGATCTCTTTTTGATTTTGTTTTCTATTTAAGAATTGATTTACAAAAAATATTGGTTCAGACAGATGAAAGAAGAAACTTTTAAATCTACTCCAAGACATGTATTAAGGGCTTCATTTATATATAGTTGATGTCTGAGACACTTTTACCTTTCACTTCTTTTTAGTCTGAAGATTGGCTTAGATGATACTAAAAGAGTTATTTAAGCTGAATATATTCATATATGCTTTTAGAGCAGGCAGCTGTACATAGTAATTCCATTTACTGAGTGATAAATAGTAGATCATGCATTTATATTACATGTTTATGCCTTTGGGGAAAGCTTTTATATGAGCACAATGGATATTTTTTCCCTCAAGGAAAGTGATCGATGTAGAAAGGTCTCTGACTTGTGGTTAGGCCAAAACATCAGTCCAATCAGTAGCCTATAATCAGACCATGCAGTGAATTTCTTAGAAGTAGTTGTCCAAAAAAAAAGAAACCAGAATTTCAACACAGATTAATGTTAATATTTCAATTTTGACACTTGCAACATTTAGAATATTCATAGGTGTTAAGTAGAGGCCACTGAAGTTTTCATCTTACTTTGTCCTTTCATTTTTAAAAGAAGGTTTTCAAAGGTCACTGTTTTTTTTTTTTTTTTTTTTTTTCCTACAGGGTTTATGGATTGTTCTTCAAATTTCTGATATTAAAAAAACAATCTGATGAAGATTAAATAGGTCCAGTAAATCTCTTGCTGCATTTTTAGTTTACCTCCTGACATGAAGGATCTTCTTGTTTCTCCCCATCACACTCATCCTATCCCATAAATCCTTATCCTTTCCATTGCTTCCCATTTGGGTTATTGTTTTCTGCCACTGCCATGTCTTGGGAGCTACTGAACACGGAAATTTTAGGCCCTCAGTAAAGAGATGGCTCAAAAGAGATGGTTCAAAGCTGCCCTATGGTCTCAAATGTCTGGGGAAAATGGGTGGCCAGAACTGATAGGCTGCTCTGAAATTCCCAGTCTGCATCTGGTACATGTGAATTAAATTGTGTGCATTTAACAACAGTGTTACTACAGCTGGTAAGCTCATAAAGCATTTTGAAGAATGAACAATTGGACCTTAAAAAGGAAATGTGCATTTTTAATGTTTCCTTACCTTGACTTTGCAATTTTATTTTATTTTTTTTATTATTATTATTTTTTTAAGGATCATTCAGAAAACCCTCTAGGTGCAGCAGTCACCCTAGCTCATGAACTGGGCCACAATTTTGGAATGAATCACGATACGTTGGAGAGGGGCTGCAACTGCAAAGCATCTACAGAGAAAGGGGGTTGCATCATGAATCCCTCTACTGGGTAAGTGCAAGCGTGAGCACTGGTATCTTGCAGTTATAGTGGAAAATTTTCAGGTTTTGTTTTCTGTCTCAGGTACTTTTAAATGAAAAAAAGAAAAACTTTCCAAGACCTGTCAAATCTCCTTGCAGTTATCCCCCTCAAGCTGAAACAATTATACTTCTTATCAGTATAAAACATGTACCATTGTACTTTTCCATTTCCTTGTTACCAGTGTGAGAGACAAAAACGCCATAAGCAGGTGGTTAAGTTTTTTTAAAAACCAAACTGCATTGCAAGTGATGAATCAGAATATCCTCCTTGCTCATCTTGCCAACTGAGCATCACAGTCATAATAGGAAATGAGCAATGTCCCAAGGCCAAGACTAAGATGATTGTGTAGGAAATAAAGTAATGCAGGAAATATATTATTATTAGACTCTCTGTAAAGCCTTTGTCTTGCACAGAGGTTTTTAGTTTTGCACAAACTTTTGCATCTCTGTCTGTTGTAAGTGTGTAGCAGTGTTAACCTGTGAGCAAATTGGGTCTGTCAGCTTAGTGGGGTTAGGCCTGTTCAGTGGCCAGAGCAAGATCTTCAAAGGAAAGACAGAAAGCACCATGGAAAATAAAGCCAGTGAATCTGTGGCTGATCATCTCTGAGTCAGTGCTCTGCTGATGATAAAGGCTTGTATGTCAACAGAGAAGCCTGGTGGTTTAGTAGACATGAAAAACACAGGCACTGTGAGCAGGGTAACTAGTTACAGCTTGCATCTCTGCATTTTAAATGCTATTAGAAACTTAATTATATAATGAAAGAGTTCTCCATGTCCAGATTCAGACAAGAACCAATGGCATGAAATTGAAGTAAGAGAGATGAGGTTTACCAAAGCTTTCTGATGGAAAAGTGGCATGTTGGACTAGTTAGCCTGCAGAAATGTGACCGTCTGACTGGAATCTGGTAGGAACCAGTCAGACAAATATGCAGCATCTTGTAGGTACAGCTGGATTTGCCTTGGGGTGAGCAAATGGTCTAGATGATCTTCTGATGTGTCTTCCAGCTCCAGCACTCCCTGTGTGTGCTTAAACTTCATATGTTGCTTGAAAACCTCTTCTGGGATATTTGATCAGGTCAGCCTCTGATTGCTCTGAGGCTGCATGTTTCTGGGAAAGGAGGGGAGCAATATGGGAGAGGGCAGGGAGTGTTGGGCAGGATTGCTCCCTGCTGGTCAGCCAAACAGCAGCTTTGGCACTTCTTCAAAGGCAAGCTGTCACCCTCCTTCAAGGCAGAAAAAGAAATTCTGGCCAGAGGCCAAGCACAGCAAGTTGAGACAAACAATGAAAAGAGAGTTGTGTGCTTGGAGGACAATAAGAGTGGTTCTACAGTTTGGAAGAGAAAAATAGCCAGCCTCTTCTAAAACAATAGGTAGTAAATATCCCTACGGAATTGCATTCTGCAGTACATCAGGGCTATTAAACACAATGTGAAAACAAACTGAAGTTGGAAACAAGGCTCTGAAGTGATGTGATGTGATACCTGGTATGCAGTGGGCAGACAAGTCTGGGCTCTGAGCTCCTGAAAGATGCATTCAAGCCTTAGTCATCTCAGCTGAACTACAGGTTGGGCATCCAGTTACTCCGTGTTTGGAAATAAATACAGGAGATGCAGTCAGGAAAGAAATTTCTAGATACTCTGGTTTCATAACGGGAAGATATCTCTAATATGAACCTAGCTAGCTTGTCTCTGGTTCCGCCTTCTGAACCACAGTCCTGTGAGATTATCTGGAGGTGTCCTCATCTGCTTGGTGTGCCAGTCCAGTCGCTTGGCTCTGGGTATGGGCAGAGTAAGGTTGTACCTGATCAGCCTAATCCTCACATGTGAGTCCAAGAAACTCAGCTTGCTTTATGCCAGGGTTTCAGTAGCACCATTGCAGGTTAAAGCACCATATATATTTTAGGTTAAAGGCCATACTGCCTTAGCAATGCCCTGCCCAACACCAGACCATAGGTCTGACAGCTTTGGGAGGGGGTTAGCAGGTGCACTTCATTCAGCTTTGTAATGTTGTCTTTGGATTTTGATCAAATTTTGTCTACATTTTATGCCTAAAGAAGAGTTGAGGCATTCACAGAAGAGAGTAGGCTGGTTTGTTTGCAGTGACTATTGATTTATAAATGGAAATTTTAACATTGGGTTTGTAGCCTTAGGCTTTACCTTCATGCTGTGCTGTCAATCTGTAATAAGTATTCCAGGAGAATGCTTTACGCTCTAAGCCAAACTATGTTTTACCAATTTAAAATTAACACTTTAAATATTTACCCAACAACTGACCAATGGTAGTATTTCTCTGAGCACCATTACTCAAGAATCACTGAAGAATTTTCAGCTCTGGAAGCGTCAGTTAAGAGAAGGCCAAATTAATATCCCCTGCCTGAAAAACATTCTCAGAATAAGAAAAACATCAAAACAAAGAACATCTCAGGGAAGCTAAATACATTTGGAAAGACAGCTTGCTCTCTCTGTATACTCTTTGGCATTCTGTGCCCTTCTAATTTCTGTTGGTTTAAGCTAGAGTTAATAAGTGCAAGAAAAGGGAAAAGAAATCCTTGGGCTGAAGCTAGGGTAAAAAGTATGAGCCCCTGAGAAGTCCTTATCTGATATCTAAAAAGAATAGAAAATATCTGGGTTATAACAGAAATGCCTCTGCAAACTTGACTTTGTAGTCATTTGTTTGGTTCTGCAGCAAAAAGGAATGTTTGAAGGCTTTTTACTTAAAAGTGATTTCATTAATTATTGCCATCTTCTTTCAGTTCTTGTGTTTCAGCCTTTGAAGAGGTTAGCATTAAAAAGTCATCTTGGAAATTACTTCTTGGTGGAAAAAAATCTCAAGGGATCAGTGTGGAATTTAAACTCTGTTGGATCTATCCTTTAATGAGCTTCCTATAGCTTTCACTCTTAAAAGATACCAGCAAGATGTGTACCATTTTGTGTGAGCAACAAATGCCTTAAAGACCTGCTACTTTAGCAAAATATATTTTGTATAAATGGAATTAAGCATATAAAACCAAAACCAGAATTTACGGCACTCTAGATTTTTTTGAGATCACAATACCTGCAATGGAAATCACATAAATCCCATTGCAGAAGTTTCTGGTTTTGCTGTTGTTATTGTTGTAAAAATAGTATCAAGAAGGAAATATTTAATACTAACACATTGTTCCCATTTTATGCATATGTTTTAATCACACCTTTTCATTTCTTTTAATTGTTTTGACTATAAACTGTTTCAAGTGATAAAGAAGGCAATAAGGAGTCTCAAAGAGATTTGCAAATCTTTTTACTGAGATGGCTGTATCTGAAAACAAAGGGACTAAGCTGAATCAGCAAGGCCATTTCAGTATTCCACTTGTTTTCCAAGTATCTCCCTAAATTTTCCACTCTTAGGACTGCAAATATTCTTCCTGACAGCTAGATAAAACCAGAAGAGTTATAGTGAAACCCAAGGCATTACTCTAGATATATATCATTGCAACTAAACACAGAATTTATCACAATCTGTGGAGAAAAATTATGCCAGTTAACAGGGCTTGTTTCTTTAATAATTTTGGGAATGTGCTCCTTCATCAAAATTATGCACAGTTATCTCCATGGTTGTTGAAACAACGTGAGTTCCCTCAAATTAGTTGGATGCTTAAGAGATCATAAATGCTTGAAATTTCTAGCTAGCCTTAAGGGGAGTAATACCTTTTTAGATAGCTTTCTTCCCTTCAGTAAACCCAAGGGCTTATATTTCATCTCACCCATGTGTCTATATCCTTACCAATAACATGCTCTTCTGATTTATATATGGGGGACATATACAGCTCACTCGTCTTTGGGGCAGTTGAGCATACTACACATTCCTTACCACTAACAGAAAGTATTCCTTGACTTTCCATGTTTTTCACCTTGTTTAGGTGTTAATGAGAGCACAGGAATCCGCAAAGGACACAAAGTCTCATCAAGCACATTCAGGTGCTTGTTCCTGCTGTAGTTTCCATCCCTCTCCAGAGCCCCATGACTTGCCATGAAGACAGGTTCTTTCTTTGTCATCTCATGGTTTTGTCTTGCTCTTACCAGGATCAGGAGAATTCTTGTTGCTGTTTCATCTCAGCCAAAAGTAACTGACATGCCAGGAAGGCTACTAGGATAGAGAAGTTCAATTCATCTCTCCTTGCACTTCCATAAGTCAGAAGCAGTTTTTCACCATACCAATAGAAGAGAGGATGACTGGATAAGGGCTGCTCTGCAGTCTCTCCTCCAGTTCCCTTTGCATCTGGCCAGGGGAAAGACATTCCCTTGAATTCTAGGATCAAGCAACAGCACTTTGTGTCCAGTCTTTTTGTCCAGCACATCAAGCACAGCCCGGCAGCAGGCCATGCAAGTCTACTTTGATTCTTATTTCTACCTTGGCCATATAATGATTCTCTTCAAAGACTGTGATGAAGAGACTAAATAAATGCAAAATAATTAAAAATAACAAATCCTTAAGAAAAAAAATAAAAATTATACTGTAAGCACTATTGTTTCAAGATGTGGATTCAAGGGGTATAAGTTTGTGCTCTTCTGGAACTGCAAAACCTGATGTGTTGAGAGAGGGCTTGGCCTTTGCTATCTGCCTGACAGACATTTGAATGAAAAACTCTCTCTTCATAAACTTTTGTTTTAATCTAAATTCCTCGGGAGTCCTGTTTTTCGTTGCCTTGTCCCAGGCTGTGTGCTGGTTTGTATCCCTGCAATGACATGTAGCATTAGGGACGGGAAGCCACTCGGTGCCACGCAGGAAGGTCTGCGCCAGCAACGTAAACAAGGAAGCAGCTTCTCTGTAAGGACTTCTGTGCACAACAACTCCACTTTGTCATGTTACTTTTAGTGTGATGTTCCTTTTGAAAAGTCAAAGAATGAATTGAATCCCTCTATGGCTGGCCTTTTTTTTTTTTTTTTTTTTTTCTTATCTTGGATCTTGTGTTACCATTTCCATTTTCACAGCTAGAATTTAATGTCAGTATATCTTTTTGATTTGGTCAGGTTTTAAATTCAATTTGCTCAGATAAATATGACTGCATTTGTTACAGGGAAGTGGAGCTTGAACTGTGAATTTGTAGTGGTGGAAATGCCTGTGATTTGCCTAGGCTGCAGGACAGCTTGGGGCTCTACTGGAGCCTGGGGACCAAGTTTTTGTATAGTGATCATAAGTGAAGGAAAAGGAGAAATGAAATTGAAACCAATTCTTCAACCTCCCAGCTACTGATCATCATTTCACAGGATTTTTGTGGAACTGTACCTCCCAGTATAAAATAATAATTAAAAGAAATAATAATAATTTTGAGTATTTGTTTTTCAGTCCACAATTTCACTTTAATTATTGAGTTTTGGAGGCAGGGTTTGGGGAAGGAGAACAATCAAGATCACATAAAGAGCACATAGTGGAAGCTGAACAAGGTAGGTAGAGAAATACTGGTTCATTTACTTTTGAAATTTGGAGATGATCTTTTTTTTGGCTTTGTTTAATAAATCCCGAAAGCATCCACTGTTATGATAATGTTTTTAAGTAAAACTGAAACCTTTATGGTTATAATTAAAACATACAGCCAATGGGAACGTACAGATTTGTGAATGAGAGTGAAGGCAAATGATAATTTGTTAAAAATCAGCTGGGTGATAGTCCCAAACTAAACTAACTGAAGTATTGGTGAAGAGAAATGGGGAAAAAATAAAGATGGGAATCACCATCAGAAGGGCTTCTTTCAGACACCAATGAAAAAGAGCATCAGTATATGCTATATTTAATTCCCTCTAGGAACAGGACACTGAGTATGGTAGTTACAGACAAGTCAAGGATAAGTGAAATATTTAAGTGGAAATATAGTGTTCTTTCCCTAGTAATAGTACCAGATGTCTACGTGTATGATGTTTCTCCATGAGTGGCTAAAATGTGGTACCAAGCAAGACCATAAGTAGCACAGAAGATATAAATGAAAATGTCCTCATTTGCCCAACTAGTGATAAGGTGGTCCGTGGGTTTATACTGTAAGTGATGTAGGCGTCCAAATATTAGGTCAGGAAGCATTTGTTCTTTGTTGTGTGTTATAAGCCAGTTCCCAACTGATTTGAAAATGTAGGTCTGCATGATCTAGGAAGAGAAACTATCCCTGAAAGGCAGCTTTCCTGCAAGTGAGAAACAGTAACATTTGATGGTTTACTTTCATGCATTAACTTCAGAGGACAACAGAAGGTGCATTACTCTAGTTTGTGTCATTTATAGCATCTATTTCTGGTGGCAAAGGAAAATTGGTTGCATTGGCAGCTCTCTGTTTACAGCCCTCTATGGTATCAAGTTTATTATCACCAATATCTAAAACTGCTCTTTACTTGGCCTCTCCTCTGCACCTCCTCTCTCCCTCCCCCTCCAGCTCCCACTCCTTGTTCACATTGTTGAGAGTCTTATTTCATTTTGTTTTCTGTGTTTCTTATCTTAAATGGCCTGATACAGATTCCGAAGTGCTCAGACTTGCAAGTTTTCCCCCGTGTTTGTTGTCAATGTGAGGGTAGGGCTAGCAGAAGTTTCCACACTCACACATAGCTAGCACTTCAGGAGTCCAGTCATCACTTTGCACCTTCTTCCCCAAGCTGCCAGGGTGCAAGGGTGGTTCTGGAAATGCTCCCCAGAGCCCCTGAAGTGTCACAGCTTGAATTGGGTATTTGTTTTCTCTTTTAAAGTAACGCTAAATGGTCATAGACATGTGGATTACAGAATCTGCATGCAGGGTTTCTCTGCAATAGCCATAGGTATTTCTGATTGTCACATTACACCCACAGCAGACACTGAAATATTGGTTTGGGATGAGAAATTCGTCTGTGGATCAAAACTCCAACCTGGTTTATTCCTGTGTGGCAGTTTATTTGCACTGCTGGTGAACTGGACTAGCATTTAGTGGGTTATCCAGATAATGGATATCACCCAACTTAAACAAAAGATTTGTCAGGGCAGAAGAATGATGAGGATTACTTAGTGATCTGCTTGACAGCTCAGGCACACAGTTACCCTGGTGCAGTTGGGATAGCTGTGAACAGCAAGGTTGGGGCAGGATGAGGACACATTCAGCAGCTTCTTCATCTCCCTTCACCATCAAGGACAGTGTCTGGGGGACCAGCACTCCCTCACTGAAGCATGTTGCACAATCCTTTGATGGTGCTGAAGGTCTGTTCTTCCCTTGTGGATCATCCATTGCCATTAATGAGATTTAGAACTGCACATCAAAGAAAGCTACTAACAGTAACGATTATTTTATATTGCATAAATATATATTTGCATGATATGTGGTTGGTGTCTCTTGGAGAACTATTCTGCCCAGTAGCTTCAATTTCAGAGGCTTTTCTTTGGAGTTATTATTTTATCTGTTTTTGTTTGATTTTTGTTTTTAAACTGATGTATAACAAATTATATTTAACTATATTATAAGCATGTAGTTAAATGCATAAAGCAATAATTTAAAATTTGGTAAGGAGAAGATAGGAACGTACTAATCATGTGGATGTTTTGCTACTTTTAGTGTTAGTTTCCATCTCAGTTCTTTTTGAAAAATCATCTCAAGGAGAGAGGATACAGGGTTGCCTTCCTTTTTGTTGCTCAAACCCAGAGCTTCTGTAGTATACAGACCTGGGCTATGAAAACGTACCTCCGGAGCATGCTAGCTTCAGGAGCCAGTAAGGTGTGCTGTGAAGTCAGCATCTTGGTTTTGGTACCAAACTCAACTTGAAGCAAAAAACCTTTAATTCAGCACTTCACAAGGCTTCACTTCACTTCACTTCACTTCACAATAATAAACCAACTCACTAGCTAAATAAATAAAGTGCTAAAAAAATAATATATTAAAAAAAAAAAGGCAAAAGGTCATGTGGGAAATGTGATGGAGACCAGTGTGGGAAAGGACTTTTTAATTTACTGGTTGGTGCTCTTTTGTCCTTTCTAGACATCCCACAGTACCTTGTAGTTGCAGAGCTGTTAAACATTAAATAATCAAACCATTATTAGTTACACGGTATTTCCTGACCCCTCACAGTTTGTTTTCAGTTGTGCAGACCTTACTTTGCATTTTTCAGTCTGGCAGCTTAGAGACTTTAAATTGAAGAGTCAGCAGAACTATCTGCAATTACCTCTGTTACAATTTGAAGAAAATGAAATTATCTTTAAGATGTAAACAGTTCCTAATTAAACTCTGAAGCTGTTTATGTTTCCAAACTGGTCTAGAGCTGAGCTCTGCACAAAGACTTCTTCTTCATTGTCTTCTTCCTTTTTTTAATAAAATTGATATACTGATGTAATAAATCGTTCATGACAGAGCTAGGTCTGTTGTGCCAGCAGTGCAACTGCTTTTTTTTTTTTTTTTTTTTTTACAAAACTTAAGCAACATATCCCTATGCCCTAGTAATTTAGCACATTGCATTCTGGTCCCTCCTTTAGTAGAAAACAGTCATGAGATTACAAAATGGATTTATGTCAGTCTTTCACTTAGCTCCAAGTAGCCTCATGTCTGCAATGCATTTGGCATTCCTTTTTTGTTAGTAATTTCCACACATTATGGAAATATTTAGTTGTTTTAGTAAATAAGGTCTACATTGAAGAATTAGTAGCATTGGTTAAAATACATGACATTTTTCTCAGTCCTTTACAAGAGTGGATCACTGTTAACAATTAATCCACAAAGCTACAGGGCAGGTCCTTGATTTTTTAATTTTTATTTTATTTTATTTTATTTTTATTGTTGTTGTTGCTCACATCTTAGTAGATTTGCGGTTAGAAAGGAAAATATTTTACTTTTTTTGTGTATTCTAGAGGAGGACTCATATGGATTTACAGCATGCATTTTCTGTAAGTGAAGCTGACAAGGAGAGAGGTTACTTCTCAAATGAAAACACATTTTACTTCTGGTCTGATCATTTATAGCAGATACTTAGGGACAAGTCATGTTTTCTACTATGTGATGTATCCAGAATGGGTACAGTTTTACCGGCTTGGATGCTGGTATGTAAGAGTTCAGCTGCATTTTGTCTTGTCAGTGTACTACCCATACAAAACATAGCTCTGTAAGGGACATTTTTCTCCTGTAGTACTGCTATTGCCATGACCCATGAGAACAAATCATGTAAGGACATTTTGCTTTATCTTAGCTTTCTCTTTCATCAAAAACAAAACAAAACAAAACAACAGCATTTCAACCTGCAGGGATAAATCTGCAGTGCAGGGCATGGAGAATTAAGTGTACAATGTCCCATTTTAATTGGTGTTAATAAATTCCAAATTCCCAGAGTATAATTGGAAACATACCTTAAAGGGCATATTCGTAAGGTCACTCTTTTTTGTACATATGTTTTATGCCCTGAAGCACTTTAAGGAATCGGTGTTGACTTGGAAGTCTGAGTCATTGTAATTAAATGATGCCTACAGCTACATTTGCCACAGTTGTCATGGGAATCACAGAGTCTTTTGTGTCTGGGATAGATGTGCAAAATGTTTAAAATTCAGAGAGAGAAGAAGTCCATTTTACCCCACAATTGCTTCCTGCAAAACCAGTGTCTCTCTCTTTTTTTTTCTTATTTCAAAGTGTATGACAAAGACCCAGATGCACTTACTGTAGGATTCTCATGGCAGAAAGGCAGGTAGGCTCCATTTCAGCTTTTCAAAACTGAAAACCACAGCTACAGTGGTGAGATGAAGATAAGAAGCCACATATTTTAACATGAAATCACAGAAAATAAAGAGGTGAAATAACTTTAGTCTCCTAAGGAGCCTTTCTGGCTTCTTCTAAAGTAGCAGGAAAATTGCATTCATATTCATCAGTGACGTTCTCCTGGCAGCCAGACGGCATTAGATGTGAAATCCAGGCTCCATTGAAGTTGATAGGAAAGTTCCTATATGTTCAGGATTTCATCAGGATCTTAATAGATTCCTTTAAATTTTTTGCCTGCTTAAGGATCTCGAAGTTATAGATCATGGCTGGATCCATTATTTTGTCTTGGCTTGAGATAATTACATGTATGGTGGTACTATTTTATTTTATTTTATTTTATTTATTTCATTTCATTTTATTTCATTTTATTTTATTTATTTGGTCCAAGCTGTGTGAAGAAGAAAAGGGAAGCTCGGATTGTTAATTTCTGTTTAGGATTTTATTTAGGTGATGTGGGAAAATGCTGTTCTTCTCTCTTATAGGGTACACACCGAGAAGGTGGAAATGATGCCATTTTTTCTCTAACACCCTTGTCATACCAGCTGGCGTTTCCATGAGCTTCATCCTCCTAATGCTTCCTCAAGAGCTTTGTTCAGAGATGTTTCCCAAGTCTCTTCACCTTGACCCAGCTTCTTCCTCGTGAGGGTTCTGGCATACTCTGAGCCTTCTTCCCTTACCTTGTTGTCATTTGATCTGTTCACTTGATCTGCAGGCTTATTCTAGCCCAAATTCATCTTCTGAATCTACTACATAAGTACCCAAAGTGTGGCAGGTCTTTAAATCAGGCTGGTCAGATGGGTCACAGCATCACTAGGAGGATAACTGTGCTTCTTCTGTGTGTGGCATATCCTGAATTGTGTTAAGGATTCACACAAAGCAGAACAGGAGACTGTACTGGTGAAAAAGCTAAGTGTGCATAAATAAGTATTGTTGATTTTTCTCTGTTACCATTTGGGTTTGATACTCCCCTTTGCTTGATTTGGCTTGGTTTTTGAAAAATAATTTTGTTCTGCTCCTTCACCATGCTCTCTATAAAAGCAATCCTCTCAAAACCCAGTTCCCAAAGTCAGATTTATATTTTTTGTCAGTCTGCTTCTGACCTATTTAAAAAACAATTGCAATGTTTTTCAAAGGACAAAATCAGAATGTAACTGTCTAAAACAAAAATTGATTATAAAATCACATTGGGAATAAATGAAGTGTTATCAGGCCATGAGGCTTTCCTAGCATTTCAAGCCAGATCAGTGAGTGCCTTTTATCTAACCAGAAATCAATGGGAATCTGACCTTCAGCAAGGTATTTTGAGCAATAAGATGGAGCATTTATCTTTATTTGCTTATCTTGTGCTGAGGGTGCTGTGTTTTCTGTGACAAGTGTAAACACAGAGAATGCTGGTCATGCTTCTTGTCTGCAGTTTCCTTCAGTCTTGGTAACTGATGGAGGCATGGGATGCCTGCTGCCTTGCTTTCCTTTAGCCTGGGACCAGACCTGACCTGGCCTTTTTATCCCTTCCTCTTGTATATGATTTATTTTTTTTTAATAATTTTACTGTAGTCAGCATTGGATTCACATCAAGTTTTAAGCAGTAGATTGCGAAACCTGAACTCAAAGCAATCCAGCAAATTTTTATTAATGAGGTAGTGGTCTAAAAGGAAACAGAGCAAGAGATGAGCCAGAGGCAAATTCAAACTGATTATAGCTACTTTCCTTGGCTGTCCAGTTTCCAACAGGAAGAACAGTTGTCTGAGTTCAATTCCCATGGAGCTTTTGCAATGCAGATAACTCCAGAGTATCGTCAGAATACTGTCAAGATTGATAAATTGGTTTGGTATTGCTTCACCCACTGAACACAGAAATGAAAGTCACAACAGGCCTCTCAACAAGAAAAAACTTCTCTGACTGTACATTTGTCAAAGTAAAAGTAACTGCTAATAATGTTTCATTTGGCAGTTTTGTGACTGCAGAAATATCAAGTCATGACAATGTATACTGTATAAAGCCATTAAGTGTTGTTCCTTTACAAAAAGTATTTTTCTGGACCATCCAGTCATTTACTTCACCACTGCTTTCTGCCCTCAAGTCCCACATTCAATACTATAAATCTGCTTTTCTGAATATTTCAGGTAGTAAAATTTTCACTTTCAGTTTAATGGGAGAGGTCAGATCTCAGCTGGGGCTATGAGAATCCGGCCTATGCACCTGAAGTAATATTACTTGAATGAAGCCTGGGAATCTGCATTATCCCCAGGGCTAAATTACAAAGATCCTAAAACATTTACGTGTGAAGTTTAAACATTTACTTGGAAAGACTTTATTTCAATAACCCTGGAAATTTCATTGTAGTTCAGCAAGCCACTGTCACTACATATCAATTAATTTAATCACTAGTGTGGCATTCACAGTTATTTATTGGAAGTATAAATGCTACCATGTAGTGAACATGACAAAACTGTGGGAGAAATCTAGGCTTGCTTTTAAATCACTGACCATGAACTCAGACAGCAAGAGCTTTGATGTCATGTATAACTACATGGCCCAATTCTGTGCTCTACTTTATTGATGCTTTAGGGATTAAAACTATAACGGAGGAGCAAGAGTGAAAAATAGGCTAGAAAAATAAGTATGAGTTGCCAGACACCTAGATGCTTTTGAAGCAACTTCCCACTTCAATACTTAATATATATGTTAAAAAAAAAAAAAAAAAAAAAAAAAGAAAAAAGAAAAAAGAAAAAACAAATCTGCTGTATGCAAAACCTTTGGGTGAGAAGAAATCTGCAGCTACTTTTAGGATCTCCTTTTACTTTATTGTGCTTGTGAGATCTACTTTAAAACTGTCTGTCTCCCCCAAAACTACTTACAAATGAAGCCATTGTTTAAATTATAGATTAACAAACCCTCCATGCTATGGAGGTTGCCTAATTTTAAACAGTTGCTATTAAAACCTGAGGTGTATGAAGTAATGTGCAATGACAGAACTTTATAGACTGAGAGATCTATAGTATTTGAAAACCTATTTCAATATCAAAGAGAACTGGATTTATCTCCTGCTCAATACCCTACTCTGTGAGGTTCTCTATGATTACTAATTCATTAACATAAGACACTGTATAGAACAGCTGAAGTTTCTAAAAATGTCATCTAATAGCAAATTCAGTTTTGTTCTGCTAGGCTCACATCTCTTAGGAGAGCAGAAAAAAAGTTATTTTCAAGGGATGGAGAGCAGTAATAATGTCTAGGAGGTTAAAACCAAGGGGGATATCTTTTTGTGAGAAAGAATTATGTCAATTAGATAAGGAGTTAGAGGAGGTGGGTAAATTGTCATGGTTCTTTGAAATCAACACCTCAGTGGGTCTAAAAACACTCATTTCACTTGAGTTTCTACATTCTAGGGTGTTACCGTTGTGTTATTGTCTCTGCTGCTGGCAATTTGTCTATAAAAAATCATATATACTTCAATGAACAAAAGCAAAACTCTCTCGACTTTTCAAGTTTTAAAAGTTGGGCTTAGGTTCCTATATAAGATGGGGATTTTCAACTGAAAATCTACACATTCATGTTTAAGTAATTCTGTGAGGTGTGAAAAGTTGGAAAATAGGGGAAATTTCTTCTCAGAAAGAGCAGTCAGGTGTTGGGATGGGTTGCCCAGGGAGGTCACTCTCCCTGGGGGTGTTTAAGGAAAGGTTGGACATGGTGTTTAGGGACGTGGTTTAGTGGGTGACATTGGTGGTAGGAGTATGGTTGGAGGAGATGACCTTGGAGGTTTTTTCCAACATTAATAATTCTAGGAATCTATGAAGAGGGAGCTCATACTTCTTTCTTCTACCTCCAAAACAAGGATCTGAGTTGCTCTCTTCCTCTCCAGTTGAAAGTGAGCTACTGTGCAGCCATAAATCAATAGTTTTGGAGACTAATTAAGTCTAAGAAACTAAGTAAAACCAAATATGGTTATAGTCTGCTTTAGAAGGTATTCCAAAGAGCAAGTAGACTCTTGGTTTCTTTTCTCCAGATACTACTGACAAATTTTTACATTGAATATTATTTGGATAAAAATAATAGGCAATTTAGAGCATAGCACTAAAACCCTGAGCTTTCCTTCCAAGCAAGTGTCTTTACATGTAGGCTACCCTAACATATAAATGTGTATATATATATATAGATATATATAATTTTTATTTTAATTTTTTTTATTTATTTTGACATGGAAACCTTGATGTTGTTTTCAGTCCCCCATTCAGTGGGGCAGGAGCTCCAGGATTCCCAACTGAATGTCAGAGCCTGTGCTTCTGTGGTGAGGTTCTATAGGAAAGGGTGGTAGTGAAGGCAGCTGCTTATCTCAGGCACATTTTGAGTTAAAGACAATGCTGTTGAATGGTGCTCTTGGCTTAGTCCCTCACTTGGGAAAGAAAAAAAAAAAAAGCAAAAAAAAAGCAACAAACAAACAAACAAAACTACAAAAAGATAAAAAAATAAATTAATTAATTAAAAAAAAAAAAAAAAACAGGTCAGTGTAACTGTGGATCTGAAAGGGTCCTGGGGTCAAGACAGACACTACGAGACACAGATGTTCAGTTTGGACAAGAGTTTTCATGGAAAGTGTTGGAAATTCACTTGCTTAATTAGTGAAATTTCTAACTGCTCAGGGGTCAGGGTTTGTTAATAACACCTTCATGCTCTTAAAAAATAAAATAAAAAATTGCTGGTGCCTGAGCTGTTTCCAAATATGGCATATCAAGCTTGATTTTTTTAGCATTCTGGACAAATCCAGGTCCCATTTTTCTGCACCTTTGGAAATTAGCTAGTCAACAGTTGTTTCAATAAGTAAGTGGTGGAAAATCAAAATGCCCTTTTAAAATTAATATAATCTCCAATTATCATATTACCTCAGGGAAGAAGGCCTGGTGGTACTTAGTAGAGCTCTTTGGGGCTGTTGTGCATTTTAATTGAGTGAATAATTGTAAAACACTTCAGGGCCTTGGGTAAAAGGCTCTGTATAAACATTGCTGTAATGCTGAATAATCAGGTTGTGATATGAACTGGAATAAATGAACCCTATAAATAGATATATAAGGTATGTATTTATATAATGTGTGTGTGTACATATACCAACCTTTTGGAGATAATGTCAGTTACTTTATGAATGTCTTACAGTTCTTGAGTAAGAAAAAATCTGAGATTAGATAGCAAAATTCAAAATAATCATAATGTTCATTTCCAAGATACTGTGAATCAGCAGTTTATCATCCTATGCAATATGCAGAGAACTGCCAGAAGTATTGATGGGGATACCGCTTCAGTGGTTCTTGAGAAACAGCGAACTGTGTTTCAAAGGGAGCCTTATGTTTTATGGTGAAGGAACATGGAGGAGGCAGACCCAAGGTACTCAATGTTCAGGTACCTAAAGATGCAGCTAGACATCTACAAGTTTAGAACAAAGGGAGTTTCACTTCCGATGGCTTTCCCACGGTATCACTGCAGTCCAGTGGTGGGGCTTAGAATAGAGCAGGGATCTCCTGCAGCCCATCTCAGTGCCCCTCCAGGCATTTTCCAGCTGGAGCATTGGATGAGAAAGACAGAAAAGGCAAATGCTGCTCAGCAGCAGGATCTGTGCTAGGGCTATAGCTGATCTGCTGTGTTACCATGCATCAATCAGCAGCCACTCGCTTTCTCCTGAATACCTTGGCTGTCTTATCTCTAAAAACTGTAATTTTCTGAGGCAGTGATTCTGACTTTTTCTGTGCATGTATTCTCTTACTCTTCAGTACATTAGGAGGGGAAATGCCTCTGAAATGGAGATGATGGAGATGAACTTTTATAGTTCATGCAAAAAAGAAACTATGCTGGGCAATGCAGTGCTAGTACAGACAAAGAATTCTCTTTTCTTAAAAGGGACTTGACACTTCCCATGATGATGCCACTTCATTTAGTTAATGAAAGGAGCCATCTAATACAGGCTAAATGCAAAAGTAGATAGAGGAAACTGGCATTTGAATGGCTTGAGTGCTTGAAATATAAATGAATGGGACAAGACCAGACTCTGTTTATAAAGGAATCAATTACCAGCCATCATCTTACTACTGTGAATCTCTCATTTGCAGGAGCAGTCAAAGCTATTTTTGCTGGGAACTAGGATAGTCATTGCTTGAGATTACATGCATCTTTTAAACACTAAGGAGACATAGAGGAATGCTGTGGATTCAAGAGGGGTAGAAAGACTCTGAAATTACTTTCCTTGCTGTAAACCCACTGAAGAGACTGATGTAGTGCCAGGCACAATTTGAGTTCTGCAGAGTTGTACCCACAGCAAGAATGGTTCAACTAAATGATCTATTGTGTATTAAATTTACAGATTCAAAGAGTGTAGCAAATGTGTGGGCTATTCAGCATGCTAGAATAGGAATTAGGTTGGACTAAAGTGGTATCTGAGGGTTATTCCAAAAGGATAAGTGCCTGGGGTACCACAGAAAACACAAATATCTCTGATCATGATATTGAAATCTTAGAGGCAGGTCAAGGATTGACTTTACTGAAGAGACTCCATGATGTTTTCCCACACAAAGGAAATCCTTCCAGGTGAGGACTGAAGCTTATTCACAGGGTAGTGTGCTGAAACTTTTTAGAGGATGACTATCGTTCACATGACTAGTCATGATTTTTCACAGGCTCTAGATTCCTTTTAACAACATGCATGATATTAATGATCAGTTATGCTTCCAATATACCAACTGACATCAATTGATGTGGTATCTTCTCTCGTATGTGTGGTTATCCTTCAGGTGCTCTCTGTTTCCATTTGTTGTGTTTTTCTTCGTTTTTACTTTGCTTTATTTTGGGCTTACTTGGTAAAGAAAAAATATTTTCAGAAAATTTCATCAAATAACATGTGCTGCACTGATGTCAGCTGAGGAAATCAGCGTCAAGAGCAGGAAAAGCCAGAAGATGAATGGATCTCTTAGTTCAAAATAGGAAACAGCTTGAAGTTCCTTTGGGGGGGAAACAGAAACCTCATTCATTAACAATGACATTATTTCACCTCTGGTAAAGAGTAAGGATTCTGTTCTCCCAGTGATGGACAGACACATCTCACATTCATGCAAATGACCCTGAGCATTCATGGATACAAAGGAACAGCCCTTAAAATACTGATGGTTTTGACTGGCAAGCTGTTCTTATGGACTGCATGTGGCTCAGACATCTGGCACAGGGAAAAATGCATTATTTGTATTCCTGAATTGATTTCAGACTGTGTAAGGTCTGTATGACTCCCTGCGACTGTATGACTATCCTCTCAGTGGATATCAAAGTAAATCTGTGTCACTGAAGTGAAGGATCTTGCCTGGATGATGCAATATTCATTTATTCACACTTTGATACGAGGATCAATTCTGATCAAGCACTCATATATTTTGTAGAGGATTTATCACTCAGATGTATCTGTGGTTCTTGAGGTTGTTTGATAGAAGTGTTTGACATCTACCTACTTGATCATAGTCATGCACACAAAACTTTGTGCCTTTTTTCCAATCAAACTAAGAGTGGGACAGGAACTTGTGGTGTTCAGTTAAGATCATCTCCATTTGCTTAATATAAAAAGGTCAGTAGAAGTTTTCCCAAGTGCCTTTATTTTCTGTTTCATTACTCTCAGTACCTTCCATTTCCTCTTGAGCCTGGAGCTGCAGCTAGAAGCCTGACTCCTACCTCATGCTATTCTGAAATTTGTTTATCTTAGACTCTGTCATTTTGCCTAAACATTAACATTTTCCAGAAATCAGCTTCTTAAGTGAAGAGGCCTATTAACTTTCTGAAGTCATATGTCAGTGAACCACAGAACTGTTTAGTTTAACTAGACAAGCCTTGTAGTGGTACATGAAAATTATTTTCTTCTTAAGAGTCATGTTTATGTCATTTACCAACAAGCTGGCTGTATTACTGCAGAATAATCTGCAAAAAGGTAATTTTAAGAGGGCATAAAATTAATTCTGTTCTGTAGAGTACCCCTAACCTTTCTACAAGATCCTAATTAGCTAATCCTAAGCATGGGAAGTTGTATCACATCTGCAATTGTCAAGCATTTCTTTTTTTTTAAATAGAAATTATCCATTTTTGATAGCAGTAGGTATTATCATCCACAAAGCAAGCTTTTCATTTCAGAATATTAGAAATAACAGTTGATTCATCGAAGTCTGAAGCTCAGCAGTGCAGAACTTCCATCTATTATCTTGCTTGTTGGCAAGGATTATGCCCTGTCCCTAATAATACATGATTGATACAAAGCGTTTAGTGAATAAAGTCCAGTCATTATCAGGTTGTCTCCCTGTGCTGCTGTAATGTTAAATTACCGCTTGACTGTGGAGCAGCAGTAAAGAAGGTCCTGGGTCTTAGGGGAGATAAGGCAGCTTGAAAGCTGTTTTTCTGCTTGGTTGTAATCCAGATTCAATGTAATTGTGTGTTCATCTCAGTGCAGAGAGGGCACAGCAGACTTCTGTAGGATATAACTCTGATGGCCAGACCCAGGTGTCATTTGTCTCATTTCTTTGAGTCAAACTGCAAATGTTCATTAATGAGAATGGAATTACGTCCTCCATCAAAAAACACAGATTATCTGGTGACATTTGTACTCCACTGGATCATTTCACTAACTGTCCATGCATTTTCCAAAATTAAATAGAGACCCTCGGTGCCTGCACAGCAGGGCCAAATTCTGCTCTCATCAATATGAATTCAAAACATGGGCATTTTCAGTAGTGTCTTTATAGTCAGCCAGATTTCAAAGAAGAACTGCATTTGGTTTAATCATTCAATTCCCAAGCTCAACTTTGGTGAACTGTAGAAGCAGGTTCTCACCAATTAACGTGTTGTTTCTTTCTCTCTCTCTTTCTCTAAAAACATGCGGGAAGTTTGCCACTCCGCAGGGAGTGAATGAATTTGTCATTTGAGGCTACATTTTCCAAGACTTTTTAGGATGTTTTGCAGTCCGCTGAATGTTAGAATCCTCCCTGCAAGCCTAGCATTTCTTTAGGGTCAGGATCAAAATTCGCTCTGTAATTACCTGCACAGAAGGGGGAGAAGGAAATCTAAGTACGAGTGCTTCCAGTCTTTACCAGCAGTTACAACTTTAAATGCAAATGATGGAAATTTCCTTGCTCATCATCAGAAATTGTAATAAACATTTTTGGCACAATTTCACAGTGAATTGCTGT
Source organism: Netta rufina (assembly GCF_964035555.1). NCBI lineage: Eukaryota > Metazoa > Chordata > Aves > Anseriformes > Anatidae > Netta > Netta rufina. The sequence goes on along the minus strand of NC_140130.1, from coordinate 34,532,604 downwards.
ATCTCAATCTAGTGTTAAAGGGTAAAAAACTGAACACAGCCTTCTTATTTGTGCACAGGTGTGCTTAAAGGTCAGCAGTGTGACAGGAGAGAGATGTTTTCATCTGATAATGATTTTTTTTTTCATGAATTTTTCTTCCAGCTACCCATTTCCCATGGTATTCAGTAGCTGCAGCAGAAAGGACCTGGAAAACAGCCTGGAGAAAGGAGTGGGAATGTGTCTGTTTAACTTGCCTGAAGTCAAGGAGTCCTTTGGTGGACAGAAGTGTGGGAATGGCTATGTGGAAGATGGAGAGGAGTGCGACTGTGGGGAGCCTGATGTAAGACACCACCTGTGAATTACTACTCACCTCCTATCTGCTGGGTTTTAACAGTAGAGAAGTTCCAGAGTTGGTTTGGCATGTTTGGTGTAAAGCAGAACTTCCCCTTCTCTGCTCCTATCTTATCAGCTTAAGCCTCAGAGTCCTCAGAAATGCGGGGTTTCTGCTTGCCTTGCATTTGGGTTGCTGAAATTGCAAAGCATTAGTTAAACATGTGCTCAGTTTGCCATTAAGGAACAAAATCTCTCGTGGTTCATCCAACAGACCAGCCATGTGTATCACGTTCCTAACAACAGAGATGCCTGTACAAACAAGCTAATAACCAAAACCCAAAATAAATTTCATAACATCACTTAGATTTCTCAGGATACCACACATTAACTGAAAGTTCTCTTCCATCTATGAGAACCTACTGAATTGATACTGCTTAGGTATCTATTTTGTTGCAGCCAGTTTCAGGTTTTACGTACAACACCTTTCCCTCTTTTGCTATGAGATTTTTTTTGCTGTTAGCCAATTACCCTGCTAACAAAAATAGCCTTTACTGACTCCCAGAAAGATTACTACTACTTCAACAATCATTTCGTTTAGTTTAGAGAATGTGTCAGAGGACTTCTCAGATCAGGAGGAGATAGGCAAAACCTGAGGGTCAAATAATATCCGAGCACACATTCTTATCCCTTTGGCTCTCCATGTTCATTGGCTGTATTGAACTTCTCCCAGATTATCTGAATTAAATACATCAGCAGATGAGGGATTTGTTTCCTGTGATAAATACAGCTCTGCAGACAAAATAGATCGGGGCAGTTAAAACACTGAGATATTGCTGTATCCTGTCTATACAGTGTATTGGATTTACACAAGCCATAAGGATTTCCTGACAGTTCACTCATTCTTCAGGGTAACAAGGTTGGAGGAAGCAGGCTTATCTTCTAGTTTAAAGTCAATAGAGTGCAAGCAGCTTGCAAATGTCTTTCTAACCCAGTTATCTTTCTCATTTTCACTTTTGAATGATAGCAATACCTTTTCAAGTCAAAGCCACTTAACATCAGCAAGCACTGACTTGATTTGCCTCTTCTTTCTATGTTTTTCTTTTTTAATTATGTTGCTAAAATGCACCTTGGGTCCAATTAAATTAGTCTGGATTTTACTGCTATAATCCAAGTGGTACCAAATACATACATAAATATATACACATATATATATATATTAGAGTAGTTAGCAATTCACTGTCCAGTCATTTAGACCAGCTGAGTTTTGTCAATAGTGGTGCAGTACTTTATGGCATGGAAAGCTGTGCAATAACATGCGCCAGTTGTGTTATATCATTGATCAGAATTAAGTATCTGTCTGAATATATAGATGTAGATGTTGGGTAAGGACATTTCTCCTTTACTCAAGAATCTTTTACCCTCAGAATTTCGATGAGGCGTTGAAGAATTCTCTGTGTTACTTGCCAAGGAAAAACAGCTCTGCTCTGTCCCCCAGCTAAAACATCAGCTCCATGCTGAGATCATCAGTGACAATCCTTAGCAGCAGGACAGCAATGGATTTATAAGGGCTATGGTACACCTCCCACCCTTCAGACAACCCCGGACACAGTGATGCAGTAGGGACTGTTTGGTTACCTTCACACATCATGGTCTCATATGCATCAGATGCTGGTCAGCTTCTTGAGTATAATGGAAGCTGGTGTGCTCACCACCAGGCCAAGAGTATAACTCCCAACCAAGGATGATATTACCAGTTTAGCCTAATTTGGGATTGTATTTTAATGTCCAATATGCTGTCCAATGTCAGCTGTACAGGAAGAAGGGTTAATGTGGATTATACATACAAAGACAGAAAAAGGCAAAAAAAAAAAAAAAAAAAAAAAAGGGGGACAAAAAAAAAAAAGCAAACAAACAATAACAAAAAAACACCCTTGTACCTTTGGTCCATAAGAACTGGAAGGTGACAAATGTGGCCAATTTTATAACAGGCTACAAGGAAGATCAGAATACCACAAATTGGTAAATGAGAAGTCAGTTCCAAACAAATTACTGGCAAATGTAATAAAGAGCTACTGCCTGAGTAGCTGTGGCATGCCAGGGACTGTTCTGAGTCCTGCTTTTGTGCCAGGACGACCTGCTTTACAAACTGAGCTCTGCAGGATTTAGCAAGTAGGTGGAAAGGGAAGATCCAGTTATATCAGCCTGTTTCAAAGGAGCTTTAGACCAAAGCCTCTTTAGAAGACTACACGGCTATAGGATGAATGAATATTGCACAGACAAAAACTGGGTTAAAAGACACGAAATATAGGGCAAATGTAAATAGTCAAGTATGGCAGTGGAAGATCTACAGTGACATTATCTGTGAGATGTGCCCTGGAAGACTACACAGTTCAGCATATTCATAAACAGCCTGAGAAGAGGAATAGTCTTGAACTTGCTGATGGTATTAGCTAGGCCTGTAGAGATGAAAGCTGGCTATGAAGAACTAGAGAAGAACCTTCTGAGATAGCTTGACTGGGCATTAAGGTGAAAAATGGGATCGCGTGCAGAGTGAGGCATGTTCCAAACATCACAGATAGGATGATGGACTCTGAGCTGACTCTGACCATAGAGGAGCAAGACTTCTTACTGCAATAAATAGTGTTATGAAAATGTCAGCTCAGTGCTCAAGGGTAGTCAAAAAGGTAAATAGGCTGTTAGAAATTACTTGGAAGGAAATAGGAAAAAACAACCAACCAACCAACCAAACAAAAATTTAAAAGAAAAGGACCAGAAAGCCACTATAAATCTGCTTCATAATGTGTCTGAGACAGCATGTGCAGCTTTTTCCTACCTCTCCCTGGTCTCAATAAGGATAAAGCAGAATGAAAAAAGGCTGAAAGAAAAACAACCAAGGTTGTTTAAACTTTTGGAGGCATTCTGCCTGGAAAAGTAGAAAATGAAGGAAATAGTGACAGAAGCTGATAAAATCATGAGTGAATTGGAAAGGAGTGAATAGGGAGCAATTGCCCCCGGCAAGAACTGTGCAAATGAAGTTAGCAAATGGCAGGTTTCAAACAAGCAGAAGGAGCTGCTCCCCAGACTGTGTAGCTTACTTGTGAGTTCCTTTCCGCCAAATGTTGCAGGTGCTAAAATGCATATGGATCCAAGGAACGCAGGAGATGAGGAAAGTATCACATATCTGTGTTCATATTCTTGTCTGCAAGCATTTTCTGCTGGCTGCTGTCAGGGTGTAGCAAGGTTAGATGGGTGAGGTGTGGTCTATCTTGTATTCTAAGGAAAGTGGGGGTGAAAACAAGGTGTCATGTAGGTGATGCCAGAATAATTATTGCAGTAGTCTGTTTAAGACACTCTGATAAACCCAGGAGATCTACACCAAGAAACCCACCTCCCATCACTGCTGTTGTAGCTAGCAATGACTAATAATAAGAAACTATGACAGGGCGGTAGTTTCAGGTGGCTGCCTCCCATCTCTCTTCCAGCCTCCAAAAACCTTGTGAGCCTTTTCTGTTTGCTTGCCTGTTTGTTTATGTTAAAACCATTCCTGACAATTTAATAGCCCAGGCACAAAAACTATTTACCAAGCTCATTCCCTGCAATGAGTAATAAGTGAGTGAGCAATTGGAAATTTGAAAGGCTGCAGCAACATCATTCAGGGAGCTGTGTCTTTGTCCCACGCTGCCTGTGGAATGCCAATTGCTTTCCTTGGGTTGCTTTGTGGATGGTCTGATGATGGGGTATAGGAGCTGACAGTTTCAGAAGTATGTTAATTGGATTGACATCGCTTTCCTTCACTCTGCTTTTCTCAGGTTGCTATTGAGATGAATTTATAAGATCTTCTTCTGTGCAGAGGAATGTTACTTCTTAAATACAGCAGCTGTGCAGAAATATTTGTGTAGCCTGCTGCCTTCCAGTATGATCAAAAATAGGTGCAGGAAGTTGTTCTGCTGCTTCAGAGCAGCACAGTTATCTTTGTATATTCAGGCAGAAAACAGTGAAATTCGGAGAATCATTTTGCTCATCTGCGAGTGCAATGGCAGCCCTATCTTCCAGCTGGAAAGCTTTACAAAAGCCAATAAGGTAGCAAGAGGCTGTGAACATCATTCTAACCCACTTATTTTTCCTGTGTTCCCTGTATTGTTAGTGATCCCTTGTTAAGTCAAACTGACTTAACACAGCTGAAGAGCAATTTTATCTGCTGCTATTTTTGTTAGAGAGCTGAGATTCCAGTGTAGCTGATGTAACTTGCAGCTTGTGAGTATAATCTCGGAAAAAACAACTCCATTATTTTCTGAAACTTCTTAACAGCTCATTCTACTGAGAATAAAGTTTGTAAAAGCCCATGTGCAGCCATCTAATCCATGAGTGTGAAATTGGGATGTATCAGTTAGTAATAATGCAATTCATGCTCTTCGCAAAGCTCTATTACTGGAATACCCCAAGAAAAGATTATATGAAATGGTGTCATCATCTTTCTTTGCAGCAGGCAGCAGACTCTATGCAAGACAGAAATTTGGTAAGCATCTATCACAAAACAGAGAGCTGCAGTGGTGATGCTCAGTACCTGGGGCACAGGTCCGGGATCCTCAGCTGTGGTGAATTCCACAGAAGGTGATTAATTCCACTGAACTTAGTGGAAATAAAACACCATACTGTTGTGTCAGGATAGGTAGCAGCACACTTGAGTTGTTCATGCTATTTGGCACTAGACCCCTGGCTAGAATAAACCAGCCTTCCTCAGTGGCTTCTCTGGTTTTACTACAATTACTGCAGTTGTAGGAAGGAAGGACAGACAAGACTGTTTGGATCAAGTTGTCGAATTTCATACATAATTCATTGATTCATGCCTAGCTTTTCTTGGCAGGGCTATAGCACCTCTTTGAGAAAGTCAGCCTCTCTTGATTTACAGCTCTTTGTGATTGAAAATTGTCTGCTTTTAATTTATCCCCCATCTAGGAATGTACAAACCCGTGCTGTAATGCAACTACCTGTACTCTGAGACCAGGAGCAGTGTGTGCACATGGACTTTGCTGTGAAGACTGCAAGGTGAACTGACGGAAATCTTTCTTGTTTGTGTGGGGTGGGCACACTTCCATAATCTTCTCAACAGCAGACGAGTAAGCAAGAACACAGACCCAAATTAGCAGCATTAAGACCCTTGCATTTCTTGTGAGCAATTAAAAAAAGAATCAAACTCTAACAGTTACTGAAAGGGCAGACTTTTTTAACAGTGCCTGTGCTATTTGTAGCCATTTCATTTGTTCATGCAAAAACTCTTCCTTTTCATGAACTTGTATACTTGACTGTTTTTCATGCTTATGTGGATGTTGTGCTGTGGCAAGCAGTCGTTAAATGATGGACCCTCTTTTTATGGGAAGACTCTTGAAATATTAATTCTGTCAACAGCATATATATTTTTAATGGCTGAACATCAGCTCTTGTGGACTCCTAATGTGCTATAAAAAGCCAACTTGCTGCAGGCATTTACCTTCTCAAATTCTCACACCAACTCTTGCATATGGGCTAATAAAGCATGCAGCAAGTTTCCATTGTGTCTGTGGCAACCATCTGCCTAAAAGCTCAGACCTGCAAGCTGTCAGGACAGCATCAACCTGCTGCAGCATTTTCCTAGGGAGGATTACCTTCATGTGTTTTTGCTTTTCACCAAAAAACACTGGTGATGCAATTAAAGTTCAATGGTGCTCCCGAAGCACACCTGTCTCTTGTTGCTGGTGATGTGTGAATGTTCAGACTGGGATTTTTTTAACATTCACTAGTTGCCTGCACCTCTGAACAACAGAGTTATCTAGAGAAATTGGGACAGGAGAGGAGTAGTTTTTTGGACTGGTGGTATTGTTAAGTTGAAGAAGATCTTGAAGCCTGTGAGAGAGCAACATTTCCCTGAGCTATCAGGGAAGCTCTCAGGGAGTGAAACCAGCATCAGGTGGGGTGGTGACCCTGTGAGTGACTGCTCCAGCTGGAGCTGGAGATGTTCTGTGGTCATCTGGCTGCCCTGGTCACTGTGGTGTTGTCACGGCTGGCCCCGGCACAGAGCAATCGCCTGGGATTGGTGCCGTGTGGATGGCAAGGTTTCTGGTCTGACTTCCCATCAGCACTAAGCAGTATCCTTTGCATTACAGCCCAAAAATATTTCAGCACCTGTGTGTTTAGGAATGGTTGCAGGAGGTGCATTGAAAAATTTTGTTCATATTTGAAAACTAACAAGAGGCTGGATTTACCTTTTGACCTGAGCCATTTTGCAACATGGATCAAATAAATACATTTAAAGAGAGGCGTAATCCTTATGCTGTCAACTGCAGTCAGTTGGTGCAGAGCCAGTGGAAAAAAAAAGAGCTGTGTGCTGCAAGGGTTACACCGCTGCATAACGCTTATTGATTGGAACGACAGCAGTTAAGGTTTTGTTTGTTTTGCAGTTAAAACCAGCGGGGATTTCTTGCAGAGAGTCAAGTAATTCCTGCGATCTGCCAGAGTTTTGCACGGGAGCCAGCCCTCACTGCCCAGCTAATGTGTACCTGCACGACGGGCACGCGTGCCACGGGGTGGATGGCTACTGCTACAATGGCATCTGCCAGACCCACGAGCAGCAGTGCATCACCCTCTGGGGCCAGGGTGAGTCCGGGAACCAGGAGATCTGCTTGTCAGACTGCAGTAAAAGTTGCCTGTGATTATAGCTGGATTTGGGGGAATTTTATACAGTGCCAATCTGTGTCTATTCTTTCCTGAAATGGAGAACTGAACAATGAGGGAATCATTTTGTGATTCATTTTCTCCTTGATTTGCAGTCATGTTCATTTCTTGCAGCAGGAGGTAGAGAGCGGCCGTAACTAGGTTCATTCCACAGCACCACTACAAATGGCTCTGTGAACTTAGGCAAATCGTTTAATACTGATTGATATGGTCTTAGTTCATCCTATAAATTGCGGAATGCTCCTGACAGAGGTAGAAATCACATCCCTTTTCAGACCGCTTCCACCTGATCTCTGAATTGCTCATCCGCAGAATGTCTGCTTACATCCCAAAATAGAGTTCAATATTTAACACTAACACAAGATTCTCACAGCCCCTTGTGCATTTTATTAATTGGTGTTACTCTGTAAACCTGCCTCCTGATAATTCTCTTAGCAGAGTATGCACTGAAGCAGAGATTTTATTCACCCATGGGAATTCACTCACTTTTTGCAAAAATCTAAAATGATGAGCTCTTAAATTATCCTAAGCAGATGATAACCCAGGAAAGCTGTTCGCCTTCTACCTTTTTGTGGCCCTCCCACTGACATACCAGCATTAGCTCAGCATTTTGCTGTTGCCTGTTGCCTCACTTGGGACAAGTCATATCTTCAGCATCACACTTGGTCCCTCTTTCAAAGGGGAAAATATTTTGAACTCTCAGGGAGAGGTGATATTAAGAGCCACATTTAATTATTTCTTTTAAACTAACTTTTTTGGCTCCTTTAGGTTCCTTCAATTCAGTATCTAGCTTTTCTTTAACTCTATTTCAAGATTTTCATATCAATTTACGATGCACAGAGGTTTCCCTTGGTCATAGCCCTCATCAGAAGTCCACTGAAGAATTTATCAGTAATCTTCAGAAGAGCTCAGACCACTTTCCAAACTTTTCAAATGAACATTAAAGCATCTCAAGAAATAGTGCCAGTGATGCAGATAGCAGAGAGACATTAGCTTGCTCGTGTGGGTATAGGAACACGTTAGAAGAGTTCCAGTTCATAACGAAACTGCCTACGTGGAGAAAGCCATGCATCTCATGCACTCCTCTGAATCCCACTCGTGTCATAGAGGTAATATGAGCTCATATAGGCATGTGCAATTATAGCCTCCAGTCTTAGTCATACTGGGACTTTTTAATCCCCTGGATACAGAGATATTTCTCTCGTATAAAGCAAAACCTCCTTACGAACCAGTTTCCCATGCCATGGAAAGTTACTCAGTCAGACTGTTAGTAATTTTGGTTGCTTAGAAAAATTCAGCTAAAGGTCAGAAAGCTGTATTGCTGTAGCTCCCTTGCCAGGTCTGTTTCCTAACAAAGCACGTCCTCCAACACCCCCGGGCTCCCCAAGTTCTTTCTTGTCTTCCTTCTCTGGGCTATTCAACATGGGCACTGCTGTGCATGCAGTCTCCGGCGGTCAAGGCTGTGGGGGTCTGCTTGTGAGACAAATGACTTTGTTAGGAACAGGGCTCAAATGGTCACAACAGACATTAACTGGAATACCCTTATTATCTGAACCTGAACTGCAAGCCTCAGTTCTGAACTCACTGGTGCAGGTATAAATTAGAAATAATACCTGTAAATCTTCAAACTTCGAGCAGACTAGATTTCAAAAAAGAAAGGGGAGGGAGAAGAGAGGAAAAAAAAAAAAAAAGAGAGAGAGAGAGAGAAAAAAAAAGGCTTGTATTCTGAATTTAAAGACCGGGGCTGTAAATATCTCCACCTGCTCATACTTACATCTTGTTGGAGCATGAGCTGGCAGAAGAGGGCTGGAATGGGAAGAGGGGTGGGTGGGCCATGCAGCTGGAAATAGGAGAAGATTTCAAATCTTGCCTGCTTTGGCAAGACAGATAAGAAAACTGTTTCCCTCCAGCTCTGCTTGCAGCAGAAGGAGGGATTTGACATATCAAGATGTTGTCCCTGGGCTTTGTATCAAAAAGTTACCTTTGAACCTTTAACCCGATTGCTGTAATTGATTAAAATTTGTTTTTAACAACTGTGTGTGTTGGAGGTGGGATGAGGGAGTAGTTGTGTTTTTTTCAGAGAAAATGGAAAACAGGCCATAGTTCCTTTACATTAGTTCCCTTTTTCTTCTCTGTAAGAGAAAGCCGTGCAAAATACGTTAACTTTTCTTAAAACTTCATTCGGTATATTGAATTTCTTATCGATGTGTTCTCTTGTATATCTTTCTTCATTCATAGGCTTACAGATGCCCAATGATAAATGTCAATCTTAATATTTTTAGCTCTGAAGAAAAATAATGAGTTTGTCAGAGATCGTTTACATTAGGCTGAGCAGCAGGAATCTGTTTCCAAAAAGGAGTACTCGTGTTTCATCAGGTTTCTTTGTTACTTTCAACAGATAATTTCTGGAGGAAAATTGGAGGAATACTTTTTGCTTTTTCCTATCTGCAATAGGCTGGAGAGCTCTGAAAACAACCATAAATATCAAGTTCATTCTAGGCTGCTCACAGAACACACAGATTCCTCTTCTCTCTTTCTTGCATTAGTTCTCGTTGTTTTTATCTTTAAGGAGCAGCATGCATGAGGGGCTTGTGACCTTTTTTGTTTCGTATTAAAAAATTTCACATTGCACTGATCTGACCTATTGATAGTGGTGTGACAGAGTGATAGATCGATAGTAATGCATTTGTGTAATGTCTGGTACTCCACTGGCATTTGCAGGGAGCACCAAGATACACAGATAAAGCTATTTAAGAGAGAGGAATTATTGATTACCAAGGAATAGAAGATTCTCAGCTTTAAACTCTTGGCATTTTCTGCATTGACAAGAAAGTGATTCTTCAGGGAAGAAAAGGAAATGTTTGTCAGTGTGTTTTCCTACATTTCCCCAAGAGGGAAAAAGCAATGATTTGGGGGAGCCAATGGCATGCATTGACTTAATAATTAGAACATGCTTAAATCTGTCGCGTAGACATGGCCATTTGTTTAGGCAGGAACAATCTTAATTTTATTGTCAATATTTGTTACAAAGTCCTGTCAATGATACCAAAGCTTTGCATTTTTTTTCCAAGCACAACCCTACAAGCAAAACAGATAGGCTTTTCCATCTAAGTTAGGCAGCCAAGCCACTGCTATTTTTTGAAGGAATACGTATTTATCTGAGTACTGCAAAATTTGAATCTCATTTAGGATAACCAGTGAAACCAAACAGTTTGGGTCATCACAGATTTACAGCAATGCCTTTGCTTTTAGGGGTGTGAAAAGCATTAAACCATGTTCTCAGAGCTAGCGAGAGCTGGCATCCTCCTTACATGCAAAAATAATAGCTCAACCCCATCCCACTTTTCAGAGACTTGACAGCAGGGATCACCAAGATGAAGAGAAAGGCCAAGGGAAGCTCAAGGAAGTTTGCTTGGATCCTCAGTGCAGTAAAACAGACTTAATGAGATATAAAATCTAGGTGCAAACTACATGGCACACACAGATGTATTTTTATGCTTTTATTTATTTATTTAATTGGTCACGGTACTTGTTATCACGCTGCAAGTAAGAAAACTCCCATCTGAGTGTTTTTGTGTTTTTTTTTTTCCCCTCCACATTATGTACGCTCCATAGGTATATAATTTTAATAAGTCTGAGACAATGTTGGGAGGTGAGTCTAAATATCTTCCGTTTCTGCTTGCTGCCTGATAACCGAAGTTTCTCTGTTCTTGCAGTCAGCACCATGGTCAGAAATTTCTCTCTTCTCTTTTGGGAGACTGTGACAGTGTTTTATCCTCCCAGCAGGTCTTGTGCTGGTCTGAAATGACACAGCATTTCTGCACTGCTTCTGAGAGAGCAGAACATTTTTTTTTGCAATCTTAACATGAAAGAAGTGCGTTTGTCAATATACACGTTTGGAGGAAAAAAAAAAAAAAAGTCTCCAGGCTGACAACTGCAGTGGTGAGCTTTGACCTGCAGCAGTTTCAAACGGCTGATTTAATCCCTCAAATAAGGCTCAGCATGGAAAAGCTGACAGGACCTTAATTACAGGGTCACGATACTGTAATTATCAACAGCAAAGTGAAATAAACTCTGCTCATCCAGTTCAAAGCACTTAATATCCACTGTAAATCTCACAAATCATTTTGTCTTTGCCTGTAGAGGTAGCAAAATAGAGAAAGACAGGACTTTCTGCTGCAGTTTATGTGCTGCAATCATGATAAATGGGTTTCCTCCAGTAATGCAACATTACAATTCTCTTCCTTAAGCATCCTCTGAAATCCTGCTTTTAACTCGGTAGCTCCATCTGCTCAGCTTCTTATAGTTTGCTATGTTTTCATTTATAAAAATGTCCAAATATTGTGAGATAGCAGTCAGGAGAAGGAGCAGCCATCTGAATCCCAAGCAACCATGTGTTTTGGTTTGATACAGAAGACAGAAATTGAAGCTAGATTTTGGTTTCCAGGCCCCAGATGATCACTGGGTACCAGGTGTTTTCATACACAGACTGCTCCAAGCATGGCAGGGGAGCATTATTTTGTCCTCCATGACATCCGTTTTCTTGTCAAGTAATATTGGTTGGAGTTAAAGCTCACTAGCTGAGCCCTGCAAGGATGCTGCAGATGTGTTTTTCTTCCTGCAGGCAGCTTTCCATCACATGTACCATGCTTGACTTCTACAGTCAAAAAAAAAAGAAAAAAAAAGGAAAAAAAAAAACAAAAAACAAAAAACATTTCACTAGGTGAAAGGGAAGGTAAATACCTTAAACTCTCAGTCTTTCAGCAAGCCCCTTATTTCCTTAATATCATTTTTTTAATAAGCATTTTATAGGTCACTTATAGGCAAAGCATGGGACATTCATTTTGCTTTTGGCAACTCATGGAGCCACACACTGCTCTGAAAAGTGTGTCCGTGCTCTGGGCTGCTGCTGACACATCCTCCAGCCACCCCAGTGACACTCCACTGGCTGAACTGGTTGGGATTCATGGGTCCCAGCCAAAAAAATATGGAGACCCATCGCAATTGCATATTGTCATGGGGTGAGGTAGGTCTGAGGAAGTCAAACACTGCAGATGTTGGAGGAAAAAGCAATTATTTTTTCTTGGACTTTTACTTACAGCATATTTTTTCTTTCCTGCCTTCCCTCTCCACTCTGAAGCTGGCATAGTGTATGCACATGTTAATGTTTGCATCATGCTGAATAGTTAATGTGCCTGCCCTGGATAGACGAGGAGGAATCTACATGCTGAAAATGTAAATTTTACTTTTGCATTTTGCACAGTGTCTTGTCTGGATGCTTTTGTTGATTTTTGATTATTGCTTGTGGTTTAATGAAAAGAAGCAAAAGAATCCTGTGCAAGTCCCTTTAATAGTTCCAGATTTGAGTAAAATTCTGAACTCAGCAAGCTTAATAGTAATCTTCCAAAGAATTTTAGGCTCTTGTCCTTCTCTCCAGGGAACCAGCAACTCACAGTCTGTTCCTTCTGTGCCCTGCTTTCTCAGTTTTCCATTTTCAGTATGTAAAAATCTTAGAAGGAAAAGAGGGTGCCATCTTAAGCCTCTCCAAGTTTTAATATTTTGTCCTTAATAGCATTAGATTGCTGTTCAGCAGTATATAGTATTAGTCAAGCTTCTAACTGTGAAATGCAGATAATTAATTGAGGCTTTAATCTCTGAGTTATTAGTGAAAAGATCCATGCTATCTGGGAGTTTTACAATCATATTTGTATGTTCTTCTTCAGGAATTTGACCCCCTTTTTTAAAGCCTTCTTCCTCTTTGAAGGCTTTCAAATCTTCATGATAGTTTAAATAAATTATATGTTTTAGCCACAGTTATAGGCATATGCACTGGCAAGTGGCTCAAAATATTTGAAAGATGGAACATGTGAAAAATGGAACATTAATTCTGTCCCTGTTAAAGATCAGGCAACACTGAAAGTGGTATGTTCTCAGCCTTTAGGCTATCACATCATTTGTTGTCAGTTATTTTTGTTTCAGTTTCACTGATCTATCAAAAGTACAAAAATGTATCTAGCAGATACATGCCAAGAGAGTCAGCCAATATATATCCTTACCAACTTGTCTCCTCAAAACAAGTCTGTGTATTGGAGCACTTGAAATGTTGGCAATGACTTGATTGTGCTATTAATTATCTTCATGGAAAGAAAATATGGGACAGCAAAGGGCCCTAATCTATCAAAGAGCAGCAATTATTTGCTGGAAACAAAAGCTACACTTCACATTAGAACAAAGGAATGAAATTCTAATATGGGGACTAATTAAATATTGCAACAGTCAAGCCACAAAAGTACATTCTCCACCTCTTAGACATGTCAGATGAATGCACGGATGTAGAAGATATTCTGTAGTTGGTCATAATCTGGGAAAAATGGACATAATATTATCTGCATAAGGGATTAGAGTAGATGTTCTAATAGCACCTTTTAACTTCTAAAATGTGGGGATGAGTAATCTGTCTGCACAGACATTTCCAGTACTAATGCCATCAGAGAAGTTCCAGTGCTGTTAGGATAAGTATTACAAAAGGCTACGATAGATAAGAACCAGATGCTGTCTGTCTTCCCAGATTCCTAGTTCCACTACCCTGGTAGAAATGATCCTGGTTTCAAATCAGCCTTTCCTCTCAGGCATGGATTTACTGAAGATTAAGGTGGAAACAGGTTCCTTTCCTCTCCCCAGTGCATTAACTTGATCCAACAGCACCATATTCTCTTTGCCACGTCACACTGTTGTGTGACGTTCTCATTTGCAAATGGATTTTTTTTTCTGGTTTCTTGTTGTTCTGAACTATAGTTAAAAGGGCCTTTCTTGAAAACTATTTCCATTGGCTTCAGCTCCTGGGCCCTTGCTAGAATCACATGGACCCCTGTAAAAGGAAGGGAGTTAACTTACCAGCTGGCCTATGTCTTTCTTCACTAAACCAGATTTGGCATTTGCTAAAAGTTTTTGTGTCCTAGGAGGATTCACAAGAGGACCATCATGTAGGAACTCTGAAAGAGAATGAGTTCAGCATTGTCTACTGCACAGGGCTGCCAAGAGAGACAAAGGACTGTGGAAAACCCACACATTCAGGCTCTTCAATTAGCATGCTGATCCAGCACAACTGCTCTGCTGTGCTTCATCAACATGCAGATCACATCTTATCTTCCCCTAAAACATCACTGGAGCTCAAAGAAAATTATTAAAAACACCTTGTACGAGATGAAAGTTCTGACTAGGTTTCGTTTCAGGTGCGAAACCTGCTCCTGGGATCTGCTTTGAGAGAGTCAATTCTGCAGGTGATCCTTACGGCAACTGTGGCAAAGACTCCAAGAGCTCCTTTGCCAAGTGTGAGCCCAGGTAGGGTCTCTTGGTCTCTCCTCACCAACACAGGAACTGATGTGAGGGTGGTGGGAATGGGTATATAACATCTACAATGATTTAACGTTTCATTTTGTCTGTTTCCTTCAGAGATGCAAAATGTGGAAAAATTCAGTGTCAAGGGGGAGCAAATCGGCCTGTGATTGGTACCAATGCTGTTTCCATAGAAACCAATATCCCCCTTCAGGAAGGTGGAAAGATCCTGTGCCGTGGTACCCACGTGTATTTGGGGGATGATATGCCAGACCCGGGTCTTGTGCTGTCGGGAACCAAGTGTGAAGATGGAAAAGTAAGGTTCTGAAACAATCCCAGACAGAGAGAACATCACCACCTTCCTGCTGCACAGTATTTTTTACTAAACTGACTGGTTTTTGCTTTGGGATTTTTTGATTTTTTTTTTTTCCCCACAAAAGAATTGGTTGGCTCTTATTGTTTCTCACACTGAGTCAGATGTTTACTCCCTTCTTCTGGCCACTGTTCTGGATTACAGATTTACAGATGCAATGAAAGTTGCTTAAATTAATAACTGTTGTTTTGTTTTGATTTTTTTAAGACAGCCCCAAGTTCCTATCCAGTTAGGATAGAGGTTCCTTGAAAAATAAGTACAGCAAAGTACACTGCAGAATAGTTAATGAAATTCTGATAAAATCATGCTATTCACTGGTGAAAGCAAGACGTAGAAATTAGCATTGCAGTTGAGTTGATGTTTATTCCTACCTAAGTTCAGGGTTTGGTGTTCGAGGGTTGGAAACTCCCATGCCCTCTAAGTGTCCTTTGCACTGCTTCAGGGTGCTCAGCTTGCAATAAGCTCTCAAATAAGTGTTCTAGCTCGGTGAAGAGATCTTGAAGACTTGGTAGATTATACAAATACATAAAATCTTGAGTAGTTTGGGGAGGAGACAGTAATACCTAAGAATTAAACAAATCAGAAATCAGGCGAGCAAACAAAAGGGTATTTATTTATTTATTTATTTTTCACAGAGCGTTCTGTGAGCTCTGTCAATGGGTTGCCACAAAATGTAAAACAGTGAGTGTGTTCAAGAAGTGAATAACTAGCTTCACTGGGGAAAAATACATCAAGGGTTACTTAGCACTTCTGGCATAGAAAGTCCCCATACTGCAGGTGTGTGCTGGGGACGTGCCGCTCTGTGCTGCTGTGCTTTTACACAGTTGCTTTTGCATCCGCTACTATTTTCATGGATTTTTCTACCAGTGCTGCAAACTTTCTCAGTGTGTATGGCATTGCAAAATTATCATTAACTTCACTTTAGATTTCAAACTGTATTTATCTGATCTGCTGATTATGCCACCCCTCCTCTTTTTCTTGCAAGAAAAGCTGTTTCTGTAAGATCTATTTTAAAAATATAAACCCGTTTATGTTCAGCCATCAAAACTGATTTTTGCAATCATATTTTGCAAACATTCTGATTTATCTGGCATGAATTTAGTCCAAATTTCATGTGGCTGTCTCATTCATAGGCTTTCTTTGGAGAGAAAATGAACAGAAAAAGGTGGGAGACAGCCATGAGTTTAAAGAGGGGAGGAATGGAAAAGAGTCCAAGAACTATTGAAATGAAGGTTTCATACCCTTAGTGGATTACTGGCAAAGAGGAAAAAAAATGCTTTGATAATTTGTGGTAAATTCAAATAAGCCTCTGAATTTCTGAATGCTTTTGAATTATGTTGGATTACCACTCTGCATTGGGAACGGTTTTAAAACATGTCCCTAGTGCAACTCCAGTTCTGGTACAGGAAAACAACCCTTACACAACATTTCTAAGTCAATCTGTTATAAAACTTCTTTTCAAAGAAAATTCAACGCTGGGAAAGAACCCCATTATGTTTTACTAATGAGTATTTAATCTTTCTAATCTATCTAATCATACACATGCACACTATAGAATACGCAGGCTAATACTTATGAAATTGTATGTTTTACTTTGAGGACATTAGTGCGTTTGTATTATGGATTAAGAATATGAATTTAAATATTCTTGAGTTTTCTAAGCTGAAGATACACAATTTGAAATGCAGCCATTTTAATGTGATCAAAATTCTGTGTGCTACTGCACTATGAATATTTGAATTGTGAATACTGCTGTAATCAGACCATATTCTCTACATGCGTGCATGTTGATGCCAATTCACTCTAATTTCCTTTCCATTTTTCCTTCTCCCCAGGGGATAAGTGCCCTGATTAAGCATCCCTGTCGTCTCCTTCAACACTTTTCCCTGCTTAATGCTAATTATTGTGACTGACTTTTAGTACTACTGAACTGAACTGCAGTTAAACATGAGCAAAATTGTGCAGTGACTTTTTTCTCTCTTTCTTTCTCTCTTTCTTTTTTTTCTTTTTTTTTTTTTTTTTTTCCTGATCAATAGAGTATAGCAACAATCATTCCGGTTGCATTTTTTTTTCTTTTTACAATTTTGAATAGAATAAATTCTCATTACTGACATCCTCATCAGCCATTTGACAGTTTGATGGTGTTATTAGACAGTGCCACTCTTCTTTTATACCAGTTTTCAGCTATATTGGCAGAGTAAAGTTGTCCTGACTGGACAGCAAAATATTTTGCATGAGTACGTTGCATATGCTACTAGTTTACTTCCATTTCCTGTCAGGTTATTATTATTACTTTATGAATCGCTGTTTTATATTTGACATCAAAAATTTGTTTATCTTAGGGAAACTGTCAGTAAGATCTCAGTTTTGCTGATGAACAATAATGAGCCATACGTATCTATAAGCTCAGGTAAATTTTCAGGCTGTCCTGGGGCAAGTTCCACACTGGCATATAAGGGATATATTGAGCAATTGATATCAATACTGTTACGCTAATTTATGGCACAAAGGGACCTGAACTGAGACCTACTCAATGCATTTCTTAGTCCTCAAAAATGCAAACTGCTGTGTTGTTTTTTTTTTTAATTGACTTGAAAGAAGGAAAACAAATAAAGAAAAAATAAATGGTTCCACCCGAGTGAAACTCTGCCTGTTTAGTTACACAAGCTCAGCATATTAACCAACTATGAACTATGACTGAAATTCAGTATTGGCCAGGGTGCAATATTTAAATTCCACAGATTTGGACATAAAAGGTCCACAAAGAAGAAGACATCTACTGCTGCTGTCCTTATCTTTTTGTCAGCATGCTGTCAGTGCAACTTGTATGTTGGGAAATCTTCAAAACTGCTATAGGAGCCATTAACAGATGAACAGATGTAAAGAGTTTGAGAGGGACATGGTCTATGGTGAGCACCAGCAGTTCTGCTCCTATTAAAACCCCTCTTTCCTTATTTTGCAGATTTGTCTTAATCGCCGGTGCCAGAATACAAGTGTTTTTGGTGTACACAAATGTGCAACAAAGTGCCATGGACGTGGAGTAAGCATTATGGGAATACTTTTTTTTTTTTTTTCAGTCAATAAACACCAGACAAGACATGATTTTAAGTAATACATTTGAGATATGTGATTCTTTGTAATATATGAGTCAATGTCATTGCAATATTTTTTTCTTATGTATTTCAATTTTCCATGTCCCTTATATGAACTACAAGAAGTGAAATTATTTTCATTTAACAAAGGAATATTTATCAGTTAGTAATTATCTTATTCTTAATTAACAGTCTGTGATAAAAAGGAATTTTGTCATCTTCAAAGAAATTTTGTCTAACCTTCTGTCATGAAAATTTTCCATTAACGTTTCAAAAAAGACAGTTTCTATGTGGGTCCAGAAAAGCTTAAATATGCATTTGAATTGAGATATCTCAAAAAAGCATTTCCAAAATTATGAAAATAAAGTATATAGATGAGTTTCATGGTATGAAAGTGACAGAGAATGAAATATTTGAAATCAGTTAACAACAGCAAAGTGTTTTGAATGCTAGTTTATATTATGAAAATGTTAATCATGTCAAGCTATGCCTTATTAACCTTGATTTTCTAATGATCTGTTTGTTTCTGTGAAAAATTTTGGAAATGCCCTGTCCTGTCCTGTGAGGGGATTTTAATTTACTTTATTTTATCATCCCACATACACAAAACTGTGCAATGTTAATGGTGATGCATCTTATCATTGTGCTGGAATAAGCACTGGCTTAGATAGACATCTTTGTACCTACAGTAACTCCTGAGTAGTCAAAAAAGGATTTCATGGAACCATAGAAGGGACCTCCTGGAGTGCTTTAATTTAAAAAATAATGCTTAACAAATTATATTTTCAAATATCTTGCTGTTTTTGAAAAGTGAATAATTTCTTTTTGCATTTTGTATGACCATAGCAAGGCTAAACTATGTGAAGGATGCTTTAATACTCTGCAGACAGAGCCAGTATAGTTTGCTGAAAACCTGCCAGCTGACCTTGCAAGAAAATGCATATTTGAAAACTTTGTGAACTAATTCATGTCTTATAAATCCATCTATTGTGTAGCTTTTCCATGACGGTGGCTGATAAGTGATGAACAGTGTTAGCACAGAATTAAGGACCACATTGATAACTAGCCCTAAGCCCAAAAACTTGCATTAAAAATAAATTTGAGCATCTACCTGCAACTGTGCTTTCTTTGTCCTGTGCAGGAAAAGTTTTGGCCTGTTCACATTATGTATTGTTCACTTTATGTATTCAGCTGATACAGCATGGACCACTAGCCCCAGTATTACTATCATAGCCACTACCTGGGTGTTAGTGAAAGGGAATAAAAAGCAGCCCTTCTTTTGATGGGTGTTCCCACGGGAGTTTGGGACCTCCTGTGGGAATAGCCGAGTCTACCAGCTCCTTTCTTCTGTGCAGGGGGAACTGGCTGCTATTGAAGATGGACTTTGGTCTCTTGGAGCTCTCTTACTCTGCAGGGAGCATTAGGTCAATCAGGTCTCGCTAGTTTTTCCTTAGCCCTGATAAAAACCACCAGAACACTGAGGACTGCATCTTTATAGGCCATACAATTAGGATATCTAGGATATCAAAGGGAGTTTTTCCTCTGCCCTGCTTTCAGTTTCACACCTTCCAGCAACTGCTCCAACTGCTGAAGGGTCTGAGCAGTGGACAAATCAATGTGCAGCCTAACACAAACCCTTGATGGGTAGGAGGATTCAAGTGGGCTGACAAAGCTTTACTGTATTAACAATCTTGTTCCTGGGAGGGCAGAAGGAACAGAAGTTAGAAAGCAGGTAATGTTGCTGCTGGAGACAAAGAGAATAAGACTTAAGAGGTGTGTGATTATCCTTATTGTGATTATTGAAGTTGTCAACTGTTGCAACTCAAACTATTACCTGCCACATAAATAATAATACTTTCTTTTTTCCTTGCTCTCTTGCCTTTGGAGTTGCTTTATGCCATCTTAGCTGTGGCAAGGAGCAGATACCAGTACATCTCCCTTGTGACAGGAGCTTTATTTCTTTCAGATGTGTCACTATCTGATTAAGAGGCGGTATTGGCCAGAGCCCTTCTCAGATGTATAGTATAATACTTTTCATGTTAGGTCATCTTTCTTTTCTTTTGAAGGTCTGCAACAATAAAAAGAACTGTCACTGCGAGGCTGACTGGGCCCCCCCCTACTGTGACAAGCCAGGGTTCGGTGGCAGTGTGGACAGTGGACCCATAAGGCAAGCAGGTGAGTAGCAATTCATGCTTTACCTGTCATTTCCATAATAAAGAATGAAAATACAGAATGCTGTTTTGTGAGTAACGAGCTTGCAAGATTGGGATAGTCAGTAAAGTCTAATGGCTTATTCTAAATGCATTGGTGCCAGCTTGAAAATCTAGTGAAGCAAAACCAAGGCCAGCTGAGTCCGTCAGTTTTCTT
Source organism: Netta rufina (assembly GCF_964035555.1). Classification (NCBI taxonomy): domain Eukaryota; kingdom Metazoa; phylum Chordata; class Aves; order Anseriformes; family Anatidae; genus Netta; species Netta rufina. The sequence continues at coordinate 34,512,417 of NC_140130.1, read as the reverse complement.
GCATAACTAAAGGCACAGTAGTCCCAGTGAGTCTCATCTTGTGTCATCTTTCTCTTTTTTTTAAGATATGTGGTCATGTTTAGAAGCTCCCTGAAATGGTATTGATCTAAGCCGAGGGTGAGGAGCTAACTCCCACGCTCATGCTAGCCCTGTTGCCATGGTAGATGAACGTTGCAGTGCTCTGGATTCACGCTGAGATATGCCAGGGTCCAGAGCATTTTCCAAGAGTATCAGGACAGAACAACCTTATTGTATGCATGGCCTGTTACTATAGCTATGTGCCTAATGAAAACTCAATGTATAGATTATACATGCAAAAATTTTGCATATTCAACAATATATTTGATATCGTGCTTCTAAGAAGAATCAGCTTAAAACTACATTTTTATAAATAACTTCCACACATTCATCAGGAGTTTCCTACCATACAATAGTAGCACGAGATGCACATTTTCTGTAATTTGTATTTCAGTTTCCCGTTGTTCAGTCTGTAGAACATTGGCATCAGTATCTTACTTCATCTTTGGCCAGCCTCAGAAGGAATTATTTCTACACATGGTGCAATTTTATAGGATTTGATGATCATCACCTGCCAATTTTTCTCCAAAGTATTGTAACTTTAGTGACTTCCATAGAGATATTTCTGATTTATGTCTGAGCAAGTGACAGGACCAGCAGTCTACTCACATATACGTATATAACCTAAAACTTGCTGGAAAGTGATCTGCAAGTTTTCATATGAATAATGCTATTCAAAACCAAAATGGATTGTATTCTCTACATGCCAGATCCTGCAGTGAATTGTAATGCTGGATTTATGACATCACAGTCATTTCCATTACAAAGCTGTGCATTATGATTTCTCTGTTGAAATGTCTTTTTTTTTTTCTTTTTTTTTTTAATACCTACCAACTGGTAAGATAGCAAAGAAACTGTGCTCAGGCACCGAACAAGTGTGATCACTTGTGTGTTAAATGTTTTTCTGTTAAGATATGCTCTAAAGCATTACAGTCCCTTTTCAGCTTATCTTGTATCAAAGTATCTAGGGAGCTACAAAATATATTATAATAACACGCTGCACAGACAAAGCTAACTGCAAAAGGCAAATATAGGGTATCTTTTATAATTCTTGCATTTTGTGTTTTGGAAGCCAACACTTCAATTTAATAGAAAACCATGTTAACAATAGCTTAATGCAGTGTGGTATTTTGGCCATTTTTCTCTAAAGACAGGGCTAAATTCAATAATTCTGGGAATAAACAAATATGGAAATTGCTAGAGGACCTAATTTTCTATCCCTGACATTTGAATTTAAATATGAGCTCTTGATGGGGTGGTTTGGATTATGATTTGAGTAGTCTGCACATCTCTAAATCAAATTACAGAAGGATTAGATCAATAAAATACATTCATCTTAGTCAAATGTGGCACATGGTCTCATTAGTATTTAGTAACTGATTTTACCCAGCTGACTCGGAGTAAACACATGTGTTTGACTCCATATTTTTCTTATAAAGAAGCCTTACATATTTAATTGTTAGGTGGAGAAGTTAATTAATTTTAATTGCATAATCTGAGTTTATTAATTTTATTAATCTTTTAGAAATGGTGAGGGATTTACTGTTCTGCAGTGCTACAGAGTAAAAATCGCAGCACTTCACACCCCATCGAGCCCCACGTGCAGCTTGTTGAGTCAGTGCTGCTGACTGTGTTCACCATTTCGGCGCGAGCTGAGGCCAGTCGATGAGAGCCAGCTGGCTGAAATTCAATCAGGATAAGACCGAGACAGTGATGATAGGTTACCAGAGCAAAGATTAAAGATGCATCTCCTACTGTGGGAGTGTGCACTTTTCAGGTCGACAGTCCTGCAAAATCACAACATCCTCTCCTCCAGGCCATGATCGTATCACATAGCAGCAGCTCTGATGCTTATGGCTTACCTCTTCCTAAAAAATAAGGCTTGCTTTCAGCTGCAAGTCATCTAGTCAGGACTTGCATCTCCACTGAGCCTCACTTAGGTCCCAGCAATGTACTTAACGTAGCTTAAAGCGCTCTGAAAACTGGAACAAGTACAGGAGGCTGCAGTCCCGTGCCTAGGCAGCACATTCCTCTGAAAGCACACAGCCCCAGTGCTGAAGACACTCCTCCAGCTCCTTGATTGCCTCCAGATTAGACTTGACAGCCACCTGGGCTGGACCACACCAGTCCAAGTGCAATGAAACCCCAGTTATAATGAAAATCTAGTTACAAAGGAGCTAGAGCTACAGCTTATGCTTGAGGGACAGACGTTGCACTTAACCCACACCATAAGCTAGGTCTCTATTTGGTCCTTCTTCCCTTCCTCTCCCCCCTGCCCTGGAAGTAGGCAGCCCATGAGGAAGGCACCAGCTGGCACTGCTACAGAGAGATAAGAGTTTGAGTCTTTAGCACACAGTTTATTCACGTCACCTGCACTGCAGTTAGAAAACCAGACAAGGCAGCAATGTCCTGCTCCGTATACATAACACATTTGAATAAAGATGGCTCCTAATAGAAGCAAACTCAATGTGTTCTGTTGCAGATAATAAGAGTTTAACCATAGGAGTGTTGATAACTATTCTGTGCCTTATCTTTGCTGGGTCAATCATGTATCTGAAAAGGAAGACTTTCATGAGATTACTGTTTACAAGTAAGAAGACAACAATAGAGAAACTAAGGTATGATCATTTTGCCTAATTATACTGCCTATTATTATTATCTTTAAAGATATTTGTTAAAAAAAATAGCTGTAAACATGGCAAATCTCATCTTGGTGTTTATCACAGAATGGTCTGAATATCTTTTAGAAAGAGCCAGCCTTAAAAATATTCACACAGTATTATCAGCAGAATTTTTCCTGGTTTAACTTTACTGATTGTCAGTAATAATGTGGGTTTTGGTTTGACTATATACCTCTTTTTGTGATTGGAAAAAAAAAAAAGTTCAAAAATTGAAGGAAGTCTTACCTTCATATTCATTTGCTTGAAATGGTCTCATTATATTGCATGGCCTTTTATCTAAACTCAGTCGAGTGAGCTGAAACTTTCATATTTGAGGTCATTACTGTTTAAATGCTAGATTCATTAGAAGAGTCTCTTGGGTGTTACAAAGCTGCATTTCCACAGATTGCAGAAGCTAATTTAACAGACTACTGGTTTCAAAAAAATCAATATTTATTTTTATTCTTGCAGGAGCACTAGAGAATTTTTACTTTCCTTGTTTACTATGAAAAGTCAGAAAGACCTTGCAAAATCTCATTCTGAAAAGAGGTTACTTTTTAAAAAAAAATGCTATAAAGCAGAATGTCGTGTTCAATAAATGTATGCTTGTATTGCAGGTCTGTGAGTCCAACAAGGCCTTCCAGTTTGTCTGAGCCTAATCACATTCACACCACATCTCTCAGTAAAAACCTCATCATGAAGCCACAAAATACAAACATACCAAAAGTAAGTCCCTGGGTAGTTTAAAATAAATAAATAAATAAATAAATAAAAATCTGTTTTGGATTTCATTTAAGTAATTTATTCTAAATCAATTACATTACATCAGTACATACTGATATCACATAGAAATAAAACATGCAAAACGGGAGAAGTAGGCCTCAGAATACAGTAATGGCTTCCAGGTTTTGCACAGGTGGGGATGTTAAGCACATGAAATAAATTCTTGTCTTTGGGACAGAGTCAGCTGCCTTACACCAGAACACCACATCTAAATGGTGAACGATTAATGCTTCAGTAGGACTCTGGAAACTGTTAATCACCATTCCGGTTGCAGGGGAGGTGTCGAAGGTAGATGAAAGCAGAGCAGAAGAGAAAAGCAAGTGAATAATGTGACTTTTTAAGGAGTAATGCCTATATCAATGCTCATATCAACTCCTGAAGTTTATAACTGTTTTCTGGGGTGGGGTTATTTCTGCAGAGAGATGGCCCGAGACGACCGCTGCCGTATCAGATCGTTGACATTAGCAACCCTGTGAAGACGGATGATTTACCACCGTTAAAAACACCACAGCGAGTCCTACCACCCCTTCCCCAGCTGCCATGTCATCAAGCTGTGCCTGGAAGACCCTTGCCAGCTAACCCCTCACTGAGGTTCTCCCAGGTAACCACAGATTTTCTTTTAACTTCTCTTCTGTTTAACACTGAGTGCGTGAATATCTGCATGTGATGAATAGGAATTAAGCAGTTTTCTCATCTTTCCCACTAGCCTTTTGCCATTATATTTTCTTTATACACTTTACACTGTTAGGAATGTGGCATAGATAATTTAATAAAGATTCCTTAAGCTCTCATTTTGCTCCAGAAGGTTATACGGGTTTCTGCCAGCTGTGGCAGCAATCCTAAAGATGAGGATCCTGAAATCTCTTTCCCCCACTCAGAAGACATAGCAGTATGAACAAGTTCCACATTAGAGGCAAACACAAGCTCATTTTGTCTGTTGCCAAACCGAGAGGAAGCCATAGCAGTTGTTAGCAAGGTGTCAAATACAGTGATATAATTGAGGAAGTCAAGTTACAGACATCTTGCCCGAGAGCAGAAGGCATTAGCTTGATGTAGTTCTGCTCTGCAGAAGGGTATGTAAATTGCTTTTTTTTTTTTTTTTTTTTTTTTTTTTTTTTTTTTCAGATCACAGATTTGAAAAGACTTAGAATTGTCTACACTTACTTCATTAAACCTATATTTCCTCTCAATGTTCAAATAGAGCTGATAGGTTTTTTTGGTAATAAGATGCATCTCAAAGCAATATTCAGGGTAGATGAAGTTGTCTGTGCAGTTGTCTATATTAAAACGTCCTTTTCTTGTCACTAACTTTTCTCTTATGGTCGCATTTGTAGCATGACCGTGTCTTAGAAAAACAATCAGGCAATCAGCTAGTTCTGTTTTGTAGACGTTTTTCTATTCTGGATAAAGTACAAAATTAAAATGAAATGAATATTATTATTGCCAAGCTATCTTAAATGAGTAGCACACTGGTGCACTTTCTACAAATCCGTACTCAAACAGTTGTGTCTTGAGGGACTGTGCCTACCAGTAGGCTAGCAAGGATGTCCAAGGACAGCGTTTTCTTCATGCAGCAACCTCGTGAGCTACTCCAAGACACTTTCCCAATGATTTGTAGAAGGATATGTCTATGAGAAACAGTTGTTGAATTGTAGTGCTTTGAAAGGCGAGTGCAGAAAGAACAAAGAAATAAAGAGGGATGAGACAGTGCTGAGCTGCCATGCCATTGTGCTTACAAATTTTGTCAGTAAGAAAAATGTTAAAAAAACATTTCAATTTGGACTGTCTGAACAGCAAATCACTCTGGTTAGATCAACTTTTAAAAGTAGGGACAGTTTATTAGCCTCTTTCCAATTAGTTTATCTTTTTCTTCTTCACTTTTCCATCTTGCTAGTCATTTATCTCCAATTTCAAAGGAGTGGGAAATATTGATTCTTTCAAAGCCTTTTTTTTTTTTTTTTTTTTTTTAAACTGGACTGGTACTGGTTTGTGTTGTTTTTGTCTTTAGCTCCAATGGTTTCATTGTTTATTTTCTTGCATTTATTGGAACATTCTGCATATTTCACATTGTTCAAAGTTAAGATTTTGAGCAAAAGTGCTTTTCCTATTTGTTAATCAAACTGTTTCCTTTAAACAATCAAACAGCAACAACAACAAAAAAGTATCTAGCAATTTACAAGCTTATGCTGCCTCATGCTAGCAGAAGACAGACAGAGAAAAGGTATTCCAAGAAAAGGAAACGTTTCTCACTCTGACCTGCCCAGCCTGTCACAGCCCAATGCACCACTACATGCCCTTCCCTTCAAACCTCACAAAGTGCAAGGTAGAATACTAGCTCTCTGGTGCCATCATTACCAGCATCTGACAGAGCTGAAACTGCCAAAATGTTTTTTCAGTTTAGCAGCTGAAAGTAATTGAGACTGCTACTCCATCAAGCAAAATATTGATGTTTTCAATTTTCAGTTGCAGCATAAAACAGTAACGAGACAAACAGTGGATGAACTCAGGGAAACTTAGTGAATAGGCAAGAGTGGCTTCTTTCAACATTATATCCCTATCATAAATTCAAGATTATCAGAAATAACTGCTTTTTATACTCTAGGAATACAGAAAACACCACAAGGGAAGCAAATTCTTTCTTCCCAAGTTAGCTATCTTACTCTCTCAAAGCTTAGAGAAAGTAGCTTTACAATAGTTTTAGTCTAATTTCATAGAATATCTTTCCTGTGTTGGAAGAGACCCACAAGGATCATCAAGTCCAACTCCTGGGTCCCCAAAGGACCACCCAAAAATCAGACCCTATGTCTGAGAGCATTGTCCAACCACTTCTTAACTGTAGCAGCTTCCTAACACTCAGCCTGAACTGTCCCTATCGCTACTTCAAGACGTTTATTTAATATAGACAGCAGTTAAAGTATTCCTTCAACACTAATTCCTTGGAACCACATCCATCAGGTCATCAAGAGAAAGCACTTTAAAAAAACATTGCTACATCCTTAATGTCATCTAGGTGCTCTGCGCTGCAGAGCACTGCAGAGGAGTAGAGAAAACCATTCACTTTGTGGATGGCTTCACATCTGCCTCAGTTTCAGTCAAGCTCTCCCATCTGAGAGATATATCTGAACACAAGCTACTTTCCTGCTGCTCCTGGTTTACAGCTTTGGGTAGCTAAGGCACAGTGGTATACTATAAGACAAGTCTTCTTCCCTCTAGTGACTCTTGAGACAGAAATGAATGGATTAGTATTTTACAGTAAATTTTCCTTCTAGATGCAAGTAGATTTAAAAAACAACAACAAAAAAACAGCAAATTAACTGATGCCAACGTTAACATTTAACAATCTTTTGACTGATAAGCAGCTTCTTCTTCCTACAGATGCTCTCACGAGGCAAACATACTTTATTTATGGGCCAGATTCACAATCAGTATAAATCAGCACAGCACCACTGAATCAAGAACACTGCGCAGGTTTATACAAACCATGAATTCAGTCCATGTATTCTGATTTGATCACTTCCAAACTTCCAATTGGTTTTGCTACTGGTTGCATTCAAGTGTAGTTTCTGATACTGTTATCTTATTACTACAATATATCACGTATTTTACAGGTCAGCCATATTACAGGAAATATGGCTTCGTATTTTCACTTGTTCCCCACTAAATTGGAGCTGGGCTCACCTTCTGCTCTTTCTGCCACAGTTATTCTTGTTAATACCTGTCGTATGTCATCTCAGGCCAGATTCAGACACAGTGGGCTAATACAAATGAAGTTCTTATCTAAATAGATTGAAGAAGGCAATCTTTCTCACTCAGTGCATTCCAGGAAAGAAACTTCTTCCAATTGCTTATTCAGAAATGTGTCAGTAAAAAAAATGTAAGCTACACATGCCTGATGACTTTGTAAGCTCTGGATGAAAACCGTGTTTTTCTCTCAGCTTGCCACACTAGGCCTGTCAAGCCAATTTTCTGCCTCTTTCTTAAGTATACTAACTCAAGGACAGTGTTTTTACAAACGCTTGGGGAAAACATAAAAAATAAAACTACAGGTGGTGATTAAACACAGGGCATAGCTAATACGAACAAACAAACTGGGACAGTTTTCATCTCTTTTTGTTCATTCATCATTACCAGATCTTAAGCTCTTCAGACCAAGACTTACTTCTCTAGACTGCCGAGCCTGCATCAGTTCCCCTTCCCAGTTATGGTACCTAAAGCTCTCTTCTAATTGAACAGTGAATACAAATCATGCAATAACAATTAAGAACTGATCAAGCAAACAGATGAATACTCATGTGATTGGACTAATTCAGGTGATTAATTCAGGTGTACTCAAAGAAAAAGATTGCTTTTGTGGAGGCAGTTAGGGGAATAAAGGCTTTAAAGTGTTCAAAGACGCATTCCTTATTGCTGTCTTTTTGCTGCTGTTGTTTCTGTGTTTTACTGTTTTTTTTTGTTGTTGTTTGTTTTTGTTTTTTAATGCTGCACTACGCAAGGTGATGAGGCTGCAAATAAATTTGTATATAACTTTCCATGCAATAAATATAGTGACTTTTAAAATCTTTATTTTTACTGTAAATCTAAATCAGTTATTAAAAAGTTATCACTTTCTAATGCTAACTTTTTCCATATTGGTATCCTTTACTTCAAAACACACATTAAGGTTTCATTATGTAAGAAGTTTAGTGCACAAAGTAAGCTTTCCTAAGAAATCCTGATGGTAAGATTTCTTTTCTTAACAGTTTTAGGGTTGTTCAGTTCTGTATCACTGGAAAGGACTGTGTTTTGAAGAACTTCCTTCTCTAGTGTTTAATTAAACTCCGTGACTTTCTGCAGGACAGTCCTGCGAGATAAAGTTACACTGTGTTTTAACAAGCTGATATTTATCTCAACATTTACCAGGCCTGATTATTTCAAGAATATCTGCAATATTTTTCTCCCTAGAGATGGAGCTTTTCCTTTCTCACAAGCTGCTTATAGAAAAATATTTTATTTGTTTTGTCATGAAAAAAGTTTTTCTGGATGCTGGTCGAGACTAACTTTTATACAGAATATGAGATTTGGTTACTACAACAAGTTAAAATAAGTTTTGTTTTTCATGTTGTTATTTCTCATTCACTTATGAACTAGTACTTATGCTGAGAGTAAAAAGAAATGCAACATTATATACAGCTTTGAAGTATAGCTTGCGGTAAATTTGAAGTGATTACATACAATATAGATTTAGTTAAGGTCTAAATTTTGCCTTTTTTTTTTTTTTTTTTTAAATCAAAATGCTTACTGATAGTCACCCTGCACTTTCTTTTTGGAAGAGTCAACATTTATCACAAAATGAAAACAAAAGGATGCTCAGTATGAATAATTAAAACTTGTACTTTATTTGTGAGTAATTCACGCCTCTTGTTTTCATAACATCCTTCAGAAGATATTTAACTAAATAACGCATGTAAACTTTTCTTGTTTCTTTTTGGTCAACTTTGCTAATGATAGTTATGGCAAACTAATAGTGATGAGTAAAATCACTCTGTACAATGTTTTTAGAGAAAGCGTGACAGTGCAGTTTGAAAAGCAGATGGATCTGGAGGTTTTGGATACTTTGGAGAGTCTTTGTGTGACCTGAGCAAGTCATCTAATCTATCCCAGTTCTTCAAGATGAAGACCACAGATAGATACACTACCCTGTTTGCAGGGTTTCAAGGACCACACAGAAAAGACATTAGCTCAAGCCCGATAGCAGATGACTTCTGTTCCTTATTAATAAATCATTTAATTCCACAAAATGAAAGCACAGCAGCATCTCTAAACAAAAGTTTCCACAGATGCTCCCAATTCAAACCAGACTTAGGCAGTTTGCTTCTGTGGTCATCTCAACTTGTATTATGAAGTAATTTCTAGTATTTCCACCTTTATATATATTGCATATATATTATATAATATATATATATTATATATATATATATTATATATATATATATAGTGCATATATATTATTTTTATTTTTTTATTTCTTCTTTTTTTTTTTTTTTTTTGTAACTGTATGTATTCAATCTATGTTGTTCTTCATCTGCTAATAATTTACCATTAATTTCAGTATGGATGCACCCAGTGTTTTTGAAGTTAAAAAATAAAAAAAAAAAAAAGAAAAGAAAAAGAAACAAAATCCCTAAAGCTTTGTTTTAAAATGTAGGTGCCTCTTTACTGGAAACGCGTTATGGCTTACTCATCTAAACATATCTGGTCACAACTACACTGAACTTATCCTTGCTCTTGCTCAGTAGTTGCTATGTTAAATCCATTATGTCAATTATAAAGACTAATATGATGACCTTGTGTTTTATAACAGGAAAATCACAAGCCAAACCCCCCTCGGAAGCCTCTACCAGCAGATCCTCTGAACAAAGCTCGTTATAACAGTGCGTGCACCCCAGTGCTTGGACACACAAAAGCTGCGCCTCCCATTACTCCTGTAAGGTTAGTTCTCATCAAAATGGCTTGGCTTGTAGCACTCGGTTCAATAAGGCAGGTCTAAATTGTCTTAGAGCAGATCCTCTGCACTCTGAGCTGAGCTCTACTGTATCTATTGCTGAGGGCTACGCGACAAACGTTTTCTACCTGCTCTTATAAAAGCATGCAGTATTGGATTGATTCCCAACAAGAGTACACTAGCAAAATTGCACTGACTTCCACAGGACTATGAGAATTTATAATGGAGGTCTTACTGGAAGCAGCTGGCAAAAACACTGCCCAATTACTATTTGCAATTCCTTGGAAGAGAAAGGAGTTAATAAACACCAGTTTCTGAAAACTCTTGCAGGAAAAAAGAATAAAAATAAATAAATAAAAACACTTAGCCAGCCCCCTTACAGAATTAGGCTGAGAACCAAGTGCTGCTGTTAAAATTTGCCACCAATGAAAGCAATTTTCTACTCATACATTTCACGGTAGAACATTAAGTCATCTGAATATAATACCCCAAATATTCAGAAAACACATAAGCTATATTTATCCAAAAAGGAATGTTAAGAATAAAAAAAATAAAAATCTAGAAGTGAAATGACTATCCCTACTAGTGATGGAGGGGGAATAATTAAGATTTAAAGGCTCAGCAATGCATACATGTCCTGTTTAATTATTTTATCAGATCAAAAGTATCTTATTGGCAATCAATCTTTATAAAGAGGTTTTGCCATTATTTTATATTTCAAAATTATCAGAAGGTAATCCATTCCATAATGGCAATGAAGTTGAAAGAATCAGGAATGCGGGGATTTTGTTATATAGGAACAAGCGTGTTGGTGTATATACAAACATAAGTATGCATGTAAAGAGTATGTATGTAAATGGAAGAATACATAGCAATTAAATTGCATGGACAACTAAGAAAGAAAAACAGGTAAATAGTTGCAGCAGAGATTTTTGGTAGGTCTACTATGTCATAAAGGCAGATTGTGGCTTCTTTTCTAACAAAAAAAAAAAAAAAAAAAAGAAAGAAAGCTTGAGTTTTGAAAACTAAACAAAAAAAATGCTGTTAGGCAGTGCAGTCCAGACTCTTCACATGATGAAAACTATGTGTCGAGATTATTTTTCAGATCTGTGTAGTCCCTAGAGCAACATATATGCAACAGGCAAACAGTTTAGTTGTAGGTAAACTCTGATACACCAAATCATAGGTCTCAGCAGCACAGAAAGCTTTAACAGTCCTGTCAAACTTCTTTTAAAGTATGCATTCCCACACCCCACTGTCCAAAAAGATCAAACAATTATATTACACCACAGTATTGTTCTATAACAGAGACAGACATGCCATTTATTTTTTTGAGCATTAGTTAGTAACAAACTTGCCAATTTCCTTCCGTCTTTTTGTTGCTGTTTTCTGAGATTACTCACTTTCTGGTAACAGAATGTTTAATATGTCAAGACTTTTTTTAATTGATTTCTCACAGGTCCATACTAGTTGTACAATAATTAATTATCGAATATCACCATTTTCTCCTTCTCTAATAAAGAAACATCCAGTCTTTGATGGACTCCTCTTAGGGATTGTATACAAAACTGTATCTAAAATTTCTTACTTTGCTGCTATTGACTGTTTAAACAACAATTCCAATTGCTTTAGGGAAAAAAAGTTGAAGTCGTTATTTTCTTGCCCAATAGTCTTCAGCTTCCTATGAATAAAAAGTGAGCTGCAGGGAAGATGAAAGTAGTATTTTAAGCCACAGGAATTCTGCTAGTGAGGCACTTAATATTGCTTAGAAAAATTAAAAATAGAATCTAGTTAGTTTCCTAATACTTGTAGAGAAAGACCATAAGAATACACTTTGATTAAGTCCCTGGCTGTGCCTTCTAGTAAGATAATCTGAAAGTAATAATACTTCCAGCTGACTGCTTCCACTGCTTTAAACCAACTGCTACTCTGCTGCCTTTAGTAGAGTTTTTGCAAAACTGGTGAGCACCTGGAAAAGTAAAGTTTAAAGGACAAGACCTGAAACACTAAGCGAGCTTATCCCACTGGCCAGGCATCAGTTACCACCTGAGTCCAAGGGAGGAGTCTGTGGGTACCACTTTAGCATATTGAGGGTGTGTGAGTAAGCTGTAAAGGGTGTCAGATCTTGTCCCAGTATGGCAGCCCCATGCTATTTGCCTGAAGTTAGATTCGATAGCACTCGCTGAGGGGTTTTTACCATTCCTCTACATGCCTCAAGCAAGCACTGGCCGTGAGAACTACCAACAGTTTAAATAACAATTTGCTATTTTCTTTCTTTCCAACAGACCTGCTCCTAAGCATCCACCACATGTATCCAGGTCCAGCAACACTGCTGATGTGAAATGACTAGGAAATCTGACACCTTTATTACAAAAAGTGAAGACAGAAGTTTGCACTATCTTTAAACTCCAGCTGGAGTTCATTTTTGTAACAATACTTAGAATTTTTAATGTTTAAAACAGCATTATTTTTAAGAATTCTGAGCTACTGCCTTTGGTGCTGTGCTGTGCTATGGTGCTCTGTATACTTGCTCAGGTACTTGTAAATTATTAATTTATGTTGAATATTTATTACAGTGCAGTGCACTGTAGTAGATATTTTTACCATAGCTGAGTTTTCCTAAAAAGGAAGCCTTTTTTTTTTTTTTTTTAATATTTCAATGAACTTGAATAATTCTGCTCTATTGGTCCTATGTAGGGTGTTTAGTTTTGATGAATCAAATGTATAAACAAATCAATCTCAATGGTTCATAGCAAACTCTTGAATAAGTATGTCAGGGTAAAAAAAAATCTCCCGAAACATGGTGAAATGTCCAATATTGCACACAGATGTGGAATGTGTGTTCTTACCAAAGTATCACTCAGCATTAGCAGTTGTACTGTAATAGCAGTTTTCACGTTGCTGTTTGAAATGGTCAAGAAATCTGTGCTATGAGAGAATGTCTTCTTTTTGGACAAGTTCTCTTACTGAAGAAGTACTGTATATCACAAAACTGTATTTTTTAACCTCATTTTCCTCAAACACATTATGGTTAGTACGTACTGATGCAGATATCAGGCCTTCCAGTGTCATTACCTTTCTGATGCTTTGGTAATTAAGTTCAACCAATACTCACTATGTTACATGTCTATACTGTTTAGACTGACAACAGATTACACATAAGGGGTGGGGGGAAGCCAAGCATTACAAAGTTGCATTTTAAAAATCAATTATTATACTTAATTTCTTTTGCCTCATTGCTCTGCTTATCAAATGTATTTTGCATATTTACTACTGTTTTGTATTAACTAAAATATTGTTCTGGGTTTCTTACTTTTCAAATCAAAATACATATTTTAGAACACAGACTTTGGTTATCCTAAGACATGGAAATAAAGTTTCATCTCTTTACTATTTACTACTGTTTTTTATTTAACTTCTAAAATATTGTTCTGGGTTTCTTAATTTCCTAAACAAAATACATATTTTAGAACGTAAACTTTGGTTATCCTAAGACATGGAAACAAAATTTCATCTCTTTACTGCATAGTAACATTACATCTGATCTCTTCCGTACCTTTTTGGTAGCACTGCTGAATACAGTTGTTTCACATATGCTGTAATAAAAACAATTTTTGCATATCAGTTGAAATAGAGGGAGAAGGAGCTATTACCTTACATAGGTTAGTTTCCTCATTGCCTGTATTTTGTTGTTGTTGATCTTTAAGCAAAAATAAAAGCATTGCTAGAAATTTGGATATCATTTCAGTAAGTGTAATTGCATTTAATTCTCCCACTTATTCCCCATTGTGGCAGCATAGCTCTCATGTTTATGGATAAACTAAATAAACAAAAATAAACCATAGTTTACTTTGTTGCTAGCTAGAAAAATAAACCACAAGTAAACACAAAAGCATTCAATTCTTAAAGCAACCACAACAGCAACACCGGTGCCTCATGCTACCAACTCTAAAGTAGGATGCCAGCCTACCCTAGGCTTGGCAGTGCAGCAGAAATCAAAATTTCCACTTAATATTGAGAATGTGTCGATGATAACCTTTGAGTATTTGAGATATTTTGTATTTAAAACACTTTTCTTATGTCAGAAGTAGCATATATCTATAATGGGGTGTAGAGGGGGAAGGAACATCTATGTGTTACACATGGCTAAAGCTAGAGCTTTCTAGTCTTCTGGAAAAAAAGAAATGTAATTCCTTATCCAAAAAAAAAGGCAAGCAAAACCAAACATACTGTAAACTTAAAACCAATAAAATGTAGTTATTGGCATACTTCAAGCTGATTTTTTAATAGCAAAATTGAGTGGGTTATGTACGCAGTAATCATATAACCTGGAATCCTTCCAAGTATCAGATAAGCAAATACATTATACATACTCAGATACAAAATAATCCAGGCCAAAAGGGATCTGTAGCTTTTGGAGGTGGAGGAAAAAAATAAATATAAATAAATAAAGTTATTAAATGCTTCTTTTGTTTAGATATACATATATTTTTTCTCCCAGGATGTGAGTAGTAGTTGGCTGTGTTTTTTTCATACAAAATTAGTGACTTTCTGATTAGACATGCAGGTGTCATGTAAAATTCCATTGCAAAAACCATATGAATGGTTTCACATTCTTAGGGACAGTGTAAGCAAACAAATTACCATGGGATACACCAGAATGTGAAATTCAACGTATGTTACTCTGTGACAGCTGCTCAGCGTATGGACCTTTAGTATCTGGTTTCAAGGAAGTGCTGTCAACACAGGCTTTATGCCCTGTCGTAATATATTGAACTATCTCTGTGCTCCGTAAACTTCCAGTTCTATATTACCTTCAAAAATATACAACATCCGTTCAGTTTTTATGGTGACCCACATCTCTTCCTGGGAGAGATCTTCTGAGCAGAGCATGCTGTTGTCTCCTCATCCTTTCTGATTTCATCTCCCATGCACATATTCCATGCTCCTCCCTCAGCAGGAGGCATGACGTTCCTGATCCAGATAACTCTCCTTTCCAGGCAAGGCAAGGCAGGCAAGAACACAATGTGCTCTCCCTAAAGCAGTGCATGACAATGCTGCTATTATGCTAATCAATGGAACTGTAAGTTCAAAACACCATAAAAGAAAATGAATAAATACACAGTAAACAAAAAGAAAATTGCATATTTACCTCCTTACCCTCCATCAAATCTCTTGGGTTTAGTATGCTTAGATTAAAAATAATAATAATAAAATTATCAGAGTATCAATTTTTATTTTATTTTTTTTAATTCCCAGGTGTATTTTGAGAGCCTTTTCAAAGGCTCAAAAAATAAACAGAAACGTAGCTTTTTTCTTAGTTTCAATTCTACTTTCTTCTGATCAGTTGAATATACAATATTATCTTTTATTAAATTCCAATCAAGTAACTGAATTATTTAATTTAACTATAAAGTATCCCATATCAGTAAACAAATCCATTATTTATTTTATAAGATTCCTCTGAAGTGTAATTTTATAAACTCAGTAATGCTTATTTCATCCTGCACACCGACCATCCTTCCAGATAACTATACCACACGTTATGAAAAGATAAAGCTGTTCCATACATTACAGGTAGCTGCACTTTTTATGTAATACTTTTAAGAGAGAAGCATTAAAATCTAGAGTATGTTGAGATAACATTTTGAACTCATGGAATTTAGTTAGTTTGGAAGTGGAATCTCTAGTGGCATTATCATGAGAAAGATTTGTTTCTTTTTAAGAAGCTCCTCCCCTCCCATTTATTTATTTACTTATTTATTAACTCTAGACAAATAGGATGGTCTTCTAACTTCAGATTTACCTATCTATACAAGGATGGCTTTAAGGCACTTTGAGAAAAGAAGCATTATGCAAGTACTGTATGTCTGTACAAATGAAAATACATTTTTAATGCTTTATTACATTGTACTTTTACATATCTGAATTTATATCTTTTAATGTATTTATGAATACGCACCTTTCTGGCATATACCATCAGCACAAGAATAATTTTATGTATTTTTAAATACAACATTAAGAAATGTGACCCATGATTGTGAACAATCAAACTAAGAGCAGGAATAAAAATCATTTTAGAAACACTTTAAGGCAGGCTATCTGAAAATACAGCGTATATTACTTTGAAAAGGTGCTATTGTTGAAAAACATAGGAATGGTGAGTAATTTTAACAGTTTAATATACCACTGCAGGCTGTTTGGCTCGGTATGAATGCAGATAAACCAGCACACTGTTTTTATGAGCCATTCATTTACAATCCACCAGTTTGCTAAGCTTTTCACCATCACTGCTCTGTAGCCAGTTTTTACCAATGTAGTAGGTTTTAACTTGTGGAATCTTCCACTTGAAGGTACTTCAATCAAAACCAATCGGGTAATTTGATAGCTGAGCAATCTGCTCATTATTAAGTACTCTCTCTTGATAAATACATTCCTAACTGTATTTGGTGTTTTCCTTACATAATTATCCAAATGGTTAAAAAAAAAGCGAGATTTTTCTCAAAATAAAATACAACATGCTGGTAGAAAAACACATCTTTCTTCATGTAAGCCATTTTAAAAAGCTCCCACCTCTCTGTTCTGAGGGTTTTGGCAACTTCGCAAGTGCAGGGGAATCATTACCTACAGACCCTTTCCATTGTAGAAAATGTAAGCTATGCATAAGTAGTACTTTTATTGGGTGCTATTTGTGTGTGAAGGGCCCTGTGGGGAAAAATAAACATCTGATTAGGTAATACACTAGATAATGCTTTATTTGGAGAAATGGGCCATTAAAAAAAAAAAGGGGGGGGGGGGCAACATTAATTCTGCATTTTTCAATGCTTGACTTTGCAATGGTGATGTTACTTGACTTTAAGACATCTTAAGCTACTTTGAAAACTCTGAAAACACAGAAATCATACCTTATGGAATCTGTGACTCTTTACTTGACCGTTCTTTTTCATCAGAAGCAGCAGCAATAGATATGCTTCCTGAAACAGTGGGTAGAATACAAAACATGCATTTGATTATCAGTATCACAGGTGGAGTATCTCAGCTCCATCACATCCAGAGCAAACTTTCTGCCTCCATCCCGATGCCCATGACCCCATCCCAGTCTCACCCATTCTTCTGACTTCTTTCCTCCTCACTTCCTGCTCTGGGCTCACTACCACTGTTAAATTGCACCCCATTCTTCCCACCTCAGTCACCTTTGACAGCTGCCTGAGCTGCTGTATTTTAAAGTCCACAGCACATAAAGAACAAAAAGAAAACTAAGTTCCATAATTTTCAGTAGCTTCTTTTGGAGATTTCAATTGTTATTATTTTCAAAATGCTGAGTTAACAGAATATCAGTATATTCCTTTTCTTTGCAGATACTATCTTGAAGTAGAAGGAATGCTAGAAATATTTTCTGATTTTAAAATGACGTAAAAAATGGAACAGAGGAAAGCCTATCCTAGTATTATGAACCTTTTCCTTCTTCTAAAGCTATCTATACATAAAAAGCAGTCAGTAATGTCACAGAGAGGTCCTAATATATTCCCCAGTAAGGTAAAACTTTTCTGTGACACTTATAGAAGCCTCCTTTTGTAAAGTATTCAAATAACTTTTTTTTTTTTTTTTTTAATTCTATATTACTTTCCAATTCCATTTTTCAGTGGTCTGTTTCTATGAACATATCTCTTGTTCTGGCAACTTGTCCACATCATTGCTTAAAACAAAGACGAATTGACAACTGGCAGTAGTGGCACCTTTGGGAAAAACATAACAAACAAAAAGTAAAGAGAAAGTGACATTGTGGCGTTTTGTTATTATGAAAGGTAATAATTTCTGACTATGACACGAAAATAAAAAAAAAAAAAAATTAGAAAAAAAATGAAGTTGAACCTTGGAACAAACTTTGTTTTTTGACAGAGTTAGCCCTGTATATCTGTACATGTTATTCCTTGGATAGCTGGTAGCATGGCCAACGTATTTCATTTACACAAACAGAAAAAAAATAAAATATTTTAAAACAAATATTTGAAATTCTAGTTGAAGTATTTTCATGATATAACATGCAGGCAACCATCAGATACAAAACTGTTTTAGATGAAATAATTTAAAATGTATATATACTACTCACAAAGCTTAGTGTCCTATTATCTTCTAGGATGTCTTTCCAGTGTGAAAATTTAGTACAATTTTTATAAAAACATGGCTACTCGTCATCTATCAATAACAGTTCATTATTATTTCTCTATTTCTATGTAATCAACATGGCCTGCTATTAAAATTGGTTTGATATAAAAATACAATTTTCTCTATTTAGAGTTCAGTTCAATGACTCATTCTGAGTATGCTACATACAATAATATTCTATGCACAATAATGCAAAATTTTGAAGTACATTAAGGTATTACATAACACCAGGCTAAATCAAATACAAAGAATAATGTTTTTACTTCTTTAAAAGAAAAAATGCCTTTTTCTGAATAAAATTCAGTAGTGGGAATTCATGTTTACATCCCCAGCAGTGTCACTGTCAGACAGAACTAAGAAGGAGCTTTGTCTTAAAAGACCCCAGGTAATTCACATCAGATTATTTTACTATTAAAGATGCAAATTACTTTTTCATTTTAAAAGCTAAAAGATTAAGATTTTTTTTTTTCCCAAAGATAATTCAAGTTAATTGTAGCCTAGTACACTTTTCTGAAGAAATACTAGATGCCCTAACACCTTGAATATTCTTCAGTCCTAGAGCAGATTGTAAATTTGCTGCTCAAGCATTGAGCTCATGATTTGAGGTGAAGAAGCATCTCCTTGGAAAATTTAAAGGTGAGCATTAACAAGGTTGGGTAAGACATGCTAATTTTTTGTTTACTAGAGGGACAGTCATGAAAGTAAAAAAGGTCCTGAAGATCAGAGAGAAGCAGCAGAGAAGAAAAAAATAATAATAAAAAAATAAAAATAAAAAATCAGTGTTTCATTTCCAGCAGCTTAAATACGGTTTGCAATGTCCTCAGGGGAATGCCAAAAAGCATGTTTGTGTATTTGAATTTCTTGCTTTACATCTAGCTCTGCATGAGAGAGATTTTTGGTTTTGTTATGAGAAAACAGTGGCTGTAAATCCCACAGATACAGGAGAACATTTGGAGAAGGAGGCTGAGCTCCACAATTTAATGAGTGCCGAGGGCCCAGAAGACTGAACACTGGAGGTGAAACAGGCAAGTTACAGCACTTAGCTGAGGTCCAGTATTCATATTTTAACTTTACTGGTGAAAAAAGCACTCCTTTGTCATTATCTGAGTCACCCATCTCTGAGCTGGAAGACAAAGAAATATCAGGCTTTCCTCTTAGCTTTTTCTTCTTGTCTTCTAACAAATTGACCAAGCTCCAAATAAACAAACAAAAAATCAGAAAATTGAAGAAGGAAATACTTTTAAAACTATAAGCCAAGAGCCAGAAAATCAATATGTAGAAATTATTCACGTCTGCCTGTGACACCGTCCAGTCTTCCATGAGTCCTTTACAACAGTGAAAGACATAAACAACAGCATATTCCATTTAACAATTAAAATAAAAGAAAGCTATGCTTATTGCAGCTACCTCATTCTTACCAGTAGTTTCTGTTCCATTCTCTGTCAGTGCCAGAGCAATTTCTTCATGATTATTTAGTACCGACAGCCATAATTTTAACAAAGAGCATTTTAGAAATTACATTACATGACGTGATACCTGTCATGTCCACACTGTGCAGGCCCTGCCACAACTACAGAGTGGAAAGTGAACCTCAATGTTGAATACTTTGCAAAATCTTCAACATTAGGAATAAGAAGCTAAAAAGTACTTGAGGGAACAATCCCAAAAGCAAACTGCTCCAGCAGCAGTGCTGGGAACTTTCTGCTGGAGCCCAGGAAGGCACACACACTGAAACAACAACCCTGAGTCCTCTTTGAAACATGTGATACATATCCTGTAGCAATCTAATACAGGATGATGGTGGCTGGCATTAAAGTACGGACTAAGGTATTAAACAAGAATAAAGCACCAAAGCATTTAATACCACTGTTGTTACTTAGAGCCCACTTGAGGATGCAGTGAGGAGTCATTAGATTAGTGCAGAAATCATTAATTTTATTTTGGCAGTAACTAAAGCCTGGTAACATGGAAACTGCATCAAACAGATGGTTGGAAAGAATCTCTAGGTAATGCCCACGTAGTCTGCACCAGGCATACATACTTGTATAAAAACACAGGTCGGGAACAGCTGCAAAAATTAATCAAACTCCTCCTGCTTTATCACTGATATAATTTTGAAGTGCATTAGGAATGTATCAAAAAATATATTAATTCAGTGATTTATTTTTTTTATGATTCTTTTCCTTAAAAATGTGTTTCATATGAGTTTTGGACTGTTTCTTCCTTTGCAGTTATTTTCAACCTTCCACTTTAAATCGCAAACCTAAATTAAAGAAAAATAAGAGCTCGGAAGAAAACAAATCCTCCAGATTTACTAGAGAGGAGAGACTTCAGTCTTCTGAAGCTTGTTTTTCCTCTCTCAACCCATCTCTGGGGTGTGCAGGCACTGCAGTCTGCCCACAGCCCCTGCCCTTTTGTGGGTGCATGCCATGCCACAGCCCTGTGATGCTCACACTCACATTTTACTATCCACTTCTCCTCTGGGCAGTCCTGTACAGCCTTGGTCCTTCCCCATACTGAAACCCCTTCCCTCGCTTATTCCCTCTTTGGGTCTTCTGTCATTCATTCCTCATTTTGTTGCATCCTCTTTGTGCTCAGTTGTCATTTTGACAGACTTACAGCTCCCCTAGCCAATTTTATATAAATCCTCTAGATGAATGAGCTTCTTTTTTCCTTCTGACTTCAGCCAGGCCTGTCTTTAAAGTGTCAGCTTTGTTTTTCCAAGGCATGCGGACTTGTGCCATTCCCCAGGCCATGCCGTGCCTAGCTCAGAGGGGCACACTCGATGTTTCTGCAGGCAAGAAGAGCCCCCAGTCTCTGGACACATGCTGTGGGTACGGCTCATTTTCTATGCTGGTATAAAGCCAAATTCCAGATTTGCTACTTGAGTAATTCCCAGTGTCAGCTCACAACTCCAGCACACAGCAGCAGATTTTGCTAGGGTACAGAGAGACCATTTTTCTCTTGCCAGACTTTTTTTTTTTTCCTGCCATTGAGGCAAATCCCAAACCTAGTGGTAATTACAAAGGGAAATCCTATACAAGCCTCTTTGAGGAACCTCTTCTACTACGCACAGTTTTTGGTGCCATCAAGTAAGAAGGATATAAAACTAAAGAAGGACTACAAAGATAGTGAAGGGCCTAGAAGGGAAAAGGTCTGCACCCAGAGGGCACTGGGACAGGCTGCCCAGGGCAGTGGTCACAGCACCGAGCCTGAGGGAGTTCAAGAAATGTTTGGACAATGCTTTCAGACATAGGGTCTGTTTTTTGGGTGGTCCTGTGTGGAGCCAGGAGTTGGACATGATGATTCGTGGGGGTTCCTTCCAACTAGGGATATTCTATGATTCTATTATTCTAATTTATGGTATGAATATTTACAGTCTCAGGTGTATACTAGTAAGCACCAGAAGCACCATCTTAAATAACAGGAAAGAAAGTTAAGTGGATTGATTGGACTTTCAATATGCTCCCGTTTCAGATTTCTCTTCACTTCCAGCTTTGACTTTTTCAGACCATGGCAATGCGTTGACCCCTTGCTCCGTTCTGAAATGCTGCACTCCCAGTGCTGCCTGTCCATGTCCCCCATGTGCACTGTGCAGAAGCTGCTGAAGGCTGTAACCGAACTGTTTTTTTCCAACTAGAGGTCTGGCAACAATAAAAACAGTATGGCTGCAACAAAGTCCCAGAGAAGGTGCTGAATTTGGTAGTTTTCCAAATTATATTCATCTCCAATGGTAGTCTGAAGTCAGACACTGTACAAGCAAATGGACCAAAGCTTAAAGAACAAAGGTTATTTTTAAGTGCAGTACAGTTCTCAGAGACGTGCTGTCCCACACCTTTCCACACTCTTCAAAGCTTCTCACCCCCCAACTGAGTAACCACGTGCTTAGGTTACTCTGGGGAGCAGAGTGGTGTGAAATGTGGGACAGGGAATCTAAGCACACCCAACAGCTCCCAAATGGGACATCACTGGGAAGAAAGGGGATTTGTAAGGAAAGGGGTAAGGTTGGGGTAAGGAAAACCCAGCCTCACCCTCAATGCTACAAAAAAGAATAGAAGATTAAATTCTAGCCGCAGTGCACAGGTTTTTCCTGACACACAAACTTTTATAACACTTCTTAAATTCATATTATCCTACCTGAGAAAACAATTAGGCAATATTTAAACTTATCCAACACATTCTGTCTTCTCTTGCCCCTTGCTCTGCCTGCATACCTGCAGGAACCTCTATCAATCTGATTTTTTTCTTAATCTAAGCTTGTTTTACAGGTCATCAATTTAATTTCTCAGTGCTTTACGTTCTCTACTATTCTCAATTAGAATAACATTATATCCATCAATCCTTATCTCTGAATCTTCAGCTTTTCATTTAGCCTCCCAGCAGTCTTGATCAGAGCTTTTCAACACCTTATCAACTGCAACCATACTGATTAAATTATACCACCCATTTACTAATATTTACTGAGCCATTACTAAATATGTCCAATTTTGTTTGCTAATGCAAGTTTGTGTCTCTCTCTGATGTGAAACCAAAAACAGGCAATTCTGCCTATCTCCTGTTTCATGAAAGCCTACAAGTAAAACAAATTGTCATACTTTTGATAAAACTATAAAGCTTCCAATTTTAGGCAAGGAAGACCCCCTTTCATATCCTTTATCAGCTACTATTATGGTAATTTCTCTTATCCCATTTCTTATTAAGGAACTATTGTTTTATTAATGGTAAATTAATGAAATACAGCTAAAGAGGAGAGGTCTAATTACAAAACCATTGCAGTGGAGGTATCACTGTCCTCTAGTTGTAGAGATTATTCTGTTTGTTCTTTTTGTATTAGCAGGGTTTCATCCACTCCCCTACTTTTCAGACATTTTTACTGTTCTTCACTTTCCTGAACCCACATCAGTGGCATTGCCCTTTCAGACAAGTAATTTTCCATTAAGCAGAAACACAACCTTGCCCAAAGGATTCAGAAATGCACCACCGCAGGACTAACATGAATGTAAAAGATTAACCTCTTTACATTTGAGACAATGCTGTCTTCTCTGCGAAATGTGGAGATAACACCTACCTTACAGCTGTCATTAGTTATCCATTCAGTAATGGGAAAAAGTCCTCCATCTGCAGCCGAGTACAGGACCTCCAGAAGTCTGGCTTCCCAAGAAGCACTTTGTGATCCCAGGTGCCCAACATCATCCAAGTGGCCAGCACAACTAGCTAACATCAAACTGAAACTTCAGAAATACAGAAGGAAAATAAATTAACTTGCTGAAAAAAAAAAAAAAAAAAAAAAAAAAACAAGACATCATTATCACTGCTGAAAAAAGTATAAATGTATTCATTACCATGTAAATTTCTGACAAAAAGAGTAAAAATGCACCAGTGGTAGCCAAACCCTAGTATGTGAGAGACTTGAAAATGCTTGACCTTGGAAAGACAATGAATAATATTGTGAATATATTTGAAAAGCCTAACACACTGCTAAGAGCTTTCTGAAACCTCTCGAAGGGTCACCTCACTTCAAAGGACAGAAAGAAGAGGGACAGGAGAAGAGAAGCAAGCACTGAGTAATCCACATTCAGATCTCAACTCCCCTACTGCCTTAACTATCCATCAGTTCAGAAAGGGAATGTCATTACAACATCCCAACCTTACACCAAACACCATTCTGAATTTCTACTGAATTCTCAGTTCCCAATCTGGTGCTGGACACTGTTGAAGCCTAAATGACCTGGAGTGAGGCCTCTGTCCCAAAAACGAGGAACAGTGTCTCTGAAAGCAGGTTTCTTTCGCCTTGCGTAAACTCTTAAAACACCCTTTTCGTACTTAAAAAGCAAACATATTTAAGATGCTTTTGTTCTTTAGAGGCTTGTTACTGCATTTCTGTACCGCCTATTGCTGGAGGTTAGTGGCACTAAAATAAAACCAGCAGATGGGATTCTGTGATAGTTCTTCAAATTCTTCAATACAGTCAAGCATGTGTGCCTGGAACAGCTTTCACCAGCTGCTTAATGTCTCCATCAGCTCTCCAATCAAGCATTATCTCCAGCACAAATGGTAAGATCTTAAACTCCTCAGCGTTTCTTCAGTGAATGTCTAGAACTGCCTTCATCGTAGGATCATAGGATTGTTAAAACTGTTAGGGACCTGAGGACATCTCCACCCCAGCTCCTGCCCAAAGCAGGGTCAGCCCTGAAGTCAGACCAGGTTCCTCAGGGATTTAGCTAGTCTGGCCTGAAAACTTCTGACGATGAAGATGGGCCACAACCTCTCTGGGTTACCTGTTACACACGGTACACATGGATGGCTTGGCCATCCTCATGGTGAAGAGCTTTTCCCCACATCCAGCAGAAACATCTTTTTCAATTCATATCTGTTATCAAGTCATTGGAGGGCTTTAAGCACCTATAGGATTAAACAGACTGAAGGTGTCAGTGAGGTTGAAAACATTAAACTAACAAATGTTTATCTTGCATTTTCATTCTTATCCTTTTTCTCTTTTTTACTGAATAGTGTCCTTCAGACATTCTCAGCATCATTAACTCTACCAGCCCCATCACACCAGTGCTTCTTGGATCATCCACCTCAATTCAGTTTAAAATCATTCTGGTTCTCAACATCTTAACCAAACAAGAGAAATTGAATATAGGCAAAATAATTTTTGATCAGACTAAGAAAAAGAAAAATACAATGCCAGAACCATATAATACTTTAATGCTGCAGCTAAAGAAATATCAGTGGTTTTTATTTATTTTCTTAAAAGATTAGACTATCACATTTGTGTTAATTTTCAGCTAACATCCTCTGCTACTATGACTCTTATCTGGTCCGTCAGTGTGGTTCCACTGTGATACTATATGTTTATATATAGTTATATGTAACTATATATGTTTATATATAGTTATATATATATATATACACATATTTATCTCAAAAATGAAGAATTCAGGACTTAAAGAGATCTTCCAGGTCATGAAGTCCAGCCTCCTGCTATTACAGACAACCATATTATTGTATGCCTTTCAAAAATCTAGCACACAGTCCTCAGTGCAATTACATTTTTCCCCTGCTAGCTAGCTAGTTATTCCAAAAATCTCACTATGCTGATGTAGAAATACTTCTTATTTTCCTGAGACAGATATCTTTGTTTGATTCTGTGTGCTACAGTCAGACCCAAATCTGATTGGTGCTTAATTATCTGCAGTTATCTCTCAGAGGTTACAATTAACAAAACTGTAGGACTCTCAACTAATGAGTCTTCAATGCAGTGCTTGGACAAATAAAATTTCTGTGTCAATCACTTTAAAACCAAGTGCCAGTTACCACTAGTAGAACTTTTCTGTTTATTTTTCAAATGAGAAATAATTTACATTTATCACAGTGCTTTTCCCAGTTCGAGGATATATTTATCCCACTAGTAAGCAGACCTACCACCATGGAAATGAATATGCAAAGTGTCAGCTATATTATGGTTAAATTCACATCAAAAAAGCTTTGTTGTCTTGGATATAGCAAAGTATAATTTGATTCAAAATATAATATTACACTGGCTCAGCCTGTGACTGATACAATAATTCTACACTAGATCAATACATTTACTAAATATGCAGTAAGGAATGTAAATAAAGCAAACTAAGCTGTACGCAGGATGCTGCTGTGATCACTGTTCATCCTCCTCAACCAGTCACAGTCTGGCTGATACTGCAGGGAACAGGTTTGTAGGAAGAGCTGCACATGGGGCAGTGCTGAAAGCATTCAGGATTCAGACAATTAGTCTAAAAAATTTATTTTAGCTAACAAAAGTAGCAATACTGTTCTATAATACACCGTATCATTGAATGTACAGCTGCACATTAGCCAGAAAATGTTAAATGTTTTCTAAACTGAGACAGTATCCAAATACCATCTCCTTGGTCACAAATAATTACTTTGACAGAGATGAGAAGAAAACAAAATATTGGTTTGGTTTGTTTTGTTTTGTTTATTTATTTATTTAAGCAAAGATGGTAAATCATAACATTCATTTCCTGAATGCAGAAGATAACTTAAACATACTGTCCCAGAGTTTATAAGGAAGTATTTAGGAGATGGCGACCCCATCAGTTCCAGAAGCATTTTAAGCAGTCCAGGAATGATGGGCAGGTCATCAAAGAAACCATGCAACACCATTGCTTCCAGTTCAATTTTTCAAAATATCACACTGAGCAGCACAGCTACTTGTCAGGCTTAAAACTGCATAGTAAAACCAGCACTGTTTACCAAAATCCTGAGCAAATCAGCAGCATGTGGTATATGGACACGCACCTGCTCCAAAGGAAAAAACCTACAGAAGATGGGTGGTTGTCCCACCAGGTAAGGATGTGTGATAACTGTGCAAGAACATGTGCACAATTCTGAAGAATGCCAAGCTACAGGAAGTAGAAATAGTTTCTACGGATGACAAGAGCTCAGGGAAGAAAAAGCCAGAACAGTTAAAAATCATCCCAAGGAATACAGGTTTTAAGAATAAGGTTGCTGGAGGCTAACAAGAAGTTTATCAGCCTCCCCTGTAATCATCAGTTCTGTGATTGCCAACCATTAGGGCTGAATAGGTGTCAAACAATGCAGCAATCAGCACACAAGTATTTTTATGGATTTACAGAGTAAGTAAGAAGCAACTGCAGATGCTCCCCAAAAGTTTTTATGCTGAGGATCTGTAAATAAATCCATAGGACTTTACATAGAGGGTGGTGATGGCATTTGGTAATAGGTTACAGGTTGACATAATTACCCACCTACAGAACTCTAGACCTAAAATGACATTATTTGGGTGGTACCATACAGACTACAGAAATTCTGGAAATGAAGAGCAATGGCTAATGCAGACTAGTTTAATCTGGGGCCATCTGCCCTTCCTACGTAGTATGCTCTTGAAACAGCGGTTCTGCACAGCCAGCTCACCAAACTCACCTGACAAACATCTGCAGTTTTCTAATCCTTGATAATCATCAGAACACATGGCACAGTGGACAGTGATGTGCAAGGACTCCTTGGTTTTACATATGGAGATATAAGCTTTCTTCAAGCTACTCCCTCATAAAATACATACACTGAGTGTATGCACATGAGGTCTGACACTGAAAGGGATGCCAAAGATCTCAGGGCTCCCCATGTTTTGCAGAAGCCTCCCAGAGTGTAGCTGTGAACAGGTATATTTTAAAATAAAGATATTAATTTTTCTTGGTTACTTTTTTTTTTTCTAAGAATAAAAAAGTAGAATGATAAAGGGGAAAAATTGTTAATAAAAATGAATTTGAAAGTAAAAATATCATTGTGAATGTAATATTTAATATTGAAATCACTACATTTAACATTATATAGCCCACATTTTCCCATTTCACCTAGATCTATATTTGACATATGGGGACATAATAATGGAAATTAAATCCCATTGGATGAGATAACAGAACACAGTAGTACCTATTGTGTACTTTCTGAGAAGCAACTACTAAGGAGTAAAACCCTATTTATCAGGAATAATATATACGCATACCTTCACATGCGTATGAAAAAAAAAAATAATCAAGCAAATATTGGCAGATTAAACCTATTGTATGATGATTTAAAATATTCAAGCCACCCATACATTCATTTTTGTCAATGGTATGTGAGAAAATGGTTACAGAGTGAGTTTTGGATAAATGTGCAAATAACAGCTAAGTCTGATATAAAAGAATATACGGTCTCTCAGAATACACTGATAAATGAATGTTGAAAGACTACAATAGCATGTCATTTATAGTATAACATTATCATGGCAATTATAATGTAAATAACATATACAGAACATTATATAATCATTAAACCATTTAAATATCACCGTAATGTTAATTATAATGCATATAACATAATTTAATACTATTTATAGTTTATCTATTTAAGACTTCTAATTCTGTTATTTTAGACCAGAACAATTCCTTATCCTTACTTAAGAGAATTACAAACTGCTTTTACATAGTTCAGAATACTTACAGCCAATGGAACTTTTTTCTGTTATTTATTGGTTGTCCTATAGAAAGTAGGGAATAAAGTATTTTCAAAAAAATATATATATGTTTGGACAAATTCATTTTAATAGCATAGTATTAGCCTACCACTGGTAGGCATCCAGTCTTCAT
The DNA here is from genome assembly GCF_964035555.1 of Netta rufina. Classification (NCBI taxonomy): domain Eukaryota; kingdom Metazoa; phylum Chordata; class Aves; order Anseriformes; family Anatidae; genus Netta; species Netta rufina. The sequence continues at coordinate 34,484,095 of NC_140130.1, read as the reverse complement.
ATTTCACAATACCATCTTCTGATATTTTATAGCTTCCAGCTTTCTTACACAAACAACAAAACTTGTATCACAATTTTCAGTTAGCTGTCTTTCATGTCATAAAACATTCAAATTTGTGGTGAGGACTCATACGACTAGTATGAGAAAATACTTCACTTACAGCCATTGACAGAGACTTTGAAATAGCTTCAGCATCTCTTAAAAATGCCATTTGAAAAAGCAAAATATGATTAAATAAGCTGTATATATCTGTTAGATTTATAATTATTTGTAACTTTTTTTTTTTTTATTGAAACGAAAACAGACCTTAAAGTTGGATTTTTCATTTTCTAGTTCTTTGTGTTCCTTAGCTCGGTAACCCAAAGCTAGTATTTTCTAGTATTTTGTCTAGATACACAACATTGGCAGAGGCCCAGAGTCACCTGGAGAGGCTCCCAACTCTATGGTGAAGTGGGGAAATACAAACAATAAAATCTGGAAGAAACAAGCTTCAAAACCTATTACGAAGAACATACCTACAGGCAAGGGCAAAACAAAAGATAAGACTACAACAACTGAGCACAGAGGTAGTGCTTAGTGCTAAAATTGCTTGTAAGGGGGAGGTAAAGAAGGGAACAAGACAAAAGAGGGAGGAAAAAAGTATGAAAGACCAGGAAGAAAAGAAGAATAGAAGACTCAAATTTTTGTCCAGTTGAATTTAGCCTTATGTTTGACTGTGTTATATTTCTCTGGAAAATGTGTCATGGAGATAATTTTTTTTTTTTTTTTTTTTTTTTTTTTTGCTTCAAGCTGGTCTAAGAGCAAGATAAAGCAAAAATAGCCTAATAAGGCAAAATTGTTTAATAATTATACTTCTCTCTTTTTAATTTTATTTTTTATTAAGGAGTATGCATATTATAGTTTTCAGCTTTACTTATATTCTGACTTCAGACACTAACCCTTCTGAGCTTTTCCAAGGCCATCTGAACTTTGTGCTTAAGCCATACTCTTAGGACTCAGGTGAGTGCCCCTCTCTCAGCACATCTGCTGCCAACCAGCATTCAGAAAGAGGCAGCAGGACAAGATTCCAACCCAACAAGAAGTCACAAATTAAACTAACAGCTTGTGGCAAATAAATATAATGAGATAAAGACTTACAAAGAAGAGGAAAAAATAGAGAAAGGGCTCAGGATGAAAAAGGCTCATTTAGACTGCATGGAACAAAAAGATGAAGACAGGGTCAGAGATAATGACAGGTACAAACTGGTTATATCTCTTTTCCTCCTTGATTTGTAATACATACCTATATGAAAGCTAGCCAGCAACATACCAAGCTAGTAGATGAACAAACTAAACCAAATTGTATTTTACAGTCTCTAATCACTAACATAATCTATACGGCCAATGAGGTGTGATTATCACTGCCTATTTGTACTTACTATTGTGATTTTCTTATTTATACTAATGTATCTGCACCATCAAGCCAAATTTTTTCAGTGAAGCAGTCTCTGCTGGATTTCCTTGTAAAGGTCACACAGGAAGCCGTGGAGTTCCTGGAGTCACCACAGAGGCAATTCATTTAAAAAACAAAAGCTATGGATAGATACAAACCTATGTATCTATGTAATCTATGGATAGATTAGAGACATGAAGGCTACTATCATGAAATGAATAACAAAAAGTACACTGATGTACTGAAGTGAACCTAGCAGAGGACCAACAAATGGCCATGTGATGTAGTACATAGCTTTCCAGGAGAGGACTATTAAAGCAATTATTGGATGAAAGCAACGAATCTGTGAGTATGAAGCTCATATGTTTGTATTTAAAAATAAACTCTTCATGTATTATCTGAGCTGCTTAGTTGCAAATGAACAGGCAGTCATATTGCATGGTGATAACACCTTTATTTACAGAATTTAAGGCTGCGCTGAAAGTAATGAATAAATGATGAGTCCATTGGTGAAGGCATTCACTAATTAACAAGCAGCAGCTGTTTCTTTTTTGTCTTTTTTTTTTTGTCTTTTTTTTTTTTTTTTTCCGGGGGGGGGGGGGGGGGGGGGGGAGGTACAATTGATTAAAATTGCATGCTTCATTTAAACAGAATTTTCTTGTACTTTACCAAAGAGGGAGAGAAAACTTCCTTCAGATAGAGTAGTTGCTTTTCTGATTTATTGAACTTCTTTCCAGCTGAATACAAACTAGAAACCTATTCTGTTGCATTGAGTATAATATGCTGATCAGAAATAAACTGCGGTAAAAAACAGTACAACAAATTATTTCAGGCCTAAGTTATACTTCCTTTGCTATTTAATTCATGTATGTATATGCACATTCAAAGACACATATATATGTGTGTGTATTCAAACACATATATCACCTACAGCAAAACTACTTAAAATACATTTCTGCTTTGTGCAGCAGTGAAATATAAAAGCTCAAATGTGATTAGAAAGTATCTAAGCAGAGGCCTCCTGGTGGGATCTCAGCTCTTCAATGTAGTAAGCAAAGGCACAGTAAGATGCATTGACCGGAGTGCGAAGCTAATGAAGTACACACCAGAAACAAGGCATACATTTTAACCGGAGTAATTAATCTCTGGAACAATTTACCAACTACTGGAGAGAAGTCTCCAGTTATTCCAGCTTAGCTGTGAGTGAGAATTTGTAAAGAAACTCCTATTGCTTAGGTTATGCCAGAGGTTAGATGCTGCCTGTAATGATCTGTAGGAGGGTTTTATGCAACTTGTACAATAATACTTTGTAAGTAAAAAATTATTTTAAGCCAGCTCTGGTTACTTGGAAAGCTCAAGGATCATTACAAATGCATGAAGAAATCTCAGCTTTGGAAGATCTGCTTCTTATCAAATGAACCTGTTCAAGCTTACTTTACTGCACCTATATGAAATATGTTTTTTTATATGAAATATGAAATATGAAATATTTCTATATGAAATATTCCACACAACTGTTCATAAGGACTGTCCATTTAAAGCATCAAGTACATCTATGAAAGCATATGTTTACATTTTATGGAAACTCTTCAATTGTAGAAAAATGTCTGCAATGACTGCAGTGCCAAGTTGGAGTTACAAGGAAAAAGGCTCTCAGTGAAAGACTGATTCCTAAAGTCATTTCAGGTGTCATCTAAAAACATGCAGAATAAGAACTTCAGAAAACTTGAAAATGGGTTGCCTACTTCTAAGTATTATTCAAGACTCAGTTCAAGTATTATTTTTATTCAAGACTCAGAATGTTCATTTAAAAAAAATAAATAAATCTATTTATTATTTCCATTGCTAACATTATTTTAATGTTATTATCTTGATAGCAGAGCATCTGCCAGTTGCAGAAGTTATTCTTCCTTTCTGTAGCTGATGTCTTCCCAATGAGCACCTTTTCAACTGCAATTTTTAATAACGTCAGAAGTACATGTTCAAGGCAATGTTTTCGTTGACCAGTATCTCAGACATCTGAAAAGCAATATAATTCATATTCTCAATCAAAAAAAAAAAAAAAAAAAAAAAAAAAAAGCTTTCTACGTCCCAGGAAAGGGCATGCATCTACTTTTTTCATTGACAAAAACATTTCTGGTATCATAGTCATATTCTTCCTAAATCCAGAAAGCGTGAGATAGGCTACATGAGTTTCATTCTCACTTGATTACCTTGAACTAAGGTTGAAGGATTACCTTGAACTAACTTTGGCTAAGACACAAATTAAAAATAAAAATAAATAAATAAATAAATAAAATGAAATCAAGTAACATTTTATTTCTCAGTTTTAAAAATTATGTTACAGAGTCCTTTAGAGACTATTATAAATATAATTTAATCTACATAATAACTTTAGTCCATATTAGTTAATCTAAGTATTAAAGTAAAATTATGTGATTTCCCTCATGTCTGCTCAGAAAACACATCATGTTCTTTGAGCATTCCTATTTATTTATTTATTTAATCTAAGGAATCCTTGAGTTAAGGACTTAATTAAAAATAAAATAATTTTAAATTTAAATAAAGGATAAACTAAATTCTCTACTACTTACTAGTGGGGAACACAGAGATAACTGGACCATAAGCATGAGATCCTTTAGGACCAGTGACCTTAACTCAAAATCTGAAAACCAAGAGTAGGACACTCTTGGCTCACAGCCACCTTCAATATGACACGTAGCATATCCTCTAAAAAGAAAAGAAATTCTCATATGATCATTCAAATATTCCAAACATTTCAGCACATAGTAAGAGATCAGAAAGGTTTCTACAGTGTTTTCAAAACATATGCATTATTCTTCAAAATCAAATGTCCTCAAGTTCTGCATCACCGCACCCATACTGATGCATCTGTCAAATGTAGGCACCAACATGTAATCTATATTGGAACATAATGATTTTTTTTCATTAGAAGCTAACACATAAATTAAGACCAGAATACAAACAGTATAATCATTGCTGCTTCAGTTTAGAGTGGGGTATTTTCAGTTTTGCTCACGTCCCTAATAAAAGGTTTCATCTGAGGAGGCAGAAGCCATTCTTGCACTATAGTGGCAACTATGCTGCAATTGCTATACTGATACAAATTTTAAAACCATCCCATGTAGGAAAAAAACTAATTTGTACATAACTTTGCCTGTGTAATAGCTATTTTTTTGTGAAAAAAAAAATAAATAATGCAGATAGAGACATGAAAAGACATTTGTGCATATGAATACCTCTGTACATTTAGTTAAAGGAATGTTTTAATATTATATGTCTTTAGAAATAAACAAAGAAGAACAATATGTTTTAATTTACAGATCATCTACAAACATGAACAATAAAATACTTCCAAAATGTGTGAGTGAAGAGCAGGTTTACAAATTCAAAGTGAAATATTAATCATACTTTTAACAAAATACTTAAGTCCAACAAACTACACCTGCTATTTAACAAAACTGCTTCTTTGAAAGATCTGTGTTTATTAGAAATTATTTTTAAATTTATATATTATTAAATGCTGGATTTAGTCAAAGCAGTGTTTATGGACTACAAAGAAGCCAAGTGGACACATCATAAAAAATGCTGGTACTAATACAGTCTAATTCTGCCACCTAGTGACAAACTTCCCTACATAAATTTTCTAAAGCCATTACTATACACGTGGGAGTAAAACACCTTCGTGTCGAGCAAATGGAACAGTGTGCAGGCATGCAGCCATGCAACACCAAAAGCTTTGGTTCAGAAGCAATCAGTCTCCAGGAGGTTTCAGCCAGGAAAACCAGGCTGCAGCGTGGTGCCACCATGCTCCCACCTGCCCCTACACTGGGCCAGCAAGAAGCTGCCCAGGTGCAGGTAAAGCACACAAAAATTAGAGAGCAAAAAGGGAAGGGAGAAGAGGAAATATTAAAGCACTGATATCTAAATCTCTCATCCTGAATCAGCGATTTTCTTTTTTGTCTTTACGACCGAATGAGCAAAATCTGAACTTTACTGACACTACCATTTCACAAGTTCACAAGGAAAGGAAACAGAATCTGTTTTCTTCAAAATTAGCCTAAACATGAACAGCTATTTTTGTATACAATAATATATTATACCTATGTCTACTGCATTTTTGTTAAAGGTCATACACACCTTTACCTTTTCCATTTTGTGGTTTGCTCTCACTTCTCTAAGTGGAGAGAAAACACTTTGGCAATATCTAGCTAAATCTTCATCCACTGGATATGTTTCAGCAATAGCAAATAATGTCCTGTAACTAGTGCTAGATATAAGAAAATTTTAATATTAATCACGAAATAAAATTTACATGCCATTAATATTATATCTGTAAAGAATTAGAAGCATTCTTGCAATTTTGACCAAGGAAATCACATTTTCCATGGACAATGAAAGTCGTCCAAGAATTTTCTGGACTTTAAATTTACTGAATAATAATAAGTGCAGGAGGAAAAAGACAATTTTAATAGCTGTTACTCAGATAACTCTTCTCTTTCAAACCCTTATCCCCCATTCTGGGCATTTTCCTTCCCAGCCTGTGCAAGCACAATTGGATTTCAAATCCAGGTTGAGAGCCAAAGCAGGCTGGACACAGTGCCACAGCTCCAGATCCAGATATCCGAGTTCATACATTAGGGAGGTCTAAGGATGAGTGTGCAATTTTATCTCAAATTAGAACATAATCTGGTCACTGTTTTCCCCACCTAAGAAACCAAAGCCTACCTGGAAAAAAAAAAAAAAAAAAAAAAGCCTACCCACATGCAAATGTCAATGAGATTGGTTTGGCTGCTTTAAGCATTGTTTCTGAAAAGCTTTCCCCAGCACCACTTGACTTGAATTACATTTGTCTCGCTTTATTCTCATTTCATCAAACATGCATTGTTCCTCATTAAGTAGGAAAGTGTATACAACAAGGTGCTTTGTATTACGTACATTTTAAGTATAGGAGAAAGAAACCAAAAAAAGCTACATTATATTTTGCCAGCATGATTGTCTTCTCCTTTGCAAAGAATTTCTACATCAACAGTGAGGTAAACAACAGCAAATACCAAAGTCTATCTAAAAGAATTCTTACAAGTATTTTATTTTATTTTATTTTATTTTATTTTATTTTATTTTATTTTATTTTATTTTGTAGAAACTGTGGAAAGATTATGGTTTGCCCTTATCTTAGCGACCTGAGATGGCCTGCAGCATGATTCACTATGGGTGATCCCCCCACATCTGGACAGACTGCAACAGACCTTCATCATCCGTTATGTATTGCCGGGGTTAGGGCTGTTCTTAATGATTTATTCAATAGAGGACATGACCGAAAGTAACTGAAAAGAAAGAGTGTAAAAATAGGTGAATCTGAATATTCAATAGTTTATTGAATGTGTGAAATTCTTAAAAATAAACAATAGTTTAGTCCATCCAATTATATTCTGATCTGTAAAACAAGATACTACATTTAGGCACCTACAACAGGCAGAGATATTATGTTCACGTCTCATTTCAGAGGTTCTAAAAAGTTTAATTAAAGTAATTATATAAAGTAATAATAGATACTGGATTTCATTACCACAGCCATATAGCACTTCCTAACACATTGCAGAGCAGTTCCAAGGGCTGCAATATGCTTTAGCACTATCAAAGGAAAGAGTCTAAGTCATCTTTCTGGAAACTTTAAAGGTGAAATAAAAGATGTGAAATTATCTCAGTAAGAGCAACACAGTTAATGAGAATGCAGGAAAAATAATAGAGCAGCTATTTCTCTTAATCAAGGTGTAAAATTATATTTGCTTTCTTCCACAGAGGTAAACAGAAATTCAAGATCAAGAGATCACTCATTATCTAGCATTTACTTTTCTGCTTGCCTCTGAAAACTGTAACCAGGTTTGACCCCACATAAAGGGTGATGCTACCTTCAGAAAATAAACCACATTTCCATAATTCTTTTAACCACAGATGTCTCACAGATATATTAGTAACATTTTCTGGAAGAAAATTTGGCTGGATTTATATCAATGGCAAAACTCCCATTAAATTTGAAGGCCAAACATTTAGTTCTGCATCTGTAATGAAGCAGACGTTTGCACTAAATATTATCTGTATATATAATAACAAGGACTTGATTTGGCATGCTATAGCCATGCCAATTCACATGGACTTCCCTAACATTTTGGCTTGGATAACAGCTGTGGGGTAAATGCCAAAGAATGTAGACAGACTCCATTTAAGTATATAACAAAACTCCTATTGACCTGATTAGGGTAAGGATTTCGAAACATCTTGGACAAAATCAATGCAAAATGGAGGCCAAAGCACTGAAATGGGATTTTCAGGGTCTCAGTAGACAACCACAGCATCACAACAGCCCTGTAATGAAGCACAACCATGACAGTGGCCAAATGCAGCTGAGACAGAGCCATGTCACATGATGGCAGTCTCCTAAAGTCAAAACAAAACAAATTTTTCTTTTCGGAGCACATTGACCATTGCCAGCTCCCCGTGACAGTGACTGTCTGAGCAGAGTGAAACAGCTACGTCAACTCTGGCCCAGTTCAAACGGCACTGGGAAAAAAAGCTCAGTCTCAGCATGTGAATTCCGTCCTTTCTAAAAGGCACGTTTTCATCACTCACTTCTTATTTGCTGCACTGTGTTTTGCAATAATGCTGCATATATTTACCAGAAAACATCTGTAACAAGCAACAATCACGTTTTCACATGTCATGCTTCATTAATAAGTTATTAAGTTATAAGCTTCTTAAAACTTTCTAAGTGTAAGCAAGTACAAATTAAAGAAAATTTATTCTAGAGTTCACATGAAACAAATCAATAAAATCTGTGCTTACAAAGAAGCCAATAAATGTTTTTTTTTCTTTTCTTATTTAGAAGTAAACTAACTTCATGTGTAATGAACTTTAACTTTATATGTACTTATATGTTACTTTATATGTAACTAACTTTAACTTTATATGTACTGTTTCCATTCTGCGTATTCTAAAACGTTAGTAATATAAAATATCGGAAATATGAAATATAAAAAATATTTTTTTTAAAGTGGCAAATATAAAAACTAGCCACTTCAATTACATCCTAAAGAGGATGCTGGAATATCTTTAGAATACAGAAAATTAATTCTAAAGAGACTTTATTGTCCACCACAGCAACAATGACCGCTCTAAAAGTTTCATGGCTGCTGCCAAAAGTTGTAAAGAAAACTGAAGCCATGAATCTGCAGAACAGCTGCTCAGCCACACTGCTGCCACAGCAGGTCTGCTGGTCCCTGCTGCACCCTCTTCTGCAGTTTGAAACAGCTCTTGGTTTGGGATTAGGTAACTTGAAGAATCTCTGTAACTCCTCCTCAGACTCTTTGGCTCCTCAGCAACAAAAGCCTGCTAAACAGCAAGGTCTGAAGTCTTTCTGTCTACTTGGTCCCTTCTGCTCTGCCTGTAAAGCCCTCACTGCTACTATTTACCCCAGTTTGTAAATGCAGGCACTTCACCTAGTTCGTTTCACTGCACTGCACACCTTTCCCTTTCACTGCTCTACATCCCCTCCATATGTTGCACTTTACCTCCCACAAATCCAGAAATTCATATTCCAGCCCATAAAAATATTTCAGCATTCTCATTCAAAGAAAAGATATAACCATGCCACTAATACTTTCACATAGTTCCCAGCTTATTCCAAGATACTTTCCAGGGAATATTTTTCATTGGTTTACAAAGCAAAAGCACTCCCTGACAAACAGCCTAATGTTTCTCTCTCTTGCATTGCTGCAGCACCAGTTTTTGTCACCGCCCCATCAGACATCCTGGCCCCTACCCAAACATCTTGTCTGTAGTTCCTGTCATCTGGAAAAAAACTGTACTAACACTGTCTAGCTGACTCTTTATCTCATTTCAAATCCAAGTTCAAAATACCCTTTATTCTCTTCGTGATTAATTATCTCTATTTCTTCCTCCTCCTCCTGCTGTTCCAGCTCTGGGAAGCATGAAGTCTACAGTACGCATGGATGTTACACTAACAGCTTGAAAAGAAAATGCTGGTCTAGCTTTTTCTAAACATCATAAAGTGAAAAGAAAGCAGATGAAGATATCCCATTACATAGAAGAACACTGATAAATTAGAGTAAAATTCCATTTAGGCCTCCTATCATTTGTCTTCTTTAGAAGTCCTGGTGTTTAAGTAACACTTAAAGCCATTCTCTAAAACAGCTCAGGAAAAAAAAAAAATACTCACAAATGATTAATATAGCTACTAGTTTACTTTTTATATCAACATCCAAATGAAGAGTAAACAAACAGATCTGATGCCTGGTTGACAGGTTTGGGGATAAAATCGTAACACAGCTATACTACAGAAAATGAGATATCCAATGGTTTTATTAAGCAAATGCTGGTGATAAATATGGTAATATGTAAGAAAACATGTTCTGAGCTTTCATTTCAATTATGCAAGTTAGAGGCATTCTGTCTGTGCCTCCTGCCAAGCCAGTCCACCTTGTGGTCCTTCTCTGGAGGTGACCCAAGGACACAGGGTTCAAACCTCTTCACCACCTTCTTCTCTTCCTGCCTCCCAGTCATGGGAAGAAGCCTATTTAATTTACTTTTTCTCTGTTTAAAAATAAAATTTACTTAAATTTCATCTCAAGATAACCTGTATTGAGTCCTGAACTCACTGCGACCCTTTGGTAGAAGTAATACTCAGGCAGTTTGCATTCATTGCCATTGCTGAACTGAGCAAAGTCATGGCCTGCTGGAATGATAAAACAACTTCTGACCAATACAGACTGCACTGCACATGAAAAGAGAATATTTTCATGATAAGAACCTAATTCAGATCAATAATTAGCTCATTTGAAGGTGAGTGGAGGAGGGAAATAATGAGTCACTTGTTGAAGGAGAGGGAAAACAAGCAAAGGAAGAAAACATGGGCAGAATTAAATTACAACACATTTAAAAACTTGTAGGATTGTGCTAATCTGAAGCCATCCTCTCAAGGCACTAGCTATATGACCGCACTTCCTTATCTTAATAAATCTGATTGGAATTTTTAAATATATTTTTGTTATTATTTACAATATTACTTAATATGTAAAACGACCATGCTCTGTATTTTCAATTTATAGTAATTCAACAATTCGATTTATTGAATTCCAATTTCAATCTACAATTAGCAAACAAGAGAAAAGAATAATAAGAAGTGTCTTTCAAAGTTTTACACTAATTTATGCACAAATTAATAATCTCAAAACCAAGCAAGTATATTGCTTACACAAGCAAATGGCAAAATTTCAGCTCAAAAAAACATAATGTTCTTATTCAGTGCTGGGCAATCAGTAAGTTAAAACTAGACTTTTTAGTCTAGTTTTTAGACTGCTTTCAGACTTGAAACTAGTTTTAGACTTGAAACACTTTGTTCTAAACCAATCTGTCAGTACTTTTAAGAGCAGTAATGCAAAACTAATAATATTTTACCAGCCAACAAAACCGTAAGTGGAAATTAAAACACAACAGAAGTGTGACTCATCTGTACCACTACGGTCTATTGGATATGAAAGAAATTCTCTATTTTAGTTTTATGGTTTACTCAATAAACAGTCATATAGTCACAGTATAAGCAAGGTTAAATGTTGCTGCCAGGAGGCCAACGGGGAAGTTAACACACTCTTCAAAGAAGAAGGAAATTTTTTTCCACATTTGTTTGCTGTCTGTTGGCCAAGCACCAAGCTTTCATATTCATATGATTATAAAAAGCAACAGAAAGAAATTCCTGCAGAGTATTAAAGTGTCATTTTTAGCAATAGGACTTCATAAATCAGGGAGATGTTCTCACTTCTAGGATCTAACAGTGCTTGGTGCCGCCTCCCCCTGCAATCAGATCTAGAGGGCTTATGTATACACATTACTGGTTCCACTTTTATTATACACAAGGCTATCTATCCCATCCTGTCCCCTTCTCACAATGGAAAATCTCTGCAGTGGGAATTTAATACTGGCCAAAATCTAGTTATCACCTGACCCTCTAACTTAAAACATCTGCCTTGTCACCCCTTGGGAACGGCGGCACCAGGGCATCATGTATGGTGATCTGCAGGTCCAAGAGATGTCCTGGGCTTCTCCTTGTCCTGGATAAGTTCAAGGCCCTGGACCTAATTCAATCACAGGGAATAAACTAAGCTATCTGTGCAGGGAAAACAGAAAGATGCTTACTTCTGGAGGCCATCTGTCTTGTGAAGTACGCTGACTACATAACCCTCCTTTGGTCTCATTAGAAAAAATAAAAAATAAAAAATAAATCAAAGAGATGACAACTCCTGGTCCAAAGCACAGTGGAGCAAGTGGATATAATAGCAGGCACGTTAATAGAAATATGTTACTACCATACCTCTTTTTATGTTAAAAGAGAAAAATAGCAAGCCTTCAGGACAAATATAACTCAGGATTAGGAATATTTCCTTCACTTTTTACTGCAAAGATACAGTTCCACATCCCAGTGGTTGCACACCCAGGAGTGTTGGTGGGGATTGGCATCAAAAGATTTTGTTCTGGAAAATAGGATGGAAAGAGGATCTGTTCTCGATAGCATCTGCTGGTTCTCATTGAACAAGAATAAGTTAAAATTTTGCCTTTTAAAATGTGATTCACTTCACATTTGTATTTCATAGGCTTCATTTGCTTCACTGTAAAGAAAATTTTATTTGAAACTTTGTATTTAAAATGACATTCCTGAGAAAGAAGTGACACTCTTAAATGTCCATTGCTATTGCAAACTATTGCTGCCAAAACGGGGGAAGAAAAATGGAACAGAGAAGAAAGACCATTGTATTACCATTGATACTCCAATTCCAAATTCTATATAATATATGCAGAGAAAATCCTCAAAGATTTAATAGCAAAACTCCAAACAGTACCTATAGATTAGCAAGGCTTTAGTAAAGATACAGAATATGTTATGGGGTAGTTACTGCTTTGCTACAACACATTATCATAAGCACTTAACACAACAACACATAATTTAAATCAATAGGAAAGCTCTCATTGATATCTTTAAAAGCAGCTTATGCCCTAATTTACCAAAAGCACTCATCTGCATTGGGTGTTACTGTTATTTATTAAAATTAATAAAATCCTACCGTATTATGCTAAAAAGTACATCTTGTAAATCCTTAAGGGCCTGCTATAATAGCAGCAATCAAGAAGAGATGATCAAGAAGCCTTATCAGAAAGGGTTTGCAACATTCTGGGGGGAAGAGCTCTCTCTAAACAGCAAAGCTGAAGCAAAGAACAAGTGTGGTGGGACCGAAGGAGACATTCAGTAGGCTGGCAAAAAGGAGGTACCATGGTGGAGTGACAGAGCAGGACAGACAGAATGACATCCAAAGGTCAAGGTCAAGGATTGGAGAGAAAAGATTAGAAGCCAATACTCTGGAAGAAAAGGGCAGAGTTGCAGCAATGGGGCATATTGAGCAGCAACAAGAATTGCTTGGATGTCTTAATTTGCAAAGGCAATACTCAATCATGCTCCTAGCCCAGCCCTTGGCTGCATTCATTAGTCTCCTCGTTTGCCAGGGAAGCTGGCTGCAGAGAGCTGTTGGGCTGGTGTGCCCGGGAGAGGCTCAAAGTGCTCCATTGGATACCTGGCTGCAGATCAGGACAAAACTTGTACATGGCCCATTTCTGCACAGATAAAGAATTTAGAATGGTTAGAAACTTGTCCTGTTAAAACATTCAATATCATGAAAGAAATGTTTGTTTCATATTACTTGGCTTTCAAATAGTAAAAGTTGTTCTTGATTTGGTAACTTGCTTAAATTTGTTTTTTTCTATCATAGGTACAAAAAAAGTAAGAACAAAAAAAATGTTGAGCTATGATCAGAAATAGAGATTTATTCAGTGAACCAGAAAATATTGCTTATGTTTTGAAGACAATAAGTCTATACTGTAGCTGAAGAAATTAGAGAGCATATACTACTGCTATTGCATATGAAAAACAAGCAAAATGCAGGAAAATAGCAATAGCAATCTTTACTTCGTGTCATTTTATGCTGGCTTTTGAGGAAACACAACCTTTGTAGGATTGTGCTCTGTTAGTGCCCTCAGGCATTATTGACTTATTTCAACCACATTTGAGAGAGGTAGTGATAACAAGTTTGCAACAACTTTGTGAAATTAAACAAAGAAGGATGTAACAGAAAGCCAGATACATCATCAGGTAGCAAGGGATCCACTAAGGTCACAACAGGAAAAGTGGCTTCCAGCCTCAGCTGAACGTGACCTAATTCAGTGTCACTGAGCATGAAAACCAGATTCCTGTCACCTTCACAGACATCATGATCAATCAGGTGTGTCCCCACGGATGGTTTGTCCAAAGCCTGTTTTGTGGCACTGATCAATCACCTGGTCCTTCTGCTTTTCAGAGATGCTCCCGCAGATCACATTTGGTTTTGGCCCTCAAACTGGGCAGTCTTTGCTGCCAGGCACACTAAGTGCCAATAATCAGCCTGTTTTGTGAGCAGCATATAATTAAACTTATCTCGTTTGGATTGAGATATTCAGGCTGCTGAACAAAAGATTTTCTCCTACTTCTCTGTGTTGGTTTTCTATGCTGCTGTCATCAAAGAATGCATTAGCGGCCTTGCAGCCCATATGGTCCAAGGTTATGAAACAAGAAAAATCTGTAAGAGGCAATAACTTTTATTATATTACTTAATACAGAAAAACCTTGACACAGAAAAAGCACATCAGCATTGTGCTCATGGTCTGTTTGTCAAGACATTATCAGTATCATTGTTCAACAAAAAACTTGCCTCTGGAACTGAAATAAAAAATGTTATTTAATATTTGTGTTACAGTACAGATCAGTCAAGATTAGGAGGCTCTATTTTGCTACTTATGAGCCCTAACAGTTGGAGTTACTGTACATCAGTGCTTCCCTCCTCTTTGAAGACCACTTCTGGTGCTCTTGAAGGATTAGAATTGGCATTGCTCTGCTTTTTTTAATGTATTGAGACTATTCTAGATTTTTAATTACAGCAAAGATTGATAAAGGACTTCCAAGAAGAGTTAATACACAGACTACATAAAAAGACACGTTACTACTCTCTAAAACTCTGCGTATAACATCAAACCGCTGGCTGCTCCTGGCAGATGCTTTCCAGCACCAGTTTCCATGCGTCAGCCCGCTCCCGGCCCCTGCGCCCAGGGGTGAGGCCCATTGTGCTGGGATTAGCTGCACACATGACTGTCCCACGGGGACAATAACCACCCTGCGGCTCCTATTCACAGCCACTGGGCACAGGCAGGAGCCACAGAGGTCAGGCTCAGCGCTCTCTGTCCCATTTATTCTCCAGTCCAGCCAAGCAGCAGCAGGCAAGAGCACCAGCAAACACGCTGGCTGTTACTTGTCGTCTGGCTTTTTTTTTTTGTTAAGTGCAAAAACTGCTACTGCTAGACGTCTTTTGGTGCAGTCACCGGTATTTTGAAACTTGGACCAACTTTAAAATGTATTCTCTTGAGGCTCATTTGGGTTATTAAGTGAGTTGGAGTGGGACGATCTGAGAACAAAGCAGGCAGCTGCACCCCATGACTGAACGTCAGCCCAACTTTTCAGCCGAAATACTAATCCTGAAGCAAGCAGGAATGGATTTCCTCAGGCTTACAGGGCCTGCGTGACCTACCGGTACAAAGGGCTCCCTCCATCATCCTTAATGTGCTTTTGCTGGATGTAGTATATGTAAGAAAAATGGAGTTTTTAACATTTTCTCCAGAGATCCACTGCTTTTCAGAACTGCTTGACTGCAGTGATGGTGATGAAGAGGAAATACTAGAATTTGGAGATGATTTACAGCTTAATCCTTTTGATGGCTTGCCTTACTCTTCCCGTTATTATAAACTTATGAAAGAAAGACAAGAACTTCCAGTATGGAAAGTGAAATATACTTTTATGGAAAGTTTGCTTCATAATCAAATTGTGATTGTGTCAGGAGATGCTAAGACTGGCAAGAGCTCACAGGTGAGTATTAGAAAATACTTTGTTGAGCTTTTCTTATTTTTAGAACACTTATTATTGTACACTTCTCAGAGATACTATTAATATTTTACTACTTGCACAAGTTTTTAAAATAGAAAAAAAAATGTTCACTTTACTGTTCACCTATACTAGATGCATCAATATCCAGATTTATGTTATCCTGGTGTCTGGTTTTGGTTAGTAGTGGGCTGTTGCTACACTGAGTGCTGTATGGCATTGTAATATAAAATAAAACAGCATCCAGTTCGGAAGAGTTCAGCTGCAGTGCAGGCACACAGCTGTGCTGGTGTCCAGCAATTCTGTGTGTAAAAACAGATGTGCAGCCATCTATCATAATCTGAGGTGTTAAGGCCAGAGAGAGTAAAGTAAAAAAGGTGACAGAAAAATCAGGCAAATATAGATGTAAAATGTATATAAAAATACACATTTGAATAAGTTTCTGCAAATACTTAGAGGCAATTGACACTTACTTTATGTTTCTCCATAAAAGCCATTTTTACATAGTTGATGGTGTTTTTGAGGCTTCAGGGTAAGCTGTGCACTCAGTAATAATAATTTTCAGCCTGTGATTGTCTACCACAGTGTCATAAAACAACTAGCAACAATCTCAAGCTACAACTTTTTACATTCTAAATACTAAATTTTAAAATTTCAAACCCTTTCTAAATACTGGCATGTGCATTAACTACTGTATCTTAAAATTCAGAACCAAATATAGAGAGAGGGAGAAAAATGTTGTATAAAATATTCTTGTATCTATCAGTACATGTACTGCAAATTTTTGTTTTTTTCCTATATGATAACATCACATCTCAACTTGAAAACCTACCAACTATATACTTTAAAACCCGTTACAAAACATGTCAGACACAATCCTTCCGTACTGATGTTACAGGTGCATTTCCACTGTCTTCAGAGAGTCCAAGGCAAAGTCTAAAATAGTCTAGGACTTATTTCAAGTTGCTTTAGTATTTTATCAGTAAATCATTCCTTTGGCATTTTGCTGGCTGCTATTTTGCTCAGCTGGAAAATTTTATCATCTCCTCCCTTGTATTGACTAAACTTGTCATTTTATCCTTTTTGTCCATCATCACATCGAACAGCAAGTGGAAATGGTAAACTCTGCAGTACCTCTGTTGGATTCAGCTCATATCCTTACTTGGAAAGCATGGTTTTGATCTGATTAATGTTATATCAGGAAAGAAATACAGTGGATTTGCAGGCAGGTCATAAAAGAAGGTGGAGAAGTTCTCAGGGAATGAAGGACTGAAATCAGTGGGGCTGTTTCTCAGGGAGAAGCCATAGTCTTTCTCTCACTCCAGCTAAGAGCAAATGGTTTTTCAAGAACACATGATTTACAGAATTAATGGGAAATGCATCACTGAAACCAAGATCTCAGTTGACTCCAAGCATATACATATCTAATAGGGCTATTAAATTCTACTGTTATAATAATGTATATAACAACCTAAGTCTGTTACTCCAATAAGCAGAGAATTGTCAAGCAGATATTATCAGCCACAGTATGAGTGTTTATGACTGGGAATCAGGAGGAAACTTTCCTGCATGTAAAGCTATAGGATAGCTTACTGTTACAGGGCTTCTCATACTTGTCAGAGACTGATGCTGGACACTGCTAGAGATCACATATGGAACTAGAAACATTATCCTTCAACTAAGAATTCCCATCTTTCCATAAAACATGCAAACAGCGCCTGGGGCCTGGAATATTTCTTGGAGTGGGAAGTCTTCACCCCCTGTAATTGACTGTGATTTATATAAAAGAAATTTTGTATAATAATAAACTACTTATTAACAACCTTTAGCTCTTTCAATTGTCCTAAAACAGGTTTAACAAGATGTAATACATTACTGGCTGTTTAACCATTTTTATAAACACAAATAACTATACAGAAATAAATCATATCTGGATGATGTTGTCACACCTAGTTTACATATATTAAGTAAAGCAAGGGATTTGAAACCTCATCTTTTCACTGAAATAATATTTACAATGGAATTGTACATTCTTATAGCAATAACACACTGATTTAGTATTTTCCAGTATTGATTTTCTACAGTAAATATATAAGCTAGAGAGCTACTGCATAACTTTCTGGAACAGTTCAGCTTCAGATACCTTGTTTGCAGAGTAATTAATCTGCAGTTGTTATTTATTTATTTATTCAGGCATTTATCAGTTTGAAATCCTCTTTCTCCTGGGACACATTCCTCACACAAACACCTGAATTCAGCACTCAGTGGCTGGGTTGCTGCTAAGCCAGCTAGAAGCCCCTGCCAGCAGATGCTCACAGTGACACTGTCCATGCTACCTGTTCTCAGATGCAATATATTTTCTCCTCAGCAATATATTCAAACTATTCCAAGTCCAGTTGAGAAACTCCCAGATGGACCTTTCGGCCCATGTCACTTCAACTCTTGACCATTTAAGAGATTCAGGCTCTTGACATTTAACTGGTGGATATTTTCCGTGCTCATCTGCCCTTAGTCAGGCAGAGAGTAAGCACCGGGCGCTCAGGTCGATTCAGTTCTTCCACAGTCTTCTCAGAGTACTTCAGGCCTCACCTGGAGTACTGTGTCCAGTTCTGGGCTCCTCGGTACAAAAAAGACAGGGATCTCCTGAAAAGAGTCCAGTGGAGGGCCACAAACTTAATACGGGGCCTGGAGCACCTTCCTTATGAGGAAAGGCTGAGAGACCTGGCTTTGTTCAGCCTTGAGAAGGAGGACTGAGAGGGGATCTCATCAATGTGTATAAATATCTGAAGTGTGGGAGACAGAGGGATTTGGCCAACCTCTTTTCAGTGGTTTGTGGGGACAGGACAAGGGGCAATGGCCACAAAATGGAGCCCAGGCAGTTCCGCACCAACATGCGAAAGAACTTCTTCACGGTGAGGGTGACGGAGCACTGGGACAGGCTGCCCAGGGAGGCTGTGGAGTCTCCTTCTCTGGAGATATTCAAGGCTCATCTGGACACCTACCTGGGCAACCCGCTCTAGAGAACTGCTTTAGCAGGGGATTGGACCCAATGATCTCTGGAGGTCCTTTCCAACCCCTACAATTCCGTGATTTTGCATGACAGCCTCTGTTAAATGTGTTAAGCACTGAAGATGCCCGTTTTCTTGTTCGCTCACAGATCCCCCAGTGGTGTGCTGAGTACTGCCTGTCCGCCAGCTACCGGCACGGCGTGGTGGTGTGTACCCAGGTGCACAAGCAGACAGCCGTCTGGCTGGCCCTGCGTGCAGCTGATGAGATGGATGTCAGCCTTGGCCATGAAGTGGGGTACTTCGTCCCATCTGAAAGCTGCTGTTCAACAGAAACCATCCTGAGGTTTGTGCGTTTGGTGTGGTTTTATCCCTTCAGGCTAGTGCTTGCCTTACAGTTCTTTGCGAGGATGCTGCAAAGGCTCACAGAGGGCAGCAGCCCAGTCCTTAGCTCTTCACAGCCCCGTTGCACTAACACAACAGGATGGACAGCCAACAACTGCATGTGAACAGTGATTTTGTGGCAAAAGGATTTTGTATCCAGATTGGGGAAAATCAAAACAAAAAACACTGCTTTGTAAAGTTGCTTCTAGTATTTTAAAATGTAACTGCTGGAGATTTTGCGATTAGCCAGCAAACTGTAAAATGCCTGAAAGAGGTATTTTGTATTTAATTGCAGTAGGGATTTAAATGATGTAATGTTAGCATCTGCACAAAAATTCATTAACCATCTCAGTAAACTCCGTATCCTTCTACTGTTTCTTTCTCTGTGTTCCAGTACAGGAGTGTTTGTAGCCATAAAAGAAAGCAAAGCCAGAATTTAAAAGCAATCAAAATTCTCTCTAATTGAAAAGGAAAATTCAGTAATGAGAAAAGCACTGTGGAAGATTTTTAAGGGATAAGAAATGTACATGAAATGTCAGATACAGATAAATAACAGCAGCAACACAAGGATCCAGATTATGAGCCACTATGAAAGCTCGATTTGTTTTCTCAGGTTATTTAATATGGCATATTAATAAATGACTATAAACTTTGAGCCTTTTACCCAGCCACATGAGCTCCCCCTGATTTCCAATGCAGGCGAGGGTACTCACCACTTCTAAAAATCAAGTTCAACTGCTTTTCCTTTTGTGTGTCCTTTCTCTTTCATGAAGAGATGCTTACCCCTCACCCTGCAGTATGCTGTGTATCATCTGCACCTGATGTGAAAGGGAGATGAGTCCTATCCTTACACATATTGAAACCTGGTTCAAGAAAATTCAAAGTCCTACTGAGCAACACAGCACAAAATAATATGCTTTGTAAAAATTTTGAGTAGCAGGAATAATAGGAAAAAAGTGGGAAAGGCCTTACAATATGAATTAATCTCTCGTCTTGCTTCTAGCAGTGCCTCAAGTGTGTCTGTACGCCTTCATTTCCTTATCTGAAAACATTAGTTCATAGCTCAAGGATTAGTTATTGCATGCAATATGCTTAGATAGTTTGGAAGGTGAAAAGCAATATAAGTTATGATTTTAGGGCAGAATTATTTCTTCTTTTGCCTAGAGCATCTTTTCAACTGTAGTTTCATTTAGCATCATTGACTTTCATTGAGTTTTTAGCCACTTAGAAGGGATTTAAAGAGGAAGCTGAGACAGTGATACCATCTACAAAATAGGCAGTATTCATTCTTATCAAATCTTTCTTAGTAGAACAGAAAGAGCAAAGCTGTCCCCAAGACCTTGAATTAATTTCTTAGAGTAAAACCTGAATATTCCAAGAAACTTTGTGCAGTTTTCTGTTTGCATGATGCAGATACTGTACAGATGATATGCTACAAAGGGAAATGATGTCTGCTCCTCTTCTGAACTCCTATGGAGTCATCATCCTGGATGACGTGCATGAGAGAACTGTTCCAACTGATGTGTTACTTGGCATTCTCAAAGATGTCTTGATATCAAGACCAGAACTGAGGCTGGTAATACTCACTGCACCTCACATGTCCATCAAACTGCAGAATTACTGCGGCAGCGTCCCCTTCATAAGAGTGGAAAGCAAACACCACGCAGAGGTTGTATATTCCTGCAGCATTCAGGAAAACCATTTTCTGTCTGCACTGAGACTGCTCTTTGAGATACACCACTCAAAAGAGAAGGGTGACATTGTGATCTTCCTGGCATGTGAACAAGTAAGTTATTAGCTCATTCTAGGATTTCTGATTTTAACCAAGAAAAAATTTACATCTGTGTTTTTATATGACCTATAAATATCTTGGTGCCAAAATTTAAGATGTTGGACATTGCCAACAGCTTCATTTCAGTTTTGTTGTTGTTGTTGTTGTTGTTTTCTGCAAAGGTGTTTTTGTATATATAATGCTGCATTATCTGCCCAAGGAAGTGGTAGAGTCCCCATCCCTGGAGGTATTTAAGAGACATGTGGCTGTGGTTTAGTGGTGGATTTGGTAGGATTAGGTAGTGGTTGGATGTGATCTTATGGGTCTTAACTCAAATGGCCCTATGGTTCCATTATTATGCATATAGTGTAAACTAAGAATCTATCAATTTTTTGTAGGTTTGAAGAAAAGCCATCCTGTGTGATGTAAAAAATAGCAAAGGTGGCATACAGGGACAGGAGTCACAGATGTAGGGAGTTAAGCCCTACATCTAGGTTACAATGCATTATCACACTTTATTTTATCTCTTTTTGGCAGGAATGGACACGTCCAATTCGCATAAACATCCTACTTCACATGAATGTTTTTACCATAAACCTGCCTACAAGGTCTTTCCATTTGCATTCTCTTTTACAGTTGCAAACTTCCCAACCATTTGTGTACACAGCAGCAGGAGGCAAATGTCACTCCAGAGGTGCTGCAGATAATTCAGGAATCCGTATGGATTTAGCTGTTCTAAACATTGACATCTCTGAATCCCTGAAGTGATGCTCTAAATTCATTGCTGTCAGGATTGCATAATTAGGTCCTTCTCAGAAAAATAAATAAATAAATGAATAAATAAATAAATCGTAAAACTTTATACCCATCAAACCGATGTGCCTATCAATGTGCCTGTATTCAAATAAACATTTTAAAACTTGGAATTATTTTAAAATATTATTATTTTAAAATATTATTATTTTTAATTTCCTGATAGTGGTCTCCATCCTTCCACTTCGTACAATTAAATCTGCTTTAGAACAACAAATTAACTTTCATAGCTCCAGATTTGTGAGATAATGACTTTTCACAGGCAAAGATAAATCACTTTGAACTACCCAAGGGTTTTTGGTTTTCTATTTTTCTTTTGATTTTATTCTTACTCATTGTAAAAAAAAAAGGGGGGGGGGGAAGGATATGTAACATTTTTAATGGTGCTAATAATCTGTTATAAGCTTCTTAGACACAAATTTTGCAAACATTAATGAATTCCCTGTATCAGTTCCTATGATTACAATACATAATGTTAGAGAGAAAACACAGTCTTTCTGTTTGGAAGTTCTGGGAACAAAGTTTTATTTCTGTTAAAAACACTTCTGATAGGCAAGCCCCACACAATACTAAAATAATAATTCACTTATTGCTGAGAAGAGATGACTTAGTTTTCTCTCTCATGATGAACAAAATTCTTGTTATGAATCGCTACCCCACAATTCACATCCCATGTGTTCTTGCTTAACTGTGATTTAAAGTTTCAGCTTGCTAATGGCTCGCTGTTTGCTAGCACTCAACTATCTTTTCTACTGAACAAAAACATGAATGAACCAAGAGCATTAACATTTTTGATGTTGTCTTGGTGCCAGTCTTGCTATTAGATGTCATTGCCATACTTTTATAAGATTTTTTTTTATGGGATATTGTAACTGTCACTGCTTCGAATGTAGTATCACTCTCAAAGAGGAGCTCAATGTGTTTTTTCAATTTTGAAAAATATAATAAATTAATAATTTTTTTTAATAAAAAAAAAAAAAGCAACACTTCAAAACTGAGTGAGTCTATGCCTTTTAAAAGTCATGCACAAAGTAAACTCTATTTTTAGAAAAGACAAAACCAAAACCAAAAAAAAAATTTAAATTTGTTTTTGACCTCTGAATTTGTGACTGTTTTTAAAGGTGGTGCTCCGTTAATGTACCTTAGGCGCATTTTATCGACTTTATTAGTCTCCACAAAATTTATTATTAACTAAGAAAACACAATAAAAACTTATATAAGTTTTATATAATAAACCTCACCAACAGCTCACCTGAGTATCTGTTACAGCATTTCCAGGCCTGCACACATGAAAAATTTGCAGCAAAATAATCTTTTTTCAGAACTAAATCACAGATGTGGATGCATCCTACATGTCCTATATACATAAAGGTTAGAGGCCATTTCATAATTTCTCATTCTTGATGTTCCTGTACTATATTTATGCACATCTGTCTTCCCCTGGAGGTGGGTTTGGATAAGATTAAAGCTGGAGAGAACTGTTTAGGAAATTGCACAGGAGAAAAAGACATTTCAAAAAACAGCCCGGATTTTCCATGGTCTACATTTAGTGGAGACATTTGTTAAATTCTCATATATACTTCTATTCCATTTTGTTTTTGTCTTGTAATGATCATTCAGTCAGTTTTAAATGTTGTTATAGTTCGATACATGGTTAAAGTTCATTTTAGATTAAAAATGTTTTGAATATTGATATTTGTTTTTCATATTGATGATAAGAAAATAATCTTTCACCTGATTACAGGAAATTGAAAAAGCCTACCAAATTATCAGACAGGAACAGGCTAATTTAAATCCTGACCTTGGAGAACTCATCCCAGTTCCTTTATATCCCACAAAAAGAGACTTAATTCCCAAACCAAATCAAGACAAGCAGAAATGCTACAAAAAATACAGAAGAAAAGTGTTGCTCACCACAAGCTTTGGAGAATCTTTGATTTGGATTAAAAATGTAACCTTTGTCATTGATGTTGGTGTTGAAAGAAGAAAGGTTAGTAAAGATAACCAAAATCAGGATGCCAAAAATGAAAAATGCATATATATATATATATATATTTTTTTTTTTTCAGAGTGCAGAAAAAGGAAAGGTATAATTGGTGCAAATGGTTTCTAGATATATGTATATTTCAATTCTTTCATAAATCAGATTGTATAACATGTTTAACATTCCAATTCCCAAAACGTAAATAACTTTCAAAGACATCGGTACGTCTTCAGTTTCTTAAAGACAGAGCAAAATACAATTTGTTCTTGGCTACCTGCTGGCATTTTACCTGGTTTAGTAAATTAACCTCATTCCTTGTTTCCTTAATTCCTGTGTAAGCAGTGTAGTGCCACAAATCAAGTAACACAGAAGGGGGCTCAGACAGGAAACCACTTCTTTTTGGAGCTGCTTCTGCATATGTACTTCCATTCAAGTAGCTCAAAACATTGCAATTTATTTAAGACCTTTTACAGTTCATTCTATGTCCTCAGTTCTTGTTTTGCGTGCCATCGTCGGAAGAACTACTGCAGCTGCAAAACTAGATCTTATTTCATTTATTAAATTTGTTTAAAAAATGATGTGAAGTCCTAACGAATGAGTGACTGTAGGAACAAGTCACTGCATGAGCTGGAAAGCTGCACTACTACAGGCTTTATAGCTGCCCTACATGTTCTGCTAGACAAAATAGGCAAAAGGAACAATATCAGAGGTTCTGTACATAATCTGCTATTGAATCACCCAAATTGAAATTAAGTGTTCCTAAACTTTTCAAACAGAGATGACTAATGCTTATTAGCCTTATGGGTTAGTTCAGGCAAAAGGCTGAGAACTAACACTGCCTCTCATTTTCATTACAATAAAAAGTGTCTAAAACTGGCATTTTTAAGGGTTCTCATTTGGGGGTTATAAAATAACTCAGCCTCAAGTCAAGGAAAAAAAATGTTCATACTTTTGTGTGGGAGGAACAAAAGTCTAAATACAGTTTTCAATTAGACTATGCATAACCCAGTTATTTCTGAACTACAGTTGTTGTTTCAGGTGGATGACTGAAATGAATTTCACTTCCATTTTCAGTTGGATGGAGATGAATCTCAATTCCACTTTAATTTGAAGCCTAAAGTAGAAGTCAGTGCTTCCAGATTTCTGTGAATCTAAAATATGAAGTGATGGGAACAAATCAGTTTCAACGCAGTCCTGATGGCTGTCAAATCACCTTTATCAATTACACAGTTTCTACCCTTTAATTCAATTACTTTGTCATAACAGCTGAAGCTCAGTCCTCTAGTATTCATTCCTCAGCAAATCAAACCTACATTCAATCCATATGGCTGGAAGTCAGTTCAATGTAGGCAAACGTTTGTGCAGAAGGAAATCCCACATAAGTCTTGCAGTTGGGATATATAATGAATTTACTCAGTGGAAAATAAATTTGTCTGTTGCACTGAAGCACATTTTATCTTTTGATTGAAATCTTGCTTAAAGTAGACAAGGTTGAATGAGATGACTTGACTAGAAAAATGCCTTACCCAGCTCTTGCTGTATTGTACAGAAACTTATGGACATCACCTGGTGGTTGGAAAAGTGAGTAAATCAGCTCCTTATTCTGACAAAATAAATGTAAAATTAAGGAAAAATAAATACAAGGGGACCTTGTAAATCCTCATTACAGTCCTTGTGTCCTGTGCTGAACTGACAGATTTCAGAATTAAGACAAAAATCTGGAGTTATGGAACAGAATTTTATCAGGCAGTGTTGGGATTCTGTCATTGAAAGAAATAAACTTTTTTCATGCTTTTATTAGTGATACCATAGTTGCATTTTTTTGTGCTTTAGTACGTTACATTTCTTCAGAAAAAGACATCCATCTTAGAGAATACTTACAGAGCTATTGCAAAACTTAAGCATCTGTCAATTTATCAAAGTGTTGACTGTTTTCATTCCCTAGCTGGTGAAATATACGGTATAAAAAGAAATGAAACTGTTAGTACACACTGGATTCGATAACCTAGACAAAAATGCAGTACAGAGCAATACTTTTGTAGTCTTCACTTACTTATCTGATGTTTAATATCTCTTTTATTTAAAGGTGTACAATCCTAGAATCAGAGCAGACTCTGTTATAACGCAGCCAATCAGCAAAAGCCAAGAAGAGATGCATAAACAAATTCTGGGCATGTCTTCATCAGGTAGAATTATTAGCTCAAAATGCAAACCCATCAGCTTAAATTATTAATAGGATCAATGTGACAATGCAAACAAAGTAATTTTCCTGAAAACTCTTCCAGGAAAACTCTTCTGCTTGTATCCTGAAGAATTTACACACAAAGAAATGAAACCAGATTTACCAGCCAAAATACAGGAATCAAACCTGACTAGCATGGTTCTCTTCCTGAAGAGGATGGATATAGCAGGCTTAGGACACTGCGACTTCTTAAGTAGGCCAGGTAATGATCATGCACCAATTTTCCATATAGTTTATATTACTTTTGTGGTTATTTAAAGATTAATTTTGCCCTGTTATTCACAGTACTGTTTTTACTGAAGTACTTGTAATCTCATTGCCACTGTTTTTAGCACTTACCTACTAGAACAACAGTTCATAGTGCAATAGTTGCACTTAGAAAAATGGTACCCGATATGAACCATTTGCTCTGAAAAAGACCATCAAGCATCTGAATGGAATTGGAATTAAAAAATAAAAAATAAAATAAAAAAATCAATATTTCAGATATCTTCTCATCTAGGTTTCATATTATTTTCCTGGAGCTCACAAAGAAAATTTGTGTCCCATTGTACAAGGCATCGTACAGATACCTAACAAAATATATTCCTTTAATCAAAAGTTTACAACCCAAATAAACTACTATTGTTACCTTGGAGATACATTTAGAGGAATTCAGTTCTCTTCTTATCCTCCAGCGTCTCCAACCTCAAATTTACCATAAGCTGTTGCTTAAGGACAATATTATTTATAAAATAAACCCAAATAAACTTTCAATATTCGGCAGGAAATACTCTGAATTTTGAGTTAAGAGAAAGTGGTTGTTTTATATTACTACTATTATTTTTTATTTTGCTGACTTCATATTTGGGGGCTTTTTCTACAAAAGAATATTCTCTTCTGTTCTGACCTACCTCAAAATGCTGTTGATTTGAAGCTAATTACAGTGAGGGAAATACCACGGATATAATTGTTTTGGAGATCATGTTGCTAGTTTCATTTATGATCATTTTCCAGTGCAAATAAGAAGACCTTTCATTATTGTCCTCCTTTTCCCTCTACACATGCATGGAATTAGAACAAACACTTGTCCTTCACATCCTGTGCACCGTAACAATCAGTGACAAAGTTTAATTCCCACTGTTGGGTGTTGTGCTACATTCCAAGTGGAATTTTAAGTGAAATTTATTCTGCTTTTCCCTTGTCTATCTGCTTTGCAAAAGCATACCTAACTGAAATGTTGAAAACAAACAACCAAACAAAAAACACCATTGCCCTCCTGAGCAGTAACTAGTTGAAGATTGATGAGAATCAGCAAGTATTTTGGCCTTGTGAGTGTCACCTCCTGTGCTGAATCCAGGAAACCTTCATGGAAAATGGTTATGGAACAGAGTTGGTTTCCACTAAAGTTTAGAAAGAGTTTTACTAAAAATAAAATAGAAATAAAAATCTAAAATATATTAGTGCCTTTACTGCATATGAAGAAAGCTGTTCTTGAACTGTAGAATGAATTAGTAATGTTACACTAGAAAAAGCATTCAGCATTTTTGGATTTAAAAGCACAATGGAGATAGAGTTGGTATTCAGTAAGAACAAAATGCTAGAGGCATTTAAGGATTTCACAGATGTACGAATTCTAAGTTTTTTCTGTATTTTGAGATAATGCAGCTGAAGAAAGGGTCTTGCTGATGTGTACAAAATCGTAAAGGCATTTGATGAATGCGTCAGCTTCATTTGGATGGGCATTAAATATGAAAAAGTTTTTGCTAACTAGATGAAAAGTGTGAGTTCAAGGTATTGAGAAATTTGAGGAATTACTGAAACAGCGTGAGGAATGTTAGATACATTGCTTGACCAAAGAAAAAATCCCACAAACACTGTAGGGAGTTAACTGAAATGGGATGAGAAAGTCTGCAGAAACTTCTGGTTTTCCTGTCTCATGGCCCCACAAAATTAAACATTTGAAAAACTGCTTTAATTGTGTAATAAAACTCTTCCCAGTTTATCCTAGGAAAGACCACACAATGACTTTATTTGCCTTGGGGCTTTCTGCTTCTTAGTGGGCAAACAACCGCTTTCCTACTAAAACTTGAGCTGTATTCCTACTGCAGCTCTCCAGAGATGGCTATAGAAGCCACCCTGCCAGACCACAGACAGCTTCAAATACCTGGTGCTAAATACGTTTGTCTGAAAGAAACAGGA
The DNA here is from genome assembly GCF_964035555.1 of Netta rufina. Lineage (NCBI taxonomy): Eukaryota > Metazoa > Chordata > Aves > Anseriformes > Anatidae > Netta > Netta rufina. The sequence goes on along the minus strand of NC_140130.1, from coordinate 34,456,236 downwards.
CTACTGATGTAAGGGTATTTGTAAGGGGATTTAGTTATTTCACTGCACCTGCCAACAAACTCAAAACATGTCAAGCTTTCAAGCAGTGAAGACCTCCTTTTGGGCCCTGCACCCTCCCGAGAGCTTTGGGTCAACGATCCCCACCTGTGGAAGCCCGAGTTCCCTCACCTGAGCTTGGAACCCCTGACCTGCACACTCAGTGGCCTGGTGGCTAAAGCAGCAGGACAGCACCCAGGTGAACCAGAGACTGATTAAAGCCACATCCTGGAATTAAACTGGTACCCAGTTAGACTGGTATCCAGTTCATTTACAGCCCTGCAGCTTTTTCATCAGTAGTCATAAGGTCAAGTTAAACCTTTGTGGATTGCAAATTGCAGGGGAGTGTTGCAAAAGAGGTGAAGAGAAAGCTACCAGAGATGGAAAGCATCCTCTCCTGTGCAAGAGATCCCAGCTTCCCAAGAAAGCTTCGTTATCTTTGCAGCAGTTCAGTTTAGTTGCATAAGCCTTCTGTAGTCTGCAGTGATGAGGAAGGCTGAAGAAGACAAGGAGGGATCTCCAAGATGGTATACAAGCCTAGAGTGGAGATGATAAGCAACAAAGCTCTCAAAATGAAAGCCGTTTTGCCCATCTTCAGCCAAAGTTGGTACAAGACCAACTGGAAAACAAAACAAAAAGACACTGCAATATTTCAGTATGCTCTCATTTGACCTAGTCAAATCAGTTGCTGTTCAGAGGATATAGGTATTAAAACCAGAAATAGCCTATTTTTTCCTCTGCATAGTTTGTCCTGAACTTGACTACTTAATGGCTCTTTACCTCCTTGATTTCCCTTTGAGCAGAGGGAGCAAACATATTGCAGTTCCCCTGCACCGTTCACTCCCAGAAACAATGTGCTACAGGAGTACCCAGGCACCATTTCTGTTTAGCTAACATTCTTAAGTTTTCTTTACAATGGAAGGAGGAGGGTTGTGTTTATTTATTTATTTATTTATTTATTTATTTATTCAAAGGTGAATTTCTCCTAAACAAAATGACTTCACTGAAGTGTCAGAGAAATGTATGAGCATGATCTGGTGAACAGAAAATAAATTAAATGTACACAGAAATTCATTTATAGATGCATAATATGGAAAGAATTTCTTCTGATTGTGTAAAGTACTCTTTCACAGCCCATTCCCTGCACACAGATTAGTGAACATATAGTAGATAAGCAAAGAAACAGAAATTACATCAGTAAAATATTTTATTTCTGTTCAACAACATAATGCACAAGGGTTTTTTTTTTTCTGCTGCTCTTCCAGAAAAAAATAAAAGCCTGGATTAACTCTGACTCATTACTGCATTATGAGAGCAACAAACATGTCAGGCTTACAGCTGCTGCATTTAATTCATGCTATAATCAAGATGAGCAAATGCAGCAGACTTGTTACCCTTTTTAGAATTCATGAGCCATATGAAAATGTATTTGGCACTGCAGTTCTGAAGTGCATTATTTGAATTCCTGTGCCACTATAATAGCGATGTCCTTACATGTTTATCAGTTAATCAGCTAGATCTTTATTGTGTTATATAACAGGAGAAAAGAACTCTTTCCACGTAGATTGCCGCAACACTATGCATCTCTGCAAATCACTGGAAAATCCTTATTTAAACTATGCAAATCAGCATAAAGACTAAGCCATGTAACATTTCCATAAGAAATCAAGGTGAAAGCGGTTTGCAGATTCTGCATTTGTACAGAATTATCATAAGCAATTTTCAGATTAAAATGTTTGTTGATGGCCATGGATCCCATGACATTTGAGAGCTATGCTATTGTAGCTCCACTGAGCAGGTATTTCTAGAATATCCATAGTAACAGGAGTTGTATAAATGTGTATCATTTCAAATCATTTCAGAGACAAAATTTGTTTGTGTGTTCTTTCATTAGAAACAGAGTGTGTCAAAGACAGAAGCCACATAAGGTCTGCTCAACAGAGCACTTCATGGCAGATTTGTTACTCTAAGCTCAGTTGTCGATACTTTTACGTTTTAATTTCTGAATTTGATTGATTAAATAGCATTGCATAGCACATAACGGAAAGCTTTCTGATAGTGTAGATATGGCCACACACTTTGTATTCTGTACTGCAGTCTGGGCACCCTACAATGGAGCACATAGCATGCTGCATGTAGCCAAACTGCTTCAAACAGGGAGCTGATATCACTGCCCCCAGAGGGTACCCCCAAAATGGGGAGGGCTGTCCCAGTACTGTTAAAGCTAGACTAAGCTCATGTCATTCATTAAAAAGTAACAAAATAAAGCATATACATTATTAAATATTATTTATATTAAATATTTTTTCACACCAATACAACGTTCTTTAAATTATACTCTGTGGATAACTGCATGTTGCACAGTCATCTACGTGCCTTGAGGATGACACAAAGCAGAGACAAACCTGACTGGCAGTCACTGCTACCCCTGCAGTGTGACTGTAACTCAGGGTGTTTATGTCAGGAAAACACAGGTCAGCCCCCGTATCCTGCTGTCCCCGCTGGCAGAACAGCACAGTAGGGTCCATTACCAGCCAGCTCGGAGGCGTGAAGCAGCAGCAGAAGCAGGAATAGAAAGGCTACAAAGTATGAGTTTGGCAAAGGAATTTTAATGATCAATTATAGCTATAATTTCAAAATAATAGCTATAGAATTGGTAGCATCAGAGCATAACAGACTCATAAAAAATGCAGCCTCAGAAGTTACAGGGGAAAAGAAAAGAGATGCAAGATGAAATCTGCACACAGAAGCTTTTCCTAAGAAACAAATACCAAGAAAAAAAATAAATCTTTGCATAATTTAAAGAAAACCTGGCACTAGATTTCTCCATATCTTCAGTTTGTTATCCAAACAGTAATGTTAAAAACAAACAAACAAACAAACATACAAAAATACAATAACAGAAAACTCCATTCCCCAGAGCTGGTCTCCCTGCAGTAATTATTTTGGCAGCTCTTCATGCTGTTAAGTCTAACAGAAACTGGAAAAACTTGTGGTTTGCCAGGCAGTGAATCAGCTCCTTAAAGACGATGTCCCTTCACCTGACATCTGTTTCAGCTCCAACTTTCTAAGAGTTACCCTGACATCCACTTCAGCTCTAACTTTCCTGCAGTTATTTCTGTGGAAAGAGAAGATCTATCAAGAAATTGGTATTTTAGACACTCAAAATTTTCACTGAGTAGGAGACGAGAATACAGGACCTGTCAAGTTAGATCCTCCAGATAAGCATGATATGCCAGTTAAATGGACTATTAATAATCATGAAATGTACCTTTCATTCCTATCTCTAATACTCATTCTTTGTAGAACTTTGGGCAAATCACTAAATCATTTGCGTCCTTATGCAACAAGAGTAACACTTTCATATTTATTTTATCACCTGGTAAGGGCTTCAATTTCTGGCGTGTAGGATGTGATACAGAAAAGATTAAAGGTGCAGCTACCTTTAGAAACAGCTTACTCTGTTCATGTCAAAGCTGCAAAAAGCTGTGAAACTAAGAATATCATTTTAAGTTAGCTTGAAACCCTCAATAAACAATTTCAAAGCTAACAATGACATTTAGCTGCACATTTGCTTTACAAAGCCCACGTGTGATCATCACCAGTAGGATGTTTAATTAATAAAACTGGTCCAGCTTCCCTGAGACACGTCTAGAGCAATCCAGCCTTAAGTAGCCAAAGAACACAGGCAAGGGAAAGAAAATATCGGATAAGGAAACAACTTTCAAACTTCCAGGGATGTGACAGCTTCTTGTTGAAAGTACAGGATATGTCTTGAGAGCTTCTCTTTGACTTTGCTCCTGTGAAAGCAGTAGCTGAGTCACCAAGCCTCACGGTTTGCCTCCATGGCAGCAGCAGCCCTAAAAATAATATATAATAAATAATGCTAGCATCATTATAAGATGATGCAGGTGGTTCTTTAAAGAAAAGCTTTCCATATTTAAGCATTTATACTAATTCTATTTATCATGCATTACATTAAATGACATTACTACATATAATTACATTCTATTAAAATAAGAATAAAATCTAAAAGAACCCTTAAATGAGCATTTGCTGCCTTTATGATGGCTTTTTATTGATTGAGTTTGTGCCTCAAAATTCAGACTAATATATGAAAACCCTATTCCAATTTTCATTTTCTTACTGTTCCTTCACCTGCTTAATCAACTTTTACCATCTTTTCTAACACTACACAACTTTAGGAGTCAACTTTTTTTTTTTTTTTTTTTAACTTTTTTTTTTTTTTTATAACACTGATAGCAAAATTGGGAAGTAATTTGTGCTTATAAATCTCAAGGCAACTAACTCTAGTGCATAAAAATGCAAATTACTGATGCTATCAGGGAATTGAAATTGACTTCCACATAACCATATATTTTGTAACTTATGGCACAAACTACTTTGTTGATTTCTGGAAATTAGTTTTCCTTGATTTCCTCGTAATTACTATATGTCTGAATGACAACTCTAATTTCCCTGTATTTTCAGTCACTGATAACTCTTTCCTATCAGTGACTCTCATTCTTCATCAGATGTTACTTTTCTTTTCCTTGAATGCCTTAAGTATTTTCTTTTCAAATGCTTCAGCTTTTGCAAGGGTTCACCTCTTACCCTGTTGAACTTTGTATGTCTGATAATAAATGTTCTCTCTAGGCAGAAACCCACCATGTTGTACAAGCACATCACAGATGTGCACTCTAATATTAAATTAAACAGGTTAAAACTGTAGAGTTTTGACAGAAATTTATAGACTCCTGAGAGAATTTCTCTGAAAATGAAGAGTAACAGTTTTAAGAATAAATCCTAACACTAACAGATTTACACTCTGGAGAAGTTCTGCAAAAGCAGAAAAAAAAATGTAAATGGAATTATTATTTTCCCTTCGTACATTATTAACTGAAAAAAAAAAATAAAAACAACAGGTGTTTGCTTGCTTCTCATTTCATTTGTTTCTTTAATTCATTATACCCAGTTAATTACAGAACAGACTGATGACAAACAGTTCATTACCAAAGAAGAAAAAACCCAAACCCAAGACTTTGCTGCAGGAAGGCCGGGCACCCAGGAGGTGGTGTTATGGCTAACGGTCACCTACCAGTTCTTTACTGGCTTCTTTTGCTTTTAATCTTCATGATTCAGAAGCAAGCAAGAAATGATTTCTAGTCTTCTATTAACAAATATACAAGAGAAAACACACACCCTGCCCACATATTTTTTATTTTTTTTTTTTTAATTTAGAGCTTTGGGGCAATTATATTCAAACTGGCAGCAGCCCACAGAAATCTGAAAAAATTGATAGTGCAGTCATCAGTTTTCCAGTGCATTCTTGGCTGAAGAAGGGGCAAGTCCCGCTGTAACGCAATTTTTTGCCACAAACTTCAGAGGGACTGGGGTTTGTCATCCTCAACACAGAGGGAAAATATCGAAGAGCTCTTAAACTGGAGTAAGGGGAAAGCAGTCAATAATAACAAGGCCAAGATATACATATTCTGCCTTCCACAGCCTCAGATGCAGACAAATTAGTGGAAAAAAAGTAAAGGAGAAATTCAGCAGGGTACTTGATGAAAAAGGAGAACCTTTGTCATTCCCCTTTGCTGTTTATTCCCATGCAGCTGAGAGGTTCAGAAGAGCTACTGCAAATACCATCTTTTTTCTCTTGAGAAGTAACCGATGAGATGTAGATAATTGATGAGAAGGGGATATTTGTATCTGTGCATATGAGCCATTTTCTGCATCTTCAAATCTCGTGGGTTGTTGTTTTCATTCACCCCCTTCCATATGAGGAATGCACACCTATGACTTGTAGAAGTACTCTCATCCTCACAGAATAAGCTTAATAAGCCACTGATCAAAACTGGTTAAGTTGTGTCCATACTCCAGCAGTCTTCAGAAAAAGAGCACTTCAGCCTGAAAGCTCGGTGTTCAATGTATGCAGAAGCAACACTCTTTGCTGAACACTCCTGGCAGACCTCCACTTGCCTTCATCTGACATCGAAGATATGAAAACCATCACTTTGGTCCTTGTTCTGCTGTCACTGTTCAGACTTCCACCTTAAATATTCAATTCTAGCTCATGATCTCCCTCATGTTAGACTCAAACAGAGGCAATCTCATACATGTGCTCCCTTCTCACCCTACGCGGCCCAAATTCACCCATTTATTTGCTACATTTTTCTCTTTTTCTCCCCCAAATAGTCTCTCAGCCTACCTAATTATTTTCCTATACTCATCATTTTTTTCTGCCTCGCTGCTCTCGCTTCTCATACAGGTTATAAGCAAGTTATAACCTACAGTAAGGCAAAATTGAACATTTCATTTTGTGTGAACAGTGAGAAAGTACAGCCATTTGCTAGGGACACATTTTCTTTTACTATATTCCCATTTTTCTTTCGACATCGTAAGAAACTCTGTAAAGAGGAAAAAAAAAAAAAAGAAAAAAAAAAACAAATACTCCAAATACCTGCAAGAATGGTAAGACATCTACAACTCCTGTAAATGCTTGTCTTCTCCCCTGACCCTGGTTTCATGGTTATCATCACCCTTCTTAGAGCTGTTGTTACTTAACCACCAGTCATTAAAGAGTATACACACAAAAGAAATAAGTACTCTGAGTAATTTTTTAGCTTTTAATACTGTAGTCAGCATTGTCTTGACTTTTAACAAAAACTGTTCTTATAGAATATGGGTCAACATTTATTTTCAGCCTTGCAATTCTTACCCTTTATTTTCCTCCTTAAATTTGCTCCTGAATGTTCTCAGCCTTCAGATCATCTCATTTACTGCTACTGCTTCTTACTCATCGTCAAATAATGGAAGCTGACTTCCATTATTTTCACATAGAAAAACACAGAAATATTGCAATTAGAATCCAGACATTCATTTACATGCAGCCATTCTCAGGAATTTGAAGTATTTTTCCTTTTTGTTAGCTCCTGAAAGCCTGATGCAGGCTTTGGAAGACCTCGATTACCTAGCGGCCCTGGATAACGACGGAAACCTTTCTGAATTTGGAATCATTATGTCAGAATTTCCCCTGGATCCACAACTGTCAAAGTCGATTCTGGCTTCCTGCGAATTCGACTGCGTTGATGAAATGCTCACCATTGCCGCCATGGTAACAGGTACTCCTAATTCGGGTCTTACTGCATGGCTTGGGCCACCTGCCAGAAACACATCAACTTTTTCAAAGTCTCTTCACAGGGACAATCCAAAGGCAAAACTTGTATTGTTCACATCCTGCTTTTCCAAGTAAATGAGTGTCTTTGGCTGCTTAAGTCCTGATTTTGAGCATGCAATGAAAGACAAGTACCAAATTTGTAAGTAGCACTCCAATTCCGTGCTTCAGATGCCCCGTTAGCTTCCAGCCTTTTGTCAGAGCATGGACAGAACATTCCTTCCAAATGCACCTTCTTATCTCGTTATGTTCATGCACATTTGTTACAGAGTGTAGAGAAGTAAATTAGGGGACATTTCTAATTATGAACAATATTGAACTGTTGACCTACAAATAATTACTTTGTGATCTTGTTTCTCCACTTCTAATATAATAACTTATGAAATAAACATAACTTAAAGTGCTCGTACCATCCTGTCCTGGTGGATCCCTCTGCTCCTACACAGCATTATCCATGAAGAACTGGTTGGTGACCTGCTACGGCACTTAGATGTGCACAAGTCAATGGGGCCGGATGGGATCCACCCAAGGGTACTGAGGGAACTGGCAGAGGAGCTGGCCAAGCCACTATCCATCATTTATCAACAGTCCTGGCTATCAGGGGAGGTCCCAATCGACTGGCGGCTAGCAAACGTGACGCCCATCTACAAGAAGGGCCGGAGGGCAGACCCGGGAAACTACAGGCCTGTCAGTTTGACCTCAGTGCCAGGAAAGCTCATGGAGCAGATCCTCCTGAGAGTCATCATGCAGCACTTGCAGGGGAAGCAGGCGATCAGGCCCAGTCAGCATGGCTTTATGAAAGGCAGGTCATGCCTGACGAACCTGATCTCCTTCTATGACAGAGTGACGCGCTGGGTGGATGAGGGAAAGGCTGTGGATGTGGTCTACCTTGACTTCAGCAAGGCTTTTGACACCGTCTCCCACAGCATTCTCCTCAAGAAACTGGCTGCTCTTGGCTTGGACTGGCGCACGCTTCGCTGGGTTACAAACTGGCTGGATAGCCGGGCCCAAAGAGTCATGGTGAATGGAGCCAAGTCCAGTTGGAGGCCAGTCACTAGTGGTGTCCCCCAGGGCTCGGTGCTGGGGCCGGTCCTCTTTAATATCTTCATCGATGATCTGGACGAGGGCATCGAGTGCACCCTCAGTAAGTTCGCAGATGACACCAAGTTAGGTGCGTGTGTCGATCTGCTTGAGGGTAGGAAGGCTCTGCAGGAGGATCTGGATAGGCTGCACCGATGGGCTGAGGTCAACTGCATGAAGTTCAACAAGGCCAAGTGCCGGGTCCTGCACCTGGGGCGCAATAACCCCAAGCAGAGCTACAGGCTGGGAGAGGAATGGTTGGAGAGCAGCCAGGCAGAGAAGGACCTGGGAGTGATGGTGGATAGTCGGCTGAATATGAGCCAGCAGTGTGCTCAGGTGGCCAAGAAGGCCAACGGCATCCTGGCTTGTATCAGGAACAGCGTGACCAGCAGGGCGAGGGAGGTGATCGTCCCCCTGTACTCAGCTCTGGTGAGGCCGCACCTCGAGTACTGTGTTCAGTTTTGGGCCCCTCGCTACAAGAAGGACATCGAGGTGCTTGAGCGGGTGCAGAGAAGGGCGACGAAGCTGGTGAGGGGCCTGGAGAACAAGTCCTACGAGGAGCGGCTGAGGGAGCTGGGCTTGTTCAGCCTGGAGAAGAGGAGGCTCAGGGGCGACCTTATCGCTCTCTATAGGTACCTCAAGGGAGGCTGTAGCGAGGTGGGGGTTGGCCTGTTCTCCCACGTGCCTGGTGACAGGACGAGGGGGAATGGGCTTAAGTTGAGCCAGGGGAGTTTTAGGTTAGATGTTAGGAAGAACTTCTTCACTGAAAGGGTTGTGAGGCACTGGAACAGGCTGCCCAGGGAAGTGGTGGAGTCACCATCCCTGGAAGTCTTCAAAAGACGTTTAGATGTAGAGCTTAGGGATATGGTTTAGTGGGGACTGTTAGCGTTAGGTTGGAGGTTGGACTCGATGACCTTGAGGTCTCTTCCAACCTAGAAAATTCTGTGATTCTGTGATTCTGTGATTATGGCACAAACCAGCTGGCCCCAAGCATTGGACATGTGAAATCTGTAGCCAGAACATTTAGATTATGGAAGGTTGTTAACAGTTGTTTTTTTTTTTTCATGGATGTGCCCTGTTTGTGCATGTACCTGAGCATCTTAATAACTACAAACTTGATTTATTTATTTATTTATTTTTTCCTAAGCTCCTAATTGCTTCTTACACGCGCCTCCTGGAACAGAGGAGATTGCTCTTACTTGCTGGCGAAAATTCTCACACCCTGCAGGAGACCACTTCACTCTTATCAATGTCTTCAATGCCTTCAGGGAAGCGGCTGCAGACTCCACAAGCCAATGTAAGTGTACCCGTGTCAGGCAAAATAAACCCAGTAACTTTTTTATTTTTTAAGGAAAAGTCATTGTTGGTATTAGGTTCATGAACCCTTTTTGAATTCTTCCTAGAATTGTTAATTTGCAGGGAGAGGAGAAACCTAAGATAGCAGCCTTTGCTAACGAACTTTTGTTCATTAACTAATTAGAAGTGACCTAGGACAGCACAACTCACCTAACATTAGCACTTTTACAATTGTCATTTGAAATGACATTGTACAAAAACACACACAAAAAAAGATGTTTCCTTCTTTAAGAGGACACAACCCAGGTTTCAGACATGAAATGACATGAGGGACTTGATTCCCCAGCAGCCCAGCAATTGTTAAGGTTTACCAGGTGGTTGTCAGAGTAAAAGGAAGGTTTAAGGGAAGAAATTGAAAGTTGTAACTTTTATGCCGTTTACATGAAGCCAAATGAAAGCCAGGGGACTGTACAGCAGACAAAAGGACTTTGAGGGACTCTTCAGGTGAAAGAAGCTTCTCTGCTGATAGGAGACATGTCAAAACACCAGTTCCACTTCCTAATACAGCACAGCAGAATTGTTTCATGTTCAGTAATGTTGAATTTTGGAGAGGTCCAAGAGAAAATGTCCTTAAACAGCTTATGACAATCTCTACAAACATGGTTTCACTTCTGTGTCCCAGCCTGAATCCAGAAAGTCAGGAACTACAGTTGCCAGTCATTCTGTTTGAAGCTATTACCTTTTACATGCCAAGTAAGGGATTTCTAATATTTTGATTAAAAAATAGCTAAAATTTGATAAAATTACGTGAAGATATCAGGTATTGTCCACTCACTTTATGGACAAGATCCATGAGCCTAAGCTGTCCATGTGGCTCTTGATAGCAGAATTTTGGACAGCTCTGACACAGCTACTTGCTCTAAATTGTGTTTAATTTATTGTACCAGTAAAAGAGCATTTTACAGAGCAGTATCTCTGCAAATAGTACCTATCAGTAAGACTGTGCTTTAAGCCAAAATACTGTTTTTCCCTCCACAGACTACAGTAATGAAAAATGGTGTCGTGATTATTTTCTAAGCTGTTCTGCACTGAGGATGGCAGAAATTATCAGAGCCGAACTAGTAGAGATTATGAAGCGTATTGAACTTCCCATTTCAGAGCCGGACTTTGGATCACAAGAAAATGTACTAAACATTAAGAAAGCTCTCTTATCTGGTTACTTTATGCATGTAAGGAAAAATACTGTGGTTTTATCTTACTGTGTTGTTAGCTTACATAGAATTCTTTCAGAGAACTTCAGTTCCGTAATAAAATCTTTTGAAAGGGTAAAAGCCCCTTTTCCTACACCGCATCAGAGAAACACTTTAGCTGATTCCAATCTTCTCTCTGGTGTTCAGCTATCACAGCGTGAAGTCCACATACTTCGCTGCAAGAAGAACGCTGTCAATATGCCTTTCACTCAAAAGAACTTTTTCACCTCAAAAAACTCTTAACTTGTAGTGTTCCCTCAAATATTATTTCCTTTTTGAAGATTTTTGTGTGGAAATACACTGAATACGCTTGTCTTGTCGAATGTTTAGGTATAAATAATACACAGCTTTCTTCATCTCAAGCAAATGAGGTATTCTAACTATAATTGTGCACATAAATAAGAAAGATTAACGGCTTATTTCTGCTTGAAAGCATGCTTTCCCGTACATCACTGTGCTCTACCTAAAAATACAAGAATGACTCCTGCAGATAAGTTATTACTTCAAGTGCCTCATACACATCGTTTTTTAAAGTCTTCTAATTTTTTAAGAATATCTCTGTTTATACACAGACCCTTCAAAGCCCAGCACCCAGTTCATACATTTACTGTATAAGCCTGTCCATATTTGTTGCAGATGGTTTCCTTTCAAATACACAGGTAATACTCTCCTTAACAGTAAACCCCATTTCACAGTACCCAGTCCCTAGCTTTCCCACAGAAATTTGGGAGTAGGTTTATGTGTTCCCCATGCAAATATCTGAAAACAAGTTTAATGTCTGGACTGAATATAATAGGGAAACACAGGTCTATGTGTTTTGTACATTCAATTAAGTAACAGATAACTCTGCTTTTTTTTAGGTTGCTCGTGACGTAGATGGCTCAGGTAACTACTTAATGTTAGCACACAGACAAGTAGCCCAGCTTGATCCTTTCTCATCATATTATAACTCCAGAAGAATTCCTGAGTGGGTTTTGTTCCACGAGTTCAGTATATCGGAAGACAATTCCATCAGAGTCGTCTCTGAGATATCCCCCGATCTGTAAGTTAACAATGGTGAAACCATTTCTTCACTCAGGTCTCTAGCACAAAAACAAAACTTAAGTCATAAACAGGGTAAGGATGCACGTGCATATTGAGAGCAATGCTTGCAGAACAAATCAGCTAGTGTCTTTTCCTTTTTTGATGTCATAAAAGTAGCTATCTTCTAGTTCAGCCAAGAAATCCTTTCTTGCATAACTGATTCAGGCACAGAGTGAGCCTCAATGTCTGCCACTGTAACCATTACCAGTTCATCCACTGAAAAAACACCTTACAAGATGCAAAAGCTTCTTACAAGGTAAAATATACGGAAAAAAAAAAAAAGAAAAAAAAAAAAAAGGGAAAAGTTAACACTGCTGTGTACTTACAGATTAATCTAGCTGGAAAATTCTTTGTTTCCAGAAAAGCTATTTTCCAGCAAATCTTTTTCTCAACGTGTTTTATGTACCCAGCCAACTAAATCATTCCATACCAACTGTTTATGAATTCAAGAAAAGACTACAGCCTCTTCTCTGCAAAAAGCTCTTTGTACTGGAGAATAAGCGTTTCACTGTCCTCTCTTTTTTATTTCCAATGGTTATAAGAAAGCCTTCTCCTACTCTTATTGAACAAGAAATATGTTCAAATCCAGAGAAATTACTATTTAATGCAATCTGCAGTACTGGGAACTGAACCACAATGAACCAAAATTACCTGATGCACAGACAGAGTCCAGCAAGCCTACTGAAAGCACAAACCACTACTACATCTTTCAGACAGCTTTGTTTTTGAGTTTAAACACCAGTTTTGTGGCTGTATGCATCAGCGTATTGATGCTCTCTTTTGTATAAGCCTGAAAATAGCTATCCAAACACTTCAAAATTCAATTAAAAAAAATACTCCTGTTTTGTTTTACTTCCTCAACAGGTTCGTGAAGCTGACACCTCAGTACTATTTTAGCAATCTTCCTCCTAGTGAAAGTAAGGATATTCTGCAGGAAGCGATCAATCACTTGTCACCTGTTTCAGCCACGAAGGAGGAACAGAAAACTAACAGTGACAACACAGAAAATGAAAAATATCACCAATCTCCCACAGAACAAAGATGTATTATTCAATGATTTTAGACTATCATATATTAGATCAACATAAATAAAACCATATATGCACTATACATCCCCATCTCAACTCATGTAATTATTTTGAACTTTTAACATAAACATATTTACTAGAAGAAAACATATAGAAGCACTTTTATTAACAAAAAGAGTTGCAGACATTGTTTTGTAACATCACAATATATGACTTCGATCTGGTTAAAAACATTTTGAGCAGTTCTTCAGTTGTTTTTTTTGTACCACTGGACTTTTATTGACCGTTTAATGATGATACCAAAGATGTAATATTTCGAAATATTAATTTGATGGGTATTTTTAGTTGTCTTTTAAGCGTACAGAGGAAGCATTTCAGCAGTACAAAACCGTTAACTCCATAGTAGTCTTCTGAAAATATTAAGTTTTGCATTGCTGCTTTATAAAAAAACTTTATAGGAAAGTTCATGGAGAGAGATAGTCTTTGAGTTTATCCATAATTGCATTAATTCCATCGGCTGGAACTATCATAACAGTCCGCAAAGGTTTCATTGGTACATCATCGAAGGACCATCGGCCGCCCAAACAGGTGTCACTTTCCTCTTGCACAGAATAGTTGAACTTCAGAAGAGCTTTCTAAGCAACAGAAATAAATGCATTAGGATTAAGTGTGTTGATTAGCCTGAAGATAATACATCACCTAAACAAAGTAAAAATAACGATCCTATCATGCACATGCTTGCTAAGAAGAAAAAGTTATTTTCTTCCCTTTTCAAAGTCCACCAAAACAACCTACAACAGAATCCCCTATTAAGTGCATTAAACTATTTGCTTTTCACCTTTATTTTATAATTCATATTAAACTCTAAAGTAACTGACATCATTACATTTTGGTAGCATCAGAATAAAAAACAAAAAGGAAAAACTAATGCCCCTTTTTATTTGCTTACTGTGACTCATTGTTCACGGTTTTAAAAAGACTATTGTTCATGGTTTTAAAAGAGCACCTTTAGTGGACCCTTAGAAGTCATAATAGTAAAATGTTATAGTAAATACAACAGAAATGGTTAATAATTTTATCAATCAATCAATAATACTAGACCTAGAGAATTAGCAGATCAGCCAAAACCCAGGGAAGAACAGTCAGAGACTGCAGGCAGATTGGAGCCTGCATGGAAGGGGATAGTTTGGTGCAGGCAACATGTGGAAGGCCTGATGGATAGGAAAAATTTACTTAACAAGCGTTTCTAGTAGTCACATGAGCCAGTTTATGAAGTATAAACTGAACTCCTAAGGAGAAAAACTAATCTAACATCTACCCTTTGCAGGGAAAGTTAAGTTCCAGTCTCCCTGTAGTTTGGCTATTTACTAACTGTACCTCAAGGCTGTAAATTGAATTTGGGAAGATTGGAAGAGCCATCAAATTAATTGAGTGGCTTTGCTAAAGAACAAACAATTTGAGCAATGGAGGCCCTAAACTTTTAATCAACTCCAAGTCTGTTTGTAATAGAGTTTTTCTTCTGCTCCCTCAATAACATTTTAAGGACCAGAATAAAGCACAGCCAAGGAACTGACAAGTGCAAGAAGGCATCTCTCTCTTTTATTCAGCTCTAAGTATCTGCCTCACTGCATTTAATACCATTTTATGGAAATCTAATTAAGATTGTGTGACTGAGGAGGATATACACTCCAACTCTAATTTATTTAGCACATATATATTCTTAAATTCAGAGACTAATCTAGAAGGATTAGAAAGGAATTCTAATATTAGGAGGACTCTAATATCCTTCAGAATGTGTTAAATTATTTTGTTAAAAATGCTAGAAAGACTTACAAAGAAAAGCATGTTCAGTTAGAGTCTACCCACTTGAGTTGGAAATTATTACAATTTAGATGAAAACGTACAATTAGTCTTTAAAACACTTCTCAAAATAACATAAAAACAAACGTAAAACAGGTCTTCTAGAATGTAACACCTGTGGACACATGGGCATCACAGGCTTCTCCCCTTCATGTTTTTAATAACGTGTTTACACAGAGTTCATTTTCGGTTGGTAAAACTGCTGTGACAAACACAAAAAGGAAACCCTAAACTTGTTGCTGCAGAGAGGCTACAGTGGTACTCCCTGTAATTATCCAAGAATGCGCCCAGCTACATTTTTCTTCTTCCCAAGGAATATAATCATAGCCGTATCATAGCCTCTACAGAGAGAAACGTCATGAATGATTACACATGGAACTTGTGCCATTAACCATGATGCATGTGCAAGGACTTTATCCTGTAGGCACTGCCAGAAATGAAGAAACAATGGGCTCTTCACAAAACAATAACATTATAGAATAATATTTTTAAAGCTTTGGAAAAAGAAAAAAGAAAAAAAGAAGGAAAAAAAACAAACACAAAGTTTCTATGCGTTTCAAATTACGTTTTTAATTTAATTTCCTGCATCCTTGCCTTTCTTGATTTCGCTTGTGACCAGAATTGTGTAGGCAGCCTGCCTTGGGAAATTGGAAGCAATATTTTCATCTCAGTATTTTTACACTTAATATTAATATACTTGTTCTGAGTATAATAGAAATAGAAAAGGGAAGCGATTTCTACTTGTGTTGATCTTCAAAGGGCATACTCTGAGCAGTCTTTGGAAATAACAAGCATCCAAAAGGAAATCGACACATCAGCTTTGCACACAATACCAACAACACAACTGCAGAGCTTTGCATCTGTTACGTTTCTTGGGAAGAATTCTGAGAGAAATACGTTTAATTGCATTACTAAATCTAAACAAAGCCTCAACAGCTGTTTTTCGGACATTGCTCTAACTGCATTAGAAGAAAAGGAAATGAGATCTGTGTTTTTAAGTATTGCCATGTACTGAAGGTTCTGATTGAAAGTCCAACAACAGATCCCTCTGCATCTTTTTTTGGAAACTTTATTCTTTTAAGTGTTTAAAGCTGTGACACATGATTAAGTTAGAGCACCCTGCAAAGCTACTACCTGTTGTGTGAGCTGCTGCTCTCAAATGCCATTTGTTACGTAGATCATGCTAGCTTAAATCCCTCTGACAAAGCTAACCTGCTCAACCAGCAATTCACAAGCTCACAGCCAGTCTTCTTTAGTCAGCAGTTTAGCAAGTCTTCTGCATTTGCTATTATTCAGATTAAAGACAAGAACTCCACCATTCCCCAAACTAAAAATGAGTATCAAATTGTTGCAAGGGAACACTAATAAGTCCTGGGACACGCAGTTAAATTCAATGCCCAGATTCATTACCATTTATTCATCCTCAAAATGTGGACATTTCATTTACGAAATTTCAACAAGTCTGACAATTATTACATTCAATTAAGGCTCTTGAACATCGCTACATAAGTAAAGAGATGGAGTTAATTCTCTGAGGCCAGGACGCACAGAAAATATCACTCGCTATTTCCCCTGAAGTCTCTGCCTGTTGCAGGCATCCTTCACATCTTTTCATCCTCCTCATAGCACTGGTATCAGGTAGCAATGCTGCCACAGGCAGAGCCTAGGCAATACCATTCTTACCATCATGCTAATTGTGACCACGTTGAGATCACATTAGTAAATTTATGCCAGTGCAGAGGGTTAATCAATAGTTTGGACTTATGGGTGCTTGTCAACAGCCAGCTGAACATGAGCCAGCAGACTGCCCAGGTAGCCAAGAAGGCCAACAGCAACCTGGCCTGCATTGGAAATACTGTGCCCAGGTATTTAATTAAAAGCTGTATTTAATTAAGAGATATGTAACCATATCTTTGTAAAAATACCTCTCAAAGTGGGTACACCTTTTTGTAGATGTTGTAAAGAAAAACATTTTGAACTAATCAAATCAAGTACGTTACCTCATAAAAGAATTCTTCCTCTGCATTTGCAAACATCAATTCCTCCTTTTGCTGATTTTTCTTCCCTTCTCTCTTCTTAGAACTGCTCTTTGTGGCTTCTGTAAAGGTCTTGCTGATAAGAAGGTAATAGTGGCACTTTCCGCACGGTTTGTTTGTTCTCTGTGCTTCCATCAACTCTTTCCTAAAGATAAATGAATGTTTACAGGTACAATTTAAAAATAAATGTTTACACACACAATTTAAACCTTCAGCAGTGTAGAAGTAAAACTTGTGATGTATTAGTACAGAAAGCATATTTGTACTGCATTCTATTATTTTACTGGTGCCTCAGAAAAAAATTTGTATACGCATTCCTAGTACTTAACATACTATTTGCACTTCAAATCAATAAAATAAGGATGTCTTTTCACCTCCCTCTGCCAACATCTCTTTTTTCCAGAATATTGTTCACAGCAAAGAAAGTATTTAAAAGGATTTGAAGTGCAGCTCTCCTTCAAATACATCACTTTATCGCTTCCATGAGGAGCTCTAACAGCCAGAAGATACTCTTGCCCACCCTTGTGTTACACATTATCACTGCAATGCTCCAAAACCACTAAAGACGAAGAGATGGAACTGAATTTGAGTTGTGGCAAGTGCAGTCCTAGTAGTAAACCTCAAGATCAAGTCCTTAAGTACCTCATTTTTTAATTTAAAAACTTTACTGACTAACCCTATCTATGTGTTTTTTTCCACACCAAAGTAGTAATTCCTTGAAGGTCTACATGTATGTTATTGTTTGAACGATCCATAACAGCAGCCAACCTAATCTGATTTCTCATCTCACTGAAAGGGGAAAAAAAAACAAACACACGCATCTTCATTCAATTACTAGAGTTCCTCAACCAACATAATTTCCTGGTTCTCAATGTGGCATTAAAAAAATATAACATCGTATCACAGCTGATTTATTTACTTGCTGTCACCCAATCTATGATGTAAATAGAATTCAGAAGAGAGCAACCATCACCTAACCTGCTTCACTCATTTATCCCAAACTAATCAAAATATTGCATATGGTTTTCATGAGCCAGAACTTATCCACCTGATAAGACTGTCCCTCAATCCAAAACTTCAGTTCCAGAGCCAGATGATAACAAACAATCAGAAATATCCAAGTTGATCAACATTAGCCAAGTTACAATTTTTAAATTTTCCTAGATCAATATGAAAATAATCTGCAATACAAAGAGAAACTATAATATACACATAGCTATTTCTTTAGAGGAAATCGCTTAAAAAAATATGTGCTGTGATAGTATCTTAAATATATTGAAAAGTTTGAAAAGCCTGAGGATAGAAAAAATATTACAAAAACACAGAGGAAATTTCATCTCATATGAGACAAAAATTGTTTTTTCAGTTCATGTCTTACTTATACCTATGGTATCAGTTCTCTTAACACAGTTCCATATAAATAAGAATTCTGAAGAGATAGGAAGGAAAAGTACTGTTCAACATCACATTAAGGAAAAAAAAACACACAACTTACTGAAGCTGCTGGTGCATGGGCAAAGCAATCTGTGGTGGTACATTAATGAATCTTTCACTTAGTAGTAAACCCACAGGCTTAGTATCATCTTTTAGGAGCTTATCCAGTTGTTCAACTACATGCTGTTCACAATTTTTCTCACACCGGCTTAGAATCAGCTCTTTGATTTGTTCAGCACATTGTGTACCCTAGAATCAAAGTGTACATTTTCTTTACGTTCACACAAGAAAATTATTATTCACACAAGAAAATCTTGATATTGAACTTCAAGAGAATATTCAACAGGTCTATCAACTTCCTTAAGTGGTTCCTAAAGCACTGTACAATGTCCCTGAAATTATTTACCAACCCTGAAGCTGAGGGCAAGCAACAGTTCTTAACTGGTAAGAACGCAAGTAGGAGCTACAACATCAGTACATTCAGCAGCAAAATCTGAAATCTGCAAAAGATGAAAGTGAAGAAATACAAGAGGATGACAGTCCAGTTGCCCTGGAACTACTTGTCACACCTAATTTTAATTATCTACTCCAATATTAGCTTAATGTTTGACCTTCAGCAAGTTATGCTGGACTAGATCCAAAAGAAAAAAAAATCAGAATACTGAACCAACTGTCTAGGCTTGTTATACAAGGCAGAAAAGCAGAACAAAGCCTCACTTACGACGGCCTAGAAGTTAATCAGGAATACCAACCTTCCTTTCAGTTAAGTTTAAGAAGCTTATAAAACCAAAGACTTCATCGTCGTCATCATCATCATCACTGCTGTCTTCTTGGACTTCTGCTTGCTGTTTAATAAAGAAAAAGCAACAATTCATATTGACATTCTATTTCCACTCCCAGCAGCAAAAAATGTTCTTCTTTCTAGAAGATGCTCGGCAGATGACAACCATGTAGGTAATCTGTACCAACACACAACCTACAAATTCTGGTTATGGTTATGAAAGTGCCACATCATGGAATGGCTCTGTGTATTTAGAGCCAGCTATTGAGAGCAAGGTCATGCATCTCCTACAGCAGGATCTTTTGAAAGGCACTAAAATCTGATAGCTCATATTTAATATGCAGCTTACTGGTATAAGGGATAGCACTACCTTAAGCAAAACATATTTTTTTTTTGGTTTCTAATGCAGAGGAATAAACCTACAAAGCCTTAAAAAAAGAATGTAGAATAGAGATTTAATAAGAAGAGCAAGAAAAAGGTCAACAACACATTAAGAAACTTGGCCAAGGAATAGGGGATCATGCAGTTGTAGCATAAGGATTATGTTAACCTTGGGCAGAAAAACTGGTGGCACGAGAAAAGGGAAAGCATAGCAATGACACAATGCAACCCGGTACCATGGCATAACTGTGCCCTGCAGCCACAGCTTGTCCGAGTTTGAAAGGAACAGCACCACGAGATCCCGAGCACTATACAGTACAGTACTGAACAGCTTCCTTGGCCAGCAATAACTCAGGAGTCTCTGCAGAGTGCTCC
Organism: Netta rufina; assembly: GCF_964035555.1. Taxonomy (NCBI): domain Eukaryota; kingdom Metazoa; phylum Chordata; class Aves; order Anseriformes; family Anatidae; genus Netta; species Netta rufina. The sequence continues at coordinate 34,436,419 of NC_140130.1, read as the reverse complement.
ACTGCCATAGGAAAAGGAATTCAGGGCTTGCTTCAGGGTCCTTTCCTACACCCAAAGAATTCTGTAGACTACTGAGGAAACCACAAGAAGAAATTGCACAGGGGGTATTTTTGGTGTATACTTCTGTATATCCTGAGAACGCAGGGAAATTTTAAGATCCTATTTCTTACTGTAACAGAGATACTTCAATGTTAGGACTCTACCACGCCAAAACTCATTAAGAAAACTGAGGAGACTTCTGTATGTGAGAAGAAAGCAATCAAATTCCTTGCTTGGTTGAAACTAGACACAGAAAATCTCACCTCCCATAGAACAATTATTCTCAAAGCAAGAAAGCAAGCAAATTGCAAACAACATTAAAGATGGGAGCCACTTCTGGAAGTGTGTTATTTTATTTCAAAGTAAAAGGTATTGTGCCTAATTTACAGAAGTGATTTCTATCTTACCTTGATAATACTTCCAATATGATTCTGTTGTATTAATATATCCGTTAACTCAGCAGTGTTAACGGGAGCTTTGAGAAACAACTGGAAAATAAGAAACAAGTATTAAGATGTTTTAGACCTGGTACTGTATCATGGGCCACTCAGTAGAAAATAAAGTCAGAAATTTCTCTAAGTTGTTATGCAATGGTGTGTACCTTCTTTAATTTCCATTTAGTGGGGTTTGTTTATTCCTACAATGTGACACCATAAAGACTCCAAAAAGATGATTAACACTGAGTGAGGTTTTCCAGGCGGCAACTAACATAATGAAGAAGGAAAGATTGTACACACTGTGGCCTACGGTTCATTGGGTGAAGTTCTTGAAACTGTGGTTTACTACACATTTAGTAAAATGGGGGTGTATTTAATTTCACTAGCACGGTATAACTATGAACCCATACAAGTAATGTGAACCAACAGCTCTGTGCAACTCTACTACTGAAACCAAAGTACCTGTTGAAGCAACTTCTTTATCCCGCTGTAGTCATTGTCGGATATTGAATGCGCTTCAAATTCAATATTCACTTCCTACAAAGAAGCAAAATGCAGAAAATCAAACATACTTGTCAGGAAGCTCTACCAAAACAAAGCTAGATCATAGGAACTTGAAAAAACTTGAAGTAGTCAACATCAGAAACTGATCTTATTTCCATCTTTCGGTAACATTAGCCATTTTACACTTTATCATTTTTTCTGTATTCTTCAGAGCGCACCTGTGAAAGAAACTTTTTAAAATTAACTTTAAATTGCATTGTAAACAAACCTGTAATGCTTTGTTCCTGCAATCCGGTTCCCATAATTATGCTTATTATAACCACATAGACTCTTAGTGTCAAGAAGTTTGACCCAGTCATTTAACCTCTTAAAACTGCAGGATTGGAGTACAATGCCTTGGCTAAAGATGAACTTTTCTGCAGACATTTAGACTATTACAACCAAAACCATGCTTCTGTTATTTCCTCTAATACCAATGGAATCGTTATCCGTCTCTGGAAGGCTGTTTAGTAGACACACAATGAGATTCAGTCAGGGCAAAACACGAACCCAAACTGTACCTTCTTCCAGAAGGAACGTGGTGCATCCACCAAACGTTCTCCTGGTATTCCATATAACTAGCACTACCTGTCAAATCTGTATTGCCTACTTGTATTTCTGTGAATCACTGTTCAAGATCATCCAAACTGACTTTGCTATTTAACTGTGGGGTTTCATTCCACTTTCTGAACGATTTAAACAACCCAGCCTTACTTTTTCACCCATTAAGACTCATAACTCTCTCTGATCCCAAATCAAGGTCATGGACTAGACTGCCTGCTGGGAGCACAACCTTAATAGCATACTTATAATGCAGAAAGCAGGTATAAAACTAATTTTGAAATGAAAATCAGGAGACTCACTGTCACATATATTCTGCTATGGTCTAGCACAGGTACATGACACACAGAAAATATCCTCAAAGGCCCACTCAAACAGTGCTCTGAGGCTCAAGACACTTCATCCACAAACACCACCATATAAACCACCATTCTACCAACATTTTGAAGGAAAGCTACCTAACGCACTTAAAAAATATGTTAGGTCAAACTAAGTCAATACCCATTTTATGTGGCACGTGTCTCTAGCAAGTGGTAAATGTGCTTTTTTGTCCTGTTAATATGACTGATACTAACTTTCTATTGTGATGGTTTAAAAAAAGTATTTTTTTTATTTGGTAACAAGCTAACTTAGGCCTTATCTAACAAAACAAACCAAAAAAAAGTTAATTAACTCAAAGTAAAATCCTAGTACATAAAATAAATGAAATATTTGTTTTGAAATATACCAGGTTCAAAAAATAAAAAAAAAAAAAAGGAAAAAAAAAAAAGGATACTTCTACTCTTCTGATCCATTTAAGCCCTATAAAAATGAGAAATTTCCTGCTCACCCTAAGCCTATAATAACACTGAAATCTGGGACCCATCCTCCCAGAAAAATGCCCCTGCCCAGTGCTGTGTTCCCTGTTTGTGCAGGTACAAAACCAGAGAGCTCAGGGAGGAAATCAACATTGCTATTGGTGCCTGGTGCGGGTCTTTTTTCTCTAAACACACCGAAATTAACGCAAATCGGCGCACACGTGTGCTGAAGGCACTCCTAGTAAGCAGCTGGCAGTGGCTTCATAGAGGAGCTCGTTTGGTGGCTGCACCACTCGCTGCAGCCCCAGTGAGCACAGGGGTGTCCTCAGCGGTATCCTACAGCCTCCTTCTATCGCGACAGACCCCCCTGCGACGACAATCGCCGACCTGGAAGCGCAAACCAAACACTCCCGGAGAGAGGCAAGGCTTACACGCTAACCACGAACCGGGGGGCGGGCGAGTCGCTGCCCTGTCCCCCCCCGAGGTACCCAGGAGCCACTCACCTCCTCCACCCGCTCCTCCTCCGATCCCGATTCCCCCGAGGACTCGGTCTCGGAGCCCGATTCGGACTCGGAGCCCGGCTCCGGGGCTGGCGGCTGGGCCCGGGCCCGGCGCTTGGGCGGCGTGGCCATGGCGGGGCGGCGCAGGCGCTGCGGGGCCGGAAGGCGGCGGGCGGTGCTCGGGATGGGGCTGGCTGAGGTGGGACGGGGACGGGGTGATGGTGCGGAGGGGGTGTGGGGGGAGATTAAGGGGGTTTGGCTCGGTTTGGGAGGGATTTGGGGCTCCCCTGCGTGCTATTGGGGCGGTGTGAGCACAGGGGAGCAGTCAGGAAGCCCTGGGGTGTGTTTAGGAGGAGCCAGAGCTCTGCTGAGATGCCTAAAATTGTCCTGTAAATGTGTCCTTGTCACCCCTCTGCTTCAGCCACCTCCATGCTAGCCTGCTCCTGGCAGGTGCAGGGGGTGTGGGAAGGGGTCTGGGGCCAGAAAGCAGGCCTTGGTACTTGTAGTAAAGAAATTTCAAAAGAAATTTAATGCCTGAACGCAGAATTGGAGGAAGCAAGTGCTTCCTGCTTGCATTAATTCCTGGGCTAGCTAGGGGTAATGCCGGGCAAACGAACAGCAAAGGTAATAAATTGAGGCGTAAACACCATGGAAATACGGTCTTCCTAAACAAAAATTGAAAATGCAGTGAAATCCTTAGCGCTAAAAGTATAAAAGTAGCTGTTAATGTTTGAACCCCTTTAATGCAGCTGATGTTCTGCCGTAGGACTTTGGGTCTAGTTGATGGAAGTGGATGAACCCGTCTGAAGAGGACGGGGCTGCTGCTGACCAGAAGCACAAGGCCTGAGGTACAATTGTGGCTTTGTATGTACAATCCGGACAGGTCAGAATTTGTGTGACCCTTTGAGGTGTCCGTGATGGGCGCTTCTGGTTGTTTGGTTGTTGTTTTGGTGTGGTGGGGGTGTTGAGAGCTGTATTTGCTCTGGAGCACTGCCAAAATATAAATGCTGATCCATAGGGAGAGGGGGAAAAACATTGACAAATTTTTTTTTGACAAAGTGTGGGGAAAGACATTGACAAAACCCTCTACTGCTGCAGTACCCCAGCCTCAGTGGGGCTGCATGCAATATATACCTGCATACAGTTCTCTGTTGTATGTTTGAAACTATATCAGTCAAGAATCATGTTAATTATCACCACTGCTCCTGGTAAAAATCCATGATGTAGTGGGAAGTCTGAGTTCTTTGCAGCTCCCCTGGACTGGCATGTCGGGGAACCAGTTTTGTGGTTGGGTTTTGTGATATAGACACCTAAATAGCAGAAATTATTCTTTTTTTGTTTGTTTGTTTGCATTTAATGATATGTGTATATTACCTTAACTAGGACTTAGTAGATTTTGGAAACATGATTCATAGTAGCCTCACAAGTAATCCTTTTTCCTTCTCTGATTATTAAACCCAGCTAACTTCTGTAGAAGAATATTTGTAATAAATATGTAGTATCAAAAATCGTAACTCAAGGTTTTTCAAAGTTTTTTTTTTTTTTTTTTTTAACATGTCAAGGGTGTCTCCAAATTCATCTCCATTGAAGCTTATGATGGAACAGACAATTCCTTCTACACTTGGCAATCAAACCTTATTGTGTGGCCCATACAGTTTCTTACAATCAAAGCAGGGTTAGAGAGTTCAAGATACTTTGCAGCACTGGGTGTCACCCAGAAGCAGAAACAAAAGGACCCATTTATTTCTTTTTACAGGCTGTCCTCTGTCCTAAAGCTAGTTCAGTTAATTTGGGGAGAGCTTTTCAAGTGCAAATAACCTGCAGAGTTCTACTCTGTAGCATGGCTTTACATTTTAAGAAATGGCAAAACTGTTCTAATAGGACAGAATACTTTTCTAAGGGAGCAGGGACCTGGAGATACACAGCTAATAATCAGCTCTGTATTTTAACTGAAGGCACAGTGATGTTGAATTTCTGTTCAATGCTGTGAATGGGAAGCATTTCAATGATGTCTGTAAGCGTTAATAGCGCTCTGAATGCACAATGTGACCCAAAAGTACCCTTCTAAGTTAAGTAATGTGGACTAAGAGAAATAGCACCAAACTACTTTGAGCCTTCAGTCACAAAGAAATGCCTCAGAAGTTCTGATCACTCTTCTGGTTTCTTATCAGAGCTAACTGAGTGGTTCCCTAACTTCAGACTGGCCAATACAAGTGTTTATCGTCTTTTGTGTGTGTATTTGCTCAAGACAGAAAATCTGTTGTCCTTTTATTAGCTGTTTGCAAGCCTAATGGGTTTTAAATGGTATTTTCTTAACATTTGAAAAGCAATCATTGCAGCGTTGTTATTGGCACACAAGCAAACACTGTGCTTGTTTCCTGAGCCAAAAGTGGGAGGCCAGCATCATCCTATAAACTTGGCAGTGTAAAACTTACTAAGGTTATTCATACACATTCTCATTTCCAGATGTAAACTGGGCACCCTTTGACTCTGCAAAGTCCATGCTTTGCTCTAAGTAGAAACTTTTTATGGTTGTTTAGAAGTTTATGCATTCCTCTCAATATACCCATTTCATTTCATATATTATTATATTTCTTCAAAATAGAATATCTCTAAAATATATTTTCAGCAATTCATAAAAACCTGCATGTAATTTTTTTCCCCATAAAATCATCCAGCTTGTGATGCTCCCTAGTGCAGTTTCAACCTCACCCTAGAAATGTATATTGACGTATTTTGGTTTGGAACTGACCAGGTGCGTTTGTTCCTCTTAGATATCTGTTCAGTCTTCTCTCCTGCCTGCCTGTTAAGACATCACTTTACTTGGATTCACAGCGATGTGAGCAGTGTTGGGACACAGCTGGTAAGAAAATGGGTTTGGGTGGGTTGTGGCCCTAGTGCTGGGTGTGCCAGCCCTGCTTTTTGGGGATGGGTGTGTTCCACTGTTTTCTGCGTGGTCACACCTGCTACCAAATGTGTGTAACCTGTCTGAACTGCTTGGGCAAGAAGAACAGAATGGCCTGGGAGGCTTATGGCTGCTGAAAAGGACACTGATTTTTCAGCAGTAATACCAGAAGCTTTCAGGGGGTACTTGCTGATCAAAACAAATGTTATTCATGACTGTACAAACTTATAAATTCCCTAGTTCTGATTCAGTTTTCTATTGGGCACTTGCAGCCCCTTTTTGGTGTCAATAAACAAGCTGCCTTCTGGCAGAATTGAAAATAAGCCAGTGGCTTCTAGCAGCCTTCTTGTGGTTGTGCAGTCTTGCTCCTTTTATAAATAAGCCAGATGGCTGAGTCTAAAAGGCAGTTGTATGGTTTCTTTGTAGAGCAGACAGCTAGGTAATTGCACCTTGCAGTAGTAGTTCATGATATTTTGTAATTATTCTTTGGTTTCAGTATATGTTTTCTATCTAGGGTCTAAGTGAAATAATTCATTTGATTATTGTAACTCACCATGTTAAGCACGGATGTTTACTGTGGTAAGTAATGAATAATAAGAAATGGGTAATAAGGCATAGATGGGAAGTTAATTCATTTCTAACTAACTAAAGGAATAATCAGAGCTCTGCTTTCCCCAGGTGTACCTGAATAGACTCTCATGTCATCTGGGGTTTTTATTATAATACCTTCGGAAGTCGTTCTTTCCAAAAAAGACTTACTATCTTATCCTTCCAAAGTGCACAATACTTTTGTTTTTTTTCTGTACATCTACGTTTTGATGACTTCATAACATTGCTAAACACTAAATATTTAGCAATGTATACTTTGGAAATAGGAAGGTTGGGCTGGAGTAAAAACTTTGAATGTAGAAACAGAATTCCATGGTGCTATTAGACTTTAATAGTACTTGTAGGTGTATGGTGCTTAGAGCCTAAGCACTGCAGCTGGAGTTGTAGTGAAGATTGTTAGTAACTTCAGTATCACAACAATCAGGGCTACAAAAAACTGCCTGCAAACTCTGTTTACAAGCATGTTGGATTTTTTTTTTTTTTTTTAAATACAGGCTATTACAATCTTAGTGACTGAGGAAAAGTCACTTAGGGCTACTTAGTTAGGCTTAGTAGCAACTGGATACTCAGAAGTATTTGGGAATCTAAATCTTGAAAGCCATGGGATCTATTTTAGCATTTGCTATAGGTTGAAATCGGTGAGAATTGTACTTTTTAAGAATATGACACCCCCCCGAGTCCTTGTTTCTTTTTCTGTGTGTATTTCTAATTGCTGCCACTGACTTCACTGGGTATTTCAGAACTGCAGAGCTCAAATGGTTCCCATCATGCCAGTTTTGAGTACTGGAAGTCTTATAGAAGTGGGCACTTCCATGTCATTTCATAATTGAAGAGTTTAATTCCATGCACCTTATTATTAGACATTAACCTAGGTTTTAAAAAAAAAAAGTTAAAATCCACAACATGACCATACTGTGACAGTCAGGTACTGAGTTGCTGGAGGTGGTTTGCTTTAGATGCCCTTTCACAACCTGCATTTTGCAGTGCTTCTGGCTGTAGAGGATTGTGTGATGCCAGGCTTGTAACTTGTACCCAATCTGTCTTAAGCTGCCTTTTCAGAGAAAAGTGTTTAAATATTCTTTCAGAGACAAAAATTTGTCGAAACAGGTCTTCTTGGTCTTCGAAGTCCTGAGGATTTCAATGCATCTCATGCACATGAACCAAATTTAAGACGTTCTTTACGTCTGAATACTTGTACTTGCTCTTCTTAAAGAGAATTAGCAGCAACATAACGTAAGTAATTAAGGTAAATGTGCAATTAGAGAATAGATTTGTTTGTTTCTATTAGTCCATTTGTTTACTTAGGTGCTTGTTGGATTTGCCTAAGGGTTGTAAACCATCACTGAATTCAGCACCAGAGTCAAATTTTAAACTGAGAACCTTCTTGCATTTTTCCTATCGTCCGTTTTAATGGCAGAACATATTTTTTTTTTTTAAGTCTTGCTTTGTTTACTACAGATGTATCAAAAAAGGCATATGAATAATATGTGCATTATGTTCAGATATGTAAATGTGTGTATATATGCTTGTTTGCATTTAAAAAAATTGAAATGCTGTCCTGCACATGCTTGCCCCTATGAAAAGGGTGAGAGACCAAGTCATCCCGTTATATCACTTGAACATGCAAACTCCCTACAAGGAGCATAGGGTTGAAACTGGCACAGAGAAGGATAGAATAGAACAGAGTATAATAGGATAATATTGTTACAGATAGGAGCATATTATGTTGCTGAATGTGACTGTATTGTAAGGATTGTTTCTTCCTTTACAAAATATTTTCTTTAAAAATTCATTTTCCTTGATGACTTTCATTGTAGTTTCTCCCTTAAGCGGTGTTATCTAAAGCCAGCATGTTATTTTCTGGTCTTATCAGGGTGGATATTCATTCCCAGAGAATGTACATTAACTGCTTACTCATTGTATAGACAGCAGTGCAAGTGTTAGCAGCCCAGTTTTCTTCTGAAGCTGAGCTATTAAAGTTGCTCTAGATCTAATTTAGATTTTTTTATTGTATTTCAGAGTTCTTTTGCAATAATTTGGTAAACAATGAAGGTTCTGTTACTGAAGGACCCCAAAGACAAAGATTCAGGACCAGATCCGTATGTTAAAGTGAGTAAGCTTAATAAAAGTAAACAGTTGTGTCACTTCACTATTGTATAGTACTATTATATATATATATACTAGTTAGTTAAGATGAACGAATCTAATTGTTTCAAGTGAAAAAGCTGCTTAAGGAAAACAAGGAGTGCATGTCTGAAATTACAGTATATTCTAAGAAAAAACATGCTAGAAAATTGGCTGTTAGAGGAAAAAAAACTACTTCAGTTATGGGAAACTGGTACTGAATTCAGCAATAAAATTCACAGCACAATACTGATATTAAGACAACTTTATTTAAATTAATATTGGTTACGTTGATGTGATAGTTCTATGATATAAAAATAATAAAAAGGTGAACTTAACCAGAAATGTAATGGGCAATGGAGGCTATGTGTTGCTGTGGCACTTTCTGCTGTAGACTTCATTGATGGAGTAGTTTTTGCTTGTGAAAGCAGTTCTGTTGACTTCAAGGAATTACGGAGATGTTCAAGAATATTGGCAGGGTTAGTTGATTATTCCTCACTTAGGGAGTTCAGGGCTATGTGCTGATTCCTACTGTAACTACACAGTAGGAGACCTCAGTTTCACAGCTGTTTGTTCAGAATCATGCTCTAATACTAAATCTACCAATGTAGATTCACTAATAAAAAAACAAATCAGATGCCATTGTATTTTATTTAGGAAAAAATACTCGTGCTGACCTAATCAATTTTTTGAAAAATTATTTAAAATGTAGAAACTTCAAGAACTGTACATCCTTTTTCCATAGGAATTAGGATTATATGGACTTGAAGCAACTTTGATTCCAGTTCTGTCATTTGAATTTGTATCTCTTGAAAGCTTATTTGAAAAGGTAAGTTTTGAGTTATTTGGGTTGTCTTATTTTCGACAGTTTAGGGCATAATTGCCAAGGTGCAGTATTTTACCTTGATTTAATACTACTGCTGCCTGTTTTAGCACTGCTTTATTTTTCTACAAAATATTGTACCCAATAACAAATATGTTGATGATATTTGATAAAGAAATAAGTTAGATAGAATAGCAAGGGATAGATTTTCACAGGTGGTGTAGCATTTTGTCACAATGAAAAAGTAGATTTGTGACAACTGCTGGCTGGGCAGTACCGCAGTATTACTGCTTGGGAAAGTAGCTGACTCTTCCTGTGTAAATTTGGAACACTTCCCATGTCATTCACCTATCCCTAAGCTCATTTCAGTGACAGGGAGCCTTATCTGTTCCTACTGACTTTTCAGTGTTAATATCACACAGGAAATACTCAATGTTTGTATACATTTATCTTGTAAATGTCCTGCTACTGGTAGTAATCAAATATTTGCCTATTTCAGTTTCAGATATTTATTGAAGCTGCTTTGTTGTTCATAAGATTATAAAGAATTGATCAACTTATATTTTTAAAATGTATTTATTCATTTTTACTTCTTGTATCTGCTGTTTATAAATAGCTCTCTCAACCAGAATCTTATGGGGGTCTAGTTTTCACTAGTCCAAGAGCATTAGAAGCCATCAAGATATGTTTGAGAGAAAATAGTAAAAGTGAAGGTAAGTGATTATTTATATTCCTTGTTCTTTCTGTTTCAGTATTTTGTGAAGTTTGTCATTTTATTTCACCCATCAGAAACTGTTTGGAGTACTCCTTTAAAGAAAAAAACATCCTATAGCTCTTTTGACATCATAAAGGCCTCATACTAAATAGAGCTTTTAAGGGATTAAATGTTGGGTTTTCTGCACTTACACTGCTGTTAGAAATGAAAGGATAAAGCTTTTGGTGTAAATTACTAATTAGCGTGGCTTTTTCCTCAATCTGTTGTGGTTATCTTTGTTGAAGCTACAAAGAGTTATAAACAAACTCATGGATGAGCAGTATTTTGCTGCAGTGCCTGGTTTTGCTTACTAAACACTGTCCTTCCTTTAAGGGAGGTGCTTGTTACAGAAACTGACCACTACTGCTACTCGTGTAATTCATTTGAAATGTTAAAGAAAAAGCTATTTCTGTGTTGCATATAAAATTTCTAAATCAATTTAAACATCTGCTAAAAAGTAGTAAAGAAACGGTAGTATGTAGAAACCAACATATCAGTTGTGAGGAAGAATCCTGCAGAGTGCTAAATACAAATTCTCATACCAATAAGAATACATTAAAAGTTCATTTTGTACATCCCTAGATTTGCTGGAACATGTAGTGATGTATTAGTATTCTGCTGTACTTGTATTTGGGCTTCTGTTTAAATCTATACATTACACATGTGCTTAAACTTAATGTTTTACAGCCTGGTCAAAATCTCTTAAACAAAGATGGAATACCAAACCAGCATATGTGGTAGGAAAAGCTACAGCTTCTCTAGGTAAGCTGGAAGTTGAATTAAGAAGTCAAATCTGTTTTGTAAGTGCAATTTTTGGAGTATTGGCAGCTATTCAAGGGTGTTCAGAAAAATATAGGTAAGTTTTACAAATTGATAGTTTGAAAAACAGATAATGTGTCTACAAGTATCTGAAGTAAGCATGTACAGATCACCATCTGGTCTCCCAGTACCTTTCTTGTAATTTGATGGTAACTACTCCAAAAATTTGGTCAAAAAAACTGTTCTTAATTCCCAGATTATTTTTTATTATTTTCAGAAACAAAATTGGGTGACAGGAATTACAGCATAATTGTCTGAGATAGTAGGAAATTTTTGATACCTATCTTTCCTTCTGTTTCATTTGCCAAACAGAAGTCACCAGTATGCAATCCCCTGACTTCAGTGGGCTGGCTGCTTTATTTGCCTTTACACTGGTTTTAATCTGATGCAATATAAACTTGATGTGCACAAATAAAAATTCAGTGTAGGTTTTAGTTTGTGTGAGACTTTCTTGTTGTAAAATTGCATTGAAGCTGTACCTTCCTGCTGAGCCACACAGGAAACATCACAAAAAACTATCATTTGAGAATTTTAAGTCTTTGCTTTTCTGCTTCTAGCCCAAAAATAATTTGGGTAAGTACTGGCTACTTTCATAAGAGGAGTTCTTGCAGGCAGGATGCTGACAACACTGGATCGTACAATGGTGACTCCTAGCAACCATCGCGAATCAATTGAGTCTAACCCATATCAGTTAACTTGTCAGGGATTCATATCATGCCTATTAACTTGCTTAAATAACAGCAGTGTTAAACTCTGTAGCAAAGGCAGAAATCCCACCGGAAAATCTCAAAAAACAGCAATAGCCTCACTGGGAAGCAAGCTGCAACCAAACCATGTCAGGAACTGAAGTCCATTCAGCATGGGCAGGCAGTGCTTTTTTTTTTTTTTTTTTTTTTACCACTTCAGGTAAAACTGAGTTAAACTTTCCAAAACAGCCTTGCTATCCCCAGAATTCTTCTGTATTCTTCACATATGTGTCTCTAGAGACAAAATTGAATCTTTCATAGCACATTACTTGTTCAAATGCTCAGATTTTTTGTTTTCAAAGTATTTGCGTGCTTAGATCAAATTGGGTCTCCCTTTCCAACCCACATGTTTCTGTGACTGTGAGTCTGAATTACTCTTATTGAATTGTGTTGCTGTTGTTTTGCTGCTTTTGGTTATAGTGGAAGAAATTGGTCTTTCCCCACAAGGAGAAAAGACTGGAAATGCTGAGAAATTAGCTGAATATATTTGCTCAAGTAAGTATCTAAAATCCTCTACTTAAATTAAGCTCACGTGCACTGTTTATTACATACAAAGTCAGGTGTACCTTGAAGCAGAGATGTACTACATAATTCATCATATGTAGAGTCTTTGAGTTCAGCTTCTGGGGAATACTAGTGTTAACTCTAAAAGATAATAAACAATATTTTGAAATCCCTATTAAAAATACTAATTTACGTGAAATCTTAGACTCTGTAATTGAATACTATAAGACCCAGTAGACAAAGTGCTTTTTTAACTAATGGTCAGAGCTGTAATGATTGGAAGGTGCTGTTTAATCATGATTTAAATGATTCTGACTGTAGGTGTGCTGATTCTCTGAACTTTGAATGACCTGACTTTCTTTGCTTCAAACCAGCTGATGCTGGGCATTTTTCACCAAGCCATAATTCAAAGTAGACAAGGGGAACTCCTTTCCTCAGAATGAACATGCAGTTTCAGAGACAGCTGTTTTTTAGCACCAAAGGAGAGGGGTTCTGGAGTGGTTTTGAAGAAGCAGCAGCTTTTGATAGCTGCTAGTGGGAAAGCAAATTACATGGTTTACAGCCTTTCACATAGAATATCTTGAGCAGAGGACAGTTTCTTACAAGAACACTGGCAAACTATAGAAATTAACATGCTGCTTTAGCATTTTCATTATCCTTACAAAAATGCCTTAAAAAATCCTTAAATCTTATATTCTAAATCCTTAAAAATCCTAGAATACTGCAACATTTAATTAAACTGTGTTAGAGTTGAGTGTCTTCACTCAACCACTTTTCTCATGTAGAAATGTGATCTTTCTAGGCTATTTGATCTCATCTGAATCTTCCCTAGATTCAAAATGTTCTTTGTTGGCTTTCAGAGCCCTAATATTCATTTTGTTAGATAAAATGTAGTACTGAAAAACTTTCCAAAATAATTAACTCACGTGAGAGCCCTAAAATCACCAAATTACTGAGAATCTCATGTAATGGTGCCATTTCATTCTTCTCAAGCCTGGTGTTGGAATTCCCCATCATTGTGTTTTCCTGTGAGTGCACTCAGGGTGTACAGAGTTAGGATGGCTGCAGGAATAGAGGTGTAACCCAAGAGATGCATGTGAATAGCATTATCTGGTAGGATATTTTTTTGAGCAGATTTTTTCTCCTCTTCTAACTTATTAGAAACATAGAAGTCCTATGAAAACTGCATCCCAGGTGTCATACTCTACAAGAGAGAAGTTATAAACAGGACCAGAAAAGTCCTCCTTCCAAAATAACCAGGGGGATTTCATGTGTAGGCAGTGCAACAATAATTAAATCTGTTCTAATCTTAAGAAGTAAAGGATAAGAGGACATGAGGATACCCACTTCCACTCTAGCATTGGAAGTAGAACCATTCTTCCTTGGGGAAGTAAGAAAATACTTTCAGATAGACTGAAACTTTCCAGCAAAGTATTTCTGTCCTCTTCTTTGACTGCCTGAATATTCTTTTTATAGAGAGAGTGCTGTCATGTACAAAGTGGGACTGAAGTTTTAAATATAAGAACTGGGGAAGATTGCTTCTCTGAGGGAAAAGAGATAAATTGTGCAGTACTTGTTTTTCTTTGTAGAATTTCAAGGGGAATAGAAATGTACTTTATCTTTAAGATCTTTTTAGTCAATGTATTCATATTATAGTTATGGAATATTTTTTAATTTACATGCTAAGTAGCTCTGTCCTCTGAATTGTGGATGCAGTTGCACTGCAAATGTTTTCAGCTATTTTAGGGCTGTGTCTGGTGAAACATACAGCATTTGCAGCAGTGTTCAATATTTGATACCTTTTAAAATGTATTAAATCTACCATGTTTGTTCTCTATTAAAAAAGTTAGTTAACTGTTTTTGTTCCTATATTTACAGGAGAGAAGGGTAATTCATCATGCCTGCTTTTTCCTTGCGGAGCCCTGAAAAGAGAAGTACTTCCTACAGCACTTAAAGAAAAAGGTTTAACATCCTTTAAAGGCTCATTAAATTAGTCAGTTACAAGAGAATTTGTATCTAGAGATTTTGAACCAAATTTGAATAAGTAAAAACTAAGTTTTCTGTTATGTTGTATAGAGGATGGGAGTAAAAACTGAGGTTGGAGTGCTGTCCACAGTGCTGGGACTGAGCTGTAGTATGGCTTGAGCAAGGTTCTTTGCCTTAGTTCATCTTCCTTCTGTGAGAAGGAAAAAGACTTATTCACAGAAATGTTGCAGGACTTGCCACTTTTTCCTAACATGCATCAAGGTCCTCAGGTTACTAAAGTTTTGTGTCTGCTATAATTGATAGCAGAAATAATTAGGAATCCTTCACACAATTTTTTCTGTATCTTTTTAATCTTTTTAGCCTGAAATTGAAGTGCAATTAGCATATTAAAGTCTTTTACTGAAATAATAGAAATTAATGAAATACTACTTAGTTATGCACATCTGTTCTGATTGCAGGCATACCTCTGGAAAGCCTTACTGTATATCAAACAACGGAACACACCAATCTCCAGGAATCATTGAGCAGTTATTTCTCACAACAGGTATTGGACGCTGATGTATCCTTTCATACATTGTCTAACTTCCAGAAGATAAGTAAACTTCAGAATCACTGAGAAATAATGGCATAAAAAATTATGTATCCACTTTCATCCTTTGAACTGGATGACTGCTTTTTAGATAATAAAATGTCAGAAATTACATTTAGTGAAGTTGCTTTTTGAACAGGATTTTTAAATTATTATTGTTACTCTGATATTTCTGGACAGCTTTGTAACTTTGTAGGGTGGAAAACTACTGTTGGTTTTTGATTCATAAGATAAAGCCCTGTTCTTCCCCTGATTATCCAGTTTATTAACATGGATCTAATTGAAGTGTTAAAATTCCAAGCTGTTGACAAACATTGAGTTATATTTGCTAGAATTTTCATTATTTTTCTCCTTTGAAAACTGTCAAATGTCACTAAGCAAGGATCATTACATAGTAAAAGATTTGAAGCTAGTAATAATTGGCTTTATTTTGCCAGATTGGCTTTCTGAATTTTCCATTTGTAAGAGTCTACGTTATATTTAGGATTAATTTTATTCAAAATGCAGCCTTTCTTTCTTGGAGAAACTTGGCCTGCCTGAGCATGTTGCACCTCTTTTTAAAATCTATGCATTAATGTCTTGTTAAATTACATATTGATTTTAAAGTCCTTTTTCAAGAGGTCCTAAGAGGCCATGGCATGGGCTGTCTAGCTGATACATTGCAATATCCTGCTATTCCTAGGTGGATATTACAGTTCTAATCCCCATGGAACTTAGTTTATACCAGTTATAAAGTGAGTCAGTAGCAAATACATATTCTGTAGCTTCCTGAATTCTTCTTATGGAACTCCTTACTTGCTGCAATTAGTATGTTAGTTTCAGTGTGAAGCTATTAAAATGTGTTTCTCATGAGCTTTTTGGTTGTCGTTAACTGACAACATTGTTAATATTGTGGTTATATAGTGCCTGGATAGCTGATACAATATGACAAGTATTTAGCACTTTGACACAATGAACAGGGCTGTGTTGAACTATCATTCTCTTCTCTATGAGCTAAGGCGAGCTTCCAAGTCATGCACCGTAAAATAACAGCAGATGTAGAGCTAGCATATCCTTCTAGCCAAACAGAAAATCCATGATAAAGAAGGTGTCTGCTTCGGGTCTGCAGGTTGGGAGCTTCCAACCTTCACGCCAGACAGAATTTTGCAGAATTTTCTCTTGGCTACAGAATGTTTCTGCTATCTTAAGGCAGCCTTGTTCTGGGAGAAAAAGCCCTCCCAGTGCTGTGCAGTCTTAAGCCAGCACCTCATCTTTGTCACAGCATCTCTGGGTGGGCAGAATTTAGGATAAACAACATAAGCTGGGAAACAGGGAAAATATCCAGAACTGAGACTGTGAATGGATTTAGGGAAATAAATTGTCAAGCTTATTTTTCTAAACAGGAAAATGAGTATGGCTGCAGAAAAAAATCAGTACTTTTATCACCAGTTTGTGTGACAAAGTATTTAATTAAAGATGCACCTGGATTTCAGCTGACTATCTGCACCACAGGAAACCCTCTTTGTTGGTTTAACATCTGTTTCTCATCAACAACAAAAATTCATCTCTGTATAGAGACAGAGGCTTTTGTGGAAGTATACTGATATTATGCTGGAAATGTGAGAAATCTGTGCTAACCTGTGGTTAATTTTACTCAGGGAATCCCAGCAAGTATTGTGTTCTTCAGTCCATCTGGTGTCAAGTTTTGCCTCCAGCACATTCAGAAGCTATCTGGGGATTTTATCAACCACGTGAAGGTACTTTTTCTTTTCAAATGGTGGTGAAATACAGTAGGGTATAAGCTTAGGTTGGGAGACTGAAGGGGAGGGAAGCTGTTACACCCTTTACAAACCTCTGTTATCTACCAAGAGTGCCTTAGACCAAAAAAAAAAAAAGAGAGAAAAATACGAAGTCTGGAAAGGGTAGGACTGTAAGTGTAGTCTCTAGCAATCTATGCAAGCTAAATAGAGGTTAAGAGTGCAAATTGTCTGTAGAGAAGCAGCAGTTTACTTAGGTGAAGATTGCAGAACACAAAATTTGGGAATTGTTTGAAAACTGTTTTGAGTTGAGAGTGCAGAGGACAATGCTCTGTGTTTGTTCACAATACAAAACCAGCCATCATAACATAAGCACATGGAATATATGAATGCATTATTTCTTGAAAGTGATCAGGTATCTGTGTTAAATGTGAAGTAACGATCTGAAAACTCACAGAATAATTCACTTCCAAAAAAAATAAAATTGTCAGTTAAGCCTAACAGAGCAATACCCTGAGAAATTGAAATATGAATTTCTAGCTTACATTTTTAAAACAATAAGTCTGTGCATGTTCTGTCATAGTATTACATAAAATGAGAGAAAGCTAATGCTTTTGCTAGTTAAGAGTCAGAAGAAGCATGTATTCTTGAATTAGGAACTGCTTTAGGCTCCAAGGAGAAGAGTTTGCATCAATATTACTTGACACATCTTAGTGATCCTAGGAATTAGTGCAGAAATTCTAGGAAAGAAGGAAACAAATCATTCTGTAATAGGCTTTCTTAATAGCAATTAGAGATGGAAAATAAATAATTCAAGTTCTAATGTCCTTTAGAGTTATGAATATATAACCATGTGTCTCATTGCAACATAAAGAGGAAGAAAAACATCTTATTGTACAGGATTTTTGAACTTTCTATTTACATAAAGCGTAATCTCCTTGGGATAGCAGATAAGAAGAATGCTAGTTTGTAACTTGTGCCACTGAATTCCAATAAACTCACTAAGCTGGTACTGGCACCTACAAATCATGTACCTTACATGTTTGTTGGTAGATTTCGGTGTGGGGGAAGTAAGGCCAATGGCTGTATCTGAAGGAAGCACACAATACTTCTGTCTTCAGCAGCACAAGGTAGCTTGTAATGTGATTGTCCTTGTTTGTGTGTTCAGCCTAACTGCAGATGGGCTATCACCTGCACCCATCGAGCTGTTCACACAGTATTCCTTGTAACTTCTACTTGTTCTGCTTTCTTATTGGCACACTATCTTATCATGAGAACTCTTTTAAAAAAAAAAAAAAAGTTATTTTTTCACCTAGATTTATTTTTACCCAATAAGTTGCCCAGTCTCCACTGGGTAAAGGCTTTATCTTCTCCTAGTGAAGGTGTGATTAGTTTTTGCTTGAGTCAGCAACTACAGGCTTACACATATTAAAATTCCTCTCACATTTCCTGTTTCTTTTTTTTTTTTTGAAGTAACAACTTTAAATGTTTGTAATGGTGGAAGAAATAATGTTTCCTAAGTTATTTCCTAAGTAATTTCCAAGTAGCTCAACTTGTAGGTAGTTTTTTGTACTGAGAATCTTCAACCAGATGGGTTAGTACAGTTCAGTAAGCTCAGGCATGCAAGCCTGACAAGGTCAGCAAATAAAGCAGGATGTGTACCTAAGTCACTGTTAAGAGCTTGTATCATACCTGCCTACACTAATTGTAACTGCAACCAATGTCATTTCAGTTTGCAGCTATCGGTCCAACAACTGCTGAAGCCATGGAAGCAGCAGGAATCCCAGTAAGCTGTACTGCAGAGAGTCCAACTCCCCAAGACCTTGCTGCTGGGATCCAAAAAGCACTTCGCCTACAAAACTGTGTTTGTTCTAAGAACACAGCACATATTTCAAGCTGAGTGTGGTTCTCTAGAAGGTTCTTAATTTTGTAGACCTGTTATCCTACAAGAAATTGTTTGGGAATATGCAATGCTGTCCTTGTCAGCAGCTTGTGAGAGCAGCTCACATCTAAATATCTAAGAAATCTAGAATTTGTTCAGCATGTTTTAAAGCCTCTGGCTATTCCCCGTCATCGTATGTGTGCAGTGTAAATATTTTGTGTGGGCATTCCTGGAAAACTAGCTGCAAGAGGCTAATCTGCATCAGTGTTATGTTGGCATTTCAGGTTGAGTGCGTTACCTCAGGTATCTTCCCCGAGTACACAGGTTCTCATTCCTGTGCATAGTCAGTTTTATATGACTATGTAAATAGTTTTACACCTATTTCTTTTGTAAAAGAAAATCATGCTTACAATGAAGTATTTTCTGTTTTAAAGCTTACTTGTTTGTTGTGCTTTCAAATATTTATATTAAAATGATTGCAGATCCTCACTGGAATAGGACAATTCCTGGAGTAAAGTTGCACTGTGTGGAGCTGATAGCAGGTCAGTTATTGACACTTTAATATCCCTACAGTACAGCGCCTTAAAAATTAGGTTTTGATTTCTGTTTCTGTAAAGAAGGAGGATTTATTAACAGAGAAATAAACTGGCTTGTCATTGTTAATAATGGTGTTAGAGTTGTCTGATTTGGTTGCAGCTTATGCTTTAATTGTTTATCTGTGAAAGGAGAAAAAGTAATCCTATTTAGCATAGATGCTACCTTCAGCCAATGCTATGAAATTCATAGAAGATTTAAATCATAATGCATTCAATTATAATCCTCATGAAAGTCACTTTTGTTGTTAGTGTAGTGCTAAGGTTCATAAAATAACAGAAATCCTTATTTGCTTTAAGTTTTTATTAGCTTAATTCTGAGTATATGACCTGAATTTCCAATTAGGTAAGAAGCTTTGTACCTAGGATAAGAGTTAATCTGAACCCAATTATGTTAATATAAACAGAAATAATTTCAAATTGTATATGCGGGTTCATCAGTCAGACCGGGCACAATAACACAACCATTTTGAAGCTTTATGAAGCAGTTTGGTTTCTTGAGATGAAATAGGATCTCAGAAGTATAGTAATTGCTGGAAGATAATGTTGAGCAGTGGGAGGAATATTTCATCATTAAAGAACATCCTGTAGGATCCGGGGATCGCTATGGTAACTGGATGGAGCTGCAGGACTCTGTGCAGACATGCCCCCAAGGAGAGAAGGAAGAGAATGAACGAGAAAAAATTGTTGACTTTCTCTGCCACTTCTTTAAGGACGATTGAAGTTAAGCTGTTTAACATTCAGATGCAGCTGGGTAGTGTCATTACAGCATGGAGTGTGCAGAACTGTTCATCTCTGCATTCAAAAATAAATCTGCAGCAGACTGGGGATTTGGAAGTCAGTTCAAGTCCCCTGCAGTACTGCTCACATCTGTGGTGTTGAAACAGAAGACAGCTGGAAAAGACTTGTGTGAGCTAGTGCTTAGGGACAGAAGGAGGAGAGGTAGGGTCAGTCAGAGAAGAGCGAGAACTGGAAACAGAAGGTGTTCACTTGGGTTTGTGCTTCCTTGTATTATATGGTGAATATGTCTGGTATCTAAGTCGTATCTAATTATTTGCCTTGTTCATCAGCTCAGGCCCTTTCTACAGGTCTCTCCAGGAGACACGATCTGTTCCCATCATTTCCAAGTAAGACATACTTATCACATTTAATATAACACCATAAAAGAACAGCAAAGGCCTCTGACAGGAAAGGGGGTTGCATTTTACATCTGCTTTGACCTATAGTGGCAAAGATATCTTGGAAGACTTGATCTGAACTAGAGGAGGTTGATCTAAGGGGGGAGGCAGAGCTGGCATTTGCTGAGGAAGTTGGAGGCTGTGCAAGCTTGCTGTGACTCAGCTGACATTGCTTTGCTACCCTCAGCTCTGATTGTCATGAACATGCTGCTCCTACCCCTCCCCACTGCCAGGCTGCCTGAGGATACCAATTTCAAGCACAGTGCTTTTAGGCATCTTGCCTCAGAAACCTGTTTACATGTAAACTATACATTTGTTTAAGTGACAAATACATTTCTACCATCCAAAATGAGCTCTACTTCTCATTTGCAAGAGAAAAAGATTAAGTAAATACACCCATAGAAAAACAAACAAAAAGCAAGCCCCCCTTCCTTGTTCCAAAATAGCAGCTGCCCTCCCTGCACTGGGCCTTCCTCCCTCACCAAGTCTTACCTGGAACTGACCCTCTGTCGAACAGTTTGCTTCTGACAGAAGCAAAAAGGTCACAAGCAATGAAAACAAGGCACAAGGTTGCATAGGTTTATTTAATAAATAAGAATTTATTTAAAAATAAGCTTTTATTTATTCACAGTTTCAAGTCTGAAAAACATAATACTATTCTCCATCAAGTCAAAACACAGCTAAAACCATTCATTCCTGTTGTAAATGAAATACCAGTGATGGCTAATATTTGCAAGGACCTTGCAAAGGTAGAAAGGCACCCATTTTTGTGCAGGACAGTCACTGCAATAAGAGAAACATGTCCACATATTCAACAGGAATCTCCCGGTACAACTTCAGCTCATGTTACTGGTTAAAGTGTTCCAATAAAGCTTTGCTTACAAAGTATATTTCATTAAATATCAAACCAGAGCAACTGTGAGATTACATTTTTATGCAAAATATTTGCCTCACTGCAAAGCCCATTACCTTTAAGAGAAAAATGTGCATTTCTCCAAGATAAGAAATTAAATTTAAAGTTACCCAGAACTCCAACTTTGCATTTCAAACAACGAAATGCTAGTAACCGAACCATTGTGGAACTCCCACAGGATAATAAGGATCTCCTGTTCTTTCCCAGGTGTACTGTGTAACAACGTAAGCAATATTCTTATCACCTTTGATAAATCCAAATCCCACATGGGAAAAATTACCACTGATCCCACGTAGATGCAAGGCACTATTTCTGCTCATTCGCAGCACTTCAGTCACTGAACTCCTCCAGTAGCAGCTTCACTACTTTGTGTCAGCTGCTCCAGTAGATTTAGGATTACCTCTATCCGCTCCAGCAGAGTCATGCTTTTGTTAGCAGTTGCACGCAACAGAAGAGAGTAAACTTGCTTGTTTGTTTTAAGAGTTATTTCTTCTTCACTAATGGCCCTGAAAAGGAAACAGGTAAAAGCTATTAATCTGACCACAATATTTAATTCTACAAATTGGCAAGGCAATTATTACACAATAACCTTGATGATCATCTCTTTGAAACCCCATGGTTGGTGCTTGGGTTTGGGGCTCCTATTTCCTTAGTTCTTACTTCCTGCCATTTCACAGCATTGCAGGCAGAACCTCTGCTTATACTGCAGGAGGGATAAGGAGTTCCAGTTTTTCTTCAGCTCCAGTCTGGCCATTTTATTAAGTTACAATCCCAAAGCACTTTGTAAACCCTCCAGTCAATGTCTCTGTGCCAAACCTCTGTATTTTGTCAGAGTTTGGCTAATCTGATCAGGCCAAATGCAAAGAGACACCTGAGCATTCATGAGATGCTATTTGCTCCTGTGCAGTTGCCTCCCATTTGCTCAGCCCTACAAACCACTACGGACATCAGCTTCCTGTTGAAGTCTGAAGCCCGTGATCTGGCCTCATTCTCTCAAGTTCCATACACCTAAATTACTTCCATGCGACAGAGACTTTTCCATGGCCAAAACCTTTACACAGAAGAGCTTTTCCCCTTTTCCCAGTCTGCAGTCAGAGCTCCCATTAATGTTTGTCAAAAGGAGAAAACTGATCTAAGTCACTTATCACACAAGTGCCAGCTTCTGCTTCAGCAGTGTCACCCCACGTTTAACATCCAAGACTAATAACAACCCAAACAAGAAAAAAATGCTACTACTGGTATTGCAATTAAATCAAGAGTGCATGCATGCAAGTAGCAGTCAGTTTAATTATAAATGCTTCCGGAATTAAAAATTTAATTTGCTTTATCTTTTTTGTAACACTTGGCAGAAATCAGATTCATTTATTAAACAGAACAGGTAGTCAAAAACAATAAAAGCCATTGAAATGCAAAGTATTTCCAGGATAAGCTACAAGAATTCCCAGAACAAAGTATTAATTTCAATTACTTCTTTCCTCCAATTTACACAGCCAAGTTCAGTTATGCTTATGCATTTAACTTCTAGAAGGTAAGACTGATTTCATTCAGTTTTATTGCTAGTCTGCAAGTTTCACTATCAAACAGCTTTACCACATGTTCTGCTCTCTGCCAGAATGCATCCAAGACTCTGAAATAGCATTCGTGAGCTCTAATTTCCTCCCTTTTCAGCTTGCCCATTATTAAAACCCAAGACAGACATCATTTTCTCCTTCTGTAAAGCTGAACTAAGGAAGCATATGGAAAGCCTATACAAGGCACTAGAAAGGTTAAATAAAAAGGTAATTTTAAGCTGAGCCTCAATCCACTGCTGTTTCAAGATGCTTAAGACATTACACCAACACTCCCATTTCATGATGCTCGAGTTCAAACTGCAACCTGTTCCCTAGGTGAAACCTTCAGTACAAAGCCTCATTCAAGAGAGATTCAGTGGTAAGAAGTAAATGGAGATGAGTTTACACAACACTTGGCCAGGTCGTGAAACCACAGAAGCAAACAGTTTATTCAGTTACCTGGGACATCTACTTGGTTACGTACAGGTTATACTTCAATCCTCTGCTTTTCACATATTCAGATTGCCACCTTGTGGAAACTTTTCTCTGAGTGAATGCACCTCAGCCATCACTAAAAGAGCATGCAGGCTTTCTTCTAGTCTGGGGTTTTTCTATTTGTCTCCTATCAGCAAACAACTTACTGTGCAAGATGAATTCATCTCACAATTTACTGCATCAGAGTAACACTTAACATCAGCAGCATTTCAACGTGATGAATGATTAACAACTTCAAACTTCATCTAGTAGAAGAAATAACAACTGCAGATTGCAGAAGCTACAGCAACATAACACATTTGCTGCTGAGGGGATAAAAGGTGTTCTCAGGATCCCCAAAGCAGAAACACACACATTCAAACCTAACTAACTGAAGCAATAATGATACAACAAATTACACTGCCACACCTGATCACAGCAACACTTCAAGGTCAACACGAAGAAGATAAGCCACGTGTGGCTGTGTGTGCTCTGAACTCCAGCAGCCAGACTGAAGATTGTTTCTTCTTGCACTCCATTAGGCATTAGAAAGATAACGACGAGCATTTTCCCCACGTACATCCTTCTGCTTACAGCACTACTGATGCACCTACGTTTATTCTGAAGCGTTCAGAATGTTCAGCATGTGCCCAGCAATGTTGTCACTGGTACATTTTATTATCAAAATCTACCTAAAGGTAAGTAGTACACAGCAGCTTCTCCTCTCACTACCCTTGAGGTATCCTGCCACAGATGAACACCAAATCAGTAAGACAAAGGACCCATTATAGATGTACCCAACGCACTGAGCAAACACTTCTATTTACAATAAATAGAGTCAAGACAGTGAGAAGTATGCCAGCAGCTTACAGCAGTACAAGTTAAACTGCTTTTTATCTCCATTTACACCTATGAACAGCAAGAGATTTATATCCTACGAAGGATAAGCTAGGTGCTTTATGCTCTCTGATACCTGCAATTTGTAACTGTATTGAGCTTTTTATACAACGAAAAAAATTACAACTTATTTTCTTGAATAGAGGCCATTCAGGCTAATGTTTTTTTTTTTTTTTAAATCTGCTCTCAGTCCTGGACTCCTATCAGGAAAGGAGAGAAAACTGCTGAGCCTAGGCACACACAGTGAAGGTGTTTCTTGGTCATACCCTCAGTTACACACAAACAAGAAACGTTCAAGCTTTAGGTGATCAGTGAACACACCTAGTCTCCCCCAGAAAAGAATCACATCCTTTTGCATACCTAGGAATGTGCAGTTTGTACAGATTTATGTGCCCAAAGCACATCTACACAACACGTATTAAGGTTCAACTTACCCACTCTTCTTTTTGGTTGAAGTTAACAGCTTAATGGATTGCAGGAGAAGGAATGACATTCTAGACTCAAAAATACTAAGTAGCTTCAATACTTCTTCCTTGTTAAGGCCAGTGGAGGAATCATTAGTGGAGGTATTTTCAGTATTGCTCTCATCTTTACTTATCTACAGAAAGAGAAAAGCAAAAAACTTCGTATCATTTAAGCAGCTAAGTCAACCGAGAAGTAGACAAGCAACACCTTAATCACCAATTGACTGATTTTATGTGAATGCACCAGACACAGGAGCAGACAATCAGATAACTTGTCTTCTGTTTACCTGTTCACTCTCTGCTGCAAGCTCTTTTCTGATGAGCTGGAATGCACACTTCGTCTTAATCATAATATCGAGAGCCCCAAACAAAGTCTTTAGTTTTCCAGCACTGCTGTTCTGACCTGAAAACCAAGGACACTATTAACGGCTTATATTCTGGTTTGTGCTTTTTCTTTCATCCAAAAAGATTGAGAGTTCTCATTAAAAAAAGCGCATACCATTTTAGTTGAACGAGAAACAGTAAAATAAAAGCCTCTCCTCTTCCACAGAGGACTATTCTGAGAAGCAGATTACTCCTGCTTTCACGTACAGTTATTTAGAAGTGAAATAAGTCAACAGGATTTTAGAGGACTACTGCAGAAAGACAGTTCGACTTACTTGCCATCTGGAATTCTGCAAACGCCACTCTTTCCAGCTGCACACGAAGAAACTCACAGGGTGCATCCTTCAAGAGTTGAAAGAGTCTCACTGCTTTACTATAATGGAGATCAGCAAGTACACGATGTTGTTTCCTCAAATGCTCATCACCAACCTGCACTCCGAATAGGGTACATAGTGAACGTCAGACAATTTGTATGTTCATGAAGTATCCATTAGAAAAAAGTGTTATGGAAAATGTGAGGTACCAACCATTCCCCACCTCATTTTGAAATTGTTCAAAGTATCTGCACACTTCTAGAATACATCACTAGCCCACCACCACTGAAGTTACTGTATTTTCACAATTAACACTAACAAATCCACATCAAGTAGAACGAAGTTAATCATATAAAAAAAGGCTAAAACACCACATGACAATGTAGACTGGCATATCGCTTCCTAGGGCTTTAGTAAGTCATTAGCAGACAGCCTTCTACTGGATCGTTAGCAGAAGGATCACAGGAGTGACTTGGAAGCAAAACCAAACTTAAGGTAACTCATCAGCAGCAGCCTCTATTATTCTAGACAGCTTTGCACATTCGGGCTGAAACAAAACTCAAACACTCTATAAAGGACAGGAGGGCGAAGGGGCAAGCTCACTTCTTGCTGCTTCCTGTAGAGGGGAAATAAAGAGGGAGGTAACAGTCTCTCCTCCCTGGTAGCCAATGATAGAACACATGGGAACAGCACAAAGCTGCACAAGGAGAGGTTCAGACAAGACATTAGGAAGAAATTGTTAATATTGAGGGTGGACAAACACTGGAACAGGCTTCCTAGCAGGGTGGTTGATGCCCCACACTAGCCAGTATTCAAGAGACATTTGGATAATGCCCTTAATAACGTTTTCATTAGCTCTGGTCAGGCAACTGGACTCAGTGATCTTTATAGGTCCCCTCCAACTGAACTACTCTATCCTAGTCAAAATTAACAGCTTATTCGCAGATCAGTGTGAAATACATCTTTCTGGTTAAATCATTTAAATGAAGATATTCTAGCTTCAGGTAGACAGATAAATATCGATCTTCACAAACATTACACATTAAGCATGGAACCTGTACAGAAGAAAAGTGAACAGTTTGTACTAATACCTGATTTCTCAGGCAACTGTGGTACATGGAAGCAAGCCTGTGGTGGATGGTTGCAGCCCGATACTGGCAGAGAGGCTGCCGTGGGGACACCGTATCGACATCACAGTATTTCAAGGACTTCATCATGGCTTCACTAACTTCCTTCTCTATCTACAAGAAAAAACAAAGCCACTTTCATGTTCTAGTTTAAAGTAATCACACTATGTAGAAGTGTAAGGGTTAAATCTATTAAACAAAACCTAAAAACTTTATGACTAAAGCTTTATGGTTTGCAAGAACTACTTCATACAAGATTTTAATCTAATAAAGGTTTACAAGTTATTCCAGTATCAGTTGTCTGCTGTTCAGTTTGTCAAGAAAATAGCTTATTTTATCAGATTTTGTTTCAAATCTTCATTACCTGTTCCTGAGCCTTCCTAGATAAGGGAGCATAATCCTGCTGTAGAGTTGCCATAGTGAAGTACGTCGTAGACAGCTCCCAGTTCACAGAATCCCAAACAGCTGGATGCATGTCTCTCTTGCCGAGTGATCTTAATGCTCTCAGATAGTAGTCAATAGCCTACAGATTGTAAAATAAACGCATTTATAGTTACTGCTTGTAGTGGTTATAAATAAAAGCTCATTTCCCTTTATCCATTCTCAAGGAATAATTTCAAATTATGCCTGAGCCTTCTTTTGTATTTTCCTTATACCCATTTTGGTCATAGTTTCAATCCTGACCAATGCATTCCTTTCTCCTTTGCATGTGCTAATGCCATCTGTTGAATATCAAGATCTGAATGTCACGGCACTTCATGTGTCAGAGCAACGGAATCAAACCTAAACACTGCCAAACCAATCTATTTCATTTTAAAAACCATTTCTCAGGATAAATACCAAAACATCAGAAGTGCCAGTTACGTTACAGAAAGGGCCAACTTTCAGATCTGTTATTGCAACTGTCCCTCCCAGGTACACTAATTACTTTTTGTACTCTCCTCAGTAATAAGCTATCAAGGGCTATTTAAAATTATTCAAACAGTATTTGAAACAAATCTGTGTCTAAGGAGTTATATGGTTCCTTCAAGCATAATACAAGTTTAAATGAACCAAAGAGAAATTATGTGGTTTTGTATCCTAGACACATTGTAATAGGGAAGACAGACTAGCCATTAAAAACATGCCACAGGGGACATCCTAGAAAAACAAACTCAGCCTCCTCTAACCAACACTGCAACATAAGAGAGGCAGCTTTAAGGAAAAACACACCCCTACACACCAAACAGCACAAGAAACAAGAAGAGATCAAGCTATTATGTTAAGGCCCATCATAATAAAACAAAGGCACTTCTAAAACATGCCTTTGGTAACTTCCACACATAATACATAATTCACTACAGCTATTCACTTCATTTTACATATTAAACATGTTGAGGAGACCCCATTATTTTGGGGCAGAAGCTCAGTGCTAGCCATTTTGCTCCTCATTTTTACACTTCCAAAGGCAAACATTCAGGAATGCAATTCCCCTCTACATTTAACTAACATGTCAGAAATAACACGTTACCTTATTATAATAAAGGGCCTCTTCTGGGGAAAACTCTCTTTTGAAGTCACCTTCAGTCGCACAGTGTGCTTGAGCACAGATTCGCATGAGTCTTCCCGTGTTGCACAGCAGGAGAGCAGCATTGGTTGCATCATCAATCGACTCAAAATTCTGAATTCCTTTTTCAAAGCAAGAGAAGCTTTTCTTCCAGAGTTGCTGCTCTGTCGTCGATACGTTCTTACTCACTGAGGTTAAAAATACATGGCTTATCAGCAGTTTAAATTCTCAAAAAATACTGAACAAACATTTCTATTGTTTTCTAACAGGTTTATAAAGATGGTCTTCTAGAACTTAAATGTCATAAAAATATTCTGAAAACCCAATTTCATGGAAAAACAGTTAATACCAGAGGTGCACTACACATAGTATATGTTAGAAAAAATTTTGATAACAACAAAAATTGTAAGTTAGCAAAATAAAACACATTATAAATGCTTTTTCCCCCACTACAGTAATACTCAGGATATGACAACTGCTCCTACGAACCTGCTGTATGAAATAAGCAAGAAGTGATTTTTACAGACAAGTGAAATTTAGTATTAAGGTTTTTACTTCAGCTAAATAGCAGTTCTGCAAAAACATGGTGATGATGAAAAAATCACCACATTAATCTAACATAAGCTGCTTCAAATATTAGACAGATCACAGAACACAGCCAGTATTTAGGAGTATTTACACGGAACCACCAGTGTCTAGTTCATTCCAGTTTAAATAACTAGTACTTCTAGACTTTTTTTTTTTTTAAAAAAAAAAAAAAAAAAAAAAAAAAAGCCAGCCACCAAACAAAAAACAAAACAAAAATTTCTGGAGGGCATTCAACCTATTCTGTAAGAAGCTCTCCAAGGCATCCCATTATTCAGTTTAAGTTCAATTAATAAAGTATACAAGCCACATTGATCTCTGGATCATATAATGGACATTAAATTATTATGTCCATTATAAATCATAATGGATGTTAAATCAATAGCATCATTTTTAGAAAAATACTTACTACAAAAATCTTTAAATGTCATCTTTATAATCAGGAATGCTCACCATTTCCCACATTACTACTGCACATAATCATTGTTCTAGCTCAGTGAAACTGTGTGCAGTAAGAAGTAGAAAAAGAATGCTTACCCACTCTTTCAGTCTGCACTGCAGCAGCCTGGTTCATGTAAAATACTCCAATTTCATTCCTGATGTTACCCATCCTCTTCAGCACCTGTACGTGCTGCTCAGGATTTTGCTTTTTTAAATTACTGAAGAGTAAAATTTCATAAGCTGCTTCGTAACATTTACAGCTGACTGAAAGTTGGCATTCCAGGTCTGTAGACAAGTCAGTAGCCCAGGCAAACACTAGAAGACAAAAAACAAAGCCTGCCTGTCAAACAGTAATTCCAAATAAATGCAGGTTTATGATAGTCTAGATGAAAATGACCAAAGCATAAGACTGTCAGGATGACTGCATGATTTCCACACCCAAGCAGAATCTATCCAACAGATAAACAATTTACATCTTCAGTTGGTTTACAGCTCAGGCATGCCATGCAGGATCTTGATAACCCCTGTCCTTCTGACAGGCATAAGCTTTCTCCGAATAAAGCAATGAAACATAATGAACAGTGAAATTACTTTGTCTGCCATACAGCTGGATCATGACAGCTCTCTTATATTGGTAGCATACCTTGGCAGCTGGATTCTCTGTGAAGACTGTGTAGTATTTCCTGATCTTCCTTTGTCTGGTAGTTATATTCTTCAAGATACGCTGCTCTGTTGTTTGCGTTTTGAGCAAGCATTAACTGGATATCTCCACAAAGCGTTAAACACTGACAAAGAAATACTAATACTTCAGGAAGCATGCTGGCACAGAGACAACAGTAGGTATCTATTAGAAAAAACACACGGGTGAGGGAGGGGGAAAGAGAAGAGAATCACACTTCAGAAGTTTTGACAGTCTGACAGCGCAATTGGTTTTATGTTACTTGTCACGTTTATTCTCCGTATCCAGACAACACATGTCCTCCTAAGAACTAACCTATTTCAAAATCTTGTTCTACACAGCTGACAGCTTCAGAAGAGTGACTGTTTTGTTAAAGATGAGCAGACTGACAATTACAAACACTAATTTCAGATTTCAATCTAAAACCAAGGAAAACCAAATTTCTACAGACCAACTCAAGTCAGATACAGCCTGAAAAATTGTTTTTCAAATGGCACAGCTTAAATTTAATTTTCGAGTCTTCCAAAGACTGAAAAGCTGAAGAATGTTTTGAGTTATGAGCATATTGATGCTCTAAGTAAAGATCGTGTTCTTGTTTGCTATGTGTTCTTTCATATACACGCCCACCACCCTACAAATATGGAAGCAAAACAGCAGTACTACAAGCAGTAAGTTGATGACATTTTCTGATTACTTAATGTCCTAAACAGCCTGATTTCCCCTTTTCCATTTTCCTTGGTAATACATCAGGATGTCATTCATTTTAGAGGAGCATCCGATTCACAGGTGAACGAGTTTGGTATTTCTGAAAAATCTGGTAAACATTTAGATGAAATGGGAACCAGCAGGCATTGCCAGAGAGTAACCTGCTTGCAGTGGCAGCACTAAGAACACAGAATGCTACCTCTGTCTTGAACCAGGGCTGAATGCTCCCATCTTCAGTGCTCTGAAGTTTAAGATTGGTACCTTAAGTTTATCACTGCATCAAAGTAAGAGTATTTTTCCTCCAAACAGAGATGGATGAGTTATTCTTACTACAGCCTTCTCTCCAGAGCACTGAGCTAGACACTTAAACAGGCATCAGACTTGTCACTGCATGCCACTAGGCTAAATCATGCAGAGGAGTATTTGATATTGTGAAAGGTATGTACAGTCAGCAGCACTGATGACAAACTAACTTACCGTGGCACTGTAAAGCCAGCTTGATGTATCGTAACGCTCTCCCATACTTCTGTAGAATCATAGCAGCATCAGACAGGACATAATAAGCCTTCGATGATTTCAGAATGAGCTGGAGCTTCATTTTATACTGCCATGATCCGGGAATCATTCCTGACTGACTGGAATGCTTACCCTTCTGAAAGGAGCCCACTGTAACACAAACGGAACCTGATCAGTAAGTCTCATGGCCATAACATAAGCCACAGGTGTGGCCCAACTTCACCAGTACACAGGCTGGATGCAAATTGCCATCACACAGCTCTACACAAGGATACTACCTTGCCTGCTGCTGCATTTTTCTTCTGCAAAACAGGCTCAGCACATGGAACTTTTCCATTTATTTCACCTAACAGGATGCTAGAACACAGTGAGTAGAGTGCCAGTGCAGCTAACCTCCCATGTTCTGAACAGCTTTTGAAATACTGGTGCAACAACCAGGACTCTTCCACACAGTAGCAGTAGAAGAGAATTAGTAAGTCACAGGCATAATTTGCTGTGTTTTCTGCCAAATCCCTTTGATATGTTCTGTTTTTTTATTAACATCTCAAACTAAGGAAGTCTCCAACACCAAGGGAGCTGATAACCTAGTCATTCCTACAAGTAAGGCCAATCCCCTTCTCACACTAGCTCCAAGACATCCTTCAGCATAAGATGAAGAACATTCCTTCTTTGGTGCTGCAGTAATTATGGAACCAGAAAGAACAAGCCACTGACTTTAAGCACAGTAGAGGTCCTGATGCCAAGGGACTGAACTTTGCTGTCCTGACAAGCAAGTATGAAGCAGAATAAGAGGCTAAGTAAAATTTTGAGGATCTGTGCAATATTTACATCCCACATTACCCAGGAAACACTTGTTTCTAAATAAAAAAGTTATCATGTGGGCACTCTCCTTTCCAGCTGGCAAGCAGCTGCAGTGTGTCATCAGCTCCAAACAGCAGAGACAGAAGATAGAGCCTGGCTGCAGCCGAGCTGAAATCAGCACACTGTTCTTACTGAGCTGACCCCAGTCAAATTTTTCCAGTAGATCTTGGTAAAAACTAATCATATATTCCACATTAGCAGTACTGTGCAGAATTCACGCAAGCTCAATGCATCTGAACAACTCTATCAGAAACCTGCATTCTGTGGTCAAATATCTGATATAAACTAAGAAAGCATTAGTACATCTCCAGGTCATTAACATTCATGAAAAAAAAAATTTGGAATAGAAATAAACAAAGAAGAGACACTACTGAAACTAAAGCAACACACCACCACCCCCCAAAAAAATAACACGCACCCTCCAGACAACTTACAGTGCTCCCCACACCAAAGTTACTGAGGCCCAAACTACTAAGTCCTTATGGAAATCATCTGGAAGCCACAACTAAAGATCCAACAACATCATGTGTTTAAACAATAAAAGATGCTTTGATATGCAAAGTCTCCCAAGTGCACTATTCTCTTTGTATTTAAAGAGAATAGACCACGTCCTCTAATTTTGTTTTTATGCAGTATGTATTTTTTTGCTTATACAACAGTGTAATTAGCAACCTACAAGTCTGTTTTGACAAACAAAATAGAGTAGCAGCAGTTTGTGTTGGTACTTGAAAGGTCTTATTTCCACAACAATACAACTTACTTTTGTCTAAAAATAAGGCCATCTGTTTTTCCAGACACTCAGGACCACCACTGGTGGATTCATCTTCATATTTCAAAGGGATTGGTGTGCTGGGGTCAGCTGCAGGAAGGTCACTCTCTTTTTTAACACTGCTGTCAACAGACTTCAAACCCTACAAGAAGAAATGCTTTAATTCACCTTGAAAGCAATACTGCACAAATACTGAAGACACCAAGAATTGTGTACCAGGTGAAATACTAATAGAAATATGACAGTAAGCTTACCTCCAGGACATAGCTAAGCACCAGCCGGCAGCGTTCCTCAGTGCCATGGCAGACAGGAAATGTACAGCTAGGCTTGATGGAGGGGGGCAACAGGGGAGAAACAGGAAAAGAACAGAAGTTCAAAATACAAAATATCAAAGTTAGCAGCCAGAAAAAACAATTAACAGATTGCAGTAATAGGTTTCTATTACTAAAACTAACAGGTAACTGAATTTTGATAACAAAGCTTGCTGCATCACAGCTTTCAAGAAACCCCTTAAAAATCTACAATTTCACTTACACGTATTCGATGAACAGACTTGTATTTTTCTGGTACTGATAACTCTCCAACAGATTTGATTATAGCCACTGCTTTATTGTCATCTGGTGGATCAGAACTGTTACTGTAAGAACCGTTTTCATCACTGTCTGGCATTTCTTCTTCTTCTTCACTATAACTTTCATCAGAGTTTCCATTTATAGGGAAGTCTGTATTGTCTTCTTTTTTAGGTTCATCCAACTGAAAAAGCTCTGATAACATGTAGTTTGCTGAAGCAATTATCTTTTTAAATAAGGAAAGAAAAATCAGTGATTTGTTTTCAAGTTAAGTTTTTCTGTTGATGGGCAACATCAATATAATTTGTCTTAGGCTGTATTTACAGGTAATCAACCACCTAACTGTACCGTTTGCTCCTTAGAATGTATGTTCTCATGGTGTTTGACCATGTTTCAGTGCTAAATTTTTAAGCAACACTTATGCTGTCTTCACTGATTTATGTCGTCAACAATTTGTATGTGCACACAGACCCTGCAGTCAAGCTTGCCCACATTCGCTTTCACCCACCTTACAGATGAAAATGAAAGATGAAATCCCCCAACTTCTAAAGAGCAATAATATTCCTTACAAGAAGCTCTAAGCTGTTTTCTTTCTACCTCAAGTTTACTCACAGCCTAAATTCTTGCTCAGATAGCTCTCACATTCCTATGACAAGAGGAATTTTTGACACTCAGAGATGAGTCACACTGCATCAAGTCTGCTAGAAAATTTGGGTCAGATCTGGTTAAAAAAAATACACCACACATACTGCCTTAAAGTGATCATATTTTAGGCACCTGGACCTTGAATTGGCCTGAAGTTTTCTATTAAGTGCCTAGGCTCCACCTCAAATTAAGGACTCCTGCACCTCAAGGATTATCCAAACATTAAGCAACAGATTTCAGGCTTGAGGTTTTGGATTTAGGCATCCTAACAGGGAGGGATTCGACTGCCAAAAGAGACTTTTCCATTGTATTTACACAAAGATACATGAACACATTGTTCTTACTTGAGGATGTCTGCCGTTGTCCAGTAACTTAAGACAATTAAGAAGCAGTGTTCTGATAGTGCCATAGTGCTTTTTGTTCTGGTTTTTCTTCAGCATCATATTGCAAGCAACTCTAAAGGAAAAAGTTGAACAAATTAGTGATCCCAGGACAATTTCTTTGTGTTAGAAGGAAACAAAATATTTGAAGCAAGTTTAAATCTTTAAAGTTATTTAAAAACTCACTTGTACAGAAGAATTGCCACTGGCATTGTAAAAGGATTTTGGTATTTGTCTTCTGTTTCTTCACAAAGGGTGGTTAGGTCATAGAGCTTTACGATATCACTCCCACTTGCTGAAAGGCAAGACGTTTCATTACTCAGCATGACATTAACATAAACTTAAAATAAAAAAAAACATCTAAATTTACTTACCCTTAAATAACCAGTAAGTATGTCCTTCTTTGGTGCAATTTGATTTCAGAAAAGATAAGATATTTTGAGCAATATCTTTTATC
This sequence comes from Netta rufina, assembly GCF_964035555.1. Classification (NCBI taxonomy): domain Eukaryota; kingdom Metazoa; phylum Chordata; class Aves; order Anseriformes; family Anatidae; genus Netta; species Netta rufina. The sequence goes on along the minus strand of NC_140130.1, from coordinate 34,402,018 downwards.
ACTTTGGTAGAGAAATTAGAGTTTTCTAAATTGGGAATATCTTCAGTCTTGATCATTTCATATTTCTGCAAGGAACACATTTTAAAAACACGATAAGGAGGCTTTTCTGCTACTACCACACCCAAGTCTACAGGTCAATGTCTCTATTAACTGCTTAAAGACACAGTCTACTATTATGATACAGTGTCAAAGTAATTTTTATGACTTCAGCTTTTATTGAGCAGTGCTATCAAGATATGCTTGCTTTTAAGGAGAACTCACTGCTATAATAAACTTATGACTGCACAAATAGAGACCAAAAGGTGAGAAAGAAGTTGTGCAGTTACAACACCTACCCACTACTTCAGTGAAACTTAGTCAGCAGCTACATGCTACCAGGTGCAACAAATGAACCCGGCTGGTATCTGTAGGCTATCATAAAACCGTAAATATAATCAAAACTTTAAAAGCATGCAAGTGAAAAATCACAGGTTCTAAGATGCAAGAAAATGGTTTATTTCTGCAGCTAATTTTTTTGGTCTTCAAACATCTGTGCAAGTAAGAATCTTACATGCATGGAAGAGAGGAAAAAAGAATAAAATGCAGAACGAGAAGCATTCACACAAAGTTTATTAATCTTTGTCAGAACAGTAAGATTAGAAAGAAACCTATTACAACTGCAACAATCTCAGAAACTGAAGCAGGCATAAAGCCAAGAGCCAGGCTTACCTGAACAATTCCATTAACATGAAAGCACATCACAAGCTCTGGTACATTGCATATTAAGTTGTCCAACCAATAGTCAATTCCTGTTAACACATTTATTGGCTTGTTGTTATCCCTAGAAGCAAGTATTTCCAGTGTTATTTAAATCCCTCTTTACGCTCCAGAAAACAAGGTATGTTTACTAATGGGATTTAAGTCACCTTAGTGGAAGAATATTAAATCAATTATTTGTGAATTGTTTTAAGATGACAAACAAGGAGTTGCATCAAATAAAACAAATGTAGTGATCTCTCCAATAGAATACATTCACATTCCCTCAGCAGTTTTGAGTTTTTGCCTACACTTAGATTGAAGCTTTAACAAGCTTCACATGTCACACTATTACCAAAATAGTAAGTACTTCTAAAGGAATGGCAGCATTAGCAGCATCTAATTATAGTGCAAGCCTTCTTCCAGACCTTCCAAAATTCCTTTCAAAGCAAGATTGTTAATTTCTAGATGTGTCTTAAAAAGATGACAAATACACCAAGTATGTTTCAAGTTCTTGCTCATTCTCTGCCTATGCACAAGCAGAAACAGAAAGACCAATAACCAAGTAATCATCATACAGCATTTTTGAACAGAAAACAGTCAAAACACACAAGTAGTCTTGTCACAAGTTTTGAGTACTTATGAAGTGCCTAACTAGCAGTTATTGAAATTCAGAATTCCAGTAAATGGTACTGCCATCTCTTATAAAAATAGCAATAGATGAAATTATGGACATAACGTTTTAACGTTCAAATGCACGCTAATGTGAGGAAAGGTTGCAAACAGCCACTACTTTCAAATAAAGATTTAGAGCTAGAAAAAGCAGCAGAATATCTCAAGTCCCAGTGCAATAGCACAGCTATGAGACGTCCTGTTTACCAGCACTTCATAATGCCATTACCATTTAAGTCTAAAGCATGAATTTTCTTCTTTAAACTGCGTGTAAGAGTTAAGAAACACAAGACCAGCAGACAGTTAAAGAGGAAAGCAAAGCAAAACTCAGTCAAGGCTGGCACATACAAACTTGTTAACTTCAAAATTCACCTGAGACGCAAGCTCACAGCAGGGTATCTCCCACCTCCAAATATAGGCATGTTTGATCCTACTAACATGTGGATGTCTTCGAAGGTCCACAAGATGTTACGGACAAAGTCATTTTTAAGTCCCTTCATTAAGAGAAAAAACGGTCTATAAATCACTGGTATAAACACACGTTCTCTGTGACAATCTGCAGAATTACAAGAAAGCAAGATGCAAAAGCAGCAAATAAAAGACAGCACAAAATGAACTATGCTATGCAGTCACGTTAACTTAAAAGACTGAGATCACAGATGCCACAAAAGCTACTTCTACAGGGGACTTAGCTTTTCTCTTGGCTCCAATTTAGACCAAATTTTTTAAAGTGTTGAATTAAATTGGGACGGTTGTGTTTGAGCTCAAATTTCACATATAGCATACCTGACTGTTTTCCCCGTCATTGAACAAAGTAGTCAGGTTTTGTTCTTTGGGGGCTGAGGCCACATGCCCCACTATATATGAGGGTTCAAGAGGCACACTTCCCTGTGAAGAGCACAAGGATAAGGAGTGATTCTGCTGCTGACGTAAAGCTAGGCCATAGAAAAAGATTATATATTCTGAACAACAAAAGCACAGGAAGCAGAAACCTTTACCTCCACCGTCTTTAAATAACACATTCAACTATAAAAAGCCTTTAGTCAGTGACTAGAACGCTTCTTTAGCTATGGCTAGTACCAAAACTTTTTTTTTTGTATTCTGATAGGCCTTAGAAAGTTTTTATAGAAATGCTATTACCCCCAGAATCTGCACTAGATTATCAACCTTGAGAATGTAAATCCTCTAGGCTGACATCTTGTAAAGAAGTCTAAAAAGAGTCACTGCACAAACGCACACAGCTTTTTTACAACAGAGTCTGCTTTGTCAATTAATTCCTAAAGAAGGTGAGAAAGAAAAGTAGCCCTTTAGGTAGGAGCATCGAAGTACTGAACTATTTCTCCACTTTAAAATATTATTATATCAGAACACATACAGTTATAATTTTATGACCAATGCAGGTTAGAGCCTTCATAATTTACCTATCCAAATCACTTGGCATACCTTGTGGTAATACTGTTTACCATAGTAATTATAATCTAGGTATGCTCAATACAACAGGTATTTTGGCCTCTCAAAAATGTAATACCTATAGTGAATTACTCAAAGAAGAGAGGAATTTCCTATATTCCTAAATAAGCTTAGCCACAGATAAACCCTGGATTAGAGCCCAGCTTGTTGTATAAACACGTAACACAAATGGAAGGGAGCTGTATCATCTCACAGCAAGTATTGTATACATTAACTGTTTTGCAAATATTTTCACAGATCCATATTTTGCCCATCAACAATAAATTCACGGACAGAGAATTTATTTTAATGGCAAACTAAAAAACCCAAAAGCTCAGAGCCTTAAGCTTCTCTACACACCACCTAGCCATCAAGTTTTCCTACTTCCACGTGAAATCATTGATAACTACTTTTATCCATATGTAGTCCTTCAGAAATAGATATATATGTGTATATGAAAATGTGTATAGATATAGATTGAGTACTACAATGACAGAAAAAAGTTACTTCTGAAATTTGAAGCGCTGAAATACTGGCATGAGCTAAAATGCACGTACTGACAAGATCTAATGCCTTAGACCTGCCTCTCAGACAAAAATATTTTAGTAGCACCTCTGAAAACCTGTAATAATCAATATTCTATAGGGAATACAAATACTCTCTATGAAAGCTCGTGTATCCTTTAAAACGCTATTATGCTAACCTGGTTAGAGGCACCTGGATCTTCAGATAACGAAGAAGGCATTTCAAATGGAGCTGGCCAGGAGGCCCGTCCTGCTTCATCACCCTCACCTGGAACAGGACCCTCCTGGTGCTGTTTTGAACTGGAAGGAACAGGCTGAGCAGCTCCATCACCATTAATGCTGACAAAACATTAAGAAGTGAACAATACACAATGAGAATGTGCTACACAATTTAAGTTTGATGCAGTAGTCTCAGACTGCTTAAAGATTGATATATTGACCAGATTTACAGCATAGTGGCAGCTGTCACTATACCTAGCATGTTTCTTTCAAATCAATTTCAGTTTTCAGAAGGAGTATTGAGATAGGACATTAAGTCACATTGTTTATTTTATACTGTAGTATTCTAAAATACTGCAATGCCTATTAAAAACATTTACATGTTATTTCATGATCTCATTCCGCAGTTTCCTGCGTATAAAGCAGTAAATAAGACAGACCAATTCTAACATTTACTTCAAGAGAGGAACTGAGGCAGAAGTTGGTGCAGAATTCAACACTCATGCAGACGTAAAGTTACCTGTAATACAAAAATTTGGAAAGTATAGCCTTCTGGTACCAGTGTTCTTTACTCTTCTTTTTTCGTTGCCACTTCTGATCAATCAGCCTTTGATAAAACTCTTTCAGCCACGTCCAGTCCCCTGTCTAGTCAATATCATAAATATAGAATTAATATCAAGAAAGATCTGCAAATTAAACTAAGTACCTTATTGCAACTGAAAATTACTCCAAGGCTAAATTTTTGAATTGCTCATTTATTGAAAATGTATCTTCTGGAAAAGTTATGTTCCGAAGAAGTCAACGTTTAAGGAAGTCAGATACAAGGCAAAAAGACTACATAGTAACAAACGATTAGTGATAAAATTAGTGAAATAGCACAGCAATATAGAGGCAATGATAAGGAAGACTGACATGGAATTTTAATTCTACAATACTGTAAATAGAAAGACGTCAGATTCTCCATCGCAGTTACTGGTTAAACCAATTGCTGCAGAATAGCAGCATATGCTTCAAGTAGATCTTCAGTACTAGCATATGGTTCTCAGAAGTTTTGCTACATATATGCTTTCTTGCTGGCTACACTATTCCCAAAATAATGCATTTTGACCATATGGCATACTTAAAACAACACAAATGTTAACCTGAGATGATCTCATGAAGAGTTCTTGAATATCTAGCTCATCCAACAAGAGCGTCCGCCCAATGCGATGCACTGCCATGCTCACGTGTGACTTGCTGTATGGTATCTTCAGAAGCTTTTTAATATTCTTGCAGAAGAAAAGAGAACAAAGATTACATTCCATATAATTATACTTCATCATAAAATCACAATTCTCAGGGAACTGGAAGCAAAGAACACACTCCTAACATTGGAGTTTGGACAGAGATCTGAGTAAAAAGCTGTCCAAAATAAACACAGATAAGTGAGTATGTATCTCTTTTTCTTCCTCTGAATCATCTAAGTTCTGCAAAGTGTTTCAGCAGACCTTTACTTTTCCTCACTGGATACGAAGATGACAGAACCCATGACAGTACTTTACGATAAGGTCATAAAACACAGAACTTTGAATGACATAACTTCCAACTACACATACCTCTGAATCAGACACAACGTCCACATCATTGCCAATGGAGTCAATGAAGTCATATGCCATCCCAAAGCTACAGAGAGCAATACAGGTTAATTTAAATGCAATGTCACATTAAACACAGACCTCCTTGTTCTCCAAAGGAGGTCAACCCTCTGAAAACTTTTTCTTAATAAAAAGTAGAGTCTAGCTAAACATTACCAGGATCGATGAGATCTAAAGTTAGTTAACAAAACCATTTTGACATCCCACCAGTTCCCCAAATACATCATTGGAAATGCTTAAATCTGAGTTCAAGATATCCTAAAAAGCTGTTTTGTTGAAATCAAGGCAATCTCAAATATTAAACAAGTTGTGTACCGCTTAAAATTTAAACTGCAAACTGCTAAGTTTCACTAGCTAGCTGACTGAGCATGAATTTGCTTGATCAGCACCAATTTAGGAATTATTTCTGAACTCCATGAACTCACCTCGTTCACCTAATTAGCAAACACAGGGGATTGGAATAAATGATCTTTCAATGCCCCTTCCAAACCTTAACGTTCTGTGAAACACCCGTACAGAAGGGTGACACTGCCTTTTTGAGCTCGCCCTTTATATTACCATATGGGTTCACTGACAAGAGTATGAAGCTTTTTTTCTTTTTTGCTTATTAGCTTATTTCTTAGATTAAAAATATAAGCTGAAGAAGCTTAAAATATAAGTTAGCTTATTTCTAAAGCTCCCGAACAGCCGTAAGTGGGCTCCTTGGCTACCCAGGGGTACTGGATTTGTCCCATTTCCATCCCTGATGGAAAGCAGAGCAGCTAGCTGAATCAGACTCCTTTCCAATCAACTGACAGCAGCCAACCAGAGAAACACGAGAAGCTGGTGTCACTTTAAGATAAATCTTTAAAAAAGTTAAGATCTATCAGTAAAATTGGTGTTATTAATCGTTTAGAAAGGAAGCAAGGTTACAGCATAGAGAGCGGGTAATGAAAAAGTAGAAGTGTCCAGAAAAAGCAGCATGCAGTTGTTATAAATAGAGTCTTTACTAAGAATTCTGCAGGGTCTGAGCTCGCTGTTAGATTTACCATTAAAGACAGACCAAAAAAAGCCAATTCTGGCGCACCCACCTCGAGAAAGGCGTACTCTTCTTGCTGCTGCCCAGGATGGCCGTGCCCGCCGGACCCAGCCGGGCGCTCTCCCTCAGCCAGTTGGCGGGGGGCAGCTTCAGGTCGGTTTTCTCCTGCAGGCGGGCGAAGGCGGCCTGCGGCGGGGCGGAGGAGTACTTCACCACGGCGCTGCTCTTCACCGCCAGCGAGCCCTGCGCCCCGGAGAGAGGCTCCGTTTAGAATTACCGGCAATTACCGCCCGCACCCGTCATTAAGAGCCTGCCCTGCCGCTGCCCGGCCCCGTTAGTTACCTGCTTGGGCTCCTCCGCCTCACCTCCCCGCGGGGCCGCGGCCGGCCCGGGGCGGCGGGGCTCCGCCATCTTGTGCCCGCCGCGGGGCTTCCTCCGGCGGCGGGGGCACGGCCCCGGGGTGACGTCACGGCTCACGTCACGGCGCCGCCGCCGCCTCTCGCGCGCTTCCCCGTGAAGTCCCAAGAGGCGGCGGAGGGCGGGAGGCGGCCCCTAGGGGGCGGGGCGGAGAGAGGGGGGGGATCGCGACATGTCGGCGCTGTGCCGAGCTGAATTAGGGTCGTTAGGGGTGAAAAAGCCCCACAAAGTCACCTGATCCTAGCACCAGTGTCCCCACTGAGCTGTGTACCCAAGCACCACGTCCAACCCCTCCCTGAACACCCCCAGGGACGGTGCTGCCACCACCTCCCTGGGCAACCCGTCCCAACGCCTGGCTGCTCGTCCTGAGGGGAAATGGCTCCTCATTGCCAGTCTAAACCTCACCTGGCACAACTCAGGCCATTCCCTCTGCTCCTCTCACTGGTTACCTGTGAGAAGAAGCCGGCCCCAGCTCCCCACACCTTCCTTTCAAGCAGTAGCAGCGAGCAATGAGGTCTCCCCTCAGCCTCCTCCAGCCCAAACACCCCCAGTGCCCTCAGCCGCTCCTCACAGGAGTTGTGCTCCAGGCCCTTCACCAGCTTCACAGCTCTTCTCTGGACACATTCCAGGGCCTTGATGTTGTAGTGAGAGGTCCAGGACTGAACACACTGAAAGGACAGGCCGTCTGGGCATGCAGTGGGGCTTTTGGGCATGCTGAGAGGGTGCAGCGTTAGGGAAACCATCTGGAAACCTACAGGCACCCTAGGTACGGGGTAACGAGCTGTGGCATGCTGGCCTCAGCTTGCACTCCAAATTTGGCAGAGGCTTAGCTGTGAAGTGTTAAGCGAATTACGCCATGAATAGCACCCACAGGCTTTTCCACACTCATCATTCATTGTTTTTCTATTACGTGGTATTGAGCCTTCCCTATGCCAAAGCCACAGGTTTTTCATGTGACACCTGCATGCCACAAGAGAGTACAGTTGGTGACTGGTCCAGAAGTCAGTTGCACAAATTCTGGCTGGCTGGCATCATCCCCCAAACAATACACATAGAGCCAGTGGGCAGGGTCTGCCTTTCTTTAGTGGGGTACTTCTCTGTCCTGCCACTGATCCTCATTGAGCTTAGGTGGCCTTAAATGTCCTTGAATTTATTCCATTCTCTCAAAATTCATTGAACATGACCTGAAGATTTGAAAATTATTAGGCAACTTGACAGACTGCAGTTGCATAAGTCTCGTTTCCATTGTAAACCAAGCTAAACCAGTCTAATGTTGCATATTTTTACTAGCGCAAAGTGTATGTCTTGGCAATAATGCCATAAATAACAGCAATATGTTTTTGTATAAAAACATATGTATACAATTTATTGAATTTATAACATTTCTTTAAAGTACTATTTCAAAGCAGTTTCAGTCAAACCTTTATTGAATTGGACTTACGCCTACTGCCATTGCAGACAGGAAGAACACATAATTATTTATTCCTTAGTTTCTTTGGAGTCCGTTTATAGTGTCTAAGTTTCATCTTTAAATTTATATTTTTTACCTTTATTCATATCTTAGTGGAAATCAGCTGTAAATATGTAAGTATTGCAGTCCTTCAGGGAAAAAAAAAAATAATGGAAAAAAGGGGAAAAAGTAAAGAGCTACCACTGGGTATTTAAAGCTAAAGTGCTGTTTGTTTGAGTTTGCAATAATGGGCCTCAAGTTATTGAATCTGAAAATAACTAGAACAGAATGAAAACAAACTGTAGACTCATTCCCTGTCTGTCACATTCTTCATTATCCTTCTCTGGTTGTTCTGTCACTGACTTCCTTGGTCTTAAAAATAGCATGAGCTATCTGCATAGCCTTGTGATCTGATCCTGGCACACATCAGTACAGTTCATTACACTCAAGGCTGAGAAGACAATGCAATCACCTAAGACTTTCAACATATGTTGATCTTACAGTGTGTTTACAGTTTTTTGTTTTTGTTTTTTGTTTTTTCTTGACCTTAATTGCATTATCTGGAACAGCTTATTTTTCATACACCAGGTTTACATTAGCATCAACTAGATTAGCACCACAGAAGTCATTTTATGTTGTAATTAAAAGTAACTTACAGCATGGCATCATTAATAATAACATTCAAATTATTGTTCGTATCTATTACCAAAACTTCAGCAGATACCTAGAGACAAAGTAGGTCATTTAAAAGAAAGCCTTGAGAAATGTCAGGATGGCAGCTAGCATTCCCAAATATCATTACCTGTGTCTGATAGTAAGATTGAAAATTTGACTTTGCTGAAGGAACTTTGTAATTTTCTCTAAAACAAATGTCTATGACTGTCTGAATCATTCATACTTAAGTAATACAAGTACCATATTTTCTGTCATTTAATTTGCTGGTGTTATAAATGGCTAGGGCCCAGAGGCAGACAGGGTTCAAACATTTCAAACAGAATTGTTCTTTATGGACACGAATTGTTAAAACATTCCTCACACTGGCTATAGCATCCGAGTCCCACTGAAATTAGCCTTGAATATCAAGGCTATGCTGGAAAACAGGCCAGTGCCACTTGCCATTCAAGTGTTACCTTCTTGACAGTCTGTCAAGGCCTGGGGGACAAAGTCTTGGTTTGTGCTTGATTTAGTCAGGAGGTTTGCCTTGGCTACTGCCCATGAACAGGCTTGTGTAGAGATAAGCAAGGGCTTTGTCTCTGCCCCAGTTTTTCTTCTCGTGGAAGAAGCCTTACATTTCAGTCCATTCTCTACTTCCATAAAAACATTACAAATTGTTATGTGTACAAAAAAACCATCTTCTACACCCATCTAAGGGTCAGTAACAGGAATGAACACACCAGGACTCCTGCAGCCAGCAGACAAGTGGCACAGTACAGATCACCCCAAAGCCACCCTTCCACGACATCCAAGCTCCTTTGCAGACTCGTCCCTGCTGTTTTCCCTGACCTACACCCAGCGCTCCTGAGCAGCGCTCAAGGGCCGGGTGTGCTGGCAATTACACCGTACAGGTGGTTGCAAGTTAGTCCTCAGACCTCAAGGCAAAAAAAAAAAAATCCCTCAGGTGCTGTCAGGTTTTTTAAACAAATATGTTTTGTGGATGATTAAGATGCATATGTGTGTAAAGCAATTTTGAAAAGTGCCTGAAATTGCATCTTAGAAGTAATGTACCTAGCGTCCTTGTTTTTTTTCTGCCCAAATGACTCTTCAGCTACTACCATTCAGATTGTAAAGTGTCACTGAAGTGCTGGAAGAATTAACAAATCATTTTAAAACTGAACTCCATTTCTCTCACATTTGAAGACAGCATTCACTACTTGTGCCACGTTTTTTCCTACTGCAGCGAACCAGTAAGAGCAGCGGTTTTGCTCATCTGTTGATCAGCTCTTACTGAAATGCCAGCATCACTTGGCAACCCGGTCTCACAAAACACAAAGGCACAACACTAAAAATACGACTTTAATGAGCTTTGCCAACATCTGTTGGCTGGGGCTCCTGTACATAAACTACAAATCCTGCAAACTTTCCCCAGGGCTGAAGGGTTCGTGGCACGGAGACGTGACCCCTGCCCACTTTATGGTGGGGCCTCTCCCCAAAACCCTGCACGGGTCAGGGCTGGAGGGGACGGGGTGGGGGGGCTCAGAAGACACCCCGCTTTCTCCCCACACTGTCACCATGGAGCTTTGGGGGTGCTTCTCCTCTGTGAGGGGAACAAGAGCCCACCATGGCAACCGTGGTGTGCCGGGGGCTACCGGCCAGAGTGGCAAGGGCCAGCGGCACGCACGGAGCCATGCCCAAGGGCAGGTGGCCCAGCCCCAGCGCAGAGCGCCCCGGTGCCTGGGTAAGGGGCAGTGGGAGGGTTTTTCTTAAAAGACAAAGCTGCACAGGACTTTTTTTTAAAACCTTGAAGTGGATGAAAAGCGATGTGCTGAGGGTGACGACCCTCAGGGAGGAGAGCCCCCAGGCTGCCCTCCCGAGTCACAGGTGTTTTTAGGGGAAGCGGTGCTCTGCACTCCCAGCGTTTATGAGGAAAAAGTGTCCTATATATTCACAAAAACTATACTAACACAGTCTCAAATTAATTTTTTTTTTCTTTCAGTTTTCCAGCAATGCTTGAGGTCTTTTACATTTATCCCTAATTGATGGTCTCCTGGGAGATGCCAGCCGGCATTTCCTCCAGCTCCCGCCGTCAGCGGCCTCTCGGCAGCGATGGCGCAGCACTTTTTTCGCTCCCTTAAGCCCTCGAGCCTAGAATTTCTGAGTCGTTCCCCAAAAGTTTTGTGCTTTCAAGCCTCCTGTCATACAAGTGCAGGAGTAGCGTGGGGAAAAGAAGGAAAAAGAGACAAAGACGTTAAATGGTTTTACGAGGCAGAATATCATTATAAAAACAATTTCCGGAAAGTTCCTGCAAAAATAATGTTCTTGTCCATTTTACTGATCCATATCATAAGTTTTTGGTAGTGCTTGCACTGTGTGGGGGAGGCTCCCGATGCTTCTAAGGGCCACTAGGTGCTGCTCCAACACCAATAATACAAAAACAACTGGGAAAACACAATTTCGCCCACATTTCTGATCTGATTTTTTTTCTTTTTAATTGATCGTAATGTTCACTATTTCCTAGTTTGCTCATGTTGGAGGATGCCAGAGTCAACCTGAGTCAACCACCAGCTCTGCCCTGAAGCAGGCCCAGGACGCGCAGGTGGCCCAGCACATGGAGGGCAGGCTGCCGCTCACATACAGGGCTCGGGAGCAGGTGAGTTACCAGCTCTGCAAAATTCAGCCCATTACAGACACTTTCTGCACGGTACCGCTTGATAAAGTTTAAGAATAGCACTTAGATTTGAGGTAGTTAGCAGGGCAGTTGCAGCTTTGTGCCTCAAGGAGTGAAATTGTCAGCAGTGCAAAGGGAGAGATGTATTTCACTGTTGCTTGGCTACAGTTTGGGGTACTCAAAGTCCTGCTGGTCTCCAGTGCCAGTTACTTTTCCCTTTTATTAGTTATTATAGCTGTCTGAGACACGCTTATGTGCCAGAATATATTATGATCGATCTCAGTCCAAAATCTGTGTGTAAAGTAGCCCTATAAAAGCATTTAATTGAAATTTGACAATCCATTTTGAATTGTCAGAAATTGTGAATATTCAAACAAATTATTTTTGCTTATTAAAAAGTTAGAAACTTCCTATCTGAAACATCGTTGAGGTTTCCTTCATAATGAGAATTGAGATAATTTTGGAAACAATCAGCAGCAATTTTAAATCCTATTTAAAATATTACATTTTCATAAGCACATCTTTATGTCCTGTTTTTATCATCACGCTGAGTTTTGCTTTACACCCCCACTTTGCACACAGAATGTTTTCTCTTTTCATTTTCTGTAAGCATAGCAATTATACTGAGTTCATTTCACAAATTTTGCTATAATGAAGGGCAGAAATGGGCAAGCAAGGAATATTTAAAAGGGTAGCTTGTAGCTAGTGAAAAGGAGACAATTATAACTATACATGATGCTGATTTTCTATCTTTCTGAGGAGCATCTGGCCGTAAACACTGTTCGGAAAGAACCAGGTTAGATAGATGTTTATCAACACTAGTATGACTGTTTACCTGATGTTATGCCTTGTGTTGAGCAACCCTTCACTGTTGAAAAGCATTAGTGGAATTCCTCTCTCTCATTAATCAAGAATTAAAATGAGGTTAGTACTAAGAGTACAAACAAGCATCGAAGGCTAAAATTTGATGTCTTGTGAACAATCTGAGGAGGAAGATGACATATGTGACATTTTGAAAAGAATGCTGATGAGTGTTGGAAGCTCACTGCACGCGAAGCTGGATATTTCTAATCTCTTTGTATGAGGGAACTCACTCACTGTGAGGTTAATTAATTATCTAAGATATATAGTACTTTTTAAGCTTATATTATATCTCATTTATTACTTTGTGGTAGGCATGCAATTATTCTGTAAACGATTTTTGTAAACATTACTTAATATGGGGAATCCTTCCAAGAAATTATATTTAACATGTAGCATCTTGATTTTCAATTTTCCTGTAGCATATAGGCACTAGTAATAAACACTACTCCTAAAATGTTCAGATTGATGTGTAATTGCACTAGGAAATTTTAGTAAGTCTAATATTTTACTGTCTTTGAAGTTGTTTATTTTTAAGCACATCCAGAAGAATATATCTGTTGAACTTACCAGGCTACGGTCTGCTTGAATCTATACGAGAGAACAAGTGAACGTGTGGTATCTCCCCTCAAATATAGAGAATCTGTCTAGTATATCATATAGGCTAAGATATGATCATGCAACTGGACTGCAATGCAATCAGGCAAATTCTGTATTTGATCAGTCTTCTTCCTCGGGCAGGCCTTCAGTTATATTTAGAACTAATTCAGGTTTTATCTCATAAAATCCACTTATTCTTGAAACACATTTAAAAATATATATTTTACTATTTTACATTAGAATTTCCTCTTCTGTTTGGAGGTGAATATCATAGTTGGAAGATGAAAAATGTATTCCACATTGGTAAAATTAAAAAACACTAGAGCATTTACAGAGAAAATAAAAACCCCAACATTAAACAGGAAAATAATGTTTGGGGAAGAACAGAGGCCATCTAATAGTCCAGAAGAGCTTTCAGTGTTTATTTTCTTGCTATTTTAAAAATATGCTAATGATATATAATAAACAAACTTTAAAAAATAAATATGTTAAATTACCTTTTTTTTTACAGTTGTCCTTTTTTCTTCTAAAATTCTTGTTTCATTTTAGAGTCTGGATGAACATTATGTTAAAAAATGGAATTATAAATTAGTTATGTGATTAATACCTCCTCCGCTTCCCCTGCAACAAGCAGTGTACATGACATTCAGTACATAAATCATAGATTAATTCAGTTTTGAGGTCCCTTTTGTAGTTCATTTTAATTAGCTTTGGGCTTGCTAGTGAACAAAACAAGGCAATCCTGACATATATCTCGTATTTTGTTGCTTGTATGTAACATTTCTTATTTGAAAATTCATGCTTTTATATTAATCATGTATATGTTCAACAAGTCAAGGGAACACAAATCCTCCTGATTATTTTGTAAAAAATAAAAGGAAAAGAAAAAAAAGAGTCCATTTTGTCCCAATAAAATTATGTGTAAATGAAGATTTAACATATGAAAGTGACTTCTGTGTTAGAATGGAGAGCTGTAATTTCAGCATCTGCCAGAATGTAAGAACTAAGACTAGTAGACTCCAAACAAATTATGTGAAAATTCATATTTTTTTTCAAAAATTTTTTTTTCAGAGAGCCGTGAAGAACAACTTCCCATTTTCTTCTCATGACAACAGACACTGCCTACAGAATGTGGGAGAATATTTTGATTTTGTAAGTACCCAGCACTGAGAAAAATCAGCGAGATTGTTATCTTTTCTCTCCCTTGCAAAAATTATCAATGCTTTAAATTGTGAGAAAAATTTAAATAGCAAAGAAAAAACACACTTTTTATTAGTATAGGGATGTGACTTCTCTGGGACTGGCACATGTATACAGCAGCACAGATGGTCATTGAGAATTCAAGAGGAACATAAAACTCTGTGATCTGGGTCTCTGACAGGCATTTTCTAGTGGTTCTGCTAGGTATGGCTTAACATGATTTTGTACCCAGTTACATGTCCTATTACTCAGCTAAAAGTGATTGCCTTTGGTTTTGGGGGAGTCGTAGCCACTTCACAGCCCCACAATTCACAGTCCCACATGTTTGTTTCAGACTCATCTTCATCATAAGTTTAAGCAAAATCCATAGGACACCCACAATATATCTTCATACCTTATTTCCTTATTACCTTATTTCCTTTCCTATTACCTTATTACCTTACTTCCTTCATGCCTTATTTTCCGTTTCATCTCTCTTTAAACAAAAGACCGGTCTAAATGTGTTTCAATGTATGTTGCAGAAGCCACAATTTTGAGATTTTAAATTATTCTGGCTTTACTGTATGTGACACAGGTTCGTGTTTTTCAGCTTTTTACATCTTTCCAGGCAGTGAAAGAAACTGAGTAGTTTACAAGGTAATGAATAAAGGAGGAAGAAGCAAACTGTGATGTTGAAAGCCTCCCTGACTTTGGGCTGTGTTAGACCTAGCTTTTGGGTTTTCATAATTCATTAATACTGAGTAACCTCCATTTCTGTGCACTTCATGCAGTGTCTCACAGTTTTAGAGATACTAATCAAACATAATTTCAAATAAATTTCCTGCAAGCTACAGACTGTGAAAATCAGGCTCCGTTTCTCTGTGGGGATAGTTTTGAAGACTCAGATTTCACAGTCTGTCTCAGTTTCTTTGCTGCAGTCCAAACATAAAATTATTAACCTAATTCTCTGGGTTACTCTGAAGATTAGCCAAGTATAGCTAAATATCTTCAAGTATATAGTATGCTAGAGAAATACAGAGTGTAAGTGGTTTATTAGCAGTAGTAATGGATGGAAAGTCAACATATTTCCTATTATATATGCAACCAGAAATGTTCGTACAGGCAAGTCTGGCAATATTATTTTTAACTTGCTAAAGATCAACCATGAGTTCTTGAAATCGCTGTGGTAACAGCTTTGTTAACTTCCTGGTGGGGCAGTGACTGTTACAAGCTTCATCTGTGAAGCTGTGATTGTAAGTCATATGTTTACATGAATTTTTCTTTCATTCTTTTTTTCTAGGGTATGGGCCGGAGAAAGGTAGAACCAGAGAGAAGGCAGCAGAACTCACAGAACTTCTTCCTGTGGGCTCACGAATCAGTTCCTAGCAGTGAGGATGGCTTAACCATTTATCAGACATCATTTGTGAAGGGTCAGACTACTGAGAGCCCATTCTGTAGGCGATACCCAAAACACCACACCAAAGAATCTCACACTGACAAATCTGCTCCTGAGAATGAAAAAAACGTGCAACCAAACAAGTCATCATAATTATAAAAACACCTTTGTAGCGCTGCCTTACATAATCAGAGCCTTTTCTGGAGATCTGAACTAGTTGTCACTCAAATGAATGATGAAATAAACGTGTAAAGTGAATAAAGTGGTAGTGTAGCTGTGAGTTCTTTGAAGTCAGCAATTCTGTGTTACTCTGAAAACATGCATTACTGTAAAAAAAAATAAAAAATGAAGAAAAGCATTATGAGGAAAAGCATGATTGTACATACTTTTAGAAATACCTGTATTAGGAGAACAGAGGTAGTGACTATACTTGTGTTATTTGATACTGGTTGATCCTCATCTTCACACAAAAGCTCCTTCAGCTTCAGAATCAATGGCACGGCTATACCTCAAGCAGCTGACAGCATCTGTGTTGACAGAAGTATATAATGGAACTGGATCCTTGAGGGTTCACCACAGCAGGGAGCCAAAACTGCATGTTCAGATAGGAGATAAACTTTGCTGAAAGGTTTTATGGAGATGAAGGTATGTTGCTAGCCGTTAGGGAAACTAGATAACAAAGAAGCTGAGCAAAATAACTGTGATGCTTTGTTGTAACACAGCAGTTGTGTAAGTAAACAATGAAAGGATGTGGCAGGCAATGTTTGTGTGCCTGTGTGGTAATTCTAGAAAATGGGATTGTATGTACATACGTGTCATTCATGGCAGTAAGGCAAAAAACAGCTCAAGCTGAAAGTGCAAGGCTGCATAAAAGTTAGTTTCAAGTAGACTGGCTCTGAACAGAACTGATGGTTTTATAGTTGCATGTCCCCGAGGAAGTGAATTCAGAACCAATCCTCCAAGCACTCTGCTCCCAGGATACTTACTGACTTTAGTTATGGGAGGCATTACAGTCAGACCTCCAAATAATGTGTTTTCCTCTTCTGGATCATT
This sequence comes from Netta rufina, assembly GCF_964035555.1. NCBI lineage: Eukaryota > Metazoa > Chordata > Aves > Anseriformes > Anatidae > Netta > Netta rufina. Next base: position 34,385,486 of record NC_140130.1, on the reverse strand, counting down.
TCCATTAATATCAATAAAATAAAAGACAAAACTATGTATCTTAAAACATACTATAAATAAGCTTGTTGCTATGCAAAATATTTTTTTTTCTTTGTTTACAAGATAAATGGAAAAAATAAACTCTAATCCCTTAGAATTTCTTGCACTGTAACAGATGCCAGAAAATGAACTATGTTAAGAAATGATTTCTTCCTTTCAGTAAACAGATACATCTTTTTGTATCGGCTTGCAACGGGTGATCTTTCTGTGTGCCATCAGCACAGATTATATTAGAACATTTCCCCAAACATGTAGCAATTTTATGAGCACATGCTGAAATAATAAACTTTTTATATATGAAGTCTCCCTTACTAAAGTTCTTGGAGTATACACACAATATGCAGAAATGCAAAACATCATAGAACAATGTAAAAACAGATAAAAAGCCAAGCAACATAGTGTGATTAAAAAGAATTATTTTTTTTCAAAGACTGTCTGCCTGACAACTCTCAAGTCAGAATTTCCAGAGCTTTAGCCAACAATTTCATCTCCAAACCGATTCAAAACTAATGTGTGTGCCAATCACATGGTAAATGAAGTACCCCATGCTGTTTGGCATACTCAAGAGGGCAATCTTGGACCTCCATCAGAAGGAAGAAACACATTCTTGCTACATTGGTAATGTTTATCTATGGTCTAACATTACAACTGGATATAGTGAACTAAATTGCTGTAGTTTGTTATGCCTTAAAACACCAGTAGGAAATTCCAGATCTTTTTTTCTTTTTTTTCACTTTTTTTTTTTCTTTTCTCAGATTTTGACTCAAATGTAGATTTATTTTAGTAGTAACCGGATTCGTCTCGTTACATGTTCTCAGCATTATGATAGAGATTTTGGAGGAGAAACTGTAGAGCTCATGCAACCTCTGTACAAATTGAAATACACTGTGCTGGGCTGAACAAAACTGGTGATTCCCACATACCACATGCTCTGACTGTGTTTCTTTAGTAAATAACATGAGATGCAATATGCTGAATTTTGAACTGAATGATAAAAGCCCCAGACAAATTCCCCAGAAAGTCATATCCTTGTATAGTTTGGATAAAATCATTGATTTTATTTCATCCTTTCACAATAATGTCTCTGAGAAGAAGTCCCTATTGAGTTAAAATACTTTTTAGATATTTTTATTTTCCTTCTTCTTCTTGGGGGATGGGAGAAAGTGGAGGAGGTCTGGTAACTCCCATAAAGGTTTCCTAGTCAGTGCAGGAAAGCGCTGCCGGCTGGTAGTTAATTAGGATCAGATGGGTGGAGGTAGGCTCAGCACAATGAGCACACTATGGGTTAACTCAGCCAAATACTGCTCTGGAGAAGCAGAGGGTTTAGGGGGTATGCTCTACCTCATGTTCAGAGTGTTTTGCTTTTTTTTTTGCAAAGTTTCCTTGAACAGGATCTTCAACAACTTGTGCACAGCCAGAACCTCTGTACAGAAACAGACTTTGTCCTTTTGAACAAGCAGCAGTTGTAACACTCTGTTTTTTCTCCTGAGCCTACATCAATTTGGGGACTGTCTGTACAGCTTTCTTAAGCAGTCTCTTTCACTTTAGTTTAAAAGTTATTTCAGTATGTTAGCTAAATTCACAGAATTCAAGCAAAATTGATCAACGGAGTTTAAACCAAGGGAATAGACACAAGGCTATAAGTTCCTTTGGTTAAATGAGTTGATACTCCTCCACTGAACCTGGCAACTGGCTAAGATTGTTTAATTAATATGTTTTGAGCTGAAGAACAGCAGCTTTGTCACTTACCTTTCCATGCCCTCCGTCAAGAGAGCCCATTTCTCAAGTTGTATCAGGTCACCTGCATTGGAATATGGTTTTATGTTTGTATTTGGATGGTTATGTACACATTTAAAGAATTTTTTTAAATTTTTTTCTACCCTATGCACTGATAACTAGATCTGATAAAATGGTCTCAGTCCAAGCTGCGTTTACGTGGAGCATGTAGCCTTCTGGTAAGGTAGATGTCAGCCTTCCTTCTGCAGTTGTTCCACTTATAAAATGCCATGACCTCTGAAATACAGTCATTTTCACCCTGATAGGCAAACTGCTGACGTGGTGCGATAGCAGATGAGTTTGGTTTTCATACAATAGGGGGCAATATATAAATTTCTCCTTTTGTTTACTTGCTCTCTAAAGCAGCTTAAGGAAGGAGGATGCTTGATGCCCGAATTGCCTGCCCCGTGGGTTGGGTTGGGCAGGAGGTGGAGTGCTGCTGCTCTAGGGGCTGGTAATTCAGTGGGGATGCAGCAGCTTGACTTCCAAGTCATCTGCTGCTAATCGAATCACTGTGCTCATAATCAAATCCCTGCGTGTAGCTCAAATGTGGTTTCTTAGCGTGTGCTCTCAAGGTTAGTCAGAGTGAAGTAACTCGATATAAATGGTGCACTGAAGATGAGTATTTTTTCCCTCCCCAAGCTAGCAATTCTGTTGCAGATCTGTCTAAATCCACAACTGGTGCTGTTTTATTCACAGCGATGTATTTCAAGAAGTACAATCTTTTTAGTGTAGATAATATTAATCTTTATGAAATGTTCTTATACTGGGTAAGCTTTTCCCTAGCCAAGTGAAATACTAGAATAATTATAATAGTGCTATTGTTGAACCACAAGTATAGATCTCTGTCTAATAGAAAAGTGATTGTGCTGGATGACAAGAAATACTCCTGAAGCACATAGGAACTTTGGATTAGGCATCTCTATGCTTAAATCAGCTTTTAACTTCCCTCTGTCACTGCTGCATCATCTGATGACACAGATCACTAGGGGAAAAAACAGAGACCCAATCCGCTCAGGGATGAGAAAGGACTATGTACAGATATATATATATATATATCAAACATCTTGCTTTATGCATGCCTCCCTGACAAAGTATGAAAATAATAAGCTGTTAAAACATTATCTCTGGAATATCAAATTAAAGGGAAGCCTATTCAGCAGGGAAGGAATCCTAACTGACCTTAATTTGGATGTATGGCAATAGTGGGTGTGAACGAACCATTAGAGCACCCGATTTATGATTCAGTCAGGCAGCTGTGCAGCATTTATGAAAAGCACATTGTCAGGTTGCTGTCCTGTCAGATCCCGGTTTATTGTACTTCCATATAGTCACCTGAAAGTGAAGCATCTCAGGTCATCCTCTCTGAAATGTTGCATACAGAAAGGAACCAAGCTTGAAATAGGCAATTTTCAGACCAACAGAATCAAAGAAGACCCAGGGGACATGTCTAGTCCTACTTCCCACTCAGGCTGGACTGGTGGCAGCACGGGATCGGCTCAGTTGTGGCTTTCTCAACCTGATCCTGCCTTCAGTACCGAGGGGATAACAACATCTCTCAGCCTGCTAATGGGAGGTGTTTCTCAAAGCCTTCATCTCTCCTGAAGCCTGGAAATTGAAATCATCTTTGAAAAGTCTGTAAAACAGGTGGGGCGAAAAAAGTGAACTTGCATTTTCTTGTTCTCCTTCTTTCTATAGATAATGTGCAGCTAATTTTGTATGCACCAGAAGTGGAAACTGTCCTTTCCAAGATGATTCATTTAAACCCCTATTAATCTACCATTGGATGCAAGAGACACCATTAAGGCTCCCACAGGTACCTAAAATGCTGCTTCTGGAGAAGTCCAATGTGCCTTAGTCTTGATAGCACCAAAACAAACCTCTATAGGGAAAAGGTCCACAAATTAATGATTCTTCTGTCACCACTGTGCTTTAAATCAGGAGGAATGCTCGAACATTTCAAGTTCTTCAGAGGTTATGAAAAGAGCAGCAATTATCACGTCTTTGTGTAAAACCTTAATTATTGCAACACCCATTGGGAAGAGGTTATTCTATGTCCCTACGCTTGGAGGAAAAAGGCTGTGGGTTTTTACACGGTGGTGCAAGTTTTCTTTGTTTTCCTTTTACTGAAACTGTCTCACATGCATGTAATATTTAGATGTTCATCAGATCAGCAAGGGGATGCTCACATATGTACATGGACGAGCACGATGATCCAGCCTAAGGTTTAGGACACTCCCAGGAGAGGGGCTTGCCTGGATCCGGGTCCTTGTATGGATTTTAAATTTGAAATAAAGATGAAGTGAAGCAAGGACTGGCACTCAGGTCTGCCTCCTCACAGGTGAGCGACCCAGAGAAAGCCTGTGCTTTCTTTCAAGCCCGATCAATATTTAACCATTTCATACAAAATGCAGCAGCTTTGGCAGAAGGGATATAGGATGGTCTCTTCTCCAGACTACCCCAAACAGTTCAGAAATGCAGAAGAATTTTAGGAATATTTTCTTTCACCTTGCTGCAGAACGTGTGGGAGTAGTCAAATGACAATCATAAAGCACTCCACTAATTGTAATGAGTTAATCCTTACGGTAGAGTAGCACCACGAAGTACTTAAGTAGCAGTACTCATTTTACAGATGACTTAATTGTGGCACGCTGCACTGGCTGATTACTTGAAGTCCCCAAATCAGCAGCAAAGCCGTGGCTATAAAATGGAGCCAGGGCTCGACTTGTAGCCTCTTGCTGTAGGCAGCACCTCCTTCCCTGTGCACGGATTTCCTGAAGAGCTTCATTAGAGACCTCGTGGTCTGTCTGTGTATTTTTTAAGAAACTGATGGCTGCGTATATGCTTTTATGATCTCTTTCAATATTCTATGCAATGAGACAAATCTCATCACTTGAAGGATGCTGTTTCCAAAATAGGAGTGTATTTTAAATGTAAATGAACACACAGTTTCCTTCTCTCATTCTGTCACCCCTCCCTCCCCAAATAAAAGTCATATTTAGGTTGTCCAGCGTATTCTAATGCCTACAAACAGCAGTGCCTACATGTGAACAGACCAATGGAAGTAGCACGTACAGTGTTCAGAAGTAAATTCTTGTGGGATCAGGGTCTATAATACTAACCAGACATTCAGGCCTCAAATGGCATTTTAGGCATGCATTAATGACCCTAAGCGACAGACCTTCTCATCTTATTGCTTAATTAATCAATGGCCCAGTGGCACATTGGCAGTACTCTTTTTCAAGCTGTGCCTCCCCTCAGATGATAATCAGATGGTATATGGCTGTATCTACTTATGGGAAAGTCAAAACCCAATAAATAAAGTTTAATTTCCTGATTCCCCTGGGATATAATGATTCTTTTTAACAATGCTTCTTCAGTTGAGTTGAAATTAAAAAACAGCATGATCAACATATTGCATAATATTTCATGGATGGAGTTAAGTACCAGGTTCAAAGATTTGATTTAAAAAAAAAGAAAAGAAAAAAAAAATAAGGCCAGAGGAGAGAATTGATACAGAGAAGACTGTTGATACAGAAGCAAAACATTTTCCATCAAAATGCTTAGTCCTGGCTTTGTTATTGATGTTAAACTCTACACTGGCAACTTTAAAGCATTACTGTAAAGGTCTTCTATGCACGTTAGAAATTAATTTTCATTCTAAATTAAGCATTGCTATCATTTGGAATAGAATTAACATTTAGTCTTAAAAATATTTTTGTAATGTGCAATACAGTTAGGTACCATAGGAGGGCAGATGTGTTGAATGGCTTTATTTTGATACATCATTTTTACTTCAGTATGGAATCTACTGTAGTGAGTTGAATTACAGGATTTCTACCCGTCTCTGAGCTCTGAATCATCTCAGAGAAATGCAACGATGTGATTCAGATGCAGAGTTAATGAAGTAGCATGTCTTCATGGACTTAAACATTCTTTTCCAGTCATTCATTTTTGATGCTTACGAAGTTCAAAGATTATTTAATCTATAGTTATTTTGTTTTGCCTTTGAGAGTTTATAATCTGACTGCAGTAACTTACTTTAATCAGAATGACAATATCCAGCAAATCAACAAAATTTGTTCTTTAATTTACTTACTTAGGTTTAATTCAACTTTTTATGATGATTTTAGCTCTGAGCTTTCAATATATGTTAATTTATACTACAGCTTTCTTTATGCTTGAAGTTAAATTCAGTCTTAAATACAAACAAGCTTCATCCTCTGAGTTAACTAATTCCATACGAAATCTGAAATTTGAAATTCCATTCAATCCATGTTTGCCTCGTCAAGAGAGGGGAAAAGTGAATGAAACTTATTTATTTATTTATAATATATATATTATATTATATTTATTATAATATATGTATAAATAATATATATTATAATTATGTATATTATATTTATTTATTTGTATTTATTTTATAAAGTTATTTATTTTAGTTAGAGGGAGAAGTGTGTGTGTACTTTCATGGCATAAATAATCCCTCTTTGGGATTGGAAGGGATCCTGCTGTGAGGGTTCCCCAGGTGCTGAGCTCGTGCTGAGGTCCCCACCAACAGGCTGTTGGATCCCAAAGATCTTGGTCTTGGAAAGCTGGTGTGATCTCCCTGGTCTGTCTGGTTAGCCTTGGCATCCCCCACAGCCATTATAGAAAAGTCAGGTCCCTAAAGTCCCTACTGTTGTTAAACAGACTGTCCTACTCTCTTCTTGTACCGTGTGATGGGTGTAGAATGACGGCTGTCCATGGGTAATGCAGCTTCTTCTGAAAATGGAGAAAAACACCTACCATATCACACTCAAAAGGTAAGATGAGCATTTTGTCTGTCTTCTATAATGAAGTCCCTGAAGTAGAAGCAGGCTTATTAAGAAGTGAAGACATTAAGAGGCACAATTTCCAAGACAAATCCAGCCTTTCAGATGCAGGAATAACTGCCTGGCACCCTGACCTTTCTTGCTGCTCGGCTAACCCCATCTCTTCCCCTTGGGACTGGCCAAGTCTCCCTGCAAATACACCGTAACGCCTGCAGGTAGGATGCAGCCCAATTCATGGCAGCATCAAGCATCTCTAAAGGAAATATGCTTAGATCGTGGGACAGAGACGTGGCACAGTGCTACTCCGTTGTCCACAACCCCACCAACACACAGGAGGTAAACCCCGCTGAGGTCCATTTCCCTCTGCTAACATTTTTTGGGAAGCCCATGCTTACAGTTGTTCCTTCTATTCCAGTGCTGCTTCAGACTATCGGCATCTCCCAAAACTACGTTTTGTGAATGTACATCAAGGGGAAAGATCCTCCTCACCTTCATTCTCCTCTGTTCTCTGGTTGCTGTTGTCTTATTATCTAGGTTCTGATCTTATTGCCAAAATAGAAACTAAAAGTCAGTATGCAAGCTGTTACACAGGCACAGATGCTGCTGAAATCTGTAAGTAAAATTCCTGGGTCAAAACACTGCCCATTTGATAATTTCACTTATCCTGATATGTAGGTGTCTCTCTTTTTAGATAAATTCCGAATAATCTCAGTCCAGTCTCCGGTGTGCTCTTAATGTTGGTATCTAATGTGAATAAAATCTGTCACAACTGTTGGTCTGCTTACTGCACTACGTATAGGAAGCCTGTCTTCAGATTTCCTTTGCACTGTAATAAAGAGTATTTAAAGCTTTGTATTTAAAGCTTTTTTTTTTCTTTCTTTTTTTTTTTAATATATATACATATATAATGGAAACCTCTCTCCCATTTTTCTGAATGGCATTACTGTATGCTAACATGTCAGCAAAGATGGAAAAACTATTATAGGTATTATAGGCAGCTATGTTTTGCTATTTCTTCCCTACTTCTCCCCACTCCCCTTTAACTCCCCCCAGTAGGATTTTTGCAATACGTTCTAGAAATACGCTATGCACTCTGACACAAAACAATATCTCCAGCAGTAATAATAAATTAGACGCTGTGGGAATTTAAGCTTGTTCTTTTGTCCAAGGTGATATAATGGAAGTCATTCATAATGAAGAAAAAAGTAATTGTTATGCAGCATTTTTGTATTAAGCATGCCTCCCCAAATTATCCTGAGTATAAAAGAGAATGTTTTTCGAGCTTTGTTACAACCACGGTTGAGCAAAATGCATGTGAATGTCCTCTTATTTGCATAGCTGGGATTTCTTAAAATACAAACCATTCATATGTTGTTAAGCTCCCTCAAGCCTTGCTACCTCACAAGGCATGTCGTAGTTTTATCATTAATCAAAACAAAGCCAAAATCAATAAACATGCATAATCAAGACTCTCTGATTCCCATATGCAAATACACTACATATTGATGAAATGTTTCTGAATCTAAAATAGTTTTGCTCTTTTTTTCCTCTCAGGAGTCCCTGAGCCCTTTAATTTTAATATTTTATGCATTGCTATGCAAACAGTGTAAGAATGAGTTCATGTATCAGAGATAACAAGTTAAAAGATAAATGCTGGATGAATCTCCTAATACTTTTTGCTCACTTTGTTGACTTTAAAGGCGGTTTAGGCATCTGAAAGGTTGATAATTACTCGACCTTTCAAGGCTCAATCTGGCACTTGGCAAAAGCCATTGCTCTGCTGTGCGCCTTCGTGCTGGCACCAGAGCTCAGGCAGACAGTTTCACTTCATGAAAATCAGTTATTTATTATGTGCAGGGCAATGGAAATTTTAAATAATGAGGGGACAGAAGTGGTGTTCAGTCGGGACAGGTTTGTGTCCTTGGTGTGTGGCTGAGATTTTTCCAGCCCTGCCCAGGTGAGATGCAGTCCTCCAGTGCTCAAACGGGTTGAGGCTCAGATCTTCTCTAACAGATCATGCACACAATTATTGCTCTATACTGAGTGCTGCCCTATGCAGTTTTGAATTCCTTATTGAACATATGTCTGTTGTGATACAAGGAACATTACTGTCTGAAGATGCATCCAAAAATGAATGCTTGACAGAAGACTCGCTAACTTCATAGGTTTTGGGGGTGTTGCCCCACTATAGCTAGGAACTTGTTTCAATGCATGGCTCAAATTAATGCTGCAAGTTTCTTTAATCTGAATCACAAACCTCGAACGAGTGAGCTGTAATGGGGTAAATCGTGTCAGCAACTCTGCTTACCTAGTTCTGAAGCTGCCCATATCCACAGCCACTGCAAAGCACAGACCCAGGAAACAAGAACGCCAGTAATGAAAGGATAAAAATAAAACAAAATTCTGTGAAGGCCAAAGCTAAAGGAAAAGAAGGACAAAAAAGATCAGTGGTAGAAAAGCCAGGCTGCAATTAAGTTGAAAAAGTTCCTTGTTTGCTAGTCAAATAATAAGCCGTGTCAGAGCTGTAGAATTTTCTATTCGAGCATAATTGCATCTCTTGTGTATCTGTGGGACTCTGCTAACCGCAGGCACGATCCTCTCGTGAGTCATCCCCTCTGAGCTGATTTATTAACAATGTGAAAAGTTTAAAGGTGTGAAGTTTATTTTATATCATAATAAAATAAATGTGGCAGCGATCATAGATTAGGAAGCGTGGTTTCAAACTGCGAGAGTCTTTTAGGCTTATTAATTTGCTGCGGATGGGTTGCACAATGGGTCCGTCTGTTTGCCAAGCCATGCTTATTTATATTTGCTCACGGCTTGTTTTCACAACTGGGGTGTACGATAATTCCCTATGCCTTTGATAGAAATGGGTGCTCATGTGAAACAAATAGGTAGATCCTACCTGTAGCTGCTCTCCTCATGGGTGGAAGCAGACCAGAGAAGGCAACGGGGTGTTATGGATAAGCCAGGTAAAGTCGAGGGGTGCAGGGAGCTCCTCAGGTCGGGTGCTTGCTGACTTCAGTTTGTTACGAGAATGGTTTAAGGGAAATTTTTGTAGGTGTTATTAATTTTTTTTTATCGATTCTTTAGTGACCTGATCCAAAACTTTTCCTTTTGTAATAGGATAGAGTTTGAATTGTTATGGCAATTGCCTGTGCTACAGAGCATATTTGGCAAAGGGAAGAATAAAGGCAACTGCAGCAATGGGATGATGACCAAGGGGATCAAATGCTTCAGGCCAGAACCCCTTCTGATGTCGAGAAGCTTGCTTTCTTCACTTAAATTGCTTTGCTGCTGCTGCACAGTGCTCGATATGGGTTTGCCTACCTGCCTGTGCTTTCACCTGCCAGGATTGCTGCGTGCGCTACCAGCGCTCCAAATAGCACAGCAAGGCAGTCCTCAGCATCTGCCTTCCTACTCAATTTCCTGAGACAGAGAAAGGAGTGGGAGCTGTTGCTGTTTCTTTTGCCTTTTGCTTATACAGGCTGAGGTGGGACTTAACCCCTGACCTTTTCCTTCCTCATCTTGGTGACTGTAGTGCAGAGCTGCTGGTCCCCAAGACTTTTAGTGCCATGTCTGCTTCGTCCCGTGTTGCTCCTTACATTATGTGCATGAGATAAGCTGTGTAGTCCTCTACACCTTTGTTGTTTATTTTAATTGCCATTCGTTATTTTGATAGGTCCAAGGCTAATGAGGAATTGTTATGACCTGATGCACTTTGCACTTCTACGCTACATCTTTTTGCACTCAGTTATTTTCAAAAGTTAAAAATTCATCAGCCAAAACAGGAAAAACAAGCTACAAAGCCTATCTGGTTTTGGCAAGGATGGCAAAGGAAAATAAAACCAAAGCCATTTTTTTATTGCTTGTGGAAGGTATTCAAATAAATAAGAAATTAGACATAATGAGAGTTGCGATTCAAGTGATTCATATGTTTAAAGCTCTGGGGTTTCTTTGGCTCAAACTTTCTGAAAAAGGGTGGCGTATTTACCATTAATCACAAGCAGGGATCTTCAGTCTCCGGGACTGTCAGCCAAGCACCTCTTCTCATATGTTGAACTTGAAAAGGAGAGAATTCAAAAAAAAAAATAAAAAAAAAATCCTAGTGATCCTGAGACAAAGCTGTAGGGTAACAGAAAACATGATCTTCTCATCCAGGTATGAGAGCTGTAAGCCTGAACATCAGTGTGTACTGCAGCTCAGAGGACTGATATTCAGGGGGTTATTAATCTCTAGCTACATGGAATGCCATTTATATTTAGACAAACACAGCGTTTTGTGTTTTGAAAATATTTTTCATGTGAGACTTCTGAAGTGCATTGTAGAGAATAAATGGACCTCTCCTCACCCTGGAGAGGTATAATTAACCACTTGGCAGGGATAGGATTGGAACCAAGGAATCCCCCTTGCCTTTATATCCTCACCCCACTCTGAGCATCTTTGTGACCTTTTTTGGAAAAGTTTTGCAAAAGTAATATCTTTTTTTTTTTTTTTCTTTTTTCACGTCCTCTGTTTTGTTGCGCAGTGTGGTCTGTTTTAAATAAGCTCTACAGTGCAGTCATTTAAGGAAATGAAGATATTTCATAGCACGCCTTGCATTTGCATTTGAATATAGGCCACCCTGCTGTTTGATTAAACTGGAGTTTAAGAAAACTATAAGAATCGAGGTTCATATGCAGTGCAGTACTTCACACTCAGATTGCAAAGGTTGTTGAAGGAAAAAAAAATGATAATATCCTTGGAAGTACATGACTAATGAGAATATATATAGCACTTCTGAGACAGCTCAAATATATAATTATTGTGAGGATTTCACAGACACGTAAATATAATGATCTTCAGCTAAGTAAATTGCTACCTACCAATGAAATAAATATGGTCCCTTCAGAATTTGAAATAATTCAGTACTGTAGGTGGTGGGAAATGATTCACCTTAGCTGTTATCTCTGGAACAGTAATATAGAAATATATCTGCCAGTACTGTTACATTTACATTGTTCTTCATATCCTGTGGAGTTTGTCAGAAGATCTGTGGTCCCCGCTGATTTCCACCCCCTTATTTTGATAAGGCTCTGCACAGCATGGCTCAACAATGGGTTGGAGCAGCTAATATTGTTTACCACAGTAGGCATCTCAGCCATAATATTTTTCCAAGAAACACTGATGTGTTTAAAGGTCAGGTTGATACTGATTTGACTGCTTAACATGAATTCATTTTTCTAGGAGTAGAAGGGTGTACATGCCTTGGGATAAAGGTTAAACTGTTGTTTATGCACTCGATAGGTGGAAAACACAAGGCTTTAATACACAAACCATAATAGCCTATTCCGGTCAGTCAGGGAAATGTGGTGCCTTACATTTAAATGGGAGCTTTGAACGCACAGGTGCTTTCTGACTATCTCTACAGAAGAAAACTTACTGAAAAGTTCGGTGCTTGCCTGGGAGATGACGACTTAGCAACCAGTTTCATTTCTTTGTGGGCACTGTGGTCCAGGCTACCTCTCAGCTGGATGAAGAGGGTTGTGCATCCCAAAGCTGACACGGAGTCCCTACAACATGAGCACAAATAAAGGGCAGAGATACTCACGCACAGCCATGTAGGTGTCCATCTCATCGTTTCCATGTTCAGGTACTTGTTCTTATCAAAGTATAATTTCCTCCATCCTCTGAGAACTCTCCAGAAGAGACTTTATTCAAAGCCTAGTCCTGGTTTTGTGGGAAGTGAATTTTGCTTCAAAGAAATGGAGTTCTTTGCCAGATGTCTCCTTTCTTTCTAGTACCATACCCATCTCAGCCACCCCCGCCTTTATCCTCCCTCTCCTTTTCCCTTCTTGCATCCTCTCAAGGTGCGGGTCACCTCGCTGACCCATGCTGTCCATAGCTCTCCTTCCAGCTTTCTTGTCTTTTCTGTAATGAGAAAATCTTTGATGTTAGAAAGAGCTAACTGCAGCCATGTGGAAAACTAACATACTTCTCAAAGAAAACATCATCACTTTCTGATCACAGCACTTATTTTATTAACCACGCTTTTTGTTTTTGGTGTAGAGCTTTTGGGGCTTCTTAGGTGAGTAAGAGGGACAGAGTCACAGACGTGCTGTTTTCCATGCAGTGCTCAGCACCTATTCACTGAGGCAATTGGATGCCGCTGCAGTAGACCAACACCATCGCTAAAAGATATGCTTTAACAACTCAGGTTTGCTAATCAGCACTGATAAATACACAATTTCTGCTTTCGACTTTGCCTTGTAAGAGGATTAGTTCATTTCACTGTTTGTTTTTCCTTTTATTGATTCATATGGGCTGCAAACTCTGCTTGAAAGCCTCAAAGTCCACCCAGAATCTTTCCTATTGAAGTATCTTATAAATGTTTTCTAGATCAGCTGTTGTTTTTAATTTCTCCAGATTCTGTGTCTGCAAAGGCTCTGGTCCTGGCAAGGCAACTCAGGTCACTTCTTTGATCCCGTGTTCAGCGGGAAGTTCTGACACCTTGACCATCTTGGCATTTGCTTTGAGAACAGATGGAGAAAGCAGTCTGTAATACGCCTGTTGGCCTAAAAGCAGAGAATCTAGTAGTGCTGTGAGTGGCTTGCTGGCCGACATCAATAGCACAGGATGTTGTACTTCATTAGCTTTGCTTTCACAAGAAAGACCCACTGTATTGTTTTGAAGAATGTGTTCAGTTGTTTTAGCAAACTTCAAAATCCCCCATGGCTATATAAATAGAACATTCAAGCAAAGTGGCTGCAATGGCAGAGATAAAAAACCTTGAAAAATGCTCTGTCTGCAGATCACGTTGAATCCTGAAGCTGTATCAGCTCAGAAAAACTTCTGGATTTCTTCCTTTTTTTCCTTCTTCTGAAGACAGATGTATCTGGAAACCCCACAGGAAGATTTCTGACTTAGCAAACAGAGCTTGACTGCATTTTGGTTTGGTATTTCAGCTCAGTGCTACAAGTACTTGTGTCAAAGATCTTGGCTTGAATCCTGGAATTATTTCAGATGCAACGGTGTGATAAAAACAACAACAAAAAAATCCTCTCCAGGATTTCCTGCCTGCCTCTTACTTCTGCCAGGTTGCTGTTACCAAAGAGAGAAAGTTGCAAATCTAACACTGTTCCTGCTTCTTACGGGAAGATAATTTCCATGGATGCTGTGTAAAGAAGCCTCTCTACTGTTTTAGAGAGGAACACAAGGCCCACGCACACAAAAGGGTCACGTTAGGAAAAACAGCACAAGCTCGGCACTGAGTCCTTCCATTTTCTCTCTGCAGCATGTTTTTCTTCTCCCAGCCCCGCTCCCCACACCAAGGCAAAGTCCCATGGCCCTTTTCCTGTCCTCAGAATTAATCATTCCTCTGCACTGAGAGCTTCTCACTGCTTTCCTAGAAAGCCATCTGACTTCCCGATAAGTGGGGCCTTATCACTTAAAAGTTGAGCAGTTGTGACAGCCACTGGTTAGATTAATTCCAGATATGTATTTCACAAGGGTAGAGCCAAGTTTCTTAAATTTTAATAAGTATTTAAAAATGCTGTCAAAACCAGATATTGTATCTAATATTTGCTGTTGTTGGTCTGCCTTCAAAGAATTCAAGTGAATGTTTACATGTGGTTATTATTTTTGAAGTGTTATCCTACAGCTTTTTCTGGAAATCAGAAGATTGGAAAATACAGGATAAATATCATTCCATGTTAAGGTTATTTCAAAATAGGAATATGGGGGAGTTGGGAGAGGGAGGGGGGAACCTTAGTCTGTTAGAGAGGTTCTAGATCTTCTTTTCGTGTTCAGTAGAGTAACAGATATTCACTACAAAGTGTTAGTTTAAAATATTAATTGAACAAAGTAGAGGATACAAACTGACTTTCTGTTTATTGGTAATTTTTCTAACATCCTTATTACCACAGCGAGTGCTTTTGAGTCATACCTTAAGCGAGATAGCTGACACCTGTCAGAGTTTTCTTATCTCTTCCTATGGACTTCACACTTTGAATTGGCACAGTCTTGGTTACACAGCCTTATTTATTTATTTATTTATTTATTTGTTTGTTTATTTATGTATTCTTTTTACCTGAAATGTACTCACCAAGCAAATGAACCACATAGCGTGTACTGAAAGTAGACTGTGAAGTATATGGTGAATTTGGGGATCTGGAATTAATGATCAGAACAGTAAGCCAAGAGATGCCTTGAGTCCACATACCTCCCAGCTTTGCATCTGTTTCTAAGCAGTGCATTATCATTGTGAGATAAGCCCTCTTTAATGGAAACTTAGCAAGCATAATGGGTAAGGAGGATATAGCAATACAATATAATGCCCAGTTATATAGGTTGAGACATAATATTGGTCAGCCACATTGAAACAGCCTCGCAATGAACTAGAAAACCCCATGCTCTCTCAGTAATAGCACAGGACAAGTCTGTAACTGTGAGATGTTGCCAGGGCAAATTGAAGGCCTATTTAATAGTGAAAGCAAAACAAACATCTGAGATTAAAAGTAAGTGAAAAGAATGTGGTTCTTGTTAATAGAGTAAGGCAAGGGTTGCAGACACCTTTGTATTAAAAAAGGCAATTAATATTTATTTCATATCAAAGCAGAGTACTAATTAGGGCTGTGCTCTTCCCATCCCCCAGGGAAATAATCAGATGAGTGAATCTCATCTGGAAAGTTCACATATGGCAATGAGAAGCTCATCATGAAGATAAAACCAGGAAAGAACCTGGGCGACCTGATGAGATGTTCAGACTATCTCATAGACTTTGCTCTCTAATGGGGTTTAAAAGACCTAGTATTAGTGAATTTATTTTCCTGGATTTCTGGTGACACTTTCTAAAAGGCCATGATTATATATAGCTCAGTCACTTGTCAGTGTCCTTTCATTAACATGCCTAAAGAATCTTAATTGCTCAATCAGAATAGCAGATTTTTCCTCTACTGGTGAAGTTTAAGAGGTTATTCAAGCCAAATAGAGAAAATGGAAATCCTGTCCAAATGGACCCAATAGAAGGAACAAACTATTACAGGAAAAAGTCAAGGAGGCCTAGGAAGGAAATTGAAGAGCAAATAACTGAAGACAGAAAGATAAACAAGAATGATTTCAAATACACCAAAAGTAAGAGTAGCAGGGAATAAGATACAAAGGCAGTGCTGGATACTGATGTCAAAAACATGTCAGAGCTGAAATAAACCACAAAAATGAAAAACAAGTAAGCTGAACTAGATGGACTTCAACATTTAAATGTTTGAACTGTTAAATAAAATATACAGAGTTTCCTACCTGCTGGTTATCTTGCTGTGTGATGAGAGTTCAATAAAAATTGTGCGTACCTTTAAGTGAAATACCCAAGTGATTAAGTAAGCCTATTTTTGTACATGGATAACACTTGAAATGCTAAGTAGGAATGATAAAATATTTTTTACTAACAAAAAATTGCTTTCCACTGCTTTTCACCTTCAGCTGCCCCCTCCATTTTTATTTTTATTTTTATTTTTATTTTTATTTTTATTTTTATTTTTATTTTTATTTTTATTTTTATTTTTATTTTTATTTTTATTTTTATTTTTATTTTTATTTTTTATTTTTTGACTAAGTCTTATCTGTATGTATGCCAAGGCAGTTTGTATTCCATTGGAAAATTTCAACTCTTGCCAGCCTTTCCAATAGCCCCATCAAGGTCCTCTCCTTGGAAAATTTAGTGTTGGGGTTTGGGATGAAAAATTCACATCTCAGCCTTAAAAAATTGTTGGGAAAAATTCCTGTTTCCAACCAGAAATAATCCTAACTGCACCAGAGAATGTTTGGGAATCTTATTTGGAAATCATTCTTTTCTAGTTTAGTAGAATTTTTCTTCTTATGGTTAC
The DNA here is from genome assembly GCF_964035555.1 of Netta rufina. Lineage (NCBI taxonomy): Eukaryota > Metazoa > Chordata > Aves > Anseriformes > Anatidae > Netta > Netta rufina. The sequence goes on along the minus strand of NC_140130.1, from coordinate 34,368,997 downwards.
CTACTTAAAACAATGCACTTAGACTTTAAAATGTCCGTGACAAGCTGCTAGAACAACTAAATTATCAGGGAGAGAGCATTTTTTTTTCTTTCTCCCCAGTTCCATAACTACTTTCTAATCTGGAGAAAAAAATATTCACAGCAACAGTCAGCTTCTAAAGTGTCTATTAAAAAAAAAAGTAAGAAAGTAAGAGGCAGAGGGAGATCCCAGAGATTCATATTACATCTCATTCAATCTCTTAACATTCAGGATAAGGTATGAATAGAAAACTTACAGATGAAACAAATTGCCCAATTCCTAAAGGCTGGAGAGTTTGATGAAACTTTGGGGAAAACAACGTATATCAGTGTTGAACATCGTAAAAGAAATTAAATTAGGTTGTGCATTAAAGCACATTTTAACCAACATTAGAACTAACCACACAGTTTTTAAACTCTCTGGAGAAAGACAGAGAAGTCCCTGCAGTAAGAATAACAGATAACCATTCAGAAGCATAACTCAGCAGATAAATATAAGGCTCTTTGAAGAAAAAAAGTAAAAGTAAAGTTTTGCATAAAAGTAAAGCTGAACTGTTATAATACCTTCTTCTACGCACAGCATAACTGAATTGCTTTGCTAGCTTCTGGTCAACCTGTATCAGAAAAGATTTTGTGGAAATAGAAGATCTAACATACACTATTAAAGCTGTGGGAAAACTTCCCCAAAGAATTTCACTAGTACATAAACTCAAGTAAGCAAAAAGCTTTCAAAATAATTCAAATGAAACCTGTTAAATTTAGTAAAACAACCATGCAATTTTCATGACATTTTCCTGTGTGGGTGTACACATATTTAAACTTCTTCAAATTGATTCTTTGATGTTTTGTGGATTTTATTATGTGCTTTGAGGTATTTGTGTAAGGAAAGGTGAATAGCTATAGGCTTTTTTCTTTTCTTTCTTTAAATGCCCCGTTTGCTATTTCAGATTTAACTGAAAGATAGAGTTTGTCTCCTACATGCTTATGTTATTAAATCAGCAGCAAGATGTCTGACACGGTTTGCCATTGTTCTTAAGAAATAATTAGGCTGGGTAGTGGAGTCAACCCCAGCAGAATACAGGTATATCTGCTTTATAACCTTTAAGACTTGAGTCTTAACTACACAATGGCAATAGTCACTTCATCACTTCAGTCCATTTTGCTGGATGTTGACATTACTAAATTATCTCATATTCTAAATGCAAAGTAGCTGATTTTTCCTAAATGTATTTCTTGGCAACCAAAAGGCAAATTGGTCTTGTTCCATTTTTAAGGAGGGCTTTGTCCTTTAATGGTCCTTAAATTAATCCCAGTAATTCCACCTGAGAGGATGACACTTTCAGAAAGCACAGAACAAAATTAGGCATTGTATTGCTTACAAGCATTTACAAATATTCTGTAGTCTGCTCCTACTTACACAAAAAAGATTTCTGCAGTTATTTAAGAACAGAGACATAAATAGATTAATGCCATTAAAGAGCAGCCTTCCTGCCTTGGAATTTAATGGTAGAGATTTAGAGGAAGTGGAGGATTGTTCATCCTAGAAGATGCAAGTTCATTTCCAGCAGAACTCAATCCCTTAAATTAGGTAATAGTGATACATTTCTAGGTATACAACTTAAGAACTTTTAGTATATCTCTACTCTATCTCCAATCCACATTCCTTAATCTATCTTAATTATTTGACTGATCCTTTGGACCAAGAGTCTATTGTTTCATTGACTCGTTTTATCTAGTAAAGCTGTGAGGTTTCAGTATTTGGGGATCTACATCCTGATATACTTGCTCCTTTATGTAAGACAAGTTTTTAGGCACAGAATTTCAGTGACTGCTCAGAGCTCAAAAAATGTGTGTTCACAATGAGCTGGATGTTCCTACATCTCCTGATGCAGCCACGCTTCCTCCTCTCCTGCCACAAACACACAGATACCACATCAGCCTACATCAGCTTGTAGTTAAAGCAAGGATTCTCTCTCCCGCCCTGCTTGCAGTGAAAGGAGACTGTGTTGATTGTCTTTCCCTTTCTACTAACCTGAAAAACCAAGAGAGAATGCAATGGTGTGCAGTAGCCTAAGAAGAGAGGAGCTCCCTGTGTAGCACTGACTTCGTGAAATCTGCTCTCAGCGCTACTTAAAACAGTTGACAACGTCTACCACTTGAAACTGTTGTCACAACTTTTCCATTCTTTCCTTTTTGTTTTGATACGCACAATAAATCTAGTGTAGTACAAAGTTTAACAAGTTTTCCAGTAGATGGTGCTGCTGTAAACTTTTGTTTAACTCATCCCTCAGTAGGTACAAAGAGGGCGGTTTGTGCATGTGCACACAGCCGTAGGATGTGAGTGTTTATCACGACTTTCCCAAGGAGGGCTTTCAAGCTGAAAGGACTCCAGGAAAAAAATCCACTAAAAAAAATATAATGAAAAAATCTGCCTTTACTTAGCATAGCATAACGTGTTTTGAGCACTGTAATTATAGCTACCCATGCCAATTAATAGGTAAAGCAGTGCAAAAGTTACTCAGCAATATACCAGCTCCATCATTTAAGATCAGAAAGACATATATCCTGGTGCTTTCAAATAAACACTTCCTTTGCTGGAAGGAAGGAAGGAAGGACGGAAGGAAGTTCCATAAAAAAGAACTAAATCAATATAAACAAACTATTCATAAATCTGTAGTAGTTCATCAGGGAAAAAAAATAATACTGTAAGCTTCCTTTCACTTAGTTATGGGATCAGATTACCTTTATAGTATGGTGTACAAAAATAAATAAATAATAATAATAATAAAAGAGGGATTGAAGAGCATCTGTACTTGCAATCCTTATGCCTGATTCTATAAAGGTAATTATTTACAGTTCTTCTGTGATGAGCCTCATGTCTTTCTCTTAGGCTGTGATTCCAGGCTTCCAGGCTAAGACAAAAATGCGAGGTTCATGATATTAGACCAAGCTCTCATCCTGAATTCTTTTTCTCTGGAACTTTACTTGGAAATTAAGAAGTTTATCTTGGCCACACAAGAAGGAAGGGGTTCTAAAGTCCTGATTCAAGAGTTAAACTTTCAGTTCAGTATCTAAATCTTTCTCTTAAAATCCAGGACAGTCAAGGGAGATATTAGCACTGCCCTCAACCACCAGGAGCACATAATCCAGTTCCTCCTAAGGGCTTTGAAGCACAATGTGTTTGGAAAAACAAAGTATATAAAAATAGATATTAAAGTGTCAGCTACATCAGATTTTAAAAATTATTGTAGATAAAGTTTGCACGATATGCTGATTTTAAATGAAAACTGCTAAGGTCCTGTTGTACCTCACCTTGAACAAGCCTCCTATCAGAAACCGAATTGGACTTTTACCTCCCTGCTATTGCTATAAATGCCTATTGCAACAAGGGCAATGAAGCAAAAAGCAAGAGCCGTGATACAATTTTCACCTCCTTCTTCCTGATACAGGGTTCTACGTTCTTTCCATGGGGAGTGGGAGATTTTGTACTAAATGCCACCAAGACCTGGGAGGAGAGGCCTGCCCGCATCAAGTAACCCACAGAGACAGGCAGAGCCAACACACTGAAGGGAGACTTCTGTACGTGTCTCCTGGTTATCTTTGATGGGATCAGGGCAATATTACAGTAGTAGTTAATGTATTTTGTGGCTGGATTAAAATGGTTTGCAGGCCCGTGGTCCTGGCCTGCCTAGCACTGGCAGCAGTGCTTGAGGAATCACAGTCACTGATCAGCAAGCTGCTGCGGCTGTGAACACTCATGTGAGAAGGGAGAAGGAAAGGTTTCTTGCATGGACCACTGAAGCTGAAACTAAAGAAACACTGGAGATGCACACTCAGGACTGAAGGAAGGTCGGGATCACCCCTTTCACAGCTAATGTGCTTCTGCGGGCTACCACACCATACCCACAAGCATCTAAAAATTATTCACAAATAAAATTTATTGACTAACTCCAACATGGACTTAGTGAAAGAAACTTCTGGCTATACTGACTTGAAGATGCCCAGATCTTTAAATGCTTGTTGCTCATCTTTGTTTGCTAACTGCCTGAGAAACCTCCTTGATCTGAGTATCAGCTTTGGCAAGACCGAGTAAAAAGCCCCAAACATAACTCAAACGTGATCCCTTAAAAAAATTTAGAGCTGAGGAAGGATGGAGAGACAGCAGAAGGAGGAAAGTGACCCAAACACCTCAATGTTTTGCAAATAGCTGTGATCAGAGTGCTTTTACAATAAATAAATAAATAAATAATAGAATAAAATAGAATAAAATAAACCAAAATAAAATAAAATAAAATAAAACAAAACAAAATAAAAATGGTACTTGTATAAATAATTGTAATGTGTTACATAAATAGCGAGTGATGTATATTCCATTTCCTCCTTTGGATAGGGAAATTCAGGTCTCTCTAGTGAATTATTTGAGTTGTAGAGGGATGGGCCAGGAGCACCACTCATCTTTCCTTTTCAAGAATCTTTAGTCCAGTGAACACTAAAAGGAGTCCAACTTTGTATGTAGGGCACTTGGTTGGAAAGGCCTGAATGGGATCTGTCTTAAATCCAGTGACTGTTTGGCTCGATATACAGCAGAGAGATGATCTAAAGGCAGTCTAAAACCTATTATATATTGAGTTGCTCTATCTCTGGATAGATATCAAATCCTATTAATCCCTACATCAGATCTTAAAATATTTATTGAGGGATCACAACTTGTGCGTTTATCTGAGTTTCATGCTATTTTCAATCTAGAGCTCTGTCTTCTTATGATCCTTGGCAGTGATACGACCAGACCAGGAATACAGCAAGCCCTTGGACAGAATGAATGCTGTCGGTTAACTTCCTGCTGCTGTGTGTGTGTGTTTGCACTGCAGCTGAATTAGCCACCTACCAGGACAGTAGACGGCTGGAAATCTCAGGTTTCAGGCACTCCCATGTGAGAAGTGCATGTACAAAAATGGGGTTGCTTGTTTCTGCAGCAAGAGGGTTTGGTTCAATCTGAACAGGGACTTTTAAAGACCAAATGTGCTTTGAAAGCATTGCTTGAAGGGAGGAGGTTAGAGAGTTTTGTTGCTATTTATGTGAGGTGGAGATAGGGGAGATTTAGAAGGGATAACAATACATGCATAATGATATTGATTTTCGTACAAGCTGAACTCTGCATTTACTTCTGGAAGATGATAAAAAATGGGACTCTTTCCCCATAGTTGTGGTTAAATACCTGCCCTGTGGCTGCATTTCTGGTGTCAAAAATAACTAAATATATTGTACATTGCTTTTATTGAAACTGGCAAGTGAGCAAGTCGCTAATAGTAACAGAGCTGTTGTGTAATCAAAGCTAATCCTTACCCATGGTAAGAATCAGAGTCAAAAGCCTATAATCCTACTGTAGGCTACATTCCTCTGTAGGTTTCCTCTTAATATCTCTTGTTTTTTGCTCCTTGTGAACTGTTTTCTGTATTTTTAGATGAAGTTCTTGACCTAAAATTTGTATTGTTGTTTTTTGAGATTTTTTTTCCCACAAGGAATGTGTTCTTTGAGTTTGCCTCAGTGCCCTCTTCATTGCATAGCAGCCTGCCTTTATGTCTTCAAAGACAATCACGCTACTGGCAGTGCTAACACTTCTCATTGCAAGCCTCGCTCTATTTACTGCATTGCTCACATTCCAGGTTTTTAAATTCCTGCTTTATTTCTGAGAGTCTCAGCTTCTATTTAATAAAGTAAGAGGAAATAAGGTCTTTGCAGCTATGGAGAAAAGTCTACTATGAAGGTCTATAAAACAGAGGAGGAAAAAAAAGAACTTCAGATTCAATCATGTATTTGTGCAGAGCTGTTTCAGAAGTTTTGAATACATACAGCTAAGTATATGGACATTCAGTTTATGGCAGGTAATGGTTAAAAGGGACATTGCACATGTGTAGGAGCACACATAGGCTCTTGCAAAGGCTTTTCCTCTTTCACCATCTTTGAGCAAGTATATACAGGTCCTCTGCCCTAAACAGCCCCTTGGTTAGTGGTTCTGGTAACAGTTGCTGGAGATTAATTATAACTCCTTAGTGCATGTATATGCTGATTTCCTGATGTACCGAGTTTATCAAATCAGTAATTAATATGTAACAGCTGTTCTGTGGCTTCTTCACAGAGTTATTTTTAGGAATAACTGACATCGGCTGTGATCCCCGACTGCAGTGCATGGTGTAGTCACTGTAGGTCTTCAGTGGCTACGATGGAAGGGACTGGAGATCCCTCCAGTTTGCAAACCAGTCCCTGGCAGGGGCTACCATTCAACATCTGAAATTGAGAGCAAGCAGACCGCAGTGCTCAGACTGTTCACCAGCACTGCTCATGTATCACTGTGTGGGAAAATTCCTCTGTGAGACCTGCAGGCGATCACCTTACGGCCTGGAGCATGAGACTCAACCTTCTCATTATCTGGCTTTGAATAGACACAAGCGTCACAAAAGGTGGAGAAGTTCCCCAGCCTCCCTCGCTGGTGACCTGTGGCAAGAGGGCCCTCTGCAGAGGCGGTCTGCCTGCTTGGATAAGCAGGTCTCCTTGTGCTTCGATATCAGACAGGGACTGCTGTATCGTCGACTGCAGAGATAAAAAGGAGAGTTAGCCAGCTAAAGCATTGCTTAAACTCCAGCAGAACATTTTCCATGCAATTTTTTCTTCTTCCTTTCTGCTCTCTGCACATCTTTGACGGACTGATCCAGTTCGTACTAGAAACCCAGTCCTGAGGTGGTGGCGATTTAAGCCCCAGAGGTGTCACGCAGCAGCCAAGGTGGCAGGTTGCTCCTGTGCCCATGTGTGCATGGTATGGTTCACCCGTTAGATCTCTTCTCCCCTGCCCCTAAAGGCAGCTTCCAGAGGTTGGGCTCCAAAGCTGGGTGCGCACTCCATGCCCAGAGCTCCTGGGGCTCACCCCAGGGAAAGCAGCTGTGTGCAGGGTTAGGTTCTGCCAGCGGGCTGCCGTTGTGGTTACACCAGTGTGTTGGGGTACGGTGTAGTTTTCTCCTGTGTGCAAGAAGTGGAGAGGCAGGGCCACTTGGCATAACAGGTTTGAGTAAGGGGCAGCCCAGATGAAGTCTGGGCATGGTAAGGACAGATGACTATAGCTGTAGATGGCATTTAAAACCCTAAATCAGGCCTTCTAAAATTCCCTAGAATCAATTTATTGTTTTTCTCTTCTCTCTTCCATTCTCCCGCTTCTGTTACTTCCCACTTCTGTTACTTCCCATACACTTTTTAGAGTTGCTCATTTTGGGGTATTTTTCCTTTCTGAAATGTCATATAATTCTTGCAAATATTATCTTGTGAGTGGAATCACAAATCCCTGCCTAGGCAAAGAGTAGCCAGCATGTGAAACAGAACTGCTCTAAAACCTTTGTTCTGCCTGAAATATAAAATGGGTAAAGCCGAAGGAAGAATACAGTGTTGGTCAATGATGAATTGAATGAGTAACTTTGTAGATGGGCACTCATCGGTGATTAATTTGATCAGAAAACAAGATTAATGACCAGTCTTCAATTTACTCATACTGATTTAAACTGAAGAAAATGACTAAAACTGGTTTAAAATGATTTAATTATGTATTAAAGTTATTCAATGCTGATGGAACTGAGATCAGTATCTGTTTCAATCTTGTTTCTCTTTGAGTTGCTTTAAGTGGAAAAGAAGTACAGGAAAAAAAAAAACAATCTATGACTTTTTGTGCGTGTTAGAGCTTCAGGTACAAAACTCTCCATTGGATACAGTGCCACGCTCATTCTTTCACCTGCAACAATTCACACTTTATAATCATTTGCCTTATAATCTGGAAATTTAATTACTACCATTAATTGCTACCACTTCCTTCTCTAACACAACACAGGTAGTAAACTCCATGTTCAGTGTAGAAATTAAGTAGGAAACTTCCTATGGAGTTCCAGACAGGGATTTTGGATTTGCCTGTTCATGAAGAACATCCTGAAATACTATATATTTTTATATGCAGGTTCTTCTATTTCCAAATAAGCTATGATAGCAAATTATGAAACCAAAAACACTTGATACAGTGTGTCTTGAAGTCACAGGGAATTAAAATAAAAATCAGTACTGTCTAGCAAAGCATGCTCGTTACTTTACATTAGTAACAATAGATTCTCGCTTTTAGAGTTTTGATAATCTCTTCCACTAGACAACCATGACTGAAGAGTTTCTTCACAGACCAAAGCATTTTCTTTTTTTTTTTTTCTTTTTTTTTTCTTTTTTTTTTTTTAATTAGTGGGAGTTTTGTCTATTTTGGAATGCATAGTTTCACATGAAGCTTCACTATAAATCATTTTAAATATAAAGGACTTTATAAAGGACTCAAGGCATTGGAATTGATTTTATGAAGAGGTTGTGGTGTATCCATCCGTGGAACTGGTTGGCTTCAGAAATTATTAGGTATCATGATTCTGTCTGCAGTTTGGGATGAACTAAATGACCCTGAAGGGTCCCTCAGAATTCTGTTATTTTGTGATTAAGCAGTAACTCATCAAAGTCTGATCTCATGCATATCTTGTATAAACTCAAGCTCATTCCTCTCAAATAAGATAAGGGTTTGTACCAGGATGTTTCATCATCCTGAGTAGGCTCAGCAGCAATATTTAATTACAACTGATCTTATAGAAACACTAAATTAGAGAGAAGTGAACTTCTCTTGAAAGCAAAAGAGGTGTGCACCAGGCAGCTTCCTTGTGGGAAGATGAAGTAACATAGGTGAGGCAAGGAGGTATTGCAAGCAGTTACAGGAACCGGTTAGGAAGTCCTTGCAAATTCACATAAGACATGTAGATTGTGCTGTGTTTTGGAATTATGCCTCTCAAGGAATGAGGGGCTGTTTAGACAAGTAGTGAAAAGAATTGAAAAGCAAACTAGGAAGGCCTAGAAAAATCTAATTGCAGTTGTCTCTTCCATGCCCGTGTTTGATTTTTGACTCCTCAGTCTTAAGAGACTATGAAAAAAATAGAAGACATGGAACTATGAATATAAAAATACCAGAGCAAAGACAACATGGATGAGTATAATGAATGGCAAAAGAATGGGAATAAAATGTCAGCATATATTGTACATAGAGACAAATAGCTTTTTAAAATTAATAGTTTATTTTGCTGAACTTTGTTCACCGCTGGCATGTAAGTTAAAGGATCAGAAAGAGTTAGGATGCACTTCATCTCTGTTAGCATACAATAATAAAGATTGAATTGGTGAATATTATGGTGTGTTTCCATCAACGCAATTAGTTACCTCTTCTTTCACATGCATGCATTTTCTAAACCACAGCAATTAACACTTGTGGTTCAGAACAGCCCCCTTAATGTGAATAAGGTTGTGGGTTTTTTTAATCTTAAACTGAGTTACACATAATACATCTCTTGCCAACGGAGGTGCTTTGATAGCAATAAACATCCTCTTCCTGCTATCAAGAGTTTGGCCCTGTGATCTGTCTTCAGCTTGTAGCTGTCTTACTCTCGTGTAGCTTGTGATGGGAATTGGTATTTACTAACTCTGCAGACAAGGTGAAACACAGAGATCCAACAGAAAATGACAAAAGCTCCACAGCAGACATTGAAGCATTTTGTACACATTTATGGTGCAGAATGGTGTTTTACTCTATTCCAGCTTTCAAGTACTGACTGAAGAGTAATTTTGTATTTAAACTAAGTAGACATTTTAAACTGGCTAAACCACTTTATCTGTCAACATTTGTGCCTCCTGTCAAATGGCTAAACCTTGCCCTCCAATGTATTTGCAATTTCCTTTTAACTATCAGGCGTTTGTGGAAAGTAGATGGCCCATATGCTACTTCCAACAAAGCTGTTGCTTCATTTAAGCCAGAAAGGGTCATTAGACCCTGCTAGTTTAGTCTTGCATGCAACAAACACTGCAGGATTTCACCTGGCTATCTTATTTTTGAGTGCATGAATTTTTCTTTTTCATTTAGGGGGAAGAAACCGAGTTCTATTTATTAAAACAGCCCTTGTTCTCATGTAGGAGGAGGATATATGGTCACAGATAATCTTTATCTCTCATTCTCTTGATATTACGGAAGAGCAGCTATCATGAAGACTTGCTTTCAACTAGAATGAAAAAAAAAAAAAAAAAAAAGAAAGAAAAAAGTGTTATTTTCTTCATGTAATCTAACTTCTAATTTTCAGCTAATTAGAAAATGCAGACAAAAATTAATTGGAGGAGGTCATGCACTTATAACCACTGAAAATAATCTTTAAATGTATTACAGGTAGCTTTTGTATTATCAAAATGTACAAAATGCCTCAATTGGCAAATATATTTAGCTAGAGTACATGATAAAGAGAACAAGTCAACAAAGCAAACAAAAAATAAGAGATTACTCCTTTTGCATGGGATGCACACAAATTGCAACTGTTGATAGAGGCACTTGGTCATTGGAACCAGCAGATTAATCTGCACCTAACGAGGACTATGCTCAATGCAGGAGGAAAAGTTTCAGTAACAACAATGGCAGTATTGTTGGGAAAAATGCAGAAAACCCATCTGCTGAGGACGTGTGGCTGAGTCATACACAAAAATCCAAAAGAGAACTGTGCATCCTGTAGAGCAATCTGGTATTCAGCTGAGAGAAGATCTGAGCTAGTGACAGGCTGGACCTGCCTCCTGAACTCCTTTCTAATGGAAAAAATAAATAAAATAAAAAAATTTCAAATAAAATGTTCCCACTTATTCAGCTGATGGAGTGACCTTTCCAGAAACTTTTACAAATTTCCAACTTCTGAGTCTTAGGTTTGAAATATGAATTTAAAAAGGGGGGGAAGGTAGAATGGGAGTGTGTCATTTCTTTTGGTATTTTGTTTCCAGCTCTATCCTTTGATCTCTGCAGCAGTGTAGTTCAGACAATCTGTAGGAATATTGCTAAACCAAGTTACTTTGTTATATTTTATTTCAGCCATTTGTCAGCATATGCCATAAAAATTTTAGTTTTCTCTCTTGATCTTTATCAGAGATTGCTGTTTCTCTTTGATGTCTCCCTCCTTATTTGACATTTGGGTCTGGTTTCCCATTTAATTATCTAGCTCGCCATTGCTATTTTAGTTTAAAAGTTCACTGCAATATTTTACTCCTCCTGTTTCTTGGTGCATTCCTCTGTGCTTCATCTGAGGCACAAGCAAAGGAGGGAGGCAGTCGGCGTGTCAGGGAGCACTGGGCCTGAACCTTCCTGGGAACAGGGGGCAGTCAGTCAGTCTCAGTGAGCCTGGGCTGCAAAGGTAAGCGCCAATTCTGGGTCTCCTAAATCAAGATTTCTAGGAGCCATTCTTTATCTGAATGAAAAACTTAGGTTTTAGTAGTTGCATGTAGGTTTGAAAGTCTGACGTGTAAACAGCAAGGCAGTGAAAGTATCTGTAAAATATGTCATTTCATACAGCCACAGTTTCTACAAACCAACATACGAAAATACCATCCTTGGTGGATAGCTGTATCAGAAAAGAGAAGGAATTCCTCAGGTTCTGTAGCTCTGAAGTCTTTCTCGTCTAGCGGTTGCAGTTTAGGGGGCACTTCAGATGAGTAGATCTTGGGTAGTACAAGGAATTTGATCCCAAAAAATTTGCCCTCAACAAAGGCAAGCTGGAGCAGGGAGGGCATTTCACCTCCCTCTGCATTTCTGGGAGCAGATTGAAGCAGTGAGGAGCCACTGCAAGAGCCATAGCTCGGCAGGCATTAGGTGCCTCCTGTGTGCACATATTCTAGAAAGATGTCTCCTAAAGCTTGGGAGTGGGTTCAGGACACCTGGCTCTTGGGATGGCTTTGCAAGCCATAGGCCATTGACCTAGGTGGGAATGACTGAAGAAAGAATGACAACTTATCTGTGCAGTTTATTGCTACATGGTGTGGCTATGTGAACATGAAATTTAAGGGTTAGTCAGGCTGTGCTCCTTGCAACCTGTCCTTGTGAGGTCAGTAAGAGTGGAATAGACACATTTCAGCTTCATGCAGAGCACGGCCTGTGAGAGGACAGAGGATGTCTGCAACAGTTTCGTGCTCTGGGGTAAGGGACAAATTAGAAGAACCTCCCTATGGGTGCCCCAAAATAAAAGACAAAAATGTTTCCATTGATTATGATGAAGAGCAGAACTGGGGCTGTGCACAGCTACGGGGTCAGCCCTGGCATATGGCCTGAGGGTCTTCAGCGCAGGGTGTGGAGCTCCATCTGGCAGGCCCAAAGACGCTTATCCCCTGGGAGCTGCAGCACAGCTCTGCAGAGTGAACATATTGTGCTTCTGCCTGGGTGACCTCCTCCCCGCCCCCAGTTTGGCAGCCAGACTAAAACGGTGGAGGGGAATAAAAGGTTTGATCAGCCCCCTTCTGCCCCTTTTTTTCTTTGGCGGTTTTTTTTTCCCCCTTTTCAAATGAAATCTTTGAAAGCAAAGAATCTGGGGAAGTGATGGTTCCAGCCTGCTTACTGAGGTTTCTCATGAAATGCTTGTAGAGAAAGCAGCACAGCCAGTTTCAACACCCTTCTCTGCTTGAGAAAAAGGAGTTTGCAATTCCCACCATTAAAGAAACTACCCCAACTACTGTAGTAGTAATTCTATGTCCCTCTTGTACCAGGGAGCCCAGAACTGGACACAATACTCCATACTCAATACTCAGCACAATACTCAATACTCAGCCTGACCTACTGAGTCCTCCGCCAAGCCAGGTCCCTAAGGACCATGTCCACCCATCTCCTAGACACCTCCAGGGATGGGGACTCCACTCAAGTGAGATGTTTGGTAACACTAAGTAAAATAATCATACGGTCCCACTCTATAATTAACAGGGAGCTGTGTCCTAGCTCTAAAGCCTTTCTCATCTAGATTGCAGTTTAGGGGACATTTCAGATGAGTAGATCTTGGGTAGTACAAGGAATTTGATCCCTAGCCATTGGGAGTAAAGGAGTGACCCCTTACCCTCCTATCAGGTTTTAGTCTAGCTGAAGGTTTTGAGGATTCCTTGTGGAGGTCCTAGGGTATTCTTGAGTTCAGTAATCAGGAGTTGGGGACAGAGTTGACTACATTAATTAAGAAGAGGTCATGTTTTTATTTATTTATTTTTAAAGTACAAGAAATGATTTGAATGTTGGGCAACGTTTTCTAGCAGTGTTGAGGAATAAACTGGAGCAGCCTTCTAAGGGAAGGGAAAGAAGCTTCACTGACAGCAAGCCGCTTAGCATCAGACTGGACAAAGCTGTATAAAATATCCCCCAGGGAGCAGATTTTCAGTAATATTTTTGTTTCCTTGGTGTAATTCTATTGGAGTTGTAACTTTTTGCACGTATGAAAGGCCTCATTTCTAATGGGCAGCGACAATAATGCACCAATGGTGTGGACAAACACCTTTTTTGCCTTAGCACCTCAAAAGGCAGGAAATTTAAGCCTCAAGGATCTCAAAGTATTGAGCCATCTGTTTTCCCACATAAGGTCAAGTTCAATCTCATCCCCCCAAATTCCAGAAGTAAGCCCTTTACTTCTCAAGTCCCTTGCAGATGAAGCCTTCATGAGTGGATATTACCGTCAGGACCCACAGGGCAGTGGGAGAAGTACCTCATGACATGCAGTTGGCCACCCCGTCTCCACAACTCGTCAGGTCACCCATGGGTGTCCTGGATGGTGACAATAGACAGGTCCTGGCTCCTTATTTTGGCAGGGCTCTCAGCTTGCTCTGTCCACAGGCTTTGCATCTTTGCACAGAAAAGGTGGTTCAGGTGGCAGCAGAGTGTTCCCTATTTCCTTCCCCAGCACCTCGTGGGTCCTTTCAAAGGAAGGAGTTTGCATCTGATTTGTAGCTGTGCATTTTTTTTTTAAAGACCACTGCTGATATCTTCCTAAGTTTCCTTTCAAAGTTATCATGGGGGAAAAAAAATAGAGAGCTAAGGCGTTAAGGACTTTACATGCTCAAAAGGAGAGCAGCAGAAAAACAAAGAAACTTAATCTGGGATAGACAAAGAAGAAGTGCTGGGGGGAGGCATGATGTAGCTGTAATGAGAAACAGCAAGATTGACATGTAAAAGATGGGACAGGCAGCAGAGTATAAATAGTAGCTGCAGTTTATTTGTAACTTTCATTTTTAGGTGGGGATGATTGACACATGGATGGGCTGGATGAAGGTAACCTCCCTGATCTTTAACTTGCAGGTCACATGGAGAAAACTTTGAGAAAATACTCCAACATGTAGATGTCAAATTGACTGACAGCCGCGTGTGAGGTGAATTGCATTTACTGGCTTTTTTACATGCATCACTTCACAGAAATGATGGCTGCCATTTGAACAAAAAGACATCCTTCCCGACCGGGGTCAACAAACTGACAGTGCCCACCCATTAATAGAAAACACTGTCATTTAAAATAAAACACCATGGAGAAAACTTCAAAAATCTATTAGCCAACACAGCAGATAGTACCAGTTTATGCCCATGAATTACTGTATACCATTCCAGTGTTAATGTACAGCGCAGTGTGTGGTACAATTTTCATCTGTAACAATATATATAGAATGCCATATGGCTGACAGCATGTACTACACATGTCAGCTTCTTCTGTTTTCTAGCTCTGTACATCTTATTTGCTTCTGTCTAATTATCTTGTTATGTTGAGGGGAGGGAGAGAAAATAATAAAAGCCAATGAGAATTCAACGATCAAGGGCAGTAAATAGTGCCAGTTACTTAATTCCAGCACTAATGTGTTTCTGCAATATTTCTTAAAAGATGTAAAAAGACATCCGTTGCGTGAGGGGGAGTGCAGTGTTGGAATAAAGGCTCTGTCTATGGTCTTTCAGAAAGAAAAAAAAAAAAAAAAGTAAAAAGCCAATGAGAAAGAACAGCCCATGCTTTACGTTGTCTGCTTATATTATTTAATTTTAGGTATAATTTTTCCAGCTGCTAAAATGTGCCCATATTGCTGCCTATTCTTAACTCTCTGTCTCAAAGAAATACCTTGATTTTTATTTTTTTTTCCCAGCAGAAGCAAAATAATGCTGACAAAAAATGATGTAAAATTGTACCCCAAGACTAGAAATGGTCTAAGGAGCTCCTTAGAAGTTAAAGACCTGAATTACAGTTTTTCAGAGGGTTTTTATATTGTTTAAAGGTCAAAGCACCAAGATTTGTCTTCAGAGGCTTAGTCCTGGCTTGTCTGTCAGTCATTCTCAGTCTCTTAAAGGCCAGAGGCAATTGCCAGAGCCTCCTTGCCGTGCTCATTTTTTAGTGAGCAGTTGCTCTACTGAGACACACGGCCTGCAAGAGTGGCAGGAGGAAGCCTGCATCTCTTCTGGAAGGGGAGCAGGGGACAGGGAAGGCACACTTACCTACAGAGATCCCAAATGGGGCTTTTCCTGCTCTCCCCACTCTTCTCCTCCTGAGTCCAGGGCTTGCAGGGATGGCAGGGTGGCTGCAGGGCTTCTAGGAGGAGGTGGAAGGGTCTTCTTCAGCTTTCACCCAGTTATGAAGAATGTATGCATTTACCTCCAAGTGTCAGGCTGCAAAAATCTGTTGGATTTTGTTTACTGATTCTGGGTAAATTTCTTGCAATAGCCGTTGAAGAAGGGCAGGCGTTAGCGGGGAGGGCAAAGGGCTTGCATTTCAAATGTGAGTGGCGATTTGTCAATAACTGAGTTCTTCCAGCTCCTGCTGCCCAAGTACTTGGCGGTGACAGAGATGGAAATGTTGGGACGTGCTGCTGCAGTAGTTTCTTGCTGGACTGTAAAGTAAAACCCTTGACTTCATGGTTAGAAATGATCAGTTGGTGCAACGCAAACTTAAAATAGTAACGTGCTTGGATCATTAACTTTTACTAGCTTCAGCTTTTGAAATGAAGCTCAGTGCCATGCTGGGAAGTCAGTATAGTTAGAAATGAATTATGAAATTGGTTGGGAAAAGCAAATGACCCAAGCAAGTGGCTTCGTGCGCTGATGTTAGGGTGGCAGATGCTAAATAATACTAGTTAACATTAGTCTATGTGTATAATACGTTCATAAGTTAGGGACATAAAGTGAACTCCAATTTTAACGCACACAGAATTGTCTTCCAAGCAGGTAAAAAAATGCATGATCCATGAAAGTGGTGTCCAGAGCTGCCTCGATGATGTGCCCACAGTCTGTGCAGTAGAGATGCCCCAAAAGGGGTCATTCTATGATCAGTAAGGCAATTTTTCCTTAACATTTTCGATAGCAAAATGGTTTTTATTGTAGATATCTCATTGACAATTCAGGAAGCAGCCGAAGTTAACAGCACTCTGCTCTGTTTTGTGAGGATCCCTTGCCATATTTTCTCTTAAACCTAATTAAACATGACTATCCATTTAGGAAAAGAACCCTTAGTATCAGTTTCCAAAAGTTTACTTAATTCAATATATTATCACTTTATGCGATGACATTTTGCTCAGTGGTAGTGCCATTTCTGCTAAACTTACAGCATGATTGCAGCTGGAATTTCTTACTCCCAGTAATGTTTGTGCTTCCTTTGAGTTGTCTTGAAATTTGTATCATTTCCAAGTACGTGATATTTCATTAACACACATTTCTTCTCGTTCGTATTTTTGTTGATTGTGTCAGATTCCTTCTGTACAAATTTCATGGTAATTATGAGGAAGAAGCATGCTCCACGCTCCCATTTTGGTGTGAAACCTGTTTCAGCAAATGGCATGTAATTCCTCTTTCCTAACTTTAAAGTGGAGATTTAATTTTCACACCGGAGGTGTTTGAAAATCCAAAATAAGGGTGTAGTGCAGCAAGGCAGAAATAGAAAACTTTTAACATAGAAAATATGAATATTTAATACAATGAAAAGCAAATCTGAAACTCTTTAGAAAACACTCCAAAGAGTGTCTGGTTTCTCCACTGAACATAGCTTCATTGAGATCTGAGGCTGTGCAAGCACTTTAGGGACAGCCTCCTTGTTTCAATGGCTGATGCAGAGGCTGTGGCAGAGTTGACTCTTCATCCTGCTAACTGCAGATATCCTGGGATCTGGAAGAGGCGAGGCACAAAAAGGATGGTTTCTTAGGGGTGGAAGGAGTCATAGTTCTAGTTTTTGTGTTCCAGAAAATCGGTGTTGCAAAGCTGAGGAAGAAATTGCGACAGCATTGAAATGCTTAATCTGGGGGAAGAAGTCCTGGGGCAGAAAAATGAGAGCAGGGTGGCCCTGGAGCCACAGGATGGAGGAGCTGTGTGCCCCCACATGTGTGCTCACTCCAGGGCACAAACAAGTTGGCCTTTGCTCTATTTTTCTGTTTTTCTCCCTAAAACAATGACAATTAGAAGAATCAAAATATCAACACGTTTGAGTCTGAGCATCTTACTGAATAAGCACACTGTTACATACATTTTTGCAAATGTTATATACTGTGAGTTAAACTCATCTCCTTCACCCTCAGCCATGGAAACTCAGCCCTCCCAAAATGGGCAGTTGACAAAGATGAAGTATGAATGGAAAAAATAGTTAACTTATCCATGACAAATTACAGGATCAAGTTCTACTCTGTTTCATTAGTGCAATCCAGAGTGCTTCAGTTATTTGAGCATCATTTCTCTGGCTTTCTACCAGGGCAACTTAAGCAGTGGAGTATACCATGCTCTAATGCCTGTCAGACTGATCAGACCGAGTAGTATTTTGGTGTTGAATAAATTATTTTTATGACGTCTTGAAAGTATGCTTGATCCAGGCTCCCCACTCGGCTCAGGCCGCCAGGCACCTGGGCTGGCTGGGCTGCCTACACTATGGCCATAGATGCCATTTTGTGGCAGTAATACATGTATCTCAATAAACTCACCTGCCAAAAGGAATATCTCAAATGTCTCTCCTGAAGCTGATGTCTGTACTTCTTGTGGCTAACACTGAGTGTTGCCTGCCTAAATGTTCCCTGCTTGGTTGGTCTCACCGGTCTCCTTCCCTCTTGTCTGCTGCTCTGGGCAGGTATTAGAGGATATCTGTTTCTGTACGAGAAAAGGACTGTATGCATTGCAGTTTGGTCTAGGGATGACTTCTGGGTAATATTAATCATTAATTCTAATGCTGTTAGTGGTTTGGGTGCCATTTCTGAGTTGCAGGTTTGCAAACACTTATATTAGCCTGAAAGGTTCAGAATAAATGCGAGGTATCATCTGTAATGGGTATGAATGGCTCACTTATTGAAAATGGTGTGAGTGATTAGCTTTGGCACTCTGGTCATTAATTTTGGTCACAGACACTTACAAGAAAGCAGAAAGCCTGCAGGGAAATCATGCCAGGCCTTTGCATCTTCCCTTTCCACCAGGAAAGACATTCCTGCTTCCTCTGCCCTGGGGCTATGACAGCTCTGGTTTTCCTCACTCCCCGTACTTGCAGCGAGCTTCCTTGTGGATAGGTTCTAGTTAAATGACCATTTGTGCCTGCTATTTGTCTATTTATATACATGTATAAAGCACGTATGGATCTCAGCTTCTTCCTCTGCTGCTTCCCTGGGAGAAGCAGCTTCTTAGCCCTTCAGAAGTATTGCAACCAGGTCAAGCAATTCCCTGTAAAACCCATGCAGCTATGACCAGGGAGAGGCTGCTGCAGAGGGGGAAATCTCATCTGTCATACTGCAGCAGGATCTGCAAGGTGTGGGACCCTCATGAGATGAGTGGGCTGGGGCCCAAAGTGGGTCTGCAGGGGAAAAGGTTGGGTCCATTTGGTTTGAAGCCTGTGGTCTTTCTTTTCCCACTGCTTTTCCCCACTTTCTTTGAGTGAGAGCTCACCTCTTCCTATTTCACCCCTTCAAGGGCACATGCCTCTTCTAGGACAGACTTTTTGCTTCCAGTTCTCCCTACCCAAATGCTACCATCTTTGTATTCCTCCCCTTAGCTTTGAATCTGCTATTGGAGCTGCCGACACGATGGTCGTATTTCCAGCTTTGTGTATCTGGCTACGCAGTGGGAAAGACAGTTCCCAGAGCAACTGCTGCAATAAATGCTTTTTGGCATCCAGATGTGCGCTCGTTCCTCTCCCTTGCTGTTCATGAGCCGTCTCACAGCCATGCATCAAGGCGTGCAGGCAGGCAGAGAGGCAGATGGTGATGCTGGCTGGGTGCTGGCACTGAACAGGGGCTTTCCAGCGAGAGGGAACCCAGCTCAGCTCCTCCTGCAGCGTTACAGAGAAGACCTCTGTAAGGTCAGCGGCAATGCTGTTCCTTGCTTCAGCATCGCCGGGCTTGCAGATGGGCAATTTGCTATCCATTTCAGCCACAGGTATGGCTGAAAGCATCCTGCCAAGAGCCTGTGTGCAGGCACTGTGCTGTTGGATAAGCAAATGGTTCCCAGACAGGTATGCCGGGATAGGAAGCCAACCTCGACATGGCAAACCCAAGTTTACATCAGTGTGCTGTCAGTACCCCTGCTCCATGCTGGATTGCTCTTCCCAAGTGGCCTGGGGTTACTGGGAAGGTCTGAGATTCTCAGCCGTGCTTTATGCCACATCCCTAAAACTGCAAAAACATTTAATGCATTTTATTTGAGTGAAATAAAATTTAGATACACGATTAAGAAAAATGCCCCCCATGGGATTTCTTGCAGCCCTTATAGATGAATTTCTTTCCTGCTATACTTTACCGGTGGGATGCTGAAATTCTAGGAAGGATCTACAGATTCAGAAGGTTTAAGGGGGGACTTTTAGCACTTTGAATTACTTTATCATCCTTCCTCTATCTGTGCCATATGCTAAATAATGCTGTTAAATTTGGCTTTGATCTTATTATTTTACAGTCTTGTAAAATTCATAATCTTGGCTAATCCAAAGAGTGTTTGTTTGGGAGTTTTATTCATTATTTAGGCCAAAATATTAAAAAAGATGTCTGTCAGTTTGGGGACTTTGCTTTTTGTGAGTTTCACTTGGGGGTTCTGGACTTGTTCTCTGCAGCAGTGCAGAGCACTTTACTTCCACTGCAGACAGCAGAAGCTTCGGAGAATTGTTCCTGTCTTGTAAAGCAGAGAGTGTACCAGGCTGCATGATGGGTCTCTTTTGTAAGAGGCATGAAGTGACCTCTTATGATTGGGAGAGACACTGGGCTGCACTGCAGTGAGAAAATAGTTTTAATCAAAAGTTAGTTGCATTGGCCTGGCCAAACTCTGCCCTTAAGAAATTCAGCAAAACCTCCTTCCGAGACTGTTGCCTTCTAGTTGTCAGCTCTTGAAAAAACTACTCTCCTCCATCCCTCAACAGCTACTTTTCAGCATTGAGTAAAGCTGTTGAAGCCCTATTTTTTCCCTGTGTTTATTTTATTCACCTGTTTCCTGGCGATGCCTGTGGCTTGGCCCTTGCACAAACACCGAGCGGCAGCCAGCTCCCTCTGCAGAGCTTACGCCGCGAGCGGAGGGCAAAGGGAATGAAGGAACACAGGAGCAGGACAGCAGTGGGGGTCAGGCCAGCTCTGTGGGGTCCCCCTGCCCCTTGCCTCTGTGCACAGCCATCAGGGCTTCCATCCACACCCAGCACCATGAGCCAACAAGCCCGAACAGCGCTCATCTCCGATAACTACAGCAACTTGGCCAACCAAACAGCCAGCTGCAGGCAGTGATCTACATTTTCTTCCCACCAGGAGCTCGGGCATCCTGGATGATAAATGCACAGTTAGATATCACACACACTTGTAGGTAAAGAACCTCTGCTGCAGAACCCGTTGTACATAGCCAAGCCTTCCCGTGCCAGTGATGAATATTCACGCCATGACTGTAGACTGGAAGGTGGCATCTTCCTGGATGAACTGGGGGCTAGATGCTCTGGCTGTGTTATTTGGACCACTTTATTATAAGGGGTTACAATTTTTATTGCCTGTTGCAAAGCAGCTAGATTCAGTAGATCTTCCCAGAGATCAAAGTGTGTCTCTAGGGCAGCCAGCAAATTAGTGGAGATTATAAATGAGTGCATAGTCATTGATGTCTTGAGAGCTCGGCTCAAGAGATCAGAGAGCATTCTTTCCCCCTTTCTGTTCATAAGTCTCTTTCTAGAATAGATTACTTTTTTTACACTTAAAAGCAATATTCATGGACTTCATAAGAACGAGTATTTCAGTAGGACATGCTCTGATCACATCACTCCCTGTTGTATATGGTCTTATTATGGACTGATGCTTCCCTTTAATACAGAGTCATGGAGACTGATGTCAGTGATGTGTGCTTGGGGAATCGTATCGCTTAACTAATTTCATCATATTTTATAGCAAGTACAGCCTCCGTAGGAACTTTCTCAGAAGAATGGGAGCTCTTTGAAGCTTTGTTATGAGGTGCAATGAGTGTATGAAGCAGAATAAAAGCAAATTAGAGAGCGCTTTACTATCCCGAAAAAGGAGATTATAGCTATGGTGGGGAAAAGTAAATATAAAACAAATCACACTATGCCAAAAATTGCAAATAAAGAAAACAGGAATAAACATCCATTTCATGAAGGGATTTGAAGTTAACTTTTAATATCCAAGCTGGGAGATAAGTCAGAATTGTGTCTTTGTGCAGCAGATGAAACAGAGCTCTCATTTACTGTAACAAATCTAGTCTGTATCTTGTAAGAATAACCTCAATCTGAAACATTTTACAACTTTTTAAAAAGTTTCTGAATATTGCATGAAATAGGAAACAAACAAGCAAACAAACAAACAAAAATTTTTCTGAGCCATTCCACTTCAGGGAACTATTTTGTGTGGAAACGCCTCCTGTAGAACTAACTGAGTGGGGTTATCCAGTGGTGTCAATGGAGAGAGCAGATTTTCAGAGGTGGCTTTGATACTTTGATCCCAGTGTGCTATTAGATGGAGTTGCTGCTGCTGCCTGGGTGGATGCTCTGGTCTGCCTGATCAGAGAATTATAACCCAGGTGATTGATTCCTGGTGGAAGGACAGACTTGTACTGCAACGTGAAATGCCATGAGCAGGCCAGCTGGTTGCACTTTCCACCTGTCTGTCTGCCCCTGTAGTAAGCCAAATGTCTCCTACAAGATTGCTCTTGCTCATTTCACTGCCCTTGGGCAACTGAGGTAGTTATTAGGAATATGCTACTTTTCCTTCGGGGTTGCTCTGAACCTTGAACCAAATTCCCCAGAGTTTAATAGAAATAACTTATTTTTCCTCTGCAGTAACAAAATGGTCAGCTTTATTGGTCTTATTTCTCATTTAAATGAGGATTGGTCATCATGAAAACACTCCACAGGTTGTCAGGTAGGGCTAACCCAATTTTGGTAAGATGGGCAATCCAAGAAGTAAGAGCAGGCTGTTGAGTGGGCAGCTCATGTTATGGGATCTTGTCGTCCTGACTGTTCCTGGTGGGGCCCAGCCCTGTGCATGGCTTGCAGGTAGGCGTGGGCACAATGGAACAATGTCTTGTACCACGCAGCATTTTACGCCTATCCGCTGAAGCCTGTTGGCATGCAGCATAAGGTGTCACCAGACCTCAGCTCCATTTCCAAGTGAGTTGAAGGTTCTTTTCTCTAGCTTAATCCATGTGAAAGACTCAAAAGAAGCCAAGGATGTCACAAAGATGCCATGAAGCCCAATTTGACTGAAAAGTACTAGCTGAAACGCCATGCCTGAAAAAACTCCTTGCCAAGGAACAGGGTTGCCAATATGGGATGCATCGTGTGGTACACTGCTTGGATGCTCCGCTCCTCATGGAAGGGACTTTTGGTGTGCCTTTGCCTTTTGTCACCTCTTGCTATAGCTGATATCACTAACCAGGACTGGCAGTTTGTACCAGCCAGGCAGTGGGTTTTGTTCTGTAGACCAACAGGTTTCGGTTTGACATCAAGTCACAAATGTCTTTAACTGAAACAACATGACAAGTTTTGGACATCTGCTGGCTATCCTAGCTGACACAGGAAAATTTGACATGAAAGTTGACAAAACAATGGTCTGTCACTGAAGACATTAACATTTTGAAAATCCGCTTTGTAAGAACCCCTTAATGATGCCTATTGCTATGGTAAATTGCATAAAATAAATCACCAGCAGTAAATGAAAGTGTATAGGCTTTGTTTGCCACGTTTGCACTATTACCCAACTTAAATGAGTGACATATCACAAAGTGACATGCACCATGCTGTCTGCAGTGCATCACTTGTGCAACATTTTCCTAAGGGCTTAGCACTGAAAGCTTCATTTTGGTGAGCAAGCTGTAACAGCTGCCGAGAACTGTAGCAAAAAGTGATGTTATTAGTTTGTACAGAAAGAAATTCCTACCACCCCGTGAATTTCTTCGGAATTTATTTTCCCTCTCTGGATGCAGAGGATTGAATGAGTGATAAAATATCACATCAAGAACAGGTCTGACTATTGATGCTTTTTCATAAGGAGAGGAGTGGGCTATTTGGGGATTTTTTTCTTGCTTGAAATATGGATTCTATTTGCAAAGCCAATTCCTGGATTTGTCATTATAGTGTTGTGCTTTTCCACCTACCCTTACAAAATGTTTAGGCTGGTTTTTGAGATCTAATGTGATAGTTTCTTAACTGTCAGGTGATGCCAACTTGGATGACATCTTTTGCTGCTTTCTGTGCTGCTTACGCTCTGAACACTTTAATTTCCTCTCTGTCTTTGTTCAGGGGTCTAGATTACGCACTCTGGTCATTACACAGCGTAACTGTTTGCTTTATTGTTAAGACCCATCTGAGGACAAGCTGGGGTGAATAGCTGATGCAGTGTAAACACGTGTGACTAATCCGTCTGATATGGTACTGGCTTGTCTTTAATATTCTGGGCTGAAAGATAACGTCTGAGTGCGCCTGGCAGAAAAAGGGTGGGGAAGGGGGCAGGAAGCAGTTTCCTTTGGGCATGAAGACTGATGCTGAAAGACTATCAGATGATAAGCTTTAATGTGAGCCACACATTAAAATATGTTTAACTTTGGTTTTGGGGCAGTGACTGTCTCAGTCAACCTTGCATTAAGGTTTGAGTGCTCTGAGTATATGTAAGCAGCCAAAATGCTCATTTTGTGATTCTGAGCAGGAGAAAAAATACACTTAAATATTTTAGCTTTCAGAATACAGAAAAAAAAAAAATAAAATAAAATAAAAATGCACCCTCTCTGCTCTTGTATAACCATGAGGGAATCCTACCTGAGTTATGTGGAATGGCATGGTTCTCTGTCACCAGATTGCCAGTCTGGTTTTCAGTTCTTTGGGCAGGAAAATATGTGCATGGAAGGCAGATTGCACGAATGTTTGCCATGGGGAAGCAAGTGCATTGACTCAGTAAAAAAGTGTTTGGCCTCAGAAATGTAGATGCTAAATGTTGCTGCAGTATTATAATAATGGGCTGTGAAAAGTGGTGGGAAATTCAGAGATGATTGAGTCAACCCTTTTTCTTTAGGGAATGTGATTTTGAGTAAGTTTCTTCTGGCACCTGAGGGAAGTGATCAAGTTCAGAGAGGGAATCAGAAACACTAGGTTTGCAAAACAAAAAGGTATCGGAACAAAAACCAGGGTCTGTATCTTGGTGCAGAGTTGTGCTGCTTGAATGGGTCACGCGTGGAGGTGCAGCCCAGTGGGTGACACACCTGGAGCTGCAACCCAGTGGGTTACACAAATGTGGAACATCAACAAAATGGGTCACACACACGTGAAGCCACAACCCAACAGGACACATGCACACACATGTAGAGCCACAGGGCCACGGGGCAGGGCCTGGTGCGTGCCTATGACCACCCGGCCAGGCCGCGGCCTGCGAGAGGATTCACATTGCCCATTCACATGGGCACCATAGCAACCCTGAGCCCCCAGACCCTGTCCCCACACTTTGGGATCCTCATTAAGTCAGGCTGCAGGACACCAGCTGCGGGCTCAATGTGTTACGCTGACAGCCGCGGACGCGTTTTTATGGCGCTCAGGTGATTTTTGGCCCTCTCTAGGCCAAACTGTTGAAACTGCAGGGAGAGCAAGACAGATGGCAGCATAAATAAATATTGCCGACGTGTTTAATGCACACACATCTTCTGAAAGGTGCAAGCCAGCCGCGCTCAGCTTTATCAACGCTGGTAATTTAAACAAAGCATAAATAAAGGATAAAAGAGCACAGCTGAGATGATGAGGGTATTTTTAAAAATTTATTTAAGTAGCCTATTTTAAGAGCAAATAGATTGAACTTGAGGCTTACAGTAGACCTCATAAAAGGTTGCACAGGTATAGGTAATTAAAGTTCCCTTATCTGGATGTACAGTCATTAACATTCAGCAAAGCAGGGCCCAGGTGGGTGACTTTTACACCACCTCCCAGGCTCTGATGAAGGTAAGGGTGATGGAATAAGGCCCATTATTGCTTGGGCAGAGGAGTTTCCCAAATACCATAGGCATGAAATACTGCAGCCACCCCCCATTTGGGGCTTTCACCTCACTCTCTAGTGCACTTGTCTGAAGTGGGGTTTTGTTTTATTAGTGTAAATGGGACTTCATACCATGGGTGTAAGCTAAAGACAAACTCAGCCCCCAAACTCTCTAAAATAATGCACAATGCATTTTATGTGATAATGATTGGAATTATTTCACATTCTTCATAGTTAACCTGTTTTGACTTAGGTTGTTGGAATGTGGTAAAGTCAGAATGTAATTAGATGCTTTTTGTGCTAGTACTTTGAATAAGTTCAAGTTGGTTTTGTCATTTTCATTATTGCACAAGTAAAGTAGAAAAATGGTAGGGTGTAGTTCTCAGTCTCCTTCTTGAGATACACAAAATCAGTTGCATCCCTGGCAAACAATTCCCCCTGGTGACAGGGGATGGCCTAGAGAATATTCATGGTTCTGATCATTTCAAAAGGACAAAGAAAAGGAAGACTCTGAACTATATAGAATAAGCATGTTACAGACCCTAAGAGCTCAAAACTGGTGTGTTTCAACAAGAGCTGAAAAATAGCAATGCTGTCATCCAGGTGCTTTAATTTCACTGTGAAAGGAAATGACAGATGCCTCAGACCCTAAATTATAATTTGTAGATACTAAACAAAGAACCTCAATTAACCACTAGTAAAGCAATTATTAGTATTGGCTAGAATCCATTCTGCCCAGGGTCTCAGACAGCAATCCAGTCCAGTCAGCTTCCCAGAACTGTCTGACCTGGTAGACACCTAAATTCATTCGATAATTCCCTACATTATTTCAAATTGCTCTGGGCCCTTAACCTGATAGCCAGGACCGGATTCTTTGTTTTGCATTTGGACATTTTTGTAGCCATTGATGGTGCCATATGCAATGAGCACGTATCGTAGAACATGTAGACCAAAATTCAAGGGTTTTTGCCTGCCCAGCTGGCACAGGGCATTGGGTAGGAGTGAGATTTTGTCTGAGCTCCTTTGGCTGCCTCGTGAGCCATGTACGCCCACCTGCAGTGTTAGAAGAAAGACAGAGCGCTCTCAATCTGATTATCTCCTGGAGGGAGTATTTTCTGGAGAGGTCAATTCAATTGCACTCAATGCCTAGAAGATAGGGTCACCTACTTTTTCTTGTGCCCTTTTGTTCTGAGACTAGCATGCAAAAGCAGAGCCCCACTGCTGCTGGTCTGTTTGATGAGCACACACAGAGGTGAGAAGACCTTGAAGGCTCAGATCCATGGTGGGGAATGGCACCTGATTTTTCCTATTGCTTCCCTACAACCTCAGCCAAATATGCAAACATGCATCTTCTCACAGAAATAAAACCCACTGAGGAATTAGTAAATACAAAAAACACCTCTTCCTCAAATAAATCCTTCATTTGTAAATAGTCAGGGAATAGGAATACTGGTTTGGCTACTCTAGCAGAGAGGACACTGCCCACGATGGACCTGTGGTCTTGTCTCAGGCATGGCCATTCCAACGTTAAAATTCAGCAGACTGGATTGCTGTCTAGAGGCACTTAAATTTTGTATATAGCCATTGGGAAGAAGGAAATGGAAGCATTAAATGGATTGGATTGCTCTCTGTGATTCTTCAGGTTTTCCATTAACTGCGTTAAAGATTAAGCAGTTACATGAGATGAACCTCTCTGCCCTGCTCACTGCCCCTCGGTGCAGGGATCTAAAATCTCCGTCAGACAGTGATTAAGATGGGTACGTCAGAGAGACTGTCAGGATATCCCCTTTAGAATAATAATTTCAGAGCACTCCAGCCATTTTAGGAATGTGATCTGTGCTATGCATGGCAAACTGGACCCTTTTTTTTTTTTTTTTTTTTTTGGCAGGTTTATTTTCTCATTCACCATCTTATTTCTTTTGTGTATTTAGAATTCAAAATAAATGCATTGCTTTATATAGTTCATGACTGAGGGCACTTGATATGCAGCTAATTTTATTTCATCCATTGAAAAGTAAAGTGAAATAAATACCTTTTTTTGACTGTGTGAATAAGATGAGCGAAAAGAATCTAAATTTAATGGCCAAATCTGGGTTGCTTTTCTGCTGTAGTAAACTCAAGGGAATCTGCTTAAGTAACTAGTGTGCACAGAATCAGGCTTTAAATGTGGCTGTTTTACCTGAGAGAGCCAAAGGACTTACTTAATGGCACTCGCCATGAATCCTGCACAAGAGAGAGATAATGCCGCTACATATGCAGATAATACGTGATCATAAACTGCAAGTAACTATGTGATAAAAATGGCTTTTGGTTGCCAGCACTACCCGTAAGAGCTCCAGGAAAGCTACTGGGGCATTTCTGTAGCCAAAGCGCTGCATACCATCACCGATAAACTGTCTCTCTTGGGCCAAGTTTTGTTTTTTCCAAGTAGAGCACAAAATGTTTCTGACACATGCCTGTCAGGACTGCTCACCTCTGCTGCACGGGTAATTTGTAACTGTGTAGGTGGTGACCACAAAAAATGCATAGGAGTCTTGACAGACTCCTGTGTCTGGCAGAATTATGCTCTGAGTCACAGATACAGTATTTTAATTGTTAATCTATACAACAGATATCTGAGATAACATCTTAAAACAAAAGGAGAAATCTTATTTATAATCACCTCTTTTTAGTCATTGACACAGTTAGAATAGTGACAGAAGCTGTCCATTCCTTAAGTAACTTGTAGTGATGTTTAATAACCGATAATACCATCATTCATTTCCTATATTCATATTATGGGTCCTTGCTTAATATATAAATATTTGTATTGTGTAATTAAAATGAATTAATGGATTCCCAAAAACCATGTATTAATTTAAAATGACTCTTAGTAAAACCAATTAAACAACAAGTAATTGTTTTACTTTGTATCAGTAATTTTAAATTGGCTTTTTAAATTGAGAAGCAAAATATAGCACAGAGAACGCACCTGTGTTTCTAATTAAGCAGTCCACACTGAAAAGAGCAAACAAACAAGAACACTCTAAAATGATAATGAGTGAATTCCAGTTCAGTGTACATTTTAGTATTTGTTGTGCCCAAAGATAACGAGTAAATCTCATCGACTTCAACGAGACTTCAGCAAAGGTACAAAATGTCAGTGCGTAATCCAGGACCGTGCTGAAGCATGGACTTAAATTAAGGTCCATGACAGAGTAGCCCTATGGGAGTGAGCAGAGTTATAGTAGCACAGGAGAAAAGAAGTTGTCCTAGTAATCTGTAATTTCCTTTCTCAAATCCATAAAGAAATTCCATTTCATGATGTCTTGTTAAAGCAGGTAATCGGACAGATGTGACTGCCAGTCTTCAGTCTCCGTGTTTCACTGGGTTCAGCTGGGGACTCAGCAGACTCCATGGCCCATTCATTCAAGAACAATGGCCTGGGATTTCTTGGTCCTTTGGTTCTCAGAGATATCCAGTTTACATTGTAGAGGAAACCCTGCATCGGATAACAGGCATACAGGTGGGAAAAAAAAACGTCTTCTCAAGTCCTTCTCGAAGCACATGAATTTGTGCATGCTAAAAACAAGAACATCACTTGCTCTCAAGTAGCAACAACAGTTTTTCTGGGAACAAATTATTTGTTCACTAAAAAAAAGTCACTTCATAATTTTCTACAAAGTCAACCAAAGCTTTATGTAAAAATTGCTATTCACTCTGTGTTTACATAAAAACAGTGGTCCATTTTTCTCCTCTCACACTAACTCAATAATGATAGTAATCAGTCATAGGAGAAACCAGGCTCAAGTCCATTTTGATTAATTCAGACGCTCAGAATACCCCAGCAGCTACCTGGGGATATTTTAAGGTGACACTCCTTTGGGAAACAGCAGTGGCTAGAGGCTGGAGAAGGACCATGCTGTGGAGGAGGTCTCCAGCAGCTAACATGCTGGTTTGAGCATCTGCCCACTGTGCTCCTTGTTGTGCTGCGGTGACTTTATCTTGGAGATACTGCACACAAGAGCTCATCCCCTTGTGTAAAAAGGGGTTAAAATCAGATTCAGGTTGAACGTACTCTTTGCAGAACTTGTGCAACTGTTTGTTTGTCTCTCTATTGGCCCAAGGCTAGCCTTGATCCACTTGCACATCTCATGGGAAAGGTGTCAGCATCTTGGCCAAGTCCCTTGGTGAGCCAGTAGACTATCAATGAGACAATGACTATCAAAACCTCGTTAGTAACATCACTTGGAGTTATCTGTATATAAATACTAGTGAGTTAGGAGGTAAATGTATTCCTCAGCAACTGCATAATTTTACAGATTCATTTTCAAGCAGTAACATACTTTAAAAATTAATCTCTTTTAAATGAAATGTTCATTTAAAAATGATGTTTAATGAGCTCTAATGCATCCTGAGATGCTGGCAGGAGAAGGTTTGTTCTGCAGCTGATCCTGACAAAGGAGGGCGGGGAGGTAATTAACAAAGACAATCAAACTTTCATTAGTATTAATAAAGCCTGCAAGTGAAAATGTTTTGATGCAAACAACTGCTATTTATGCTCCAAAACACCATTCTTTTCTATCAGTACATCTTTTAAAGATGCTTTATTGTGTGGGTTTCTAGTTGACACCACATGTAATAGATTTCTTGGAAATAGAGTTTAACCATTAAACATGAGGATGTATGTCATTATTTTCTTCAGCTAAATGCCTGAAGGTGAAGCTGAGTGAATTTAATGCATTAAGAAAGGTAATTATCAGATAATCTTGATTGCCAAGACTCTTCCTGCTCCAACTAAAACGGATGGTGGCATAATCTGTGTACGCGAACATCTCATTTTTCCTTTATGACTTTGATTTAGGTTTGACAGCAGCATATAGCTATGTTGTTTTTGTATTTTCCTTCTAATATTTCTGCTGGGTTTCTCATCTCTCTCCTTGTTCATCCCCATAAATTACAGTTCTTTTACCAACTCTTTTTCTTTAAGTAATAATTTTATGGTCAAATGGATTGCTGTGCATTAAGGACTAGAGGGAAAAAAATTGGCAAATTTTCCAGTAACAGATTTTTTTTCTTCTTTTCTGAAAGCTGAGGTGTAAGTTTGTCACAGCTTTCACAAATCTTCTTTCTCAGCAGTCATGCATCAAAGGCTTAGAACTGCAAATGAATTATTTTGATTACTGCTGCCCTGGGAAGATCTCCAGGGATGGGAGGTGGCAGGCTTAGCTACTGTCCGTTCCTGCCGGGCCAAATCCTGCTCCCAGGGAAGTAAGGCATTGGGAACTTTGCCACTGGCTTCAGTGGGGCTGGGATTTAGCATGCAGCGCAGACATTTTTAATTTAAGGAAAAAAAAAAAAAAAAAAAGAAAAAAGAAAGAACAAAAAAGTCAGGCTCCCATGTGCTCAAAGTTGTTGACTCCACGAATTTTGTGGAATTTAGCATTTTTCTTCCCTGCAGTAAGCCAATGTTGAGGTAAGTGAGGGATGATAAGACAAAATGAAGAATACCTGAGGAGACAATAAGAAATAGAAGAGAAATAATTATTTCCTGACATATTTACATAATCAGAGACACCTTTTCCTTCCCCCTTTGTTTTTGTCTCATAGATCCTGACACGACTGACTCTGCCACCTCTTTATGGCAAAGCCTTAGAGATGATGGCAGGGATAAAACTAATGAGGACCTACAGAAATCAGTCTAAACCAAACTGACTCATGATTTTTTGTACTTTATTTAATCTGTTCAAAATACATCCATGCTAGGCAGCTTCTTTTTTTTTTTTTAAAAAACAAAACAAAACAAAACAAAACAAAAAAAAAAAAAAAACACAATATTTCCACAGCACTTCTCAGCTGGAAGGGGAGCAGGCTGGGCAGGTGGAGTTCCTGGGATGGAAGCATCTCCCCACATGTTCCTCTCTTTCATCTTCAGTCCAGCAGAGGTTGCCTTTCTTGGTCTTGGTGTTCAGAGGGAGGCTCAGCCTTACAGTCTTATCCCTTGGGAACCAAGTGACAGCCTGCTTCTCATTTTTAGTCACTTTGAGCTCATCTACCTGAGAAAATCACAACAAACCTGGCTTTCTAGTGGAATAACTCTTTTTGCTGACTCCCTTCATGGATATTCTTATTGCCTGCTGAACCTGCACCTGGAAACCCTTACACTCAACTACGAGCAGGTGCCTTGAGAGCAGAATAAGCAAGTCCACAAGGGGAGTGAGGGCACAGCAGCTATTCCTCAACAGCTATGCCAGACTACTCCATTAGTAAAGCCCTGGGTAAGCCTGCACCAGCTGTGCGTGTTCCTCCTTCCCCCTCTGTCAAAGCAATTTTTTAACAAATCAGTGTCTTTTGATCTCAGGGCTATCCATTTTGGCAAATAACCTTGTCATCAGTGCCTGGTGCTTTGGAGCTGATCCTTGTGCCTCTATTATGTGGCATGCCTCTTTCAGAGGATGCTCCTGCAGACCACTCTTACCTTTCCTGCTGCAGTCGTCATCAATCCCTTTTGATCTAACCCTGCAGCAATAAGTCCTCAGAAACAAAAGCACGCTCTTACAAAATGATGTTCCAATTTTTCAGTTTGTCATGTCCCTCAGTTATCTTAACTGAGGCCAGAATAAGTGAACTATTGGCTTGTTGTTCCTTGAATTTATGCAGGAACTCTTTAAAATGTTTTTGTTTCTGGTAGATAGAAAAGAGAAACAAATACATCAAGTATCCCTGGCTGCAACAATGGCATGCATATTCTTCTTAAGCATGTGTAACCTTTCCCAACATGGTTTGGTTTAAGGCTCTTCCTTCTGATCCCCCCTTGAGGTCCTCTGTTTGCCTTGAGGCAGTTTGGAGCCTCTATTCTCCCCTCTTCTCCCACCCCCTTTCCCTCACCACCCACCCCCCAGAGCAAGGATCTTGTCCCCAACACAAGCACACGGTCCTTTGGAAAATTACAGGTTGCATCGTATCCCCGAAAGTAAAGGAAAAGGTAGAACAAATTATATAAATCACATCATTGCAAAGGGCAGACAAGCAGATGGAGGTGGAATGTATTAAAAAAAAAAAAAAAAAAAAAAAAAGTTCTTTGAAGAAAGCTTAAGGGTTACTTAATTAACCAAAGCAGAGGGTCTGCCTCAGGGTGGGTACATGTTTTCTGGCACTGTGCTGCTGCAGAGTGGCCAGCTTCCAGAGCAGAGCACTTGGCTTTAATTTTCTTCACTCCCATGTAGCCTTCCCACAGCTTCACTTTCCCCGTGTTGTTCCTGGTTTGAAATCCCTCCATCTCCTCCATTTTGGTGCTGGGGGAATGGACTGGTCTCTGGATGTCCATGAATGCTTATCGTTAGGGCAATTTCCCTGCAGACCCAGTCTGACAGTAATATAAACCCTTGCTTGGATGCAGAAGGTTTTCCTCAGCCATGCCATTTCTCTCTGCCATTTCTGAACAAAGTGGATGTTCCCTCTCTGTGTTAGCTTTTCTTTCTCAGTTTGTGTGCCTCTACTTCCACTCAAGAAGCTGTGCTTTACCCAGGCTCATGGTTGGAGCCATCACTCGTACATCACTGAGCCAGCCCAGCCCTGCTAGGCTGCCTGTGTCTTTTGGTACGGCCTGGGGAGGCTCGGACAAGTTCCAGGAGCTGGGAATCCCCAGGGGAGATGGCATCTTAATTCACAACACATCAGTGGAAAATATCAAATGACCAGTAAGTGTTGCTGTGTTTATGCAGCAGCAACAGCGAACTTGCCAGATAGCATGACGGCAAAGTTCTTGCCAAAAAGGCCATATAAAATGGGTCTCTTATTTTAATTAGAGCAATTATTCATGGGACTCCAGATGTTTTTAAAAAAGAAAGAAAGAAAAAAAAAAACCGTTGCCTGACAATGAATAGCAACATAAATTGTCTGAGTTCTCTGTGTCGGAAGGGCAGAATAGATCCACTGATCAATATATCTCTCTAGTTTCATAAAATAATGTTAATAGCTATTGCCATCAATACTCCTATGGAAAATAATTTAATAGAATATTATTGTCATTCTATGACTTTTTTTAAAAAAAGCCATTCATTAGAATTATATCCTTCTGCAAGCTGGCTGAAAAAAAAAAAAAAGGAAAAAAAAAAAGAAGAAAAAAAAGTGCTATGAAAAGGGCTCCCTGCTGTACTAAATTCTATAGGCCTTTAGAGGAAATTCCATAGAGCTGTATTACATTTCTATAGATTTAATTCCTAGGGGTTTCTATGGGATTTTTCGTCTGGGAGGACATGTGTGAGAGATCTAATGTTCTGTTTGTATGTGCTTTAGTTTCCAGCAGTTTTCATCTTTTTTGTTTGTTTGTTTGCGGGCTACCTAAAAATTTTCCACTAGAACATGTGGGCCCTTGGGTATTATAATTATAAGCTCGGTGACCATGGACTTAGCTGCTTTATGCAGGAACTGGGAGTCGGCAAACTCCAATGGATCTCTGGACAACACATAGAGAACCACTGCTTTATTTCTTTCCTTTACACTGCCCGGGGAATAGAAAATGTAACCACCACTCACTGTGCTCGTAAGTGCCTGAGTGTAGTTGCCACCACGTTTAGACTTCTAACACATTACCGTAATCAACACCACTGTCATTTATTAATTTACACAGTTTCACATCTGCTTTTCCAAAGTGAAGATCAGGCTGGAATTATCCCCTGAAGTATGAAAACGGGAGCAGCGTTAAACCATAAGTAATCTTACTGCCATGGTGTTAGTTTTCAGAGAAAGAGCATTAGGGGAGTGGAGAGGATACTCCAGAAACAAAATATCCCCAGGCTGCTGGGAAACTCAAAATATGACAGAGTGTCTAACTAATAAAAAAATCTGCATCTGTTGTACTAAAATGCAGTTTGCACATTTGACTGTGTGCTCAGTGGTGGATTTTTATTGATATTCATTATAACATCAGAATTGGTAGGTATTTTTTCAGAGACCAACATTTTGCCCCCATTTTGGTGCTGAACAGCAGAAGAACCTGTATAATATTGCACGTAGTTAGTTTTATTTTGACTTTTAGACAGTGACTGTTCGTTTTTGTATCCATCTCTGTGAGTAACCTAGAAAATCATTTATGAAAGTGCTTTTTTCTGGCTCTGAGAAACCATTCACATGAGTTATATGTAGGTGAAGGAGCAGAAGTTTTAAATTATCCTGATGCAAAACAATTCGCAAGGCAAGATGGACTTTTTTATGTTGTAGGAACTTTGTGAGTCCCCATGAATCAGTGTATTTGGAATCTTATGGAACAAGTTCAAAACTGTCAAAAAGGTCTATTCAATATTGAATATGCTTGCACGTTCAATAGCAGAGAGGAAAATCCAATGTCTGCCAAAAGAATACAAAAAGGACTGATAAAACAAGTAAAAATCAGTTCTTTCAACTCCGAGAGGTTTTGTTCCTTTTTTTTATTATTTTTTTTTTTATTTTTTAAAAAGTAAAAAGAAATAAACACAAAAGCTGCAGTTGACAGTGTCTCTGACAGCACTTTTGTAGCCATTTAAGCAAAACAATGCAAAGCAGCTTGCTGGAGGACGCTGGCAGAACATACTGTAGCTTTCAAACTTTGCACAGACTGCTGAGAAATGAAATGTTTGACTGAGAAGCTGATGTGGGTTTGGCAACATTGCTTAATTGATAGTGTAGAAAGAAAGAGGATTCTGCTTCAACCATCTGCAACAGTAACTGGGACCAGCTCTTTGTGCAATAGCATCTGTAGCATTTGGTCCACCTCCGTCTCACCAAAATATAATTCTGGGGAAGCAGTCTGGCTTGTAGACCTGGAAGGATCAAGGAGTGTGAATTTCCTTTCAGCTTTAATTATGAATATGAAACTTCTCTTTGGTCTTTCCTTGTTCCTACTGGAAGAAAAATTGTTTAGCAACTAAGCCTGGGGTGGGGGCCAGTGGGACAGACCACTGCCGAGCCACTCAGGTTTTTGTGTGCCCCAAGCGGGAGATGGGAGGTACTTTAACGCAGCACTGCCAGGGTTGCTTGTGCATTTGTTGATGAAACTGGGATTTCTGGCTACATATGAATTAAAAGTGCATTGCAAGCCACGTGTAGCTCTCATATCAGTCCTTGCTTCTCTTCAGAAGTGATGGCAGAGCCACCTGCATGAGCCCTGGCTGAGGACCTGCAGTGTCGGTCAATCCATCGCATTGGTTGCATGTGGGACGTTCCAGGTGGCTCTGTAGGGCTGCACAATGTGCCAGCCAGGTTGGTGTGTGTACATCCAAAGTCTTCCTCTTACCCCAAATCTACCTGCTTAGGTTTGTTGTTCGTTTTTTTTTTTTTTTTTTTTTTGCAAATAGATCCGATCCCTGAAATTGGTGATCTTGCTTCCAACTTGGAGTGAGAGGTTCTTGTCCCTGGATAAATGCAAGAGTTGCTGTGGTAGGCCAGAGAGTGGCTTGTTTCCTATCTCTAGTAATGGCCAGCACAGGGAAAATGAAAGAAATGTCAGCATGGCCAGTTAATGGATGAGCCAGGCTGATTCCTAGCACTTCTTCCCAGTACTTCTAAATCATAAGTGAAATTAAGCCGTATGGCAGAAGGTTGTAAACCTCTTAAGAAAACCAAATCAACCAACCAAAACAAAACAAAACAAAACAAAAAAAGAATGATCTCTTGGAATTTTCCTTACTTTATTTTTACCTCCTGCATATTTTTTTTTAAATATTACTTTTTTTTTTTTTTTTTTTTTTAATGGAAAGGGGCTGATCTAGGTCCCTGATGTTCCATAACTTGCACAAAGAGCAAGTTTCCCAATAAAATTGCTTGAGCATACAAGATTCAGGAATAGGGCATTTAGTTGTCAAATTTTGATATGAAAGAATTTTGCTGGAAGCCTCTGTTAAGCATAAAAATTTAATCACACCAGCGTTTCAGTTCTGTAATGCTAAAGAGAGACACTGTAGGACAGTTCCTACTATTATATCAATATCAGCTGTGAAAATAACTTCATGTGATGAGAGTGTCTGTGCCTAAGACGACGTTACACCGCACTTTACCACTATCAGCTTAATCCTCCTCGGTGTCCATCCATCTGAATTCCATTCCCTCTCTGCCTTCAGGCACGTTACACACAATTAATAAATCACCTTCAGCAACTCCATTTCTCCCATATATGTAATTTTGGCTGAATGATGTTCAAAAAAGGGAGGTACAGCTATTGTACTAACTGAATATATTTTTAGTATGCTTGATATACAAAGCCTTTATTTCTAATCTCTCCTTTATTTAGTGGCATATATCATGCCACTCTGACAAGGTTGTAGTCCTAATAAATCTGTAACCAGAAGAAGAGAATCACATCTTGATCTAGCAAGCCAGTTATCATTCAAGTAATGAATATGTCTGCGGCTTGGGTGGGGACAGAAAGCATGATGAGCTGTTCTCCAGCTTGGTCAGCCTCAAGGAAGCATCACGTCGTAAATCTCTTTCGGTTCACCTTCTGATGCCTCTTGGCTTACGGTGGGAGATGAGTGGGTGTGGGAGATCATCGTCATGAAGCTCCCTCCCCTGACAAAGACTGGGCCCAGCCTCTGGGTCCTGGTGGTGGAGATGGGATCCTGCTGGGTCTCAGCGAGGGAGCATGTGCCAACACCAGAAAACCATTTGCCTTTCAGAGCATCAGCACTCATCTCAACAACAGGGTGATGAGATGGCATTATTTTCTGCATAGCTCTTCAAGACTGAGTCCTTAACTGCTAGCAAATATCCCTTCGTTTTTACACATACTAGCTAGAATTCAGACTGTATCTATATATAAACAGCTATAGTGAGTCAAAGCTGCAGTTTTAACTTGCAAAAATTTATACCTTCAAAAATCTGGGGATGCTGTTTGCTGATTCTATCTTGTTTAAAGTCCTAAATAAAATAAGCAAATACATTTTCTTGAAATGGTGTGACCCAGAGGGAGGCATGTAAATGTACTGGCCTCAGAGGAGGTGACCCCGACTCTTGTGACTTGTAATTAAGAGCCTCTCATTGAAATTGGCAGGAGTGTCTGTTCATTCTGGCTGTCACTTGTTTTTACTCCAGCTGGCTAACAAGAAAAAAGCAGTTTACTTGCAGGTTTTTATCTGGAAAAATCACAGCAACCTGTTGTGACTTGTATGGATTTGTGAGAGAAATTATAGCAATGTTTTGATATGTAGCACGAGCGGTAATACTTCTGTCATTGGCATCCAGTGGTGAAGGCAGTGATAACTTCACCAGGAGAGGAATTAGATAAAGTAATCTGTAATAAATAAATTTGCTCAGGGTTGTAAATCACTGCAGCATTCTTTGCAGCATTTTGTCTTCCTCACTGGCCTTCGGAGGTTCAGCTGTCTCTGCTGTGCTTGACACATGGTTGTGCCTCTTCCCTCATCAGCAGTTGAGGTAGGAGGGCAGACAGAAAGGTTCTGAAACTCGAGTTTGGGATTTTATATATGAAATTTTAGTTTTTATTTTGCTTCCCAGAAGCCTACCAAATGTCTTGGGGGTTACTTGCTAAACAGTAACTAACTAAGACTGAAGGAATGGTTGCAGAAGAAGCCCAGTATGATTCAATAAAAAGCTTTCTATGAAATATTATTGAAATAATATTGAAAATGTAAATATATTGAAATATAATATGAATATTATTTTATTTTTTAAAAAGTTTACAATAAAATTTACAATCAGTAAGAGTTTACTGATGCTCTCACTGCTCTTGTGTCACGCATGTGCTACTTTGCTGCTTTTATACAACATTTGAAACCAAGCGTCACCTTTCTTACCACTTCTTTTTAATAAAAAAGGGCCCTCCTTGGCACATATGAATATTTCACCACATTCTATATTGTCTGTTTTTTTCTTGCAGACAAGAAATTGTGCTCAGGCCAGAGCATGGAGACGTGGCAGGAATACAACCCACCTCCTTGATTTATGCTGTGGGCGAGTGAGGAGGCTTCCATGGCTCACCCCTCGTTAGCTGATCCCAGTATCATCAGCATGAGCTGGTGGCCGAGCCATGCACCTCTGCTGGCTGTGCACCCCCTGTCCTGCCCGCTGCCCTCCTGCGAGGCCACACAACGCCCTGCTGCAAGCAGGACTTCCTTCCTTGCCCTCAGCATTTGCTCCATCCTAGGTATGTTTTATACTTCACACTTGGCTACCCCTCCCCTGGATACGAGCACGTAGCTGTACGTTTTCAAACTCCTCATGTGGCATGCCTTGCAGTTAGCTCATTCTTTCTGCTGGATGGAACCTCAATACATTAAAAAAAGGATTAGTATGTGCAAGCACAAAAAAAATCAGAATACTGTAGAGCACTTAATTGGCCAACTGCCGTCAACCATTTCAGCACTTGCATCTTCCTAGCTACTTGTACCATATTGTTAGAGGAGAATAAATCATTTGACACAACTAGGTTTTAGAAAAATATGTGAAAACCATTCAGGCAAAAAATCAGTTGAAATGTATGAAATTTTCCATCCCAGTGCTCTCTGCTAAGAGAAAATATTTCAGCGTGGTGCAATATTTAATCTTGTTTTAAAATAAATAGTTTACTATATAAAATCACTCAGGGTGTGATTTTTAAAGCACAGTGTAATTTTATTTTCGTCTTAAGGTTTGTACCGAGAAATGCTGGCACATCACACATAAGGCCTAGGCACACTCACGCGTTAGAAATAATCCTGCTGCAGTTGGGTTGTGTAAGGCACATGCACAAGTTTAAATCCATGAAGCACGTAAACTGATGGAAGTTTGCAGACATGGTTGACACAGAGCAGAGCCCATGTTTGCTTTTATACAATGCATGGCTTTCCCACCTTTACAATCTGTAACGTGTGTGAGATTCTTCTACTCTTTTATGCTGTAGGAAAAGGTGCTTTTTTTCCAGCTGGGAGAAGAAGGAGACCACAGAAATGCTGGGGCTGAGGTCTGAGCCCCACAGGATGGCATGTGAGGAGTCTGTCCACACAAGTCCATGCTGCTGGAGCTGGTTGAAAGACACTGCCTTGAAGGGGTGAGCCTACAGGTGGTCCTACAGACTCAGCTTCTTGCACACAGATTTGGATGCAGAAAGGAGCACATCACACCTGAAGCAGAGCACACACTTTGCCAATGTCCGCTACAGAGCTTTTTGTGAAGT
Organism: Netta rufina; assembly: GCF_964035555.1. NCBI lineage: Eukaryota > Metazoa > Chordata > Aves > Anseriformes > Anatidae > Netta > Netta rufina. The sequence goes on along the minus strand of NC_140130.1, from coordinate 34,329,571 downwards.
AATTAAAACCGTAGGGGTTTTGCAGCACATGCAGGCATGTACCACCAGTTATGGCTCATTAAAGTCCTGCTCCTGGAAGCTGCTGAGAACAGTAGACATTTCTGTGAGTGAAGCAATCTTTTGCTCTGAAGTTTTATGATCTACAGGAAAGCAGTACTGTATCTGACGCCTGTATGCGACCAACACAATCAAGCAGTAAGTGGCTCCACATGCATTCTCTTAATTCTTAGCTGTCATATTGAGACTAAATTGGGCATTAAATTAAGGTTCAAGAGAGATTAAATTGTGACCTGAGGTGTAGTAAAGTCACACTAAGCACTTAAATATAAAACCTGTTGTTTATGGAGAATAAAAATAAGAATTCATGTTGCTTTGTTTGTAGAATTCCATTTATTCTTTTAAAGACAGATTTAGAAAATTTAAAAATAACTTATGAATATGTATGGTTTGTGTTTACTTTCTCAAAGATACAGTAGATGGAAGAGCTTTAGGGTTCAGAAGGCTTTCCCATGCCCCTCCAGCTGCTTCTGCAACACTCTCCTCTGTCCCCAGGTAGTGATCGGGGAAGTTCATTAGTAATAACCCTGTGCACAGCAGGTTATCCTCAATTTTGTGGATCCTAGAAGCTGAATTTGACTCATTCTGTCTGTATGTTTAGGGGAATGATAGTTTTCTTTGTTTTGGAGGGGTTGGTTTTGTTTGTTTTTATCATTGCTTTGATGACTTGACCATCAAGCGTGCTTTCTGGCCCCTCGTCAGGAGGGCTGGCAGCTTGTGGAGCAGGTCTGTAGGGGCAGGAGGGATGGAGCAATGGGCAGCAGGTCTGGGTAGGCTGCGGGGTGGGAGCTGCAGTGTTCGGGGCAGGCTGCAGACCCCAGCCCCATGTCCCACCCGATTTGAGGCTGACGTGGGTCGGGGAACCCTCATCTCCCACAGCAGCAGGACTGCCAGGCATCTAATTGGCATCACATCATCTCTTTGAGAGGCCCTATTTCCCTGGTCCCACCAAATCCCTGCCATCACATGCAACTTCTAATTGAAAGGAGAGAGAGGCAGTCTGGCACACCACTCCTAAAAGCCTGCCGATTTTTGCGTCGATGACCTAATCTTTGGTTTTATTTTGTTCTTTCTCATGCTGCCTACATTTTCAGCTCTACTCTCCACGTTCCTCCTCTCTGTATTTTGTTTTTTCTCCATGGTCCTTAGTATATATCATTCACTGTCAAGCTGAATTTTCCAGTGGTGACTGGGAAGACAGCTACGTGCACTCATTCAAATGAATGAGTCGGTCTGCTCAGGAGCCCTGCCTCTGAATTACCATGTCTGTGACTGGCAAGTCTTAGTGTAAAACCTAGTCCTGGCGCAGTTTGGCTCTAAAGCCAGCGTGCCATTGCCCTGCACAGGCTTGGTTTTCCCTGGTGACTGTACAAAAAGGATGCTCTCAGCCCTCAGAGCAGAAGGCCTGCCTAACACAAAGGCTGCCTGGATGTTGGAGCTGAAGATCCAACCCGTTCTACTTTCTGTTCTCCTGAGGCTGAAAATAACATTGATGTGAAATGTGGCATAAGCCAAAATGATCAAAACACATCGCAAATTTTGGTCTTTTAAGTATTGTCAACCAGAGAACCGGATAACCTTGGATGAGCTTGGCGGTTTGCTTGAGCCATGTTTAATCTGGAATAGATCTTGAAGGTTTCTGGTTCCCCGTCCTGTGCTCCTCTCATTAGACCATGCTGCCTTGCCACTTCAAATCAGCAGTTCTACAGCTTGCTCATTTAAAACCCTTTTGTTCCTCTTCTTCTATTTCTTATTTATAAGAACATTAAATTAAGCATTTGCCTTAAATTAAATCATGCAACTCTGTGGTATACTTTTCACTTCAGCAAATATTATTAAATAAACCCTGTCATGTAAACAATTAAAAAGGAAATTCAGGAGTATTCTAGACATCGAATGCTCAACGTACGCAACCAAATGCAATCGTATGCCTAGAGAAATAAATGATGAAATTAGGTAATTAAAAAACCTTACCCCAACACAGGGCCTTCACATAAGAGCTGATACGCAAGAAATCCATGAGATCAGTTCTCAAACCGCAGGCCTACTGAGTGGATGATACAATGCCTCTCACAGCGAAAACCTCCCACAACGGGGCTCGAGCTATAGGCATGAATTACTGTAATTACAATTCATTTAGGAAAATTAGGCTGCATATTACTCATGGATTTAAAAGCGGTATGGGCGTTTGAAGAGCGCAGACAATGATCCCCACTCTCAGTAGATGGTGGAAGGTTGTCGGGGTTTGGCTGGGGCATCCTGAACACGGCTGCTGCCCCTCGGGGTTGGCAGAGGGCTCTGACATGAGAACCTGCATTGAACTTCCCTGAGATTTTGATAATTTGTGTCAGCTTCTGAGCCAGATCCTGGGCTAATCTGTTCTTTTTTTTTTTTTTTTAAATTGGATCAGTTTTGCAAAATTTAACATGGTGGTGAGTGACGCACATTTTTCCTTTCAGTCCTATTGATCATGTTTTCTTTGGATCCAAATTTGCTTTCTGCACCCTTCACTTAATTACAATTGTACACTATGTATACCATCTTGCTCCCGGTTAGTTTCTATAGACTTTGCTGAAGGTATTTTTTTCTTTCCACATTAAGATTGAATTGCATGCTGTTTTCATAAAGGTTTTAAGGTTAAATGCTCCAATATTCCTACTGCTATTTCTGGCCTTGTAGTGAAGTTTTCCTCTGCTATTTCCTCATTGATCTTTTCAAAAATAGAAATGACTTGGGGCTCCCTGTTATGCTTGCAAGAGACTTGTACATTTTGCCTCACTTTGGTGGCATATTGCACAAATTTTCTTTGGTGTGTACCTTTACTCCATTCCCACCCCCCCTCCCAGCCTTTCCTTCTCCAGAACTGTTCCCTTTCTTTTTCTTCCACCCCACGGCTCCTTATCAGCAGACCGAAGCGAGGAGGTGGTTCCCTTTAGCATGTAAATAAAGCAACACTTCTTCCAGTAAGCAGCTCAGGCTGGCATTATGTGCCAGAAACTCTCATCTACACAATGATGAGTTCAAGTTCTGCATTGTGTGAAGGGTTTTTTCTTTCGCAGTAGGAAAGGTGATCAGTCTGCAATTAGCCCTCTCCTTCCCTCCTTCCCCAGCCCTTTGTAACTCTGTCTTTGCCAGTTTCTCATCTCTCAGGACCAAACCCAAAGGTAACTTTTTGGGATCCATTTAATATGACTGTCCTCCCATCGTCCAGCTCTGCATAAAATTAGCCTGTCCTGCAGCTGCCAGTAAATGATGTGGCATTAGAGCAATATTTGGAAAGATGTGCCTGGAGTTCACTATTCTGGTCGGATGAGTGGGGAACATGCTTTTGCATTTTAATTTGAAATTCAGTGAATATTTTGAATGCCACAGCATGTCTATAACATTATTTAAAAGGTCCTGTGCACTCAGGCATGTAATGATTGACATTGGCTGTAACTTGATGCAATGTTGCACTGTTTTAATTCTTTTCGGGGCAGTGTTATCTTTGATCACTTCACATTCACTGGAAAAATCCCACAATTGCAATCCCACATTATGTTTCAGTGAGGATGCCAAGTTCTCTCTGGTACGTAGCTATTCAAGGCACTTTGTCCACCCTCAGGCTGCTCATTAAAGTGATGGCAGTTTCTATTTTAATGAATAAGGTAGAGTGCAAATTCCCAACTTCATTCATAGACCTTGAATGGTAAAAAGGAGTGGGCTCTTTTTTCAGTTCCCAACTTCTTTGTTTTCTTGGAAATTGTGTAAATGTGTTCATAACCATGGCCGCAACTCCGCATGCATGCAAAATCCATCCAAGTTACAAGTTTTTAATTCCTGTCCGGGATTCATATCACTTAAAACTTCATTTTGCTACCAGTCCCCATCCCAGATTTCATTTCTAGACACAGCTATGTGTCCAGATTGCGAGACGTAAGAGTAGGAAGATGCCTGACATGAGAGGCTTAGTTCTCTGCTTTAATTCTCTGTTATTCCCCACTAGTGCTCGGTACCGTGCCAGAAAGCCTTTCCATACAAAAATAACATTTCTCGCTTGCAGTGACTGCCATTTAAAAGACTGCACTTGCCCACAGTTACACAGCAGGAGCATGAAAGCCACTGCACATTTCCTCTATGTGGTTAAAATACAGCACTTTAGGGTAAAGCAGGAACGAAGTGCTTCGCTCAAGTGCTGCACGAGTGCGAGCAGTGTCCGGGGAGGAGCCGTGCTCCCTGCTCGCGCTCCTGCCATTATCCCCACGCCATTCAGAGCTGGCAGCCTGGGCTCCTTCCTTTGAGCACTGCTGCCCCTTGGTTTGCTGTGAAAAACCCTTTCTAACAAGGGCCAAGCCCCTGCCCATTACCCAGGGTTTGGGAACAGATGCGGCTGCCAAGGCAGTGCCTTTGAAGCGGCGCTGAATAACTCCGAGAAACTGGGTTAAGGAGCGCGGGGGCTTTCTGCTCTGCCCACTTATGTTTGCGTGCCCCTGCAGAGGCCTCCTGGAGCTGTCCTGGCTGGCGGGATCCACAGCACTGCCTCCGGTGCTGGGCTCACCCCTTGCTCCTCTCCATGGCCAGCTTTGCCCTGCTCTCTGCAGGTCATCAGCCGCTGGGCAACGGGGCAGTGGGAGCAGCTGAGTGCCCCCCAGCTCACGGTGTCCCCCCATGCCTCTTCCTCAGGGCCAAGCCAAGATAACCCTGCCTTCATCTTCTCTGTTTTCCCCTTCATCAAGCTCACCAAGGTGATCCTGCCTTCATCTTCCCTGCCCATTGCTCCTCAGGCTTTTCCCATCTCTTCCACAGAGGTTTTTGCCCGAGATGGGTAATACATGTTTCTTTGCTTAGTACACGCTGTTTTTTACCCCATTGTATAAAACCAAAGCATCAAATGCAATCAGCTCTTTTTTATTTTTATTTTCTCACTGAGGAAAACTGAAGATAAATATTGAAATTTAAAAGTTTGGGTTATTTAGTAGTGACAACATATGGTTGCAGGAGACTAGGGAACTATTTGAATATGGTTTTCATTTGCATGTGTTCCTCCAAAATCCTCTTGCTGAAGCATGCAGTTGCAGAGGGGAGCTGAAACATTTAATCATTCCGTAAAAGCAGCTCTTGCCATGGATTTGTTATCTCCATGGATTTTTCACACCGAGAGATCTTTGTGGTACACAGAAAATGTGGTCCAGAAGAAAAAATGCTCCCTCTTTCCAGCTACACCAAACACACCTTCATTCCTTGGAGCTGTTTTCCTTCATCCACAGGGCTCAGGACTCCTCAGTTCCCCAGAGAAGGAATTCTCCCCTGACTGTGTTTTGATAGAAACCATGCTTGTCTGGAAGATGTGATTTACAGAAACACATCTGAGTCAGAAATATAAAATAACGACCACAAATTGTCTTTTTTTTTCTTTTTTTTTCTTTTCTTTTTTTTTCTGGGGGTATCCTTCATCCAATAACTTTACATTTGCATCTGGTACTGAGCACTGTTGCTTCTGTTTCATATCTGCATCCACAGACACATGCACACAGATTTCAGTTTCCACCTCTGATTTTCATCGTAGTTGTGTGAGCTGGCCTCGCCACCAAGCCCTCATGGTGAGCTTTGGCTCTCCTCTGAGACATTTCCCGTGGTGAAACATGATCGGTGGCTGAGCTTCACGCCTGATGAAACCTAAAATTAAATAATATGTTGGGGTGGGTTTGGTTTTTTCTGTAACTGATAGCTTGCAGTATTCGACAAAGGAAGCCACTCTGTGGCCTTTTTGCCCTGAGCATCCTCAAAGAGCATCCTCAGAAAACGCACAAAGATTTTGCATTTGGAATCATAAATTATGATTTTCCACGTGCCGCAACAGATATTGTTCACTCCCCTAGAGCTGCACGAGTGCAACAAAACAGAACAAAAACAGGAGGCTGGAACGACCAACCGGCACGTAGGTGTGCAGAACTCGAGCTTTTTAAGGAGTGCACACATCATCGGAAGGGCTGTGATCTTAGCAAAGTATGGCCCCTAACATGCAAAAGAAGCAGATCATTGAATTAAAAAAGAGCCAGTTCCCGGGATGTAATTGCACCTTAAGGGCAAATAAATACCTTCTTGCTGCTTAGATTGGTAGCGCTCCTTCCCATGGCTGAAGCATCAGGAATAATTACGCTAAAAGACACTTGAGCCAGTAGAGGAAACACATACTGCATTTTATGATGCTCTTGCTGGGCTTCTTGTGTAACATGAGAGAAATATTATTAACACCAGTGCTAAGTTGGTGTAGGATTACACCCCCGTGTTGGTCTAAACTGCGCTGTGCAGCTTTCCTCACTTTTTATAGCTCTATTAATGATTTTTCAGAAATTGTGGGCTAAAGGAGTATTAAAATGTCTTGGCAATGTACTGTTTCTCAATCTTTTTACTGTGGGATTATATATACCTTGTTTCTATTTGATTTTGATTGCTTGCTTGGCCTAGATTCTCCGCAAGCATTTGGTACGACTGAATAATTTTTAGTTGTACTTTCGTGCCATGCTTTATGCTAATCTGCTGATGTTTTGCAGCTACAGCATTGCCAGTCGGTGCTGCAGTCTGCAGGCTTTATCCTTTACTGGATTTTTAACAGGGTATTTTATTGCCTGTCATTACCATTCATTGTGGCTTTATGGACTGTGCTCGCTGCTCACGCGCTCCCTCCCACTGCCGCCGGCTCCCTCCCTGCCGTGCTGGGGCCGTGCCGACCGCGGAGATTTCGTGGCAGCCCCCACACCCGGCTGCCCCCACTGCCCCCTAAGACCCCACTGCCCCCTGCCCCGGGAGCTGCCGGAGCACTACGGGTGGGAGCTGGACGTCTCCGGGCCACGAGCTCTTCCCAAATATCTCTATCTCAATATGAGATGGTTTTCCAGGAGAAGCTGCACTGGGCTTTGGGAGTTTCGAGATTTGTCAGGTTCTTTGTCTTGTGCTAATGGAAAATTGGAGGGAACTGCAGGGTTTCATTCAAATGACAGTTAAATTAATAATTATTTAGTAAGAACGTGTTCAATTTCTAATAACCAGCTTAGGAGCGTTTTCCTCTTTTATTTAATAACATAAGGGCATGGGCCACAACCAAACCTTTATCTGCATGTTCTCAAAGCTTTGGTGGTTCATGTAAAGCAGGACTCGACTCCAAGTAATGTTGCTGTGACCCTGGGGAGATTCTTACAGCTCTCTGCTCACCTCCCTCCCCCTTTAGTAGCTTACACTATTTTGGATACTTTCTTTTAGTTGCAGACACTTTGGGGACAGTGAAATCCAGTCACTGGGAAAATATTTAAGCTATATCAGGATAGGGATTTATCAGTTTAACCTGCCAAAAAACAAAGGCAAATAACTTTTTGATGCAGATAAGACCTGACACAATGTTCCTAGCCCATGGACTCTTGGACAAGAGCTGCCCATGAGTCCAAGGAAGCAGAGAGATACCAGCAGAGGCTGACAGGCAGAAACCACTCTGATGTTGCCTGGGGTACATCGCTTTTTTAGTGCTGTTGTCCCTCTACCTGTGAAGGCCTGAGATCAGGGAAAGGAAGGCTGGAGATTTACTAGTTTGCAGTCAGACTTGAACAGAGATATGTGTGTATGAATAAGAATATGCATAAATCTTTGCCTGCCTCTACTCAGCAAAAGGAAAATGGATAGAGTTTCCCGGAGCAACACTTACATGTTTTTATCGGTGTTTTTAAAATAAATAAATCATTCACTCTATACTTTTTAGCGAGATGATTTATATCTTTACAATGCAGCGTTATTCAAAGCAAGCAAATGTGTTAGAGTGGGAGCGCAGGAGCAGCACGGTGAAAGCCCCGCTCCTCGTGCTTGATTATCTGCAGTGGCTGCTAACCAACAAGTTAGGTCCCCTGTGCTGCAGAGACATACATTTTAAAAAGCCTGGCTTGAACACTGACTTCTGTGGGAGCTGAGTGCTCAACACTTCCCAGGATTGGACCTCAAATACTTATCTGTGTGAGCTTTCCATTATTCATTCTACAAATGAAACTGGTTGTAATGTAAATTATAGAATGAATCTTTCTGCGGCTTAAGATCCCGTAACTTAAACCTCCTAGGCTGCTTATCTGCCTTCTGCCACCTACCTACAGTTTATCCAGTGCACTTGGCATTCTTGATTGTTCCTTGAATATAAATTTCAATCATACCCACAGGGTACCTCTGTTCTATAATAGCTTGCATTGTGAGCAATTTAGCAAGAGAACCGTTCTGCCCAAACTGTGAGTGAGACATTTGCTATTGGGAAAAGCAAAACCCTTGGGAAGCACCATGCATATTCCTAACATGACGCTGTAATAAGGCAATTGTATTGAAATTAAAATAGAGATTGAGAGATTTATCTCCCCTTTCAGTCATACAGTATCATGGAGCTGTCTGGAAGCCTCTAAGCAAGGCAATCCCACATATGCAAAACCAGCCCTCTCAGAAAGTCGGGCCGATTGGCTGACGATTGCTTGATGCCTTTTACAAAAGTCATTAAAATTCTTCCTTATCTTGACAGAATAACTTTGCACTGTAATAATCCCATTAGACCCCAGTTGTTCTGCTTTTCCGCCGGCCAGGTTGCACACAAGGCCTGCCGTCGTGGTCCCGTGGCTGCCGCTCGCCTTGCTCAGTGTACAGCTCCCAGCCAGCTCCATGCATGAGCTTCAAAACACCATAGGTGCTGCGGGAGAAGCTCCTCTGCCACATGAAGAAGTGCAGAATGGTCCTGGCAGTGTGTTCACATACATCACAGACCTCCGAATAAACCCTCTGTGGAGCAGCTAGACTGGGCACCTGCATAAAACATAAAGAAAGTCTTCGTGGAAGCTGTGCTTTCAAAGAGAGGGAATGGTAAACTTTGTCCCCCTCCTGCACTCACACATTCTGTCCCCAGCAGTAGGAGATAAGAGACAACAAGGAGAAGAACACGGTGTGTTAGGGGAATGAGTTTAGCATAGGTAGGGGTGAAAGTGGAATGAGTCTTGAAAGCTTGGTGGTCTATGAGAAGGTACAAGATGGAAAAGGTGGTATTTGCCCTAAGTCAACGGGAAATGTGGTTGGGAGCAGTTGTTAAAGTATTTCCCAGAGCTGTGGTTGCATTTACAACTATGTCATTTTTAATTAAAAGACACTTGTAAGCAATAAAGCAATCGTTAATGTGATGTACCAGCTCGTACCTTGCAGCAGCACAGAAACAGAGCAGTCTATTTGGAGACATCACTAAGGGGAACTACAGCAGGAACTCTTTCAGGACATTGAAATGTGTCAATGTTCCCTCAGCCAAGGGAGACCCATGACAGTCTTCTCAGAAACCCGAGAGACATATTCAGTGGTTCCTACCAGTATTAGAAATCAGCCAGAAGGATTATGTTTAAAATCTATTGCAAGTGATTTCCTTTAATAAAGTTAAGGAGATTTCTCTCCTTAATACTCATCATGTTCCTCCTGAAGTTCATTCTATTATTGTCCTCACTAGTATTTCCACAATGTCTTCCTAATATTTATGGGGTGGATAGAGAGCTTTAGCCTCAGATACATAGGAGAGCATTTAGGGAGGAAATACAGCTTTTCTGGGGAGGCAGTCACAGGGCATGGCAGAACACTGGTGTATCCTGCTGGTAGGGCCACGGGGGAAGAGAGTGAAAAATGGGTAATAGGTAAAAATAGGTAACTTATTTTAATAGTCCTTTCCAAACTGAATGGTTTTCTCACTAAAAACAAATTCCAAGCAAAATATGAAATACTTATTCAGGTCAAAAATGGAAGCACTTCACTATTAACTAAAATGTCTGAATTTGATGTAGGGCAACTGCCAAAATCAGAGAGGAAATTTCAGGGAATGGTGGTAGTGGTTTCCTTTTTTCCTAGTAGTCTTTGACAGGAAATTCCCACAGCACAGGAATTCGATCATCCAAAGGCCTCTCAGTTAGGACATGTTCTTAAGAAATCAGTCACTAGCTCAGATCAGCCTTGTGAAGTCGATTTGAACCACCCACGCTTAGGTAAATGTCCTCATTAGGAAGCTGTGGAGCACTTCTGGGCAGAGAGTCTGCCCTGTGGAGTTCCACAAGTGTAGAAAATAGGTGGAGAAAGTGTGTGTGGCTTCGTGGCCTGAAGGGAGGGCATTACCCTAGGAGAAACCTGAAGGCTTGGCTCTGTCCACATGCATAAAGATCAGTTAAACGTTAACAAACTGAGAAAATCTGGAAGTCTGTAGAACCTCAGAAAGTCTGTAGTGTGCTCTACCAACATCCCTTTACCACCAGCCCTCCCAGTGAAGACCAGAACCACCTTTCTCAGTGTTGTTTTTTTCTGAAGTTAGTGCATTATATTCTTGATATGTGTGTAAAACTGCACTTTGGGTGAGGTGTTTGAGCTCAGATAGAAACATCTGCTGAAGCAGGCAGACTTTCAGGTTTATTACTGTGTCCTTCCACATATGAACTTTATGGAACAATTCTCTTATTGAGCTTCACTTTACCTTCTGTAGAAAACTAGGAGGATACTCTTTATCCTAACCTATCCATTTTGAGACAGAGTTAATTTTGGCATGATTTTAAGAAGGGCTTTTAAAATTAAGCCTTAAGGGAAGATCAATTCCTTATTTTTTAGCTGTTGTTAGCAGTAATCCCTGGACACACCAAATGAGGCTGAAGTCTCAATGTGAAATATCCTACAATCAAGCAGTAAGAGAAAGTCCTTGTCTGGAAAAGCTTACATCTGAAAACAAAAACATTTTTCAGTATTTCTCTATCACTGCCTTTAACCAGCTTTTTTTTTTTTTTTTTTTTTTTTTTTTTGAGAGAGAGCTTTAACCAGCTCTAACACTGCCTTTAACCTGTTCCTTTGGAAATCAGTGGCCTAACTCCTTCCTGACTTCATTTGGAGCACAAACACAGCCAAAGTGCATCATAAACACAAGGTGGTAGTAATTACATCTGTTTGTTTGCTGCACAATGGCTGTGGAGAACTTTCCTCTGTCTTTGTCCCAAGAGCAGCACTATGTCTTGAAATCAATAAAATCGATACCTTTAAAAAAGATTTGTTGATGTTTGGACTGCACATAAAATTAGATCCCCTGATTAATACCGTTATGATGTGACAGCATCACTATGTTCCAGTACGTGAAGCCCTTCCTTGTTCACCCACTTACAAATTACAGTATTTTGTAATAATAAGAGCTAAAAATTACAGTTAAAAGAATAGTTATTGAGTTCCAGAAATAAACTGTGAACAACTCCTGTTGTGCTCCCTTTCCATACGCACTGTATTGTCACTTATTCATGTCCTTCCTCACACTGGATATCAGAGCACTCAGCCAAGCAGCAGGGGCTGCTCTGCTTAGAAATGTTAGGTGAGAGCATTTTTGTGTCTTTTAAAAATTAATCTGAATGATAGGTATAATTTCCAAATCTTTGCTGGTTTCAGCTTATTCCCCAGACTGTCCTAGGTTGTATTCTCAGTTGGCTTTGCGTCAGCCCTGGTTCAGGAAGGAGCTTGTCTGTGATCTTGCTGGTATAAAGCTAGCATAGCATCACCTTTAATAGTAAGCTTGCACCCCCGTAAAAGAGAGTGTGTTCCACATCCTTTACTGCACACCGTGTCCTCTTGGTATGACTTGAGGGCACAGAATCATTCTGGAAATGGCTGCAGGGGCACTTCATGGTCTGCACACAGCTTGAAAGCCGGTGTCCAAACTCACTGCTCAATTGTTTTACACCTTGGTGCCTTCAGAGAAGTTGTACCTGCTTCATACTAACATGAGAAGCAAATTGGCTTCAAGATCTCCAGCATTTCCCTTCCTTCTCCAGTGTTTCTGAGCTCTGGGAACGTGACTGGGACAGAAGAACTAGCAAGCGGGAATGCTTTGCATTCAGACAGGCTTGTCTCCACCAATTAGCTTAATTAGATTTATTTCCCATCTTCTAAACTTTTGTAGCATCTTATTGCACTTCCATAGATTCACCTCTCAGTAGATTGGGTTTAATTGCTGTGCAGTGTCTCTAAATCTATTTATTATCAAATGTTTCTCTGTGTATTTTAATTTTAGTTACAAACCTGAGGCTCCTATAAACACAGTCTCAGTGATATTTTTTTTCTGGAATAGCTCATGTTTCTCTTGTGTCTGTGTAGTAAGAGACTCTGCTCTGTTCCTTTCACAAATAATTATTTCCCCCTTGATTTTCCAATCTTAAATAACAGTGTCAAGGTATATTATTTTTTAAAGCCTTGATAAGAAGCTATTTTATTATTCTTCAGCTGAGTAGCCAAAGTCACCTGAGACTGCTAGGTGAAAGATAATGAAATAACATAGCAAACCAGAGAGCTTTTGGAGGGACCAAAGCCGTGGGGAGCTGGCAGCACTACCCAAATTCATCCTGTGGCTGCTGTAGGAGATGCTGTGGGTATGTAGTGAGGGTGGTGGGGAAGCCACCATGTGGCTTCCCACCATGTGTTTAGTGGGGAACCAGGGGAAAAGAAAAAGGGAGGGAGAAAGGAAAGGAGGGATGTAGGGAGGAAGGTTATGTAGATTATTTCAGACAGGTGTCCCGAGCGGCATATTTCTTTGGCATTACAAGAAGGCAGCCACGATCAGTCAGCACAGCACCTCATCCAGATGTGACTTGTGCTCAGTGGTTTGGTCCACAGCAAGAGATCAGGCTTTTTTGCTTTTTTGTTCCTTCTTGTGCTGTAAATTGAAGTGGAAGATTCTTATCACAACTTCATAGCTTGAACATGTAGGACAGCATGGCCAGGTGAAATACGTCTTCACAAGGCTTTGAGTATACTCACACACAATTAAATCTCTGACCTAATGCAGTCCTTACGTTTTGAAAGCACAGTTTCCCCAAGAACTATGTCATATTTCATTTCATTTCATCACAGCAACACCCTGTTGAGTGTAAGAAAAAAAAAAGAAGAAAAAAAAAAAAAAAAAAAAAGGAAAAAGGCAATTTCATTTGCTTCCGCTCTGTATGAAAATGAATTGAACGTAAGAAAATTGAGTTTTTGTAATTAAGTTCTATAACATCAGGAGAAACAAATATGTCTGTGAAACATGTGCTGACCCTCAGTGGAAACAGTCAGTTGCTTTAGATACCATGTATATACAGGTATAGCTATTTGTGCATCTTCACATGGGCATGCCCACGCACACTTCTTGTGCTTCCCAGCGAGGACTGCCCATTGTAAACATGCCTTCCCTCGTCCCGCTGCAGAACAGCCCCGTGCACGGATCTGGGAGACCATAATCACATGGAGAAGAAGTGCCTTGGTTCCTGCATTGCCACCAGGAGCTGTGTTTGGAGCAAGGTATTTGATGACTTGGAGCCTGCAGCACCATGAGGGTCACCTGCAGGAGATGAGGCTGCCAGAGAGGGAAGAGGGAGCCCAGGCAGGCTCTGTGTTCTTTTGTATACAGCTGTGATTGGGTTGCTGTGAGGGAAAACATGTCTTTGGGCTCCTGTTGGTTCTCTGAGTGAGGGGTGTGATCCTGATTCGAGGGCTGGGCAGAATGAGCCAGGTAAAAATAAGAACCGACTTAAGGCTTTGCACACATAGTCTATTGTCCTCAATTTTGTGCATTCCTGAGGATGAGCAAACTCAGCAAGGTTAGGGGTAGAAGCAGAGAAAAAGACTGGAGAATTCACTCTAGTGAGACCTCAGATCAACCTGTGTATGGGTATGTCCCTGCTATTCAGCCAGAGGCTATTCATCAAACTTATGAATAGACACCTTTGAAGTAGGGTTCTTGCTCTTGTTCGTGACACAGGAAGATGACTCTGAGGGCACTGCTCACTCATTTAATTAGCCTATATGTGTGTCGGTAAGGACGGGAATACTTTATTTAACAAAACTCAGTATTTAACCACTCTCAGAGATCCTCAGCGAGATATTTTTGTCTTGTTAAATGCTTATTCCCCCCTTCCTCCCTGTGAACAGGTTCCTGTAACAATTGAATGCCTCCTCTTCTTCCACCCAGACTTAATTAGCATTTTCGTGTCGTTCTTGCTGAAAAGCCTGAGATGAGAGTGAAGATGTTCAGGTAATTAAGTAATTATGAAGTACCCACCTCTTTCTCTGGCTGCCCGGGGGAAATTTGCCAAGGCGTGACACCGTTCTGCCACCGCCTGCGCCGTCACCTGCTGCGGGCGGGCGGAGGAGCCAGCGCCATGTGGCACTCTTCTCGCGGTTGTCCCTCGTGTACCTGCTGCTGAAAGCCCCCCCCTCCCAATGGTGCACGCACCTTATTTTCATGTAAATGCGAGGAACCGATTTGCAAAGCAAGAACTAATGAATCATCCTTTCTGCTCCATTAAGATCATTCCCGGTTCCCATCTCCTGGCACGTCTGGAAACGGCGGAGAGAAGGCGCGTGCCCGCAGCAGGCAGGAGAGCAGCAGATCAGTCCCATTTCTGGAGACTTTGTAAGAGGTCCCCGTGCAAAGGGCTCCCTCCACACACCCCTGTGGGTGAAGCATTGCCCAGTTCATGCTGGGTGTCCATGGAGAAGCCTGGAGAGGAGCCCACAGCTCGCAGGAGGCCACGGGGTGCGGAGCTGGCTGTGCATGGATTGCTCCGTGGCCCTTTGGGAAGGGGCTGCCAAGGATTTGAGGGGCAGCAGGAGCACCCCGGGAGCAGGCAGCCTTGGTTGTGCTACCCGTCCATGTGGACTGACAGCCCGCCTGCATTTATGGCATGTTTCATACCTCACTGCAAACACCAAAATTACATGCTTTAGCTGAAAGACAGCCAAAACATCTGAAAGGCTCATTGTTTCCCAAGTAATATTTTCAATACAAATTGAGCTGAATGGTTCTTGAAAACAATTGTGTATTAAACTCCAGCAAACATACACGCTGTTCAGGCCCACACAGGCTAATATAAATGGCAGCGTGACTTGATAAAAGCACAATGAAAGGCTCTATTTTTGTTAGTGTCAGTGACCT
This sequence comes from Netta rufina, assembly GCF_964035555.1. NCBI lineage: Eukaryota > Metazoa > Chordata > Aves > Anseriformes > Anatidae > Netta > Netta rufina. The sequence goes on along the minus strand of NC_140130.1, from coordinate 34,314,561 downwards.
TGCGTGGCTGTTGGAGAACTGTTCAATCTCCTGTTCAGGATGTATAAAATTAATATACCTAAGGGGGAGGATGTTATTAGGAGTTAGCTCGGAAATGCTACAGGAAATGCTGCGGATAGATGGCTGAAATTACCCTGTAGACATTGTTCAAACAGATCTGTGTTTAAAATTAAACTTACAAGAAAATCCTTTTACTAGTTAGTCACCAACAAAATAAGTATCTATTGATTGTATCTCCATTTGTTACATCTTAATAAAAGAAAGGGTTTTAAAACTACATAAAAGAACAAGGGGGGAAGAGCGTTAGAAGTGTTATTAACATATTAAAAGATAACCACAATGGATATAATAAAATGCATTATTCACGAGGCATGATAGCAAAACTCAGTGAGAGTGTCTTTGCCCCTGTAAGTTCTTAACATCACTGAAAAGAATTATCTCTCTTCATCTATTTTCTGCTGCATGGCTTTACCTCAAAAGCCATACATTATTCCCCCAATCTATTTCATTGAGCAAGATAATTATCTATGCATGGATGCTTTAGCATGAAAGACATCTCCCAGGAAGTACAACTTTCCCATTTATTTATTTCTTTTAAACAAAAGGGCTAAAATAAAGGTGTGTGGGAGAAGGAAATAAGGATCAGTGTTTAAAACATAGCTAATGACATGCTAATGTGCACAAATGAATATTGAAAGAACTCAAACATTGCTTTGAAATTAATTATACCACTCCCTTTGTCCTGTAGAAATGGGAGATTAAAACCTGTACAGCGATGTTTACTATGTTTAATTTTCAATTGTTTCTTTGATGTAACAGATAGAAAGGTTTGCACCTGCAAAGTAAAAAGGCTGTGAACAGATTGCAAACATTCTGCAAACACTTCATCAAGAATTTTAGTTGTCAGCCTCCCCAAGCACAAGGGAGCCTTGATGATATCTTTGTGTGCCTTTGACTCCTTTTGATTAATAAATGCAAACAAATTTCGCTCAGTAACCTCTGGTTGCAATCTATGCATGACAATTAGGGACAACCTCTGGTGAAGGGATGCACTGAGGGCTGTTCCCCCTTCCTCTCCTACACAATAAATAGTTGATGTTTAATGCTTTTTGACAATTAGAGAATGAAATCTTTTGTACTTGTGCAGTCCTGGCTACCGTTCATTATTCTGTTCCCAGCAATTAAGGATCAGTGTTTGTTATAGTATTACTGTAGTTTGGGTGGATGAGCTGTTGTTGTTTTTTTCTGCTTTTCTTTTACTGATGCTACTTCATCCCATTAGGGGAACTTGGAGTGCAGATATTGCTTTATTACTGATCAGTAATGGGAGTCGCATCGATATGATGGATTTCAGAGGGAACGGTTAGAAACTGGCACAAAACCCAAGTAGAGTGCTGGTTCATCTTGTGAGTCCACCTCAGAAATAGTACTGAAACCACCCTGACGTGGCAGGGAAGGTACCTGGGCAGGTAGCAACACCTGTGTGCATTTATTTGTGTGCTGGGGTGAGGTCCTGAGCACCTCTTGTTCCTGCTCAGCTGTGGGACTGCAGGCACGGGGCTGAGACAGGAGCTTCTCAAATGGGGTGGAGGGTATTAGAAATGAAGGGAGCTGCTTTATAGATGGGAACAGATGCACAGGCAGAGGATGCATAATTTGTTTTTATAAACTATTAGGCCCTAAAGACATAGTTTAGTGCTTGAAGGGATGCAGGAAATGTAAGGATAAAATAATCTGACAAAACCAAAGTAGATGTTGCAAGGAAAAATGAGATACATCCCAAAACTTTTTGGGTAAAAAGACAAAATAAGAAATGATGACTATATAGTGGGGGTAAGGTAAAAATAATCTATGTATGGCCCCCAAAATCAGTGTCTCTGTCTTGGTTTTCATGCATGATGATGGTATGGGACAGGGGCACAGGAGCTGAATAGCTGCAGAAATCAAGCTGTAAAAGCTGGTCTGTCCTGAAGCAGAAGCAATACTCCAGTTGCTCGGTGTGCTCAGATGATGAGCACGTGTGTCTATCTGGAGACCAGACCATGCTGTATGTTTGGAGACCAGCACATGCAGTACCTGCACTTGGGGTCGGGGCACAAGGGGATGAACACAGCTCCCGGCAGCCAGAGCTTGGCTGTAGGATCTCACCGGTAGGCAAGGCTTTGCATGCTATTTGTAGGGATGCCATAATTAAAAGCTTTAATTAAATGAATTAAATCATTTGTAAAAGAGGATGTAAATGGAAAATAGAATGAAATACATTTTCTTGTCCTTTGGCACCACATGCCATGCTAACCTGATATCTTTCTCTGATAGGGTGACTGATTTTCTTGACAAAGAAAATGCAATAGGTCTCATCTTTATGGACTTCAGCGAAGCATTTGATATAGTACCACATGGGAAATTATCAGTGGGACTGGAGGCAGTGGAGATTAGTAAAAAAACAGAAAGGTTGATAAGGAAGGAGGAACAGGTGGAAATGGAAACAGATAGCACTAAAAGGGAAGGCATCAAGTCAGAAGGAGGTCACCCCCAGAATTCCCCCAAGACTGGTCTTGACACTACCTTGTTTCATATTTCCATGAATGACCTTGGGGAAGAGGCCCATGCTAACCGAGTTTGCAGATAGCACAATATTGAAATCAGCAGCAGCACAGGAGCTTGCTAGGTTGTATGCAGGGAATTTGGGGCTGGAATAACAGAAAAAGGAGAGGTTAAATGTGCGTGCTTAGGGACAAACAGTGACAATTTCTTCTGGGTTAGGGAGACGGGTGGAAAAACAAACTGGCCATAGCAGGGAGTCCCTGGGGGGGGACTTTGAGCCCCCCACAATGCCAGGAAGGTAGCTGGAGCAGTGCTAGGAAGGTATTCCTGTCTGCAGGGGAGCCACAATTACAAGGAGACAATAAAAGAGCCCGGGTCATTTAGGCCAGCAAAATAAATGCTGAGATAGGATATGATTGCTCACTGCTAACTGCCAAGGGAACAAAAACAAGTGAGGGAAAAGGAGCTAACAATGTTGACAGAAAAACAAATGGATATAAAGTGATCATTAATAAGCTTTCTGATCGAAATTGGATTCCCAGCCTTCAGAGACACGACGTGCCTTTCGGCAGAAGAAGCAGAAGGAGAGATGTAGCTGTTTATAAGATGTTGCTTTATCAGATTATTTGGTGTCGTATCCAAGGAGCAGAGACTGAGTTGTCTCATCCCATCCCAACGTCCCTTCTATGCCTTGCTGGTGGTTTCTGACCTCTGTCAAAATCTTCCTCCCCTGGGGAAGCACCTGACCTGCTGTCAGTGCAGGGAAATAAACGGGTGCGCTCCCAGGGGCTCTGCGGCATCGCTCCGAGGTGACTGTCACAGGGCAACTGGCGACAGGACTGTCCTGAAAACATAGGGGTGGTGACAAGACTAGCTATAGTAGGATGTCACGGAGAATACACACCTTCCAGTCTTCATCCTCAGTGCACAAAAATGCTCCCAGACTAATTCTGGGGCTCAGCTGCTGGAGCTGCAGCCATGCCTGCAGCATCCGCAGGCCGGGCAGGTACCGCATCCCGCAGCTGCCCTCAAAACCTCTCTCTTTCCCTTCTTGATCCTTTTATTTATTTATTTATTTTTAATGAGAGCATATATTTGGAGGAGTGGTGCCCGTGACATTTGCCAGACGTTGCATGGAAGCGGTAACACATGCTGAGAGCCTTGTATATCTCGCAGATGTTTAAAATAATCCCACCTCCAGGAACTCAGAAGGTTTCCCTACCTTCCAGGTGAAAATAGCTCTATTCCCTAGACCTCAGCAGGGATTAGGGGCTGAAATAAGATTGACATTTTACATGAATTAAATTTTAAGTTACAGAAAGACCAAAAAAAAAGTGGAATAGTTCTCTAAAGGTGAAGCATCATCGGTTTGCCCAAATTTCACAAACCTGGAATGGTGAGTCACTGGGAATTAAATGTTTGAAAGCAGCTGTTCTCTAGGCAGAACTGAGGGTTTAGGTGAGAAAGATTTCCCAGGGCATTAAAGGTGCTGAGGGGTCATGACCTGAAAGCAGTTTGTCAGCACCAGTCTTGCTGGGACAGACCCCGAGTCCATCCCAAGTCCCTTGTTACTGCTCTGTTGCCTTAAAACAGGAGTCAGTGTATTGGTGTACTTCTTCCTCTCATTTTCTGGTCTGGAATATTTTATATAGCTAGTGACAAGGATTCAAAAATTAATTTAAAAGTTTCCTTCACATTTTAGGTGCCCCTCTAGCTATCGCTGATGTCCTTGGCCTCTGTCTGTGCTACGGCACCTCCCAGGCACTTGTTCAGTGCAGGCTTGTGGGAAGGTGCTGTCAGGGGAGGTGCTGCCAGGGGAGATGCTGGTGCTTGGACACCACGAGTCTCAGAGGAGGGACGGGGAGATGGTGCCCAGAAGGATGCTGCAGTGCTCCAAGGGGCTGTGGGACCACCACAGGGGGTTGTTTCCATGCAGTTCTTGTGTACAGTTTATGTGCAGCTTTTAATAATGGCCAGTTTAGTATGGTGGGGGCAGATATATTTATTCTCTGTGTTATTTAATACCCAGGTAACTACTGCTGGGGCATTTAATGAGTTCTTTAAAAAAAATCCACTGTGAGCCACACATTCTTGCATACCTCAGGCTTTATTTCACTCACTTAATGGACTCCAGCCTATGCTCTGGTAGTTAAAAATCTTCCATTACTATCACTCCAGCATTTTTACTGCTTTTTTTTATTTGCTCAATCATTTCACAGTCCAGTTGTTCAGTTTTGGTCAGGTGGGCTATAAAATATTCCTGTAACAAGTTCAATCTCTGCAACATCTCCGGCCTCCATCTATAATGACTTTGCACCGTTGCTAGTTTCTCCCAAATCACCGCTTTCAGGAGCTAACAAATTTTCCTCTGCAGGCAAACACACATCCCAAACACAAACACCCCATTCCCAGCAGCTCCCAAACAGCAACCCCATTTAATACACTTGTTTTTTCCATCCCAGTTGGAAGAATTTCATTCAAAATAATATGAATTAGAACAAATGGAAAGTTGCAGTGGCTGAGCACTGATTCCTCCACGGGTCCCAAAAGCTCACCTGGTCCTGAGCCTGCCCCACAGGAATAGCATGCACATCCAAGAGGCATTTAAGGAGTAAATTTGGGTGTTTTCTGGAGGTTCCTCTTTGCTCCATGAGCTCTGACCCTCCAAGCACACCCTGTTGAGGTTGAGAGAAGGCATTTCTTTTAGCGGAAAGAGATTCCCATGTGTTCACATGCAATATAAGTAATAGGAGGTTTAGAAAGCCCTATACCAGGGAGCCATGTGCCCACGAGGAGGAGGAGTGTGGCACCTTCCTCCAGCAGGCTGCAGCCCTGCTCTTGATGAGGAGGGGAAATGGAGAGATCGAGTCTATAACCCAAGGAGATTTTAAATAAGGAAAGTTATTTCACTCCATGCCTTGCATTCAAATACCTGCATGTTCCCATTGCGAGCCTGTCAGGCTGGCAGCTCCTGTTGGACTGCCTCATTGATTTACTTTGGGTTGTAATTCGATGGAGTGCTTACAATATCTGCAGGTTTCACGCCACAATCTTCCTCTGCCTGCCTCATCTGGCTGCCTCTGATGATCTGTTCTCCATGTACCGTACCACTCAAAGTCTCTTTCCAGTCCTTTACCGCAGGTAAACATCATCTCCGGTCCGTGACGCATTTTATATCTCCCCAGAAAGTAATACCTATAGAAGTCAGCACTTCGGTGATTTATGTAATTAAAATAAGACGAATCAAGTCATTAGAATTCACTAGCGCTGGTACACATGTTCACAAGTACACAACTTGTCTCAAACTGTGCCTGCCCCATCATCCCACGATGACCTTGTTTTATTACTTAAGCTTTTACTCCTTATCAGAAAATTATGAATAGCAGAACAAACTGAAGAGTGGAATTAAAAACAAGAGTGCCTGGTATATTTTTCTGCTTGTATTTACTTTGTCACTTCAGAATGACAGCCTTGAAATTCCTGCATGATCTTCAGCATGTTCTAAAAATGACAGCTACTATAATTCAAATTTACTGCTGTATTTTTTTTACTAGTAATGAAGTTGTAAATGCAGCATTTCTTTCATTACCTATTCATTAAAGATATGACATGAAAACAGAGTTACCATGGAAATGGCTCTGTGAATTCTGAGTACATAATAAGAATTTCATTGTTTACACTACAGCATAGATAACTGATGGGTGTTGTTGTTGCTGGTAAAGTCTTATTTAGCCTCAGGAATGCTTGTAAGGGGAAAAAGGTTATGCAATTGGTCTTCCACTAAGTGCCTGCACACAAGCAAAGCTCTGTAAAATCATCAGTGCAAAAGAGTTTTATGATGAAAAGGACTGTATATGTTTTGAGCTTTAAATCTTTGAGCATCATTTAGAGTTGAATATTTAAGCATTCAAAATAGAGATAGCCTAGTTCGTGTGTTACTAATAGTCTCATTGCAAATCTAATGCATACACATCCCGTATAAATAAATTAGCATACATAAGATTTAGGAGTTTTTACATTTAAACTGAAAACAATAGGTTTCAGTAGCACAAAAGTGTCAGATTTATTAAATAACAATGTCAACAGCTTGCAAAAAGGTAAAGGTGCTGAAGCCCACTTTTTTTTTGCAACAGGGTTTGCAATTTAAAATGAAATAATGAAAATCAGGAGCAATGTCCTCTATGAGTATAACAAGGACTGCACTTCTGTGCTGTACTGCACCTATGAAAAGGATCTGGTTTTATACATAATGGAGTATTTTTAAATAACTGAATGCCACAGTGACACTTTGACAGTTTAAGTCAAAGTGATGGTAAACATCACTTTTTCTAGCAGAAAGGTTTTAATCCAGTCCTGCACATCTATACAAAATGCACACAGAAAAGTCTTGTGCCCTGTAAAGGATAAATGAGCCAGGATCGCCATTTGTGCCACACAACCCTGAATTCTTGTTTCTCACTGGAAAACCAGTTCATTCCAGGGAGTGAGCCATGAAGGAAGAGTAATAGATACTGAGTTATAAAATCAAGTGGTAATGACATTGCCTTTTGTTACTTAAATAAACATTTAAAGGTTCCTTGTTCTAAATAATAACATATATATATATTCTCATCTGCACAAAGATGGGAAGCCTGAATGTTCCTGGGCATGTCCTAGGTCCTTTGATGTCAGTGAAAAGATTCCTGTTGATAATCAAGGCCCTGAACCAGGCTGTTTGATTTACATCAGCACTCTCCAGTTCCAGAGTTGTTTGCGCTAGGCAGCACTAATCACTCCTAATTGCAGTTGATTGGCAGAATAACATTAATGATGTGCCCAAAGCCTCCTGCATGTTCATCCTCCCAGTCCCTTCACAGGAGAACTGCATCCTCCGAAACCTGGTGCAGGAAGGTGATGGGTGGAGGGAAGGGCAGGGCACTGAAGGGTATGAGCGAAAAATGGGTTCCCTACCCATTCCCTACCCAGCTTGGACAGCTCACACTGGCTCTTATTTTAGTAGAATTTGGTAAGTTCAGGGAAAAATTAGAAATGGCAGCTGTCAGACATAATCGCTTAAAACAGTAAGACTGTAAAGAGCATCAGATGGGTCACCTAGATGCAAATAACGGCTTGTGGTGTCTCCCATGAGCTTGCCTGCCATAGTGCAATGATGACCATATTAAACCCATCATTATGAATAATTTGGTGCTTCCTGTATTCAGAGGGACAGCCACAGACCACGGTTAATGTGTAGTATGAATAACATTTTTCTGGAAAAGGAGTGGAGTATTATTCCTCAAAGTGTCTGAAACTGCTTTCAGAGGAGAGACTTAGGTGGTGTAGGGCTTGGTTGGTACTGCCACATGTTCTCCAGTTTGCTTGGAGATTGCATTTCATTCCCTTGAGTGAGAAAATATGGTTAAAATAGTGAGATTCTCTCCTGCTCCTGGTAAGAATTCCATTCTTAGAGTTAAAGGTGGAATTCCTTCCACCCTTAACTACTGGAAAGGATACTGCTGTCCACACCGTGGTCATGGCACACACCATGCCTCTCTCTTGCATGTGTCAGCTGTCTTCTGGGGATGTGCTTTGCCTTCAGCTTGTCTTGGCCAAGCTCTGCACCAGCTGATGTGCAGCCAACAGCATGTAGCGTGAGAGGCAGAGGGGTTTTCACATCTTGCTGTTGATTACTGACGAAACGTAACTCAGAGTGTTGGAGCTGCTCAGATTAATGATCCTGATAGTATTTTTACTTTGCAGAGCATCTGTACCATATGTGATCCCGCCAGTGTTTTGCTGGTTGAATCACTGCTGTGACAGAGCAAAGAAAAAGTGTTTAAATCATATCTTCTCTTGGAACCAGCAGGCAGTGTTCTCCTTTTGATAAAATTTCATCAGACACAAAGAGAACAGAAAGATGAAAAGGGAAAGATATTTGAATAATGAGTGAACTGCCCATCATATTAAATATAAAGACTTGTACAGTAGGCTACGGTTTAAACATAAATTGGTTGTTCAAGTCTTGTTTTGTTTTAAAATGCAATTTCTTTTTTTCTTTTCAAGTATTGTAATCTATTTTTACTGATTGAATACATCAGGTCAAATTCTTCTGATTTCATAGAAAAACACAAAGACAAAAACATTCTTCAGCCACCTCCTGAGTGGACCAGTGTGCCATAAATCAAAGCCTCGGGAGCTGTGTCATGTCCCAAAGTGGTTACCTGGCTCCTGGAATGGAGTTTTCCTCTGTGTGCTACTGCAGGGAAAGAAAAAGCAGGAATTTCCTTGCATTCCCTCCCTAAAATTGATGACTGGGGCTTTTGGTAGCCCTCCCTAGAAACGTCCTCATCGCCAAAAACTTACTGTGAGGCATATAGATGTGAGTGGGGACAAATAAATAACAGAAGTATTTGACATTTTACTATATTTTGTACTTTGCGTTCTCCAGGCTTATTTTCTACACAGCAGGGGCAATTTGCACGTAATATCTTTGCTGCTGGACTGCGAACATTTATGCTCTGTACAGTTAAGCAGCTGTTAGAAAGCCCTCAGAAATCGAGTTTTGTAAAAGTACCGACACACTTTTAATTGGAGTGTAGGATGCCACAGGAGCAGCGTGGCATAAGCCTAGGTAGTTAGTGTATCTTATTTTGCAGCTTGCAATGTCCAAGGTGTAGGGATTGACTGGCTTTATTTTTAATGCAAATTATAGCTTATTTCCAACTGTTGAATTGCAGGGACTGAGAGCCTTGCTTGCTCTTTAAAGCGTTATTAGTAATTCAAAGAAATTGATTATCTGAAGAGCAGGCAGATCCTTACAGTCAGGGGATAAACACAATTCTTTGCTGCCAGGATGGTTTGCTTTTTTTAAACATTTATTAAAACTGCGAGAAGCCATGCTGGCTAAAAGTGGAGTTTGCAATTTTCTGAGTGCTTTATGTCTCTTTCAGGAAAATTCATTATAATAACAGAGTAACTGGGCTGACTCTATTTGTGTAAAACAAGAGACTCTCTGGAGATACTAGAGGGGTAACAAAATAAATGTACAATGTCCTGATAGAAATAAAAGTATTGATCTGATGCACATTGCAGCCTAAAGACTATACATTATTGGGGTGTAATGAAATCTTTTCTTTTTTCTTTTTTTGCTTTTTTTTTTTTTTTTTTTTTTGCTTTTTTTTTTTTCCTTCCTTCTCATCCAAATGTTATTTTCTTGTCTCTAAATATACCATGGAAGCTTGAAATAAAGGCTTCCTCTCCTGCTTTTGTCCTGTTTGACAGAAGCTGAGGTTGTGGTTCATCGATACCATAAATCTGGCATGGAAACTCTAGATATTGGATCCAAAATGCCACAGGCAAATGATGCAAAGTGCTGATTCAATACAAACTGACTCTTATTGTTCAAATTTATTTGAAATTTTTTGATAGATTACAGCATAAGGGCTTTTTTTGCTGAGTCAGGTATTATCTGTACTCCCACTGCTGCAATAAAGTGGGCATAAAAAAGCATAAAAGCAACATGAACTTCATAGCACCTACTTTGGCTACTTCTGCAGAAACCTGCCTATGTGTGCACTCCTGTTGCAGCCCAGGTGTGTGTGCTGGGAAGCCAGGCTGAGCAGGCTGGGTGCTAAGCAGAACCTGAAACCTGCAATATCACAGAGAAAAGAGGTGGGAGGACTACTGGAGGTGCCATACCCAATGCCACAGACAACCTGTCCATGGAGCAGCCATTCTCACATAGCCCTGCGCAGATGATGCTCTCACTTCTGCTCCTAAAAAAAACCCTGACGATGGAGTACACCTCCCAGATATTCCAGCAGCACCTCTTCTGCTGGCTTCCCTCCCTCGCTCCTAGTCATGACACTGGGTTTACGTATAGCTCTACACACAGCTTTGCCCACTTTTGTGGTTTCGGTGTAGATGAAGGACTGCTTGCAAGTTTTGGAGACAATCGGTCCATCCTTTGCTGCACATGACGTCTTCCTATCCTTCCAGCCATGCTTTATTAGCACGCCTGTCCTTCGCTGCTATCTCCCTTGAAATCAATCTCTCCAGCACTGATTGGTATGTCAGATTCCCCTCTGCAGTAGTGCTGCTGAACACTTTTATTGTACTGCCCGCAGGCAAAGCGGTCCCACAAAGAACTCTCTAGATTGATCTCAAGGTCGCAGGTCCTAATAGTTTCCTTGGGATGGCTGCACGCTCTCTCACAAATTTGCTTTCAACCCGATCTCGCTGTGGAATTAAAGCTCACTCAGTTTTAGCACCAGTCCTTCAGCAAAAGATGTTGCAGCAAGACAGACGGTAGCTTGTAAAAGATTTGTCTGCTGGTTTCTCTGGAGCTCGGTTGCTTCCCTACAGGGGGTAAGTTCTGACATCAGGAAAACTTCTGAAGCCAGGCACCTATCTCAATCTCAAAAAAAAAAGCAAACAAATTACGTTGTTTTTATCAATGCAGCATAGAAGTAAGCATTTCCTCTACTGAGCTGTCTGTTTGATCCCTCTCACTGCTGCAGGCAGTAATGAATCCTCTGCATTTCCCTTTTCTGCCTAACTACAGGTGGTTTTGGTTCAATTGCGAATAGGTAATCATGGTTGCTAATTGCACCAGGCCCTGTGGGCCTTGTTTAGGAACAACACACAGGCTGCTGCTCCTGTGCCATCAGTGATGGTGAGGAGATGTCCACCCTGCACAAGGCAGCAGTGTGTGCACAGAGGGTGAGGGGGGAATTTGTGGAGTAAAATGTCCCAGTTGGGGTCCTGAGGGACTCACAGCAACTCTGGCCAAGCTGCAGCCCTTGCAACAAGAGGCAAAAAGTGCAACTTCCTTCCAAAATTGTGCTGTCTGAGATATCAGAATGGCATTTCTATCTCTAGGAGTCAGCCCATCTGTCCACATAAGCTGCTGGTGTGAATGTAACCTGTCAGCTAATGCTGAACTGCTTCTGTTTGTGGCTTTTGAATATCTTTGGATCAATTCATTTCTGGAGAACATGTCTTTCTTTGGGGAAATTACTAGAGTTTTAAAATGAGAAGCATTTAGACTTCTTACAGGTCCCTGTGGGTTAAAAGTTCAAGGTGCAGATTTGTCAATGAACTTCATACAGATGAAGTAAAGCCCTGGACTTTTTGTGTGTTCCTTTCCAGTATCCAGTAGTGACATAGCTAGCAGGCCCTTAGCTCAAGCAGACCTCATGCACAGAGCAAGCAAGGTCTGGACAGCTGCTTGCATGCCCAAGGAAATTGGTAGCAAATTGGGGTATCCCCCTATTGTGAGTTCTCCTCCCACCCCTCTGCTAATTTGCTGTGATTTGTTTCTCTTCATCGTAGATGCCTTTGCTCAAGCCCACTTGTGGTTATCTTTCAATACACATAGCAATAGGTTGTCCATCTGTTTTATCATACATCTTTGTTATTACTTTTTGTGTGTGTAACTGTCAGATAAAGGAAAATAGGTAACATTTATCTCTGGAGTCCTTTAAGATACTCTTATTGTTTTATTATACATATAGCATTATCTTCTTGTTGTTTAGGGTCATTTTAAGATACAGTGCACTTCACCTTCATGTTCTGCACATTACAGGCTTTTGTGTGTGACCTTTCAACAGTAATAAAGAGAGAGGTTTCGAGAACACATCCACTTCTGCTGCATATTGTTCACCTTGAGTCATGCTCTTCCCATTTACGACACGATAATTTTCATAGCAACCACTTTTCATACAACATAATGCAAATGAATGTTGTACTGCATCGTCCCCATACCACTCGCCCAAAGTTAAGTAGCTGCTGTAATGGAAATGTTGCAATAAGAAGGTGTGAGGTAGAGACAATAGGAAAGGAGAGGGTGCCAGGGTTTGATAGGTGAGAGGTATTGTACACCAAGGTAGAAGAATGACTGATGTAGGACGGCTGGCATGTGGAAAACAAGCAGTGAACAGAGACTTTGAATATTGGATTTTCCTGGTTTGGTGGCCAAGATGCAGGAAACACTATATTACTTTAAGTCATTACAAAACAATTTAATATCAGATTTTTGTCAAAATGGGAACAAAAAGAAAGATATTGTTCAGATCAACCCAAAGTTTTGGTCAAGTTACGGGGAAGAGGTCATATATTTTCCAGATTTAACACAAACGCAGTTTTGAATCCCTTCCCACTGTGCCAGACAGAGTGCCAATCTCTTAGGAAGAGAATTTGTAAAGAAAATACAAAGTCACTGAGGTCAAGAAAGGTACATGTAGGTCAAGGTACTGAATATAGTGTGTAGACTTACATGGCAACCAACACTTCCTTCCAGGCAGGAGAAGGAAAAGGTTCCTTTTTGAGATTGCTCCTGGGAGCACTTACAGACACTAAAGTCCATGAGAAGACTCTTATTACCTTCCACTTCCTTTTGATCTAATTGTTGGAGAATTGCCACAAAATACTAATACCTGCAGTAAGAATTCTCACAGAGAAAGCATACGAGCTATGAGCCCTAATGCAAACCACATCACACACTCCATGGTTAAACTTACATGTACAGAACCTATGGTAAAAGAAGGCTGGGGCAGAAAAGTTTGCCCAAGGAGACAGATGGTGTCTGGCCTGCAAGCCTGCAAGACCTGCAAGCAGCATTTTTTGCTTTTGTGCATACAGTTTGTAAGAAACCATAAGCATTTTCCTAAACTTAAGCACCAGCATCCTTTGTCTTTCTGAAGCTCTAGTAACAGTATTCATGTATTCCACTTCTGAGGTCTGTGCCCTTTGGATGAGGTGTGAGTTTATTTGCTGCTAAGGACATTGAAGAGGAGCAAAAAAGCTCTTCATACCTGTGCTACGTGTCACTTCAATGCAGGCACTGCTACCGGAGCTGTTTCACATTGGCTTTACAGTTACCATTGCAGCTAGTTCATTTTCCTGTCTTGGGGGTTTGATACATTAAGCTCAAATGAAAACTGCTATCCGGGGTATACTGCAATTTTGCTTTTTTTGGTAGGAAATCAATCTACTCATTTAAAACCATAGATGTTTAAATATCGAATTGCTCAAAAAATTTAGCTTTTCAGGTTCCCTAAATATTAGGAGAAGACACCAACTGAAATATTTTCTATAATGCAGTGGAATACCCTTTATATTTCTTCTAGAAGTGCCTAAATTGTGAATTCTCTGGAGGCCCTAATCCTTCTCCATCAAAGACAAAGAGAACCTGAGATGATGTAGGCTCCTTAGCTAAGGTACCTCAATAAAGTATCTGCACTTGAGTAGAACGAGACTGTAGTCCCCAGGCAGAGGATGGCTCCAAATAACAGGAAAGTGACTTTTTCCTAGCACATTACTGCGCGTCGGCTAGCCTGGGGTAACTGTCTGTGTAGGCACTCTTGATCTATATCCTTTGCAAGGCAGTGTGTTGCTGTAGGTTAGAGTAAAAGCAACGAGGGCTAAGTTAACTCAAATTATGGTGTATTTTCTGTACACTCAGAGTGCGCACACAGACCAGCTGATGTATGGTAACTTACTCACCTGATGTAATTTGTTGTTTGTGTGCCTGAGCCCTTGTAGTCTACCGTAATGAGGTTTTAAAAAGACGGATGCTTCTTCAGCTCCAAGGTCTCTTGGAAATGTTGTGTATTTATTTCTGATGTCTCTTTTCATAGCAGAGGCTGTGTTTTCCAGAAAGTCATCATCACTGCTCTCTAGGTCTCTGATACACTTGGTTGCATTTGGCCCATGTATAGCAGTCACCCTTTTATTCATGAATGACTTCTTTGATGCGATTTGGGGGAGAAATCCAAATCTTAGGAATCTAAGCATTGTAATGCTTTTATATACGCCAGGCTTTGCATGTTTATTTGACACAAAGTGTACTGCTATCAACAGGCAGATAGCTGTTGGCTGTCCTCACAGTGTGACAGGCCTGCACCTATCATTTTGTCTTGTATGGTTTATCCTTTGGACCTTTGTGATGCCAACCATCAGCCTTGTGTTCACGTATTGTATGTACATCACAATATTTGGCAGCTTCCCTACCCCAGGGTCTGAAAGAGGCACATCCTTCAGGTTTGGGGGTCCGAGGTGGCAACCACCTCAATTGATTTTCTCAACAAATGAGCCCATGTAATTCCACATGGAGATACATGAGATGTTGTTATCCAGGACAATTTGCCGTCACTGCTGCCACCACTTCATGAGAGCAATCACATCCCCAGAATCTGTTGTGCTGTACCTGGGGCCAGAGGACTCTCCAAGGAAGACAGAGACATCCAAAGACCTCATCCTCCTTGTTAGCTCAAACCACATGAAGATTGAAGGACACCAAAGTTGTCTGAAACGTACTCACTCCTTCAGTATACACATGTAACATCCGTTCATGGATCGAAAGGACAAGATGGCAACCTAGCATATCTAGGAAGAGTTTCCAATACTGAAATGTGTAGTTACAATAAATGGTCTCCCATGATTTATCTAGTAGTGCTTTGTTCTTCACTGTTCTTTAAAACTCAACCTTCTCGCTTCTGCAGTATAAAGGAGGAGTCAAACTGACTACTTAACAGATTGAATACATCGCTTGGGATGTTTCATTCTAAAAACCTGGGTGAGTTTTTTTTTCAAATTATTTACACTTCAGACTGGAAAAATAGCAACATTACTATAGCATTAGATTAAATTTCCCCAGGTTAATGGGCTCTGTGTCAGGAATGAATAATCACAAGTGTGTTGCCAATGGAGAGACCATAAAGGCATGTTCTTTTCACAATATATTCTACTCCATGAATATATTAAAATATTTTCCCTGTATAAAAAGAACGGAAATAGCCTTTTGTTTTCCCCTTTTCACAGCAAATGCTCCTGTCATTCCCAGCACAATGAATTCCTTGAATCTGCACCAGTCAGTTTTTATCCTTCCTTCAAGACCCAGAGGCCACTGGAAAAATCTTTCACATGGCTACACTTTTCTGAATATATTTAACCAGTAAATTATTTGCCTTCTGAACTAGAAGAACCAATACTCATTTATGTTCTAAAAATGGTTTGTTTTACTTATTTTATGAGTTAGGTCTGCTATAGTAGCAAAGCCAAAGGACATTTAATTAAGTTATATTTGCTTTTTCATGATCTTTTAGCTTTAGATTATAAATCACGAATCAATGAGTACTTAATTTCCTCATATAGCATTAAAAGTAATTGCTTCATAAATTCGTTTTAGTAATCCAAATATTTGCACAGAATGCAGCACAAAGAAGTTGTTTCATTGATGAGACTCCTCACTTCCCTTTTCCCTGTTGGAAACAAATGGGGTTTGCTCATTTTGGGTCCAGTTCTTCATGTTACAGAAGGCTCTGAATACCAGTGGTAGTGCTGCTATTAAATATTTATGTCATGCAGATTTTTTTTTTGCTATTGATTTCCTTGGCACTTGAATTACAGTGAACTTTTCTCTCTAAACTCGTCTGGCAAGCGGAATCTTGTGGGTAGGTCCGTGATCCGGTGCCGAGCCATAGAACAGCCATTAGCTACAGACACTTCTGCTTCTGTTCCAAAATCCAAGCCCAGATGTGAAGATGTGCGTAGATCCTTGTGTATTAGATACCGCATTCTTGGCCTTGAGTTTCCGTTTAGCAACATGGAGCAGAGAAATTCTTCCTGCATCACTCACCGTGGCAATGTACCATTTGTGTAGGGAACCAGATGTTCAAGAACTTACTTACAAACCTTCCAATTGTACTTACATATGTGAAGCACATATAATGCATGTATGTATTGGCTCCTGCTAGATTACAATGATTTGTTACCAAGCATTGCTATTTTTCCCAAGTAGAGGATTATTTTACTGAGTTGTGGGCAGCATGCTGGAAGTCATAGTCATTTTTTTTTTAAAAAGCACACAAAATGTCATCGTAGTGCAGTGATCTAACCCATATGCAGCTCCATGTGAGCACTTCTTCAATTAAAGGCTTCATTTGAATTGGAAAGCTTCTGATTATGTTTTCTGATGGAAAGAGGAAAAAATTGCCAGCAGCTGTTTTACAGAAAAGGGTTGGCTTTTCCAAGTTCCTGAAAGGCTCGACTGATGCCTAGTGTCACACTTTGAATGCCCCTCAGTTGGGCTTCATGGGGTTTTGCCTTGCTTCTGTAGCTACAAGGGTGGAAGACAGTGAAGTAATGTGCAAAACCATGCAGGATTGGAGCCTGTGAGGAACAGCTGAGCTCCCGCATCATCTGCTTTGCATTGCTCCTATGACATGGGAAGAGGGAGGGCATCCTAAAAAGCAGCTGAGGAGTGAGGGGCACTCCTGAGACCTGGCCAGCAGCATCCAGCTGGAGCTGATTCAACTCTTTTTGGGATCTGCACAGCCTAACGGAGCTTCCTCCAGGTGAGTTTCCAACAGTTTATGCAGGTATCCTTGTGAAACCATCAGTCAGGTAAAGTCTCCAGCAGAGAGCAAAGCAATCTGGGCAGAGCAAAGGGAAAGGTAGGAGGAGGTTGCAGGGGAGGAGGTAGGTGAGAGCTGCCATGGCCACAATTCCCTTGTGCCTGAAAATGGTTTTGCGAAGGAAGTGTTTTATTTCTTTAACGCAGACGTGGGTGGCAAGGAGGGGTCAGAAAAAGAGGCCTGGGGTTAGAAACAACTGTTATATTGGAAGATCTTCACTGGAGTGCAATGGAATAATCAAGATTTATTTATAAAATATTGCTATTAAATAAACATTACAGAAACTTTCGAATATCAAGCTTATTTATAGCTTTAGGCGTGAAAACCCACATTAGTATGTTGAATTATATGAGTTCACTGCTGCCTGCTAGCTGACAGCACGTCAAATTATTTGCAAATATTTTCTGGAACAGTAACCTTGAAGGATGCCAGCACCATTCAGTGTAACCTTATCACGAGACAGGGACCGAGTGATGAGATGAGGACTGAGGATACAGAGTTTTTAGCAGTGAGCGACCTCTGACTCGCTGCCTAAAAACAGAGTTCACATGGTACCTCCCTCAGCAGAAAAGCTGCTTTTTTGTTTCTGACATTTGCGCTGATTCTGTGCAGGGGTTTTGGAAGATGGTGTGAGTGATGTCTAGATGAGAAACTGCTCTGGGCAGGAATTTGAGAGTACATTAGTCACATTTAAGTGGGTTTATCTCCTCCAGCCTGCAATACCAAGCTTCTGTGAAAATTATGTAATCATTTTAACAAAGTGTTCTGTAATTGACATGAAAAAGGCAAAGTAAAATAAAAATGAATTTCCCTGTAAGCAGGAAGGTTCATTCATTTTAACTGCAATCTGCAAGAGGGAAAAGGGAAAAAAAAAAATCCCAAATGCAGGCTTTTTATGGAAATTGTGGCCTCGTTGAAATTATAAGCTTTCTGCTATTTAAATGAATAATGTTCCCTAACACAGACTATTTTCTCATTTAAAAGTCTGTTGGGGTATAATTTCATCCTTTTACTGTCTGCTGTGTTTTAACTTACAGCAGCCTGACTAAATATTGTATTTTCTACCCATCAAAAATTGTCGGCATAGTTTGTGCAACAAGCATTTGTTGCTCAATTAGGAGGCTCTGACACTGAAAGGCAGCCGTCTCCACCAGCGTGTAAGGCGCTCATCACGTGCAAAGCAGGTGGCACGAAATGCACATTTTGTTGCCTGGTGATAGCCAACGGCGAGGACGCCTGCTTGGGCACATGAGGAGGAGTGGGAGGGCATACGAGTCGCCGTCCAAGTCCTTGCACATCGCCTCTGGGCGAGATCCAGAGAGGCCGGCCAAGTGCCACAGTGGCCGTCCTCACCTCCAGGAGGGGAAGGAGGGTGAGTGACCAGCTCTAACCCATGCCAAGCAGAAGAGCCCATCCAAACCCAGGTGGCTTTGGCACCCTGAACAGGTTCGAGGGCTCCCTAGGGTGCAGAGCATCTTCTCACCAGCTAGTTCAGTCCAGCAAGAGCAGCAAGCACCTCACATCCTGATCTGCATACCCTACATGCTCCCAGATCTTATGTTGTGGCTCCCAAACCTGGTCTAGAAATAATGATATGTGAGTAAATACACACACTCAGCTTTCTTTGCCTTCCAGTTTCCAAGCTGTTTAGTACGCACCTGGGTCACATCTTCATGTTTTTATCCAGAGCCTTGATGACTTGCCACTTACTTTATGGCTGCTGTTAAAACAAATGCTGAGGTTCTCACATACTTACCTGGCTAGGAGTTGGGTCTCTAAAGAGCCTACTAAGAGACTCATGGTAAAACTGTGAGAGCAGGCAACTCACAGCATAAATTACCTGCAATCTTTTGAGGGCATCTTCGTTAAGCAGAAGGACACAGTAGTGAAAGATATTTAATGACAACAAAAAACGTCTTGCATCAAAGATGCAGTTAACCTTGACAAATAAGTGTGAATCCTCTAAGGAGCAATAAAAGTGCTCACCTATTTTATGTCTGTCGGTCTGTCATTTAGATGCTGGTGCTGGTGCATGCTCCATCAATTCTTACAATATTTCCAGTGGCGAGGCCAAGTGGTTTATAAAGTTTTACATGCTGCCTGGGTGTGGATAGAATTACAGCTGTGGCACCTCTCCTGCAGCAGGAGCAGTGTCCCCAGTGGTTGCTGGCAAAGCACAGGGACCCACGCAGACACCAGGCTGCCCAGCAAGAACAGCATTACTGAAACACGGTTTAGCAACTGGTACCAGGAGCATCCTCTGCTTATTCCCCATTGGGGAACACCATTGGATCTCTACCAGTTATTTCATCTATGAACTCCTTATCCCACCTACAGCTGAGAGGAACTATCACCCCCACCTACAGGGGACTAGGAGAAAGCACACGTAAGTGGCAATAACAGGGGACATCCAGATTGCACCAAGAGGCAGGACTGGGGCAGATAAGATACAAGAGAAGACCAAGAGCAGAGACCCCACGTCCATTGCCATTCACCAGGGTGCAGGAAGGGATTTGTGTACACTGATTTCAGCTCCTGCTAGCACAACTGTTTAAAGGTCTCACAAGCCTGCAAGTTCGCTTCCTGGTGTCCCCACTTCTCTGCATTTACAAAAGAAGTGCAGTTCAAACCCTGCTAAAAGCTTTGGGCCAAACCAGGCCTGAACTCGACAGTCTCTGTGGCTGCAAGTCTACTGAAGGAGGCAGCTGGCAGAACCAGCCTAATTACGCTCTTTCAAGCTGCGACTGAATTCATCAAAGCCAAAGCTGCAGTGTCCCTGAAATGTCCTCTTCATTCTTTCCAGCACTGTTAAGCAGCAGAGAGTCTCCTCTCTTCAGGTTTATTTAGCGTGGCCCCAGTGCTGTAGGAGATGTTTCTGATTTACCTACCTATGCCAGCTTAGACCCCAGCCTGGCTAACACAGAGACTCCTCCAGAGCTGGGCGCACAATTCTGCTCTTCTTGCCTCTGAGGTCTGGCCTCTGCTGTGTTGAATGGACACAGAGAGTGACTTTCGTTGTTGGATTAGTTTTTGTCCAATGCATTTTGGCTTGAAACAGCAGTCTAACAGTTCTCGGGCTGCACATCCGTCCTGCTAATGCCCTTTCTGTGACTGATCATCCTCTGGGTGCTCCTGAGATGTGGGGAGAGGTGAGAGGGAGCTTGCCTTCCCGTTGCCGAAACACGCTCTTAGGGGTATTTGCTTAGTTTTGGCTTGAAATCTTATTCTTTGCTTGTTGTCACTGCTCCCAGCAGTTTGTTTCACCTCTTATCTTGCTAATACGAAGTTTGAATAAAGCCTCTTAAGAAGCAGCCCGAGTACGTGATAAATAGCAGCCTTAGGAGGCCACAACCAAGTACTTTCAATTCTTGCCTTTTCTATTTTCTATTGTTTGTACTTAAGGATACATTATAGACTTTATGGGCCAAATTCATCCTATTCAAATGAAGTTACCTCAGAGACATGCTTGGCTCTGTTGCTTTAAAAAAAACAGATAATCCCAAACAGCAGGATAATTTTATGACCACTAATTACATTTGTTGCTATGCAAGCTAAGATAATGATAAGAGTAATCGTATCTCATGCTTCAGGGCATACGCTCATCACCTGTGGACATCAGGAAGGAATTTTTCTCCCCATGTACAGAACTGTTCAATTAACTAGATGTATTGTGGTGGTTTTGTTTTCTTTCTGTTTTCTTCCTCTGAAGCATCATCTATTAGCTGCAGCCGGAATAGGTATACCAGATTAGATTAACCGGCAGTCTGATCCAATATGGGTATTCCTAAATCCCCATACTGGAAAGTAAAATCAGCTGAAGAAAAAGAATACGCAATCTTTTATAATTTGGAAACAAATTGTTTTTAAAATGTCTGAATAGCCTGCCTGTAACCGAGGTTCAGAATGCAGCAACGTGGAGCTTTCAGCTGCAGGCCACCTAAAAACCATCACTGCGAGTGTCCCAGTTTGAACAAACTTGGAGTATCGCTCTTCTTTTTCGAGTCTGCAAGTAGCATCTGCATTCGAGCACCACTGGGTCGTAAGGATTATGTTTGTGGCTACCCGTCACGTTGCATTAGAATAGCCAGCTTCAGCCAGAAAAGCAATTGAAAGGCATTGGAAATCTGCCTCACTGCCCACATCCAGGGAATAAGCTCTCTGATAATCCTAATAGAGAAGATCAAATTTGCCAAGAAAATAGAAGAGATTGTTTGTATTTTGCTTCATTCTCCTCAACTATCTTTCTGCTCCTTACAAGACTTAATCAACAGCTAATAAACCTCAGCTTCTCTGTGCACAACAGAGTATTGTCTTCCTTGTACTTGTGTTGGGACTGGGATTTATCTGTTATTGACTTCATCCCTTTCCTAGCCTTCCCTTTTGTTTGGTACCCATTCCCCTTTTCTCACTAGTGCTTGCTTTATTTTTATCTCCAGTAAAGCAGGTCTGCCATTTAATTAGTAGATTGGCCTCTACCTGAAGCCAAATGAAATGTAATCTCTCGCCGACCTGCATGCAAGGTGGAAAATCCACGTCTGGAAGGTTTCAACATTTGTCTTTGCTCATTTGGGGACAAAATCAGAAAACTTCTCACTTTGTTCACTTTATTTCAGAGAGAGAATTCTGAAAACAAAATACTTTGGATCTGTCGAAACTTGTTGGGTCTATTTATATTTTAAATGTAGAAGT
The DNA here is from genome assembly GCF_964035555.1 of Netta rufina. NCBI lineage: Eukaryota > Metazoa > Chordata > Aves > Anseriformes > Anatidae > Netta > Netta rufina. The sequence continues at coordinate 34,292,932 of NC_140130.1, read as the reverse complement.
GAACCAATCAAAAGGAAGCCATTTCAAAGCAAAACAGCAGCAGCTCTTCATTATTTCCCCTGGCTTGAGGTGGTATGGACTTAATGGCACTGTATTCAGATGCAGCTTTTGATGGTGGATGAGAAGATGAACTCCTCAAAAACCACACCAGATCTGCCCTCTGATGCTACACTAGTGTGCTGTGAATGATGTCCCTTGGGGCTGAGTGACTGGGAAGGAGAGGGCAATAAAACGGCTGCTGGGGAGCCACCATGGTGCCACGGTGCCATGGACTCAGCCCCTGCCCCTACTGAATGTGGGAGAGATGTCTCTTGCTCGTGAATCGTGAGATATGGCTGGTCTTAACGTCTATATACACTGGTGCTATTAGCTGTTCATAAAGCTATACGGCCCTTTTAAAACATCCAGCTACAGGTATTTAACTCTCTTGATTTGTACAATAAAAATGAGATTGGGAAGGGTGTCAAGCCCTTCCCCAGGAATCAGCTCCACAGATGCAGGATGCTGCGCTCCCTGGTGCTCAGCATCCCTACGCATGGAGCCAGCAGCACCTGAATAAGCCCCCTTGATTCCTCCGGAGAAGAAAGGCATCATATTGTAATCAAACAGCACAGGTCAGCGTAAGCCGTGACAGCTTATTTTCCTTGCCGAGCCTGCACTGCACAAACACCTATCTGTCAGCATTTGGCTGGTTTAGTTCCAGGCAAAATGACTTGCTCGCCATCCAATCTGGCGTGCTGGCAGTGCAGGAATGCAAACAGCCAGCCCTTTGTGTTCACCTGGAGTTTTATTCCCTTCATCAATAATTGCTAAAAAGACAAGTGATATTTTTCATACGTTGATTCTGGAACTATATCACAGCAGTGCTTTTGTTTGATCAATATTGCTAAATGTTTTCCGTAGCTTGGAACAGCATAAAAATTACAGACTTGCAAATTACACATATGCCTCATCCTAACTTGATTAATTCCAAAAGCTACTTGTGAGACACGCCATATTCACCATATTCCTTGCAGGTTGTTCAAAAAGAGTGGACCAAACTATTCTGTTTCCATCAAAAATAGCGGCAACATCCTCAGTACCATTGGGGACACAGCACTGCAATGTGGTAGCAGTATGGACTTGAAAGTAAAATTCTCCTTAGCTCAGACTTGCCCATTTAAACGCTCCTGCACAAGGAGACCATTTGAACATATTAACTAGGCAGAGCATGGACCTATCAGATCCACAATATCATAAATCCTGCTGTTCACAGGGTCTTTGGCATGGGAAGGTGCCATCAGTCCTACCTCTAACTGAAGGCTGCTGAAGCTGAGCGTGGGTGTACACCACATATTGCTGAGGCTGGCTCCAAGGGATGAGTTCCCTATGTCCTGGGTTCTTCTCCAAGCTCAAAAACAGGATCTCCACATAGTTCCCTTACCTTTGTCAATAATTCAGATCCAAAACTCTGTATCTGGCCCAGCTCTAGTTTCTAAGGTTGCACTGCAAGGAGAGAGCATGGAGTTAATTATTGCACACAGAGCAAGAGAAACAATTAGGAAAGTTAGGAAAGAAGAGTGAATATGTGTCTGGAAGAGAGGCGACAGAAGACACCAAAGAAAATGAAGTTACCTCTGCAGCAAGAGGCAAGAAATCAGGAGGGACTTCAAGGAAGTGGAAGTTGGTATGAGTAACAAGCACAGTCAGGAGATGCTGACTTAAAAAAAATTAATAAAGAAAGAATTAAACAAGATTGCAGAAGAGGGATGGAAGGAAAGCAAGGAAGAGAAAAACAGCTCATGGTTTCCAAAGGAAAGAAAAAGAGTGAATTTAGCACTGGAAAGAGGAAATAAAAGAACCAAGTGGGAGAGCCAAAGTGCAGGGGAAGTAGAAGAGTTGGGATTAAGGTGACATTGAAGTTACATGTCTTTAAGTGGGAAGGGTCGTAGAGTTACCAGCTCTGACAAAGAAAGTCTGTTAGGAGGAAGGAAAACAGCCTTGTTCCAGAGAAAACAGATCTGAGATAACAGCAGGACATTTAGCAGGAAAAGAGAGCTGAGGGAGAGAACTGGAGATGAGAGAGAAAAGGAGTAAATTGGGCAACACAGATAATGCCTTGGGATTGCTGGCGTTAAACCCTGACTTCTTGGGAGAGTTCACGTTGAAGCAGTGACTGCATCCTTTTATTTTATTTCATTTTATTTGGTGACCAAGAGCAAAGACAGGATGAGAGAAGAGGTTTGCAATGACAAGGAAAGCTCTTCTGTTCATCAAGTTACACTCTCAGACACCCAGGAGCAGTAAGAGCACTAGACTGTGCGGAAGAGGCAGATCAAACAAAATAAAAAACCAATCTGTTTACATGTGGCAATAAACAAACTTAAAAAATCTTTAAAAAATAAAATAAATCTTAACAGCAGCTGGGAAAATCAGTTCTCCTCTTCTTATACACGGGAAGTGACAGTGCCCGGATTCAGGCACCCTACGGACTCTGGCATGCTAAATGGCAATTGTTGGTGCTGGGTTCCTGCATACACCCACATCTATTACGTTCTGATGTTTAATGTTCACAAACCATTAGATACATGTATATTTATGGTTTGATAATCAGCTGTCATTAACAGATGAGTAAACAACATAATGTTCATATTTAGGAGGAATATGCAAACTAAAGAGAAATTGCCAACTCCTAAGAACATTTATTTTCTCTACACTTAATGGGGGGGAAAGGAGGAGGAAATACTCTGTCTGTAAATTAATTATGGGATATTGGCAATGCCTTCACTACTGTGCAACTGTAATTATCTCATCTCAGTGCGTGGGACTATAGTCACGCGCCCCCAGCTATTCACATCCATGGGAGTTCAGAATATACCCATCAGTGTACATAGCCTCGGTTAAATCAGTTTTACTGTCTCTGGATTCCAGAGAGCAGGGAAATCACAACTGAGCCAGGGTGGTGAGGCCTTCTGCTCTACTCCTTCTTGTGAATCAAATGCGTTTCAAACTGCAGGAGAGGGTGGCAGCTTTTCCCCATGGGAATTTTCAGTTTAAGGAAAGCTGGTTGATTTGAATTGGGTTTTCATGGAGTTTTGCAGACCTCCTCTGTTGCCTGACAGATTTCCTGTTATCCATCAGCTGAGAGCAGGAAAGACCACAAAACCATATCCTCAGCCCCTCCACAAATGTCCTTGAGGTGAATATGGTCTGAAGTAAATGTCACTCCCTGGTGATGTCCTTTACAGATACTTTTCATCCAAAGACACAGTATGAAAGATATCATTATCCTATTTTTACAGATGAGGGAAACTGAGGCACAAGGCAGGATGGGATTGACCAAGGTAGGAGACAAAAGAAGCAGGGAATTAGAAGGAAAGGCCAGGTCTGGAAAGAACAAACCTGCAGCGATGAGAAGACACTTCACAGGACATGGCTGAGAGAGCTGGAAGAAATAAAAAAGTGTCCAGCTACAGACGAAGCTGGAACAGAGTCCAGTCTTCTGACTGTCATTTCCTCACTCCCCTACCAGCCGGGCCATGTGCTTACAAAATGGTACATACATTTATAACACATATGGATACTTGACAAATAGCAGATTAGCATTAGCAGTAGTTTCCTGGACAATGTAGCTGACTCTCCCCTTAGCTGATTCTTCCCCTGCCTTATAAAATTAGAACATTTTGCAATCCGTTTTATAGATGAAAACAGATCTTGTACAGATGCAACACTTTGGCATGTTACTGCACCCGTGTTTTCAGCGTGGGACAGCAGAGCCTCTCCAGCTGCTAAGCATCAGCCCCTTCAGGAGAACCAAATTCACTAATCTGGTGCTTCCTCCTGCCCATAGCCAGGCTTATTGGGGAGGATTATCCCGTTGTCCAGGGGTAATTTTCTCAAATAAATGGGTCAAAGCCTGTGCTGGCTCTCCTCCTGCAGCCCCGCTGAGTTCAATGGCTTTGCTCAGAGCACAGCCTGGTTCCTTGTTTCCATCTCAGTCCCGGGGCCGCGGCTGAATAACTAGAAGTGGCAGGTGAAGCCGAAGGTTTTGGCTTTGTTTTTCCTAAGGAAGAGACGAGTACAGCAGAACAACATATGGTACGCTGCTTGGCTGAAAATAATTTAGTGGGAAACTATTGCCTCATTTCTGTCTCCGTGCAACCACATACACTAATGTAGTGGTATAACTATTAATCTAATAAACTGCTAATATTTATTATTAATTGAACCGTTTAATCTAACAGTGGATTAGGGGAAGGAAAATGTAGGATTTAATGGCTCTGCTGATTGATATAAATTTTAACAGTGAGGACAGGCTGTATAATATAAATTGTGTTTCTGCTGCTGATAAATACCCTGTAACTAGAAGAAACTGTACTCAAGCAAAACTTGTACTGACTACCAAGAGGTAATTTTTCGTTGTTGTTTTAGTGAACACTGCAGGACTTAACTCCAAAAGATGAGGTCACTGTTTATCACCAGTGGTTTATTATACTAACTGCAAAGAAAGTGGATGTTAGTGGTGTCTGCTTAACATTAGAGGTCATCTTACATCCGAAATAGGCCACCGAATGGATGGTATAGTGCTGATGTGATAAACTGAAGTGCAGGATAATAAACCATAATTATCGTGCACTTCTAACCAAATCCCCTCTGTTGTCTGCAAATCCATCTTTGCCAGGGCTATCTGCAGCCCACCCACTGTTCAGAGCAGCTCCAAATTCCTAGTCATCTGTAACGAAAAGCAAGCACACACCGAAATCTTGTGGTAGACAAACATCTGCTTAGTGCTAAATCTTGCTTCCCAGGCACTGTTGCACTGGAGTTTAGGAATATTTCTCTTTGGATCAGAGAGGTGCGTCAGCTCTGTTACCTTTCAAGCCTTTGCAGTCAGAAGCAGTTTTCCCACAGGGATATTAATGGAAGAGCCCAAACTTCCTAATGGGACACAATCTTGCTCTAAGCTCTTGGAGGACTTGAGATCTTAGACTTTATCATTGTGACATTTTGGGCTCTAGACAAGCTATTTTTAGAGGTTTCTTTAAAATTTGATCAGTTATAATTTTCCCTTTCATGTGAGCTCTGTAGCTAATACAATAATTCTTGGGAACATGGCAACACACTTTCTAAGTGGAGGGTAGGTATCATGCTGCTGATTAAAAATACTCATTCAAACATTTGCAATATATATATATATATATTTGTTGTTGTTGTTGTTGCTACACATAGGACATATGGTGATGTGATGAGGCTCACAAGGATCTGAACTTGTGTAAGTTAATGCAGCAGTTCCAGATTTGGTGCTGAGAAAATGTTGATGCCATCTTCCAGGTCTGATAAAATTCAAGTGCATGTTACTATTCTCAGCTCTCCTACCTTACGCCTCTGTGAGGCTCTTTTTTTAGCTGTCTGCTGAAAGTCTGGTTCAGTCTATGCCTTGTAGCTCTGGCAGAGACCAAAGCATGAGGGTCTCCTTCCCCACCCCACAGTGTGCTCTCTGTTTTCTACAGATGAAGGAAACATCTCCTGTGCTTCTGATATGAAAGCAAGGAGATGTAAGAGAAAACTGAAACCTGTCTTCCTCTGCTTGGGAAACCTGTCTTTGTTTTTATCTACTTCTGGTAAGTGAGCTGGGAGAAAATACATTTCTTACCCATGTGGCTTCAGGAGCTCAAGGAAAGAGAGAAATGGAAGAAACAAAAAGCTGAGGAATGAGTTAAGAAGAAAAGAAAGAATTGGTGGAACAATTAAAACAGGGTGGAAGGACGGGAAGAGAACCTCACAAGGAAAGAGGTGAGTGCATGGTTTGCTTACCTGTTGGGGTATAAGTACCAGGAGTTTTGGCAGGATTCACTTTGTGACCTTGCCTTTGTTAGGAGCTCTGCTGAGCTAGGTGCACTGTGGGCACGTCACTCACTGACAGAATAGAAAAAGGAAAAGAGCTCAGCAGAAGGACAGACACGCTGCAAAGACAAGGCAGAGAGAGAGCAAGGGAAAGCCCTGATAAAAAATTACTGAGATTTGAATATGGAAATCTGAAAATGGCAAGGCTCAGCAGAGTTTCCTCAGTTGCAAGCAGAAGCTGTCAGGACGCGTTTTCTGGGCGATGTTCAGAAAAAGACAAGGGGGTGCCACGTGATGGTGAAGGGGTCGGTGTTTGGCCAGCACAACCGTGTGAAGATGCTGTGATGACTGCTTTGCATGAGGAATGATCCTGTGTCCATCAGATACACAGGTCAGCCCTGCGCATCTCCTCCACCCACAGATACTGCCAAAGGTCTGCCAGCCCCTGTGGACATGCTGGACAAACTCCGGTTTGCCCCACAGCACTCATCCCCAGTTTTCTTCTTCCTTCTCTGGAGGCTGGTTGGTATTTTAAAGGTGTTTCCTTGTTTCTGGTTCTCATTTAGGATGCCAGCTTGCTTCACCATTCGTTTATTCTCATGCCCAGCAACAGAATGGGGCTGTAAAAATTTACTTTCTTGTTTACATCCACTCAGCAATTTTTAAGAAGAAAAGTGGGAAAAAACATAAGCAAAGAATCGATGCTTGCATTTAATAGTTAAGCATAAAAGTCATTCTTAAACAATATTTTTATTTCACTTTTAATGAGAGGCCAGAAATACCACTACTGGGTTTTTAAGGCCCATAAGGTGTTAGTACCCTTGTTATCTCTGATGTTCATGGTCTCTCGAACACCATTTATGCTGGGCATTATTTTTGACAATGCAGAATGGCAAATGCCTGGACTGGGATTCCTTGGAATGAATAAAAGATTTATAGCGGAAATTTTACAAGTAATATCTTGTTATAATACATTTTTGTGCTAACTGCAAGTGACAAGTGATTGCTCAAACTTGTTCCTGCAGCTACCAGGTTTTCCTCTTTAATCCTATATTAGTTCTACAGAAAAAAAATATGAAATACAAGGAGAGCTGTCTTTTCATTTATTTTATCTTGCCTCTATAGGAATATTTTCATGGTAAATTCAATATACTTTGTCCGAAATGTAAACGGAATGTTCAATATATTTTTAACTCAAGCACTGTTTAAACATTAAAATCCTCTTTTGCAAATGCCGTTGTGATAGAGGTTCAAGACGTTGGAGGGGCTTAATAACTCACCGAGAGGAAAAGGGGCCAGTTTTGTAGTTAAGACTTGGTTTTAGAGGTCCGATTCCTCGCTCTGCTGCAGGCTTCCCACGGGACCTGGGCTGAGTTGCTCATTTCTGCATGCGTCATTTCCCTGGCTGGGAGCCGGACACTTTGTGCAATGGGTGCTCGGCAGAGCAGTGGGTAGAGTGAAAAAAAAAAGAGACATTAAAAATTATTGCTTTTTCCTAGACACAGGTAGGAGAACCGTGTTCTCAGGATTCCTCAGGTGGATGTTACTGCAAGTCATACAGAGAGGATGGTGCTGTCATAAAATAATTTGAAATATTTTTTGTTTGTAACACAATGAAAAGAATGAACAGAAGGGCTGGGAGACGTGTGTATTAGTTCAGCTATTGTCTATACAAAGTTGGGAGGCAACATTTAGACTATAAATTAAAAATAAATAAATAAATAAGTCCTTCAATGAAAGAGGAAAACCACAATGTGGTCTGTGACTGGTGACGTGTCACTCCAGACTGTGGCATATCCATATTTCCACTGCAAACCAGAAAACGTTGCTGTATGCAAACCATGCAGACAAGCTGCCACAAGGCACCAAAGAGCCGTATTTCACTTTGAGTAAAGGTTAAAACCAAACATTTCCAAGGAATGTACAAGAACCTTCACAAGGGTCAATTTATAGCAAGCTCTATCCAAACTAGATTTTCTTCTCAAGTCCAAGTCTATTTTGGCAGTTTACGTCCTGAAGGATGAATGTCCATCCCCTCCATCCCTTTTTTCACCCTAACATAAACACAGGATGTTATCTTTATTACAAAACTCACACAGGATTTTATTTAGCTCCCGTATGAGAAGAAAAAGGGAGGAAGAGAGGAACTGGCTTGGTTCTGTGAGAGTAAAAACAAGCTGAAGGAGCGCTCAGGGAAAAGATGTAGATTGGCCTAGGGTGCTATAGCTGGGCACTTGGGGAGCAGCCATGGCTCCAGCAAGCCTCTCCGTTCTGTGCTGGAAAAACACTTTCAAATTCAATATCCAGGCAACGTCCAGGTTCTTTGTTGAGATTGCCAAAGGTGCCCATTTGGGTACCGGTGATGGTCTATGTGTGGATGGCTGCTTACCAAAACTGCATCGATAACACCTGCTGTGTCTGTCAGCTTTTACTGCTACCAGATGTAATTGGATTTAAGTGGTGACACAAGAGTATGAGACAATCTGCCTCTTAAAATGCGATCAGTAAAAACTCCTGAGCCTTGGTCCATCCTTTTGTTAATCGTCCTGCCTGTTTCAAGTTTCCTGGCTTTCTTTTGGATATCTTACCCTGATTTATTGCTACGTATTTTTTTCACAGAGCACACACCAGAACAACTCACGTCTCCATTTGCTTGCATTTGCTCTCCTTTTTCATTTTTCTTTTCATACCCTGTACCAAAATTTTCTTCAATCAGAAGTACTTCAAGAGCCATTAGCTTTCCCTTGCTATCCTGAGCATTGAAACAGGGGCTTCTATTTTAACTCTGTGTTCCATACAACTAAAAGCTGGGCTCATTGTTTGTACATATTTCTTGATTCTTGGCCAAAATCAATCTGTGCATGTGCTTATCGTGCTGTGACACTTACTGTCTTTTTAAAGCAGTAGTTTCTGCGACAGCTTGGCTCAGTGTCCTCCAGACAGTATCCATTTGCTGTAGGCAGACCTTTGTCCTGGCTCACAAATGCTTTGAAGCCACCCACATGTGGACCAAGGCCGTCCACCACTGGTAGGTCTGTGGCATATTCTTGCCCTCATGCCTCTTGTCTGAGCCCATTCTGCACTTCAGACTCAAACGGTGGCCCAGATTTCTCAGTCCCACATTGTTCCTTCTCTCTCAATTTTTGGGGACAACAAGAAAGAGCGGGCAAAGCAGTGGGTTGGTAAGGTTCACTTTGCTCACCAAGAAGGCTGCAGAATAGCAGTTTTTCCAAAGCAGCAAATGCCATTGTGTTGTCCTTGATCTGGGTTTCATCCCTTTTGTGAATCTGTGGTTTTGTCAGTATTGCAAACTGGGAAAACCATTATATCTTCACTTTATTCCCAGATTAGTTCCCATGCATGCAACAAAAGCTGTTATCAGGCTTGTTTGCAGAGAAGCCGCTGTGCCACTGAGCCATGTCCGTGGGCAGCAGCTGCATGACAGCTGTGTTTAGGTCTCAGATAGCTCTGTTTTGGCTTCTCAGAATCATTCAACTAGATATCAACCTGCTTCCTCAGGCAGGTGATTCTGAATACATCACAATAACCTGGTGGTGGATATTTCTCTATTTGTTTGACTTCAGATTGAGGTTGAAAGTGCTGCTGGAAATACACTTTAGCCAAAGATTGTTTGGGTCAATTGTTCCTTCTGGTATTAAAGTTATGAATCATCTTGGCATTAAGGTGTGACCTTTCCTCTTTACACTATTATGTCACCAAAAAGAAGGCAGAAATGGAAATAGGGAGATGATTGCAATAAATTTTTCACCACTGATACAATGTCTCATGTGCACTAGAGTATTGCACTCATAAACCTCATCTCTGTTGGCACAGATCCACATAAAACTTTCTTTCTGCTAACAAAATCCTTCACTTTTTTTTTTTTTTTTTTTTTCCAGCACAACTTTCTCAGCATCATAAACCACCTGCTGGAGTGAGCCCTCTGAAATGACAGTGCAGAGATTTCCATCCAAACTGACCCAGGCGCTCTGAAAAGCTGCACTCCCGCAGTGCAGGGCCCCCACGGGACTGGTCTGTCCAAACACAATGTTTTGATGCTGTTTGTCCAGGGGTGATAGTGAATAAAAACATTTGAAAATCTAAGTGTAGGTGGTGGTGAGGGAATAAATGTCAATTCTTGATCTGTATCTGCCTTGGAAACAGTTAAATTTGCAGAGCAGAATCTCGGCACTGGTTATTTACTACAATTCTAATCTCTCACTAAAAAAAGATTTTCCCCTACAATAAAAACTCTTGAAATTAAATTTGACACATTTGAGTCTGAAATAAACTCTATTTCAAATAAAATTGTATCTTTGGAACAATATACTTCAAAATACAGAAGAAAATTGCAGGGAGATTATGATAGGATTAAGCTATTTCCTGCGCAGAGCGATAGCGCTGCAGCCCTGTCAGGAGCACTTCTCCAGGCTAATGCGTTTGTTCCCCATAAAGCAGAGCTCACAGAGGATGCTATTCCCTCTTTAACCTGCCAAGTGGAGTGTTGTTAAAAAAAAATGGTGCTGCTAGGAGCTTGGCACTTGATATTTCAGCTTATTTTAGTTTCATTGAGTTCAGGGGTACCCTGGTCTGGGTTCCCCTGGTGGGAGAGCAGCCCGCAGGGATGCCTGTGGGGTTTTGGATGCTCCTTAAGATTTTAGGATAGGGAAAGGTGCCTTAGCCAACTCTGTGATAGCACTTTGCTCAACGGGAAGGGTAAGGATAGCAGAAAGGGAACGTAGCAATCATGTCATGGGTTTGGTGTCAGGTAAAAGCCTCCTCTGTCTTGCCAACCACTTCACCCATTAATCCAGAATATTTTGTAGCATCTCACTGCTGGTGTCAGTCCATCAGCAAAGTGTACATGTAAAACAGAAATGGATACTTTAATTTTTAAAGAATTTTGTAGATTTCCTGTGTTGTACAAACTCTTAGGCACATAGGAAATGGCTGGATTTATAACAAAAATTCTCTTGTCAGTGTTTCCAGACCCCAGCATTATTTCCCCCAACCTTTTTAAAGGAAGATGAAATTTCTTTCTGATGAGAGGGATGCATCTGCATGTTGGGACTGTGCAGAGGTGCTGTCCCTAACCAAGGCAGCTGTGCCGATAAAAGCTGTGGGCATGGCTCTGTCCATGAACATTTGGACACGGGTGGGTAGGCAGTGGTATTGCTGCGGCCGTGCAGGACAAAACTCCCGGTGCAGCTACACCTGCACACAGCATGCTCTGCTTGCAGCAGAAGAGCCTTCCTCAGCCAGCCTGGTTTTCAATTATTAATAAGAATTGGACTTTCTTCTCAAAAGTGAAGACTGTGATTCATGTTGAAATGTTGAAATCCTTATTCCGTTTCTGCTCCCAAAATGTCAATATTTTGTGATGTTTTATTTTTTGATAGCATTATACATATGGCACACCATTTCGCTGTGATAAAAATCTGAGCATTATATCATTTTTGATAAAAGGGAAAGAACCAAAGCATGCTTACTATAATTTCTCCTTAGCTGTTATTAAGAGACTAATTACCGTGAACTTTTGTACCATGATTTTATGTAACTTGTTAAAATAAAGACACACAAGAAAAAATACTGATAATCTGATTCCTGTATTTTGCCCAATCAAAAGAAAAAAAACACAGAGAGAGAGATAGAGAGAGAGAGGAAAGAAAGAAAGAAAGAAAATGCAGTAATTAATTTTCCAGGCTAATAAAAGTAAAAGGAAGAAACAATGGGAGACTAGCTCCGTATTTTAAGCCTACATAAGGAATTACTCCCAGTTTAGTTTACTTTTATATCCAGTTTGAAACTATTCCAGGGATAAAGTTGACACATAACAATATTATTAATATCTTGAATTTACATAAACCTTCCACAGGCCATTCCCAGCTCAGCAGACCCAGGTTTCCATCCCACCAACATGGGAGAGCTCCACCTTGTCAGCTGTTAAATTATTACAGAAATCAGAATTTCACCAATTCAGACCATATGCGTGGGATCGCTCCACTGCAGCACAACTCCTGGACCCCTCTGGTAGCACTTGCAGAATTTATTTCCAAAAGCACTGCTCTGGTACATGATTTTGCAGGCGAGTGGTTTTGCTGAAATCAGCTGGCATGGTGGAAGTTGGGCTCAGGGTTGAGCCTTGCTAAACGGTGGCATGGCAGTGGAGGCAGTGGAAATATCAGGACGTGGAAACACCACCCCACTGCTTGGGACCAGGAGGGGTCAGCATCCTGCCCAGTCAAGGACTGGTGCTCCTAGATAAGGCAGTATCCACGAGGAACTGCTGCCAGCAGGTCTGGGGACATGGATTAGGGACAAGGGAGGACAGTCAGCCCATGCTGGAGGCCCCGCATGGAGGTTGCCATCAGCTACAACCATCTCTTGGTCTCATTGTGTGTGCTCAGAGCCTTATCTGCACATACCTTGCTATCTGCTGACCATTTTTTGACACGTGAGTGCGCCTTTGCATGCCACTGCAGCACGCATAAGAGGAAGAAGTGTGGCTCAAGAAAAAACAAACTCTTGCTCTTGACGTGTGCCAAAGGCCACCCTACCCAGCCCACTTATAAATGGGCATCTGACTGCTCGTATGGGGGAATCAGACACGTTTGCCTGTAAAGGCTGGGCTTATCATTCCCTCATTGGCAGTGAAAGCTACTGTGTCTAAGCCATACTAAGCCCTTCTAAAAGGCCAGTGGGTCTTGTAAACTCTTGCACAACGTGATGGGTGAATAATAAAAACAGGGACCTGGGAGCACTTTATGCTCTTTGATGGATTTTATGTTGTTTTTTAACAATAAAATTGAGGCTTAATTATATTTACCTATGTATTCACACTATGTAATTGGACCAGATAGTCAGATAAAACATTTCTGTCACTGCTCGGTAACTGACAGCCTGGATTCCCATTTGCTGTTGATGTACTCGATGTGTTTTGTGTAGTATCTAACACGAAGGAATGAAATCCCTACCCCATGGAATTTACTTTCTGAGCAACAGTAATTCTTGGACTCAATATTTGCTGAATTAATTAAATCCCATTTTAGGTCTGATCAAATAATCTTCCAGTTGCAGTAGATCTGTAGTGAAAATAGTCACGGTGCTTTAGGGTCAAAATCCAACCTTATAAAACTTGTTTGCCTAAAGCTGTCGTTGAAGTAGGTAAGTATTTTAAGAGGCACCTTCAGCCAAAGATTTCAGCAGGTGCAGACAAGACTTCTGCTTTACAGGGCCCAGATAGTTCTTGCAGCCATCACAAACTCAGATGTTGTTTTCATCTAGTGACAATTATTTTCTGAGGAAATATATTAAATGTTTCTAAAGTAAGATCGTCTTATTCCACATCAGCATCTGAATCACTACAAATATTTGTAAATTAAGTACAGTTTGAGAAAAAAAATAAATCCAAACCTTTTGAAATAAAAGAGCAGGAGGTCAGTCCTGTCCCTGATGGTATTCTTACCTTGTAAATGTTTTCAACTGGTACATTGGAAACACTTCTCACAGGAAAGAGAGACCATCCTGAAAATGCCTCCAGCTATTCCTTGTATTTAGTTCCTTTGTTAGTGGGCATTTACACTGCATACTCTACTCCTAAGCTTTAGGTCTCCCAGTGAAGGAAATGTGTTACACCTGTCAAATAGTAATACTTGTCATGGCCCTGCGTACCAAAGGTTCGTGTACCCCAGTATTGTCTCTGTAACACCAGCCAGCAGAGGACATTTGGTGAAGAAAGGCAGCATAAGGGCAAGCACTGTCACAGTCATCCTTCCACTGGAATACACTGCCAGCTTCGAGGGCGTTTGAGGGACTTGCACAGCTCTGCCGTTAGAAATTATAGTCCTAAATCAATTATTTTCATGTCCTACAGGCAAAAAGTCATCTGTTTTCTATTCCATTATTATGTTTCACTAGAGAGAGTAGAGCAGCTAACTAACAGGATCTTGCAGATAGAAGGTGCTATTGAACTGCAGTGCTGTTCAGACCACCTGGTGCATGTTGCAGCCGCAGCTTTGCTCCAGAGAAATGAGCACTGCAGTCTTTGCGAGGCATCAAGTGTTTATTGACTCCATTTTTACAAAGAAATGCAGCACAGCTAGTCATCAGCATGTGCCCCGAGCCTTGCATGCTCTTGTAAGGCTGTGTCATTTCTTGTACCATTCACATCTCGGAGTATTGATGTACTAAAGAGCAGTGTATTAAAAGAGATGACTAACATCTCTCGGATGCTTTCTTTGTGCTGTCCTCCCCTGTGTAAGCAGCGTGGTGTGTTTTATTTGGAAAGGCTTTGTTTCTGTTTCTAGTGTACATGCTGCTGAGCCTTTATGACTGAGGAGGCAAGTTCAGAAGTACATCTTGTACTTTTAGCGGAAGGTGCTCGGATTTGTGATCGCTGTTATTTCCTGTGGGAGCTGGCTGTCAGAATTATCTATCACAGCATTATGTAGTGACTTGCAAAGATACTATACCTGGGACTGTGGATGTTACCAACCATGCTGGCCTTTTAGCAGAAGCAGTTTGGGAGAAGATCATGTTGAAATAGTGCGAATCAGAGCAAGCCCCTTATCTTCATCCATACACTTCTGTGTAATTAGGTGTAACTCCCCATCCATCAGGCTTCACAAATTCCAGGAACAGGTTAGGAATTAGTATCTCAGATTTACATATGGAAATCCAAAGCTGTGGAGAATCCATTATCCAGCATCACATGTGAAATAAAATACTGATTTCCTGACACCCACAAGGTTGTCCTCTCAGCCAATTAAACAGCCCTGGGTTATATGAGCATACTAATGAAGACAGTGACAGAACAGGATGGATAGGAAAGTTGCCAGTTCATGTAGTAGATTCCCATAATATGCAAAGGAGTACCAAGCTCTTTGTGTAACACCAGGAGACTGCACGCAGCAATGAATGAACAGCAGCCAAACCTCACCTTAAAGATGTACATTTACCGAAGTATTAATTGATTAATTGATCACTTAGGGATTAATTGATTAATTGATTAATTTACCTAGTTATTAATTGATCAATTCTAATTTTCAGCTATGTTCCCACTGCACTGATTTGTAGAGATTCATGCTTGCAATGAGCATGAGAAGGCCCAAGATGTTCTCACACGCATGTGCAGAGGAAAGAAGAAACCATTGACTGAGTGTTGTGCCAGCCTCTACAGGGGTGAACTGGCCGTGCAGAGAGGAGAGGATTTAGCAGCAAAGAACAGGATATCAATGGTTTTTTTTTAATCCCAACTGAAATATCTGGAGCGATCATCTGTTCATTTAACAGGGCGAGCAGCTGGATGAAAGTGAGACAAACCAGAGGAACGGCGAGGATAAAAACCACTGGTGTTGATAAGGAAAAGCGCGGAGCTCAAAGC
Organism: Netta rufina; assembly: GCF_964035555.1. Taxonomy (NCBI): domain Eukaryota; kingdom Metazoa; phylum Chordata; class Aves; order Anseriformes; family Anatidae; genus Netta; species Netta rufina. The sequence goes on along the minus strand of NC_140130.1, from coordinate 34,277,727 downwards.
CAGCTGAGCACTTTCCCATACGCCGCCACACAGCCTGCCCTGTGTCGGGGCTCCTGACAGAAGGAGCAAAGCAGCAGAGGGAAGGAGTGAAAGTATAGCTCCCTGGTCACACATCGTGGTGGTGTTAACACGTTTCCCTAAAGCCCTTGTGCTCTGACTTGGGACTGGAAGGCTGCTTGCTGAAACTGCAGCGTGCCTCCTGTAAGAGGAATTTGCTAACAGAGAGATCTATGCATGTTTGCAGCCTCCTTCCAATTTCTAGTGGAGAGATGTCCACATCCTAAACTTCCCCATAGTCCCCTGGCTGGCACTAAAATGTGCAATGAGGCCGATTTGAGAGCGGGTGCAGGGGCAGAGCTCCTGTCCCAGCCTGCAGCTGGCTGCTCTTGGTGCTGGAGTCACAGCGACGGGGAGGTGGGAGGAAGCATTTATCCTCCTGAATAATTACCTGCGTGTAACAACAGACTTCAGTCTCCAGAGCTATCAGTCTGCAGTCTTTCACCAGCATTAAATTAACTGGGGAGGAATCTGCAAGCGCGTCTGGAGAATATATAGGAAAAGTTCAAAAGTTTAGCATGCTGTTGAGCCTGCATGCTCACACTGTTGGGAAGGACAATCTCTTGTTTAGGAACAAGACCTTTGAGAGCCACCTGTTTCAAAGAAGTTTTAAAAAGGAAGCAAAATGATAGCAAAATGATGATGCTCTTTCTGAAAGCCAACTTTTTTTTTTTTTTTTTTTTTTAATTCAACTACTGATGGAGGAATGAACAATGTAAGTGCTAATGCAAAAGTAGTCAGATATCTGCTTTTTATCACTGATGTCCGACATACCACGTAGCAAATACTTCAGGTCAGAATTTTTAATAGTTACTAGAGCAGAAAATAGAAAGGAAAGATAGCAAAATTTCATTCTTTGTGTGGTGTATCAGGATAAATTGCTACTTTGGCTGAGTATTGGCTGTATTGCTTTTTTAATAAAATATGAACTCTGTTTCTTTATGGGAGCTCCAGTGACTGGATTTTTCCAAAGCTTCTGCAAGTTCATGTGAAAGACTCTGCTGACAATCAACACACCCTCCAACAACTGGAGCCCAATAATCCTACACTATTTATGCAAAACTCCACAGAAATGGGTCTTTAGAAATGAATCTGGTGAGCTTAATTTTACACCAATTTCCTTATCTATAGAATTATTCAATTTTAATTAAAGATGATGTGGGTATACAATCTAGAAATACAGAAAACACACATCATTATTTTTGTAGATATTCACAGATATGTGGAAAACCTCATTGTACTTTGTCATGTTAAGGGTATCCATTCTGGACATCAGAGTACAGACGTTGGAGCACTGGACTTTCACACAAAGTGTTAACAAGGCTAAGGATGCCTTGAAGATCCTACAGTCTAGATGACCTGAAGAGGAAATTAGACAGTGGATTTGTGGCTGAGCTGGGAGAGGATGCAAGGTCCTGCCTTCCCTATCCACGCTGCCTATGTTGGAATGTATCAAGAAGCACCTCGGCCCTTTGGGGCAGAAACCTCTCTTCTGACTTAATTTGTACATGAGCTCTTTGTACATTTTGGGTCCTGCTGGAAAGGAAAGAAGTAACAACTCTTAGAGGTGTGGTTTTGCAATATCAGGAAAAGCCATAAAACTGTTCTTTCATTTTAGCATTACTGTTGATAAATGTATTCTGATGGACTACGTGGTTTCTCATTCATGGAGATATTTAGTACATTCCTTTAATGGTTGGTGATGCACAAATCGGTTTTAATATCAATAATGAACAATTTGGATGGCATTCAGATTCAAGATCTGCCAAAAAAATTTGCTGCACGTCAGGATTTATTGAGTACAATACAATGAGGTTGCCAAAGAGGCTGGAGTTCCTTCAGCAGAAAAGTAAACAGATGGTCCCAGGAAAGTGAGCACATTCTTAAACACTGAATTGCATTTGGACAGAACGGAGTCACATCTGCCAAGGCTTGCTGGCCAGAAGTATGGCGGAAGGGAGCCATCAGAAACTAATGTGACATTCTTCAAGCTCTTTCACTTAATATTGATATTAGTAATCTAATAGGAATGTTCCAGAATTGCCAGGTGTCCTTTTGGTTGGCCAATCTGGGGGAAGGAGACATGATTAACAGTTAGTAACTGGATACGCATATGCACTGCAGTCTGAAGTGTTCACTGCTAAATATATCCTTTTAGGTCATCATCGTCCACCTGGCCTGGAGCTAAAATGGTAGATGCTCCTCAATTCAAATAATCTGCTTCTGATTTCTGCCACCAGAAGCCAAAAGATAATCTTGCAAATGTGCGTGTCCCTCTGAAAGACTGGCTTTGAGTGAAAACACCAGACCTGGGACAGTACAGCACAGTTATTCTGGAGATCTTCTCAGGCTTGGCACAGTCAGGGGCTCAGCGTCAGGGTTCAGGAGACAGAAGGAGTAGGATGTGTCAGGAAGCACATAGATTTTATGAATCTACTTGTGCTTGTGCAGTACTTAGTAATTATAAACTGCAGTGTAAGGGGAAAGACTGCCTTGCTCTTCAGCTGCTTAAAACAGTAGAGTGGGGATTACCCAGGGTAGTGCTGTACGTGACAAAGATTGATCATCTGATTCAAGCAAAGTCTTCAGAGATGCACGATGAGGTTCTAGCTCTTGCTCTAGCTTTGCAAAGCATAAAAACATCACTAAATCTGATCTGTGACTCAACTTCCCATTGTAATACTCACCTCTCAGGGCTCTACAGAACTTAATTCATCAATAACATGAAACGTGTGAGGTCCTTGTATGGTAGGGGCTGTAGGAATGCACGACCTGGGCATCACTGCAAATCCCAGGAAGCAATCACATCCTTGATATGATGGAGGGGGTTGTCTAACAGAGAGCAAGGAGCTCTGTTAGCAGCTGATGAAACACCTAACATGTTAGGTGAGTTACACAAACAGAAACGTGTTAAAGAAATGCACAGGTTCCTCATGAGACAGACACACCTATGAAGGTAGCATACCAGTAAATGCAGTTGAGCAGAATCTGCTCCTTCGTACACACACCAAACAAGTGCATTTCACCTATTTCCTTCCATGGGGCTGGCTGGTGGGACAGTGGAGCAATGAACCCCCAGCAGAGCCGAGCCATGGCCTCGATGCTCGGGGTGAAACGGTGCTCAGAGAATGCCAGGAGAAGCAGGAACTGTGGGCTCCATCTCTTCCCCTCCCTCTGCACCTTCCTGGTTGCAGGTCTTTTCTTTGGGTAAAGAAAAACTGATAGTATGAGTTTTCTACCTAAAGAGAGAAGGGGAGGGGGCTTGTGTCTCTGCTGAGTGTGAAGTTTTTCCCTGGACAGAGGTTGCCATGAGCTGTGCTTGTCCCAGAGACCTCTGTGTTGTGGCTGCTCTGCCCTCTGCATTATTAGGTAGCACACGCCTTTTCCCTGACTGCCATATATCAATTATTCCTTGGGATCAAAGTGTTTCTTCCTATGGCAATGTGGAGTTCACACTGCCAGGTTCATTATCTAGCTCTTCATGAAGGAGTCCTTCCTGCCTGAACATGTGAATGCATCCTCGGAGCTACCCAGCAGGAGACTCAGTCTCAGCCTCAGTTAACCTCTACCACCACTCTAGGGAGGAACAGCACATTTGTGTTTCAGGCAAGAAACCTCAAAGTGGAAATTCTCACAAACTGGTCTCAGCAAGGCTTTTCCTCTTCTACCTCCAGACTCTGCAGGGACAAATGCAGCATAAACTGACTGAGCAAAAATTCCCACTGCCATCAGGGGGGCATGGAGGGTGCTCAGCTCCTCCGGGTGGTGCTCAGCATCCTCCCAGAGCAGCACCAAAGCAGCTCCCCTGCCAGCATGAAAGGGACGAAATCTTTCGGTCGATCACCTGTGTGCGTAATGGGGAAATGGGTAACATTTTCTAGCCCATGTTTATGCAGGAAGTCAGAAGATACGATCACAACGGTCCCTTCTGGCTGCAGAACCTATGAATATCCCTTTGTGCTTACTGGTGTGTTTCGTGTACACGTAGTGAGCCTATTTCAGCTCTGCTTTACCTCCGCTGATATCAGTGAGTTACACCAAGGATGAATTTGGCCTTGTCACCGTGTTTTGTACTGTAATTCAGTTCCTCTTTGTTTAACACTTTTGGCAGTTTAATATATTATAAGTGCTGTGTACATATAATATGTGTTTCTTTGAGCAAAGAAAAATATGCTAATATGCATATTCCTACTTTGTCTCTTTCTTGTTACCAGTTAATCAATCACACAGAATGTTTGTGACACTTATTAAAGGGAATGAGTAGATAAAAGCACATGACTTTCATTTATGAGACCCTGATAAGTTGGAAATACAAAGGATCTTACCAAAGGGAGTCGGTGTATACTAATGGGTAGAACAAAGGATGGAGAATGAAAAAGATGTTGAATGTGTATCCCAGCTCTATTAACTCCCTTTGTGATCTTGGGTAACTAAGCTCTTCCCCGTACTTTACACGTGTGACCAGCTCCAATCTGGAGGCCATGCTGCAGTTGAATATCATTAGGCCAATCATTCTTTTAAATAAAATACTCGTGTGCAGTCAGATTTTAATTGTAATCAGCCAGAAATCCAGATTAAAATCCTGTAGCCTGGATCTGGGAAGATTACGTTTTTAGTCTGCGTTCAGATGCAGCTTCAAAAGAAAAGCAAATCCCAAATGCTGAGAATATTACTGATCTGGATTTCGTTGTTGATAGTGGTGTGGGGGTTTTTTTTTGTGTGTGTGCTTGTTGGTTTTGTTTTTTTTTTCCATTTCCTTGTGTATTTAGATTGAGTGGCAAATCTGCAAATCTTTATTCTACCTGGCTGCATAGTGTAAACTGAGTAATCCGCTCTTCAGCTGAAAACTCTGAGGCTTTAGATAAATAAAACCCTGGCAATACCAAGTTGAGGAGCAGAACAGATATTGATCCAACACGTGGTGTTTGTCAGAGCACATTATGTGGTTATTCCTTAGGAGAGCACATCTTCCAGTGAGCAGCAGGGCTGCCCTGGGGGAACTTTCATAGGCTCCTGGGGTTATATTTTGGGCACCTTTCTCCTTATGTATCCCATCCTGGGGTGGGGAGAGAAGTGGCAGCCATCTGAGCATCTCCAGACCTTGTGCCCATGGAGCAGGAGCTCTTGGCAATAGGTTTGGCTTTGACAATGGCCCTGCTCATGGGGATGAGCAAATTCAGTGCCAGGGGATGTCAGTGTCTCTCCACAACCCCCAGACAAGGAGCCATGGTCCTGGGGTTGCCCTCGGAGCCTCAGGGGGGAGACTGAGGCTGATAAACCTTTTATGGGCTTGCTCCTGTGCTGCTTTTTCCATCCGTTATTTCCTGTAGGCTGTTACCGAGCTTGACACCAGCCTTCAAAAGGCAAATATTAAAAATGGCCATAGAGGAAACAGTGCTTGCCTTGGCAAGCTGGCTCACGGTGGGGCATTTGGGGTGGTGAGAAGAGATGAGGCCCCATACAGCAGCACCGAGCTTAGTGCGTGCAGCAGGAGGAGGTCTGGGACAAGGACAGGACAGCTCCTCAGCACCATGTCCTCTCCTCTTCCCCATCTTTAAAGCTGGGGCAGTGGTGCCACCCTGCTTCGTAGCATTCTGGGGCATCTGCAAGTGAAAAGTAAGGTTTTTGCTGTTATTAATGAATCTGTGGATCTATTAATTCAGTGTTGTGGCAGCATAGCAGCATATGGTCCCTTAAATATGGTTCTTAGGTGGCCGTGCGAAGCTTGTGCTGTAGTTATTTTGACTTTCCTGCATATTGCTTTCTAAATTCCTCCCTTTTGGTAAGAACAATTATGCTGTAAAGTTTGGAAACTAAAGAGAAGCCTGCAGTGTAAATACTCAGGAATGACTAATTTTGAGAGTTTTTTACAACAAAGAAGTTCAAAATCCAGTGAAAGACCTGACTGTTAATGAATGAAAAAAGTAATTTGTGCACTACCAGCAGTGCAGGAGGTACTTTTATTAGGTAAAAGCAATGCAAAAGTTTGGCATGGGTTCAGTAATAATAAAAGAGCAACTATAAAGAGTTAATTATCTCTGATCCCTAAAGGAAGTATATCTTTCCTATCATCATTGAGGCCCTTTGTAGTGCAGTGTTGGGAAAAACACAACATTTTGGCTGAAAGCCCAACACCTGGCCTGGGAATAATGTTTTACAGTGGCCAAAGATCATCAGCTTCTACTAGATAGAGTGCTAATAACGTGAAATCGGTGCTGAAGTTACCTCATTAGTAGTGCCAAAAGTAAACTCCATAGCAGTCTTTTATGGAAAAAAAAAAAAAAAAAAAAAAAAAAAAAAGTCAAGAAGCTTGGAGTCATGGTGTTTGCTTTGCTTTGATCTTTAAATAAAAGTGTCAATGTAGTTTCCTAAATAAAAAAGGGTATGGCTGTTGTTGGCATAAGCCTTCCTTGTCAAGTCCCCCTCTCCCTGCAAAATAATAGTAATAATAATAATAAATAGTACAGACTTTCATCCAGGTATAAAAAGAAGAAAATTAGAAAGAAAAAAAAAAAAGTAGAGCTATTTGGAAAATATTCTCTCTTCTATCATTCACTCTGAATGAATATTTCTTTTTCTTTTTTTTTCCCATACAATCAGATATTGGTGAAATATTTTGACTCCCGTGTGGCTTTAATGCTTTCTGGTTAACAGGGGCAGATAGAGAAGGCTCTGTAGTAGACGTGTGTGCATATGTGTGTGCATGCACGCGTGCATAAGGTGGCGAGGTTTAAGAAAGCAAATAGTGCAAAAAAGAATAAATTCCCCCGATGGCTACTGAGCAGGCACACAAACGTGTGTGGAATCCGTAAGACATGTAAGCATTAATAGAAACATACAACTGTGGAACTTTTTCCATGCTGAAGCAAGCTCTCACAGGTTCGGGGTTTCTCTGGCATCCCCAGGCTAGCAGGGCTGACGGGTCTTGGGCAGAGAACAGGAGTGGCACGCAGGGGAAAGCTGCAGGGTCCTTGACAAAGACAGCTGTTTGTTGTTTTTTTTTTTATTGTTTTCTGGCTGAACCATCACATCTTGCTGGTACTACCTGGAGAGCAGTCAGCCTCTAGGCTTCTCCTGAACATCCCTAAAACTGCACCACCACTGCATGGTCCCATTGCAGCAGAAGAGCAAAGGAAGGTTTTGGCAAGGTGGATGGTTTGAGCCAGGTGCTGAACCAAGGCTCCTCCATTTGCTGGGGTAAAAAGCCAAGAAATCAAGTAATTTATTTAAAAGAAACAAGGGTTGTGGCGAACAATTTCTGTAGTCCTTTGCTTTGCTAGAAAATAAATCTTCCTTTAAAAGCAAATGGATAAAACAAAAAATTTAAACCTCTGGGAAGCTTTTGCAAACCTAGAACAAATCCTTCCCCAAACAGTGTGAAATATTTCTGTCTAGCAAGGATTTCTCTCCCCCTCGTTCAGATATTCCAGTCAGAAAGCAAGGCCAGTGTTTATTATGTATGCCATCCAACAAGTCCCTTCTATCCTTTAATAACTGTGTCACAACACCTCTTTCAGATGCTTGATGGTGTAACGCAGAGGTTAATTGGTTATGGAAATGGCTGCTAATGTTAGAAGTAGGAGGGTAATTTCATCCCTGAGCGGGAAGAAGACGCGGCAGCGGCATGTGAGCTGTCGCATCCCCCTGAGGCCGGTCCCCCCGCCTCGGCTCCATCCCCCTGCCCTCGGCTTGCGTGATGCCAGGGCTGGGTGAAGTGTGTGTGAGGGCAAGGAATGGGGCTCATGTCAGTTTTGCTGCCCCCATGCTTTTTCTGTGCCCCCAGAGCTGCTTTTAAACATCGGACCCATGTCTTAAGGCACATGCGGTGACCTTCCCTCTGCCCTGCAGTCCCCAGCCCCCAGAGGGGCTCGTGCCCATGCTTCTCCACACTCCCAAATCTCCCACATGAGCACGTGAGCCACTCCTGTGTCCCAAAGAAATGTAGGTGGCTGTGTCCTTCCTGCCTGGCATTGGTCAAATTCCTATGTTCAGGGGGTGGAGGTGCAGCTTGCATGGTGTCTACCATGGACAAATGTTTAGGATCCACTCTGGATGACTTCCAGAGCCAACTTTCTCATAGGCTAAGTCCTGGTAATGGACACAAAACAGCCCTCACCCCACAGAGAGGCCAAGGCTCAGTCCCTGGTCCAGGCTGAGCCTCTCCAACACAGCGTGCTACGTGTGGTGTGGGCAGCAGGAGGGCTCGGAGGGGCTGCCTGTGGCCCTCTGGACTCATCTGGGTCAAGGCAAGCATTCAGTGGGGTTGCTCCTTGGAGAAATATAGCACTGTAGCTTGCTAATTAGGGCTGGAGCACATATGTATATTCACCTGTGATTTGAATCAGTGCCCAAAGTGCAGCAAGCACCGATATACTGACGTGGTGATGCATTTTGCAAGTTTCCCTCACTCAGTAGCGGTGGACATTTTATTTTGGCGAGGGAAGAGTTAACAGTCCCCATAGACATACTTATGTTTATAACATAGCCATCAAAAGCTTTTAACCCAGAATAACATTTACACGAAGGCTGCAGAGCTCCATCATGCTGCTAATGCTTGCAAGATTTCCCTAAATACTTTTCCGGCAGCTCTGCTTATGGAGAGAGTCCAGAGGGAACGAGGGGGCTGACGCAGCGGTGACACCGTCCTGGCTGCAGCGGTGACACTGGGCTGATGCGAAGGGACAGTGACGGATCTGCTCATCAGACCTAGCACGTCTCGAGGAAGAGACAGAGAGGCAAGTGCCTGAGATTTTGCCACCAAGGGAAGAGCTCGGGCACGTGCCAGCCTGCCAGGGAAGAAGGACTTGAAGGGCTGTGCTTCATGCACTTCACTTTCCTTTATATCTCCAGTGAAAAAACTGAAGGCTCCAGCCATTTCATCCACCCCTTTCAAACTGAGAGTATGAACAGGGCTCATCTTCCCTCTGGCTTCCTCGTTCCCCCAGCCCTGTAAGTAACGTGCCACTTAAATGTGTGCGATGCCCTTGACGATGAGTTCCTGCAGTGCTTCGGCTGCACTGCTTCCCAGCATGGCTGTGGAGGAGCAGTGGGTGTCCCCACCATCCCACCAGGCATCCCCAGACCTCCAGTAACAAAGGCACTGGAGCCAACTGGATTTGCACTCACCAAGGATCAGGCCCCCAGCATGCACTCCATGAGTAAATTCCTACCTGGAAGCACCGGCATCTTTAGTCCTGACACCACCGGATCATTACCTACCTGTAGCAGCTTAATTTATGTGCTCCCTAACACCTTTAAGATGCTTTATAACCCTGAAAATCCCCTGACAACAAATATTTTTTACTAGCATATGCCAGCAAGAAAACTGTGCTGTGTGGCCATACCAATTAAGACCGAACATTTCATGCATCCGCGGTATTTTTTTATTGAGGTACTGTCTATCTTTTTAACTAGGTTTGTTTTTATTGAAGCAAAAACCTGCCCTTTCAGATGAGCCGGCTGGTCTATCAGAGCTGACATTTAGTGGAAAACAAAGCAGAGGCATGAGAAGGTTACGAGAACTGGCACATGCTTTAGCCCAGATTAGCCCGTAACAGAGCTAGACTCGTCTAGTTTTACTTCCAAAAAAATCCTTCTGTCAGGAAATTTTGTCCTGCTTGCAAGCAGAGCGGGAGGCCAGAGCAGCGCTGTTACTCGACAGCTGCAGAAAATGCGGGTTTGGGATTTATTCTGTCACATCCACCCCAGAACTGACAACGCAGGCCAGGGCTGGCTGCACGCACAAGCTCAGTGGCTGAATCTGCCGCGGGTTCACATTTTTGCACCGAGGTGCTTTGTGCGGGACCTGATGCTGGCAGCCAGGCACTGTCCCCTCTCAGGGACCAAGTGTGGCCCCTGCTGTTGTCCCCGCTGTCCTCTACCCCCACCATCCTGAAGCTGAGCTGCTTTCTTGCCATCTTGCCCAAGCCAGTGCATTTTTGCTGGATGATCTCTGATCCCAGCAGGATTCGAGCTCACACGGCTGGTGTGAGCTGAGCACCTCAAGGCTGTCCCTAAGGTCTGGCACTGTGCAGCATTGCTGCTTACAGGTGACAGAAAATTTGGCCATGAAGCCACCATCCTCTCCAAGCAGCTGCTGAGCAGTTGGTGTTGGCAGGAACCTCCAGCTTTCTTAAACGTGGGCCTGCAGATGTCGGGGATTGAGGCAGAAGGGCCTGGTCTGCTCAGACGGGGAGCACATGTGCTGATCAGACTGGCCCAGGGATGACTTTTAGAAAATGTGCTTCTATAAACTTAAAGTGCAAGTGTGTTTGTTTTTCATCCAATTGTCATTATTTGCCGGGAAATTTTAGTAGCTGAGATATTTAAGCTAAATGTTTGGAAGAAAGGCTTTCCCTCTGCAGCTCAGTGCCTTTATCTCCCTATTCATAGACCCAACTCAAAATTCTTTACTCTTAACATCATCATCTGTTGTCATAGAAACTATTGCAATACATAAGTACTCTAAATGACTGCAACTTCATTGAATGGCAAGGGATCAAGATGGACTGTGATGGGGGAACACTTTAAACAGGTATATCAATCGACCACAATTGATGGCGAGAAGAAGTATTCAGTCTCTCAACAATGCAGCATGTACAACATTCATTTTTATGCTAACAAAATAATAGAAATGTATTTATTGAACCTTTTGTTTATTTGGTGCACTCTTTGCGATGAGATATGAAAGCTACGAGGCCCCTTGTTTTCTTCAAACAAAAGTGTGTAGTCCAATCCTGAAGCAGTTCTGTAGGGATTTCTTGGTGGAATTTCTAAGGGAAAGGTGGGTTTTACAGCCCTTATTTCTTAAGTTTATGTTTATTTACACCTTACTAACAAATAAATAATTCAAAAGGTTGGTTACTCCTGATGGAGAAGGCTAGCACCACTCATTGCCTCTTTAGCAATAATACACAAATATTATCTTCAAACTTGTGGACCTATATTCACCAAAACCTGTTATGTTCTGATGCTGCAGCAGCTTACACACTTCCAGCAAATCTGCAGTCCTTTAAGTCCCATACGTCTCTCTGAAGCATGTACTGTTCCCAAGAAGCAGAACAGAAGGTCAGTTACAAGTTACCGTGTTTTTTTTTTTTTCCTTGCTATAGCTGCAAAATGCCAGAAGAGCTTCAATTTGAAGCCTGAAGAAACTGTTATTCCTGCATCATCTCAGTGGAATGCAAAGCTCAGACAGGTCCTTAGGATGTGTAAATGTCACAGAGATTCAGTTTTGCAGAGAAGTCATTGACACTCCAGTGACAGCACAGCAGTATTTTGCTTCTGGTTCAGTACAAATTACAGACAACTTGACATTAGAGACCTTAGAATGCAAAAGCAGACTGAAATCCTACATGATCAACTGACTTCCCCTATTTACAAAAACACAGTTTTCATTTATACATCTCTTCAGGGACAAATTGATGAAATGGAAAGGGAATGGGGAGCAGGCCAGGGAAGTTTCTGATTCTCATGGTACTGCCTGCTCCACGCTGAAACCTCTGAAATATGGCTGCGATTCTCCCTCGCAGGATGATGCATGGAAACATTACCGGCACTTTCTGAGAGCCCTGATGTTTGGCCTTTACTCTCTGAATCCCCCTGCATTAAGCACAGAGGGTCAAACCATTCAAATAAGAAAAGATCTCGGCAGCATTTCCAGTCCTTGTTCGTGTTGTTTATTTCAGATAATTGCCTGAGTTCATGTATGCCGTCTGGTGACTTTGCAGTTATCCTCTTATCTGTATTTTTACATGTGATAAAAGCCTGGTGACCGTTCTGTTGAGATGGTAGAAGGCAGCTTGATTCTGCATTTTAAAGAGGTCGTTTGCTGAAAATAAGACAAGAGAGATCTTTTTTTGTCCAGGAGCTACTACAGGCCAAGGAGAAAAATAATAGTTAGGGCCCTATAGACAAATTAAAGAGATTAATACAGGTTTCTGTGTGCGTGTTGTGCCAAGACATTGTTGAGACTTGGGTGAATGGCAAAAGGACTGCAGCAAAGGCTTTAACTGCCTGAAAAGTGAGGCTGTGATGACTTACTCCCAGCTGAATCTCATGGAAATCAAGAGATTGTTCAAACATCACATTCAACAGCTCAGAAGAAAAGGGGTTAATAAGAAAAAATACGTGCCAGAACAAATAGCATGTGCTCTTGCCCCAAACAATGGCTCCATGACCTCAATTCCTACTGGCAAATGAAGACCAAATCAAAAATGCAGGACCATTTTAGATTCCCTACAGTTTGCTTTGTTTAGCTCAGCCTGCTCCTGCTTGCTGCCTGCAAACAGAGTGACCCCATACCTTGGTAGGAATAAAACCAAACAGCTCGAGAGGATGCTGTGTGCCTTGAGAGAGGGCACAGCAATTCCTTTGCCTGTCCCTGACCCTTGGCGGGACGGTTGGGGCACCCACCATGGTGGCCAGCCTTTGGGCATGGGATGACTTCGGATGCTTGGTTCCTGTGTTATGGGGCCACCAGAGTGGGGCAGGAACCCAGGTGGCCCCAAACTCCTAGCTAGTGACACCACTTCGTGAGGAAAAGTTGCTGCAAGTCACGGTGCCAGCCGAGCAAGGCTTTGGGGCCCCGGGCCAATCAGAAGGCAGGGTTTATATTGCCTAATTAATTCAACTGTCATGAAATTAGACTATCATGTACTTTGATATCTGTCTGTTTTCTCAGGTGCAGTTATATTTGAAGAGACCCCACGCCTGTTTAGCTGTGATCCCTTTTGGAAATAATTGGTGCAGTTTTGATTGATAATGTGTATTCCTCTTTAAAAGAAAACACACTATTTTTCATAATCAGAGGCTGAATGCATAATGAGTGCTCTGGTGCTGCCTTTAGCATCAGGTCTGTCAAACTGCACAGTTATTTCCATATTGATGCAAACTAAGATATTACACTCCCTCATTACATTGACATGGCACATCTTTCAACAGTCAGCTTCCAATCATACGTTCCTTGCAAACAAAATTACCTTCATTTTCTCTTTTGCTACAGAAGGAACTAGCAGTGGAAATGTGCCCTAACAAGCTAATCAACTAATTTTTAGAATATGTTTGAACCATTTAATATTCTAAAAGAAAACAAGAAAAAGTTGCTAATGGGTATGCTGGCATAAACAGAAATAAATAGACAACTGGTTGACTGAACATTAGCATACTTAAGTTTTATCGAAGTCACAGTGGAATTCATTTTGCAAGTCAAAAAAGCAAGATCTATTTGTATCCATAAGCCAAACAACCTCATTTACTCTGTACATTCTTGAGCAGATAACCTTGGTTATGAAGGTAGGAGAAAAAGAGGAAACTATCCTTTTATGAGCCAAATACTTCAGGCGATAAATTGATTTTAGTGGGACCAGTGTGTAGGGCTACTGTTAATAGTTGGTGTGATGATAATGGCACTGCTGTGAGGAGAGGGGAGTTACTGGTTGTGGGCTGTCCTTTGGTGTTGGCAGGGACTGAGGGTGGCCCCAGAGCAACATCGAGGGATGGGGAGAGAGAAGAGGCAGCCGTGCATCGCTGGCTCCTACCTCCTGTCCCGAGCAGGAGGCGGGCAACCAACAGCAGTGAGAAGAGCTTCGTTTGGAATGATCCAGTTCAATGAAAGGGGAAGGCTGGAAGGGACCACACCAGAAGAACGTTGACCAGAGAAAGCATGGCCATGGTGGCAAACCCCATGCAGGGAAGTTACCTGCAGGGGCTGAGGCCGTGAGCTGCATCACCAGCCCATGGGCAGAACCCTGGAAGCTTTGCAAGGATCCTCCTGTTCTTTCAGGACTCACATAATGTGTTCTTTCTTAATTCAGCAGAGGAACTACAAACCATGTTGGAAGATCATTCTGCCCTGCACTGCAGGGTTTGTTTTCAAAACGAAGCTTGGTTTCATTTCCTAGCAAGATATAACTCTGTATTTGCTATGTTTGTAGTTTTGCTTTGGAAAATTCATGGCAAAGCAAACTATTGTGCTGATCCTGTATTTAGCCAAACCCTCAACGTCTCCTCTGGGTCAGAGTGGGGAACAATGACAGTCCTTCCCCATGTTGTGTGATTGCAAAGCCCTCAGCTGATAAGGGCCCTGGTGGCCACCAAGGCTGCTGTGCCTGCAGCCAGCCCTGGGCAGCACCTTCTCCTTGGGCAAGATGGGGAGCAGCAGAGCCATCCTCAGGTGAAGCAGGGACTTGTCTGGTGCAGTTGTGTCCCGTGTGTGCATGACAGCTCCAGACAGAGCACGGATATGTTTGCGTGACAGCTTGCCTCTTCTGATACATGCACACTGTGTAGAACATGAAGGGCTCGGCATTCAGCCTGGTCTGAACCAAGAACTGGCTTTTGCACCACCAATTATCCCCAGATTTCATTAAGGCCATGTGGACCTTGAAGCTTCTGAGTTGATCCTGAATATTTAGATGGTAGCATTCCCATGCACAGGTCACCATAAGAAATATACTGGGAGATTCACACATCTGAAACCATAATCTGTTAAAAGAACCTAGACTTTCAAACTGCGTGTCTAACAACGGGGCACTACATTTTGCATTTCTTCTATTTCACATCTGAGACTCCGACCCTAAAGACCAGTAGGTCAGAGCTGCTGCAAAACCTAACGTTGTTCTCAGCTGCATTTCCTTACACACCCAGGGGGAAATACCTTCCAAAGCTGACAGTTGCATGGGAACGCACCAGACTGTTCCCCGACGTGGGATTAAACAACATACTGTGCAGCAAGAGAAACATCTGTTTGTTCTTGAGCTGAGCAGAGACTGTCTCAGATGAGGGTCCGGAAGAGGAGAACTGCTCAAGATGAAAGCTTGCACTTCAGCTGTTTGGGGAAGGAATGCACCCATGCTCCTGCAGAATATTTCCGCTTGATCATAAAAATCAAGGCAGTGGCTATTCCAGCAAATACCCCGGCACCACTGCAGCATGACAGCCAGCAAACAAAACTGGAAACATTTCCGTCATCAAATCACATCCAACAAACCTAAAAGGAGGGCTAAGGAACAGATGTCCCAAGATCTGTGAGTGTATCTTATCCATTATGGATGTCTTTTAGTCTAGAAAACAAAAAGGAGTTTCCGAGGATGAAAGGGGCTGTAGGAAATACAAGGATGGAAGAAGCTCTCATCTAGTGCTCCAGCTCTGGCAGCCTGCATCCCACCAAGTGGAGCATGCAGATGTGGAAAGGACTGGACCATAAAAGCAGAGATCGTGGGCAGCAAACTGCAGGAGGGGTCGGGATGCAACCAGGGATTGGTGTGTGATTTTGGTGTCCTCGTTTCGGTGTCATGCACACCTCTTAAGAGGTTTTGAACGTGCTCCTCAGTTTGCAGATTTAGATACAGATTTTTTTCCAAAGAAGTGTGATAACTCTCCCTGAAACCTGATTTGATTTTCTCCTTTTGCTATCTTATCTGGCATGGGGGAGGTTTAAGTCATACCAGATTAGGAAGCGTTATCCTCTCTGCTCAGCCAGAGTGTCTCCAGACAGGCAGACTTCCAGCTCTAAGCCTCAGGTTTTCTCTGACTGCAAGTTTAAATTTTGGAGGAACTTTTCACCCAGTCACTGGTTCAAAAGGTAGAGAGTCCTAGGCCTGGTAATTTCTTTACATAAATAACAATTCTGCAAAATATATCAATTATACTTAACTAAGTGCACTTTACAAGCTGATTTCTCTTTTTTTAGGGGGTTGTTTTGAAGAATTTTTGAATTCACTAAGGTTAATTTTCTCTTTACAAACAAGAGAGTAAGTTTCCCATAGAAGCTCACCCCCCGACAGGTACATTGTTCTGCTTCCAGGTCTAGTTATTTACTTGCTGACTGCACCACTGCAGAGCCCCAGAGCAGCTGCACAGATGTAGGACCACACAACTTAACCCTCCTCTTCTTCCCAGCCTGTGCTGTGTGGTGGCAGCTTGCAGACGGAGACTGGGACATGTGGTGGATATGTGCTGGGGCTGCCCTCCCTCCCCGAGGAAGCACTTCCATGAAATTACACCACGTAGAGGTTAAATAAGCAGCGGTGTGAAGGTGAAAGGTTTCGTGCTTGCTGTCCATAAGAGTGGTACCAGCCCCTCTGTGGGCATCTGCAACCTGTCCTTCCACCCAGGTGATGTTCCCAAGAGCACCAAGAGCACCTGGTGATGCAGCAAGGTGAGCTTGAACTCCTGATAGCTTTCTACACACTGCTTGGAAACCTGTCAGAGCTGAGCCCAGAGCCACAAGGTGTCTTCCTTTCTTCCTTCCCATGTCTCCCAAGAGCAGCTAGGAGGTCCTGTCCAGAAAAAAAGGCTCTTACTGGGGTAGACTGAAGGAAACCTTTCTCTTATATTAGGTATGCAAAGCTCTGCTCCCGGCCAAAGGTCTAAACCAAGTGTTTGTGCTGCATTAAGAGAGGGTGTTTGATATTTCCCCCATTCACCATCCCTCTGTGCAGAAAATGGGGACAGCAAACGGTGCCAGCTCACAGGGATGAATCAGAATAATTGCATTAAGGGCATGAGGCACTCAGCTCTTATGGGCATGTGGATATCCACAGCAGAAGGAGAAGACCCCAATCATATATTTCCCTCTGCCATGCGAGCCCCTGTTTCTGCTTGCAGTTTCACTGATAATACAGGGAAGTGCCACTCGGGCACAGCAACGTGCCTGTGCAGCACGGATTGCTGGAGAGTGTAACATAACAGCCAGCCGGCAGCTGATAATCTGCTTGTAAACTCCTGTTTGAAAATAAAGACAATCCCATTTTACAGTAACCAGATGTTTAACAGAATATTAGTATCTACAAGTGCCTTAGGCTGTTGTTTTATAAAGGTCTGAAGAGGGCTTACAAAAATGTGAAATCACAAGCAAGTATGCAGTTCAAAGGCTGCTCCAAGCTGTGAAATTTTGTGCAACGTGGGCTAGATGGCCTTTTGTTTGCGCCTGGTACATCGGATGGGATTGACTGCAGAGCGTTTCCCTATAACTTACCTAACCAAGTTCCCCCGTGCTCAGATTTTTCCCTGTTCTTTATTATCCATAATTGGATAACTTCTCTCCAATTTTCTCCTTGGAACATTGAAGATAAGGTTTCTGTTTAATCATCCCACTTTAAGTACTTGCAATCAGACAGGATATTGCTGCTTTTAAAATAAGACAATGACATTTAATGACTTTCATTTCTTCCTATACAAAAGATTAATTTATATGCTGGAGTCATCTTTTTCATTGGGAAATTCTCTCTCCTCTTTCTGAAATGATTCAACCTGATTAACAACTTAATTCTTCTTTTATATTTCTGATTTTGTGGCTTTCACTGCAAGCCTTTGCTTGTCATCTTTTTTTTTCCCCAGCCTGATTTAGCTTTTGTTTCTGAATTAGTCTGAAGTCAAGAAGCCAGACAAGCTGGAAGGTGTGTGAGTGCAAACACGCTGCCACGGCTGGCAGGGAGAAGGTGGGAGGCTCAGCGTGTGCTGGGGCTGCTGGAGGCAGAGAGCACCCAGGCAACTGGGAAAAGCCCTGTCCAGGCAGGCAGGGAGAGCAGAGGGCGAATGAGCCAAGAGCTGCAAGGAAAAAAATGATGGCTTAGGGTACACCTTGCCTGGCTCTTTCAAAACACTAAAACGCAGCTTATTTAACCCACCGTTTCCAAACTGTCTGCTGGTGCTGCTTAATATGCGTCTGGAGTGCTGTTGGAAAGAAAAGTTTCATCAGGATGCTGTCTTATGACCACGTCATCTGGGTGCTGCTCCGAGTACGGACGTGGAGCATCTCTGCAAAGCCTCATGCTGTCTGCACGGTCACTGGTTATTCTACAGGTAATAACACGCATTGCAATCTGACATTTACCTCCAAACAGGTGAATGTTTGCCGTGAGCAAGGTAGGAGCTTATTTTGTTTACTGCTAATATACTTTAAATGTAATGCTATTATCTTTACTCTGCTGGCCGTGGTTTTCTCTTTGTGCCATTTTGCTTTACTTAGTTTCTAGCTTTGGTCTCTGATATGTACTTGTTACTCAACTTTGTAGTATTTATGTGCTTGTGTATTGTGTTACACATTTTCTTTCAGATCAGTCTGGGGTTATGCCTCTAAGACAGGCCCTCTCCTCCAGTGATCAGATTAGGCTTTCCCAGCATATAGGAAAACACACTAGTGCAACCCCCACTGTAAGATTTTATTTTATTTTATTTTATTTTATTTTATTTTATTTTATTTTATTTTATTTTATTTTATTTTATTTCATTTCATTTTATTTTATTTATTTATTTATTTATTTTTCTGACAAAGCTCCTACTCCCACCAGATTTATCCTGATTTTTTTCTGGACTCTGAAACCAGTCTTCCTAATGGACCTAATCTATAAATGCAGTGCACAACATCTACAAATACAATGTTCAAGTGTTGGCATCAGCCACTGTGCCGTACAACTTTCCAACTCCCCTAATGGTTCTTTCTTTTCTTTTCCCTCTGTCTTTGTATGAGACAAATGGGTGAGCCCAGATGCTTTCCGTTGTCCCAGTACAGCCCCTGGATGTGGATGAGTTGTTTTTCCCCTACGTACAGAACAAACGTAACAAGGTTTGTATGGGGTTTGAGCTATAACACCGTGTTTCCATGCTTGGTTTAGCTCCCCAGTCTGTTTTTCTTCCTGTCAAGACATTACCCCGCGTCGCTGTCATTGCTACCAAGTGGCACTTCGTTTGCAGTTAAGTGGCATCCTCGTTTCTGAAGATGGCACTTCGTTTTCTGCTCACGTGCTTGAAGTAACATCACCAGGGGCCTCCTCGTGCGCCCAGCTCCGGGGCTGTGGGCAGCTGGAGCTCATCTCTCGCTGTTCCCCAGTGCCCCAGACATGGTCCTGGGGGTCCTGGGGCAGGTGCACGGCCCCGAGCCCCCTGTTCAGCCTCCTAGGGGAATGTCTTCAGCCCAGCCCCAGGGCTTGCCAAAGGTGGACGTGCAGTGCGGCGTGCTAAGCTAAGCAGATGCTAATGATACTTCCCGTCTGAGGGCTGTGAAGTATTGTAATGATGCTTTAACACAGCTCAGCAATCAAACACTGGAGTGTAATGAAAACAGGGATACGTGTTTACCAGACTATAAAAGCATATATAGAACAGAATGAAAATGATTCTTCACTTAAGGGCGCGCACGTGTAAATACACGTACGTGTCACTTGACTGCTCCGTGCCACTTAAACCCATACACAAACCCCATCGCTGCAGCACGGCCGCCGCAGAGTGACAGCAACACAGCCGATGAGATTGGATCCACTTTCCAGATTAAGAGCCTGATCTTGCAAATAACCCCAGGCTGCTGAAATCCTGCAGCCACGTGGTGCCCTCTGAGCTGATACCCACGTCCTGCTGGGGATGTGATGCCACCTGTCCCGGGGCTCTGCTCTGCACCCCAAATCCATTGGGAAGGTGGAAGCACCCTGAGCCTGGGCTGCAGAGCCCGAGGAAAACACACCAAGCACCAGAGATGACAGATAGCAACAAGCAAGCAGCCCAGGAGGAAAAGAAGCCTGGCTCAGGACACTTAACCCAGAGCATCGCCTCTGCTGTTGAGTTGGTTTGGCTGGCTGCAGAGACGGCTTGGATGCTGCGAGCACTCCGAGCGTAGCTTGTGCATGGTAATTTCCTTCAAGAAAAAAAACGCCGTGAAGGGAATGAGAGTTGACATGACAGATTGTATCTGCTGTGCCTGTTGGCCCCAAAGGCAGTCGTTTGTGTTTTAAAATTCAGTAATTATGTATGTACACAAATGTTTCTAATGGGCCCCAAACAGTTAGCAGCACAGGCCGCCATCCCTGAGAGCTGCGCAGGAGGCGCGGGAAAGATTCAAATGAAATAAAGTGAGGTCCGTGGTTTCCTGGCATGGAAAGTGAGGTCCACCTGAGTGGAGAGAAAGCTCTGGGAGAGAAACCACAGGACCAGCAACAGCCACGGGTTTCCCGGTCATGACGAAGGCCACCTTGAGACGTCTGAGGGCAATGGAAGGGCAAGCAGGGGCTTTGCAAGTCTGGTTTCATGGCCTGTACACAACAAAAGCACTCAAGCCCGTCTTCCAGAAGCATATTTGCTCACATTGGCTGGAAGTTCCCCAACTTTCATGGGTCTGCAGCCTTCTCCTGAATGTGTCCCCCTCTGAAAGGTGCTGAGGGTGCTGGACTGACAGGCAAGAATATGCACGCTGCTCCTCCGGCCTGGTGT
This sequence comes from Netta rufina, assembly GCF_964035555.1. Lineage (NCBI taxonomy): Eukaryota > Metazoa > Chordata > Aves > Anseriformes > Anatidae > Netta > Netta rufina. Next base: position 34,257,468 of record NC_140130.1, on the reverse strand, counting down.
GACTGCTGGCTGTGCAGGACGCCTGGGCTGGCTCTTGTACTGCTTTTCCTTCCCTCTTCAGAGGCCAATTCCTCTCCTACCATCCAGCAGAGACCCTTGACCAGGCAGAAGGGGCCGTGGGGGCAGTGCCTGGTTAATGAAGCACCGCAACACCTTTGTTTCTCTGGCTGCCTGGTGCCCTGTTCTCACTTGTACAATTATTACAAAAATCAGACAGAGTGTTGCCTTGAGATATGATTTTCATAGTGGGATAGATTTTATTATACCAGCCGTACAATACCCACCATTATCATTTTGATTATATGCTCCTCTCATTTGCACTATTGGAACATTATCTGTGGTACATTCATTATTACTTTATAAGAAACTGAAACTACATCCTTAAGATGAATTGTAAGGAAGGATTTCTATTTCCTCAGATAGATACTTTGGCTGAGAACATTAAGTGGCAAACATTATTTGTAAAAGTTTATTTTATTTTATTTACGTAAACTCTAAAAGAAAGAAATAACATAGATATTTCTAACAGACAGGAAAGCCTGCGGCTAGTTGCAACAAATGACTGCAATTTAGAATTCATGTACTATTAAGAAGTTCTGATTAAATTGTAAGTTCCTTCAAAGGAAGGAAGTGGGATAAATGAAAGGCTGGCGTTGGCCCAGTGGGCTTGGATGGGCGCTCAGAGGGTGAGGGCTTAGTGGCAGCTCCCAGTCCCTGCTGCCCCTCGACCCAAGGTCTCTGAAGGTCAGGGATGTGATGGGAGAGGGCAGAAGGTCAGGAAGATATTTGCACTTAATAGTCTCTTGGTGGTGGGTTTTAAGAGGAGCTGTAATCACCTGTACAGCTGAAGAGAGTGCACCACAGAGTGCTACGTGCCCACGCTGAGACCTCCTTACACTGTGTGCCCACCAGCAGGCACAGCCTTTGCTGTGGGGAGCTTGCTCACACCTCCTCTTCATGCTGCCTCCACCCTGCAGGAGGTCTTCTCCTCCTCCTCCAGTACATGGGAATGAAAACCACCAGCTCACCCACCTCCCCGTGCAGGTCCATCACTGCTGCCACCACCAGTGGGACTCAGAGCTCGTGCCCAGGGAGCATTGTGCCCAGGGAGCTGTCTCAGCCAGCCCCAGCTGAGGATGGATTGGGCCATTCAAGGAACCCGTGACAATATGAAGCCCACTGAAAATGTAAAAAAAGGTACTCGATGGCTTCACTGGAAGAAATCACACTTTGCTCTGTAGCTAAGGGAACGTTTTCAGGTTGATTGCAAATCATAAATATTTTATGTACTGTAATTACTGGTTCTTAGGTATCATTTTCTAAATTATTATTATTTCTATTAAATGCACAGAAACTTGGGATGGAAGAGCGAGTTAATGCAGTAACACTTCATCACTGAAGATCTGGGTTTGTACAAGGTCATAAGTGGAACTGCCTTTTATTTCTTTCCACCTACTTGTATCTCAGACCACTGCAAAAAGGGGACCCAGTGCTCCCAGACTAAGCGGGACGGACACCGTGGGCTGGGTAAGGCAATGTGGCCAGCTTCTGCCTGCCTAGTGCCCAGCTCTGGCTGATATTTCCAGTCTGTAGAGAACCAAACTCATCTAGGCACGAAGGGCTTTTAAAAATAGCATTAGTCATCAGCTAATAGAAGCTAAAAACAAAAGTACCATAGGCCCATGTGAGTAAGGGCTGGAAGACCTGCTAGGGTTTTATGCTCACCTTTACTCCTCCCAGACGCGTCATCACTGTCTTTGGACAAAATGTGCAACCTTTCTCTTTCATCAGAGCCATCAGCTAAATGGATTCGGTAATTCCTATTTCACGGGGCTGTGCTAGGACGTGGCTAATGCTTGCAAACCACACTAGAATCTCTGTTAGGACACATCCTATGAAGCAGATTCATCTGAAAGCTACAAAAAGAGCAGGAGATGCTCAGTCCAGCAGGACAGGGACACATTGCCCCCAAGCTGAGCCTCCAGAGATGCCACCAAGGGACGAGCCACCTGGGAGTCTGGGGATCCTGGCTCCTGAGCTCCAGCAAACCCAGTCCTGACCCTCTAAGAGGCCACTTGTAGGCAGATCCCTAAACCTGAGATTTTTTCCCCATGCACCCCATGCTCACACCACAATATCCCATTACAGGCACTTGGTTAGAGCCTCTGGTGGTGAGTCAAGGGGTGCAGCTGTGGCAGCCCAAGGGGAGTTTGCTGCCTCCAAAGCATTGAATGGCATTATTATGGCAGCCACTCAAAACCTGGGCATTGCAGCAGGCCAAGGACCGTGCTGGTGGTGAGGTGAGTGGATTCAGCCCCAATCCTGGCCAGGAGCTTCTGGCTGGGCATTGCATTCCCTGCACTTTGCCGGTTTCTGGCTGACCCCTAGTGCTATCCGTGCGCACCTATCCTGCACGGCAATTATTACTTACAAGTTGGTAAACAGAAGGAAAATATTCAAACTAATCTGGAATAAGTCAGATATACTTTTTTTCACCTCTGGGGAGATTTTCAACTATAACAATGTAGCTTTGAGCTTCTGACAGATGCTAATGAATTGTTGTTTACATGTTTGATTTACTGCCTAAACAAAGATAAGACATGCTCTTGAAAACACATTGAATGCACAATCCAAACACATCCATTAAATCTGTCACAATAAACATGACAGCTTTCTTCTAACCTAACAACTGGCATGCCTCATTTACATATTAATGAGAAAACTGGGATCAGTCTGCACAAATTGCTTCTATCTTGCAAAGGGGAAGCACTGACTGACAGTGCAGCTCTCCGTGGTGTAAATACAACAAGTAAATACCTCTGCCATCTTAATGGATTTTATTTTTATTTGCCTGTTTGGTTCCACTCTTATTGATTAGTTGTCTCTCCTGAGCTGCTGTGACAGACTTTACAACTGCAGGGACAGGCACTGAGAGAGTTCCCAAAGCCTGCTGGGCACCGGAGGTGTCGGCTGGGCTTTGGGGTTGGCAGTCCCAGGGGCACAGGAGCTGGCCAGGCTGAGGGCTGGATCTACCTGGAGCACCTTTCCAGTCATTATTGTCTTTAAAATAGGCTGCGTTGTCCTTAAAACAGATCTGGAGGATAAGCCATTCTGCAGGTGGGAAATCAAAGCACAGAGGGGAAACTCTTCACAAATCCATCGCTTGTGTCCCATTTCCAGATGTGACTCGGGAGCTCAGTCCCTAGAGTTGCTTGGGTTCTCACTTCCATGAAGGATGTGCCAGAGTACATTTACATCCTGTCATTAGCATAACAGTGCTACCTAAATATGACTGAAACCTGAGTTTTAGGCATAAAGGTGACCTATAAATAAGTTTTCTGTGAACCTTGAAAACTCCAAAATCACATGGTGAGGGAATACGTTCCATCTAACATTTATTACGGTATACCCCGCAAACTGCAGAATACTAAAAACCCATATTGTGTATCTCTAACAATCTAAATGTTAGTTATTTGCCCTTGGCTGGATATCCAGGCTCTCTGTGTGCCAGTGGGGAAAGCCCAAAGCCCACAAGAGCAAACCGTGCCACCAGAAGTGCCAGGCTGGAGAGCACGGCTCTGCACCACCTGGGGAGGAGTCTCGGGAAGCCTCATGCAGCTTTCGGACAGCCAAGGGAGATAAGATGAATTGCACCTTAAATGTCACTGACTTTCAATCAGGTTTACACTCTGAAGTGCTTAAATTACCTTCTAGAATGACACTTAGTTTTCTAAATCACTGAGCTACTTTGGGAAAATCGATTCTGAGCATGTCTCGACACCGCTCTGCTCAGCTGCAGCACTCGAAGCCTCGTGCTGTGCAGGTGTGCTCGAGGAGACCCAGGCCCAGCTTCAGCAGAGGATGGATGCTTAAAGGAACGTAGGGACCCTTGAGACCAGATCTTTATACATTAGCATATCAAGGGATCATACCACTGCTGGACGTTGCACTGAACCCGATTTTTCTGCAGAGCCTTCGCAGCAGAGACACGGGAAGTTGCGTGCTCCAGGTCCAAGGGAATAATGCTGAGATAAAGCAGATGCAACCCTCAAATCCAGCCAAATCCTGACTAGATCAGGAAGAGTGATACAGATTTGGAATCCATTTTTTCAATAGAAGAAGCTTTCAGGCATTCAAATACAGCACTTCTGACCATTATGGGTCCATTATGGAGACGCTGGAGAGCTATTTGCAAAATTTTGATCTGCCTCTAGTTGTACTCTTAAGACATAGCTTGGGCTTTTGATTCAGGGAAGTTTCCTGTTGTAATAGTTTGCTCTAAAAGGCGATATGAATAACACGAGGAACAATCCAAACTGTTCCAAAGGACTCGGGGGAAATTAATGCACTCCTGTGCTTTTGTTTTTGAAGTTTAATTTTTTTTTTTTGTCTCGCTGAACTATTTCCTCCCTACAAAATTGTGCATGCTGCTTTATTCTTCCGAGGCCCACACAACCAAAAATTTCAGGAGGCTAATTTTATCCTGAAATGTGTAGTCCTATTTCTAGATTAAAAGGGGTGTGTTCAGCTACTCTTGGAGATAGATTTCTCCTTCTCCTCTCTGAGACTCCATCTGACTCATGTCCCCAAACGTTAGTGGTTTGCCCCTGAAGTAGTCTTTCATCTGTTTATGGCTGAACAGTTTGTGTGCTACTGGGGCATGGTGTAATAACTGAATTTGTATTAAATAATTAACATCAAATGAAACAGATTTTGCTGTAAATGTAATTCCAACCCAGCATTGCAGAACCACACTTCAATGAATTAACGCACCCTGGGAAACCCAGGCAACCTCCCCCAAAATGCAACAAAACCCCCGTCCCGTGGCTTTCTCTGATGGCAAAGATCACTGCCCAGATGTGGAGGCAGATCCCCCAGCCCCAAGCGGCGAGAGGCTCTGGGGAAGTCAGCCGGGTGTCTGGTAGAATAAGCTACTGCTCAACCATGCTGAGCACAATTAGTTGCACACAACATACAAGCAATGAGCTGATTTCATTTTGCTGTCAATCAGCAAGGAAAAAGGGCCAGCATAACGCAGATACGAGCTTCCCTTCAATCTGAGAAGAGCTTTTGGGGAAATATTGTAAATGTCATAATACAATATGTTAAATATAGTAGTTAAAATACTGTTCTGCAGCCAAATTTGCTTCTTAGACGCATACATAACTCCCACTGGCAGGAACAGGAATCGTGCAGGGTAGCCCCACATGAAGAAAATCTGTCCCGGGGAGGGAAGATGGGCTGATCAGTGTGTGCTGTGTCTGCCCTCTGAGCTGAGGGTCACGAAGGACTGCTGGATATAACCGTATTCAGGACAACTTTGGTGGCTAATGAGAAACAATTCTGGAAGAGATTTCTAATCTCGTGCTCCAGGACACTGGACCAAATCCTGGGTCAAAGCTGGTATTCCTGCTTGTCTGTACTAATGAACCATGGACTAAGTAAGCACAGGAGTGAAGCCAAGAAGACCCCAGTCCTAATCCTGATTTTAACACCGCCTGCTTGTGGTTGCATGCAGATGACTTAAAGCTGCTTATCCCGCACCGTGTAAAACCTTAAACATAATTGTACTGATAAGGGCAGCAGCTGTGGAGAGGCTGAACACAAGGACTGTGCTTCCCATGTTCGCTGGTGGCTCTTCCCCGTCTAAAATTACAACAGCTGCACAGGCAGAGATTTGCTTTAACTAACGGGGCCGCTAACCAGCGAGCACTTACACGGCGAGGCTGTCCCCGTCTCCAGCACCACAAACTGTTCCCAATCAGTCAAAGCCTAACAGATGGATGAGACTGACAAACAGGGCAAAGCTTTGCTGAGGAGGTAGTTAATAAATACAAATAGATAAATATTGGTTTGCGGGTAGGGATGGTTCCAGGTGGTAGCTTACTCTTGGTGATTACAGACAGGCGAGGTTTTTGTAAGGAAGATGAGGACAGCGAGGAAGCATATGTCTGCTGGTCCTGTGACACCAGGATCACCTGGCAGAAGATGGCTTAAATAAAACATTGTGACACCAAATGTGCCATCACAGATACTTTTCAGTCATGATGTCTGCTCCCTATAAATATCCCAATGCATGCTAAGGGAAAAAGATGATATATTCTTCATATTTGATTGTATTTTTCATGTGACCAGTAGGAAGATACATAGAGTAGAAGAGCACAGAAATTAAAGAACATGGAGTAATCAGCATGTGTGGATGTTGAAGGAAGAAAGAGCCCCTCCGCTACAGGAGGTTCGAGTCATTACAGCTCAATGTGGAATACCCAGATGGGAGTCACAAGTGGGTGAAAACCACCAAGAAACTGATCTAAAAGGTGAAGAAAGGCAGAATCCATCCTTTGGGGCCTTTCCTATGTAAATCTGTATAAATCCTTTAAAATCCATTACTTTTTTTAACATTGGCACATCCAAGGCAAATGAGTTCCACAGTGTAAGTAGGCTTTATGTGAAAAAGTGGTTCCTGTTGTTTGCTTCACCTACTGCTCAAAAGGTTCATTTGGCATTCTCTTATTCTTAAATTGAGCAACACATAATCATTCCCATTACACCTCCTCCATGCCACTCAGGCTATTACAGATCTTTATTGTATTCCCCCTTCAGTCACCTCATTTTCTGAGCTGAAGGGGATGGAGCAGAACTGCAAGCAGTATTCGAGAGGAGAGCACCACGACGTTATACAGCGGTGAAACGATGTTGTATGCTTTGGTGGTATTTTGTGGCAGTCTAAGGATACCAATGGAACAAAGTTCAGAGACAGGCAGAATGCCTTTTATTACACCAACTTGCATAGCTGGAAAAATTAAATGAGCTTTCAGGCACACATGCCTATAATATTCTTATTGCCTTTTTGGCTGCCTATGAGTTCTGACTGATGTTCCTTCAAACTATCAGCAGTGGCTCTCAGATCTCTCTTCTAAGTGGTAATAGCTGAAGAAGAGCTCATCAGTGAGTACACAGAGTGAAGGCTGTTTTTTTTTTTTTTTCCCTTTGAGCAGATCAGAACTGAATTTGATCTGCTGTTTTACCGCGGAGTCATTGCACATTGTGGGACCCTCCGCAGACGGCTTTGCATTTGACTCTTGCGTCATTTTATATCGCATTTTCACTATTTATCTGTTTTCCAGAGGAGATCTGTAAAAAGGGGTGAATAAAGCGCAGGGGTCAAATTAGTATATGCCCTTCTTCTGAACCAGCGCACAGGTATTGATGGTTCAGCAGCTATTCAGAATGAACAATCACTCCACCAGAAGGGTTCTTACAGAGGCATCGGCAGCTCTGTAAAATTGCAGTTCCTGCGTCCTTTTCTCATGCTGGGTGCCGATCATTAAAGCTTCCAGCTGAGCAGCTGTCATTTTGGGCTTACCTCGCCTGTAGGATCCCAGTTGGGAAAGCCTTGTTAAACTCTCATATTGCAAAGCAATCAAACGCGTTTGTTTGTTTGTTTGTTTGTTTGTTTGTGATGATTTATGCTGTGATTAGGCATTTGATATTACATTGGTTAGGGGAAGGTGCAAGCAATCTCTTGAAACAGTGCCAGCACTAAGTCAATATTTCATTAAGACTCATTTATGAGAGAGCAGCCCAAGTCCTACAGTAAGGTCTCTACACTTTTTATAGGCATGCCTTTGAGTGAGACACCTTGGTGTGTTTTTTTTTTTTAAATATACTTAGGTATATGCATAGTTTTAACTATTACAATCCCTAATGAAGGAAGAGTTATAATAATAAAAAGATATCTTTTATGAACAAAATTTATTCTACTTCCCAGTAAAAATATGCATGCAAATATGTGAGCGTGAAGACATTGCTACTAATATATCTGCATGGGTGTACAGGCAAAGTGGGAAAGTTTGAAAGAAACTGGGCAAGATGAAGCCTGCAGTTTGTGGCAGGGTTTTTACATGCAGTATTTTTGGTGAGGGTGTTCGTTTCCTCCCCACTTCTCCCTTATGCTCTCTGTTCTTCATGCCATGCGTGGCCAACCCATGCTGTTATTGCCCCACGCTAGCTGGGCTGGGGCAGCACTGGGGTGGTTCAAAACCATTTTTTGCCCCCATAGTTAATTTTCTCAGACCAGGTAGCACCATTGTGCATCCTATGAGTAAGGACAAGGGCACTGTCAGCCAGGTGAGGAGGCACCCACAAGACAAGGAGGCTGTACGGGATGGGAGGGGATTGCACGGGGAGGTCAACATGCTCAGCGAGATGCTGCCAAAATATGTATTTCCTTTCTACAAACCTTTTTTGAAGAAAAGCCTTACGCCGGAGACTGTAATTAATAAGGGAACTATTTATACAGCGTCACAAAATTTACCCGTCACTTTATAAACACAGATGATCCATGTTCCCTGTCCCAAAGCACTTAGAGCCTAAAAAAGGCAAGAGACAGAGAGTGGTTTGGATGAGGGAGAGCGCAGGGATTATTAATGAGGAGGATGGGGATGGGCTGCAGTGGGGGCTTTGTGAGATGTGGAAGTGCCACAGCGGAAACCTGGGTTTCTCTAAGACAAGGATGGAAAAAAAGATGAAGATTAAGGCAAAAGTGAAGAACAAAAAGAGTGAAGAAAAAAAAAGAAAAGTGAAGAAAGTGAAAAGAAAAGGCGAGGAGTCACTGCAGCAAAGGGTGAATGAATGCGCGGTCGAGAGAGGAGAAGTGGGAAGGCAAGGCGTCAGAACCAAGAGGAAGCCAGATAAAGGAAAGGAAGTTCAGGCAGCGAGAGTTAAGAACTTTGCCATTGATTTTGGAGACCAAGGAGAAAAATAAGTAAGAATGATAGAGAAATGAGTGGGATTAAGGGGAAGTGCTTGAAGATAAGCAAGGCAAGAAGGTAGAAAGCAAAAGACAAAGAAGGGCAGGCGGTACGGAAGAATTAATGAAGGAGGTCGGGTAACCGGAGGGGACAGTGATGCAAGCAAGTAACCCGACCTGATTCTGAAGTGGTAATATTTCTCCACAGGTGGGAAAAAAAGAGTGCTTGAAAATAGCAGGGTGATAAAACCAACGAGTTGCAACTGCCCCCATCCCTTCGCCACCTGGTTGAACCCCTTTGCCTTGCCTGGGAACAGCACCAACCTGGCTGGGGCTGCAGCAAACACTGGGGCAATGCTGCAGTGACACTGCCTGCAATTGGTACCTTAGCCAAGAAACGAAGCATTCAGGCAATTCAAGTATACAGCGGTGTCCAATATTCCCTCTGAAAAAGAAAGCCCATGTATGTCTGAGTTTTGAAGTAGTAAAATGCCACAGTATTTTTAGTCTTTGTTTGATCAAAGGAAAATGAACCAGATAGACAAGTAAAAAATTACCCAGGAGCTGAAGTCACTGCTGATGTCTTTTATTGTGCTATCATACAAATAGGAAGGATGTTCTTTTCATCTGACATAATGAAAAATGTATACCCTTTTCAAACTCCCTGGTATTAATTCTGAAGTTAGCCCAAAAAAAAAAAAACCCTAGACGTTACCTAGAACTTGACGACTTCTGATTAATTTAATAGGAAAAATCTCTTGATATCGAATACCAGCTACTGTTCAGGAGAAGGTGAAGAGAATATGAATTTTATTTTAAGCCCATCTATTATGTACAAGTAATGATAAGGAGCAATTTTCAGATTTTTTTCATACTAACATTTATTGTTCATAATAGATTAATGGGGTTGGAAATGTTCTTATAAGAGGTGGGGACTGCTCACGCCTGATGATGTGCAGCTCAGAGCTATCCAGCCCTGTCCCAACCACGGTTTAGGGATGTTACTGCATCCACAAGGAATTCCCAAATAAATGGGAACTGGGGTTTGTGGCTAGGCCACTGGGAGGTGTGTGATGGAAATGCTGCTGGGAGTGCTGGGAAACTCTTCCCACTCAGTGCACATCAAGGAGCTTGTGCTTGCTGTATTACAGCCACAAATGCTAGAGGTAATGCATTTACAATTCATATTTGGTAATTAGTTTGGTGGTAGACCACACGTTTTTACTTTTGAATGTGGTCAGATATACGTAATCCACAGGCTGAATGCTTTTGCTGCAGTTTGTAGGTAATTGCATTCATAATTTCATATCCAAGAGAACAATGGAAGTAGCATTGGAAAACTTAATACGACCATCCCATGGTTTAAAAAATGTCATTGTGAGCAAGAGATGGTGAGCAAGTGGCCATTTCACCGTGGAGCCAGACACACTCAAAAACTACCAGGACTTTGTAAAAGAGTCTGAAAAAGTTAACAGGATTGATTTTTGTTTGTTTGTTTCCAAAGTCTGATTTAAGGAAAGACCATCAAATGATAAAATACTATGAGCAGTGAGAAGAAAGTCTCCTGAAAAGAGTGAGCATACTGTATAAAGAAGATTTTGTTTACATGCACTGTAGAAGTGTCCAGCTCATCATCCCTTTAGAGCAATGTTAAACCCTGGATCAGGAAAGGCAACCCCACATCCTAAAGGGCTTTCCTGACGGTGGACACTTTCCTGAACTGGGGCCATAAGGTTAGCCTTTCATTTACACGTATAGCTCAGAACGGGCTGAATTGGTTCCCTTTGACCTTTTCTTTCCATGCTCATCCTGCCTGCCTGACCCCAACCCTCAGCCCCGAGCCTGCAGCTTGTTCCAGAAGCACGGGGCTGCAGAGGTGAGAAAATTGGGTCCAGAAAGGCTGGAAACCACCAGCCCAATGGAAATGTGGGCACCAAAATGCCTCCAGATCCTGCAGGCAGCACCGGGGGAAGCAGCCCATGTCGGTCCCAGGGCACCGCCAGTGTGGTGAATGTCCACCGGTGTAAATGGTTGGAAATGTCAAACCCAGAACCTCATTGAAGAGGGGGTTCCTGGTTTTGAAATCTCTCTGGTACCGGTTCAGTTGTGTTTTTTAATCACAAACCAAAGCAGGCTTTGCCCTGGAAATTGCTTTGTGCTCAGAGAAATAGGAATTAGTACATCAGAGCCCAAGATGAAAGGACGCATTCCCTTTCTTGCAGAGGGGCCTTGCAAGCAAATCAGGTGTTTATTGTTCCATGCACTTTCATGGTAGGAATCCAATCTTTCAATTAGGAAGATGAAGCAATTGATATTCTCAAGTTTGCATTTGGTTTGTCGGCTGGGATATTTAAAATATTTTTCTTCTCTGTACTCGGCATTGCTTAGAGGCAAAAGGAGAAAAATGTGTGGAAGCTGCTATGAAATACTCCTGTACTGAGCCTGGACTTACAGGTTTTGGAAGTTTTTTTGCCCAGCCTGTGAAGTATTAGCCACGTTTTATATGGCTCTATCATGTCTGCACTTTTTTTTTTTTTTTTTTTTTTTTTGCATAAGAATAAGATGAAGATCTCCTTGGTGACCACGGCGCCTTTATTAATCCTCCCAGTGCGGTTACTATTCAAATTCAGGCCAGTTTTATGTCCCGACTTTATGTCCTCCCTGCGGGAAGGTGTGCACAGCATCGCTGCTGCTCGCAGCTGCCGGGTGAAGAAGTGCTTCCCGACGCCTTTCCACCAGCTGTTCCCCATGGATTCAGTGCTTCCAGAAACAGCTCAGGGCCTCACAGCAAAAAAATGTCATTTTCCTATCCGGGGCTGGAATCAGACCTCCCTGGCTGTAGGACACATGCAGTGCAGGAACGATCTGGCTCAAAACCCCTCCAAAGGGTGCACGAGTGTGGTTTGTAGCCAGCCCCGGGCTTTGCCCATGGCTCTAAGGGCAATATCTCTGCTGGCACATGTATTTATGTACACCCCTTGCTCTCTTCCACACTTGAGCTACCCTGTGTGTGCTCTCTTTAGATGAAGGTGGAGGCACGGACCCACGTGTGGCAGGTCACACAGCATGGTGAAGGTTTTCCCATCAGGGTCTCTCTTGGTGTTTCCCACTGTCCTGGCCTAGCCACCCACAGCAGAGATGGGCTAAAGGCCCTCCTGCCTCCCTGCCCTGCTCCGAGCCCCCAGGGCACGACATTTCCTATCTCAAAGAGGGGAAGGTTTTGTTTTTCTAACACTTTTTTGCATAGTAATAATCCCCGCCGCTTTGCAGGATACTTGTCGTAAAAGACTTCTGGGATGGATTAAACTCCTTGGCACCTCCTCGGTGATTAATCAATCTCAATAGGCATTTATTGCTTTGTTCACTGCAGCGCAGGAGAGATTATCCCTTAAATATACTTGACTCTTTTGGTACCATTCAATTACACCAAAAAGAGCCCCAACACATATACAATTATTTTGAACTACTTCTCCAGCAAGGAGCAATTGATCTTTGAGAGTCTCTTCCTCTTCTTGTTATGCTGATTAATAGCCTTGGAGTTAGTCCCTGAGAGGAAAACATTTCCAAAAATAGATGACAGTTTCCATCTTCATATTTTAATCCCTCGAGGGCCCTTAACATCCATAACGAAGCCTTGAGGAACTTTCCCATTTCTCCCCATCTTGTTTAACCTCACCAGAGGCAGGGCACGGAGACGCAGATGGCTTCTGCCAAACACAGGGAGCAATTCCCCAAAAAAGCCTGGGGGAGCTGGGGACATGGGACATCCCACAGCTAGAAGCCAGGGAGATCTCTCCCCCCATCCTGGGACAGCAGAAGGCATTTGTCTGTGTGAGCTTGATTTTTAATGCTGCTGAATTGCTGTGTTTCTCCCACTAGGAGAGAAAGAAATTGAGTGGTGCACAGCAGCTTGCACCGGTGTGACCCATCAGAGGTGCTTCAAGGCACCCTTAGAGGGTTTGTGTGGGGAAAATATCAGTCATTTTGCAAGTTCCCTTTCTCTGCTCCCTATCAGGCTCTCAAAAATCTGATTTTCTAAACTACCGTTGGTTTGGATTTGGGGGATTTTGGTTCACCCCTGACTCTTTGCTTGCTCCTGAAGCTGGCCACCCAGCACCGCATCACCAACACGAGGGGCCCTGAAAAAAGAAGGGGGGCAGGTGGGAGGAACATTTTCCTCCAGGAGAGGAACTATGACCATAAAAACTGCCATGTTGGTGTAAATTCCTGGGCAGCTCGGGATAGAAATCCCGGCAGCAGAGCAGTTTGGTGGTGGTGAGGGGAAGAGCAATGGGATGAGTGGGAGAACGCAGCTGGGGTTGCTCAGCTTGTTGCTGCAGACAAGCCCCTGCCATTTCCTACTTTTAACCACGAGCCCCGTATCTAATTGCACATTTATAGCCGCTCTCGTGGCAGGCAGATGAGTCTGTTATTCATTTCGGAATTGCGTATTGTAGTTACTCTTATCCTGGGATATTTTTTTAATAATATCCCATAACAAATGAAAATAGCCAGAAGAAGGAGATGGTTGTAAATCTCAGGCCTTCCCATTAGCTTGGAACAAACAAAATCTACTGTATCAGCAAAGCAACGCTGCAAAACCTGGAGAATTGCCCCACAACAGGAAACACACGGGCGGATCAGTGCCTCCAAGCAGCCAGGCTTGTTCAGAGAGTCGAGGCCAGAGGATTTGTCTCCGGTACAGCACAGAGGCTGTTTCACCACTTCAGTGAAACACGTAGCAGAGAGCAGTGACCTGCTCCACGCCTGCATGTAAGCACGGTCCTGCATCCTCCCTGCCCCAGCCCTCCCAGGTGGCCCCCACAGCAAAGGGGATTGGGGCCAGATGAGCTCCCTGAGCTGGGATTTCCTCCAGGAATCATCTTCTTGGGTGCAAACTGTGGCAAACCTGTGGTGCCCGTGGAGCCCTTTGCACTGGCCACCCGAGGTCCCGGGGCAGTGTAGGGCACCTTGTGATCCCTGCATGCAAAGCCCAGGGCTGCGCGAGCGCTGCTGCACATTTTCCCTTTAAAGGAAGAACACGGTATCAGTTTGCAAACAAAATAATGATCTTTTGTTACTTTTCAGGAAATGATTTTTAATATACTTTATTGAAGCGAGGGAAAAACAATTTAATTGTGAGAGCTGCTATGAACCATATTTAACCTCCAAAGTACTAAACGGAGTGTTTTCGGATAAGTTATGGTTTTTAATCTAAGTTAAACCATTATGTACGTAAACACTATGTTTTTGCTATTCTAATAACTGCCAGCTTGGACTTATCAATTCTTTTTTTATCATCTTTTTTGTCTCCCAAGACAGACTGCTCCATTTGAACTTTAAGCAATATTTTATGTTTTATTCTTCTTCATTTCTTTTCTGTAATGTGCAGTGCAATACTGTATTCTTAAATCTGAGTATGATTTCCCTCATCTGTAACTGACTGGCTTTTCTAGGAGTTCTGAAATGTCTGGATAAAATCCCTGCTTTTGAGAAGCGCAAGCAAAGCATTCGTATTTCATCTGTCCTGGATGGCATCCAGTGGTCTGTTATTAGTTCAACACTCTGATTAATATTTTACGTATACTTTACCAGCACTTGAAATGAAGTTTCTTTCCTGCGAAGATTAATTACTGAATGAATGGTATCAAAACCATATTATTCTCATAATTCATTTGCAGAGATAATCTTGGTAAAACATAGCATGCGCAGCAAGTTAATTATGTGACAGCAATGGAGATGGTTTAAGATTTACACCAAATTCCCTCCCCTTGAATAACTGCCCCCAGGCAGCAACAAAACACTGTACAATAACAATTTCATGTGCGGGAGAAACAATAAATATTTGTGAGCAGGAATTCTTGACTTTTTAGCTTATCTGTGCGTAAACATCCCATCTTTCCCCCCTCTTTCCCAACACTTTATTTATCAATCGTGCCCTTCATGCACAGCCCCAGCAATGCTTTACAATCATTAATTAATCAAAGTTTCTCAACAGTAGGTCGGGGCTGAGCGCCCTGGCTGCAGCTGGGGCCGGCCGGGCACGGCAGCGGGGTCGGGACAGCAAAGGAAAGGGCAAGGAGGAGCCCAGCACCCCGGGGAGCGGTGCTGAGCTCAGGAGCCTCACCCAGCACACGGCTCACGGCCGGGTCATCGCCACACGGAGGATATTAATAACTCCTGTTTGTTCCCACGTCCGGCAATCTTTTGTTATTAAACAACTACATCAGAATTGCATGCTCTGTGCCCGGCAAACAATAACGCTGAGACACTGTAACGTGGTAATAACTTCAACAAAACTTTTTTTTTTTTTTTTTCTGGAGCGTTTCCTCCACCTCTCCAGAGGAATGTTTTCCTTCTCACATTAACCACTTTTCAAAACACTTTGCACATGCATGCCAGGTGCAAAGATACTGTCCGGTCCCCATCCTGCAGCAGCAGCTACTGGCTATTGCCCAGTAAATGACACAGAGCTCAGGTTTGGCAATACATGATTCAAGGGAACTAATGGAGCTGTTAGTTCTTCATTTTTATTTTTAGTGCTTTTTCTCATTAATTCTCAATATTGTTTGCCAAGGCTTTTAGCAACTGTGACTGCACAGTCCTATAAGCCTTCGGGCCACTGGTGATGTCCTCCAGGGCTCCTGAGCAAGGGGCTGCTCCTGGCGATTGCTTGCTCTGAGCTGAAAGGGTTTTTAGTAAGCAAGGGTAATAGGAGGTGTCCCCTAAAAAGTGTTATCAATACAGGAATTCATCTCTGGGACACGACCAGTAAACAGTGATGAAAAGAGACTCTCTTCAGAACTAAATCCATCAGCTTCTAACATCCCCAGCAGGCTGTAGCCCAGTGACAGAGTCGACGGGAAGAGAAATCAGTGCTGCAGTCATATTTCTGCTCTGTAAGGCAAACAGCCCTCGTCTTACACAGCCTTTTTCCACTGCGAGCCTGCTTATGACGACGGTTTCCACCAACACGGGCCGCGTGCCGGCAGGCTCCCTGCCTCTCGCTTGCAGATAAGGATTGAGCTGGCACCTGGGTGGAATTAAACGCTTCCCCTGCATCTCCCAGGAGGGCACCCGGGGCCCCGCCAGCAATGCTTGGCCCCAAGTACAGGTTTTGGGGTTTATGAAAGAGAGGATTTGGTCGGGAGGCTGGCTGCACTCCCCAGCAGTGCCAGCCCTGAGCATGTGGGAGCCTCGCAGAATTTTGGGGCCCTGTGCCCTGGCTGGAGGAGCTGTGGGGCTCCCCCCTGTGGGTCTCCCTCACCCCGTGAGCCTGTCCCCAGGTGAGCCGCATGTGTCCAGCACACACATGCCCCAGGCACATGATTGCTGCCCCCCAGGCTTCACCGAAGTAAACTCCTTATGTATTGCTCGTCACTCCCGCTGTCAGATGTGCTCGCAGGGTAGCATATTCACATTTTTCCCTGCCTGACCCTCAACATCTCAATTTTCTGTCTGCCTTTGAAATCTTGGCTAATTAGGAGGCTACATGTTCCCTGTGAGACTGGCCTTTTGTGCAGAGTTTGTAATTAGAGTGACTGCGCAGTGCTCTATTAATTGCAAGAATTGTGATTTTTAGATTAATGAGTTAATTGCTAATATCTGCATACGATGTTCCCTCAAGATGTATTACATTACAGTAAATAAACCTTGTGTCTGGAATGGCAGGCATTAAAGGAAACTGCCGTGATTAGTGTGAATACTTTAGATAGCTAAAATAATATTTACTCAAAACACAATGTGTGTAACACTGGATTTTAAAGCCTCTCCTTTCTCTCAGCCCCCCACAATAGATAACATTTCTATTTGCTCAAAAGACTTCAATATCTCACGGAAAGGAGCTGCCAGGATGCTGCTCACAGCACCAGCAGCCCTCCATCCACCTCCCCAACTACACCTCGGGTCTCATTTGTTCTTTATCCCACGTCCTGCACTTGTTTTCCTTCCTTCCCCCGAGTGATGCAGCAGCAACCTGCGGCTGCCTCGCTCCCACCCATGCCTGCAGAAGCTGCTGGAGGCACTTCCCCGTGCTCAAACCCCTAGGCTGCCCCTGCTTAGCTGCTGCGGAGAAACTCTGCTGGAAATGTAACAGCCAGAGCTAGCCAAGGCCTCGGTAACAGCTGAGTGATTTTCATCAGACAAGGAGCTGCTCGCTGAAAAGTGTAATTTGGGGACAGCTGAAACTATTTGCAAATTCATCATGATTTCAGGAAGTAGTCTCGTGTAGGGAAAAAAAAAATTCAAAATGAAAAAGTTTCAGAGGTTTGCAGCTTGGTAGTTTTTAGATTAAATGTCTCTTTTTGGTTTGGAAATGAAATTTGATTTAGACATTCATCTAAATTAAACAAAAACCTGCTGAGAATGAACACAAATGCTGCTCTGCACAACACAAAACCTTCTGGGCTGGCCCAGAACAGTTCTTTCCTTTGTGTGCTCTTTGTTTATTTGTTTAAACAAAACCTCGGCCCTATCAGAAACAATAACCCTCTATTTTAGTTTAGTCTGTGGCCTGAGTTGTTCACATGCCTCCTGCTCCATAAGGCACAGAAATAGAGGGAGGAGGGGTTAATCCTAGCAGTAAGTTCTGCTCAGCCCAGTATCAGCATCCAATATATTGATGCTTAGAGAAAAATTGTGCCTGGAAATGTGTCCTCATGCTGCTCCGGCCCCAGGTATCAGCAGACCCAGGTGCCACCCATGTTTTTTTTCGTTTGTTTGTTTTTGTTTTTGTTTTGTTGTTGTTTGTTTGGTTGGTTTTTGTTTGTTTGTTTTTTTGTTTTGTTTTTTCATTGCTGTGAAACACCAGGACTGGATGTGCAAGGAGAGGAAGAGGTGGGGTGCCGGAGCCACCAGTGCTGGGTTGCCACTGGTGAGGGATCCAACAGGACTGATGCTCAGTAGCTCCCCCGACAAGACTCACTTCTGACGTAGCCCATATAGCTTTGGGCACCTGATTGTTAAAAAAGTGCTACTGAGAAAACAGCAGAAAATGGTAACAATCAAAAAATCCTCTTTGCACGTCAAAGTATTTTAGATCTTGAGCCTGGTGAACCAATATTTCAGAATGCTTTCCTGAGAAAGAAAAACAAACAAACGAACAAACACCACCAACAAAAACAAACAAGCAACAACAACAACAAAAACAAACACCTTGTTGACCAAAAAGAATGGAGCAGGCAAAAAAAAGAACAGCAAGGGAGGAGCAGTTGATTGGCACCCAACCTCCCGTAGCTGCTCTCTCCGTTGTGGCAGCCCCTCCGTGCTCCTTGCCACCCTGCTGAAGTTTTGGCTCACCAGGGGTGGGATGCTGGACATGAGCAGGGGGAGAAGCTTGCTCTTTCTTCCCTAACATTGTGTGCTCACTGAGATTTAGAAGTGTACCATGGCTCCCCCAAAAACCTTTCCAAGGTGCGCATCCAAGGGAGCAGCACCACTTAGGAGAGCAGAAGGGCGAGCAAGCCGCTGGCTGCTGGGGCAGCAGTGGGGCTGAGCTGGCTCCGTTTGCCTGCCACCACTGAGAACAAGGATCAGAAATGTTTCTCACTGAGCCTCCCAGAAACTGTGGCAGAAGAGCATATGCATAAAAATTCAGGGACCGGCAGGCCAGTGGCATCATGTGCTGAAATGTGCCAAAATGAACAGGAACACCCGATCGGCTCCGGGCCGGGGGGTGCGGAGAGCTTCCCGAGACCTGAGGTCCTGGGCGCCAGGATTTCCTGGGGATTCAGCGGCAGAGGCTGAAGACATTTCTCTGCCTGCCCTTTTCTGAAGTCTAATCAGGAAATAGGAACAGAAGAGAGCAGATTTCTGTGCCTTTTATCTTTCTCTTTAAAGGACTGGATTCCTGCAGCTTATTTATTGCAGACAAAAAAGTAAAAACACTTACTTAGAAACCAAGGCCCAGTCATCCCTGGAAAGGGCTGGTGCTTTCAAGCCATCTTTCCTAAAGCAGCAAAAATTTGTGTGAGGACACAGTTCAACTGCTGAAAGAAATGCATACACCAGTGCAGCTTGTTCCAATTCGGAAAGTAAAATAAGCAAGATGGTACGGGGCGTGTTTACACCGGTATAATTATATCACAGTAGGACTTTGAGTGTGTAACTGTTTTGGTTTAAAAAAAGAAATTAAAAAAATCCTCTCTCTAGCTGTCGGTAGCTTCCTAATTAGCATAAAAGAAAAGACCTGTGCTCTGGTGGATGGGATGCTGGTGGGACCCAGCTCCTCCATGGTGCACGGTGTGACTGCACGTGAGCCCCTCCTCTCCCTCTGCCCCATTGCTTTTGACTCTGAGGTGCTCTCCCTGAGGGCAACCTAAAGATGAGCCTGGAATTGCTGTCAGGGCCAGATCTGGTCCACCTCACCCAACCTCTTGTCTTCAGAAGGTCAAATGGGCATTTCAGGACAAACTGAGCAACCACAAATATGCTCCTTGCTTCCAATGCCCAGCAGGAGCAGGATGCTCTGACCCCAGACCGTACCTAGATGCTCACATGCAGTCATTGCTAACAGACCTGTGGTCCATGGATGTATTGCAGCCCTGCTTAACCCACAATATAATTTGGCTCTACAGAATTTTGGCAGCAGTATGCTGCACGATTTAATTTTGTACTACAAGAAAAGTCTCTTGGTTTGAAAACCTGCTGCCTAATCATGATTCAATACATTTCTGTGTGATAAGAATTAGGAAGTGCTTGCTCCCTGTTCCTTTTCCCACAGCCTTCAGGACTTTATAGACATCTGTCATACCCTCTTTGGCCAGCTCTTTTCCAGCCAGATCTCAGATGATGCCCGAGGCACGGTGGCAATTCAAAGAGCGAGTGACAGCCAGAATCAGGTAGCCGTGGGTGAGGTCCAGCATGGCAATACAGCTCAAATAACATGGCAATACAGCCCAAGGAGTACAAGGAGTACGAGTGTACACGTTGCACTTTATCTGTCCGAAATGGCTATTACTGGTGTCCCATTAAACGTCAAACGGCTTGGGAGCCTTGGCTCATCCTTTTATTTTCTTGAAAAACTCTTTCCTATTGACATTATAATGTTAAATCTCTCAATAACTGGCTTACAAGACAACAAAAAATGCAGAACTAGAGCTTGTGTGCTGTAGTATTCCCCATTAAGATATTAAAGCGTGCTGAAAGCATGGGCAATTGAAGTAGGGCGGCATTTATGGAAGGTGAACTTTGAGGAAGAACGGTAGATAAAGGGGAGGGAGCAGGAAGGGCTCCATGTATCTTTATCTAATAACTATTTGTTTAGAAACACCTGGCACATACATCAAATTAGTGCATCCAAATGCCCTTCAAACTTTAAACCAGACAGATTGATTCAAGAACCTTTCATTAAACTTTCCAGGAAAGATTAAACATCAGCCATGTGTTATATCAGCAGCACAATTCTGCTCACGCAGCGATGACATTAAGATGTTTTATAGAAGGGGTATACAAATGTGCACGTGTTCAGCAAGGCTTTTCTCCAGCCTTGTAATTCCTTGCTTAAGAATAAAAAGCGAATAAAATGGAAAAAAAATACCCCAGCAGTTCTGCATAATGATTTCACACACATGCAGGGAGAAGAACAAAACAAAACAAAACAAAACAAAACACCCGCATTATCAAAAGAGAATTTTATTGTATGTTTGCATCCTTTTGCTCATGTTTGCAAAGGGAAATGGATTTGAGAATTTCCTACGAAGCTGAATTCAGCATCTGTAGTAGGGCAGAGGTAATACGTATCCCCTCTTTCTAATCATTGATTCAATTCAAGAGTTCTCAGCATGTAACTCCTTTTCTTTCTTAATGGGAATAAATTTGCCAAGAAGGGATAACACCAACATATTATGAAGCATATCAGCCAGCCCCAAAATTTGTGCAACTTGGTGAAAATAAGTCAAAATCTATATTTAATCTAATGTGAGGGAAATACAATACGGAGAGCATAGCTACTCTCGAAAACCACTGTCACTGTTACGATCAATGCGTGACTGAATTAAATGGTTTTATATATTGTATTGGAGCATCCCGCGCGTTTTGTGGGTCTCACAACAGCCTTGAGGCTGTGGCTGGTGGTGAAGGAGGACGGATGTGCTCGGAGCGTGCCTGGTGTTTAACGGGGGAATCTTGAGCACCCCCAGCAGACCCGGCAAAATGCAACACCGTGGTTCTGAGGGTGAAATCCAGCATGGTAACCCCGGTGGCACCACACGTTGAAATGGTGATATATTAACACAAGGCCAGACAAATGCTTTGAAGGTGGAGCAAGCCAACAGTGCCATAAAACCAGCCCTGGCATCACTGACCCCGTTGATCCTGCCCACGCGCACAAGCACGTGTCCTCTGCTCCGAATGCAGCACGGCCAGGCTGGGGAACAGATCCAGCAGAAAATAAGCTCTTTTTTTTTTTTTCTTTTTTTTTCTTTTCCCCCCCGGGATTAGTGTTCAGCTGGATCCATTCCCCGATCCACTTCACCTTGCAGCTGCACAAATGCTGGTGCTGGCAGAAGGAGCGGCCACGCAGGCCCGGAGGAGGCAACCGCTTCTTGATGCACTCGCAGCAGACCCAGCTCCAGAGCACCCGCTATGTTTTAATAGGGTTGGTTTTGTTTCAAAATTAAAAAAAAAATAATAAAATAAAATAAAAAATAAATAGAGAAAGAGCCTCTGCACTGACCGCAAATAACCTGCACCTTCTGAGCAGCATGCTCAAAGCTCGCCATAGCTGCCTTCAGGAGCAATTTTCTTCTGCCAGTGCTGTCTTTCTGATGATGACATATTTATGGTAAATTATACGAAAAGTGATCCGAACCACCCTCTTAATGAACTTACTGCATCAAGTGGTGCTTTTACAGGATTGATACCAAATGTTGGATTTTTGACTTCACACTGGGTTAAATCAGAAGTAACGGGGCTTGATGGTGCTTGTATCCCAGTGCCTGTCTGGTGGGAGATCAAAACTATGGGAAAAACAACCCGTCTTCTAGATGTTCAGTTACAGAAGAGTCTACCAGATATGTTTTTGAACAAATTCAGCCTTGGTTTACATCAATTACAGCAATGAAATGGAAAGCACATTTCTCCCGATGCATTTTAAAGTTAAACTAGAGTATACTAATATTAAAAGGGGATTATGCAGTAAAATAAACTAATTCGTTTCTCAAGGCTCCGAATGTACGTGCACAAAATTCTTCAAGAAAAATCCCTTAGTGTGTCCACGTTCCTGTTTATTCTACCTATATTACAGACAGTTAAGCCCAAACTATAGGCTTGAGTTTCTAGATCAACAGAACTGGTAGAAAACAAACATTTGTTTTTTATTACTGCCCATCTGTAAAAGAAAAGTGAGCACCTTCTTACGCATAGCTGATTATTTTAATGAATACCTAATGCAAAATAGCTAGCATATCTGTTCAAAAGCGGCTATGTTTTAAAAAATGTAAAAAAAAAATAAAAATAATAAGGGGGGGTATTGAAATTGGCGCTGAATACGTGGCATTACTCAACATACACATTTCCTGTCTAATGATCGAGCGTGGTCGCTGGCTCAGAAGGATCCAGGCGAGATTTGTGTCTGCCTGTTCCCACACAGCACTGAGTAACCAAGTCGCACAAACACTTGGAGCAGTAAAATAACTCGTCTATTCTAGTCAACAGATACTCGCTCTAAATCTGCAGAGAGCGATGCGTGTGCTTAAATTTATGCACAGAGTCATCCAGCTGAAGTCAATCTGACTCCTCACTCTCCAAAAAACCTGTGCACGAGCAGCATCTTTGCAGGACCGAGGCCCACATTTGCATCTGCAAAGCTACCCCTTTAAGATAGCCAGATCGTCATTTTATTTTATTTTATTTTTTATTTTATTTGCAAGGTCTTGAGAAGCACGAGCGCGGCAGGAGGTGCTGCACTCAGGCTGACGTGTCAGCAAAGTGTAGAGGGAAAGTGTGATTGTGCTCCCAGCTGATGGAGTGCCTCGCGTGGCGTGCGTCCCGCTGCCTGGAAGCCAGCATATGGGTCAGGAAGCAATATTTGAACACCACGGCTTTCCTGAAGACACTGGTGAGAGAAAGCAAGTTATGTGCAAGAGAAACATGCATTCACTTACTAAAAATAATTACAGTTCATCAAATTATTACAGACGGAGGGCACGGGACTTACAGGTGTGGGACAGATGCCTCGCAATCCTGGCACCCCAAACAGTTCCCTCTGCCCAAGGGACTGGCAAAAAATGTGCTGTGAAAGTTCATCCGGCTTCACAAAAAATGATGCTGAGAGGGTGTGTTTGCTAGACAGTGAGTACATTGCAGCTACCGATAGGTTAGAAGTGGATAGAAGAGAGAGAGAAGGGGAAACAGGTTGATTTTGCTGTGCTTTGTGAGCATCCCTGATAAAGAACGGTTTGGGACAATTCTCCTGCTGCATGGGTTGTCTGCACCAACACCCTAAGGACAGGAGCTTCAGTCTTTTCAAGCACAAGAGGGGAATCCTCCTTGTAGATGACGGCCTTGCAATGGCAACACCTATTTTGAAAAAGCCCCAAATTCAGGCATAACTTGGGGAAATTTGGCCAGAACACGTGGAGGCCGATGCACGAACTCTAAGCGGGTGCTGGACTTCTGCAGGGGCAAATGAGATGCTCGAGGGGTTTAAACACCTTCGAGGCTGGGCAGCAGCTGAGTGGAAGTGCTAAAAGCTGAGATGGGAAGTTTGATGCCTGCTGCTTCAGGCCCCCTGCTGAACCTACCACGTCTCCTTCCCTGGTATCTGGTCGGGAAGGTTATTTCATACATTACGAATGCTTGGTCACCATCCAAATAGTCTGAAGAAAACTCCACGTGCCCAGTGACCCCCCACTCAACTTGAAGATGTGTTTGGTTTGGAGATTTCCCTTTTACAACCCACGGCCTGATTGCTCCGGGTTTGTATGATGAACTCAACGTTACTCCTTAGGAGCAATCCCTATTTCTCAGTCCTGCACAGCCATCCTTGGCGTGTCTCAACCAACAGATCCGAACTGGGAGAAGCAGAGGCGGTGGCTGGGCTTCAAAAACTCAGCGTGGAGGTGCCAGGCCAGAGCACAATGCAAATTAGCAGCACTGCCCATGAAATGTAAGAAATCTTACAGAAGATTGAGAATCAGATGAACGCTGTGCTCACACCAGTCCCCGATCTGCGGGGTGCCGCTGCGGTGTCTGCACAGGGTGGGTGCATTTCCCCAGAGCATGGGCCTGCTCAGCACCCAGCTGTGCACCTCCTGCAAGCTGGGATCTGCCAGGTTTCGGCTTCGGAGCGGCATTGGGCAGCAGGTGCTGGGGGACAAATGATGGACGTGGTGTAAGAGCCAGCAAGGACGGCAAACGGGCTTGTGAGAATCGAGATCCGTCGGCTCCTCACCATGTAATTTCGCAGACAAAAACTGAAGCTCGCTTATTAATTTTGATGGACAATTGATCTGGTTCGAGGGTTTTTATTTGACTCGAAAAGGAATGTGCTTTTTTTTTCTTTTTTCTTTTTTTTTTTTTTTTCCACAGGCTGATTGAGAAGCATGGAACATATATAATGCAGAAGGCTCGATGATTATACAACAAAAAGATCGGATCACCACCTGCCCACATTCTTGTGATAAGCAGACGAAGAATGTCTGTCAAAACATTAATTCCCCAATCTCGGGGGGTAACGCGGCATACAAATACAAATAAATGCACGTCGGAGCGCGCTCTTGTTATCTCGCATTCAGCCCAGCGCCACGGTGCGATTATCTGATGGTCGTATCAAAACCGGGCGCTCGGCGGGGGAGCGCGGGGCAGCCCCTCCGCTTTTAGGATGCCGGCAGCGAGGGGCTCAGCGCCCCGGTGCCCCTTTTATCCCCCGGCCTCAGCAGCGTTTTCAGGCCGGGAGATGTGCGATAACCGCACCCGCGGTACAAAGGGAGCTGGACGCTGCCGGGGACGGATCCTGCGGGCGAGCAGAGCCCTGGGGGGGGCGCAGAGCCCTGGGGAGGGGGCGCAGAGCTCGGGGTGGGGGGTGCGGAGCCGAACAAAGGCGGCGGCCGCCGGGAGCAACAGGCTCCGTGCAGCCCCTCCGAGGGTGCTGAGCCCTGCGGGGGCGGTGTGTGCCCGGCTGTGTCTGTGTTTTTTTCCCCCCCCCTCCACCCCCGGAGCCTCCCGGTGCCCCCCCCTCGCCAGCCCCGGCTGTTTGTACTTTGGCTGCTCCGCTAATCCCCCGGGAGAGCCTATTTGTAGTGAAGAGTATCTATAGGGGGCGAGGCCGGTCCATGTGGGTTTGTGTCATTGGTTTGCGAGGAGAGACCCCGCCTATTGCCCAAAAAAAAAAAAAAAAAAAAAAAAAAAAAAAAAAAAAGAGAAAAAAAAGAAGAAAAAAAAAAAAAAAAGCAGCGAGAGCCCCTACCTCTGCTGCGCTCAGCCGGCGCGGCGAGGGGGAGCGCTCCGCCCAGCGCCGCCCGGGCACTTTCTCGCTTCAAAAAAAAAAAAAAAAAGGAAGAAAAAAAAAAAAAAAGAGGAAAAAAAAAAAAAACACACACACACACAGCGCCTCCGACCCTCCCCCCGAGTTGCAATTAGCATCCTCCCCGCTGCTGCTGGGCGCCGCGGCGGGGCTCCGCTGCCCCCGTCCGCTCCCGGCGCGGCGGCGGCGGGCGGAGCAGGAGCGGCTCGGCTCGGCTCGGCTCGGCACGGAGCGGCACGGCACGGAGCGGGGGGAGGCTTAAGTTTTTGTGCGGGGCGAGCGGCTGGCACTGGAAGGTGGATCTCCGGCAGGCACAGCCCGGCGGTGGCAGGCAGGGATGCGGCGCTGAAGCGGTGCGGGGAGGCCGGCCGGGCCGAGCCGAGCCGAGCCGAGCCGTGCCGGGCGGCCAGCAGCAGGTAAGGGCGGCCCTTTAGGGGGGGGGGGCATCCTCCCCTCCATCTCCCTCCGAGCTCCCCGGAGAGCCCGGGGGGGTCCCGGAGCTTCTCCGCGGTCCCCCTTCCTCCGGCACCGTCGCCCCCCGGCCCGGTGGCCCTGCGCCACCCCCGGACCCCGGCGGGGGGCGGCCCCGCAATTTGGGCGGCGAGGGGCCGGGGGCGGCTTTGTTGTGCCGGCCCGCATTGTTCCCCGCGGCCGGGCGGCCCCGCAAAGTTTGGGCGCGGGGAGCGGGGGGAGCCCGGGGCCGACTTTCCCTTTTTATTCTGCCCTCCTGTCATCTCTCGGGCTTTATTTCCTTAGCCTCCGCCGCTCTGCTGTTTGTTATTTTATTATTTTACCCGACCTCGCGGCGTGTGCGCTTTAGCTCTTTATTCCGTTCCAATCATCGTCATCGTTTATTATTATTATTATTTTTTAATATTTTAATTTGTATTATTATTTTTATTTTTTAAATTTATTTCCCTTGGCCCCGCGGGCAGCGCAGGGGCCGCGCCTCGCCTCGCTCCTCCCTGCCCGGCCCCGCTCCGTGATGCCCCCGCTGGGACGCGCCGAGCGGGGCCCCCCCGTGGGCAGCGCACCCCCACGCGTGGCGCCCCGTGGGGCCGGGGAGCTGCGAAACGGGGGCAGATGGAGAGTGGGGGTGCTTTTGTGACCCCCCCCATCCCTACGGGGGGGTCCCGGAGCGGTCGGGCCGATGGGGAGCGCAGGGGGGCACCCATGGGTGCGGGGTCCCGGCGGCTCATGGGGGGCACCCGCAGCTCCCGCAAAGCGGCCGCCCGGAACGGCCGGAGCCCTAATTGAAGCACTTTCATCATTCACACTTGATTAAGTCGGCCGTGACCAGAGGACAGAAACACCCCCAGCCCGCTGGAGCACGAGGGATGGCATGACATTTTAATCCCGTGTTTTCAAAACCGTCCCCGAAGCAGGGAAAACGCCAGCCGGGGACGGCGAGGTGCAGCGAACTGTTGTTTTCCTACAGATGGTGGCTCACCGACGGGGCTCAAAGCCCACTTAGCGCCGACATCGAGGAGGAAAAGGCACATACTTTTTAGTTTGTTTAAGCCGAGTGAATGAAATAATGATAGACGAGATGCCTGGTGACAAAATGCTTTTGTTCCTGTTTTCATCAGTGCATAAGGGCGCCGACCTGCTTTAGCATTCTTTAAAGGTCTCTTTACCAAGGAAAATTGAAGACGGTCTCATTATAGGAGAGTGTGTTCGGAATACTATGAGGTATTTATGAATTCAAAGGTGATTGTTGAGTCGCAGACATTTCAATTACGCATCCTGTAGTAAAAAAAAAAAAAAAAAAAAAAAAAAGAAATTATTTGTGGCGATGGGCTCTGTAATCTGCAGCTACGAGGCTGGTCCGTTCGTTCGCAGGCTTCAGAGCTGGCCGAGGGAATGGGTTTGTCCGCGGGGCTCGAATCTGAAAGCAGGATTTGTGCCCTTCGCCTCGCAAAACTTTGTGCTGCGGGGGCAGCCTGAAGTCGCTCTGAGAGCAGCGGTTTGCGAAACGTCAGGCATTGTCGGTGTTTTTCTGGGAAATCTGGCATTGTAAATGCTGGGCTGTATTTTTAGAAAGGAGCTTTTATTTTTGGAAGCCTTCGCGGAGCACACCTGTTAGTCATTAGCGGGGAGCGGGGCAGGGGTTTTGCTTTCAGCATCCACGCAGGCGGGCTGGCCGCCGGGCTGTGGGCACGCTCCCTCTGCTCCGCAGCCCTCGCAGCGAAAGAGCCTTCCCCTTTAAAAGTCATAACGAATTATTTCTGACGTAGGAGCGCTGGTTGTTATTGTAGGAGTGTTTGAATTTTCGTTTTTTGTTCCGCTGGAAGTTCAGAACGAGACACCTGGGCAATCCGGAGCGTGTTCTCCAGTGCCTTGTGGCTCACCGGCTGCGGGCGATGCTTCGTGGTGGTCGCATGGCCGGGTGTGAGGCAAGCTGTCTGTCTGTCCGTCCCTGTCTGTCCGTCCAGCCCCATCTGTCTGCTGGGAGGCCGGGCTGGGCATGGCCACCCCGTCCCATGACGCCCCATGGAGCCAAGCCACTTCCCAACAGCCCTTTCCACTCCTAACCTCGTGTTTTGGGGCGAAGCTGCACCTTTTTGCGCTTTTCCTAAAAGGAGAATATTCGAAGGAGTTTCCCCGTGGTGAAAAGCAGAGCACAGGCTGACGTCTTTAAGGCTGCCACCTCAACACGGAGCCGTGTCGCCGGGTTCCCCTGTTAATAATCTTCCTATCAGGAAAAACATCAGCCTCTGAGTGCGGTGTCCCAGGGACAGGCTGGGAGCAGCGCGCCCAAACCTTTGTCCGGTCGCGGCCATTTATCGGCCGGGCTGGCTGTGCTCCAGACTGAACTCCTTGAGCTCAGCTGGCTCGTGGCCGCGGAGGGTGTGCTGCAGCGAAAACAGAAAGTGGCCTCTGGGTTTGCCCAGAGTTTTGGAAGAGGTTAGGTTGGCTGCCACGGGAAATGCAGGATTGTTTTCTGGGCGCTGTTTGCCAGCTGTGAGAGCGGAAAGGGGCTTCGTGTTTAAGCAGGAGAAGTGGGAAAGCTCCTCGAAACACAACACTACCGACAATTTGCAAGTGTTTTGTTAAAATCTGCTGCACGCTGTCATGTAAAATCTGATAGGTGTCACATTTACTCTTCACATGAGATCTAGCCAGTACTCCTTCCTCTGCTTCGCGTTCTGGTTGCAGTGAGTCAGAGAAGTGCAGAGCGGAGCTGCCAGCGAGGAGCTCCTCAGCCAGAGAGAGACTGCACCTTCCCTGGGAAATCTGGGGTTTTCAGGGCACAGGGCCCTCGCCCCCATGTTCTTGGCCTGTTTGTGGCTCCTCAGGGTGCTGAAGTCACACGCTTGGCCGAGGGGCACTGGGTGACCCCTCAGGGCTGTGCTCGTAGCTCCCAGGTTTCTGGCAGGCCAAGGAGACGTGGCGGGGTCCCTGAATTGCCATCATCTGGGGGGCACAGCGATGGGGGGCAGCAGTGGTGGTCGGGGGCACGGTGCCCCCCTGCTGCCACTCACAGGGAGCGCGGGGGCTTGGCCGGAGAGGTTTTGGCCGCTCACATTTGGCTCCTCTTCCAGCCGGGAGCTGGATGAGGGGCGCCGTGGGGGTCGGTTCCCACACGCACTTTGTCACCTCCATGCCCACGGGCTCCCGGCCTGCTCCCAGCCCTCCTCCCTTGTTCCCGTCGCTGGTTTTTGTTCCTTCTCCATTGCCAGAGGAAATGAAATAAAGATAAGTTTTAGGTGAAAGGATGAAAAACGGCGTGACCGCGCTTTGCCCTGCGGAGGGCAGGGCTGCTGAGCCGCCGCTTTCTGTCGCGCCTCTTTGCTGCTCGGGCCCAGCCCCATCTCGGTGAGGGGGCCGTGACCTTCGGCATCCTACAGACGGTGCTGGGAAGGCCCCAGATAACGTTTGCTGTGACGTCAGCAGAAGTTTTTGGTGCTAGAGCACGGAATTTGTTGTTACTGACTCAGCTCTACAGCCACCGGTGCTGCCTCGCGAGCGCACGCCCTTTGCTTGCACCCTGCGCACCGATGACTTGAGAGCCAGGAGCTGTTCCCGCAGGATTAAACGCCTGGTTGTTAATTATTTTTGGTTTCTCCTCTCTGAGAAGGTAATTGTGGCAGGACGTCATGTTTGGGAAGCATGGTGAGGTTGCAAAAGGAAAGATTAAGATTTTTCAGAGGTGCTGGTGAGGGGGAAACACCAGTGGTGTTTGGGAAGGCTCATGTGGACCTGCTGGAAAAAATCGATTTTTTTTTATTTTTTTATCTGTAGTGATTCCTTAGTGCCTGGGTTATATTATTTGTAAATTCTAACTGGGATTATTAAAAAAAAAAAAAAAAAAGCAAGAGTATCATTTTGTTCTGTAGGGGATGCTGTTGGTCGGGGTGTAAGTGGTGCTGGTGGAGTTGTGCGGGTGATGGATGGGGGCACGGAGCTCCAGCAGCTGTGGGCAGGGGCAGGGCTCTGCTTTGTTAGCATCAGCTTTCCTGGGCCCCGTTAGGAGCACAGGGTTGCCAACTTCAGCAATTTTTAGGGGTTTTGTTTTGTTTTTTTTTGATTCCAGCCCTTCCAGACAGCCCCACGATGCGGTCACCTCCCCTGGTCCCCCAGCTCCACGGAGGCACCGAGGGGTTGCTGCCTGTGCAGGGTGCTTCTGCCTTCCTCCTCACACCACTTCACACCACGGGGTGTGTTGGCTGCGGGGTTTCTCTGAGGGCACTGGTGTGAACCCACGTGCCGTGGTTTTTCACATGAAGACAGCCGCTGTGTAGGTGAGCTGGGGCAATGTTGTCAAACAACCAGCCACTATTTCCTTGCAACGACGCATACCAATTTTTGCTTAAACAGACCCCTGAAGCACAGCGTGGAGGGAGAACGTGTGGATCAGAGACGTGATATATTTACAAGGAGCCAGGTCTTTAGTGAGACCAGGAATAATGCAGGCGGATTCTCTGTAGCTAAATATAACTGGTATGCAATGGGTGCTGTCTGTTATTTTTTGAGAGACCCGTTCGCACTGGAAAAAGAGCACCTGCAGTGCAGGAGAGGTTGGCTCAGGACACCAGGATGCTCCCGGAGAGGCTGGTTTGTGGCTGTGCCTCTGGTCCTGGCTGCTGGCCCTGCACAGTGGCTGCCTGAGGAGCCCCAACGCTGCGCAGGGGCTTTAGGGCAGAGCTGTGTGTCTGAGGAGCATGGGATCGGCCCCGAAAGAGGCAGGAGGAGGAGATGGGAATCCCTTGGTTCCCTGTAAAATCCTTGTAAATCCCTCCTTGGAAGCACGCGGGGCCGGTATGTATGATAGTGGTGCCTGTAGAGCTCTCATAAAGTGCCTACCTTTTTATTATTTTTATGCTGAGAACCAGGTTCTGGTGGAGGGAATCGGCAATTTGAGAAAAGTTAAAAAAAAAATAAATAGGCTAAATATCAGAAGTTACACTTAAAAGTTGGGAGATCTGAGCTTCTCTGTGATTCGTTAAGGATGAAATTATTTTCAGTTGGGAAAAAAAAAAAACAACACTTTTTGTCAGCTTTCACTCTGAAGTTATCTGAAGTTTCATGGTCCCGCAGCACAAGCTCATGCGAGTTTTATCATTTGTCAAGGTTAGTGCCTGTTCTCGTACAATAAATGGTTTCGTGCAACATTCAAGCCTGGAGTTAAGGGATCCAGAAGTTTCATAGCAGAGTACCTACCCTAACTTCAGCTTTTCCCCTTTGCAATAACAATAACGGCATTTCTCAGATGAAATATCTATCCCACCTATTTTCAGTTCCTGGAAGGAAACAGGAGCTTTTTGTACGTCATCATGTTGCTGTAACGTTATTTCTATGTGAGGTCCAGGTCCCTGACAGCCCAATGGCAGTGGCCAGAAGGGCCGTGGCATGCCATGAGCCCAGCCACATCACGGCGTGGCAGCGTCCTTGGCTCTGTCGGGGGAGTGGAGTTGTGATGTTCGGGTGTGTTTTTCCCATCCGTGGTGTCTGAAGAGCAGAAAGCACATGCCCGTGTCCATCTATCTAGACAACAAACATTGTGAGTATTAGAAAGAAGCAGCACAGACAGTTTTGGGGAGATAAAGTGCACTTTTAGTTTTGCCCAGATCAGGGTATTAATGTGATTTGTGCTTTCTTGGAGGTGGCCCATCTTCATTGAGCACCTTGCCTGGCCCATGAGGTCCTGCTCATGCTTAGCCCCGAGCAGGGAGCTGGTGGCCAGCGGTGTTGCTGTGGTTGTTTCTGGACAAATTTTGGCTGAGCAATGCATCGGAAGCAAGAACCTGGCCAGGTGGGTCCTCTTCACCTGCTTTCTGGTGGGACAGCAGCCTACACTTGGGTTGCTGGAGCTGCACAGCCCTGGGGGAGCTGGAGGAGGATCAGTGGTGACCAACAGAAACCAAAGCTCACGAAGGGAAGCAAAGGGAAGCTGTTGCCAGTAGCGATGAGACCGACAAGCAGTTTCTCTAAAATATCCGGACTAGGTTACTAGGTGAAGTTAATAGGAAAGACCAGAATATTGCCTTTTACTGGGGGGAGGGATGTTATGTTTAGATCCTGTTACGCCTCTGGTGCAAGGGGATGCTGCATCCAGACCTTTGCCTCTGTTCGGGAGCTGGCCCTGAGCTCGGCAGGGCAGAAGCACTTGTTTTTCACTGAGTCTTGAAAGGGGGGAGGATTCCCAGCAGGCTGTGGCCGTGCTTATGGTGTATTTGTACATAAAAGGGTAAACAGGATGGGCTGAGTAATGCCGACCTGTCAGCTTGATGTAAGTCCTGGGCAAACGATCCGATTAAGTTTAGGGACATCAGAGCCTCTACAATTAACTTTTTTTTTTTTTCTTTTTCATTTAAATAGCTTGCATACGTCATTGATAAAGGTAACCGAGTGAATTTTGTTCAATCAAAATTCTGCAAGAAATTTGTCTTTGGTGCAGCACCATTGCTTCGGCTGGGGATGTGCAAAGGAGCAACTGGCTGAAACCCAGCAGAGCGCCAGCCCTCCAAACACAGTTGTAAAATCAGAAATCATGTCCAAACGTCTATTTCTAGGAGCTTCTCCGAGCA
This sequence comes from Netta rufina, assembly GCF_964035555.1. Taxonomy (NCBI): domain Eukaryota; kingdom Metazoa; phylum Chordata; class Aves; order Anseriformes; family Anatidae; genus Netta; species Netta rufina. The sequence goes on along the minus strand of NC_140130.1, from coordinate 34,225,223 downwards.
TTCGTTTTTGTCCTTCTGCCGCTTAGCATGTTTGTGAGCAGCCCGTGATAAGGCGCAGAATCACTGTTGCTAAAGCTTGAAATGTCACTAAGATTGGGAGAGCGGTAAATAATGAAAAGGAGGGACTGCTGATAAAAGCAATTTGTATTGCTCGGATGCAGGCAGGTAGCAGCTCTCAGATGGCCAACTGTAAATTTCTCTATCTAGAAGCAAACAATACAGGCCGTGCCTCCAGGATGCTGTCTGGAGAAACCGTGTCCTTGTGGGGAGCAGAAGAGGCAGGACGAGAGCTGCTAGCGTGAGAGCACGGCCAAAGGTCTTGTGTGCTCCTTGCTCGGGCTGCCAGCTGGCTCCCGGGCTGGAGGAGGTGGCAATGTCCCTGTCCCTGTCCCCAGCACGCCAGGGACACCAAGGAGGCTCCACGGAGAGCTGCAGGAGTGCCGGGTGAGCGGGGAGTTTCCAGCGGAGTCCAGGAGCTCGATCTGCTTCACTTACGGAGAGCGTTGGAAGGTAAATTGATTAAGGCAATTAGCGTTGTCATGGGGAAAATAAATTGAATAATAAAGAGCTCTTGGGTCTAGCAGGCAGAGTTTTAACAAGATCCAATAGCTGGAGGATGAAGCGAGAGGAGGGCTGGGATTAAGGTCCCCGGTTTACCACTGAAGGTGACTGGTGCTGGGAGAGCCTGCTGAAGGTGCTGGCAGTTTTTCCTCCTTTGGAAATGCTAAATTCAGGAATATCTGCTTATTGAAGTAAATGATGCTCAAGCAGGGATTAATTTAGCGAGTTACCATGCGGTGCATTGAGCAGGGATTAATTTAGGTAAGTCTCCGTGCCGTGTGTCGGGCTGGAAAATCTCAGTAGTCTCTTCTGACCGCAAAATCTATGAAACCCACAAAAGCCCATCATTTGAACGAGAGCACCCAGGTGTTTATGGATCCCAGGCCCCAGCACTGTAGATTTCCCTTTAAGAGGATGGCTTGCAGAGAGGAGACCACCAGGTACTTAGCACTAGGTGGGAAACGAGCCGGGGCCACATCAGCCCCAGTTATGGCTGATACTTGCATCGGGTGTGGGTGAATTTAGGTGGAGGAAGAAAACGCAGGAGGGTTTCTTACTTTAGTCGTGTGCTTTATCTGCTTGTGCGGAATTTATTCAAACTCCGAATCGCCTCTGGGCAGCCGTGGTACTTCAGAAATAACCCCAGCCCTGGTGGGAGCCTTCAGAGCAGAAGAGCACAAACAAGAATGCAAACAACTGATCAAAACAAGTCAAACCCAGATTTAACATGTAATTGTACGTTGTCTCTGCTGTGGTTTGAGCACAAACAACGTGTTTGCAGGCAGTTTTATGAGAGTGAGCACAAGGAAGCAGCAAGTGAAACTAGGGGCAAAGGGTTGCAAGCAGCAATTGGATGCATGGTTATTGCTGTCGAGACACGCTGCAGGCGAGGGTGGGAGAATTTGGGGCTTACCCCACATTTTGTACGTGCTGTGCTGCTCCCCGCGGTGCCCCTTCTCCCTGTGCATCATGCTGCTGAGCATTGCTCGTGAAGAATGAAGTGTGTGTTATCGAGGGGAGACTTCAGTTTGATTTTCAAGCAGGAATGTGAGCGTGATGTTTCAGCACTTACTCCGCTAGTGCTTCTGCAGGGTATGCCCACTCGAAGTCTCTGTAGGCTGCCTGACCTCTGGATGGAGCAAAACATGAGCTTGTTGGTGCAAGTAAAAGCCCAGTGGTTAAGACAGGCTCGCAGGCTCATACGGTCACGCCGCTTTGGGCTAATGCTGGGAGTTAAGGACATCTAGACATTTGGCTTGGTATGATTTAGCTTAAACAAACCAACACAGCGTTAATCTCATTACTTGAACAAATGAAGTAAACCTTTAAGGCACTTAAAACACGCCGGCGTGAGTTGGGTGGTGACACCGGCGAGATGCCACGATTGCGGGCGGCTCGGCACAGCACGTGTCCAACACGCTGTTAGTAATTTCGAGGCACTGAAGTAGCCAAAGAGTTTTCTGTTGTCTTTCCCTTGTATTTGTTCCTTGGTTAGGAGGAGAAGTGACTGAAGAATGTCTTTATAAACTCGAGAGTACCTAGCTGTTTCATACACATCTCTTAATAGAGATTAAACACAAAATAAAGCAGAATGCATCAACAGCGATATTCCCATAAGCAATATTGTAACTTGTATGCAGTGTAATTATATTTTGTACACTTGCCAATTAAGCAGTTATGCTTTAGAGAAAAATTACTTTCAAGAGATAGAAGAAAAGTATCAGAGTAAATCAAATAAAATATACATTTATTTCATGTGTATGCAGCTGAAATTTTAAATTTTCCTGCTGCGTTCAAGTAACTCCTTGGTGGTGTAATGATGCTGCATGTCCTGCAGCTCTTTCTGGGACTGGAAAGGGGCAGACAGGTGAAAAGGCATGAAAAAATAAATTTCTTTCTGGGATAGCCATGTGCCATGTGAACGGAGAAGCTGGGGCACTCCTCCTGCTGCACAAGGGCCCTACCCAGGAGCTCCCAGCAGCGGGGGAATGCGAAATGTCAGCATTTTGCTGACAAATGGATGCCTGCCTGTAATTTCGGTGGCTGTCCACAGCCAAGCCATGCTGCCTGGCCCCCAGTGACCCACATCCATGCTCTGCACCCCTTCCAGTCAGGCAGATGTGTACAGATGGGTGCCCGCAGCACCTCTTCCTGTGCCCATCCTCCCCAGCACCAGATGCACGTGGATGGCTGCAGTTCTCTTTTCCCCTCAGCAGCAAACCTCGTGGAGGGTGAAATACCTGCTGGCCCTGTGTGCCCTATACACATGCATTTTGCAAAGAGTTTCTTAACCCCTGACATCAGCGTAAGGGTAATTGCTGACCTTATTTGCAGTCTCATCGCTGCTGGTAAGTTTGGGGGAGTTGTCCCGGGGTGACAATCAGATATTGTTTAAATCTCCTGCACTTCATTGCCCTGAAAACCGTGTCATGCATGCTGCTAATATACAATGAGTCTATGCAGGGTGTGGCGTGGGTTTTTCCACCACCTCAGCCACCGGTGTGACTGCTGTCCAAGACACGGGGCTTTGGTCGAGCAGAAGCGAGCCCGTGCCCACCATGCCCCATTGTCGGTGCCTCCGCGCCCTTCCTCCCCTGCCCACGCCTCGGTGGTGATTTTAATTCGAGAAGAAATAAACAAAGGTATGCTCTGAGTATAAGGAGATGGTTATCACAATGGAGTAATTACATTTTGGTTCTTGATTTGATTTGTTAGCTGGGAGATTAGGCTAAAAGCAGAGAAGGAAATGAATGCATTGTTGACTGCAGGAAGTTATTTATGAGATTTTCCTTATGTTTAAAGGAATTCCCCCTGTGACTTAAGTAGCAGCGCGATTTATGGCCTTTCACGTTGGATAGCTAAATAAATAAATAGAATAAAGACAGGAAGAATAAAAGGAAAGGGTACCAGGTTTGCGAGCGCTGTGGAGTGCAGGAAGCGATCGCTTTGCCAGGCCCAAGCAAGCGGATCCTCAGCACTGGGCACACTGCGCTCAGGACCAGGAGCGCGGTCCCCGTGTGTTTGTACTAATGATGCGACACACAGGCACTTGCATTGTGCTTTTATACCACCCCATTTTTGCTGTGCCTTCCTGTAGTGTTCCCTCTCGGCGAAGTCCTGTGGGGTACACGGAGCTGGGAGCAGTGCCCACGCTGTTGGACCAGGTCGGGGACACTGGTGGTGGCTGCGCTGATGGTCAGAGGCCTTCAAGGCTTCACCTCACAGCCACAACAGCACTGTGGTGGCTTGGCCCCAAACTGCATTTCTTACTGGTCCCCGTTCAGCTCTAGCATCATTTGAACTCGTGTTTTTTCACCTTGTTCCCGTACAGAGCTGTACAAAGGTGCGGAGTGTGAAGGCGGTGGGAGAGCAGGAGTGCGCTGTGCGCAGCTGTAGGGCCTTGATTCGGGTCTCATCTCATCCGTGTTTGAACACCCTGGGCTCTTCAGATGATCTTGAAATGAAATTAGCAGTGTGCTTGTGATTGGAGATAAGCAGGCAGGTTTATTGTCAGCATTGGTACCTGGGTTTTTCAGAAGTGTCATGAAGAGAGCAGTCTTCTGTGTTGCGGCCCTCCTGGGGACCTCAGGTGTAAGAGTGTTTGACCAGGCAGCCAAGGACCAGACTCCTTGATCCAACTGAGCTGCCAAAATGCCAAATTTTGGCACAGTTGGACAGAGCAGGCTCACAGAGCACCTGCTACTCAGCCTGGTTCCTCTTCCTTGCACTTCTGGATGCTCAGTTGGTGCGGCAAGGAGACCCCCCTGCTTTGCTCGTGGTGCCAGCCAGCATCCACCCAACCCACCCAAGCTTTCTGATCATCCCTTGGTTGACGTTTTTGTAAGGTAGAAGCTGAGATCCTGCTTACGTGAGATGACGCAAATGGATGAGCAAAGGACCCAGCTCCTCCATGCACAGCTCCAAGCCCTCAGCATAGCCGGGGGCAGCATGTTCCTTCACTTTGGTTTCTGGACACGCTTAAGATGGATTTTGTACCTTTTCCGAGCTGCGCTGTGCTGGTGTTGACAGTGGCTGGAAAAAATTACGGACCAGAAAGCAGCCCAGCACATCGCCACGCTTACAGCGACGTTTATGGCTGGACTTCATGACGTTGTGGCTGATGATATGGCTGGACTCGGTGATCTTGCAGGTGTTTTCCATCCTAAACGACTCTGTAATGCTACGCTTGCATAAGCCTGTGCAAGTGTAATTTCTGGGTTGGAAGGTGTAAAAATTATTTGATGTATAGTTCCTCCAGCCTCGCTTCAGAAAGGCAGCAGGGGAGAGGAGGCCCAGACCACCCACTTCCATAGACAAAACCTGTGAGAGGTTTGGGAGGTACCAGGGACTGACTGAAGTTATTTTAAATGTTAGGAAAGCCTAACTCTTGAGTTTTTCAGCTCTGTAGACTGTGGGACTGGGGTCCACCAGTCAATGACCAAAGCCGAGTGGCCTGTTTGGAGTGCGCTTTGTGTATTTGGTGCTGAATGTGTCTAGGTGAGAGCAGTGTGGCGGGTGTCAGCATCTTCTCCAGTGACATGAGTCATACAGAAGATAATAACAGGGGGGAGCGATAGAAGGAGCTCTGATGGGTGTAGCCGTGACTTATTTTGCATCCTTGAGAAAACCATAAGAAGTGATGTGCTTGACTACAGCTATATTAAGCTTCCAGAGCTTTTATTTAAACTACATTTATTACACTGATCATCAGCGTTGTATCAGCAGAACGCGTTGGAAGAGCTCGACCCACAGAAGATCCATAAAGCGAAGAGGAGCTGTTGGCGGAGAGATTACGCCCTGGTATTTATAGTTCCTTCAGACTGAGAGATGATTTTGTCTCCACTCCAGTGCGCGTGGAGTTGTCTTGTAAAGTACCAGCCACCCTTTCCAGCGTGTTGTATTGTGAGAGCCCCGTGTGTGCTGCCGACTGCAGGGAGATGCTGCAGGACCGAGCTGCACCAAGAGGTATGAGGAGCACTGCTTGCAGTGCCTTTGGCAGGATAGCCATGCCTCGAGGTTACTGCGTCAGCCAGGGGGTCTTTGGAAGCTCCCAGAGAAAAGCACTAGACTGTTATCCTGGCTATTTTCAGGCCAGCTTGCTTTGGACTCCTTTTGCGGCGTGCTCAGCACCGAGGGTTGTTTTGTGTCCCCGTTGCCTGGCGCTGACATGCCTTCTGCAGTACTAATACTTCTCTGCTTTTAAATACAGAGCGTAAGCTTTAAGTAAGCCAGCGCTGGTGGCGACCGTGATTTATGTTACGATGGCTGTGCTATAATTTGTGGTGTTATGCACCAGAAAGTTGAGAGCATTAGGATAAAGTCTTTCAATAACGTGCAACAAATTCTCATCATCAAGGAGCAACCGTTGTGTACGTTCTGTTGAGTAATTATAGAGTACAAAGAAGATTTGATATAGGAGTTGTGGCTTAATCTCTTGCACTTCATTACGTTTTCCCTGTGGTGGTAGCGAGAAATGGGAGGTATATTTTATTTTCCAATTTGAGTGTGCTTGCTCAGGATGGCCTTGCTCTTAATGTTGCTTCACGGGGGAGAATTTACAGTGGGGATTTCCATTAATGCTAATGAGAGTTATGCCCATGCAGTTCACTGGCCTAGTGACAGGGGAGGAGAAATAATAATTAAATTCTTTGCCATCTAAAAAAATAAAACGACCCTAAAATGTCCAGTATGTCAGTGGGAAGTGACTGAGAACAGGAGATGCTGTAGTTGCTGCGCTTCAACATCAACCAGTAGCTGAGAGGCTTTTCCACTCTTCCTCTTCTCTGTTCCTTAAAAGAAGAGGGAAAAAAAAAAAAAAAAAAAAAAAGAGAGAGAAATGCTTTCTAATTGGGAAGAATAATAAGTAACCTAGGGATAGATGCTGTGATTATAAAACAAAACATACGGGTTGCTAATGTGAAGTTGTCTGAAAGGAGTCACAGTAGGTTTTTTATGCTTATGATTAATACACTCCTCCATTTAAAGCCATTAGGTATAGTGCTGCACTTGATTTAAGGTAAGTGCAGTTAATATTTTTGGTTATAAATTTCAGGCATGTTGGTAAGAAATCATCAAAAAGCACAGTACTTCGTGTAAAGCAACAAAGTTCATACTAGTTCCCCTGCAGAACAGGAGGCAGGTTCTTTCCTGCGGCTGGATTTTGCTGGTTGTGTGTGGTGGAATTAGAGCGAGGACGGCGTTAATGTGAGCTGTTGTGACACATCTTTTGTAAGGGAGTCTATCGAAAGGGAGTGAGGAAAGGGCTATACTTAATCAGTATAAATGTCAGTAGCATATTTTAATAAATTCTTGATTTTGCTTGGACTGTTTGCAATTGCATATTTAAAAGGAATCTGCCATCCCCTTTCGAAGGTATGTGACATTTAAAAGATCTGTAAAGAAGATTGGTTTGACAGCTTCAAATTACATTTGAAAGAGTTTTTTCCTTTCAAAACAGAAAATGAATACTTCCTATTCTAAATGTCACTGCAAAGGCATAAACATGTTTAATCAAATTATATATTTAATTTATGTAAAATGTAATTTTTTATTCATGCAAGAGACTCACTTGTTACATTTTTCCCATCTCCAAAGCTTAGCAAAGTTGGTGAACTGCAGAATCTCTTGAATAAATCATTGCACAACCGTTTTGCAGCTCCTTTCAGAATTAGCCCTGGGCTGCTGGTTGGATCTCCTTACCACAAGGTATTTGTGCCCTGCACTGAGCTGCCCTCGGGTCGGTAGGATGGTGGTGGAGCAGGAGGTGTAGATGCTGTGGAGGAGCCGGGTGGCGGTGCAGGACAGCTGGGGATGAGCTCCTCGCTTGTCCTCTGCTACGTTGCTGTGAGGAGGGTGAGGGCCGTGCTCCAGCTGCCTGCGAGGATGGGCTGCTTTTCGGGAAGGAAATTTTGCAGTAATCCCAGGTTAGTCCCAAGAGCAAGAGCTGGCCGTAAGCATGTGTCATCTGGTGGTGCCACACTCATGGGGTAGACGGGTGTCTTGGGGCTTGGGCTTCTTGCTAAGAGAGGAAGCAACAGGAAGGGAATCAACATCCAAAAAGCACCGTTGGGGAATTCAGCTATTTCACCTCATTTCTATTTCAATGCCTGCAAGCTTTGTGTATTTGCTAAGCAAATACAGATGTGAAGCTCATACTTGTCCCCAAAAAGGCTGGAACTGTTGAGTTGTACCTCCTGGGTGTGAGGACGAAGGGGCTTGGTGAACCTGTGAGCATGCCCTGCCCTCTTGTATCTGGATGTTTCAGGATGGCCAGGCTTGTGTTGATTAGCTCTGGCAGGTTGCAGGGCATTGTCCAGGTTCTAAAATCCAAGGAGCAGCAAAGAGCATGGTGACGTTGCTGGAACTTTCCTATCCAGGAGGGAAGTAATGTCTCAGGATGCCTCAGAAGGCACTGATCCATCATCTATTTGGTAGGTGGAGATACCTCCAGTCTTCCCGAGAAGAGAGATGTGCACAGCAAGGATGGAGCAAGCAGAGTTGGAATGAATTTTGGAGAGCAAAACTCAGAAACACTGACTGTCCTCAGCTAAATCCATCCTCTACCTGGAAAAAGGGTCAGAAGACCTTCATGTAGGGTAGGTCAGGTTCTGACAATCTCCTAAAACTTCTCCATCCTCTCCATGTTCCCAACGGATATGTTCATATGTATTTATTCATGTAGGAGATGCCCAAGCCAAGCCAATTTAAACAAGGATCATATACATAAAAATAAATAAATAAAATAAAACAGTCCTGGAGACTGCTCCATGTAGGCACGGTGAATGTGGCAGCTCTGGCCACCAGCCCTCCCTTGAAGAAGAGTCATCGTTGGGTAGACCCAAGGCTCTGGAAGAGTTTGGGCCCTTCGGCTTTAGGTTGTTTTTTCCCTTACGAAGAAGAAAGGTTGAGTGAACGAACTAATATTGACAAAGCTGTAATTTAGGCAATTATCCAGCTGACGTGTGTACTGAAAAGGACAGGGAATATTTCTTTCCTGGTTTGCAGTTGCCTTAGAAGGGAGAGGGCGTCTGCCTGAAGGCACACGGGAACTCGGGATCACATCGCATTGGGCAGGTGAGGGGTATGCGTTTTCTGAGACCCCAAAGGGGGGGGTCCTGAATCTTTTCTCAGCCTTCCTCAGTCACTGTACGTCCAGTGTTGGCCCAACATTGAAATAATACCAGAGACAAGAAAGGTTTTGGTGGTTTTTCTTCCTGCCAGTGTAAAATCTCCCATCCTGATCCTGACTTGCCCCTGCCCTAGGACTTGAAAGCACCTTTCTGTAGGCTGATGGACCCATGTGGTGGGGTCAAAATGGGGTCAGAAGGCTTTGTCCTCCATCTCCATCTTTTTGCCATGCTTGACCTGTAACTTGAGCTGGGCGGAACATTCTGGATTAGGTAGGGGTATATTTTATATTTATATTTTATTTTTTTTCTGAAAAGGAAAAAAACCTTGAAAATATTCCCAGCCATATTTACAGTACGAGCACAGTAGATTGGTGTAGAGATTCTGAAAGACAGCAAGTAGTAAACAGTACAGATTTTCAATGTATTGCCCCTTTATGGTTTAGGGGAAATGCACAGTCAATAGATTTTTTTTATTATTATCCATTTCAGCATGAAATATGTCGCAGCGTTAAGTTGTATATTTCCGTTGAAATATATGGCAGGAATAAAATTCCAGATAAAAGGTAACTATTTGACATTCTGTATAGTTGTTGTCATGCAGTTAAAATAACACATTGACTACTAACTTGATATGAGACAAAGATGAAGAGGAAGCTGTGTCAGCAGGATTTTCTGAGGAGCCCTGCAATACCGACATCCAGACGTCAGCGCGAGGTCCCCGCACCCTTTGCTCTGAACTGCAAAAGCAGAGGTTGCCCTGAGATATTAACATCCTGAGAACTTCATTCTCTAAGTAAAATAAGCCGCCCTGCTCCTTCCTTCCTAAAGAAAACATACTCGCAGTGCATTTCAGCAAAGCGTAATGTTTAAAATTTGTTTTCACCCCGCATGTGCTCTGCTGCAGAGGGTTTCAATCTAAAATTATAAGTGGAGGCAAACTGCAGTTAGTTAGCTGAGCTAACGAGATTTCGGTAGATTGCAGTTCCACACTGTACACTGGCCAAAACCTTAATGTTGTGGGGTGTAGGACAGTCTCAATTGAGTCAGCCAGAATTATTTTAACTGTTGTATTATATAATTCACCCATTAGTCCTAATTGCTGTCTTTCTTTTAAGCTCGTACTGACTCACTGTCTACTATCCATGGTCTTTTCCGTATCAGGATTGCATTCTACAATTGCCATACTCGATACAGAACAGCCAAGTATGTGCAAAAATACACATTTTTGCTCGTGCCGAATATTTTGCATGCTGTAACAACAAAACTGAAGTCTAGTGCGAACAGTAAATCCAGCCACTGCCATGCAAGAATTTTGCAAGCAACCTGTAGAGTAGGAAATAGCTGAAGGCAGAGCAGACAAAAACGAGCAAAACCAGCACAGGTTTTCATGGCAGTTTGATGCATTTCAGAGCTCAATGGTTCCTCTGGGCTCCACGCCTGACCTGCAGCACACATCTAGAGGAGGCAGAAGTTTTTCCATGGAGACACGGCACCAGACCAGGGCACCTTCCCTGCATGAGCTGCATGGAGCTCGGGGAGGTGAAATCATTAGCTGTGAGCATCTCCTGGAGCCAGCAGCCCATGGAGGCATGGGGGTTGGTTTTGCAGGTCATTTACCATCCAGCAGCCATGGGAAATGTCTTGGAGAGCTGGGCAGGGAGAACACCCACAATGACCTGATCCATCCCACTGACCTGATCCATCCCACTATCCTCGCCTTTTCTCCAAGCCAGGCTTTCTCCTCTCATTACAAAGGTTTATAATGTTATTATTTAACAGCTAGTACTCGGGGAGGAGCTAGGTAGCTCACAGTGCTGTCTCAGCCTGTAGTTGTTGGGGCACAAATTGTGTCTGCTGAGCGTGTATGGACGGATCCTCTGCACCACGACACAACATAGCCTTGCGGTGGCAGCTGAATTTACTAAGAAATTACTGTTTCTTAAGGGCTTTGAAATTTTGGGGTTGTATTTGAATTCCAGCTCGCATGTCAAAATGCGCTCCCAAAGAGCAGAGATGGGTCACAGCTCCCAGGGAAGTTGTTGGGAGGCTCAGCCCAAAAATCCAGCCCAGAGAACCCCACGTGGTGCTGGAGATGTGAGTTGTTATTAAAAGATCCGGGAGATAACAGCTGTAGCAATCCGACAGCAAAATGGAATGGCTTGACAGTAAATTAGATTTTTAGTCAAATGGGAAAATTGTTCATTTTTCCATCACAACTGACAAATTTGGTTTTTTTTGCATAGTGTTGTTTTCTTCAGTTTTCATACACGTCTTTTGCTTGCTATTTATAGCTTTACATGTGTGCAACTTGAAACCAGCCAGTTTGAAATGTTCTAATCTCAGATTTTCCATAAACATTCCTTCCTGTACCGAGACCCCTGTGCACCGAGTTTATGAAAACAATCCCCTCCGGGCAAAGATTTTTCTAATTCCCTGAATATAAGGGGAGAAGTTTATAATGAAGTGTTGAAAGGACCTTCAGCGTAGTGTTGTGAGTATGTCTATCTACAACCATGGTAAGGATTAGCTCTCAAGCATTTTGCTGAATAAAAGCTAATTTTGCATTTGTACTTATTGTTTCTGTAACTTATTTTCAAAGCAAATGTGCTTTTGCATATGTAAATAGCTCTGCTGTGACAACACATACTTTTCAAATTTAAAATACCTCTTTTGATATGAAGCATTACTGCAAAATAATTGACTCTGCTCAAATGTCTCCTATTAACCAGGTTTAATGTTTTCTATAAGAGGCCTTATGGAGTGATATTTCAGACGCACACACAATAATATTAAGCTATTAGGCATTTCCCCCATATGTTAATACTTAAAGGGTAGCCTGACAGACACTGATGTTGTTGAAGGGTTCACCTGCAACCTTCGGTGGTGGGTCTGTGAGAGAGCTGGGCTGCTGCCTGCCTGGCTCCGAACCTGCTTTTGGGTCAGCCTGTGGTGAAAGCCACGTGGGCAGAAATCCTGAATTCACCTAAACGCAGTCTTTACGCTGCTCCCACCTCCCTGGAGTTAACTTCAGAAGGCTTTGGCTGGATGCTGCTGGAACAGGACCATCGCGTGGTCAGCCCGGTCCCACATCCCTTCAGTCTGCTTTCAACAGCACTTAAAAAATGTTAATTGAAAACAGCGTAAGTGTGCATCTCATCCCAGGCTCCGCTCCTGCATGCCCTGCATGCTCCAAATCACTGTTCAGCCTCCTGGGGCTTCTAGTGGTTGGGAAGCTGGAGGAAGATGTTTGCGGAGCACCTTTTGGGTACCGTGGCTCCAGGAACATGCAGAGGTTGGACCAGGACCCATAGGTTGGGAGTTCAGTCACTGACAGTAGCATGCTCTTTCCTTGCTTTCGGTATTATTTTTTTAGCTGGCATTTTCAGGGTTACCCGTCACTCCAAGAAAGAGTCTGATGCATTTGTCTCTAAACAGCCCGACCCTTGGCACAGGATGCCTAGAAAATACTCGCCCGGCTTTACCTGTTTAGAAAATAGCTCCTTTGTCTAAGATTAATTTAAGATGGCTTTTAAAAAGTATTTCTCTGATGACAGCTGCTTTTTAAAAAATTCTGTCCTGTATTTTAATTCTGGCTAAACAGCCCTGGGTGGATTTGCAGAGCCGAACTCGTGCCCGGCCGAGGGCCTGCGTTCGCCCCAGCTTTTGGCAGCAAGTGTTCATCTCTTCCGCCCGGCTGCTGCCTCCTGGCTTTCCTTCCTGGCATCCCCGGTAGCCGCCAGGCTGCAGGGGCAGCCCACGGCCCGATACTTGGATGCAAAATGCGAGCTTCAAGTATTTGAAGTCTCCATGGCAAAGGACCCCCTGGAAGGAAAGGTTTGCAGCAGAAGCTCGGAGATCTGTAACTATGGTGCTGCAAACTGCGCAGTGCCACGGTAATGCCGGGCGAAATACTGTACGCTCCGATTATGTGCTAAGGACAACAGCCTTGCAGCAAGCTGACACTTCCCCCTCGGTGCTCGGCCAGTGCATGATGGGCCACGGTTAGTGCCACGAAGGAAGGCGGGGGAGGAAAATGACAGTAATAGAAATTAGGGATTGGAAGAGGGGGAGAAACGCAGGCTGGCACCGAGGAGGTCGTTTGTGGGATGGCATCTGTGGAAAGCGGACTCGGTGCATGGCCTTTTCTGCCCCATTTCTCCCGTAGTGTCCCTGTCCTTTCTGAAGATGTGGATGCAGAGCACACCCCGTGTAACATCCTCGTGTTACAAGGATGGAGCCAGGAGAACGGCCGTGGAGCTGGGCACAGCACGGAGCGCACCCCACGCAACACGCGGGAGCGCTCTTAAATGCATCACCTCGTTTCATCCTGCATTTGCAGAGAAAGTGCAGCTTTATTGAACGTTAGGATTGAATTCTTAACTGACTAATCAATTTTAGTAGTAAGTTAAAATGCCTGGTATTAATGGACAACTGCAACCATTAATCAGGGTTACAGTAGATTAACAGTTGTCAGCATTTATGCTAATAGTACTTACATACCGCGGATTTACAGATTGCGTTCCCCACTTCCATATTTTTCTAAACATGTGCAACTTTGCGCTTACTGATTATTTTCTCCATCCCTGTGCTCTTCTTTGGAGGTACAAATGTGGCCGACATGCTCACAGCGGTGACCCGGCATCGTGTATGGCTTTTTTGCACACTCGGTTTCACGTCAAAAGAGATGGAAAGGGTTCGTTTGTTCTACTACTTGACTGTTTAATTTGATCTGGTATGCGACGAAACCAAGACAAATGGAGTGTTTTTAATGAAACTGTTTTAACAATCTCTGGCAGCTCCAGAAATCAGGAAGCATTAGAAAAATACAATTAAAGGAGTTTGGGTGGATGTAAATAAGAAACACACTTCAGGATTCCCCTACCAAATTCATTTTGCTTTCAGTATTTTATCTCAGTAAGTGGTTTTAAGCCAGTGAAGCAAATTTTTTGTGCAGAAACAACCGAAACAGAAACAGGACTTAAACCGTCATGGGTCTTGTGACCATTATTCTTCATCCATTTTATTGGGATATTTTTCAATGTGAAGCAGGAATTTCCTAAAATCTTTTTAGCACACAGTCTTCAATTAGCTGATTACTATAGATTATATGCGTACATTGGATACCTCATCAAGCTGTCTAATAGGTGGATCATATTGATTGTCCTTCAATTAATCATGTCCCGTATTTTCATTTATCAAAACCAAAATACACGTAATTAACTCTGAAGTGATATAGCACACTGAAAAGTGATTTTGCTACTGCTGTAGGGATAGCTTGGTAGATTGTACTAATAGGAAATGTAAGTTGAAATTAAATTAATGGTATAGTGTCCATCACAGAATAATAATTAAAAAACTAAAAGTGAATGATGGTAGAGGGAATCCTTTGTAATGGCAGATACAGATGTTTGTGTGAGATTTCTTATTTCCATCCTGGGGACTTGCCCTTTGAGTTTTTTAACAATTGCCAAACAGGTCTCTGAGTTGTTGCAAGAAATGCCCCATAGTTCTTGCCAGGTGGGAAAGGAGGACCAGAAGGGTGCAGAATGGGTAAATGAAGATTTCATGTTTACATCGGTGGTCAGTTTATGAGCAGAATATACTAGATGACATTGTTTTGCTTTAAAAGCCACTTTATTAATTCGAATGTAATCTCTCCTTCCCCTGACGTTCATGTTGAAATTGGCTCAATGTGCTTAATTCCATGACAGGCTGAATTGTGATAAATAATATACAATATCCCTAAACCAGCTTGCTTCAATTGGCATGATATTTATGAGCAGTGAGTTTCCGAATTGCTCATCGTGGCTGAGACTTCAAGCTGCAATTTTATTCATAAACACAACTGTGTGTAAACGAGGGGAGCACAGAGTATTTGTGTACAGAATCATTCATGCTTCCAACTGAAATGGACATATTCTGTAAATGTAGGCATTTTTGTGATGCATTGACAGTAATTATTAAGGAACTCATACTATTTTAAAATCATTCATTTTTTGGTTAAACCCTACGGCTAGGAATACATTTGTTTCTGGAGCAGAGAAGTTACCTAGGTTATCTCAGGACCTGTCACTGATCCTCTGATAACTCTCAGCACCTCACACATAAAAGTGCTTGAATTGCCTCTTGTTATTTTTTGATAGCCAGGATAAACAGAAATATATTTTTTAAAAATGTTAAACAGAGCTTCCAATATGATTAATTCAAATAATGGGATATGATGATAGAAATTAAAAATTATTGTTTTATTTGAGTTGGACTGCTTGATCCTTTGAGAGCAGGAGTTCCTGCTTTGTCAGTAGTGCTGTTTCACCACCACTTCAAATTTCCTGCCTTAGGCACTTTGTTATCAGACATTAATATCTGCAACAGCAACCAATTATCTTGTAATTTTAACAAAGGCGTCAGAAAAGAGAAAGTGCTTGTTGGTTAGATGGTCATAAATACGCAGATCACAAGTAAAGAGCCTTTACTTTTATTATGCAAAATAATGACTATGTAGCTGTTAATGGAATTTACTTTATATGGTGACAATTTATACTTCTGCGTGTCTATGGGAGAGCTTTGCCACCCGGCTGTTTTGACAGCTCTCTATAATAATATAGGAGAGTGATGTGTCTAACGAAGTCTCCGAGAAAAATATCTGGTTTGCATTTCAGAACTTGTCATTCGGTATGTTTAGCGGTAGGAGATAGCATGGGAAAGATGCCTTCCCTCTCAGTCTGCCATCACATCCATTAAACATGCGTGCGGCTGCCGCCCCCACGGGGCTCACATCGCAGCACGGTCCCGCTCTGGTCCCAGTGAGCACGTTCATGAGAACTTCATTTTTGGTGGGACGAATGCTGTGTTTTCCTGGTCTGGGATAACAGGGTGTATGGGAGCACATGTTGTGTTCCGTACTTTTAGTAATAACACCATTCTTGCAATCCTGGCCATTTTGGGTGTCACCTATGAGCTCTGTGGTGTCCCCGCGGCCTGAGGGGGTTTTGAGCCTTGGAAGGGAAACATCTGCAGGGCCCCTCAGCAGCTGTGCTTGGGAGAGGGCTGGTGAGATCAGAGAATCACAGAATGATCTAGGTTGGAAGAGACCTCCAAGATCACCGAGTCCAACCTCTGACCTAACACTAACAAGTCCTCCGCTAAACCATATCACTGAGATGTTTGGTATAGATACCACAGAAGGTGCTCTGGTAGAACAAACGATCCATACACGTGCATGGAATAATAGCTGTTGGAAATACTGCTAGGTTATGTATATGTACAGAAACAGTGCAGCCAAAACTGTAAATGCAGTGCAGTTGATTGGGATGTCCGCATCCATGGAGGTGGAGCAGTCAGAAGGGAAGGAGGGCATCTGGGGACTGCTAGAGGCAGCTCCTGCCCCTTCTCTGAGACCACTTAGGAAAGGCAGAGATGTCAGAGGGCTGAAAGCTGAGGGAAGTGACCAGCCCTCCCATCCCATAGCACCACCACACGGTCCTCCTGTGCTGCTGGCCCAGCATGGAGACCTCCAGGTGGTGGTGGTGGAGCACGTGCGGCCTGCCCCGCAGCTCGCCTCGGGGCTTCTCGTTGCCTCCAGGTGCCAGAGCATTTGGATGCACGTTAATTAGTTCCATTAACTCCTCGGCATGTTTGCAGGGACTTGTTTACGGAGAGAGGAGGTTGTTCCTGCTGAGTGGGAGCCTCCTGCCGGCTCTTCCCAGCCTGATGGAGCACGTCGGGGTGCTGGCTGCCCCCAGGTCGCTCCCATCTTTGGGGTGGGGGCACCTCCATTTGGGGCTTCTGCAACAACAGGAGGAATTACCTGCCAACTCACAGGGCTGTGGCGGGGCTGGAACAGGCGTCCTGGCACAGAATTTGCCCTGGGTAGCCACAAGCATCTCGCTACATCTTCGTGCTGGGCTCACGGAGCAGAGGGCACGGCAGGGCGGGTGCGGGAGCCTGCTTTTGGCCAGCGGTGCAGCGGAGTTTAAGTGTTAAGTTTCTCTTTGTTGTTTGTTTGTCTCTTTCTTTTTCTAAGCAAGCTTTTCTTCTCAGCTAGTCCTCAGAAGCAGCCCAAGAAATGACATTTATGCATATTTCATAATGTGATTTCTGTAGGCATACGGAGCAAACAAATCAATTTCTCAGCAGCACGCTGTTTAAAAGAAACAGCAACAACCTGTGGGATAAGTTGCAGAAGCTGTTAAAATTAATTATAAATGGCAGAAGATATAACATTTGGGGGAAAAAGTGCTAATGTGTGAAGAATAATAAACATTCAGTAGATGAAAAGGAACTCTCTGTCATCTGATTATTTAAACTTCATATATTTATAAATATCATAACACGTTAAAACAATGTACCGCTCGCTACCAACAGCACATTACCATTTTATTCTGGAAATGGAACAGCCTCGTCTGCCGTCTTATATTAGCTTGCACCTTGCCGCACTCGGAGTTTCGCTGTAGGTTTGTGTCAGTGATTATAAATGGACGAAAGGACTTTTCTGAAAAAACTCAAGCGTTTGTCAGTGGTGAATCACGCTGGTGGGGTTTTACTGGGCTGTGGGCTCCAGCTGCTCGCTCAGGAGATGTGTTTCTGATGGGCAGGGTGTTGGGGAGTGCATCTCTGTGTTGTGTTTGGGGGTTTGCATGTCCCTAGTGCTGGTCCCTTCCTGCCCTGGCTCCTGCACTCCTTGCTGCTGGCTGTGGGGCACAGGCGGTCTTCTCCTGTGTTTGAGTTTCTTGTAACCTCTTTGTTTCCATTAATTCCATGTGTCAGGCTTTTTTTTTTTCTTTTTTCTTTTTTTTTTTTGTAACTTGCTAAGTACTCTTGGAGAAATATCTGTGTTTGCAAGGGTGTGTTGAGCCGTAGATAAATATAGGTGGGTCTTCTGTAGGGAAGGCTGCAGCAGATCTCAGGGCGTAGTCACAAGCGATGCGGCCACCAGCTGAGGCCGTGCCCTGCCGTGACCAGGCAGCAGTCAGCCAGGGCACAAAATGGATGTATTTTATATTTGCCTGGTACAGCGCCAGCCACCAAGTTCTCTTTTCCATCTGGGAGCATTGTGGGTGCTCAGACCTGACCGTGGCAGTAGGAAGCAGTGCCTTTTTGTACCATGACCAAACGCTTTGTACAGTGATGAGAAGGGACCCTGTGAGATGAACTTTCCTCAGGTTGCCTGTACGATGGAGAAGTTGGATCATCAGCCAGCAAAATATCTTCTGTTTAGAAATAAAGTGCTATTTTTGTCCCATTTTTCCCAGATCAATGGAGAACACTCAGAAGAGAGGCAGGAAATGTCTCCTGGTTGTGGACTTGGAAGTTTTTAGGTGAGCAGCAGCTCCTGGCTGAGCTGTGGGCCTGTGGCAGAATGAGACATCGAGCCTCTCCAGGGCTGGAGGACAAATCCACCCATGTGTGGTCTGTTAAGCCAGTTTTGCTGAACTACAGCTTGATTTGGGTGAATTCGGTAGGATTGTGCAGTTGGCTGTGGTGGCACAGGGCTGGGACTCCACCGTGCCCGTCAGCCTCCCCATGGCCTTGGCAGCCTCTCTGTGCGGTTCTTTCACAAGCAAGCATTATTTTCATTTTTTTTTTCCCCTTCAGAAGGTGCTGACCTGATAATGCAGCGTCAAAACCGCTTTGTCCTCGTCATCCCGCCGCCCGTCCGATGCGATGTGACACCCCGTCTCTAACATATGTCATTCTGCGCTAGCGCGTTCTCACTCTTCCCCTCCTTGCTGGAGGCTGCCTCGTGTCATGGGGAGCGAGCAGCTCCTGTCCGTGGGTCCTGCTGTGTCACCCAGCCCTTCTCAGGTGCCACCACGGGGACACAGCATGCCCCCACCACCCCACAGGACCTCGGTGGGGACAGGAGCCGGAGCAAGCACCGGTCGGCCGATCCCCCCCGGGTGTCCCCACCGTGACCTGGTCAGGGGTGGCAAAGCTTTATCCCGGCTCCGAAAAGATGCAGGGGTAAGGGAGCTCTGCTGAGCGGGGCCGTTTGGGCTGAAAGGCTGTTAGATTCAGGTCACTGAGTTTGGGGTGGCCGCGTTTTCTGACAAAGTCTAAAAATGCAGATTTGCAGCAACCTATGTTAATGAATTCCGACTGCTTGAGTTTCGCACTGAATAATGGCCGGAATTATCAGCGATGGTGACTTATGAGATGTGATTGAATATCATCCTTTTTCTCGAGATTAAATTGATAAAATGATGTAATATCACGTTATTTTTATTAGCGTGCTTGGATACAAAAATCTCTGTGGAGCTGAAGATTTCGTTACAATAAAACAGAAGAACTAGAATGACGAAAATACTCAATAAATTTTTAAAATGTAGTATCACATTTTAAATGCAATTTTGTGCATATGGTGAGTGAATGCAATACCTCTTTACCCTCAGGCCGCCCACTTTCATACATTAAAAATATTCTATTTAAATGCAGATTTTGATTTGCTATCTGGCATGGCATTCAAGGAGAACAGACAGGAGAAAAGGAACAATGTCCATGTCTCTTAATTTAATTACCTGTTTCTTTTGACGTGCAAAGGTGCCAGCAGGAGTTGTTAGGTGTAAGGGCATGCATGTTTAAATAAAATTTTAAAAAGCGTGAGGTCAGTTTTCTAAAATCTGTAAAAGAAAATGTTGGAAAGAGTCTTTTAAGGTCTTACGGATGTAGACATGTTTATATGCAGGGAGATGTGCGTATGTATATGTGGAACATGCACGTTGCAAACCACAAATATTTGATACATATATATATATATATGTATTTGGCATGTATATATTAATACGCAGAGTGCTTTGGATGGGTCCCAGTTTTACAGAGGTTGGTGGCAAATGGCCAGAGCCCAGGTTAGGTGCCGATGGCATCTCCTCCTCATCTGCCCGCAGTGGTGTGGGGTGGTGTGAGGGTAGGCTTCCTGCCATAACCACCTGCTCTGTCCAGGAAGGTTATTTTTTGGCCAAGATCAGTCCAATGATCTAGTCTTGGTGTGGATCTGCCTACTGTGGTGCTGGGAGGGCTGCGAGGGGGTTGGGGTGAGGATGGAGGGGTTCACTTGGTGGCATCAGGGTAGATGAGCTGTGGATTTCTGTCATGAAAACCAAAATAGTTTGTTTATACCTACCTTAGAGATTGACTTCAAAGGGCAAAAGTTACAGCAGCAAAATGCTTTGAACAACACTGAAGTGCTTTTGCCATTTGATTTTTCTAAAAACCAGGGAAGTTGCAGTCATTTTCAGTACTCTTTATCTTCATCTGTATGTCACCCTAGTTAAAGCCTATTTTCAGAACTCAAAGAATATTTGAATTTAAGTGCCCTGGAGCAAATAGGTTGAGTGGTATCAGAGATTATCAGATTTAATTCATTTATTTTAAATGTAAATTGATTTGAAACCACTGGGAGCTGTTAAATCGTGCAGCAGTTGGCCTCCGCACTTGCAGCGTGTTCTCTCTCCTGGTGTCCACCTCCACCAGTCCCTTCTTCCATCCTTTTGTCAGACTGCTTTGTTCATCTTTTTGTTGAAGAGAAGTGAGTTTCAGGGATCGGCACATCTCGGTGTGTTGCCATTGAGTGTCATGCCCATCTCTGGACTGCGCCAGCTCCCTGGGCTCTGCTCTGCCACCCATCACTTTGGTGCAAAATAAGTGTTTTCAGGGACTATGATTCACCATCAACAGTTTACAGTTTCCTGTAAATATAAATTCAGGACTGTACCAAATAATGCCAAATGCATATTTTTAAGCCTATGTATAAAATTATTTGATCTCTGAGAGCATCGTGTTTGGCAATTTTTCTCTCAGGCACATAGATATTAAAATTATATTATGCACAATATGCGGTAGTAAAATTGAAGTCACAGTGGAAAGCAATATTATATTTTTTTTCCTTTAATTTTAGTCTCAAAGAATGTGTCCTTCTGAAGAAAAGGTTATTTGTCTAATATGCTGGAGAACAGTTTGCAAAATTAGATAAGAGTTATCCCCATAAAATGAGCTGCAAAGAGAAAGAAAAGCCATGGAAACACTTGGGACTCTGAACCCATCTTAGTTTCCCGGTACAAATGCAAACTCTTAATTTCTTGATCATTGTGAGTGTGTAGACAGCTGGTGAGATTTATTACAAGGCAATTGGGGCATGCAAGTACTACTTGGAGCATCTTGAAGCTCCGTGGAAGTTGTTCTAGCTTGCACGTCTCTTCCTCACACTTGCCAAACATGAGCTGTGGGGCAAGCGGCGGGTCCAGGGTCTAGACCACCATTAGCTTGCACACGAGTGGTGATGGAGGTGGGCTGTGCAGTGTGGACATACGCCTTCTGCAGGGTAAAGAAATGACATCTATTTAATAGGGACTTTGGCATTCAAAAATTAATGTGGTTAGAAATGGTTGTAGCCTTAACGTAAATGTTAATAGGTGAGTAGTAAACAGCTGATTTAAAGCATCCAGGAAAGTGTTCGTGACATCACCTTGAGTGCTTAATGTGGGACTCCTCAATTTCAGACTGATCAGTTTGGCTGTATTTTTTTTCTTTTTTTCTCCAAAACATGGAGGGGGAGGAAGAAAAATCAGTGGAATTGGTTTACATATTGCGTTAACTACTCTCACAATAGTGAAAAGCTCTCATCAAGTATGTATCAGATTATTTTATTATGCCAACATTAATATTGGAAGCACACACGTAATCTGGAGTCAGCAGGTTCATACACTACTATCTCATTAAATTTTCAGGCAAAAGCTGCAAAAATTAATTGGAGGCGTGTAATAGTTTAGAATGTGAGCTGGCTTATGGTAATATAAATTACATGAGGAGAAGACAGTTTTATATACTGAGAGAGGGAAAACTGGTTTACTTTAATGAGAAGAGATAGAAATGTGGAGCTATTTTTTCATTACAGATGCACTCTAAACTGTTTGGACTTACTTGATGAATAGAGTTAATTCTCTGCTACAGTTCCAATAATTCATGTTGCACAGTTTAATGACTTCTAGATAAAAACAGGATTGAAATGTTAATTTCTATGAAGAAATTGGAGCACTCTCATACATCAAGCTTTTTTTCTATTAAACTACTAGTTAATTTCACTAAACAAGTCTCTTAGATATTTCATGCTACATAGATTTTTGGTGTTTCTCACCTGCTTTATTTTATTTCATTGCCCATGAGCATTGGCTACAGCAGAGCTCCACTGAGATGTAGAAACATTTCTGTTTTACTTATCCTGCTATTATAATAATTAAAATATATATTTTTTTTCTACAGTATCCACAGAGGTGGTTGGGCCTTTTGGTGTCTTTTCTGGAATCTACAGGTTGATACTAGTGAGTGTTTTAGGTACAGGTGCTCACTGTGCTATTTTCAGATGGGTGTGGAAGAGCTGCGGCTGATACTGCCTCTGCCTTAGCCCCATCAAATTTGCCAAAAACTGCTCAGATCCACTTTGGCTTTGCTGCCTGTGCCAGCAAGATGTAGCTGGTGGTCTTCATGTGCAGAGTACATCTACGGCAGGGACACGGTATGCAGTTGGGTGGTTGGTGATGTCTGTCTGCCTTGCTTGGACCACATCCTAATTCTTTTCAAATGGTGTTCTTGTAGATGCTGTCTATGGGTAGAACACCATTGACTCTGATGCTTTGCAGTATTATAGCTGTGGTTTTATATCGTGATATTCTGCAACATCATGTGGGAATGGCTAGACCAGCATCCTATCAACTCACTTGGTATAAACCAGCTTGGTCTTGCCTTTTGCATGGGGTTGCAGGGCTCGTGTCTTGCTTGAGGTACCCTGACACTTGGTGCTTCCAGCTCAGCTTCCCTGGGGATTTTTCTTCATTTTTATGTGTTACTGCAGCCAGGTCTCTCCTGCGGTGCTCAGCTGATGCACTCAACACCTCTTCGTTATTGTTCAGTAGTGCTTTTTTCATTGCTTGCTTTAGATTTGCTGGAAACCAAAGCCTTGATCTGCGAAACCACTGACCTGGTCTGAGGTCAAACACTTGTTATCAATATATCGAGGTAACAACCAAACACTCTGTTTTTTGCTTTTTATTTCTTTGTACTTAGCTCAATGCAAAGCTGTTGGGCTTTTCTTCCTGTGTAGCTTTGGCTATTGAAGAACTTCCCCCTTGAGCTTCAGGGCAGATGCAGGCTGTCACAGAAGGGCCCCGCTGCTCTGGGCTTGTCGCTGCAGGGCCTGTAGCAGCCTTCTCAAGAAACTCCACGTGACGCCATTTCGACATTTCAGCTTGGCTAAAAATGTGTCCCTGGCTTCACCCCAAGTACCAAAGGACTCGTGCCTTGGGCTGAGCATGGGTGCACGCAGGGCCTCTGGGTCCCTGCTGGTCTCAGTGGGTCAATGCTACCAGTGGTTCTGCTCCCATGTCCCTGCCCACCATTTCCCTTTGGCCCCCAAAAGACCCACCCATGAGCTGACCCACCACCTTCCTGCTCATGGGAGCACCCTTTTCCTTCCAGTGTCTGCTGTGAGAAGCTTTCTGCTAAGAACGACCCACACAGTGACTGGAGCTCATCTTTCCCAACGCGGTAACTGTCCCTACAGCAAGGGTGTTAGGAAAAGGTTCTTCACCCAGAGGGTGGCTGGGCACTGGGACAGGCTGCCCAGGGACGTGGGCACAGCACCGAGCCCACTGGAGTTCAAGAGGTGTTTGGGCAATGCTCTCAGACGTCTGGTTTGGTTTTTGGGTGGTCCTGTGTAGAGCCAGGAGTTGGACTCGATGATCCTTGTGGGTCGCTTCCAATTCAGGATATTCTGATTCTGTGCTGGATGCCTACCCCAAAGTAGAGATATGGCTGTGTCAATTGCTTTGTGTCACTTGCTTTGGTTATTACTACACTCTGGTTGTTAACATGCACTTCTTTACAGCAGTTTTTGCCTTTTATATTCAGATGAATCTGTGTACATGAGGAATTTCTCACCTTCCAGTGAGGGGTGAAGACCCTTTTGACGTAGGGTATTGTCAGAGGATGGTATAGTATTGGGAGCCTGGTGAGCACGGTGCAGCTGGCTGCTCTTTTAACACATTTCTGTGTTAAAGTGGCTGTTCTGACAGAGTCATCGTAGGATGGTTTGGCTTGGAAGGGACCTTAAAGACCATATAATTCCAACCCCCTGCCATGGGAGGGACACCTCCCACCAGACCGGGTTGCTTAAAGCCCCATCCAGCCTGGCCTTGAGCACTTGAAGGGATGGGGAATCCATAACTTCTCTGGGAGCTTGTGCCAGTGTCTCACTGCCCTCAGAGTAAAGAATTTCTTCCTAACGTCTAATCTAACCTTTATCCCTTATCCTCTCAATACACCCCCTGAGAGAGTCCTCCCCCAGCTTTCCTGGAGGCCCCTTTTAGGTACTAGAAGGTCTCTAGAAGGTCTCCCCAGAGCCTTCGCTTCTCTAGGCCAAATTACCCCAGCTCTCTCAGCCTACTTTCATAGCAGAGGTGCTCCAGCCCTCTGATCATCCTCATGACCTCCTCAGGACCCACTCGAACAGGTCCACCTCTTATTATCCCATTGTCTTTTGCTGGCATGACCTGAACACATACTGTGTGCTGAGGACCTCCTTCTTGCTCCTCAAGCCAGGGAGATCCTTGTGTTTTTGGTTTTTTTTTACAATTTTTAGCAATACGGTCATTGATGGCAAATGGCAGGTGCCAGAGCTTTTGACAGTTTTGCCTGAAGGCAGAGGAATTTTCTGCCCAGTGACATCGGATCAGCAAATTCCACGTCTAAAAGCCAAGGCGGCCGCTCTCGAGCCCCTCCGTTGGTGTCAGGGAGCCGGGTGCGTTATCGTACAGTGCCTTGGGTTGTTTATCGTGAAAGGCGCTTTTGTAAATGGACATTGTGCTGTATTGTGTGGCTCCGGTATTTGACATTGGATTAAACAAAGTGTCGCGTGCGCGAGGTGTACGGTACAATTATTTTAACCCATTTTGCTTTCTAGTGTGGAAAATCTGCTTGAAATAGGACTTGCTAAAGTCATTGTACCATATACAAAGGGGTTATTAAAATGCACTCTAGAAATAGAAAATAGGATTAGAAGAGACACTTTGGCTTTGAGGCCTTCTCCAGCCGAAAGAAGGCCTCATGGCCAAAATGTCTCCTTTAATCTCATTTTCCGTTTTCTGGTAGGAATTTTATTAACTCTCCTCCCCCCTTCCACTCCCCGTCTCAGTGCCTGTGTGCTGGTAGCACACCAGTTGTCTTCCTTCTCGCAACTGGGGGTCCATAAGGCAAAAGGGTATTTTTCTCTTATGGTAGTGGCAAGACCTTTTATTTGTAGTATAATAATTATTATTATTAAAAAACAAAACAAACAAACAAAAAAAAAAACCAGCCACTTTCTAGCAAGGACTTTTGGTTATTT
The DNA here is from genome assembly GCF_964035555.1 of Netta rufina. NCBI lineage: Eukaryota > Metazoa > Chordata > Aves > Anseriformes > Anatidae > Netta > Netta rufina. Next base: position 34,200,161 of record NC_140130.1, on the reverse strand, counting down.
GCATTATTTTTCTCCATCTCTCAAAATTTTTTGCTTTTCTTTCCCAGTGAAGGGTTGTTGTGCTTGTGCTTTCATTTTTACAAAGACACCTGGAAACCCTAATTATTTCATGTGAGATGCTCTGTTTTGTGTCTCCAAAGGTAATTCACCGGTGGACACATGTAACATATATGTCTATACTTATCCATATAGATTGGTCGGAAATGTGAAAACTATGTGATATTCTAATAGCTTAATGTATAAAACATTCCCTGTAATTCATAATTGTAATTTCCTGGATAGTATTAAACTGGTGTCTAATTGCTTCACAGCCACTTTCTACCATTTCAGTTCCTCGGTGAACGTCTTGATGTAAAATGTAAAAACTTGTGCCCCAGATTATGAAAAAGAACCCAAACCTCGTTGTAATTCTTAATTACAGTTAATTACTGTATTTCTTAATTAGAGTCTTAATGTTCAACTATTTAACTTCAATGAAACAAACTGAAGAGAGGCAGTCCACAGAGAACCTGTCTACAAGAAGCAATCGTGCCGTTCTCCTGTTTTTATATTTTGAGGGAATTCTGAATGCATTTAATTTCATTTCTGTAACAGGAAAGGACAGAAAGCTTTAGCCATAATTGCAGTGAGAAAATTCTGGGGGAAAAAAAAATCCTTTTTCACAACAAGTGGAGAGGATCTGCATGGGGTTTGCAGGTCAGCGGAGGAGGAGAGGCGCCCAGAACCGCAAAGCAGGGAAACATTCGCAGATGGTGAACCTGCGACATCTCCTGTAGGTTACTCACCAGGTTGAGTAATAACATTTCGTATTTGGAAAACTTGCCAGCGACCAGATTTGTCATGTGAAAACCTTTCAGATGTTTACAGTTGGAGCCTCGAAATCGTTTTCATCCAAACCAATTGCCCTGCACGCACCTATCGTGAACATCCAGCGGTGACATTTCAGTTTCCTCTAAAGACACGTGCTCAGAAATGTCATTCAGAAGGTGTCAGCGTGGTAAGTCACAGAGCTCCCTGTTCCCTGCAGCGCAGGGACTCATGCTGACCCGGTGATTCAGTCCCAGAAGGATTTTTTTTTTCCCAAACAAAAGTAAACATTTAAAAAAAAAAACAGGGATGTTGGCTCCAAACCCAACACTCAGGAAGGCTGACTCTCCCTCGAAAGGACACAAGCGGTCAACCTTAAGCCTCGTAACAAAAGGTTAATTTTTCTCCCCTGACGTCTTGCTGACTAAGTCAAACCCCAACCACGGGGCCGCTCACTATGCCGTGCGTTTCCAGCGACTGCTTCAGACATCCGTGATATCAGTTTTGTGTCTCTTGGCAACAGATTGGTTCTGGCACCCCGAGGACAGGGTGAGCTGGCATTCTTGAACTGCCAAGAGACACAAAGCAGATATGCGGGGCTGCTTGATGCCTTTCAGAAAATGCATTAAAATACATTTTTGTGCAATATAACGTCTTCTGAAAAATGACCTTTTTTGCTTTTCTGTTGTTGTTGAGGCAGTCCTCCCCCATGCCCATGTTTTCAGTGCGTTCGCTCCCGCTGCCCTTTGTGGATGGACGCGTCCTGCCTGGACCGCTGCTCGCCCAGGGGCGATGCTCCCTTGCAAAGCTGTTTGCATTCCCTTCTCCCTCTGTGCAGAAAAGGAAACCTGCTGGAAGCACGAGATGAAAGCATTTGTTTATTTTTCTGTCCAACCTTAGAAAGAGGTGGCTGTCCAGCGCTTTGCTGATGTGTTTTCCTCCGAAGAGAAAAAAAAACCGCATGTATATAAAAAGAGATGTTTCTTTATATCCTAGGGCTGATGTCTATTAGATGATCTTGGCAAAGTCTTAAGTGCCTTATGTGCCTAGCCAGGACAAGTGCTGCAGCCATTTAGAATAATTTATAATGCACAGCCCAGCCAAAAATCTGTTGTTATTCAATCAGAGAATTAAATAAGTGTCACCCTACCTAGCTTGGAAATCACCCTGTTTTGTTATCCCAAAATGACACACAGCAATCTGATTGAGGCTAGAGGAGCTGGATAAAAGGGGAAAAATGTGAAATTTTGAGGTTTTCAAGGCGTTGTGTGTGTACTTGGGGAGATGTGGTGGCAGAGTATCAGGGCACAGGCAGCACGGAGCTGCCCGGTGCAGAGCACGGCAGGGACAGTCTGTGCTGGTCCCCTGCTAAATCCTGCTTTTGTGCAGGCTGGGAAGAGGGAGTTGCTTTCTGTGCCTTCTATTCGGGTTAAAAGCTGTTAGAAATATGTTTTTGGGGGTAGGTTGGACCCTTCTTCCTTCCTGCTGCTTCTTCCTTTTCTGCTTGATGCTTCTCTTAACTTTCTCTGTTTTTGATGAAAATACTGTTGATTTTTTCCATTTTCCCCAAGTCCCATCTCACTCACCTGCCATTATCTTCCTCCCCCAAACCCCGGCTAGTCCCAGCATTTGCAGGTGTTGGCTGAGTTGAGTTGAGTGTCTTTAGTACAGTAAAATGCAGCTTTAATTTCTACCATCCTCCTTTTGTTATGTTCACAAATCGTGAGGCTTGATCGTCATCTTCCAGCTTTACGTCCTAATTAGAGCACACGGGAAGATCAGAGCAGGCAACTTGCTTGCTCGGCATCTACTGGGGTCTCGATGCACTTGCCACCATGTACTCTCATGTTTTATTCGCCTCCATTAAATTATATGCTGAAGACTATTTTTAAATGTGCGAGTATCCAATGGTAATTTCAAAGAGCCCGATTTTTAAAAACACATACACTTAAATGGTGATGGAACCCATAAAAAAAAATCTATTTAAAATCAATTGTATGCGAGAAGAAGTCAACAAACAAAAGGGCAGAGACAAGCATATCAGCTTTAATTTAGTACTGGATTTCCTTTGACAGGAGCCATTTAGATAGAGGGCAAAAAATTATCTCACTGAAAAAGGCAGTGATTGATCACATGTTGGTAAGTGAATCAAGTCTGCAAAAAACAGAGGCGATTAAGGGACAAAGAGGAATTATCATATTACAACGTTGCTGCCTGTCAAACCTCCGTCGTGTTGTGCATTCATGTGTCACGTCGTGACATTCGATCAGCGCTTAACTCCCCGGGACAAAGGGATGGTAGTTAAAAAAATCTTTCGACGCCGCTAGGAATTCTGCTGGAAGCCTGAGCCCACGTTTCGACCACTGGCAGAGGTCCTCATGGCCCCGGGGATGGATGCATGGGACCCAGCTGACAACTTTGCAAGCAGATCTCGCGGCAGTGCCTTTCTGGCTCCCGATCCTTGTCCCTTTGCTGGCCAAAATTGGGCTGGGCTGGAGGTAGCGGGGAGGAGCAGGAGGTAACGGGAGCTGGAAGCCGCCGATCCCAAGCTGCTTAGCCTCCAGAAAATGGAAAATGTCCTGCTGGGAGGTGGGAATGAAAAGGTGGCTGGGAAAAAAAATGGGAAAATTGGGGAAAGGGGCTCAGAACAAGGTGGAAGAAGGAAATACAAAGTGGGGGGGAACAGCAGGGAGAGGTTGTCTGCTCTGCTGGACTTCTGTGGGTTGGCAGCAGCCGTCGGCGAGGCTGGAGGTGCGGGGGAGAAGCTGGCAGTCCTGCCTCGGCACCGCACAGCCTGCACGGCTCGCCGCCAGCCCCCAGCGGCTCCCTGCGGGCACAGCGGTGTCAGGGCCGGGCAGGTGAGGAGGAGCAGGGTGTTGGAGAGGCCGAAGCAGGCAGTCATCCTCCTGGCACCCGTGGGAAGGGTCCCCAGGGCAGCTCCCAGATGGCCCCGTCCATCCCCACCCTCGCTGCTCCTCCAGGCACAGCGGTGCTGGGTGCCCCACAGTGTGCTGGTGCAAAGCTCTGTTGGAAAAACCCCTCACCCTGCTGCTTTGGGGTCATGTCCACATTTTCTGTTGGGTTTTCTGCTGTCAATACACGTGGCCAACAGGCGTCTTGACTGCCAGGGTTGGTGCAATGTTTAACTGCTTGGGGCTTTGTACTGAAAAATGAGAAAGGTGGGCAGTCATGTGTCTCAGCTGAGGACCAGCTCTTCCTAAGCAAACCCACAGTTAAGGATGGGTCCAAGACAAGGACTTGATAGGAGAAGAGAAGAAAATTCACAAATCTGTGTTTTTTTTTTAATAGTACATCAGCAATGTGGAGGAGCTAAGGCAGCCTGCACGCGCAACCTGTGGTTTTCAAAGAGCCCCTGTTAAAGCAAATACCAAGGGGGGAAAAGTTTGCTCTGGATTAGAAACAGAAAACAAATAAAGCATCAGATTTTTTAATGGAAAAAAGTTTAAAAAGATGGACTGCTCTAAGTATCTGCATCATGGCTGCCTGCCTTAATGTTTTCCTTAATAACCTGGGCAGAGATGGAGGGCGAGCGGGCGGCACGGCGAAGAAGGCGGCAGAGCTGCAGTGAAGCAGGCGAGGACCACAGGGGCAGATGAAAGTCAGCACTGACAAATGCAAGGTTACGCGCATGGGAAGGAGCGGCCCGGGCTCCTCGTACACATTGCTGTGCTTTAAATGAACTGTAACCACTTGGGAAAAAGACCTGAGGGTCACTGCGGACAGCTCAATGAAGACATCTGCTCAGTGTGCAGTCGCAGTCACAAAAGATCAAACAGGATGTTAGGCCGTAAGAAGAATGGGTGAGAAAATGCCGAAAATGTTATAATGCTCTTATGTGAATGTCCACAGTGTCCTGATCTGGATATTGTGCTAAGTCTGGCATGGGAAACCCCCCGAGCTTTGAGAGGCAGGCGGCTGAAATGGCAAGGCGAATAGAGCAACTTCTGTTTAAGGAGAATTGAAAAGATTGGGAGCGTTTAGAGAGATCATGTGAGTAAGAGGATTCATCGGAGAGGTTTTACAAACTAATGCTTGACATATTTAACCTTTCCCAAAATACGAGAGTAGAGGAAAATCCAATAAAAGCAGAAGCGTGCATTTAGCCCTCCGCAAGGTCGCGTTTCCAGCGCAGCCCTTGCCGAAACACTCGAGGCGTCGCCAGCCTTGGCTGGAGTTGACCCCGCTGATGCCATCGGACCTGCATTGGGTTATCTGCCTGTTGACGAGCCTGTTTGGGTCCTTTTGACACTTCCTGACAGCATGTACCAAAACCACTTCTTACACCGTTTCAGGAATGTGCTCCGTCACAGCATGTTCTCCTCTGCTACCAGCATCTCGCTGAGGAACTGGAATATTTTTAAGTCGCATTCAATTTGCCTCACTTCTTCTGCAGCACGGGACCCCACTCAGTCTTGTTTTCACCAAATTCACCTGTAGAAGGGCTTGGGACAGTGCAGCCTTGATGCAAATGATGGGAATCGTCATTAAGTCCCTGGCTGCGTGCGGGGAGCATGCCAGGCAGCGCGGGGCGCTTCGGCTGCACCCTGCTTGGAGGGGAGAGCATCGCACACGCATTCCTCATCCTCACACGTCTTCTGTTTCGCTCCGAAAGAGTTCTTGAACCGGGAGAGATGATTAATGCATAGAGACCGAGAAGTGTTGTTGGCTTTTTAAAATTTTTAGTTACTTGGAAATACGGGCTGGCTGCCATGCAAGAGGGTACTGTGGGAGTTTATCTGAATACAAAATACTGGAAAGAGTCAAATCGTGCAGGCATTTAATATGTCCGGTGTGTTTCAAATAAAGACGCTAAATGGATATATTTAAAACAGCGTTACCTTGGAAAAAATATTTATTTGACAGGGTTGCTGTGAGTTCACTGGTACAATACTGAGCCTGCATAATGCTGTTTAACATGAAGGTGGAGAGAAATGCCTGCTGGGTTTGGAGACCTGTATAGCTGCCCCAAATCTGAGCACAGCCACTGCAGAGCTCAGTCCTGCACAGCCTTGGGGAGTGCTTGATCCGCGGTGACTTCTTCTGCAGAGACACCTTTGGTAGCTGTGTTCTGCTTATGCATTTTAAAAATTTGTTTGCTTTTATTTTTAATAATTGCAGGGATTTAAGAAGACGCTCAGTACAGCGAGGGGGAGATGTGGGCTGAGAGTTGTCGAAGAGAGGGCAGATGTTGATACACTGACTATATGATTGCATCTGGGCCTTAATCAGTAAAAGATTCCTTTAAGTCATCTAATACATGTGAAACCTGTAGAAACAGAGTTTTCTGGTAGAGTGAAGGGCTTTGCCTGGGGAACTGGTGATGGAGCAAGGTCTTGGGCTTAGAGTTATCCCAGGCGGGTCGTGCCACATGGCCTGGGGACGTCTTCACCTCTTCACCATGGTCTGGTCTGGTGAGTGCACATCTGGCCAGAAGACTCAGAGAAGCATTCTCATCCCATTTGGTACTAATTGCTTGTTCGTTAGCCCTCCCCACTGCTCCACACTTGGTGTGCAGCAGCTGAGACGTGGAGGGCTCTCGGTGGGTGAGGGCTGCCCATGTCCAGCAGGGCCAAGCGAGCATCCTCCAGCAGCTCCACGGCCAGCGCAGGAATTCAGAAATGTTAAAAAAAAACAAAACAAAACAAAACAAAACAAAAAACAAAAAACAAGTTCTCTGAAAAGTCAGGAGCGGCTCCAGCTGAAGCAGCACGCTGCCAGGAAGCAGCTCGGGTGGTGGAGGCTCCTGCCGGCACCGCCGCGCTGCCAGCAGCTAATCCCCTGCGAGAGCACGGGAACAAAACGGTGCCACTCGCGCGGCTCCTCCTCGAGCACACTCTAATTAATATTAACCCCGTATCGCTGCATAATTCACAGTATATTTTTCATAGCTTATGTGCTAAGCGCGCCGCTCTGCCAAGGATCATGCACCAAAACCGCGAGCACAGAAGTACAACGCTTGGCCAGCACCGCCGGGTTCGCTCAGAGGTAAACAGAAGCCTGGCACCTCTTCAGCTGACAGCTTTGTTTGCTGCTCCTTCGAAAGCACTGGTTATCCTTGGGAACGGGCTGGCAAGGCTGTGGCCATGCGGGGACCCATGCTGCAGCTCGGCGTACGTGCGCAGAGAGCCAAGCGCCAGAGCCCCAGCCTGAATTTCAGTGCCAAGCCCGGGAGCTGAATGCTGTGCTTGCCTGCTAAAGCAGGTTAATGCCTCGCTGGACCCTGAGGCGTAAATGGCTCGGTCAGTTCAAAACAAACAAAATTCCAGTTTGCGCTGAGCTGGCCCAAAATGAAATGTCTTGGTTTGTTTTTCCTCCTGGAGCTTCTGGGCACGTTTCGTGAAGTTTCACGGTTGGCTGGATGTGAGAGAGCTCCAGGTGAGGAGCGGGCAAACGTGTCGATGTCAAGGTGTCTGTCATGGAGATGTTTGCAGCTGGACTCTCTTCTGGTAGGGTTTTGGTGGAGGCTTCATCTTTGTCCTGGATATTTGTTTGTTCCCATCTTATAACCTGTAGTCTGATACAGCCAGGTTTTTGGAAATGAGTAATTTCCAAAAATGAGAGCAGCGTGCAGCTGAAGGCAGGTCTCTACTACCATGGGCAGTGATTTTGGCTCACGTTGCCAACACTGAGGTTCACTCAGTTCTTGGAGGAAGGATTTGCAAAAGAGGAAATTAAAAAAAAAAATTAAAAAATTGCTCTTCTTAACAGCAGTAAAGATGCTACGATGCTTTTTGAAGAGGAGGAAGGCACCAAGTCCTCCTTCGTGCTGTCTGTATTGCTTTTTGATTCCTCGGTGGTTCCTTTTTCCAGTGATGGGCATAAAGAAATATTGTGCGTGGGGTGCTATCGGATGACAGTGTTGTGTGTGAGCGGACCTTTTGTTGTAGTTGTTTTAAAGATACCTGTGAAGTGTTGCTGCACTGAGGCATAAAAAGCAGATGTCGAAATGAAGGCTATGGGAATTTAAACTGAAGGCCAGGGAAATTCAGCCTGTGTCATCTTCCTCCAAAACTGGTGAACCTCGGGCCAGTTTTAAGCAGGCCCAGGGTGAAGGCGTTAGAGGTGGTGGTCTGTGAGAGCAGGCAGAAGAAAACAACCACAGAAGTGTTTGCATTGAAGGAAAGCCTGCACTGTGACACGTTCAGTGGGAGAGGTAGCTGTAAAATCTCCCCGACAAGTTTTGGTCAACGTTTGTGTGGTTTGGGAGACCTGGTGCCATCAGCTCCTGTGCTTGCCAGGGGGAGAAAATTCCCACCAGCATCAGCCTGGGAAATGCTTTATATTTAAGTCTTTGAAGTTTTCTAACCACTTTGCACCCTCGTTCTCAACCAGCTATCTTTTATTGTGAAAGCTCTGGTGTATCGATAACTATTGGGGAAACTCCCTGAGGCTGCTGAGCAGGAATCTGCCTTGATGACAGAGATGCGTCCAATTTTTAAGCAAAACAGCCTGTAAACTGTGCCATCAGCTAACAAGTATGGGATCCCCGCTGTGTAATGTGTGGGATCCTGTAGTATTTTTATTTCCAGGGTGATAACCTCATGGTAGCATGTGGAGCTACAGCTGGGCCGCCAAGGAGCACCCTGCTTTGGGAAGACGAACGGAGAATATGTTCCTCAGGATTGCCATGCCTAATTAGCCTCAAGTTCTGGTATTAGGAGATGTTAATGAGCTGGAGCATATAAACTAACCACAGGAAAAAAACCCTCCTAATGGCTACACCAGCAGCAGAAAGAGTGGTGCTGCTGGGGGAGGCCGAGCACGGCTCGGGACGGATGGCACAGGCAGGGGGTCACCGTGGCCAGCTGGCCGTGGGGATGTCCATGAGCACTGCCACTCATCCCAGCAAGGCACCGGAGCTGCAGGCTTGGTGGCTGCAAGGAATTTTGGCTGTTTTCTGGAAAATTATCTACCTAGCACAGGGGTGGGTCTTTTATTTTGGGTGCACAGCTCTGGTAACGAACGGTGTATCCAGCATCGCGTATGAGTTCAGTTGTGCACTGCCTGCTCGTGTTTCTGTGCTCTACTCCATTTTCCTTCATTTTTTGCCTTTTTTTCATAGTGAAGATAAATTAAAAGGTGTAAGAACAGAGAGAGATCTAATTGATTTGCAATTCTCTGTCTAAATTGAGTGAGGTCAGAGAAGTCCACTCTTCCTACCTCATTTGGGCTCATTTAGCGTCTTTTGTTAGAGGCAGGTGAGCAAGTTGCACTTCCACTCCCTCCTTTCCATGCACCTCCATCACACCCTGTTTTATCACACCAGTGATTATATTCATGAGTTCAAATGAAAGTGCCCTGTTTATGGGCTGCAGCAGTGTGCGAGTTTTATTCTTCACCCTGGAAAAAAAAATCTATTACTTTTGTTTCTTCTCGTCACTTTGAAACTGCGTAAAACAGACATAGAAAAAAATAAAAAATATATATGTATATATATATTTAAAAGATAATAATAAAAAACCAAGCTTGCCAGGCTCTTAAGTGAATTGATTGTATTGAAGAGTGGAGCTGGAGAGGAGCCAGCACTGAACCCCAATTAGGCAAGGGAAGGGCTGACATGGCCACGGTGAGGATGTGAGGCTGCAGAACAATTCGGAGAGGGAAAAAAATAATTGAGTTGGGGGTAAATGAGAAAGGTTTGATAAAAGGTTGGCTTGCCTTGGGCCAGGTGCAGGGAGGATCGGTGAGGATGATCAGGGAGCGCTGCTGTGGACGAGGGGCTGCCAGGGCTGCTTGCTTAGCTAGGACCAGAAGGCCAGGGACGACGAGGTTGCCTTCCAAAAGTGAATCCGTGCAGATAAACATCGGAGAAGGAGGACAGCTGCTTCAGCTAAAGACTAATATTGGTGTGTGGAAAAGATTGAGACTAAGCCAGCCGTTGATAAATTTAGGCTGGAATTTGAAAGGCAGCTTATATTCAGCGGAGGAGCGAAGCTTCTTGAACTTTGCAGCACAAAGAGCTGGTGAGTGGGGTCCCCTCCACCCACAACACCCTCTGGTCCTGCCTGGCGCTTGCCCTGGGGACCGTGACCTTCCTAAAATTTCTGCTGTAAACTCGGTGTCTTTATTCTGAAACTCTGGATTATCCTTTTGGATGTGGTGGAGCACATCTGCGTGTGTTGCGGCAGCTAGCCTGTAGCCATGCAGCGAGTAGCCAGGGATAAATTGTCTGTGTCATCGCCTGCCAGCGAGGGTGGCAGCTTCTCGCCGCTCCCGACAATCGCTTCTTGCAGCACATGGCCACTCCAGATAGGCTTTAGATCAAAGTTGCTGCCAAAGCCGGAGAGACGCACGCGTTTTTTTTTTCCAGGATGCTGGAGGAGCATCTGGGCGCTTTGCTGGAACGGCAGCGAAATTTCAGCAAGGACGCTGTTGGGAAGGCAAAGCAACATCTCCCCCTTTGGAAGGTGCCACCCAAGCCTGGCTTTGCACCCGGAGCCTGGTCCCACTGGAGATGGCAAGGAGGAGGAGGTCACATCTTAGTGGTACCCCACTGTATGGGGTCCTCCTGGAGATGTGGTGAGACTCGTCCCTGCGCCCACAAGGCAGGGGAGGAAAGCAGTGGGAGCAGCAGGGCAGCCAGTGGGGCAGAAAATAAACACAGCAATCATCCCAGTTCTGAGTTCCCATCATTTAGCTGAGTTAAAATAGGTATCTAAGGAATCTTAACGGAGAAATGTAAAAAAAAAAAAAAAAAAAAAGTAATAATACATTTATGAATGTTCCAAAGAATAGGAAGAAAATTTAAAAAAAAAAAAAAAAGCATGGGAGAAAATATTCCAGTATTTTCATTCTTTTAAGGCTATCTGGCATTTTTGCTTGGGGATGAAGGACTTTCTGCATTGGTCTGATGACAGAGTACCCGTAGAGCCCACACGTAATAGTCACAGGCACTGCTCGTTTTCTGCCATCCCATATTCTTGAGCTCTGGAAGCGTAATATCAGCTATTCCCCAGCCTATTTATTGCAACCAGCTTTTTAAGTAATGGGCCAAATAATGATCGCAGATGCTATAATCAACATTTTTGTTAATGATTTACAGCTCCATTTGCAAAATAATTAGTTCTGCAGAGCTCCATGGCACAATGCAAGAGGAACGCTCTCCTCACTTCGTGTAGCCACAAGTTAATTGGAAATACCAAGCCCGGAGGGTGCAAGGCAGTGTGAGGGCGAGCCCTGGGGTCTCAGCCCCGGGATTAACGTAGCCTGGTGGGCATGAAAGGAGTTCAAATATCGGCCATGGATGCAGGCTTTGACACGTGGATGCTGGGGAGAACCTGCTTGGTTCCTGATGACAGCCCTGGTGGGTTGTAGCTGCCGCCTGCTGAAGCGGGGCTGTGCCCATCGTTGCTGCTTGGTGCCACTTTCCTCTAGATGCACAGGAGAGCTGCTCCCAGGAATGGTAGAGGAAGGGCAAGAAAGCCAAATACCCTTTTCGTGAAGACGAACAGTTTTTGTGCTCCTCTCTATGCAGTGATAACAGCTCTCAGGGACAGGGACCAGAGGAGAAACCATCCTGGCTTCCTCCAGCAGCACATGCAGAGGTGTCTGGCAGCCCAAACCCCAGATCCATCCTTACTGGGAGGGGCGGGTGAATCCTGAGAGCTTTTAAAACCTGCTTGGAGTCTTGCTATGGAACAAATAGATGTGCTCCATGTCTTCCCCCCGTGGCTGGAGCAAAGCGGGTGGCTTTGTTGCTGCTGCACTTCCTGGCCATGCCGGGCAGGGTTAGGGATAGTCCCTTGCTCTCTTTTCCTATTTGTTTAGATTTTTCAGCTCATGAGCAGAAAGATCTTGATTCACGCTTGGCACAACACGGCTCTGATCTCAGCGGCAGATGCCAGATGCTGCCGGAATACAAAGAAATAATGAAAGTAACCCAAAACGTGTGAGTCAGCAATAGGTGTGATGGGGGCGCCGCTTCGCCTTTGCCTTTCTCTCTCTGGCTTTTCGTACTGCCTCCGCGCTGCTTTCAGCTTCTCCTTCCTCCTCTCCCTCTTTTGGTCCCTCCAGCCCCATTCCCGTTGTCTTTCTCGCCTTCCTTCTGCCACCTTCGTACCAGGTGATGTGACCACACGGCGGGAGAGCGCTGGCTGGAGGAACTTGGCTGCTCTGGTAACTCGCGACCTCTTTCCATTTGCCTTCTGCACAGAAATTCCCTGGTACCCTCGGTACCATTAGTGCCCTCTTGTCAGCTTACGTGTTATTTATGGAAATTCGGAGTGATTCTTCTTCCCAGCTCTAAACACAAAGCCGAGTGCTGGTGTCACTGCAGAAGTGGTAACCGCAGTCAGTGCCTCTTTGAGAAACGCTGAATTGCTGTAGTTCTTTATTGTGAGTGGCTAATTTTATTTCCTCCTACCACTATGTACAGTTTCTATAGTTCTGGAGGTCACTGGAGCTTTGTAAGTGCAGCCAAAAGTGTTTTAAATAGTCATTGTGCAGCACAGCAACGCCATCAATCTCCCGTGCCATTATTCTCCGTAGAAAGTTGGATTTGATATCCATTTTCATATTTAAAGCAAAATTACTGGCAGGCCGCCATATCCTGGAAGGCACAGGGAGCGGTAACTTGTTCGTAAAGGTTTACGCGAGTTGTAATGGTTTTACCTATTGGTTTGGGATATTTTTCAACAAATCAAGAGCGGCTGGCAACCGAATGGTTTCTGGAGAGGGTCTTTTATCCTTAACCGGTCTTATTTTATTGTTTCATTTCAAAGCCTGTCTGTAGTCGAGCTCTAATAATGATTAGATCTTTTTAATTGGAGTCTCATAAGCTTCAATTACCAGCTTGCCCAGAAATACTTTGGGTTTCTTGGCTTATATGTACATATATAAAAAGGGGAAGGGAAAAGAAAAAAAAAAAAAAAAAAAAGAAAGAAAATAATAGTGGAATGTAAGTCTGCGGCATATTGAATTAATTTCCTGTTCCACTTCTGCATCAGCTAACCAGACAAATAACCAATTTGTTAAGGGCTCTGCTACTTCCTTCAATCACTTGCTCACAAAACATTTTTTACATTTTATTTCCTGGTTCTTCCATTTCAGGCCCTCGGTTCCCCCGCGGGTCCCTCGGTGCCGGTGCCCCCGGCCACGCTCAGCCCCTGCCAGCTCGCGGGGACTGGCACGAGGATGCTGCTGGTGCTGCCTCTGTGTTGCCCACCCTTCCCTTATCAGTGGCAGCAGAAATTACGGCCACCTAAAGCGGGTTCCCAGCTTGCTGGGCTGTTTCAGTCGCATCTGAGAGCGCCGAGATGGGAATATTGCCACGGCACCACAGAGGGGAGCAGGGGAGAGGAGGTGCCAGCATCGGTTGTCTGCGCTGGGTAGCGGGATTAAGCAAGCAGAACAGACAGGGCTTTTAGCATTTCCCTCTCCTGCATGACGAGTTCCTTCGGAGAAACACGGGCTGACTCGGCACCATGTGGCTTTGTGCTCTACTCGGTGCATTTCGTGGGTTTACGTTTGTATTTAGGAAATCGATGCTGAAGGGAGAACAGCTCTTTGTTGCCTGCTCTGCCAGGGACATCTTTCTGGAGAAACACAGGCAACAGGGAAAAAAAATAAATAATTTTAAAAAAGAAAACAACAACCAACAACTCTGCATTTGTAGGCAAACTGCCCTAACTGCCAAATTGTTCCTCGCTAATTCACAGTCCTGGAGGAAAATCTGCAAGGAAAACAAAGATGTGTAACTCGAGACTTCTCGAGCAGAAGTTACAGAGGGCTCTCTCTCAGTGTGCCCTGATGGGTAGGGGAGGAAGCACATCCCTTCAATCGCAGTATTGTATGGTGCATAATAAATATTTGATTACTACGGGCTTAATAAACAGCGCGGGGCAGATTCTGCTCTCGGATGCTGTGTGCACATTTGCAACCATGCTGCCTACCACACGCGTTCATCCCTGAACATGAGGACAGTCTCTGGTTTGGATGCTGCGAAGTCTGCACACAAAATGTTCGAGCACCACGAGAGGAAACTCTCCAGGTCGTCGCCGTAGCAGTGTGTTCCTGCAGCAACTGCTAGGACTCAGCAGTATTTGGGGTTTCACCATAAAAACACTCTGGCCTAAGGCTGGAATTTGGTAAATAAGATGAATTGGGTTATTTCGTTGCTGCTGATGATGCGGGATCGTGATGATACGTGTGTTTTAAAACACGGTGCAGCCTCAGCTGCCCAGATGAATGGGGGATAGTGCTGCTTTGTAGGCTGAGCTGTAGCATACACAACTGGTTAAATAATCGCTGGTCTTTTAGCAGAATATTCATGAATCACAGTTATTTATAGATTTCAAGAGTTTTTGCAGATGTTTGCTCTGCAGCATGCATGCATTTCTGTTGGAAACAAAACCCAAGCTAGCAAATTCTGAGCAAAAGGTCAGCGAGGACCCGCGGCTGGGAGCCCGCAGTGCTGTGAATGGGACAGCCTCCCCTGAAGCAGTTTAGTAGATGATTTAGTGGAGGAAAAAAGGAAAAAAAAAAAAAAGTTTCACAATGTTTTACTATTGCATTTCTTTTTTTGTGTGTTTGACGTGCGGGGAAGCCAGAGAGGCAATGGGGAAATGGGGAGGGGGAACATGTGAAAAGATGACAGCAGAAACCTCAACTTTTTCTGGTCATTATTTTTGAGATCCCTGCCCAGCTCCTGCACTCGCCTCTGCTTTCTGGTTTCCCTGCTGCCACCCAGTAAGGACATCAAAGTTGTCGTGCTGGAGGGAGATGCCAGTAGCGCAGGAATAACTAAATGGTTTTGGCTGGAACCAAGAGGGAAAGGTAACAAAACCCTGTTCCCTGCTTTAAACTACGCAGGAATTGAACCTCATAATCAGTGTTTCATTAGTCCTGATAGTTAAAAATCACAGGCAGACAGATGTGGCAACGCTTCGTGGCTTGGCAAGAAGTTCCTGACCTTGCAGGTTTAAATCTGAGTGGCTCTTCGTGTCCCTTCATCTACTTTCCCTTCCAGGACGTTTTTTGGGCTGTTTGATACAGAACCTCTGGGAGGCCTGTGAGTTATGGGATAATAATTCCTTGTCAGGTACCGTGAGAATGGAGCTTATTTTACAAGAATTCCCTTTGATGGAAGTAGGGCCCCTAATTCAAACTTGAGTGTGTTTTAAGAGACATAGGCATGCGTACAATAAAATCCAGGGAGAACAATTTGCATAGAAAAGCCAGGAAACAGCTGGGCTTACAGACAGCTGAGATTTTAGGGTTGGTTTTCTGGGGGAGCAGGGGTAGAGGTGAGCAGCAGAATTTTAAAGCCAGGCCACTTTGGAGGATTTTGTTTAATATTATGTGGGAATAATTTTAAAAAATACAGCTGTGTGGCTGTCCCTGAGACCAGGTAAATGTTAATATCGAGGTGGTTGTTCCCTGTAATTAGCAGCTGGCTGTAATGCTGGGAGCCATTTACTTTCCTGGTCATACACGGACGTATTCGTTCTTACTTTCAATTCTTTCCCATAGATGAAATTCAGCACAATCAATGCCAACAAGATTATTTTGAAAGCAGATTGGATTAAAAATCTGATCCCTTATTGAGCTTCCCATTGGCAGATGAGGCTATCCTTACAGAATTAAGATTCGTGTCAGCAACAGATATGCTCGCGTGAGCCTGCTCAGCCTCTCACTGGCCTTTTCGTCCTTAAATACCCAACAGAAGTGCCTGGGCAGGCTGCACTTCATGCACTAACCTTGTTGGTGTTGGTAACTAACACCAGGGCAGGAGAAAAATGTATCTGAGAAGCCAGTGATGTGGTCCAAGAGGATGTGGTCCTGGGTCTCTGCCACGGGACTTGTGCCCTGTGCTGCTCCCCAAAAACAGAGGCAAAAACAGCCTCATCCCCTCATTCCACCACCATCACATGGACACGTGGAAGCATCAAACCCCATTTTTAGAGGAACGACTGTGTGTGTGACTGCAGGCAGGTTTGGCTCCCTGCGTGTGGCAATGAGTCCTTCCTTCCCCCAGTTTTGGCTACGCTCACGTGGATGCTGCACGTAGGACTGTGGCTTGCAGCGCACACAGCTGACCCCAAAGACCTAAAACCGGTCAGCGCCTGGGACACTGCAGTTCCAGACGGTTTGGGGTGATAATGTCGAAAAGGTGTATTCGGCTCGTTTGGCATCCTTGCCATTTCACATATCTGTTTTATCAAATAATTCAACGGGAAGGATCTGGAGAAAATAAGGGAGGACAAGACTCTGGAAATAAGTTGCTGTGCCTCCCATTTTACCCCTTTTGTTGTTTTTATTTAACAGAGGAATCGCTCTTTTTATAGATTTATTGCCCCGGCCTAGCTTAAAAAGGAAGGGGACAGGACAATCAGCAGTGATTTATTTCTTTAATGCATTTTAAATAAGTAGACCCCCAAGAATGAAGCAGTGGTGCATAATTACATTGCACTGGTCACAAAACTCAGGCTGTGCCTGCTGCCAGCTCTTTATTTAACACCTGGTGAGCATAAGTGAACGCGCTGCTGGGGCTGGGAGCTGCAGCTTGCTCCGAGTTGTACGAAATCTGTTCTCTGACGGCAGCTTCTCTCCCAGCAAGGACAGTCAGCTCTTCTCTGTGCCTTCATGTCTGCCTTGGCACTGCGGTTTTGTAGCCTTTTCCACCTGAGCATCGCTGTAAGCAGCTCCTAGGGCTCAGCTCCAGCATCCATCCTGCCCCTGCCCTGCCCTGTGTCCTCCCTTGCTGGTACCTGGTGTGCTCAGCCTGCAGAGGAGCCGCTGCCTGGAGGGGCCCGGAGCTCCTTCCCGGACTGAGGTCTCCTCAATTACAGCAAGCAAAATGGATTTGAATATTCCATTTCCCCTACAAGGACCCCCCGCTAATTTCTGTGTTTTTCACAATTGCGTTTTCCTGTTTTTGTTTAGTTTCTTCATCTTTCTCACCTCCCTGCTGCTGACTAAAGGAGCTGCACAACGGGGGAAAGTGTGACTAACTCGCTGCCTGCACGGGGGAAAGAGTGAGACTGGCTCTGCACATGCTGGTGATAAATGCACAGAGTAAACAGAATGGAAAAGTGGAGAAAAACAGCTTTTTTTCCAACAATCTCTTTTTTTTTTTAGAGCGATGTTAGTCATTTCTTCCAGCAAACATAGGTTAAAACAACTTCCATCATAATAAGATTTACTGCAGAAGCAGCAGTACCAGCTTCAGATTTGGGCTTCCATCTGGGATGGCTTTTACCGTTTCTCGTTGTAAGCTATGAGAAGGGGCGAAAAAGGTTTTCCCTCTTTCTTTTCAGTCTCTGCTTTTGTTTGGCAGCGGGTGCTGTAGATGCCATTGTGCTGCTCGTCCCCGGTGCCCAGGTCGCGGGACCACGTTTTCCCTTCACGAAGTGCTTCAGCGGAGCTGCTTTCATATTTTTTCCTCCGAGTATCCCAGCGTGGCTTTGGAGAGCAAAGGGAAATCTGTTTTGTGTGTAAACACAGTCCTGCGATGTTTATTCAATGTCTTTGTTTACTTTGAAAGTTAGTCCCATGCTAATGAATTTATAAAACCTACATTATCCATAAAGCTGTCATTGGAACAAAATTTAGTAATAACTCAGGTAATGTATTTAAGCCACTAGTGAGTTTGCTCTATCCTGGAGTTGATAAATTCTACGGCTTCATTTGGTAGGAATCAGCAATTTTATGTGGCAATTAATTTTAACAGCAACAGGGAGCCAAAGGACTACGTTTTTTTACCCTTTCTTTTCTGCGCTTTTATGGGAATATTCCCGTGTTTAACATTCAGGTGGCGGAACTGGGAAGCAATCTGTGCGCGGGTGAAGCGCCGCTCTCCAGGCTGCCCAAATGAGCTGTGCAGTCTGCTGGCTAAACCACGCTGCGGGTTTCAGGTCTGCAAGACATGTCAGAACAAGGTGGGGTGGCCCAGAACGTCTGTCCCCAGGATGCGCCTGCACGAACTTGCTGGTTCTTGTTTTCAGCTGGGTGCATCACCACCATCAGGGGTGCCAAAAGCATGAACTCAGAGCAGGGGTTGGGAGATGAGAGCTGCTGAAGCATTTCGGTGCTTGTTTTCCCCTTCTGGTCTCTGATACAAACACTGGAAAGGTCTCAGTTGTACGATGGGCTGCAAGCCTCTAGTTGTGTAGGATCCAATCTGGGCACCAAAAATGCCTCCTTCTATGTTAGCTCCTGCTACCAGATTTGCGTGGTGTTAGCAGGTCACCGTAGCTCATCGTTCACGCGTGTAACCCCGACGGCGTTCCCAGCAGCGTGCAGAAACCAGCGTAGTTCCTCTAAAGCTGAAATTCATCTTGTAGCAATAAAAAATATCAAGGGAGGTAATTTTAAGGAGATTTATTTATGATGTGGTTAAGTAACATCCACGTTCTGGTTTTTGCCCTTCATGAAAAGCGAGCTCAGCCATGGGGAGGATTTTGGCATAAGTGACCTTAGAGACACCGTGGCCCGTGTCCGTCGGTGTGCTTTGGCAATCATCTGTGTTACGACTTTGTCAGTCCCCAAATGAGAGCGATGGCCCCGAAATGAGGTTCGTGGAAGTTATGAGCAAGGTCGTGAGCCTGACGGAAATTTCATTTTGTCCGATATTTATTCTGCTGTTTGGGGTTGCGCAGAGTTACCGGTCTGTAAAATGAGGTCGCAGCCAGGAAAGAAAGTTTGGGAGCTGCTGCTTCAGAGCCGGGGTTGAAATTAATTATTTGTATACCTTGGAGGGTTGCACTGGTTTTTAAACAAGACAGCTGGGTTAGAAAAACAGTCTGAATTCATTGTGAAATACGTTGTGTGATGGCCAGCTTTTGAACCTTGCACTCCCTTGGTGCGCTACCAACCAGAAATTTCAAATTGGCTGCTTAAAATTGGCCGTGTAGCCACCCAGATATTTCATCATGTTATTTCAGAAATCCCAGCGGCTCGATGCCGCAGGGCTGGGGAGAAGCTCATTGTAGTAGCAACATTTGGAAAAGTTGGTCTGGTTTAGCTGTGTAGCTCGCGTTATGGCCACAGATACTCAGGCAGCAGAAACGCTGATGCAGAAAGGAAGGCTGGCCTGGCGAAAATGAGCTCGAGTGCATTTAAAAGAAGAAAAAGCCCAGCTGGTGTGGATTTGGATGTGAAAAAAGCAATATCAAAGTGTCAGTTTTGTGGCATCAAAAGAAAATATTCTCTTAATTTTTCTAAGAACAGAATGCCTACAAAATAACACCATTGAAAACTAAAAAGCAATATACTCCTCAAACACCAACTTGAAATGCCAACGATTCTTAATTTAAAGAAAAAAATCTACAGCAAAATTACTATGTTTTTGTGCACAAAACCTACGGGTTGTCTGGAAAACAAACCCCGATAAAAGACTGGTGCCAGGCATTTGCCTGTGCTTTTCACAGGGATTTCTCCATAGGGCCTCCTTCCCTGATAGCTCTCTCACCACCCGTTGCCTCTTCTCTCTGCTGATAAACTCTCTGATCTCCTCGCCATCCTCTTGGCTGCTCTGGTTTGGTACGTATGGAGGGTTGTTTTTGAAGTGCATGTTTATGTGCAAGGCATGTTCATAAAACTGAGTATGTATTCTTTTGAGTTGTGAAGTGCTGACTCTGGACATTTATTTGTTTTTCTACTTGTTGCTTCCTTTTGAAAAAGCCCCGGACAAATATTTAAAGGTGTTCTGCTTAGGCTTGAGTTGCTAATTAATTTCCAAGTCTCTGCATTTCGGGAATATTGAATCGGAAGAGCAGGCGGGGAGCTGCATGGTGGCCCTGTGGGAGGGCGCAGCAGGAGCATCCCTCCCGATGCCTACGCCTGAAGGGTGCCGCGTGGGCAGCCTCCACTGGCTAATGCTGCTCGAGCTGCAAACTCAGCGTTTGGTGGAGAAAGCTCCCTTCACCTCATTCTTAACATTTGACTTGTGACTTTGTTCTTGTGTGTTCTGGTTCCGAGGAGAAAAAGAAAAACCAAGAGAGGAAAGTGGGGTTTGGGTCCACTTCCTGCGCCGTGAGCAACCGTGCTCTGTGTTAGCTGCTGATAAGGAGGTCTTTAAACCCACAGGTTTTTAAACCCAGCACATGGTTGAACACCAGGGAAGATATATGCTTTTTTCTGTCCCAGAAACAGCCGTTCCCTGACAAAGCCTGTGCCTTTTCGGAGCAGTCCCTGCCAATGCTGTTTGGCTGCAGGGAGAGATGCCCTCCGCTTAGGTGTGTGCGAATGTCGGGACGTTCATAGATAACCTGCTACGTTTTGTGTCCCCCATGGAGCAGAACGGGTTCTGGTGGTAGTTTGCATGCTGCTTCAACCACAGTTGTGCCTGCATCTTTTAAAAACACATTCTGCTGTAAATGTACCCAAAGCCCTGTGACACTGCCTTGCCAGAAGCAAATCTCTTCAGCGGTCGCCAAAGCTGGCTGTGGTGCTGACGGCTGGCAGCTCCAGAGACAGCTTACTCCATGGCACGCTCAGCCTGCCACACATGATGGCACTCGTGGTTGCCATCTCTGCACTTGGTTTGAAATGCTGAAGCTTCCTTACTGCCCCCTCCTTCTCTCTCTCCCCTTAATTCCCCAGTTTTGCATAAAAGCTTCGCATTTTTAGGGAACCGAAGCAACGGTTCCTTGGGTGGCACTGTGCGAAGACGCGGGGTGCATGTGTTTATATTCACAAGTCACAGAGCTGCTGCATTCCTGCCGTAGGTCCATGTTCACAGCAATATTTTAAAGCCCACAGCCCGTGAGACCGTTCCTCCCTGCTAGCACTTAAGATGGTGTCTATGAGTGTTGGCAGACACGGCACCGGCCCTACTGCAGGCTGCCCCAGAGCAGTGATTGTATTTGCATGCTTCCTAGCAACTTTGTGTGTTGGTTCAATTACAAAGGCCTCGAAAAACGCACTCCATCTGGTTTTCCAACCCCAGATGCGACCACCCCAAAGAGTGATCTAATTCTTCTGTATTTAGACTTGAAAACTTCTCACCAGTTGGTGGTGCGGGAAATCAAATAAGAGTCCTTAGGAGCAATAAGATCCACATGCTGGCCTAATTGCACATGGAGCTAGACTGCTGCTCTTGCTCTAGCGTATCTGCAGTGCCGCTGTCAAAGGCGTATTGTTAGGCGAGGGGAAAACCCACAAATCTTAATCTGAGTAATAGTGTAATGTGGCCCGATAATTAGCCGCTCATGATAGGGGCCCCTTGGTGTCTGGTGTGGTGCGTTGTGTGGCGTGGTGCCTTCTGCAGGAGCAGGCAGCCAGGTCGGCCTGGTCTGGAGAGCACACTTTGTGGAGGGGGACGGTTTCACCATTTGCTTTTCAATATCATCATTTTTTGTCTGCGATAGCTCATTTGAGAGTGTAGTTTTACAGCGTTTTTTAAATTTTGGGGGGAAAAAAGCTACAACTTCCCACCTCTGCATGGTGGGGCCTGGGTGTCCGCGAGGGGCAGAGCAGAAATGAGTGGGGTTATCGTGCGGTAGGACAACGCCACTCAACCTGTGCATATCACCTCCCTCACCTGCCCCACGGTCACTTGGCTGTGACAGTTTGTCCAAGCAGGGCCAGGGCTCAAAGCCGCATTATTTTGAGCTTCCCATTAGGCACCAGTAATCCGTCCTGCCTGGCTTTCTTCACCACGGGGAGCCTGATAGAGAGCAGCAAGGGAAGGTTTGAAACCACCTCCCTCCACCCTCAAAACTTCAGACCGAGCTTTGAGCACAAGCGAGAGGCGACCAGCCTTAAATATCCCCTCTGTTGACTAGTGCACGCCCTGAATCACACCAGGGCTTGTTTCGGAGCAGGGTTTCCTGTGGGATCCCCCGCGTGCCTCTCAGGAAGCGCGGCTGGGCCGGCGGCCATGGACCTTCTCCTGCAGCCCCTCCATCGAGGCGGTGCCTCACGGCCATGCCCGCGTGCCGCCACATGGCTGCCACGGGGAGGCCGCCCGGCCCCCGGCCAGAGCACAGGAGACGAGGCAGGGCCCCGGGAGACCCGAGCTGTGTCAACAAATTAAGCCGGCGCTATTTTAAGCCGCTCTGTACCTAACACTTCCTGTTTTTCGGGAGAAACTTCTTGTTTTCTTTGCTTTTATGTTGACGGATTTATTTTAACGGCTTGTTCCTGAAGAAAGGAGTTGCGGGGTTGGTTTTTTTTGTGTTGTTGTTGTTGTTTTGTTTTGTTTTGTTGTGTTTTTTTCCTGGTTCTCTTGAAGCGTGCAGGTTGGTGGCCCATGAGAAAGGAAGAGGGCAGCAGGAGGACGTTGGGGCTTGGCAACATGGCCTGGTCGCCGGGGTTATTTTGGGGGTTTTTGGGTGCAGCGAGGGGTCCCGCTGGAGGTAGGCAGCCAGTCAGAAGACCACAGCGATGTTTTCGTACTTTCATTAACACTAAGTTAAGCCATGTGTGGTTCTCTTTCGAGGAGCGTTGGCCTAACCAGTAAGGACAAAGTAAATAGCGTTCATTTCCTGCTGACCTTTTAACATGAACAGATGTTTTCTCTTACAAGTACCATAGGCCACTTCAGTCACTGACCTCATCAAGTGGGCTCCTGCCATTTTCATACTCTGCAGCCTCTAAAACTGCCTCTTTAACCCATTTTGCTGAGCCCTGCCTGCAGAAATGGGTCTCCCTCCTTGGTCACAACCCATGTGCCTTTAACATTTTTAACTTTCTTCTCTCTGGATGAACCAATAACTTCCTCCTCGTTTTTGTCCTCCACGGAGGATGGCAGATGTTTCCTCTGATGGGCCCTATCAGGCTGCCCGGGGGAAATGAGTTTCCCTTTAAACTGTTTTCCCTAGCCGTCCTCTCGTGGGTTGGACTTGCAGCCCCACAGCTGGAGCAGTAAGTCCGTCACCCTTATCCTTGTTTATGTTTTTTGATGAGAACGAAAAGGTCTTGGAGTCACCTCAAGGATCAAAAAATGATCAGGTCGCAGTGCCAAAGCTGAGGCTTTCATCGGTGGGATATCCCTTCAGCACTTATTGCACCGTTGTGACCTCCCTGGCATCTGCTGGAGCCTACTCTGCAACCTCCTCTGCAGCCCCGTGGATCTTGGTCCTGCCCAAGGAGTCAAAAAGTTCTTTGTCCTGTTGTCCTGGCTTGGAGATCTCCTGGCCTTGCTTTTTTGTCATGCGGTCTTCCCTACTGCATCCCTAGATCTGCTGCTGCAGATGGTGCTGGGTGGAAATCTGTGCAGGACTTGAAGCTGTTTGGGAAGCAAACATGGTAGGAATGAGCGGTGAAGCTTGCTCATTCCTGCCACCTTTTAATTTGCTTTTGGCCAAGGGATGTTCAAGTCTGAGCATGACTTGTGTGTTTCAGAATACCAGAGATACCAAGTTCATCCAGGAGACACCTCAAGGAAGTTTCTCTGCTGGCTGTCCTGGCCAGAGCCTGCTTTCATCAGCCAGTCCTTCATGGAGGGTGTGGGGACAATCTCTAGAGTGAGCTAATGCAGGAGAGAGATGTGGTGGCAGGCTGGTGGACCTGGAATGCATTTGGTTCAGATGTTCATACATTGGTGAAGAGCCACTTTCCAGAGTTGGTGTTGCAGTAGTGTCTTGTCTGGCAGCATGAAGCAGGGTGAGGTATCTGGGATGAAAAAAAGCCCAACTTCAGTACCTGGAGACCCATTTATTATGCATGGCGCACTGCTTGTGTTCCTGAGTAAGTGGCATTCAGTTCGGAGAGCAAAGCCTTCAGTCTTCTTTTGGCTTCAGGTGGGGAGCACTGGAGATAGGAAAAAATACTAGTGTGATTTTCAGTTATTGAGTTATTCCATCTGGAAAGGGATGTGTATAAATTTAAAGGTCATGAAATTAGCTTTATAGACTGTTTTTTTTTTTAAAAAAAAAACATGTTGAATGTAGGTTGATAGAGATTCCCAGAGATAGAGATTTGTTTTTTGTTATGCATTTAATCCTTATTTTAGTAGTTTCTGTATGTATTTATTTCAGAAGTTTTACTCCATGAGTTGTGATTTCTATCCAGAGCAGTGGGTCTATGCAGGACAAATAAGAAGAAAAGAAAAACTTTTCTGTGGCTCAGGTTCCACTGCTTTTCCTGTTCAATTAAAAAGAGAAGTATTCAGAGCCTTAAAAATTCCCTAGCATTACCCAAACATGACCATCTTTATAGTTTCAAGTTTAGAGAAAATGACTCACAGGCATTTTTAGTAAAGGATTGCTCAAAATAGAGTCAAGTATGATTCATATTAGCAAATCAAGACACAACAGAAGCAAGAAAAAAAGCCTTCAACTTGACACTTGCCCTTCCGGATGGGTGCATTGTTAAGGGGATGGCTGAGATTTCCCCTCTGCCTCTGACGACTGGCAGCGAGGGGAGCAGCGTGTGGGGCATGTGGCAGCTGTGGATGCTCCTGAGCTGTCACCTGGCTGTTTTTGGGGCAGCTGGGGCATGAGCTGTGCATGGTGAGACCTCCTCCTGCAATGGAGCACATCCTCTGTCAGTCCCAGTTCGGTCTGTCTTGCAGGTTATCTGCTGAAGGCTTCCTGGGCAGATTGGACAAAACGATCCTGTGATTACATCCCTGCCTTAATGGTAGGAATCCTGCCACCTTTATGTATTTATTTTTATCAGTCAGTGTAATTAGGCAATGCCTAATTATTGTAGACACTTATGAAGATCAACCCTTTGAGTCTCAAGTTGAAGATTGTGAAGTCTGTAGTTGGGTGCCTCTCACAAAGACGCCAGGCTTTCACCCACCGTTGTTCACACCTTGTGACCAGCACCGTGCTGGGCTGCTCTAAATTTTGAGGTCAGCGTGGCAAGAGACATGTCCCATCTACAACAGTGTGCTGCTTGTAGGGGCTTCAAAAGAGGAGCCAGCCTTTTTGTCTCTACCTGAACACAAGGGGCATTCACAAAGCACGCTTGTAATACAACCCCTGTGAGAAGAATTGTTTAACAAATAGCCAGATAATCTAGTTTGCCTTTTCTGCGGTGTTTTACTTTGCCCTGCGCTGGCAGTCGGCCTTTCCCAGGTTTAACCTTGCACGGAAGATTTTATCTCGCAATCCTGCGGAGACGGCTGCCGATGGTGGAAAACATCACGAACCTAGCGAGTGGATTACTGAGCAAAATCGATTTTATTTGGTACATTCAGAGGCTGAAAGGCAACATAATAGTGTCTGCCTTGCTTCCACACCAGCGAGGGGGAAGAGCCCCAACACATGCTGGAGACCCTCTGCGAGTCCGAGAGGCACCAGCATATTTTGGAGCACGTTCATCACCGACTTAATTCTGATGGCATCATTTTGGCCGACTGAGCAGGACCTGCCGAAATGCCTTAGGTGCACGTGCTGGTGTGCATGCTGTGGCTGTTTTTACCTACGTGTTGAACATTCCCCGTGAGCGATGAGAGCCGAGACCTTGCAGCTCCTTTGGTTGATGTATGGTGTTTTCCCTCCTTTTTGTCAAAGTGTCCTCTGCTCCAGAGATAATGCAATTGCTATGCAGTGCCGTGCAAATACTCTTCTGTATTTGTATCTCTTTTCTATTTAATTATACTGTATAAATGTCCTCGGTAAATTTGATAAGTTGGGTGAAGGATATTGATTTTCGAGTCTCTCCCGTGCAGGGCTCCTTGCAGCAGCCGTTCGCCAGGCCTGTTTCCCGAGGAGGTTTTGAAGGTTCAGCAGTTAAGGAGTTGCAGGATAACAAAGGAATTTCTCTCCTATCCTGTCTGAGCTGCTGATTGCAGGGAAGAGAAAACATTCGTGTTGGGTGGTGGTTTTTTAAGCCTTCAACTCTTGTCATCTGCAAAAGCAGGTGGGAAGGGAGATAGAGGTGCGGAACACGCCTATTGCCTGCATCAATTTGCCTTTTGCAAATAATTCCTGCTGCCAGCTCTGGGAAGGAACGAGAGGGATGCTCTGGTGCGGGACGAGGTGTGGGGGCAGCAGTGGGGGTCCCTGGGGTCCCCCCTTTCCCCCATATCACCCCTGATGGCAGCAGGAGCAGGCGGCAGAGCCGGCGGGCGTGCAGGGAGGCGGGAGGAGGGGATTTGGAGGGTTAAAGCAGGAGGACCAACAGCCTATTTTTAACAGCAGTTTTGAATGTGAAGTGTCACTGGTGTTAAAAAAAGCTCCTGGTAAATAGTGGGGAAGATGCACACGATAGTGGAAAGCCAGCTGCAGCTTTTTGAGCCGGTCGCTGCTGTTTGGGAAGAGGCTGTGAGCACTTGGTTAAGTGTTAATGTTTTAATTTTTCTTTTCTTGGCCTGAGGTCTCCCTACACAAGGGAATTCCTTTAAACCATGCTTAGCTTTCAGCCTTTTAAGATTATTTTTGCTCTTCAAGAGGAAAGGAAGGGAGAAATGTAGATATTTGTGCACGTTCCCATTGCGCTCGCTCTCTTTTCATTCTCTTGGAACATAAAATGTTTTCCTTTCCTTTTTTTTATTTTTTTTATTTTTTTTCTTGAAAATTAGACCCTGATCTTTTCTGGCTAATTCCCATGTATTTCTCACACAGGTTTTTAGCCTTGATCTGTAATGCAGGCCCGTGGCTGTTCTTGATAAAACTTTGCTCCCGCCGGGGCTTGCATTTCCAAACCCCGATTTTCGGTAGCAAATCGCTTTCTGCAAACGGAGCTGCCGTGGTCTCTCTTGGTGGTGATCCGTGGAGCCGTGCATCCCCTG
Source organism: Netta rufina (assembly GCF_964035555.1). Taxonomy (NCBI): domain Eukaryota; kingdom Metazoa; phylum Chordata; class Aves; order Anseriformes; family Anatidae; genus Netta; species Netta rufina. The sequence goes on along the minus strand of NC_140130.1, from coordinate 34,173,706 downwards.
GCAGTGGCCGCTGCTGTCTGTCCTGTCACCGATCCGCCCATGAAAGGGGCCCCGAGTAGGTGTTGCGACAATAAACCCTAACAGCTCTATAGGAGCTGTCACAGTTCATTGCATCAATAATCTGTGTATTAAGGAGTCCCGAGCAGGCCTTGGCACACAATGGACCGTTACGGCTCCAGATGAGCCTGTGTAAATTTAGGTCAATAACCTGAGTGTTGTTAAATCCCAAAATAGCTTGGGTACAGCAAACTGGCGAGGCTTACAAGAAAGATGTGCAGGTTATGCAAACCTGTGGTGGCCGCAGAGGATGCTCTGACTTACGGCTAAAGGTTAGTGGTGGGAGAATTATTTCATTTTATTTATGGCTGTTATCTAAACCTCTCTCCGCTCACTTTGTTCCCTCCTTCCCTCTTCCTTCATCCCTCTGGAAATTAAACTCCCTGAGCGACGCTGCAAGAGCAGCGAAGGTGAGGTGCAGTGGGATGGCTGGGGAGCCCAAACCCCCCCAAAAATGCTTTTTGCCTTCCCCAAAAGCCACCCTCTGGCCTCATCCCTGAGCCGTTCCCAATCCAAACCCTGGTCCCTGATGCCCCAGCACCCAGCTGGGCTCTCCTCCTCTGTGCCACTGGTAGCATCCTGCTCCTGCCTCCGTCCATCCCTTCCCTTAGACATTTTTGTACGTGGGTGGTGGGGAGAGGAATGCCTCCAGCACAGGAAGGAGACGGCTTTGCCTCGCAGGAGCATGCCTGAATGGGGACGTGGCCTTGAACTCTTGAACTCTTTTTTTTTTTTGTGTCTGTGGAGTAAAACTACTGCGTACCTGAAAACAGGACTTAGTCCGATGGAAAGAGGTAGTGAAGAGGGAGCAGATCTCAGACTGCAAGGAGCAGGGTTTTCCATGTTTCCATCCTGAGATTTTCCATTTGAGATTTCACCAGCAGTTGGGCAGCCAAAGATGAATTAGCCGAGCTGTTGAAGGTATTACATCTGCTCCCCCCTCCAGAGACTTGCTAGAACATATTTTCTTCGGTGGTAGTAGTAAGTGTTACAAACAAAACACAGTTTTCCCCTTTGAATATTTCTTTACACAGAGCATCATCTACATAAAAAAAAAAAAAAAAAAAAAAAAAAAAGTATGTTAAGCAACACGAATAGCTTCAGGCTATTTTATTTCATGTTGCTAACTAAGTCAATGCAGATGAGGGCTTTTTATGTAAGAGTGCCTTGTAAATATAAGTGCTCAGATAAGAGCAAATTACAGCTCCGAAGATCTGGAGACAGGAGGGTGTTACTGCTCCTTCCTGCTGCTCCCAGCCCAGGGCAAGCTCTGATGGAAAAGAGCTCGAGATAACCTGTGAGACACCGAGGAACACGGGGAGTTTGTGCCATGCGGGGCAGTCCGACACCAACCCACAGCAGCTTTCACCCAGCAGTTCAAAACCTAAAAACCCAGGGCAGGAGGTGGGAGCTGCAGTGGGACAGGCTGAGAAGCAGGGGTTATTATTTTATCATTTCTTTCATTTAGGAGCGATGCAGAACCAAGGTCTTGAAGGAGTTGCAAAGACAGATGATCCAGGTTTCAGGATCCTCAAGGGTGTAAATTAGACAGGTGGGACATCACGGGCACCCGGAGTGCTAGAAGTCTTAATATCCATCTCCTTTGGGTTGTTTCACCATTGATGCACTCGCTATTACGAACTTGAGAGTATATTGGAAGAATATACTACAAACAGATATTTAACCAAGTTCTCCACCCCAGGGCTCAGCAAACCATGCAAGACAGGAGTGATGGTGCTAGGGGGATCCCCAAAATACCCGGCCAGCACCCGGCCAGCCCTGGCCATGCCTCCAGCCGGAGGGCAGCGATGTCGTGGGCTTGGAGCACGCTGGTGGGAGAGACGGGCAGCTTGACGGGGGTGGGAGGATGTGGCTCCCGGCCACGTGGAGGTTTTGGTATGCAGCTCGCACTCAGGAAGTTTGGCCACCCTGATTACAAACATGCGTGTGTTTGGAGATGGATGGCGAGATATTTGCCTCTTTCCTAATTTGATTTGTATTTAGATGGAAGGAGGAAAAACACCCGGGCAGGGAAGTGGGCGGCTTTGTGTGGTTTCCTAGCCAGCAGAAGCTGAAAACGGATTACAGCTCACATTCAGGGGCAGGGTAGTAACTCAAAGGAGCCATCAGAAGGTAAGTGGCCGTGCCCGACCTCCTGGCAGGGAGGAAGTTGAATTTGCCTTTGTTCCGCTCTGCAGACAGATGGGCTCTCCCCTCTAGCCCCAGAGATGGATAGCTGCGTTGAGACACAACTTGATATTTTTTTTCTCAGTTAATCGTTTGCAAACTTAAAACATACACTGCTGCTTGAGAGGGCAAAAAGGATGAAATCTGCTGTGCCGGAGTTAGGGAGGGGGAAGAAGTGAACTGAACAAAACCAAACCTTGGAAGCAACAATAGCTGCGCGCCCAAGTGTTTATATAACCAGGACTTTTTATCATAGCTATTTCATCTTATTTTCCTCTTGTCCTTGCTCGTGCTTGCTCATCTATATACAGCATATGGAAAGGTTGAAAAGTGGCAATTACTAAATGAGAGCAGACAGAAACGGTTCTCCAGCAGCTCCAGATGGGGGTTAGCGATGCTGTTCTCAAGCTGTTTGCCTGCTCTTCACTCCGCAGTATGAAATGCCCTCTAACGGCCAAATAACCACATAACTCACCCAACAGACCCGCAAACACTCATTTTTTTTTTTTCTAGGGGCTTCTAATCTGGCCGTGCAGATTTTGGCATGGTGCTGGATTTCTGCTTGAGGAGGGGAGAGCTTTTGGTTGTAAAAATGGATGTAAAACCAGCGAAGGTTCACCTCGGTCCAGCGTTAGCCTTCATGATTAGTGGAAATAAATACAAATAATTGAGGAATGCTGGTAGAATGTGGAATGAGGTTTTATTTTTCAGTGTGGCAGAGGCCTTAGGAGACTGTAAGATTATTCCTGTATCGTTTCCTCTTGTTTATTTGAAAAGTTAAAGGTAGTTTCCCAGCCAGTTAACGTGCTGTAGGGCACGTTATCAGTGTCAGATACTTAGAAAAACAAGATAAGAGAGGTTAAAGGAGGCTCGTGATTAATTAGCAGATGGATTAGGTGCTCTTGAAGCTAAGTGGGTGATTTGGGTCCAGCTCCTGGTTATTTTTTTGCCCACCATCAGGTTCTTGCAAACCATCGGTGCAGGATGAGCAGAGCATCGACCTGCCTCACTCCCGATGGCAGAAAGAGAGATGACATTTATTTTCTTTAAAGCAATTTTCTCGCTGCCTGTTCGGGCTGCCTGTTTGTGTTTCGCCGTAGGAGTGAAAGGAGTGCCACTTCTGGTATTTCTTAGCTGAACTTGAGAAGCCACCGAGGAGCTCCAGAGGGCTGTCGCTGCCTGCCAGGGGAGCAAACCTGGATCTCCCGGGGAGACTTCTCTAGTCTCTAATCCAGTCACTAATGCTGGAAATAAAATAGCTAAAATCCAGGGATCTCAATCCCTTTTCACACAGTGGCTGCTGTGGCAACTCGAATATTGCCATTTCAGCAGGTCTTCCTAGCATCTGCCTTGCCAGCGAGAACCCAACCTGGAACACAGTTCATAACCTGCAACACAGTCCTTAAAGAAACTTAAAAAAAGTCCAGATCCAACCAAAAACCTCTCCCATGTTTTATGCGTTGTCAGGATGGAAAGGAGAGAGGCTGTTACAACCCATGCGTGCATTTTTTCCCTTGAAGGACATGGAGAACCGTGATACATCTAGTGAGTCAAGTAGCTGTGATGGAGTAGAACTGACAAGGGGTACTCGCCGTGACTTCAGGGCTGAAAGGAATGCAGGATCAGCCCCTCTGTGTTGCCTTTGAAGCCTCATTATTTTAGCACAGTCTGTATCTTGTTGCATAATGTTTTAAGATGTGGTCTAAATCGTTATGTAGCGTGTTTAATTTAGCAACAGATGTGCAGGCTCATATGCCGTTATGGTACATTTTGTTCACTCATATAATAGCGAGTTGCTCAAAATTGTTACCAGTTCTTCAGCACAAGACTCCTACAGCCTGTTATTCTCCTTCCCTGCATGGCGAAGAGCAGAAGAGCTCTTTATTTTTCCATCAGCAGGTGCTAACGTGGGAGTGTCTTCGTGCAGCATGCCCAACCTGCCGCACTACCGCTCTCTGCGCCGGGCTGCAGGATCCCCACGAGCGTGTTTTTTACCCAGAGGTTTTTGGGGAAAGGCTCCAGGCAGGCAGCAGAGGACAAGACTTCATCTTTTAGGTTTTTTGGGCAGAAAAACAAGCGAGTCACCTAGACGGAAAGCTCTTACTGCCACCCACGGAGCCATCCAGTCATTCCCACGGAGGGGCCTTAATGCAAAACATCACCGAACGCTCCGCGGCAGCACAATCATCCTAATAACTAATAAAGGCATCCTAATAACTAATAAAGGCACTGAAGCCAATTAGCAGTCATTTCGTAGCGAGGGACCTGCCGTGGCTGTTCTGAGGGTGCTGAGGGTCCACCGGGGGGTGCAGGCTGCTGGGATCCTGGCCGAGATTTGCAGTTCCCGGCCGAGGCTGCTTTCCCACGAGCCAGGAAAACCCTTTTTCCTGGTGTCCTGTTTCCCACGCGGTGTCTGCGGGCGGTTAATGGAGCGGGAGAAGGCTGAACCCTGGCCACACAGAAACTGTGTGATCCCTCCTCCCAAGCGCGAGGGATTTACATCCCTTGGGCACTGAAATAAAAATGAAAAATGAAAGATTTTTTCGTCTCCCACCTAAGGAAAATCTGTGCTTGTTCTCCTCGCCCATATAAATCTTCAATCCCTTTTTGCTTCCCGCTGAGCTATTGTGCACATGTTGTTTTGTTGTTGTTTGCTAAATGAAAGCATCCCAACGGGGGAATTTTGGCACGGGGCGAGTGGCCAGCCCCTGCCCTCCCGTGCGGCTCCCTCCTCCCCGCAGCCCTTCCAGGGCTTTGGAGAGAGCCGGCGACGGGGCTGAGCTGGGCAGCATCCCGCTGAAGGCTGCGCAGGGAAGGAAGGATGACTCAAAGTGTTCCTCCTGCATTGTACCGTCTCCTTTGTCCGCCTCCCTCCCCTGCCATTATCTCTGCGTGTCTCCTGCTCGCTTTGCTCCGCGCTTCCTTTCCTGCACCGAACTCGGCTGCTCAGCCCCCGCCGCCCTCCCCGCGCCGGCTGCCGACATCCAACACGAGGACATCCGACCCCGTAGGGCTCACGACAGCACAAATAAATGGGGTTGAGCTTCCAAAAACTGGACCTTAACGTGAGGGAGGCAGGGAGAGCTAGCGGTGGCACCGGCAGATGCTAACTTCACTGCTACGGACTGTTGGCAACCCTGGTGTGCTTCCAGCCGCGGCTCCGGGGTCCTCTCCTTCCCCGAGAGCACAGGAAACGTGCTGTGGTGCCATCAGAGTGTTTGGACTGCATTTTCCATGCCCCTCGTTTTAAGTAAGGCTTCAGAAACCCCACGTGGATGTGTGGAAGGACGACGGGACTCGGCGGGTTGCGGGGCCACGTGTGTGCCGGGGCAGGGAATCCCCATCTTGTTGGTGCCGTGTGTCATAGAGGGTGAAAAAAAAACACCAAAAAACCACAGACAGAAATTGTGAGCGACAGGTTTCTGACTCCAGCAAGGGCCTGGGAGCAGTGGGAGCTTGGGGGATGCTCATCACGAAGGGTGGTGGGGCTGGGGGAGCTTCGGTCACCTGCTGGGTGCCAGGATGGTTGGATGGCGATGCTGGTGGTGGGCACGTAGAAATAGATGTTGCTCGTGTTTGTGCTGTGGGAGGATGACAACACAGCGCTCCATGAGCTTAGAAGAGAGTCCATAATGTGTAAAGTCACCTTTCTGGTGCTTTTGTCCAACAGTGCCTTTCGTTTTGGAAAATCACCTCTTCTTTCTTTTCGTTTTCCATTGAAATCCGGAAAAATAAGCCCTGCACAGCTCTCTCTTCTCCCACTTTCTGGCTCACGGGCTGTGCTGTTGAACAGGCAGTGTTAAGAAGCTATTCAAATTATTACTTTGGGATGTGTTATTTTTTTTTTCTTCCTAAAACATCGTGTTTCAGCACATTCCTTCTTTAAATAAATAAATAACTGACGGGCTATCATCATGTCCAAGGGTTTTCAGGAAAAATTTACATTTTGAAAGACACTGTTGGAGGCTAACACGGACATGCAATTACTGTATGTAAATCGCTTCACTTGTTTCCTAATCTTGCTGAAGATGAAGTGCAGTTTTTGTGCGTGCGCCTCTCTCTCTCAAATTCCCTTATACAATGAGGTTTTCTTGTATTTTAATTGCTGGCCACGATTTTTGTTCTGCCTCGCCTGATTGTGTTTGCTTTATTTTGGGGGACATTTAGCCTCGCGATTGTTTCCAGGCTGGGCTGGATGGAGAAATCACCGAGGGAAGATTGGAGTTGGGTGTGCCGCTAATTGCGTCCTCCCTGCCACGAATGGAGGAGCCGTTCTCTTAATTACAGCTTCGTACCGAGGCTGGGGAGCACCCGCTCGTTTCTGTGCCCTGCACAGCTGCTTTTCTCCATGTCATCCCTCCCTGCCAAGTCCTTCTCACGAGCTCCTGCCACGTTTTTAGTTAAGTCTTCAGAGTTGTGCTTTTATTGCTGGTTGGCACTGTCAAAGGCACCTGTCACACCAGGATGGAGCGGGTAAAATCATGAGGAAGGAGTTGGTTCGTGGGCATTATGTTAAGCCGTGCGGGATGCTGCTAATATGAGCAGTAATTTCTGTGATTGTTATGAGTTTCGTTTGTAGAAAGTTTTCCTCCAGGGAGTAATACAGCGAATTGAGATGGCAGGAGGAAAGGACTTTAATGGAAGCATTTGTCCATCAGAAAATGCACTCTGTCAAAATTAAATACACTTTGCATATTGATTTTGCTGGGGGAAAAAGGAGTTGCAGTCACAGCATCATGAACCATGCGAGCATTTTCAGAACAAAGTGCTAACTTTTTTCTCCTGAAGTGACTTTTCATAACCCGGTATTTCTCCCTGAATGTGGGCTGGGATTTAATAGAGCTGAAAAGTCATGTGTCTGCTGTTGAACGCTGCCCATGGAAATGCTGTTAGCTGCTCCTGGGTTAGCTCCGCTAACAGCATAATTTTTGTTGCAAGAAATATTTTGACTGTAGCCAGCTTCTGTCTCTGGAATGGAGGTTTTCTGCTTCTTTTAAAATGTTGCATTAATTATTAATGGGAGTGGGAATCATGCTCTTTAGCATCCCTGTGTTTAAAAAAAAAAATCAATTAATTATTGCTATAAATCTCGGAGATTATGCTGCAGTTGTGCTGCTGGGAAATTGGCCATTAACTACCAGGAAATCGCCCATCTTCCCTGAGTCAGAATTCAGTTGTACCAACACAGCCCTCTCCCTTTTATAAATTAACTATCAATGCGATGCATAATTGATAACCATTTGTAATAATAACAATAATCTCCATGAAATTGTCATCTTGGTGCGCAGCGGCTTTGTTACAGCCTTTACCCCTCGCGTGCTCAGCCCGGCCCCTCGCATTTGTTAAGTGAGAGGCTGGAGCTTGCTGGGAAGCTGCTTTTAGGAGCTGTAAGCTGCTGGGGAGGAATAAAATCCTCGGGCAGGACTATGTGAAATGAAGACCCCGATGTATGGTGAGGATGAGCTGTGCAGTGCCGGTGCTGCCCGACCCCAGGGGGAGCAGCAGCCGAGGTCACCGACGTCGCCCAGCGTCAGCTTGTGGACATCAGCCCGGATTTTTCCCATTCCTGGTGGCTTGTTCTTCTGTTTCCTACGTTATGTTACATCAACCTGGCTTTTTTTTATATTGAAGTGAAAAATTTGGGGGCAATGCAGTGTGAAAATTCACCTGCTGTGGATGCTTTTGTGGTTCGGGCATGATAGGAGTGGTTTGAGCGAGTGATGCTGGGTTTGTGGCGGCTCCTGGCTCTTCAGAATTATTTTTTTTCACCTCTTTGAGGACTTCTACTTAACTGTAGGCAGAGGGGCCGAGACTTCGCCGCTTGGTGCAGATGGCCACCTTGGAGAGGACGTCTTGCTCGTGCCTATTGTCCTTCCCTACTGTCCCATGGAGAGCCTGCAGGGCATTTCTCACAAACGCCACGCACGCCACTATATGGATTGCTTTATTTTATCAGCATTTAAAAGATGTGCACATTAGAAAGTATCAAGGGACAGGCTCTGGTGGCAGCTGGGATGTGTATCGAGGTCTTGCTGCAAATTCAAGTCCAGTGATGACTTTTACAGGGCAAGGTTTAACTAAGACATGGAAGTGGTTTTGTGTGCGTGCGTGCGTGTGAAAGCACTGGAGGAGCAAAAGCTGCTTCCCCGTTTTTATATACTCATAATGTTTCAGTATCTGTGAGCCTACAAAATCGCTTAATGGATTTTGTCTGCTAGGAATAGATTTTTAAGGCAGAAATAAAACTCGGAAGGCCAGACAGCGCTTCGGCAGTTCTCTTGTAGGATGCTGGTTGTTGTTTTTTTTTTTTTCTGATCGCAGGGAAGATGAAGGGGCTGTGTGCTTGGTTTGCGGTGTGAGAGCTGGTGGGATGCTGAGGCTGGAAGTGCTAAAGTCCCAGGCGTGGATTCAGCAAGGGTGCTGGGCTTTTTGGGGTGGGCGGGTGTCACCTCCCGTGGTGGAAGTCCCACTCACCAGCTCCTCTCGTCTCAACAGGACCGACAGTGGCGTTATGCATGCCGACTCCCGTGAGTTTTCCTGAGTTCCTGGGGGACTGCCTTGCTTTTTGAATCAGAAAGTTGCAAAATACCATCAAGAATGGCACTTGTGGATAAACACAAAGTCAAGCGACAGCGACTGGACAGAATTTGTGAAGGTAAGAGGATGCTCCACTGTTCTGTGAAAGCTGACGGACTATTCAGGTAGAATACCTCATTTTTCCTTGTTTTGTACAGCACTTGGAGATAATGAGATCCAGATCCATGACCAGGTTCTCCATCTTCTGTGTTGACATGAAATACGGTCATATTGGTGTTGAAATGTTAGAAAGGGATACGCTGGTTCCTCCTCGCAGTCCTACGGGCAGGACTGCTTCATTACCAGCTCTCCTTTCATCCTGGTTTCTACTGAAATGCTGTAGTCACTCCCAGTTTGAGGCACAGCTTAAATTTGTGCTGCATTGAGAAAAAGGTCGTGCTCTGTTCAATGTGCTGCTTCCTGGGGATCTCCTCGGGCCAGGACGCGGGTGGCCAAGGCTGCTGCCACTCTCCGTCTCAGTGCTCCAGCATCCCAGGCTGTGGGCACGAGCCCCTGCTGCTGCTTCAGGCTGCTTGTGGGGCTGGGGAGAATGATGCAGGACATTTGGGTAAAGCTCAGAGTCCTCCACCTCGATGCAGCCACCCCTGTCCTTCCCCAGGGCTGTGGCCAGGGAAGCTCAGAGATTCGGCTGTCTCAGAGCTGCTGCTTCACTCAGTGGACACAAAATTTGACCATTTCCCTTAATATTGACTATCACAATAGAAAAAACATGAAAATTTGAAAGTAGCTCTTGAAGTATTTCACAAGTTTTGGGGCAAACTGTTTGGGGCAGATTTGCTGTAAATCGTTCTTTACTAATTTCACGTTACAGTAGCACAGCACAGGGGACTCTTACTTTCTATTTATTCCATTTTCCAGCAGCAGAAGTCTGTAGGTAACCTTCGCCTATTGCAGCTCACGTAGTTTAAGCTGCTTATGATGGAAGTTAAGTGATGGCAAAAAAACTCAGACTTCTTGGTGTCCTTCTCTTATGCAAACTGACACTCAGGGAAGTTTTCCCATCAGTAGCAAAAGCGGAGCAGATTGTTATTTTAGGAAGGATGTCTTCAGTCGTGTCTTTTAAGGAGCTCGGGTTTTTATCTGCTCTTAAGGAGATGAATAGTGGCCTGCAGGGTAACAATTCACTGTGTTACCTGAATGCCAACCAAGTGAAATCGGTTTTGCTCTTGGATGAAAATGCAGAGTTCTCGTGGGAGTTGTACTGCGTCCGCTCTAGCAAAATATGTGGGGTTTGTGGGGTTTCCAGGGAAATGCTGAACAGTAGGACAGGGCGAGTGTTGCACAAATACTTGTTATACATTTCTTACTCTAGCATGCCAAAGCAGAACTCCTTTGCTATTGCTTTACACTTCTCATGAGTTACCCAGCTTCAGAGCCATCGGGGTGATCCTCGTGCTCTCCTGCGCGTTCAGAGCCCCTGCGAAAACTCCGAATATTCCTCAGAAAGTGGCAGCAGTTCTGGGGGACTGGGTGCCAGGCTCAAAGAAAAGCCAACAGGACCAGAGAAACCAGCTCTTCGCTTAATCACGTAACACAAAAAGATGTGGAAGCAGCTCTACCTCTCTGTTTATTAACCCGCACTGGACTGACGTTAGTGGTGTGGCGTCCCTGGGGCGGGGGGTGCAGCCCCACTGATTTTTTTGGGGGAGCTGATTTTTTTGGGGGCAAAGCAAAGGCGAGGAGCTAGGAAGGGGCATCCAGAGTGTGCTGCTGCGGCATGGGGCTGCATATTTCTCCTTTTGAATGTCATAAACACTCAGGTGTAGTACACTATCTCATCTTCAAAATTTACTTTGAACTCAACTTAAAAGAGTTGTGTCAGCTGAGCCTGGATGTTCAAAAGCTGCCTTCCTGGTTTGATGTTTACTATCAGATCTACTTGCTTAGTGTACAAGAAATTCAAAAGGATCGTACGACAAACCTGCTGACAGAGCTTTAGATGTGATTGAAGTTTAGATTACTTTCCTCTGATATATGGGCTTTTTTTCTTCTTCCTTGGTCGAAAGATATTCTTTCCTAATCTGTAAATGTGCAGAAGACATAACTTTTTAAAGTATACTTTGTCGTCGTCACCTGTTTTGTGATTTGATTGAAGGGATGGGATTCACGGTTGTAAGACACTTGTGCTGTTTTTATAAGCAACAGATTATGACTGGCTGTAAGCAACAGTGCTAAACCTACCTTAAAAATGCAAAGAACATAGGATTTTGCAAAATACTAGGCTTATAAGACTGCAGTGTATGGCACTGGCACCTCTGATGGCTATTTTTTATTAGAGGCTCCCATTCTTGGATTATAGCACAGTGAAGCACTGAAGAGGGGTGTTCCAGCTGCTGGGAAAACACACGTTGAAAAAACAAGCTTTTCCCTTGGCGTTGTCTGGAAAGGTCCATGGAGAAATTGGTGAAATACGGTGGGAAATTAGGGAGCTATTTCCGTAGACTGATGGGAGAAGCCTTCTGACAGCGTGCTGTTTGCTGAGAATCGCTTCTGCTCTTCTCTTTAAACAAGTGGACAGGATGCGAGCCTACATTTAACTGATGGAAAGCTTGATGTTCTGCAGTACGTAAGTGGGTTTCTGTGCTCTTAACGAAGTCGGTGTGCTGTCCCATCCCTTTTCCTCTACACAACCCCTGGCAGGGCTCTCTAGGAACGGACGCCACTCATCGCAGCAGGGTGGTGGCAGACGAGATACCCTCAGGCTTCCCGCTACGTGTTGCAACCACTGACTTGCTGGGTCTTCATCGTGCTTTACAAGCTGCCACAAACTACCACGGTACTAAAAGAGCGTTTTAGGAAGCTGTAGTGTTTGTGTTGCCGTGTTAAATGTGCATCTGGCACAGGAAAAGAATCCGAGCCACACACGGGGGTAGTACTTCTAAAAACACCTGTCCGTAGCCTTTATGTACGGGTTTATGAGTCTTCCAGGAGGAGAGGGAGGTCAGTCTCATTGCATTACTGTGTTTTTTTTATACATAGGTATGATATCTTTGTATGACAGAGCTACCTTTCCTGCTGAGGAGGCTGTTTTGAAGGGGCGAGCTCTTTGCATCAACTCACAGACTTCACTACAAGTGAGACAATGGTGCACACTTAAGGGATAAATAAATATTAGGGCAACAGCCTGCAATAAAGCCATTTAGAGTCATCTGTTAAGAATTAAATGAGTTTGTGAGGCCCATCAGAACGAAGTCTTGGCTTGCCCTTTTCTTTCTCTTCTGGTTGTCCCAGAGAGTTTGGGTGCCGATTCTGTAATTGGATCCCTGCGGGTGGAAAGACGTATCCAGTGAATGGCTGGGGCTTTTGGAAACAGCATGTGTGGAGTGGTTTACATAATTCCTGTGTGTGGAATCGTGGCTAATTACGTAGCGAGTCAAAATATGCTTTGGAGGTGGAGCTGCTGGTGCTGTGTTTAGTTAGAGTTGTCCAGCACCCCCTAGTTCAAGTCTGTTCCCATTTGCTTGTAATTTTGCTACATTTTAAATCTGTTTGAGCTGAAATTTTCCATTTCATGATGGGTTTTTACCTCGGGGTGAATTTAAAAATAAATAAATAAATAAATAAAAAAGTTCCAGCAAAAACTGTTGAGCCATGTCTAAGCGGGAGATGCTGAAGAATGTTGTTTTTGCTGTGCCTGAAACAAAGCAGAGCCCCGAGCCTGCAGCCTGGCAGCCGCAGTATCCTCCTGCTCTGCTTTGGGGAAAAAAAAAAAAAAAAAAAGGGTCTAAATAATTTTGCATCTGAGTTGCTGCGGTGTCAGGAGTGTGCCTGTTATTGTTCCTGAATTTGGGGCAATTTCTTAGCTTTTGAAGGAATGAAGTTGGCGCGTGACCCCGTTGGCCACTCGTGCTGAGGGCTGCGCTTGCTGTGCAACACCTCCCCGTGCTGCAGGCTGGTGGGCACGAGGTGGGGAGCTCTTCTGGAGGCTCAGGGTGAGTACAGGTGGGAGCAGGGTAAATCAGAGCACAGGGGCAGGACAGAGCCTTTGCCAGGAGGCGAGAGCAGAGCTCACACGCCTGGCCCTCAAACAGGCACAGCCAGAAATCAGCTGGCCTTGCTGTTCTCCTTCATGACCACCTGGATTTTAATTTTAATTTATGGTGGTCTCAAGGTGCATGATGCTACAGGTGTGTGTTATTCCTGCCTGTCCTGTAAGCCTGGCAGTTTCCTCCTGCTCTTCCTGGGCTCTCCGGGGTCAGCCTTCGCTCTGCATCATCACCACAGTGACTGCAAACCATCAGCAGCAATAACCCTCAGGGCAGAAGCTCACCTGCCTCACATTTTCATTTAGGAATCAACTGCAGGGTGATATTAAGTGTCATTTTTTCTCTGTGACCTGTGGTAGAAGAAGGTGCCCAGCAGTGCCCAGCTCTGATGGCACACGGTGGCACCCCTGGTGTGTGGCATCCATCGCTCCTGCAGGCACTCAAAGCATCACTTCTGCTGCCCAGCCTGCTGCCTGCTCAGCTGTCCTTTATCCTGTGCTTCTGAAAATATGGTTAAAAAAATATAAAGTAATACCAGGAGCTAGACAGGTGGTGAGGAGCAGCCCTCAAACGTTGCTGGTGGTGCTTTTGGGAACAGCCTGGCTGGGAAGCCGGAGGAGGAGCTGCAGTGGCAGCATGCAAGGTTGTGCTGTCTTTTCCTCATCAGATGTAGACACTTAACAGGGACGAGGCAGTAGTGGTGGCACATCCAGGATGTGTAGTGGCATGTCTTGTGTCTGTGTAAATCACAGGTTTCCCAGCCCTGCTGAATTCCTCCCTGATGATCCCAAGCACTGCCCCTGCTCAGCACCTTCGCAACTGCGCTACCCTGCTGTCTGCAGCTCCAGTGCCATGAAATTTTAATGCCTGGCTTTATAGGTTAAAGTTTGCACTGACATTTATGAGTCAGTTAAGCTTTCAACACACGCCCAGAAAGTGGCAGCCCTGAGATGAACAAGAAGTGAAGAGAAAAAATAATTGCAAGGCCAAGTGAGCTCAGACGTTTCCTGATGGAGTTCTCGCTTTGGGATTTGTCATTTTCCAGTGGGAAATAGTGTCCTTACCCATCAGTTTGTGCCACCAGAGCTGTCTGTACCTTGCAAAATAGCAGAGCCGTTCAAAGTGCCACACAAGCCCTTTGTTTTCTTTCAGGTCCTTTGGTCCTTTGGTGTGTCTGGTGGCTGATAAATGCCAGCACGGTCACGTAAGACTTTTCAGAGCTCAATGCGCGAGTCCCTTGGCTTTTTGAGTCACTGATTTATATTCTGAGCGGCACCTTAGTGTCCTGTTTGGCTGAGGAGTCTCTGATTCTACCCGTAATCCATATTTGCTGTAGGAATTCCTCAAGTGTTTGCCTCCCAGTCACTATGGTTGCTGCAAGTGGCCTTGACCCTCCCCAGCCACTCATTTATCAGTGGGAGCGAGGCACCAGCCTGCGTACGGGTGGCTCTGAGCTGGCCCCGAGCCCTCGGCTGCAACAATTTGTCCCAAAATGTTGATGATGGTTTTATCATCACCGGAGTTACCTTGGTCCTGGTTAATTCATTTTAAAGCTGGACAAGAATTCTGCATTCCACGTCTCTGCCAGTGGTGGAAGTCATTGCAGACCATATAGAGCAACGCCTGAATAAATATACCACGTAAAGGCAGGTCCTGTGGAAAATGCAAACTTGGATCTATGTCAGGGGTACATTTTGTTTGCTCTTTATTTCAGTTTCTCATGTGTAAAAGTGGGCTTAATATTCACGCAGTCAATTATTGCGTGTGGTGCACTTTCTTATCATAAAAAAAAAAAAAACACAACCCTCCATAAAAGTGCCCCTGAAGAATTGTAATGGTTCTGGCTTTTCAGCACTATTTGAACAGTGTGTGCTTGAGGTTTGGGCTCGCACACCAATAACAACAGAAAACAGAATAGGCTCCCATTCAGCTCGCACAGTCCATTCAGGCTGAAAAATAGAGGAACCTTGCCCGTGGAAGCAGTTTGGGAAAAGCATTTTAAAGCTACCAGGCAGTCAAAATGCAAGTTGTACAAGCAAACTGAATCCTGGCAGCCTGGTTTTCCAGGCCCTAGTGTTCTGTCAGCATGGTAGTGTGTAGGAAATAGCTGGTTATGAGGCACTGCCATGCACGTAATGCCATGACACGAATTGTTCCAGTGCTCAGCATCCCCGTGTCCGGAGCCCTGCCTGCGTGAGGGGCTTGGCACTGACTGGGCAACTCTGCAAAGCTGCTGCCTCTGCTGCTGGCTCCTTCCTGTAATGCAATGCTGGCCAAAATTAGTATGTTTGATATTTGGGTGGAGGAATTTTCTTCTATTCTTGCAAATTTGAATGCCAAGTAGCATCTGATAATACTTATTTTTGCTGCTTAGAAATAGAATCCTATTATCTCAGGAAATTCTTATCACCACTAGTCATTTGATGAGAAACAATGAGTTAAAGATGATATCAAGTGTGGAAGAAACTGCTTGTCCTGGGTAAAACTGACTTATTTAGAACAAATATAGAGCTTTTTTCTTTTTCTTTTTTTTTTTTTTTTTTTCCTAGTGGATTTGAGCTTCTTTGTTCCGTGATTACGAAACACAGTACAAGGATTTCCCCCACACAATAAAGCTTTTCATATATTTTTTAAGTTTCCACCTCAAAGCACATAAACCATCAGGCTTTTAAGGAAGGGTTGCTTACCACACTTGGCCTAGACAAAAGGAAAAGTTAGTCTGTCAGATGCTCTGCCATTACTCCCTGTGCTGATTTAATTTCTCTGAAGATCTGTCTGGCTGCTCCCAAGATTCATCTTATTTCACTTACAGAGGCTTCAGAAATCATTTCAAATTCACACGAAAGCTGGATTACACCTCGTTTTACCAATCTGGCCAGTGGCAAGTGTGCCACACAGCACTGTTTTTAATTACCTCTTAGTCATTCACAGGTTTTGTTAAAATTTTAAGATGTTTTTAATATTGGACACGATCCTATGGATGAAGAGAGTTCCAGCAACCTCAGTGGGTTCACAGGCATTATTCAAGCTTACTGACCTTATTCCCTGATTTATTTTCAACCCTTTTGCTGTGCTGAATCAAGAATTCGCTCTGTTTGGAAGCAGAAATTTTCTGCTTTGGGACAGAGGTGTGGTGTATCTCCTATCTACAGGTACGCTGTTGTCCTTGCAGCAGGGAGGCAGAGGTGCTCGAGTAATTTTCCGGTTCTGTTTAGATTTATTTATTTTTTTATATACATTCACTTATGCGCAGTGTATCTCCTGTGACATGCCACAGGGGGATATGCATGACAAGATGTAGGACTTGAGCCAGATATGAAGCCAGCCTGACAAAATCCCCCAGGCATCCGGTAAAGAGTAAGACACATTTAGATAAGGTTACAGAAAGGAAAATAAAAAAAAATCATGAATTTGGTATGCAATCGCGTTGTAATAGATATGTGACTCGAGCTATTGCAAGAAGTAGAGCTCCTGTTTCCTGAGACGTGGGTGCTACATGCGCAGAGGTAGGAAAAAATACTTCTGTTGTGTTCTCCTTGCATTTAAGCCCACGTTTATGGTAACTTAATACGCATCTAACTCTTAATTCCGCCTTGTATTTTTCCATTTTCTCCAGCCTTAAGACAAGGTTCCATATAACAAGCTTTCTAACTTCAAGTCATTAATTAAGAAACAATTACAGCTGATGACTTCTATACCATCAACTTAATTTTTCATCCTCACCACATTTCCCATTTAAATTAACTGGTTTATGGATTAACACGTTGTCATGTCTGGTGTCTTGTTATTATTTTTTTTTTCTCCTTACTCTAAATCCTCCTCCGCATTTAAAGATTACTCAGAAAAATGACAATACCCCCAGAATACGCAAGGAGACAGGGAGCTGAGCACTGTCTGAGCAGCAGCCTCGGGGCAGCCCTGTCGACGTATTCCCGAGCTCTGGTGTTTGGGAACGCGGCCGAAGGCAGGGGGTGGAAGTTGGAAGTTGGCTGCTTCGCCTCTTCCAGATACGTGATGGGAAATGCTCAGTCCTCAAGGACGGATGAGAACGGGATGGATTTTCCTCCCAAACATGAGCAAAAACTCCTATCTGCCTCCTAAGTTAGAATCCCTCCTGGACTGACAACGTCTGGATCTGGACCAGGTTTTTAGGTTTGATTCCGACTCTGCTGAATATTTACTAGTAAATATTTTGACAGGAGCGGGACATCTGGCTATACTAAAATAAAGCTGCAGAGAAATGCATTACACAACTTTTCTTTTATATTTTTCTGTATCCACGAACAGATGTAAGGGATCTCGGTGCCAAAACAGTGAAGGTTTTCATTATGTGTGTTATATCCGAGAGCTTTCTTCAAAGAGTGAGTTTTCTAGAGTTGGTCGTGCATTTTTGTTGCCTTAAACTTCAATGGCGTTGCTAATTTCTTACTGACACTTTTATATAGCCCATTAGCTTAACTCTATTAACTTGTTTTGTCTTTTATTTTAGATAGTCTTCGTAGTGTGTTTTTTTTTTAAACACTCTCTACTGCCATCTAGCACTTCAAAACTTATTGATAAACAGCTTCAGTTCACAAAAAAAGCCTAGAGTCAGAGCTTGGCACCCACTTTTGAGAGAAAATAGTGTCACTGCCTGCCGGTAATAGCAGTTTGGGGATATGAATCAGCCAGTGGACCTAAACAAGGGTCATGGGGCTGGCACCTTTGGCCTTGGGGTCACCCTACCAGGGAGGAGCCGTCCCCAAGGATGCTTGGGGACCATGATAAAATGTACCAGCAAATGGGATCCCTCCCCACCAGATACTTTGGCTATTGCCATACAATAATAAAATATATCAATCTTCTAGAAAAGCAAATAACAAATGGCTTTTAGCCAAAATAACATTCCTTCCTGGTTTTTGTGTGTGTTTTCTTTTGGTTTGTTTTTTTCTTAAATCTGTGTTGAGTCTGCAAGGGACGTGCATGTTTCAAGCTCTTGGCATCATCAGGGAAAGTAAAGCAGCAAGACACCCTGAACTCCAGCCTGTTTATCTCCTCAAGACCATGTTACAACCTAGTAATTAATTATTTTTTATGCAAAGCCCAGACATGCATGGCAGAGTTCAGAATTACAATATATATTCATTTAACAATGGATTTCTCTACTGCTTTCTGGGACAGATATAATTCCCATGCTTTTCATTACACATGCTATTTAAATCTTGATCCTGAATTCTTATTAAAAATGATGAATTTTGACCTCAAGGTCTAATACCCAGTTTTGGAGACAAGGTGCTTGATGTGATTTCCAGAGGATTATTTTTAAGAGCATTCATAGATTAGATCTTTGCAAATAGTTGAGGGATGTGCCCAATGAACCTTGTCTGCTGGCTTTTCGACTGCCGTTCAGCATCCAGATTGATTTTTATTCTGTAGCCCTTGACAGTGTGTAGTTTCATGGCACAGGGAGACATCTGATATTTTTATTATCCCTTTGTTGAACCAGGAATGTCACAATACTTTTTTCTGCTGACTTTTACTGGACTCTCCCAATACTTGAAGGCAAAATTGTTTCTCACTGAAGTTTCAAGAGCCTGTAGGGCTCATTCCAAAGGCCGAAAGGATGTTTTTCAGCTGGGCTTCTTGTTTTTAAACATGATTTTTTTTAGATGACTGCTAGCCTCCTGCATTTGTTAGCCACAACTTGATTTTGATCCCTGGCCGCAAATCACCAGGGCTTTGCCGGGGGAGCCGGACAGCATGAGGTGATGAATCCTGTGTGCTCCTTGGGGTGCTTCTGCTCGGACCCTCATTCTGCAGTAATTACGAGGTAAATCCAGGTAGTGCACCCCTCAACGAAAGACGGGTGAAGTGCCTGTGCTTGGAGACTCATCGGCACATGGCGATGTGAGATGCGGTGCTGGCTGGCAGTGGAAAGGAAGAGGTGGCCTCGTCGCTCAAAATTCCCACGTTTGTTGCCTGCACATCACTGGCTGCTGTGAGCAGCCCTGTTTGAGTGTAGTCAGTGGGGTTTGCAGCCAAACCCATTTCCAAACCCCATTTTGCCCGCAGCACGGCGAGGCACGCGGCGGTGCGTTCCTGGAGCGCATTGCGCATGCAAGCCAGTGGTTACGCTGAGCTTCCATCCAGCCCCAGGGCGAGCTGCACGCGAATGTCAGCTTTTGTTTTGCGCTTCAAAGTCATCAAAATACGGAGTTCCATAGGGCAGTGATTGTTTAATAATCGGCTGATCTTAAGAGTGTTTTGTTGTACCGCACCAAGTTGGTATTTGAGAGGGTTTTGTTGAAGTTACAAAGCATCCACGCTTTTGGTTTGGAAATTGGTAAAAGCATGTGGCAGGGCTTCAAGCACTGAGTGCTTTCAGATGCTGTTCTGTTCCTTTGATTATTGAAAATGATTCCTGCACAATCCTGCTAATTTTCTCTTTTGTACGCCTCCAATTTCAGGAGACTGTTAGAAAGTCCATCTATGCAGAGTGCTTATTGCCGCGGCGAGAGAGATTTTTTGCAGAGCCAAATTTGAGCAAATGCAGTAATTTCCAAGGATTTGGAACATTGTCCTCCTGCATTTCTTCCCCTGATTTTTTTTTTCTTTAACGTTTGCGCGCACGTGTGAGCAACATTTACAGCACTCTCATGCTATTCCTTCTCTGCTCCGTAGCAGCCATCGCATCCCACCGTGTAGTTGAGCACCAGCTCCGTCCTGCCTCCCAGCACCCTGCAAGGAGCAGACACCCAGAAAAGGCTCCCCAGCCACCAGGGGTCATTAGGTACAATCACACACGGTCCTGGAAAGCCCAGACACTGAGGCATTTATCCCACCGTTGGCTTTCCGGTGCTCTGTACCTTGTCACCTGAAATCACAGTACAAACACGGATTAATCTTAACGCCGTCTGACTGTGATAGGTGTATATTATCTTATCCCTCTTGATGGAAGGGGAATCTGTGACTAAGAAATTAATCAATTTGCTTGCTGGCAGTGGTAGAACGAAGTATAAAGCCTGGGTATCCTGATACCTGCTCTCTCCATTAACACGAGATGTACTTACCCTCTGGAGGATTCGTCACTACAACAGGTAGGAATCCTTTGCCTTGGAGAGGGAAAGAGCCTTTCTTTAATACTGATTCACCTTACAGTTTTTGCCCAAAATGAGATTTGGCATATTCACTCTGTTGTTTTAAGTTCTGCTTTCTCCCAGAAGAAAACAATATGGGAGAAAACGTCAACAGTTTGCTGCATGCAAGAAAAAAAAAAAAATCACGTTTCTTGTAAAAAAACAATATTTAAACTTGTACTTGGAAAGTATTTTAAAATAGTAAAAAGCAAAACTAAGAAAAAGTGTACTGTTTTGTTGCACAGGGTAATCTCTCCAGCAACTTGCTTGCAGAATTTGAAATGAAATGTTTTACATCGATGTGAATTACATTTCACATCCAACCTCCCCCGAGTCAGTGCTGCAGACACCAAAAAATGTTGTTTACAAATTTGTGTTGCAGATTTAGCATCCTGATTTCTTATCACGGTTTTTACATACATAACAGGTTTGCTCCTCACTGAAAGAAAACTGAGCTTCCTGGCACTGGGGGAGATGAGTGTTTTGGATCCACTGGGAACGGTTTCCCGAGCCAGATCTCATTCCCTGCATTTTGACTGTGGTGTCGAAATGCTGGGCCCACCTTTCTGCTCCTCTGTCATTACTTGTTTTCAGAGCAGATCTCTGTAGCTGCTGTATCATAGCAAAATTTACCATACATTATACCAACACTAGATTGAAACCCAGCGTATTAAGTCACAACTGTGCATTTTTCACGTGATCTGAAATACCAGAGCACTTAATCTCTTGATCAGCTTTTTTTTTTTTGCTTTTTTTTTTTTTTTTTGCTTTCATATGTCTTTTTTTTTTTTTTTCCCCTAAATACCTCGAGAATTAAAAGGGAAAATAAATCTTCTGCCTGTCCCTTGGTCCTTCATCTCCCCCTCACGTTGGGAATGCTGGTGCCAGCGCCTTTCCTCCTCTCCCCAGAAGTGCAGATGAGCTCAGTTGGGTTGGGTTGTGCTCCTGCACCTCCGCGTCCTCTCCTGGTGATCGCTGCCTGGCTCTGAATTCAGAAATAGCTGCGGAGTTACTGGCATTTGCACAGGAGCTGCTGCTAAGAATGCGAAAGGAAGAAAAAGAAAAAATCCTGGCTGCCCATCCATAAATATTTCATTCTGGTCATTTTGTAAGTGTTTCTTGATTCAGGGGGAGTGCAGCATCCTCCCACGAGGACCCGTACCACATAGCTTGGGGAAAAGCCCAAGTCCCAGTGGGTGTGTGAGCTGCTCCGTGCCCAGGATGAAGGGAGACCAGGATGGGTCTTCTGCCCCTTCTCAGCCCCACGTGAGCTGAGCCAGGCAGGGCATGGCCACCGGGGTTGGGTTGAGCGAGGTCTCTTCTGCGTGTCCATCAAGGGACCCAAGAGTTTATCAAAGCCTTTGTCTTTTTAAGAGGCAGTAAATACTCAGAGATCCCTTCTGGCTTCCCGTGCAGTTGTTCAGGACCAGCACTTACAGAGTTTAATTGCTCTCTGACATGTTTTTTTCCCATTGTCTACCAGGGCTGAACATGGACTGATTTCTGTGAAAACAATGATGGAAGATGCCCCTGATCTATAGACGAGCGTTTTATTATTTTTGAGTATACATTTTTGGTAGCTTTCTTCTGCTGCTTCAGAACAAACAAATGGCACGGATCTCTCTGTATCCATTTGGGAATACATTTCAGCCTTTACCAAAATGTTGTGGTAATAAAATGTTTTTGTTTGTTAAAATGTTCTCTGCTTTATTTGTAAGCCACAAATGTGTCTTCCCATTTTGACTCTCACAAAAGAAGAAATTTTCCAATGCGCCTTAAGTTCGTTAGTTAATTCAATATGATGCCAATCAGATATTCTCCGAGAATTGCATAAATAATCTTTGGGGGGCCCGTGTTTTGCATGTCTGCCTAATATCCAACATAATTTTAAAGACTGTGGTGCTTGGGGATGGAATTGGAGGAGAAAATGTTTGAAGAGGATTTATAATATTTACTGCAATAAAGAAATTTAGGGATTACTCAAAGATCCTGTCAGTATTTGGGTCAGAAATATAGCCCCGAGGTATTAGTATGATAGGCAAGTAGAAGCATTAGGCTGTATTAGTGATTTAGCTATCATAATAGCACAATAGTCTATCATGTGATGGCTAGCGCACTAAACATTTATTGTGGATTAGCAGTGAAAAACGCACAAGCTGTCTTGCAAACAGACCAGAGGTGGCTGTTATCCCTTTTACTGGGTCTGTCCTGGAAGGTGCACGTCTGAGGTGCAGAAATCTATTATCACAGCGGGGAAAGGCAAAATCGTTTCCCTCTAAATTTTTTAATTGGGAAAGGAAAATGTTGCTTCACTCGCCGTGATTAACAAAATAAGTAATGATTGACCTATTCTTCTAGGAAAAGGAATCTTTGAGCGTAAGCGGCTCATGATAATTTAGATAGGTGTTTTGGGGAGCCATTTTAATCGCTCCTCTGCAAATGGTAACTATATATGGAAATTTTTATTATGTTTCCAAATAATGATTTTCTGTGTTGTGATTCCATCTAAATCCTTTTGCCTACTCTAACTGTAAAAAAAAAAAAAACTTAATCCATATGAATATTGAAAGACTGCTAGAAACAAATTGAGTTTTGTCTGATGTCTCTGAGTGTTTTTCCATCTCATAAACATGTTTTGTTTTTTTTTTGAAGGAAACCAGAGATAATAGGCAAAAGTCTGCTACTCCTTTTTCCTTTGTAGGACTAGAGTTTAGATCCTTTGATCCTCCCCTCCTTTTCCGTGACCTCTGGTAGGGTCTTAAAATTATACATTCCAGATTACACCTCCACAATTTTCTGTCCTGGGATGATGAAAGGATTTGCGTATTATGATAATAATGTAAAGGATCCTTTTGGAGCCCAGTTAGTGTAGCTAATTTCAAACTACAACAAAAAAAATGTAATTTCCAAAGCAAATTACAATATTCATAAAGTGTTAAACAGATACCTAACTAATTTCTAATCGCTCTTGTATTCCTCAGTATCTAGCACTGGCCTTTTTTTTTTTTTTCGTCCTGCCTGCTTGCTCCCATTTAATTTGTCCTTAGCTGTGTGCAGTGGATTAGCGTTTCATCAGGGTGGATTAAGATTGAGCTGACACTGGAGCTTGCTTTTTTATTTTTGTATGTGTGCGTGGGGCCGTGCGGGTGCGTGCACGTTTCGTTATCTCACTGCTGATTCCTGCCGGCTGCTGGTGCGGATGGGAGCAGTGACCTCAGGAGGAAGGCGACAACCAAAACTGATGAAAAACGTGTAAAAAAACAACATGTAAAAAAATATATATAAATATATATATATATATATAATGATTCCCCGGGGAGAAATTGCTTTGAGGTTGCTGGCTGGGTTGGTGCAGGAGATTTCATCGGTCTGAAATGATGTCACATGGAGCGGGGGCTTTAGCAGTTTTATTTAGCTCCTAATCCCCGGCACTGCTCGGCCAGTTGTCCATGTGAGCACGCCGTCCCGGGCAGCAGAGGATAAAGCATCTGGGCTGAGCGCGGCGGCCCCCTTCTGCACGGAGAGCCCTTCCTCCCACCAGCCCGGAGCGAGGCCGGGTTACAGCGCTGCTGTATGCTTTGCCTGCTAAAGTTTCAAAGAATTAATAATTCAGGCGGCGCTCGGAAAGATAAAACCACGAAGGGAGGGCTCACGCCGCCGGGCACGGTCTGGTTTTGATGCTGGCCGGGGAAGCGGTGAGAAGGAAGGCGCCTCCTCTTCTCCATCCATCCCAGCGGGACCAAGCGGTGCGGTGGCGATGCCCATCCCCAGCAAGCACCCCAACATCGGCCGCTCGCAGAGCTGGGACGCCGCCGGCTGGTACGAGGGCGCCTGGGAGGGCGAGAACGCCTTCGAGTACCAGAGGCCGCCGGGCCGCAGGAGCTCCCTGACCTACGTGGGCAGCGAGGGCGGCTGGTACGAGCCCCTGGGCCTCCGCGCCAACGATATCATCTTGCAGGGCGGCGCGGAGCTGAAGCAAGAGGCGTACCCCTACCAGGATGCCGCCTTCGCCCCGGGGCCCCTCAGGAAGGGCTCGGTCCCCGACTTCGCCTACTGCGACCGGCAGGCAGCCATGGCGGGCCGGGGCGCCCAGGATTACTACAGCGACCCCTCCTTGGCGGCTAGATCGCCCAAAGACCCCCGCTGCTACCAGCCGCTGAGCCGGCCACCGGCGGGCTACGGGGTGCCGGGCAGCCGGCTGTCCTGGGACCCGGCCTCGGGTCGCCCACCCGTGCCCCCAGAAGCCGCCCGCCTCTACAGGGACCCCAAAGCACTGGACGGGCAGCGGTTGCGTGGCAGGGATGTCTCCCCGGCGCGGTATGGCGTGGAGACCCCCGGCATGCGGTATGCAGCAGAGCCCCCAGCCTTCCCTGGACGGCCGGCATACGGTGACGGGGCAGAGCGGCCGCCTGAGACATCGGGGGGCAGGCAGGCAGCCCCCACCTGCCTGGTGGTGGACCCCAGCAGTGGTTATGGACCAGGACGGGAGGGCACGGGCACCAAGGGACCCTACGACAGCTACGAGGCGGTGGCGGCAGCTCCGTCCCACCCGGCGGTGCCGCCCGCGTTCCCCGGGCAGGAGGGGAAGAGGAGCTTCGACCCCGAGTTCGTGGCGCTGCTGCGTGCGGAGGGCGTCTCGGAGAGCACCTTCGCCGCCCTGCTGCAGCAGGGCTTCGACTCGCCCAACCTGCTCGCCATGATGGAGGAGAACGACATCAAGTCGGTGGCCCCCAACCTGGGGCAGGCCCGCGTGCTGTCCCGCATCGCCCACAACTACAAGGCGGAGATGCAGCTGCAGCGGCAGGAGCGCAGGAGCGGGGCGCTGCGCCCCAGGACCCGCTCCAACAGCTTCAGCCACCGTGGAGAGCTGGCGGGTGACTATGGGGTGCCCCTCGCCTCGGGGCCGGCCGCTGACGGCCCTACAGCCCCACAGCCTCCTCTTCAACCACCCTCCCCGAGGGCAGGGGAGATGCACCGGAGGCCGTCCAGCGCCCCGACCCAGCACCTGCTGGAGACCACCACCTACCCGGCCTCCGCTGGTGCTCCACAAGGGCCACAATTCCTCCCCGGTTCTGGATACAACACCCCCCTGCCTTGCAACGTGCACCCGCGGCCGGCCTCCACCTACAGCGCTCCTGCCGGCACGCCGATGACCACGGCCAACCCGCACGCCAGCCCCAAAACGGCGTACCCGACCACGTACACCGTGCCCATGGAGCTGATGAAGAGGGAGAGGACGGTGGCCTCACCGGCCCCCAGCCCGCACGGCAGCCCGCAGCTCCTCCGCCGGCCGGGAGCACCCGGGGACGGGCTGGCCCCCACCGGCCCCACGTTCCCCGCTCAGCTCTCCCCGTACCCGAAGCTCAGCCGGCGCACGGGGCCGCCCGTCATCGTCTCCACGATGGCATCGCCCGAACCAAGTAATTTCCTAAGGGTCTTTGTCCCTACGGTAGTTTAGAACCACCCCATTGTTGCTTAAACCCCTAAAAAAAAAGAAACGCAGGCAAATATATTCAGGTTTTGTGCTAAAATAGTAGGCGCTCTCCTGTTTAGACAAGGAGAGGGGAGCCCTCCTCGTGTAGGGCTACGCAGAGCTAAAGATGCTGGTTCTCCCTCTGCAGTTAAATTCTGAGTATTTTATTTGCTTAGCTAACTTCGGTTAAAAGTGAGCGGTATGTCAGATAATGCTTCCACCGTTAATCTTGGCGTTCCTGTTGTTTGTGGAGAACGGGAGATTAGATACTGCGCTCGCTGAGCAATTAGGACTACAGGGTTTGCTGCAGATTGACTTTTTACCACTGTTATCAGGCACAAATGTGTTCCTCGGAGGAAATGGTTAGCATTGTTTTGACTAAATTCATCAGATAGCTAATGGTGTTATTCGAGAATCGACTTACCTTTGGCCATTACCTAAGTCTTTTTCTTCTTATTATTAATTTGCTGTTTTATCAGGCATATAAAATAAAACCCCTGATTTCCTCCTAGAGATGCCTATAAGGGAAGCGATATAGCTGTTAAAGTAATAGGACCGTGCTTAAAACTAAAAGCCTGTCATTAAGCCCAGGAACAATAAAAATGAGTGGTGGCTCCTCTCCTCCCCTTCCCTTTCCCGAAGCGTTCGCCGCCGAGCTGCGGGGCCGGATGGCCTGGGCAGGCGTAGCTCATCCTCGTGGGCGATGTGCCCTGCTGATAACACCCCAAACCTGGCAGAAACCGCCACAAACACGCTGCTCCGTAAGAGGAAATTCGGAAAATCCGATGGTTTGTGGCTCGCCTTGCTGGAGCAGTGCGCAGAGAAGCCCTCAAAATGTTTTTTCCCGGGAGCGAGCCCGCGAGCAAACAAGCCTCAAACAATGTAACCTACGAGCGCAGGCACAAAGCCTCAATAAAAGTATACCATTTATAGGCATAGCTGTGGTGCCAAGCCGGTGATGACATTCCACAGGAATCTAAATAAAGAACGATTTTGTGAGTGGAAATGATAAAGTTGTCAAAATGCAGACGTTTGGCGCACCCCTTTCCCTGGCTCGCCATAATTACGCAGCTAGAAGGTGGGTGCCGTTCCTTTCATGCTTATGCATCCCTTATGCAGCTGGCGCAGCGCGCTGATTTATAAAAAAAAAAATTAAAAAAAAAATATTAGGCAGCACGCTTTGTGTTGACGTGGATCACGGGCAGAAGTGATCCACAGCCAGGCAGTATTTTTAAACAAACAATTTCCCAAAGCCTGAAAATAAATAAAAAAAGGACGGCGTGGCGTAACGTGGGGAGCACGGAGCTGGTTGTGTTTGCGGTCGGTGCCGCCCTGGCACAAGGCACGGCTGGGGAGCAGCCTCCTCGGGTCGGGCAACCAGACCCCTCTGCCGTTTGCCTCGTAGGGAAACGCAAACCTTATTGTCTTAAAAACCTCGATATTGGGCATTTTTCTGGGAAAGAATTGCCGGTGCGCAACAAGAGGAAGCCGGCAGCGTTTCTGTGCTGCCGAGCTCTTTCTCACTACTCCAGCCTCTTTTTTTTTTTTTTCCCCCTACAACCAACTCATTTGCATGAGGATGACATTTGTTGCTCCAGTAATTTCATCTGATAATGGCCAGCTTGCAAAGCGGATCTGAAAACATATTCCTTAATTATGTGTTGCTAAGCAACGAGAGGGTTTGGCCATAATCACAGAAAGATTATCTTCTCATTGAAGTCCCTGAAAGGTTTAGCTGAAGTAGGACCTGTAAAATTGTCTTCATTTTTATTTATTTCCCCTTTTTATTTTCCAAATAAGCCCGAGAGGTTTTCTTCCCGTTAAAGTGTATTTTAGAAGTAGAAGCCAAGGTAAGACCCGCTGCAGACGAAGGGCTGTGCTCAGGAGCGGAAGGCGTGGCGGTTTCTAGGTGTTGGAGCTGTGTTGAGGAATTACTCTTTAAGGAACACCACTGCTAAGGAGTGTTCACACTCACACGCGAGGTGATAAACCAGCACTCCAAATACGCCAGCGTGTTTGTAAAACATTGAGCGGATGGCAGGAACTTGACTCAATCCAGGAAAATCGCGTTTACCAGCGGGAGGAGAAAAGATGCATTTTTAGGAGCCAGGCTGTGCCCTTTGCGGTGGATACGTGAGTCACGAGGTGAAAGCAAGCTCAGTGTTAAACTCTGTCTCTAAATGGCTGCAGATATTTTCTGTCGGTGTAGGTTGATGTCTGCTCGGTCAGCAGAGGCTTGTAAAATGTCTGTTGTAGTCCACCGATGCTTTGAAGCTTGGTATATGAACAGGAGATTAAAATAGACCATTTTGTGGGGTTTTGTTTTTTTGTTTTTAAAGTCTTGTTGGGCTATGTATTGTAGTTTTTAAAAATGAGTGTTTCTAGACACCCAATTTGTGATTTTTTGTGCCGAGGCGCTCGGTGTGGATTCTGCACAGCTGCTGCTTACCTTGGGGCTGGGCAGAGGACACGGCTCCTGCTGCCCCGAGCATCCAAGGGCAGGGACCGAGGCCTGGGCACAGGCCCCTCGTGCTGGTTTTGGGGAGGTAAGGAGAAAATCAGCCACGGGGACCTAGTGCTGAAATACCTGCTGCTCCTCGCTTCGTCCAGATTTTGTGTGTGGAGCCGTGTGGAATGGCTCCTGGGGGGAGAAACGCCCTCGCAGCCCGCTGCTCCTGCAGCCGTGCCATGCAGGGAGCGATCACACCAAGTCAGCTCGGGGGCGAGCAGGAAAAGACCCTGCTGCCAAGCCGGAGTGACAAAACCGTGTCAGCCGGCGGGCTGCTGCCAGGGCGGGCTCGTGGCCAGTCTCCTGCTGGAGTAGGTGGTAATGCAGGGCCATAAATCGTGCAGGCCAGCAGAGATGGTGAGTGCAAACTGTTAAATGGTCACTGCTCAGACTGCTTGAGCCACGTCTCCAAAATGTTGCATTTTCCACCTAGTATGTTTGCTAGTGTTCTGACTGTATTACTCAATTTGTATTTTTGTGCCCAATTTTTCAGTCTTAAAGCAGTTAGCTGATGAGAAGTCCTGTACTTTTGTAGCTAGCCTGCACTTCTCCCTCAGGAGGAGCCTGTCCGATTTGTGTTTCTGATTTTGGAGCTAGGGAGCTCCAGCAAGGAACCATCATTTACTGCAAACGTGTGTCTTGGATGGCTGTTCAACCTCTGGTTTACATAAGTCACAAAGGCAAATGATCATGGAGCAGGGATGCTGCCTGTGTCTGCACAGGGGCGAGGAGCGGGGCTGCCCCATCAAGTCAGGGAGTAGCCAAGCAAGGCTGCTTGGCTGCCAAGCCAGGTAAGATTTGGTTAAAATCCTGCCCTTTTCCTGCACAGGGAAAGTCAGGCTGAGGGTGGCCGCCTTCCCTGCACAAGTAATTCTCCCCGGTGTGAAGGGGACTCATCTCCTGTTTTATCAGCTTAGAGCCCAGCGAGAAATGCCTCTCGCCGTGATTAGCTTAGCTCTGCTTCTACTGTTTAACACTTGACGGTGATTCTTTTATTGGCATTTTCCACCCTGTGACAGACAAAAATTGGGTTAACCACGCATCAGTTGCAGGCTGAAGCTTTCTTTTGGGCAACCCCCAAAGCAGAGAGGGCACAGGCAGGGGCAGGAGTCCTGACAGTTGTTCAAGGGAGGTTAAAAGAGTTAAATTTGCCCATTCTTTCGAGTAACATGTTGAAATTGTAATAGCTTTTTATGGGCAGAGTATAGCAGCAATATTTCATACACAATGTAAATTCCATGAGCATTTGTTGATGTTGGTTTATTCCCTGCCCAATGTACCGTACAGCGGACAGTTCAGAAATCAGCTGCAGGTTTTCTTCTCTACGTCTTTCATACAGACTGTAGCATGTAATCACAATGTATACATGTAAAGCAGCTCAATTAACAATGCAGGCTGAAACAGCACCAAAGCGAGCTCCATGTACTGAATAAATCTGATTTAATTTGCACATTGACCTGACAGACCATAGCAAGTCCTTGGAGCCATTCCCAGCTAGCGCCTTACTCCAGGTGAAGTGTGTCTGGATGCCGTGCACTGGCAAAACCCCGGGCTAATTGTTTTAACTGGGGTTGTAACTTCCATGTGAAAATATTGAATTGAAGTAAGCAGACGTGTCTTGCTAGTGTCTGCCGTCCTGACAGTCACCGCGTCGTTTGAGAGACATTGATCTGCAGCGTGATACGGGCACTAGGTGGAAATAACTCGCACTGAGTTTGGGACAGCCTTAGAAAGGCTCACACAGACCTGGCTCGGTGTAATGTGCGTGCACAGACCCTCACCAGCCTCCTTCTGGCAGATGAGCCTGTAGATGTGTGTCATGTGTGGGTCTTCGCATCCAAATTACCAGAGCTGCTCTCGTTAGAAGGGCGAAGAGCTGAAGAGCAGTGTGCGAGAGAGGTGCTGGAAACCACCTTGATAAAACATTGGCTGTCTTGGCCAACCTGCACACACGATTCACTGATTGCAGAAAACGCACTTTTAAAATATTTTTTCCAAAGGCTGAAATGTGCTTTTTGTAATGGTTTTATCAAAAGCGATATAAAAGCGTCAAACTCGTTCCAGGTACAATTCGTTGACTTTGGCTCCGTGGCAATAACAATGAATTTGGCCTGACAGAGGAGAACATGTTGTCAGACACACAAGTGTTGTCATCTTCAATTTACACTTCCCTTTCACCCTGTGCCTGGAGTTCTCTGTCACCGTTAGGACTTTCATACATCCAATCATTCTTGGACTATATTTGCTGGCTTTTTTTTTTTTAGCTTTCTCATAAGTAGTTTCCATAGCTACAAACTTAGTGTTCACAGAGGGAAAAAAAAAAATTTAAAGGTTTCTGATCATTATTGTATTAAACATTTTTTTTTTATATTCCTTCTGCTTGTCCTCCTCGCAGCATTACGCTGAGGACCAGCTTAATGAAAATGCTGCAGAGCTGAGCTCTCTGATATTTTTAAAAGCGAAAGTGGGTGCGGAGCTGGATCCTTAAAAAGCAGAAGACCAAAATCATTAAGTCACTGATTTAGAATAAATGTTGCAGACGTAGAACATAGATTAGTGAGCTTTATATATAGCATCTGGCAGACGAGCCTTTGACTCCTGCACCTAAATAAAACCTGACGTTAGCAGCGTTCCAGTGGCTTTTGGTAAAGAAAGCTAGTTTATAATCTCTTGCCTGCTGTTCCCAGTGCTTTGTGGAGGTGAAATGCTGCTTGCTGCCCCTTCCCCGTGTTGTTTTCCCAATGCAGCATCAGTTTCACCTCTTGGGTGAAACTGGGCAGCCAAACATCACGACAGCCACGTGCATCCCCAGGAAGGGCTTGGAAAGAGGGGTGCCCTGGAAGCGAGGCAGGACCCTCTCCCCTTGCACTGGAGCAGCTTTATCCAACCAAACAGGAGGTTTGTGAGCGGCTCTGCATGGCCAGCACGACCGCCAGGGCTGTGTCCGGGGGCCTTGCCTTCTGCACTCCCAATCCAATTAGCTGCTGCAGAGCAGATGGAGCGGATTAGGGCCCGGCTTGCCTCCCTCCGCCCTCTCCCCCAACACGAGGGGTGTCGAGGCCAACAATCGGCTTAAACGCGGCTCTCATGGCACGTCCAAAGCCCTGCCTGCATGGGGCTGCTGCACCCCAATTCCCCAGGGCGTTGGGTCCAGGCTGCAGGTGGCTGGAAGACCTCGACCCAACCCCAAACGTGGGGTGGCCAAGGGAAAATAGGAGGGCAGAGGCAGTCAAGGAGCAGCTGGGAGAAGTGTGTGACTAAAAGGTCTTCTCACAGCTCCCAAAAGTGCCATAGTTCCCCCAAAGGAGGGTGGTTTAGGCTCTATAACCTGAGAGATAAGCAGGTTGTTGTCGCTGTTAGAAGGAAACCAGTAGGGCTTACCTGAATGCTTGGAGCTGGTGAAGATCCTCAGTAAATACTGACAGAAACAGCCAAGAACTCATTCTATGCTTTATTTATGTATGCAGATACATACACAAATGAAGATGGGAGGAAAAACTGTCAAAAACATAATCAATATATTAGTCACTATCCATTTGGGTCAGCACTTGTGTGCAGACAGAAGCGTGCGCCAGGCGTGCTTTGGTTTGGTTATCGAGCAGTTTGTTATTTCCGAGGTTGACGTGCTGGCTCGGCGAGTAAATAAACAGAAGGGACTTTGCTCAGACAGCACACGCTATCATCAGTAATAATTCAGGATGTGCTTACAAAGGAAAAAAAGTCAGAGAGAAGAAAATAAAAACAGGTGCCATTGAAATATTTGGGATGGCGTGGAGGTGGTGCCCAGGGGCTGCAGGACTGTGGGCTGCAGACGCCTGCTGGTGCACCCTTGACATCCTTGCTGGTCTTCTTAAGCCCAGCACCTTTGCTGACGCTCGTTCTAAGGCTGCAAATCCCTGGGCAGTTTCGAGCTGCCTCCTACACACTGCTCTTGCTGACGGTGTGGATTATCAGCCTGTTCTCGTGACAGTCTGAGCTCTTTTTGGGGTTCCTGGCTATCAGCAACAGAGTGAGAAAAAAAAAGCAGGAATGAAAATGTCACTCAGAGAGCAGCAATGGAGCTTGTTCTAACATTTCCCTATTTTTTTTGAGAGAGTTTTTTTCCAGAAAAGCATTTTCCAAAACAGGGCAGGGAGTGAAGTTGTACTTCCATCGGAACAAATGGCAGTTTTGCCATTGATTGCCACAGAAGAAAGATTTTGCCCTCTCCTACAAAAGCAATCAGCTCCACATAAGTTACTTTTATTGCATTTCTTAAAATTAGGTCTACAAAACCAATGGTTTCTTTAAGCAAGAGAAGCTGTAAATTTTGTGCATTGAATGCCCGTGCATTATTAAAAATAATAGGTTATATTTGTCAAATGGATAATGAGTAGGTTTCTTTCTCTGTTTTTCAGTATTTTAATGAGTACAGGAAATGTTTGCTATTTATTTGCTTTCAGATTTTACCGAGGAGCTCTGGAGATAATTGTCAAATTTCCAAGTGCGTATCAATATTTCATGAAGTGCTGCTTTCCCTCTGTACATTAAGGAGTTGGGTTATTAGCACGGGCACTGTTACGGGCTGAAGCAGCACATGATAAGGAGTTCCACCTAACCCTGGGAAGTTTGCGACTGAAAATTTCCGCAGCAGGGCCGACGTGTGAAATAAACACCAGCAATATCAATGGCTGAACGTGGTCCTGGCTGGAGGATTCCTGTCTCCATCTCGATTTCTAACGATTGAGTGTTGAGTTTGGTGCCAGCGGGTTTGCCCAGCACGATGCCCATGGTTTGGTGGGGTGACACGCAGCTTCCCCCAGGGTTGTGTGGTTCCACAAGCTTAAAACAACTCCTGCAGCGTGGCAGCACGTCCCCAGCTTCCCTCTACCACCCCACCACCTCCTGCAGACACGCACGGCCAGCTCCTGGCCCCACTTGCCCTGGTGCTCCCACCACCCGCTAGCCCATCCCTTACAGAGATGCTAGCTCCATGCAGGCCGTGCTTTGGAAAAAAAAACCCTCCACCCTTCTTACCACTAGAAAATTAAATGCATTTGAATTATTGAAGCCCAGGGACTGTTCTGCTCACCTTTCATCTCCCTTTGCGTGGTCAGCCTGGCTGGGCCGGGTGGTGCTGGCGGTGTGCCGAGAGCTATTGTTCAGGTTGGGCTGCTTGCCACTGGGAGGTGCGCTCGTGGTGCACGTGATAGGATGTTTCCCCCTTCTTGGCTTCTGATATTTCAGTTTTGCATGAAATCCTGCTGTTCCTGTTCTCGTTACGGTCAGGCCGCTTGCCCTGCTTACCACGTTTTGGTTTTTACTCGACCTCAAACCCAGGTGTGCCAGACTGGCCTCCGCTCCTGTGAATGAAGTGCCAAGCCAGCCTGCCCAGTTCACTGCGCTGCTCTCAAGGAAAAAAAAAATAAATTAATTAACTTACAAGGTGAAAATGATTCTTAGATGTGTGCCCACCATGCTCTGCTCTAGATTGTGCTGTACAAAAATAATGGGTAATCTAATGGGGCTTCTTAACCATTAAGAGTGACTGGGTTGCCGTGCATGCTTCCCCAGAAGTGGCAGAAGACATCAGAAGAGGCTTATCTGCCTGGCTATGTTTTGGGTTGATTTTAAGAAGAATGACAACGTGAGCTACGATAAACCAAAGCAGGTCGCTTGCGGAAAGCTAACGGCAGCATGAATCATGGTAGCAGCTGAGGAGGAGAAAGAGAAATGGCATTCATACAATATTGGCATGGCAAGAGTGTGTGGAGATGATGAATTTCCCGTGGCTCAATATTACAAAATTCCAGGCTGTAAACAGAGGTATTTGTCAGAGGGAAGGTGGTGCTCAGGGTCACAAGCGGGTGGTGCCTCGTGGAGCAAAAAGCTTCTTCGGAAGGATTTGCAGCTGTGGGAGGTGCAGGAGATGAATCCGGAGCAGATCCATTTGACTGCCTTGTTGTCCTGAGGCAGTACAAGGAAAAGAGGGAATTTGGGAAGTCTGGGATAAATACGACTTGAGCTTGTGCTTGTTCTGAAGAAGGGCTTTTCTCTCTTGGCAGTCATTTCGTGTTAGTAGATGGGCTCTGTCCTGGGAACTGCAAAAAGAAGTCCCACCACGTGCCACCGGTGCAGAGGTGGAGCTGCTCTCCTGTCCTTGGTGTCAGCCCGTGATGCCAGCAGGCAGGAGAGAGGGGTAGGATCAGCAGCGAGGAGACTGGTCTTTCGCAGTCGGGGAGGCAGGCGAGGCGGCGGGGCCATATGGGAAGCAGATCTCACAGAAGGACTGGGAGAGACAACATTGGCTCCGGCGAGGCTCGGTGCTCGGGAGGTTGCTGCTCAGAGCAGCTTGGTGTTACGCAGCCGGTTACGGCACGGGAAGCTGCAGAGCCAGAGGAGATGCTCCCCCGTCCTCCCCGGGGAACGAGCTGCTTTTGCTGCAGGAAGGAAGAGGCGTCGGGTGCCAGCAAGGAAGAGCGCGGCTGGGACTCCTTCCGAAAAGCCTCCCGTGCTCCTCCCAGAGACCTCGGGCTCCGGAGCAGCAGCTGGACTCGGGAAGATAAGCAGCAGTGCGATTGCTGTCTTGCTGTCCGTAGGTTGTGGTTTGGTCCTGGGCTGCCTGCATCCGATGCCAGGAGTGTGTAATTCCCACCGCGATGCCCCTGTAACGGGGAGAGCGCTCTGCATAGCGGGGCAGCTTCCTGGGGAATCTCCGATTTCATTTAATCCCACTCCGGGAAATTATTGGGCACACGACGCTAACATGCCTCTTACCTATTTATTTGTCTAATCTGTTTACAAGGCACCAAGCCAAAGCACCGCGGCGCTGCACACAAAGTCCGTGCTAAGAAATGCTGGACGGCCCCGCCGGGCTGCGAGCACCGCTGAGCACAGGCCAGGCTGGAAACTGCCCTGCAGCAGCACAGGGAGCAGCTCTCCTCCACTGCAAGCACATCTGGAGAAGTGGGGAGAGGAAGGAGGGAGGGAGGAGAGCAGGAGAAAAGGGCAAATACCAGAATTAGCAACAACAAGCCAACCAAAATACTGCAGCTGGACAGATGGTGCCCTCAAGGTAGAGGGTTTCTAAGAAAGTATTCCATGCTTGCGAGCACCACTGTGGGTAACATTCACAAAATGTTTGTGTTTGGAGTTTTTGGTGAGCTCCTCCTCGCAAGTTCATGTATTTACATGCTTTGTTTGTTGGCATCTAGCTCCTAGCCTGAACAGTTTCGGGAAATCTCCGACTCCAGTCCACCCAAAGCCCTCTGCAGCAGGGCTGGCAGACACAACAGGCAGCAGCGCGGTGCTTGGTGAGTGAGCCCCGAGGCTTTGGGGTCTGAGCAAGGAGTTTTTCTGTTCAAATTTGGAAAAACAGTCATTTAAAAGCGTTTCTTAAGAAAATTGATTCCCAGATCTGAGATTTAACTCCTCATCACGGAGTGTGCTCGGTCGCACAAGGTAGCAGCCCATCCCACCCCTGGAAACCATCCATGGCCCGTGCTTCTCCTTGGCCGGAGCCTTGTGCTGAGGGGAGGGATCAACGTGTTGGTTTTCCTCTACAGCCAAGTGTTTTCTCCTCCTGCTTTCCCTGGGTCGTGTCTCTGCGGACACAGCGCAGCTGCCTCCTCCCTGGGAGCGCTGGTTTGGCACCAGCCCTCTGAATTTCCACCACTCTTGGAGTTTCCCATCTCGTGTCGGGATGTTCCCTGCGCCGGCTGAAGAGACGGGCACAGTCTGAAGCATCTCCTGTCAGAGCTCATTCTGCTTTCAAGACGGGATCTCACTGTTTGTTCTGCTGATTAAATAAATGAATCCTTCTTTGTTAGCCCTCCTCTGTTGGCTCCGTGGTTTGCAAGCCACCAGAGCAGGGCAGAAGGGTATGAGAGCCCCGGTGCCACCGTGCCGGCAGGGCATGGAGTTGGCCAAGAGCATGGAGCAGCCCGTGATGGGAAGCACTCGGGTTCACGGGGGATTTCTTGGGATGGAGTGACAGCTTGTCAGGGCTCGGCAGCAGTTCCTTACCTGACACGCTGAGGTCAAAAAACGGCAGCTCCTTCAATTTTTTTTACAATGTCTTAAACCACCGGGGGAATGTTTGGAGCCTGTCAGGATGTATTAATGAAGGCCAAGGCCGATTCACGAGCTCGTGCTGCTCTACTTCAGCAGCAGGATTGTGCCGATGCTCAGCCCGGTAATTTCAGGTGGTTTCGGAGCTGATAGAGCCAGTTCTGTTTCCCCTGTAGCTTCGTGCACTATGGTTTTCACTTGCTCTTTGCCTTGACTGTGTAGCATTGTTTTCCTCCTCCTTACGAGCACGGCCAACTTCCTAATTAACTAAACCTCTGTGCAGCCACTGTGGCTGTTGCCAGGTGCCCTCTGTCCATACCGGTGCCTCCAGCTCCCCAGAAGATTTTGTTCGAGTCCCCTCGTACTGAAGGGAGGTAGGAGCCTGGGCATGGTGAGGGCTCTCCTTTAGCTCCACCACGCAGCACACCCACTGCCCACCAGCCTCAAATCCACCTCCGGCCATGGCAAATACTGCTGAGGTTATTCTTTTATTGGATTCTTACAAAAAAAAAAAATAAAAAAAAAAAGCAGTTACGAGAAATAAATAGCACTTTGTGCCGGGCTTTACTGCTCACTGGGCTTCGAGCCTGGAAGGATTTAAAAGTCATCACGCTCTGAGGGAAAGCTGCAGCGAGGAGGAGGAGGTGGAGGTTGCTCCAGCCAGCTGCTGGGGTTTGGGAATCGCTCGCCCTGCCCAGAGAAGAGGCTGGAGACGGAGGAGCAGCCAGCGCTGGCGTGGCTACACCCAGAGAGATTAGGCAAAATGGGAAGCTCATTTTGCAGGGGTTTGTCACTTCCTTTACATCGTGACATGAACATGTCGGTCTTTTTTTTTTTAATTCTTGTTGTTATCTGGCCTTGCTGGGCCTTGTCCTTCATTCGTGGAGCACTGATGGTCGCGTGGATGGGATGGGGATGTGGTGCCAGGCGTTGCTGTGCCACACCAGGGTGTGCGAGGAGGAACCCGTGCGCCTCTTCCCGTGCCTGCCAGCAGCTCTGCTCGGACTGGAGTTTGCTGCAAGTCCTGAAGACAAAGCCATGGCAATGCGTCACAGTTCAGCGCCTCTGATACTTCCCCGCGAAGCACATAGGCTTCTTTTCCCGTTTTCGTTCCCGAAGTACACCAAATTCAGAACACATGCGCTGCGTCAGGAGTACGCCGTGCCCGCCAGCACAGAGAATGAGGCCTGGGCGCTCACCCCGTGGGAGCTCATCACGTCTGCTGCTCCACCAGCACCTTCTGCTATTTGTGTTCCTGGCAGGCTACAAATCACCCGCAGACACCCAGCCCTTCCCAACGGGGCGCTTCAGCAGCTCTCGGCCCCGTTAGAAAAGCGCCGCTTGCTGCAACAACCCCGGAGCATCCTCACCATAAACCCAGGAGCAGCGATGGGAGCGTGCAACAAAAATTGCCCAGAGCAGCTCAGGCGGGAGGACACAGCCAGCAGGTAACACACGGACATCGTGCAGGGACCGTGCACCGTGTCCGGGTGCAGGAGGACACCCACAGCCCTGCAGGGTGCGGGGCAGAGAGGCGAGGAGCTGCCCCGTGGTGGATCTGCTTCCCGTCCCAGATCAGCCCCACGTGGAAAGGAGCTCTCTGCTAGCCAAAATAAAGGCGCTGAGCTGTCTGCCAGAGCCGCTTACAGGATCTTGCCTGCTACAGACAGAAAGAAATACGATTTGGGATAGAGGATACAAGATACATTTGCGAGGCATCTGAGCCTGATGCTACGGCATTCCTTCTTCCAACGCTGTTGTTGCCAATAGCTTCTCTTGCGCTCAGACCAAAACTATTTTGGGTGGAACATTTGCTCCCTACTTTCTAGCAAGCCTGGTCACAGGAATGAGGAACGGATTCTTTTCACTAGCCACAGCTGGTTTGAATGATCCCCACACTGAACCCATTGACTCCAGGCGCTCCCCATGTGGATGGCAGGGAAGTAGCGACTGGTTTTTTGTTGAATTGCCCGACGGGGACAGAGGCAGCGCAGCAGTCTCGAGTCAGCTGAAGACTTGCATCTGAGCACGTGCCGGGGAGGAGTCCTTCGTGTGCTCTGCACCTAATGCTGCCTGCCTGCATGGCCCAGCAGCCCCGAAACCCACCGGGGTCAGCTGGCTAGACCTCGAACACGGCCTGAAGAGGGATCTGCTTCAATGCTCCACTTTCAAGGTCTGCGTCTTGGAAGGAGCAACAAAACACCTCGCTTCAGAGACCTCGGGAACTGATTTCCAGACACTGGCTGAGCTCCGCGTGCTGTCTCCATTGTGAAGGACTTGGAACAAGTGTCTGCGGAAGAACCACCTTCCTTTTTCCATCTGAAGGAAGAAGCCATCAGGGACACAAACAGGCACAGATTTTTTCTGCTCGCAGAGAGAGGACAGCAGTTTAAGGAAGATGACCCATTTGGGTTTATAACCAGAGAGGGATTCAAGAAAACTGGCTGAAAGTAGTGCCACTGCTTGAAAAGGGGCTTGTATTCTTACATATTTCTTAAAAGGATCAGCTGCCCACGTGTTACAGATTTTTTTGCAATATTGAGTTTTTCCTTGTACTGGCAAAGGTATTAATTAGAGGAATGGCTTACACCGAGTGCTGTACAGCTTCCTCTTGAGTATTCGTGGAATGAACCATGAAAACACAGACATATTTATTTGTGTGCAGAACTGTTAAATGCTGGTTTAGCCGGGGTTGCTTCACCTCTTTGCCATGCAGTATGCATGCCTCGACTGCAGCCAAGGGGTGGTTTCACATCAGGGGCAGTGAGTGTGTGAGGGGCTTTGGGACCCTGTAGGATGCAAGCACCACATTGTCGCTGTAGGGTCTTCTTTTTCAGGGTCCTGGGAAGTTTTTCCAGCCCTCTCATAATGTGTATGATGTAAGGAAGTGTATAACCACGTAGGAAAAGATGTAATGCATCAGCATCTGCCTTGCCAACTGCTTCCTACTGCCAGAAGAGGAACTTCAGCAACTTTCTGAGGCTTTGGTGCAGGACTTTCCCTTTCTTCCCCCTTCCCTGCCATGCTCCTAAGGAAGAAATGAGATCTGGTTAGTTTTGCTATATGCCTTGGTCTTCTGGTGGGTTTGTGTCACAATTTTAAAATTAAAAAATTCGATTTTTTTTTTTAATTGAGAATAGCCATAGGCTATACAACTACAGCTCTTAGGTTGATAGGTGATGGGTTTTACTGAAGCAGTAAAATACAGAAAACTTAAAAAAAAATGGCTTACTACCGTGATGTTCAGTGTGATTTACAGGTTTATAACTGCAGGCAAATCTGAAATATTTTCACTATCTTCCATATACATTATTAGATAAATCCATAGCCCACGCTTACCTACATCAGCGTTGACTTCTTTTCCGTGATATTGAAGAGACATAAAAATGAAGACATTTTCAGCCCATTATAGCTTAACGGTGTTTCAAGAGCAGTCAGTTTCTGTACAGCTTCGGGTTTTATTCCTTGCTCAATGCACTGAGGATGCCCATAAGAAATGCCTCCTGGCAGCCACGGGAGATGCAGTGCATCCTGTGCATGCACAACAGCACAAAAAACCTTGAACTTTAAGAGTATTTACCAGAACTTCATCTCATTAAAAAAAAAGAAAGAAAATACGGATACGGGAGCTTTATCCCATCATCTCACTCCCCTCCTCTAACAAATATTTTTTTTCTGAGGTCCCCCCATGTCTCAGAGCCCAGCTGGTGTGCGCAGGGCGCAGCAGCATCCATCCGAGCCGATGGTGCTTCAGTCGCTGCCCTTCTCACTGCAGGTCCTGTGCAGTGCCAGCACCTGACATCTGCAGCAGGATTGGGGAGGAAAGGGCCGGCATTGGGCACACGTGCCACCAGCCACCAAAAGCAAGGGGAGCCCCGGTCAAGGGGAGCAGTGGGTACTGACCCGCAAGAGCAGGGGAACAGCTCGTCGCTCTTGGACTCGAAAAATAAGGCTGTGCCAGTGTGTTATCTGGATTAATGAAGATGAAATGTGCTGTATAAACACATCAGAAGCATGATCATGCAGTTATCCCTTGGGCGACTCCGGCTCACAAGGAGAAAAGGTTGATTTGTATTTGTAGATGGTTTTGCTTGCTCTGCCAGTGCTCATTTTTGTTTCACTCTGAAAGCCAGGAAGCGTGCAATTCTTCTGCTCGGAGAGGTAGCAGATTAGCAAAGATTCTTCCAGATTATCGCAGTTTAAATAGCTCTCCTTTAAAATATATTTTCCATCTATCGTTACTTGTGATACTATTCTAAACACTGTTGATAAATCAGGGCGGCTGCGAGCTGTGTTACTCGAGGAACTGCACAATATTTGGACGGTGAATGCGGTTTCCATAAACCAGAAGGTGCTGGCATGCAG
The DNA here is from genome assembly GCF_964035555.1 of Netta rufina. Taxonomy (NCBI): domain Eukaryota; kingdom Metazoa; phylum Chordata; class Aves; order Anseriformes; family Anatidae; genus Netta; species Netta rufina. Next base: position 34,133,368 of record NC_140130.1, on the reverse strand, counting down.
TGACCGGGCTGAGTATGGGCGAGGTGGGAGATGGCACAAGTACAAGGGGGGATTTGCAAAACACTGCGGGTCTAATCCAGCCTTGGCTGAACGGCCTCGAGTGCACCCTGCGAGCACTAGAGGTGTTTTTCCATGCAGAAGCCCTCGATGGGGACAGGGATCACTTCTGCTGACGAAGCCGTCTCAAAGCATCAGGTGTCTCAAGGTGAAGAGCTGCTTTTGGTACCAAATAGTGGCAGTGTTTAATAGGCATCTCTTGGTCCATGGCCTTAGTTTGAAATGTTAAATGAACAGCCTTGGATTATCGCTAATCAGAGAACTTTTGGGGGGCCAGGGATGAGAAAAAACATCAGGTGACATTTCTCACCCGTTCCTAGAGCGTGTTGCTCGTCCAGGGCTCCAGAACAGCCCGGCTGGAAAGCTGCTTCAGCCTGGGAGACTGACAGGGTTTGCAGGGAGAGATAATTTCTTTTATTAGGCCAACTCGAACACTTAGACACACATACGTGCTTTCGGGACCACAGACTTTTCTTCAGATCTCCACGGTTGCACGTTACATTACAAATAAAATGTGTTGAAGTTTCAAAAGGTTTAATGGATGTTTGAAAGAACCGAGTTCAAAAGCAGCTCGCAAGAGATATCTCATTTGGTTTGAATTGATATGAACGTTTTAAGAAAGATTTAATACCCCCGAATTACAAAACAGTTTTCTGGCTTGAGGCTTCCCAATAAAATCCTGACATCTGTATAGACAAAGACAAATTTTCTACGTGCTGCCGCAAAAGTCTGTTCCTTTGTGCACCTGGGAAGTCTCTGTAAATGTATGAGCATGTTCTCACTTCTTTCTGAACTACTTACAGTGCCCTTCTGCACCTTCAGGATGCTCTCAACATCCAGGAATTGCTGGTGAGCAGCAGGTAGCAAGGCTCTGCAGAGGCACAAAGTCAGGGGATTAAAAAAGGATGGCTCCAAAATAAGGAGAGGAGTTCCCTGCCCCAGCCGCCACTTTTTTCCCTCAGTCTAAAAGCTATTGATTAACTGAGTTGGGATCCTAATACTCTAAGATCTGGCAGCTTGTTATTAATCAGTGTATTTTTATTAATCAGTGTACTCTCTGTAACGAGAGACGGGATGCTATTATTAGCAGCATTTCCAGTGAGAGATTTCGTACGTTCACCCTGACCACGTGAAATTTTCAGCTCGCAGTCTGTTTTTGTGTGGACTTTTTCATTTTTTTTTCTTTTTGGAGTGATTTTTCCTTTTTTGATAGCCTTCCATGTCAGCCAGTGCCCCGATTTCAAATTCCCTCAATCCAGCTTAGCCTCAGCTGTATTAATGCACAGCTCGAGAGCAGAACCAGCTAAAAAGGGCTGTATTGTGTGGCATCTCTGAAATCTTTTTTTTCAGAGTGGTTGGATAAAGAGATTGAGGTTTCTCAGGGGGAGTTTTATGCTGTTGTTTTTCCCAGCTGGGCGAGCAGCCTCGCAGGGAGATAAGATGTCGGGCCCTGGTAGCCCCAATCCCACTGGAAGCTCCTTTAGAGGATGCTTTTTGGGGAGTGCAGCTGCAAGCATGGCATGGGAAGGCAGCAAATCCTCCCTGTGACCCTTCTTTATTTTACTGATGTATCTATGGAGAGAGCTTTACGACAATATTAAAAATATTGTCGTAATACAGAGAAGGGCCAGGAGCTGGGGCTTTCAGGGCAGGACAGCCTGGCACCCGGGATTTGAGGTTTTCTGCGCTAAGCCGTGGGGAGCAGGTGGGTTTTGGGGCTTGGTGCCATGCCCAAACTTCTGCTTGCTGTGTTTCTGTGGTTCTAGGCTGTTGAAAATGTCAACAGGAATTTGACACGTCTCCTTTTTTTTTTTTTTTTTCAGTGTAACTATGATAAAATCCTAAGATACACTTGTAAAGCATTAGCTGTGAAAGTAAATCAACTTTAATAGCATGTAGGTTGTAGTTAAGTCCTTTTGAATGCTGGTATTTAGGTTTTTCCCTCATTTAGTCATGATCCAGCGTTGCGAGGAAGTGAGTGTGTTTATCTTGGGGAAATTAGTGGGATTTGCAGGCATTCAGCACCTCCCAGGACCTTCCAGAGTTACTCCCTGGTCCATGCATTTGCATTTTGCCATCCCGCTTTGCGCTGAGCCGAATCCTTCTCAAATTCTTCACGGAGAGACGGGAGAGCACCAGGGCTGCAGGGCAGGGAGGGAGCACAAACCGGGATGGGAAAGGAATAAAAAAAAAACAGCAAAGCAAGAAAATAGGAAGGCAAAACCAGGCGTGGAAATGTGCTGCAGGACGGGTGGGAGCACGGCGGTGGTTCACATTCGGCTCCACCGCGAGGTTTGGTCTGATCTTCACTGCAGAGGAGAGGTGGGGATGGGAGAGCAGAGACCAGGAATGGTGGTGGAAGGGGAGAAAGCACAATTGGCAGAAGCATTTCTCTTGCACAGGCCACACGGTGATGGTTTTCGGGCTCCAGAAGGGATGACCTTGCAGCAGGGTCGCCGAACAGACGGCTCGGGCTTGGCTCGCGCGCCTGGCAAAGGCCCAGGAGCTATTTTAATAAGGCCTCGCGGAGGACGAGGCCTTGGCAAGACCCCTGGGTGTTGAAGTCTCTCCTTTGGGAGCCAGCCAGCCTCACTCGGCAGCAGGAGGGCTCCCAGTGGGGTGTCCCGAGCATCCTGCACGGCCTCCTTGGGCACGAGGGCCTCCTGCAGCTCCCCTGCAGAAGGCCATCGGGGCCAGGCTGCTAACGAAGGGGCCGAGCCCCTTTCCTCACGAGGACTCCTCCTCCCTTGGCTGAGACGTTTTGATGGAGTTAGGGATTGAAACCAGCCCTCAGCCCCAGGCCAGGGCTCTGGGTGCTCCCCGGGTGGTCCCAGCCCTGCCTCAGACCTCGGCCCATCTGTGGCGTTAGCACGGGGAGCCGAGGCTGCTGCCAGCCCCTTGAGGCACTTGAAAATTGGCCGAAGGATGCTCAGGGGAGGCTCTCGACATCAAGCTGGGGCCTCACTGAAGGCCCCATGTTGCTCTCCCCAAAAAAAAGCCTGGGCTAGATCCTAGCTGGGTTGTTTTCCTTTTCTTTTTGCTGCAAACGACCTGAGTCAAGGCATCAGTTTCTTGCTGGTGCGCTGTCCCATGAGGTAAATGAACACCCCGGTTTGGTTTTGTCTCTCTCTTCGTGATGATGTAACTTGAACGAATTTTGGGGAATTTTTCCCCAAAACGGGCAGGCTGGGCTATTTTCTGTGCCGCAGTGCTTGCTGAAGGCACGGTCCTTTTTTTAAACTGCAGACACCGAATCGTGCCGCAGGCAGCAGATGGGCTGCCCCAGCGTTTGGGGGGATTGGGCGTGGAGGTGTTTCACGTCCCCCTCTCTTTCTGTGCACACGGAGAAGAAATAAGGCCTGGCGTGATCCATCCAACAAGCAGCATCTCCAGTTTTTGGATTTTTGGAGTTTTTCAGGGCACCCCGAATCCCTCAGGGTGCTCTGAAGCCCAGCAGCCTCCCGTCCTCCCTTGCACCCTGCATTTTGGGGACAGCAGCGGGGCCCTGCCGTGTGCTGGCTGTTGTGGTGGGGACACCTACCTGCAATTCCTACCTGCTTGCACAAAGAAACCCACATTTTATTGGGACAAGTTTGGACCCGGGGAGAAACCTAGAGGAAAGCATCAGCATCGTTCTCCTCTGTTTTATTTTATTTTTCTTTTTCTTTTTTTTAAAAAAAAGAAAGCTGTCCGTTTCCTGGAACAAGCTGTTTATTTTTTAATGAGGTAGTTTGTTTCCATTTGGGTAAAAGGGGAAAGACAAAAGGAGACAGAGGGTAGGGAAGGACCCAACAGGGACCCAAAAGGGACGAGGTGGTCCCTGCGGGGACCCTGCCCCTCACATTTCTCTGAAGCGTGCCTAAACCCCAGCCCAGCGTGGTTTATGGAAGAGCAATTTGATGTCACTTTCTGTACCCGCTGCGTATTTGTGTGGCTGTGCCTGCAGAGCACCAAGTGCCTCCAGAGTACTTGCCACTGGGAGCAGCAGTAAATATCTCTTTTCCCCTGACTGCGAGATAAAGGCTGTGTCTTGCTTCGTTTTCTCACGTGTTTGTGATGAGAAGCATTTATTGACTCACTGGGAAGTTCAGGGAAGGAATGAGCATCCTTTCTTTGGGAAGCTCTGCTCCTGCTCCCGACCTAGCCTCCTGTTTCAGGACTGAGCTCGTGGAGGCCGACGCAAGGAGCTGGGGCTGTGCTGGTGGGATCTTCGGGAGGGTTTCCATGGATTTGGGTGGAAAAAATATACCTGGGTGCAGGTGGAGCTCTTTGCTGGTGGATTTCCCCAAGTACTGTGTGTGTCCCAGGTGAAACATGTCAGCCGGTGCCACCAGTGTGCCAGCAGCTGTCTGGTTTGGGTTTGGGGATCTGTGCCTGAAAATTGGGTTGCAGGATCCAAGGTAGCTCACAGAAGGGCCGCCTGGATCCCTCTGTCAATGCCCTTCCACCCCTCGTTACCCCGTGGATGGCACACGCAGGACAAAAGGATTTGGCCCTTCGCTCATGGGCGCTGGGTGAGATCCCCACGGGCTCGCCTCCCCCCGTGCTTTGTGCTCCTTTTTTTGCTGCTGCTGAAGGCTACCAGCCTGTTCCCGGAGCCTCGTTCAATGCGCTCAGTGTGGAAAATCATGTTTCATTTTTAAGTTTCAAAAAAAAAAAAAATAAAACCCAAACAAACATAAAACGCAGCATGGCACAGATTAAATCCATTCGAGACAACTAGGGGAAAAAAAAAAAAAAAAGACGTATGTGCAAGTCAATAGGAGGAGGGGAGTGGAAGGGGGAAAAGAAACTGTGACATATACAAACCCTTTAGTGTGCATAGCATAAGATTTTTTGGCTGGCACTCACATGATTTTATTCAAGGGCTGGGAAAGAACGATGATTAGTTAAAAGCTTCGGCAAAGTCTGGAGGGAGTGCTCTGAAGAGTTGGGAGCCGCACGGAGGTGACTGTAACTCCTCTAGCAATTTCAGACCATTCTTCTGTGGCTCAGGACAAAAGCCTTTTCTTTTCCCTCCGCGTTCAAAGAGACATTTGTCTTGAGATGTTGCAGCTGTGGGCCGTGGGACCGCCTGTTTGAAGATACCCCCTCGTAGACGCAAGGAGAGTCGACGCACTGCAAAGTGGTAGTATTTTCTCGTGTGTGGGTCCCCCCCCTCCTCCTCCCTCCCTCCTCCTCCACTGCCATGTGTGGTTTTTAATAAGAAGAAGAATGTGGAGGCAACATTTTCCAGGCAAGGGGAAATTTCCTGTTTCTTTTCTGCTTGTTTAATAAAGTGTGTAGCTGCCTGTAAAACTGTAGCTGCTTGGTGGTGAATGAGCGGTTCGGCCCATGGCCGGCATCGCTTCTCGATGCACTTTTATATACTGCAAGGGAACGTGTTTAACGCTCGCTTTTCCTTTTTTTTTTTTAATTTATTTCCTTTTTCCTTAATGCTGCGTGGCGTAGGCAACTGAGATTAATAAGAATTAGGCAAATGGCTTCTGCTTTTGTTTCGGTGAGATAGTACCAGCCGGCTCGCGGCCACACAAAGGCTGCCATTTAGCAGGGAGCACTCCCTAATTCTGCTGGCAGGGGTGCCATTGGAATCGGATACAAGTGGGTGGCAAAGGGGAGGAGCGGCAGGAGAGGACAAGCAGGCTTTGTGTATTAAAAATGAAACAAAAGCACTTTATGCGCCGGGCTGCGTGCAACAAGCGGCGCTGCCTGCGAGCCGGGGTGGAGTTTGAGTTCCCAGTGTGACTGCAAAAGCTTTCTTCTCCTTCTCCTTCTCCTCTTTTTTTTTTTGTTGTTTTGTTTTTTTTTTTTTTTTCCATGAACCCTTCCTCCTCTCCCTTAAAAAGCTCTCCGCCGAAAACGCTGGCGAGAGTCCACGGGGAGCCAAAAACGCTGGGAAGAGGCGGATCGAGCAACCCTGGCGGCAACTTCGCGGCGACCTCGGGCTTCACGGGCAGCCAGGGGTGGCAGGGAAGCAGCCGAATTTGGGGCCACATGGCCAGGGCAGTATGTCCCAGCCCCAGGAGGGGCTGAGCAGCTCCATGGACAGGCTCCCAAGGGGTTAACAGCCCCGTTGCCTTATCGCGAGGGAGCGCCCGGCTGCTTAATTACTTTCTGGTCCAGGCATACCTCGTTGTTAATGAAGCGGGCGCAGAGCGGGAGGAGAAGCGGGCAAGTTTCGCCTGGTTTTGTGGGAAGCACACACGGGAGAAGGCTGTGGGTAGGGCCGGGAGCCCCACATTGGGGGATCCAGGCTGCAAACCTGTCGGTGGTCTTAATTAAAACGTGGTTTTGCCGTGCGTGGTGCGCTCCTTCTCGCAGCCATTCCCTTCCCAAACTTTCCCCGCCGAGCTGGAGCGAGCGGCCCCGGTGAGGAAGAGGAGCGAGGGCAGCCAAGGCACAGATGCTGCTTCAAAAAAGAAAAGCTGTGTGTGTCGGTCCACTTCCAGAGGAGCTCATGCAATGGCAGCAAAAAAAAAAACCTTATTTTGGGGGCTGGCACCACCACAGCACCTTGCCAGAGCACCACCTTGTCCCTTTTTTTTTTGGAATAATCTCAGCGTGAGGCGGATAGGTGATGCTCCACGTCCTGGAGACCGTTGCCTTTAGCAGGTGTTGAAGCCAGGGTTATAATTCACCTCCTTGTTAAACGGAGAAAACAATCCACCGGGGCGCAGCGCTTCGCTTCGGGTTGTGTAAGCCCTCTGCGTGCTTTTTATTCTGGCTGATCTGCTTACGGCGAGCTCCTCGCGGTTACCCAAACCATCTCGGCGCTGCACCCTGCCCGCTGACACGGCTGCAGTCCCATCTGGCTGAAAGGCGTGCAAACACGACGCATCGCTCCCAGTGCGTGCTGATGGGGAGCTCGCTGGGGAGGGCGGAGAGAGGGACCCGCTCCAAAAACGCTCATGCGTGACGCTGGAAATCTTCCCCCCTGGCTCTGCCGGGTGGGTCTGCTCTTTATTCTTACACTGGTTCGGTACAAGAGGAACGTGGGGCTGTGAAGCTCACCCCTCTGAACCCCTCTGTTCCTACAGGGTTGTTTTTTCCCCTCGTGGCTCCTTCCCACCCCGTGTGGCCCCGGGGCGATGCTCTTGATGCTGGCACGCTCCGGAGGCTTCTCTTCACCAGCAGCATCCTGGACAAAAAGGCACACTTAACTTTCCCTTAAAAATAAAAATAAATAATAATAATAATAATAAAAAAGCAGCAGCTCCATGCTGTTCTCATCAGTTCCCTTCCCTTGCTGTCATGCCCGGGGCACGTGGGGCTGTGCCGGGGCTCGGCAGGAGGCTGCGGTGCTCTGCGGGGAGCCGAGCACCCCCAGCCCCTGGCAGCTTCCCCAGAGGAGCCTCCCGCTCCCGGCCTCGTCCTCCCTCAGTCCAACAGCCCCACGTAGCGCCGCAGACAATAGCATTTGTTCTGCAGTGCTCCCTGTGAGACGTCCAACCCGCCCCAGAAACCCCAGCCCCGGACCAGAAACCCTCTTTGGCTAATGACGGGTCTCTGGTTTCGGAAGGAGCAGCGAGGTTGTCTATAGGGGAAACAACTCCCTGGGTTCCCTGCCCAAACAACATCATGAACAATTTTACTGCAACAGGGGGTAAATCGGGACTTTGGTGGTGTGGCATGGAGGGAGAGCAACCTCGCCCCGATGTGCTCAAGTCATTTATTGCTTCCGCTGTGTAGGACGGCACGCCGAGCTACAACACGGGATTTTCACCTTTATGCTTAAAAAAAGAGAGTTTTTTTTCCAGTAGTCTGCAAAGTTCTTGTGTGTTTTGCTAAGGAGGGTGGTGCTGTGTGCGAGGGGTTTCCAATCTCAAGCCCTTGAGGCCAGGTCTGCTCACGCTGTGGCTGCAGAAGTAAAACCCGTTGTGCCCAAAACTACTGCTTTTCCCCAAAACTATGACCACCAAACAGTTGAGCTGTTCCTACAATCCTAACGTAACGAATGGCCTTCCTGAGCGGTAAAAGGAGGCCCAAAAATGTCAAAGTGACTTGTCCAAAAATGAACTTGTTAATCCCCGGCTGAGCGGTTAATAGGATACAAAGGTGGGGCTTCCTGCAGCCCTCGGTGATTCTCATTCGGTTCCCAGCCTCAACGTGGAGCTGTAAAATGAGGAAAAAAAGCAGCACAGCTGAGCAGACACCTGAATATACATTTGCTCGAGGCAGCAGCCCATGGGGAGGCTTGGTAAGCATTGAGTGGGGTCTGCGCTGGGTTTGTCCCCGTGTGTGGGGCTCCAGCTGCACGTCCCAGAGCATCCCATGGGATACAGGGATGGATGGGGTCGTTGGCGCCCTGCTCTTTTTGTGATTTTCCACAGAAAAAAAAAATAAATAAATGGTGTTTTGCTTAGTGGGAGTCTGTTCAGGCTTGTCTTTCTGGTCAAAATGGTAAAAAAAAAAAAAAATTAAAAAAAAAACAGATCAGGTGTAAAATCTGCGCTCCTTCTGCCTGCAGGTATCCGCCCTCAGATCATGAACGGCCCCATGCACCCCCGGCCCCTGGTGGCACTGCTGGACGGCAGGGACTGCACGGTGGAGATGCCCATCCTGAAGGACCTGGCCACCGTCGCGTTCTGTGACGCACAATCAACTCAGGAGATCCACGAGAAGGTACCGGGGGGCTGCTTGGGCTGGGCGGCGGGGGCCGGGCACGCTCCTCGTCCTGCCCCGTGTGCCTCTCGAGGACAAAACACGCAAAGCTGCGCCTCGAGAGGGTCAGCAGCCGGCACCGACGCAGGGCGCTGCAGATAAAAACTCAGCCTGGGGTTATTTTAGGAGCAAAAAGTCACCGTATCTCTTAGCGTGGGATTTCTGACCTCAGTACCATTAATATTTCTCCTAGTTTTTGAAGCCTGCTCGCTCGGTGCCGCAGCAGCACACGGCGCCCTGCACCTCCCCTGCTGCTGGGGAGCTCAGCCCCTGGAAGTGCTCGTGTCCAAGTTATCTCTGTGCACGCTGAGGTAGCTCCAGGGAGGTCTGAAGTGATCAGAAATCAATTCCAGGAGCTGGGAGAGAAAACGAAAACCAACCTCATTTATTCAGATATTACATTTTGGGGGAAGGACGGTTCTTTATGAGGCACCCAACGATCGATGAGCAACTCTTGGAGAATTTGGGTCTTGGGTTTCCAGAGGTTTCTGATAGGTAGGAGCCTGGAAAAACATCTGGGTGAGCAACGTGCTTGTTTTCCTCTCCCTACCTGTCCGGATGGATCATCATTATGTCCAGATGCCCATCCAGTTCGTTCCCAAATCCCTAGGGATTTACTGTCTAATAGTCCTGATCCCCAAGGTCCCTGGCTTCCAGGAGCCGCACGTGTCCCCTGCGAGCGTCCTGGTGGCTCCTGACATCTCCCTGCTTTGTTCCAGGTATTAAACGAAGCCGTGGGGGCCATGATGTACCACACCATCACGCTGACCCGAGAGGACCTGGAGAAGTTCAAGGCCCTGCGGGTCATCGTTCGAATAGGCAGCAGCTACGACAACATCGACATCAAAGCGGCGGGGGAGCTCGGTAGGTCTCGGTCCTGCACCCCGGCTCCCTCCCACATCCCCACATCCCTCCCAGTGTTTCAGAGCAGCACCGGTGGCCCCCAGTCCCCCTGGGGGAGCGGTAACCAAAGGGAGGTTCAGGCGGGACCTCCCGAACGGGGTGGATTCGGCCCTGAAATGAAAGGTGCAGCTTAAATATTTTGCGTGTGGAGTGTGTTGTGACAAGAAAACATGACCATGAATTAAACAAAATGCTGCAGTTTTAGAAGGCATCGTTTAGAGTCGTATCGTGCTGAAACTGCCCCACGTGAGGCCTCTGTTCCTGCGCTGCCGGTAGCTCCACTTGCCCCTCGGACTCACCGGTATTGACATAGGGGAATTGATTTAGCTCTAGAAAAGGTGAAAGAAAGGTTTTTTATTAAATTTTATCCAGCAAGCTTAGTCTCTTGATCCGATCGGGTTCCTTGAGTCATGCCCCTACTGCTGGGAAGGCCTCGTGTGGGACAGGGACTGCGTGTTAGGTCTTGGCTGCTTCCCGTGCCACCTTGTCAAGGATGCCCCAGGAACGGGTAAAATGCAGGGTGCATTGCTGGGGCCACCGACTTACAGACACCTACTGATAAATATCTGTGATCCTAGCAGCTGTAGCAACCTTTTTTTTGCTCATCCGATCCAAAGGCTTCATCTATCCAGAAGTCCCACGATAGTGTTTAGGGTATCTTGTATTAAGGGTGATCTCTGGGGAAGTTCGGAATAACAGGCACTGCACGTGAGCCACTCTACAAGGATAATGGCGATAAGAGTCTCAAATAGGCATTCCTAAAAAAGCAATTCTCAGCGTAGTGAATTATTCTTCTCCGGGAGGAGAACGGTGTCTTCTCGGTGTAATGGTTTCCCCCTGTTTTTAACTCTTATTGTTATTATCCATTATAACGACGTTCCGAGGCTCTGAACATCAAGAAACGAAAAATACAGCGAATAAAATAATGGGATGCTGCGGTACAATCCTTCTTGTTACACGTAGCAAATTGGGTGGCCAAATGATGCGGTTTAGAGCAGGAAATGTAATGACTGCCCACAAATGTAGCGTAAAGTTTAATTGGGATTGCTTTCCGTGAGGTGGCCCTCGAGCTGTGCAGGCGATGGATGACCCGTACCTACCTGCATACTCTGGTGGCTGCTGCTGGGGAGACAGGAGAAACGCCCCCAGAACGGGCGTTCGGTGCCAGAATTGAACCATTTGCTCTCTTTATCTCTCTTTATCTCCTTTTTGGCTGAAAATGCCCCTTTTGTGGCGGGGGAACAAAAGCCCCCTTATGGAGCGCGGCGCCCGGGGGCGGCCGCGGTGCCGGGCTGGGAGAGCCGTGCCGGCGCGGCCGTCCCCTGGGAAGGACCTCCCAAAAAAACCCCAGCACCACGAGGAGTGTGTGCTCCTGTGCTGCTTGCCGGGAGCCATCAGGTGCTGCCACAGAAGTGTTGGCATCAGGGTCGAGGCCGTGCTGGTGCCGTGGTGGTGACGGTCACCCCAAACCTTACCATGGCACCTCGCGCCTCCATGGCCACGTTTCACCAATTCGTTTGTGAACCCTGGGGATGTCAGAGGCTTCGAACAGCCGTGGTTACTCAACTATTTTGGCTCTTTCTGGTTGAGCCAGAAAGCCTCGCTGCACCTGGAGCTGGCCCTGCAGTGCCGACAGGGCGCACCACCACGCCTGAGCGCTCCTCTCCCTCTGCCGTAGCTGGTCCCGAAATAACAGGATAGCTGAACAGCCCTTTTGTGGAACAGGGCTGACTCGTGCCAGCACGATTTAATTCGCTTTGAAGGTGGATAAAACTAACCGAGAATAAGGATTTAGTTTAAAATGTGATTAAAAAGAAAAAAAAAAAAAACAAGGTGCGGGGCTGCCCCTGAGCCACGGCTGTGCCCCGCGCTGTGTCCCCCTGCAGGCATCGCCGTCTGCAACATCCCCTCGGCCGCCGTGGAGGAGACGGCCGACTCCACCGTGTGCCACGTCCTCAACCTCTACCGGCGCAACACGTGGCTGTACCAGGCGCTGCGGGAGGGCACGCGGGTGCAGAGCGTGGAGCAGATCCGCGAGGTGGCCTCCGGCGCCGCCCGCATCCGGGGGGAGACGCTCGGCCTCATCGGCTTCGGTAGGTGGGCAGGGCGGCTCCGCGGTGCTCTAGTGCCATGGGAAGGGCTGGAATTAAAGTTTTGGAGACCAGAAGCACCGGGGTGGGTTTGGTTAACGCAGGGGGAATGCTTTCTGGTCATATTTGGGGAAGGGCTGTGCCTTGTAAGCCATGGCTGAGCCCCTGGAGGGGCGTTGGATGAGGGACCGGTTTGAGTCCCTGTCCCCAGAGCATCATTTTTGGGATCAGGGGGTCTCCAGCAGCACTACAACGTGGTGATGTCTGGGTTGCCTGCCCCAGCACAGCAGTCATACTGAACCTGTGCTCCCAGGCCGTGCCGGCTGTCTTGGCCACGTGTACATCCTTCAGCAAGAGGCTGGAAGATAAACCACCCCCAAACATTGCCTAAAAAAAAAAGAAAGAAAGAACTCTTCTCTTCTTTTTTTTTTGGCTTGTTTTGGTGGACAGAGCACCTCAGCGGGCTGCATTTCTTCCTGCAGTGCCCAAAGCAGGGCCGTGGCAGCCGGGGCTGGCTCAGTGAGCTCTCTCCTTCCCTCGCACACAGGTCGCACTGCCCAGGCGGTTGCAGTCCGAGCCAAGGCGTTTGGCTTCAACGTGATCTTTTACGACCCGTACCTGCAGGATGGCATCGAGAGGTCCCTGGGGGTGCAGCGAGTCTACACGCTCCAGGACCTGCTCTACCAGAGCGACTGCGTCTCCTTGCACTGCAACCTGAACGAACACAACCACCACCTGATCAACGACTTCACGATTAAGCAGGTAACGAAGGCGGGCACAAAACACGCGCTGCTGCTGGGTTTCTGCGCCCCCCCAGCCCGTGGGCTACCCAAAAAACTGCTGGTGTCCCCGTGTCCCGTGGGGTTTATGGGGTGCAGCACGTTCCCTGGCTCCGTGGCTGCGGGATCGGGTGGTGTTTGCTGCCACCAGCCCGCGCTGGCCTTGCCACCAAACCCCTGTGCCCCATAGTGGGGCCCTGCCTGCAGCCCCAGGGGTTTTGCAGGAGCAGGGGATGAGGGCACAGCCCCGGGGTGCCCCCCAGGGCAGGTCCAGGGCACAGAGATCTCACTGCTCTCTCTCCCGGCGCCGCCAGATGCGGCAGGGCGCGTTCCTGGTGAACACGGCGCGTGGGGGGCTGGTGGACGAGAAGGCCTTAACTCAAGCCCTGAAGGAGGGACGGATACGAGGGGCTGCGCTCGACGTGCACGAGTCAGAACCGTTTAGGTAAGGCCCTCGTGGTGCTCCTGCCTTTCTTCCTTCCCTTCCTTCCTTCCCTTCCTTCCTTCCCTTCCTTCCTTGCACCAGCTCCTCGCAGCATCCACGGGCTGTGGGCTGGCACAGTGAGGGATGTTTGGGGTTTCGGGGAGCTTGGAACAAGAAGCGAGCTGCTGAGAGCACAATTACTGCTCCCGTGTCCTTGGGCGTTTTTGCTCGCAGGCTGCAGCTCCCTGCTCAGCGACAGCCAAGAAGGGGTTGGTTGTAAGGGGGTGCAGCTCCTCGGGATGGGGTAGTGCTGGTGGTGTCCTTGTGCCTCCCGAAACAATTTTTAATAAAAAGTGCTCCCCCAAAGAGATAACCCCACAAAGTCCATCCCCCTCCGGTGGGTTCCCACCAGCCCAGCAGCCACAGCACACGCCGGGGGCGGGCCTCAAACCTTTTTTCCGCTCTTAACACTCTTCGTTCTCCTTTTTTATACACCGATTAATTTTTTCTTTCCCTCCCCTGCGCACAGTTTTGCCCAAGGCCCCTTGAAAGATGCTCCGAACCTCATCTGCACCCCGCACACCGCCTGGTACAGCGAGCAGGCGTCGCTAGAGATGAGGGAAGCTGCTGCCACCGAAATCCGGCGCGCGATCACAGGTACCCGGCCCCGGGAGGAGCCCGAGGGGCACAGCTGGGGCTTCGCCCTCCTGCAGACCGTGGGGTCCTACCCCTGAGTTTCTTCCCAGTGGGAGACTGAGAAAGCAAACTTTACTTTTCTGCCGCTTGGGCATGTTTCTGTTCCTTTTTTTGTGTGTGTTTTGGGGTTTTTGATCAGTGGCGCACACGTGCAGCACGGCAAAGGCCGCCACCATGACTGGGAGGACGAGGACAGCGGTGCAGGAGTTGCTGCCCCTTTCGGTGGCACTAACCCCAAAGCCCTGAGAAGCTGCTGTCGAAAGATGTGCAGGCCCTGTAAGGCTACATGCCAGCCATAAACCCCAAAGCCGTGAAACCATCTGCGTCCAAACCCTGCCAGAACAGAGCTTGCCCCAAGATGATGCTCGCCATACTCCAGCATTTCTCTTGCCCTAAAAATTGTCCCATCATTAATGTGGGTGGCATAGCTCCACGCCTGGCTGGCCTGGCATTCTTTTCTCCTCCTTCACACCAACAAAGAGAGTGAAATGAAAGAATCGGAGCTTCTTGTAGGGTGACAAAACCAGGACGTTCCTGACCCTTGCTTCCCTTTCGTCCCACTGCAGGGCGCATCCCAGAAAGCCTACGGAACTGCGTCAACAAGGAATTCTTTGTCACGACGGCGCCGTGGTCAGTAATAGATCAGCAAGCAATCCATCCGGAGCTCAATGGTGCCACATACAGGTAAGATGGAGAAAAGGACGGCCCCAGCCTGCCCGGCGCAGGGGTTCCCCTACGGGGGTACATTTTTTGGGGGGGAAACCTTTCCTGATGCTGCTGGTGGTGGGACAGCAGCCCCATGCGTGGCACCTGCACGAGTGCCAGGGCTCCCAGACCAAGCCAGACTTAACCTAACACGCCAAAAAAACCAACTGCAGCTTTGATCAGCTCCTCTGTCCGGGTTTGCTTGGTTAAATTTAAGGAAATCTGTGCCCATCTACGGCCGGGACACCAGAGGTTGCCCCAGCTCAGGGGGAACAAGCACAGCTTCTCCAGAAAAGCGCTCTCAGCTCCGTGTGCTCTTAAAGCACATGGTTTGTGTTCAAACAGCCTTTAAATAACACTGAGACGAGGAAGTTCCCTTTCAGGGATTAGGATTTCAGTTCATTCAGCTCTTCTAGGAAGCGCTGGCTCTGGCCCAGGGGACGTGGGCTCAGCCACACTCGCTGTAGGATCAGGGCTGCATCTTTTAGGGCTTGCAGAACAGAAGAGCAGCAGCACCCTGCAAAATGATGCGTGGCTGCCCACTGCAAGTGGTTGTTGTACCTGTTGGTTCCTTTCCCTTCAGCTGCCTGGCAGAAATATTTGCCTCCTGGTGCAGTTCACCACACCAAGCTATTGCCGTGCCCATGAGATCACAGCTCGGGTGTGTAATTTTAGGATTAAGCCTGTGGAGTTCAGGGAAACAATGCCACGTGGGCTGGGACAACCTGACGGCATTGAAGTACCTCGGGAATTAGTGGCAATATCCCCTGTGCTGGCATCGTCCTCGTCTCCCCTCTGTCACTGGGGTATTTGGGGATTGTCACAGGGATCTACAGAAACAAAACCCGTTCCCTCCCCTTTCAGAGCATGAAGTGCATCGGCTCAGCGAGTGATGCCTGCCCTCGAACACGCCAGGGATTTGGTTGCAGCTTGCTCAGGGGTTAAAACCAAACCAAAGCACACACAACCAGCGTTTGGTTGCAGCCTCTGCTTGCAAATCCCTACTTTTGGGCTTCGGCACCACGCCTCCAGCTGTGCTACCCGTGGGTAGCGCCGTGTAGGTGACAGTGCCAGCGTTTATTGCCACGATCGGTGATAGTTTTGCACAAAGGGAAGGATCAGGAAGCTGGGTCACGTGCATGAAATGAGAAATAGCAACGCTGCCCCTGCCAATGCTGGCAGAAAGGTGGCATCTCTCTGCTCCCCTGCCCTCCGTGGCCTCTGCCGGGCTCGCTGGGTCATCGGGGCCGTGACAAACCCTGCCTCTCTGTGTCCCCCCGCCAGGTACCCCCCCGGGATGGTGAGCGTCGCGCCGGGAGGCATCCCAGCAGCCATGGAGGGCATCATTCCCGGCGGCATCCCCGTCACCCACAACCTGCCCACCGTGGCGCACCCCTCGCAAGCTCCGTCGCCGAACCAGCCCACGAAACACGGGGACAACAGGGAACATCCCAACGAGCAATAGCAGCTAATTTAAAACAAAAAAAAAACAAAAACAAAAACAAACAAACAAAAAAAAAAAACAAACCACTCAATAAACTTGGGACCAAGAGACATTGGAAAAGAAGTTATACACGGACTGAAAAACAAAACAAAACAAAACAAAAAAAGAATTTGATACGGAATTTGTAATGTTGATTTTGGACAGATGCATCATTGATGTTCCAGTGTTAAGGACCCAGCGACAGCAGTCAAGCCCCGAAGAAGTCACCCGCTTACTGCAGCGCTGAAACCTAGGACGTGAGACATTAATGATCGGCTTCTGTTATTGTGTGTTCAGTTTCCTTCATCTGTGCATCAATCACACGAAATAAAAATCGATTTTTTTCTCCCCTCGATTCCTTGGGAAGAGCAGGGCTTCTGCACCTGTCTCCAAACAATTGCAGCGAGCAATCCTTACCGAGTTAACATAGAAATTTAAGAGGAAACCATTATGTGGCTTCAGCCCTTTCCTTACTCTCGCACCCGGTCACCTCTCCTAACAGGAGGCAGCGATACCGGCTCAGGAGCAGAAGAAAAATCAGCTCGGATCCGTTTCGGGGTCCCCCGGGGCCGGCGACGCGTGCCCAAAATTCTCCAGAGAGAATTCGGCCGGGAGGGCCCCAAAATCCCGAAAAAAAAAAACCCCAACGGCCAGGCTCTTCTCTGCCCCTACACTGAATAAAGTAGCTGTGCATCCGCCTACGCCCTGCAATGATGCAAGGAAAAAAAAAAAAACATAAAAAAAAAACATAAAAAAATATATTAAAAAAAAAAAAGAAGAAAGTATTATTACGTTTCACACACTATTTGTACTCAAATATATTTTCTCAGTTTTAAATCTGCAGCTATTTTATCAAGTGGAAAAGTCTTGAGCTGGAAAGGGTTCAAGAATAATGTTGCATTTCCTTATGTCTCAGGAAACACTTTTTATGGTAACTTGTCAGACTGTCTATGAACAAAACCCACTTTTTTAGACATGGATAAAAGTCTTCTTTTCTTCACGTGCTATTTTATACAAGAACACTTCAAAACGTGTTATTAGCTGTGACTGATTTTAACAAATCCTATTAGATTTGTATCAACTAGTTACATGTTATATTCATAGTCCTTTGTGAATCATCGCCTTTTTGTTTTTGCGATGGCCTATTTTGAGCCTTTGTATGGGTACATTCCTGTTTCTGTGACAAGAAAACCTTAAGCTGTCCCAAACAGAAAAAGAAAAAAAAAAAAAAGAAGAAAAAAAGAAAAAAAAAAAAAAGCAATGGCTATCAGATGTTTTGTTTTAGTGTGTTACCGTTCCTGTATTTGTTTATTGTAAAGGTGGACATTTAGCGTTCAGTGCAGTTTTCAATAAAAAGTGATAAAATTTCTATAATTTCTGGAAGGCAAGAGCTGTCGCTGCCGCAGGACGTGCCTGCTGCGTGCCCAAAGCGCTGCCCCGACCGTGGGCAGCGGAAAAGAGGAGGGTTTTAGTGGAAAAGAGGAGGGTGTCCCCGTGCTACACAGGCAGCTACACCTCGCGCTCCTTTTTGTACCTCCTGGAGCTGTGAGGCGGTGACGAAGGGCTGAAGAGCAAAGCCGCAAGGTGCCCGGGTGGCTCCACGTCCACCCCGTCCTTCGCAGGGTGCCTGCAGGCAGGCGGGCACGGAAAGGGACTGAGGAAAAAGCTGAAACCAAAAAGGCTCTCGGTTCCAAAACTCTGTATTTTGGTTGTTTTAAATTAAGCTGAAAACTAGTTACCAGCATCACGCACGTTAAAAAGGAGGTTGCCTGACTGCTCGCAGAGCGCGCCGCCGATTATCAACAAACCGAGGGCGAAACAGGTCGGGTGCAGAGGTCATGGGGAACACCACGTGAAGGAAGTGTCCAATTGATGTTAAGGTTTGGAATTGTTTTAAAATAATCTGGTGCCTCTGTTCGTTTGTGAACAGCCAGCTCGCAGGGGCAAGGACGTTCCTGGGGGCCAGGTCTCGGACCCACCGCTGCCAGCAGCAGGCTCGGCCCCAAAAGTCGAGGGATTTCAAAACCCCAAGGGCTGCAGGGTCTGTCTGTACCTGGCCTCAATGCCAGGGCAGCGTCTGCTGAACGGCCACAAGCTGAGCAGGGGGAGAAGTGAAAGGTGCAGAGGGTCAAAAGGAAGCTCCCTAGGGATGGCCAGCAGCATTAAGGTACCCCCCCGATGGGTTCACGTGCCCCTTGTGCAAACACCAAGGGGCACCAGGGGAAGGCAAAAAGGGGAAAGTGTCACCACAGTTAGGGCAGGGAGAAGCAAGGTGAGGACCCAGGCTGCAGGTTTCAAGTGGGATGTGATTAGGCAAGGAAAGGGGAGACGAACAGTTGCTGCTGAAGATCTGCGCCCGGTACGCTGCTGGCAGCCACGCTGGAGGAGGGCACGGAGGGAGCCTGGAGGAACGGCAGAGGAGCTTCAAACAAGCAGCCTGAAGGTGACAAACACGCTAAATACAGACACACACACAAAAAAAAAGGTGAATGGACACTGCTGAGTGAGAGGAGAAAGGGGAAAAGCAGCAAATGAAAGGTTTGTGGGTGTTTGGAGACTTTTCCTGTTAGCGGTGTAACCAACTGCTGGGGGTATTTGGCATGAGCCGTGCAGCAGAGCTCTGGAAGAACCCAGAATTGTTAAATTTTAATGTCTTAAAAACCAAAGAGATACAGGGATTGTCACCGAGGAGTTCATAAATAAAACCAGGAAAATGAGCAGGCGTGAAGGAGGCAGTGATGAAACACCAAGTTGTGTGCTGGGCATGGGGAAAGTGACACCGGGAACCAGGGCTGTGCATGTACTCGCTGCCCAGCTGCAAGGTGACATTTGCAAATTAATCTCCCATTTGTGAACCTCCAAGCATGCAAGTGAAGGAGAGCACCCATTAACGTACACTGACTACCGGGCTAGCACAAAGCCGGGGTTTGCATCTCTTTAATCTACAGGTACATGAGGTTTGGATTACTTTGATTTTGGAAAAAAAAAAAAAAAAAAAAAAAAAGAAAAAGAGAAACTTCACCAGATCCGAAGCGAGCTGGGAAGCTCGTTAACCTGAACATACCATGTTACAGCACATCAGAACAGAACAATAATGATTAAGAAAGCCAAGAGCTCTGGAGTACCAGGACTGTCCTCTCATACCAGAACCAGACAGACATCAGAGAGCACGGTGCATGCTTTTAGGGCAGCTGCAACTGCGTGGGGAACGTCCCCGTGCCACGGAAAGGTGGCGGTGGGGACGCTGGGCCCACGTCCAGCGGCAGGAGGTGAGGGAAGGCGTGCTGTGCAGCGTGGCTCAGGGTACTTTTCACATTAGTTGGTTATTCTCCCCATGTCAGAAGGAAGCCTCGCTTCCCGAAACGGAACATTACTGCAAGAAGTGGAGGGTAACGCTTCGCACACCCCTTGAAGCAGCCTGCCAAAGGTAGGAGCTTATCTCAAATGCTGGGCCCTGGGCGAGCTGGGATGCGAGTTACAGCGAGCTTCTTCACCCATGTCCTTCACCCTTCACCCTGGCTCAGGCCACGTAAAATCCCATCCCAGCTCACCCAGCGCTCAGCTCCCCTGACAGCAAAGCTTTAGGTCATCAGCTCGACGAGGAATAAAAGGGTTTCGCTTGCAAGTTAAGAAAAAAAAGGACGAAATGATACCAGTTTAGGAAGCGAACTCGAAACAGGGACCGTATGCTTGTCAGAAAACCTCTTCGGTATCAGCAGCTTGCCTATTTAGTTCAGGTAAACCAGACGGCTATTGCAGCTAAACATGCACTCTTTTACCTGAAAGTTTGCGCATGCACCAACCAGAGGAGCTAAAATGGCCAAAAACGTGAAGACATCTCATAATAAACCTCCATGAAATCTGTGATGGGAAAATTGCGAAGTTAATACAGTACTTCATTATTTCTAGGCTTTTGGTGTCGTCACCAAGTTTCTGTAGGAGTTGTGCACATTTCAACACCAATCTAAGCAGCATTTGGAAGAAAAAAAAAAAAGCAGCAAGTTCCTCCGGGTTTCCATAGCTCTCAACTACATAAAAATATGTGCTATGGGGCTTCGTTCCAAATTCTAATTAAAACAATTTCAGCTACTGCAAAAAAATTCCTTATTCAACCACCACACCATCAAAAGTGCTTTTCAAGAAAACCTGAATTGCACTGTATATGTAAAAACTGGCATTAACCTTTAGTGTTTAAGTGAGATTTTTAGATAAACTTTATCCATTACAGGTTACATGGCTAAAGTTATCAAATATAATAAAATTTCTACTGGAGAATATACTCTGAACTTACAATCTTAGGAACTTACATAAGTATGGCCACATCAATCAACATGCAAGAAATTCCCAGGCTTACATACTGAGAAATATATAACAGTGCTTTTAAAAACAACTTTAGCATAGTTTCTTCTTCTCAATCAGATGTGATGACCAAGGAATAACCCTTTAAAAAGATGGTTTTTCATTTGCAGCAATGTTTAAGGTGATGAAAGAGTAAATGATGCGATGAGATATAGTTTGTATCACAGCAAGACAAAAGTTTGGACGATACAAAATTATCAATCAGGGCTGAGTCGTCAGATTTCACACAATTTGGTTTAGTATATGCTCACCGGAAAAAAAAAATCCATATATTTTAGGTCACTTCTCTGAATAAATATTCTTAAGTATATCAAAGGGAATCTATTAACTATTAAAGGAAGAAAAAAGACAAAAAAAAAAAAAAAAAACTTTTTCAGGAAGCAAATCATTTCACTCAATGAAAAATTTACCTTCTCTTCCAGTTTGTTTCATAGTGTTCAGATTTTATTTTGTGGGCACAGCAGTAACTGAAGCATTAGTAAATAACGAGTGTATTTCTGCTGATGACTTGCTGTGGGTATTTTGTGCAAACAAAAAAAACCTGACCATCTGACCTGGGCACTAGTGAGCTTTCACATCAAAGGGCCTTTCACAGAAGTGTGTCAGAGTATCTAAAGGTGATGCAGAATCCCAAGTTCTACTGGGAGAGGATCTCAGAGGGAAGAGAAATCCATCTAACGTGTGCTTTCGTAAGTGCCCTTATTTGAAAAGTTTTCTTTGCAATAATTAAGATGCTGGTATACTTTTCCTATTACACAACCTCTTACACAACCACATGCGGTACATTTATAGACAGATTTACAATCAGAAAGAAAAAGTGTTTGTTTCTCCTGTCTTGATAATAAAATTAGCTGTTTTGTTTCTTTTTCTTTGTTTTTATACAAACTGTAGTCCAGCCCATTTAGTGCTCTCCACGCAGCAGATGAGCTTCTAGACTCTCCCCATGCTGGTTCGAGAAATCCTTTGCAGCATGTTGCTTCTAGAATTGGGTCGTTCCACCACGAACAGCTACAGCACAGCCCTAACTCCAGGTCAGACGCTACGCGCTGGTGACTTCCCGCCCCCGTCCCACCCTCACTCGTCGTCGTCATCCTCGTCTTCCTCGCCGTCGGAAAGGGATGTGCACGGGCGGATCTGGCGGTAGCGATCCAGCCACTTCTCCACCATCTGGGTGACCAGAGGGTGGTTGCGCCGCCGAGAGCTCTTCTGCATCGCCACCAGGACCCCTCCTTCCGTCACGCAGCAGTCCAGCCACTCCCGCAGCAGCTTCTCCTGCTGCTCCTCGTTACCTATCTTTGGGGGAGAGGAGACAGGTTGAGAACCAGGCCTGGCACACGACCAGCAGCTCTGCAGCAGCCACCTGGGAGGTTCTGAATCACCTCCGTTAGGGAAGCAAGGCTTTTTTTTCCTCCATGTTATCAGTATCAGCATACAACAAACACAACATCTCAGTCTCCACAAGTCAAACCAACGCACGCTGCTTTTCCAACCAGGATTTGAAAGCTCTGGTAATGTTCTCCAGCTATTTTTCTGCTGAATTTTCCAAACAGGTATTTGCAACGTGGCTGTCCTACATTTCAATCAGTTGTGAGAAGCTAATTATTTGCAGAAGGCACAAAGCGTAAGGATGACAGGTCCTACAAGAGCTTTCTGTTTACAGAGCAGCTTTCAGCAGCCTAGCAGTACTTGACACAGAGCACTTCCTCTTGTAAGACATCACTAAAACATAAAAACCTCCCTCCCTAAACTCTGAAGTTGATACTTTCTCTCCTTCCTTTACAAGATGCCCACCTTTTGCAGTGACTTCGTGTTTCCATCCCCTCCCTCATGTAAGCACTTTACTGAGCTGGTTCCCTGTCATTACTGTGGCTATTAAAGAAGAAACGAGTTGTGTTTCATTACAATCAAATAGGTAGCCCGTGCTGTAAATACCTGCCAATGCTTCTGTTGCATTCATTAGAAAGCATTCAGCTGGCATTAGTGTCAGAAACCTTATTTCTGGGTCCTTTCAAGGTACACTTGCAGAGTGTATTTACATCCAGCTTACAGAACTATCAACAAACATCGAGGATGAGGGAAAATATCTTCCCGAATGAGCCTGGATGATGGGAAGGGAGCAGAACAGCCTATGTCCCCTGCAGTACTTGGGCTGCAAAACCACTGGAGCTGCAGAGCTGGCTGAGGCCACCAGCTGCAGGAACAGCTCTTACCTCCTGAGCAGAAAGGAAGTGAATGTGCAATAGTTTCCTCTCGCTGTCCACCAAGGGCAGAAAGGTAACGGTGACATCGTCGTCAGTGTTGAGGTTAGCACCAGCACCTCGATTGCCATACCCGTCGTTCTCCATGGCAACCAGAGCGGAGAAATGGCCCCTCGTGTAGCCCAGAGCGATGGGACTCTTCCAGCAGAAACTCTGTTCCCACAACAAAGGCAAATACACACCTGCGGGGCAGAGCAAAGGGCAGGACTCAGAGCTACGGGAAGCATCTTCATGCACAGCTTTTGGCTAAACGGATTTTTTTTTATTATTATTATTATTATTATTTTATTTTACTTACAGGCTTTAAGAAAAATTGCCGTTTTTCTCCCTACCCTTTTTAGCTCTAAAGCCAGCAATTCGCTCGAGGTGCGGCAATAAACCCAGAATAAACCTCATAACAAGCCCAGAGCTCTTTTCTTCTAGGAACGTAAACAATTCTTGGTGTGTACTGCTGCGAGACAACTTGGGCAAAAGCATGCCTCACCTTGTGACGGTTTAAAAATAGCCGTGCACAAACTGAAGTGCACACGTAGCATAGCAACCTCCCGTACTACAGCTGCTGCCAGCGAGTCAGGAGCAGGCGCTGCGGCTCAGCAAGGCGCTCCGCTTCTCCTCCTGCATCCGTGGACGGGGCAGGGCAGCAGGAAAATGGAAATCTGAGGCAGGGGAAGGCTTTGGAGGCTTGCCACAAGTTTAGAACTCAATTTTGCTTTGCTACAACAGAAGTCAGTATGGGCTACGCCAGTATTTGTCCCTTTCCCCCCGTTCTTTAACCGGGGAGCAAGGGAAATCTAAAAAGAGTTGGAAAGACGCAGAGCTGCACAAGTTTTTATTACAAAAATCTGGATTTGAGGACAAATCCATAGAGCATCTTCTTAGGGTGACCGTTCTTCCCTTTCTTCCCACCAGCTGCAAGGAGCTGTCACCAGGTCCTACCCGGTCCCGCTCAGAAGTGGGACTGATCTGTTCACGTCAGGATGTGCATTTATAAGAGGAAATGGGACAAATTGAGTCGGGAGGGTGAAGATTGACAGAAACGCCACAGAAAATTAAGAGCAGGGGCTAACGCCTACCCTGGCAGCCATCCACGCAGGATTCGGTTTCCCAAACCTGAGCTGATGGTTTCGGTCACCTTTTCTCCTCTTTAAAAGCTGTACGTTCACGCCACTGAGTGCACGCAGCTAGACCAGGAGAATGCTTCAGGCTGGGTAAACAGATCTTTCGCTGCCAAAGCCTTAATATTTAAAGAAGCATTAACAGTCAGTGGCCATCCAGGTAACGAGTCTGACACTTAGGGGATTCACAGCAGGCTCACAAAACCCTGAGCACGCCTCAAAGCTGCTGAAAAGAGGGCACTTGCTCAGCAGAGCTCATGAGCACAGAAGTTGCCTTGTACCATCCCAGGAGACCCGTCTCAGCAGCTCGTGCTACCCTGCGTGCAAGCGCCGCACAGCTACTGGGCTTCAGCTGTGCTGAGCATTTAATTAGCACACATTAACCACAAAAATGTGGTTGGACGGGGAGAGAAGCAACTTCAGGTCACTTGAGACAGGACTCCTGCGTTCACCTGTTGGTGTTGTGTGTCTGGACGGATGGACGCAGCTCGTGGCAGGCACACATCATTAATATTTGTCCCACTGAATTCCTGGAAACGGGCCTAGCACAAGGCTGCCCCGGGCACCCGGTTACCTCCTGGTTCACGGAGCAAGGGAACTGTTTCAGCACGGTTAGGCTGAAGCACACTTCCTTGCCTCGATGCCCAATTACAAAATAAAACTGTTTTGCAAACCGCTCAGCCTTTAAGTTAAAAAAGCAACAAAAACCCCAAGCGTGCTATCTATATGACTGTTCCTCCCCAGACGATACCTCTATCATCTCAAATCACAGATAACATGCAACTATGGGTACCAAATTTCACACTCTTCAAAGAATTTCACTTCCCCATTCCTCACGCAGGACACTTGGTCGCCACCCAAAACTTACAAGCCCAACAGCTTCTCAGATCTTCTGAGGACTGCAGTCTCCAGAAAGCCTTCAGTAAGCAGTTACATTTGACTGTAACACCACAGCCTGGAATTCTTCTAATTATTATGGGTTTGCCACCTCTCTCAGCTTACTTTATGCTTAGATAATCAAAAGGGGCTTCCAGGATCTGCCTGATCTGGTACCTCCCACAACAGGCTGGCTGTAGAGCACATGAACAGAACCCCTTCCTTGTCAGCCTCTGGGGCATCCATGCCAGTGAGTGGCCACCTCCTTAATTAAGTACTAAAGAAGTTCAGCTTTATCATTTTCCACCTTTTTTTAATCTCTCTACCTTTCCTTGTATACCCCTGCCTCTTGCTTTGAGGGCAACTCCTTTTCACTGGCTGCTTCACAATTCACCTCCTACCGTGCTGCAGGATGACAAGGCACACCCCTCCGTGCTGAAAAAACACCCAAACACATTACTCTTGAGAAATTACACCACTACAAAGAATACAAACACCTTTTGCCTGCCTTCCCCCCGGGTTTATGAAGTACACCGGAGAGCATCCCTCCAGAAATGCCAAATACAAGATGAAGTGAACATTTACAGCTGCTGCTGCTACCACCAAGCAGAATTTCAGATGCAGAATTTCAGATTCCAGTTGTTGAGCCTCCCGTGTCTTACAGCAGTACAAACCACACGACTTTTGAGAAGTTCACACAAACCAGAGCACCTTTAATAAATTATAGGCTAAGAGCTGGCTGCGTGGAGGTCAAATGACTTTTTACCCTGTGGTTCAAGGCAGCACGTCCATCACAGAATGGAAGGCTGAAAGTTTTGTGGGGGTTTTTGTTCTTTTTAATAGTAAAAGAAAGCTTACATCAAATACTACTCCACCCCCTGCCATCTAGTAGCTTGTGTCATTCTCCTTTCAACTGCCTTTATGTTTACAGTTTATAGCTAAACATTTTTTAATATTAAATCTGAAAAAAAACTAGATGCTTACCTTGAAAACGGGTATATCCTAATGTTTCTCCTCGGAAACTCTTAAAATATTTTACTCCATAAACTATAATTGGTCTTCTAAGAATATGTGCAAGTACAAAAATGTGTGTCTGCTCCAAACTTGCTCCAGGCTGCACCAAACATAAACAAAGAGAACATTTGAAAAGGAACTTACTCTCTCTACTTTGAAATTTGAAAAACATTCCCCAAATTGAGACAGAATGCTTTAAGAGTGATCTGGTTTGACAAAAATTGGAGTAGAAGACTATTACATGTCAGTTACAGATAAGCAAAGAAACATTTCAGCCTGCAAAATAACTTAATCATCTGCAGTAATTCTTTGTCCCATCTCCCCGATTCAATCTAAGATCTCATCCCGCAGTTAGTAGTGAAGCTCTGCAAAATATTTAGTCTAAAAATAAATTCACTTGTTTGGGGAAAGGTTAGGGTAAATATCATTTGACGATGGGAAAAGAGCACGTCCAAAACAAATGACAGGAAAATAGCAACAATAAAAAGCCACGCACATATGCTTTAGAAGAGGAGCTAAGCTTTTCCTATAGTTGGAAGCTTATTGAGATGTAATTCTCATTTTGGAGGGGTGGTGTAAATACCAAATTGCCAAATTCTCAATAGTTTAAGCTTACAGACTTACAGGTATGTTCCAGGAGATGCAAGTTGCAAGAGGTAGGCTATTAAGCAGACCAGTAAGATCTGGTCTTGCCTAACAGTAAGATCAAAATAAATTATTTTCAAATGAAGTTTTCCCAACTTGGCTGGAAGAGCCTACTAAGTAAGAGTTTAAGATCACTGGCTTCAGAGGAATGTTTTTCTTTGTAAAAGAAAACCTTTATTCCTGAAGAGCACTCTCAGTTCTTAAAATTTCTTTTCAGACAGATTAAAA
Source organism: Netta rufina (assembly GCF_964035555.1). Taxonomy (NCBI): domain Eukaryota; kingdom Metazoa; phylum Chordata; class Aves; order Anseriformes; family Anatidae; genus Netta; species Netta rufina. The sequence continues at coordinate 34,107,075 of NC_140130.1, read as the reverse complement.
TATCCTTTCCAATGGCAAGCAATGAAGAAGTTTTCTTACCTGGCTTGCAAGAGAGAGTATGAATGCCCAATCTTCCTGCCACTGTTCCTCACGCAACGAGAAATGTAAACCAAAGCTTTGGGAATACCACGATTCCCATTCTTTCCAGCGTGTATAGAACCTAAAACATGGGGGGAAGGCATAGAATGGTGAAGACAAAAATATGCACTCGTACAAAAATACACGCTGTATGTCTGACAGCAACACTCAGCCCTTGTAACCCTTTCTCCCAAATCTGTAACAAACAATAAAAAAGACAGCATACATCAGGAAAATAGGTTTGTGGATAGTTTGTTTTGTTTTTTTAAGATCTTCATGAGATTCCATTTGCTAATCCTCATTTAAGAAATCACTTGGGATCGTCATGCCTACAGCAAACATGCTGTAATAGATGCAGGTTCCTAACAGGCTCCTGGCTAGTTTGATAGTCTTGTAATAGCTTTTTTGAAGTCTTATTTAGCCTTATTTATTTTTGAAGTGTTGACCTATGGCAAACAAACCAAGACGTTCCATCTCATGTAAGAGAATTACTCACTGTTCTCACACAAACAATACAGGTATTCTCTTCTTTAACCAGCTCATGTGCCAATTCACTCCACAGTGCCAGCAGATCGACTTCAAAAAGACTATAGTTAAGAAGCAGAATCTGTTTTGTGTCAGCTTTTGGAGCAAAGAGGAGGGTAATATTACATGGGAGAGATATAGAGCAGCATGGATTGGAATTAAAGAATTAGATACCAGAAAACACAACCTGATCCCACTTATACTCTGTAAGTCGTAAGGTTTTAGTTTCTGTTTTATTAAAATAAGCACTTTATATGCTACTTCAGTCCCAGTGTTTTCTTTCTTAACTACACAGCAAAATGACAACTGTATTAAAGAGCATACGCTGGCTTTTTAAATTTTAAACTCCATCCAACCACTGTAGTACCGAAAGACCCCAGCTTCGCATTAAGAACAGGGGTTTAGCCAAGACTGTGAAGCCAACACAATTATTGTGAGGGTAATATATCCTCACAATAATACATGTACAGGGCATCTTCTGGACTTACCTGGATCTGTTTCTATTCAAATGGGGCCTCAGCCTCAAGCCAGAGCCCCGGGGGCTGCCCCTGGCCCCCAGCAGCACGTCTGTGCTGGGCGGGTGCCGCAGCCCTGGCCCAGGCTGCCCAGAGAGGGCCTGGGGGCTCCTCCTGGAGAGCTTCAAACCCACTGGGACCTGGAGCTGGGCACCCTGCTCGGGGGGTTTTTAGGAACCCAGAAAGGAATTCTGGCTGAAGTCTGATGTATTTTCACCACCCAGTGCCAGTTAATTCTTGAAGAATTTCCATCTAGAGGCAGATGAGTTCCTACCAAGGACACAGCTCTGCAGACGTGTGCTGCTTTTCCTAATGACAAACTAGGACATAGCATTATGCAGGCTGAAGGTGAGCCACTGCATTCCAACAGCTATAAAGGTGTGCATGAACCAGATGAAACACACCCCTGTGCTTTCAACATGAATAAATACTGAATTTGGAATAAAATGCAACCTCTGCCTAGACTATGAGCTGAAAAGCTTACCCAGACTTACTACACTGTAAATAACGAGCGTAATGTTTGACACGAGAGTAAGCCAACAACAGCTCACGTTAACATTTTGGAAGATTGGTTTAAAGCTCAGTAGTCTGCTGCACGCTTTTGCATACCATGCTTGTTTTTGTTACCATAAAGCACAAAATCTGACCTGTCATAAATTTCTGTTCTGGCCTTAGAAGAACTGCCTGTGAGGCCAGGCACATTCCTGTGTGGTCAAGATGCACATTCTGCTATAAACAACCGTAAAGCAGTGACAGAGCCATTCGGAGACACGATCTCAAGAGAAGAGCAAAGCACCTCTGCACTGCACCCACCTCTGGATGCTAATTCTGAGTGTTTGGAGAAACAGCAAGTAGCTGGGGGCAGCACTCACAAAAGCTACTTACACGTATCCCTACAGGTAACCTTCTTTGACTTCCTAAGAAAGGGGACAGGCTCTCTCTCTAGCACGCTGGCTGATGGTTTCTGTCCTTAATGGTAAGAACAAAAAAAAAAAAATTGACCTCCTCTGCCTTACGTCAGCCTTCACCAATATCCTGCCTTAGTCCCATTGCTCACTTGGTGTTGGTGCAGACCAGCTGGGTTCCAACTATGAAGGTTCTCCTTCCAGAGGCAAACCACAGTATTGGAGTAAAGAAGGTTGCCAGTGTAAAACACCACAAGTTAATTCAGAAAGATACATTAATTCTACAGCCAAATGACAGCACTAGTGAAATGCCAACGCTCTCTGCTTTACTGCCATTATCTGAGCAGCCAGAACAGGAACAAAAAGAGCAGTACTGAATAAAGCTGTAACCGAGCAGATGGAAGGAAAACACTGAAAACTTTATATAGGAATTAAATGCTAACTTCCAACAATCTTCTGCAAACTGTCCACTGACAGCAACAACACACAGCATGTACATGATCTGCATTAAAGTACACGGAAATTCCACTTCTAACTGCTGCTAGCGCACTCCTGACAAGCACACGGCGTGAAATATTTACTTTGTTTTACTTGCTACTTGCTGAAGATCACAAACCGTGACTGATGTTAGGACGCCCAAGTCTCCAGCGGTGTGTTTAAAATAAACTAGAACTAGATTATGACGTGAATCACACTGATCCAACACCTTTGATCCACAGAGCCCAGAACAAGTTTGCCTTTTTTTGTTGTTGGCATACCACAATCAGCTACTGCGCTACGTGGAAAGCTGTCCCAAGCTGGCATAAAAACTCACCAATGTGAGCAGTCGTGTAAACTGTCGTGAAGAGCTTTCCGCAGCACTGAATCTTTGTCGTAAATGCCCCAAGTAGCTTGTAGTACTGAATCCAGCAGGCAGTCCCCTGCAGTCCGATTCCAAAGTGCATATAACCTGCTGTCCAAGCGGGTGCCCAGTTCCAGCGACCAGTTAATGATGGGAGATTCCTCTTCTAGCTCTGCAATATGACAGCGTCTTAAAAATCTCGCTTGCTTTTGAAGTCTCTGAATCCAAACAGCACATTAATGGCATAATCTCACCGATTTACCCATTTACATTAATAAAATTAATTTTCCCTCATACTACAAATGTAGATGAACTGCTGCAGCTACAAGAACTTCCCTGGGCTATGTGCTGTCAGGAAAAGGAAAAACACATATGCTAGCCTTAAAGAAACATCACATCAATTGCTTGAGGATTGCTACCAAAGAAGAAAACTGTTCAATTTTCTTTAAAAAGCACGTGACTTGAAGCTGTAAAGCTAACAAGCAAGCTAACAACAGAAGGACACACAATGAGATCCAAAGATGCATTATAAATAATTTCTAAGACTCCATTCTCACTCTGCCTCTTATATAGAATGTGAACGTTAAAATAATTTCAGGGTGGAGATTAACTTGAAAGCATCAAATCTCTATTGAAAACAACTTCAGGCAAAAATGCCTTATTTATACACGTACATTTTATTGAAGAGAAATATTTCTCTACTGCCAAGCAAAGAGAAATTCCAGCCGTTCTCAAGAACATTTACCTTTCTGAACATCTCTATCAAGTACTTCATCAAATAACTTCTCTTGGACTGTGGGCGGTAAGTCTTCAATATCTGGAAAAATTGGAAAATAAAAAAGTCACTCAGTGTTACCATAAAAGAGAAATGTCGCCAGTTGATGCTCGGGAGAATTTAACAGCTTTTGCCCTACCATCCCTAATGCCTTTTTGTAAAAACTCATCTTTCAGATCTGTCCTTTGCGATCACAGGCTTCACAGAGCACACTATTTTAAAATGGAGATCTCAGAGTGACCGTCACACCTCCTACACAGAGAGGATCGTCTCAGCACACGTGGAGTAAGAACAGAATTCTCTGAAGGCAAAAGTGAAGTAGGGAACCACGCTGACATGGAAAAAAAGAGCATTTTCACCCCTACTGTATTTAGGACCGCTTCAATTCAGAGTAGCAGTTTTCCACCTTTTCTGGAAGTCCTCCCCTGTCTGGTCTCACCCAGCGGTACTGTTTGCCAGGGGACTTGGTCTCATACAGAAGACCAACTTTCAGGCATTGCATGTAGGCATCAGCAAAATAGTTTAGATAACCCCAACGGTCTGCAGGCCACAGCTTGCAGGTTAGAAGGCAGAAAATGAGAAAACTACAGAGCTGGGGCATGGGAAGTACCAGTGCTAGCAACTGCTCCAAGAGCCTTGCAAACAGAACCTGCAACTATACATCTGCATTAAAGAAAGGTGAAGTTGCATAATGGGAAAAACTTTTGTGATTCCTGTATCTTGTCAAACAATCATCACTATTACACCTGCTCAAATTCCAACACATTTATTTTTATAGGGCAAAACTATGTTACGTATCTGCACACGCACATGGACATGTGTAAGGGACTCTATATTGCATAGAAAAGGTAAGGGTATAAAAATAAGCCAGGCTTGCAACCACTTAGCCACAGGAGGTTCCAGACAGAGTTCTCAGTGCTATTGCTTTATTAAAAAAAAGACAGATGAATCTAGTGATCAGTAGAATTTACATCTATGTATTTCTTACCTCTGGTAGTACTTCTATTCAAGGAAAACTGCTAATGAAAATTTAAAAGAAAAATAAAAACTAATAATTATTGGTTTTGTTTGGTTTGTTAATGGGCAAGCTGTTGAAAAGCACTGCCTTGATATCAGAGTACCTCCAAGTACTCAAAAAGTGTTACTGCTATAATCAGTACATATCTAAGAAGTGGCTCTGGGCCTTACAGGAAAGGACTGAAAACTAACATAGTTATGGGAAAAATCCTATGAGAGCTCAGAAACATCTGAGCTCCCATCTTTACACAGCCTTTCCTTACATGACTCAACTTTTCTTCCATTTCCTCACGTCCGAAGAGGATAACAACTTCAAAAGAATGATGTACAGAAATCAAAATACACATCCAAAACAACTCTCAACTAGCTTACAGGAACAAATCTAACAGCCAAAAAACCCAACCACCCAGCAGCAAGAATAATTTCACAGCTACCTGCAGGTAACGTAAACGTCACAAGGTCAGTCAGAAAATAGCAAGCGAAGTCTCCCTTCCGCTGATGAAGAGACGCAGCAATTTCGCGACGGATTTGTTCTGTGACCTCTGGACACACCATGGCAGGAATGCACTTCGCTGCATGCTGTGACACCTGGAACACAACAGTTACTGCACTCAGGTTGTTTCTAGTTAGGCGTGAAGACTTGGAGTCATCTCCATCAAGGAAAAGTTGTTTTTGTTCATTTGTTTTTTAATAAGTGCCGCAGTGAAGGTATAAACATTAGTACTCTGAAGGATAAAATACAGTTACTCTCAATGAATTAATGTCTCATTTAGAACGTACCTGATAGCAGAACTGGCTAAAAATCTCTTTAAATCAATGAACTGAATCAACAGATGACTTCTTCCAGTAGAAATAAGAAAGCGAGAAAAGCAACAGATAATAAGTATACCTCAAAATTTATGTGAGCCCTGACTACATTTAACATTACAATTCATTACCATAGCACAGTTTCCTACTGAGAAGCTTCCCAAAAGTTATTAGTTTAAGACACATTTATCTGGATTCTACCTAGAGGCAGAAGGAACTCATACAGTGATACAGGGCAAGTGACATCGGGGTGACACCGGGTATTTAAAGAAATCTTTAGAAGATATTTTCTCTAATTAATACCCTAGCAAAGGGAGGTATCACTATGGCTCAAGTAGTGCCAGACATTTTCAGACTCCTAAGTATTTCTAAGAGCTGATATTCTTAGAAGTTTTTCTGTTTTTGTTTTTCAGCAAAATAACTTTATCCACACAGAAAACTATGTGAGCTGCACAAAAAGTCCTGGTATTAGTCACATGTAAGTATGTGCCCATCAAGACTTTAGGTCCATTTGTCTTGCTTCATCTGCTCTGTTTAATTACTCAACTCTACACATTCCACCATCCTCATGCCCTTCTTCTGAGGCAGGCTGCTTTCCTCATGAACACATGCTTCAGAATTGCATTACACATCAAAACAGGGAGGGCAGCAGGCAGAATAAAGGAGAGGCAACAGCAGAATAAAGTTTTTGTCTTTGATCACGTGAGAAACTAAGTCAGAGAATGAAGAAACCAAGAAACATAACAATAGCTGTGGGCCTCCTACGAGGGAAAGGCGGACCATGGGCTAAGATCACCAGAAGGAAGGTGCTCCAGAGAAAAAAAAACAAAACACAAGGAACTGGAACATGCCAGAGCAAGGAGGCAGAGGAACCAACTAGTCTAGGCAGCAGGGAAGAGTGGAAAAATGGAGTAATTTTGCAAAGCAAGGTATTTGCTCCCAGGAATCCCAGGGAGGAAAGAAAGGAGCACTTCATTGCCAGGTAGACTCATTCATTAACAAAACTCAGAAAAAATTAAGCTGCCATTGATCTCCGAGCTCTGCCTTCGGGGCATTTCCCCTCCCCCACCCAAGGCACAGGAAGCCACACAATAGCTAGCAGCTTCCACGCCGGTGAGGTCAGGACACGTGCCACGACTGCACCTTTTAATAGGCGAGCTGGGCGTCCTCGAGACCACCAGACCCAGACAGTTTTTAAGTAAAATTGCTTCTCAGGGAGAAACATCCAAGAGCAAAAAGGCGCAAGGCAGCAGCTCACATCCTCGAACAACGGCAGCGTCTATCTGCTGGCACATCACGTTCCAGGTCCCTGGCTGCACACAACGGCCCCGTTACAGCAGGTTCCCGTTTGCTCTGTGCAGCAGCCCACGTAACTCACCTCCGTGAGCAGGATGGCGAGCATGTCCTGCCTCTGGAAGCGGATCGCCAGGTGCACGAGCGTGTACCCCACGTCAAAAGCCGAGGGACGATTCAGCAGGCGTACTTCATCTGCGGTAAGCTGGCGGGCAATGTCTCCTCCTGACGACTTGTAAGCTTCCACAGCAGCTAAATCACCTTCTACCACTCCTGGAGGGGGAGTAAACAATTGGAAATCAATGCGTTGTAGAGAGCAAACAGGCTGCTCTGGATCAAACCCTTATGGAATAGTTTGCTTCGACATAGTCTAATGCAGACCTAACACACAAAAATCAATTGAATATCAAGAAACTTGCAAATGATCTTTTTTTCCCAAAGGGAAATGAGAAAAAAAGTATCTATATTTAAACTTACCTTGCCTTCTAGGCTCTTTCTACTACCCAAAGTAGTTGGGAGATATGGCTATCAAGAGGTGCTAAGGACCCTTGTGCCAGGAAGCAGCTAGCAGAACACACTCGCTATCGTTTCATTTGATCAGCAGCACTGACAGAAGGTCGTTCATTCCTAGTACAGAGGTGACTTTATTGTATCTTCCCCTGCTCACTTATCTTAAAAACAAACCAACAGATCTAAGAAGTCAAACACTTAATGTGGTTTTTGAAATATGTTTTTTCCCCCCTTCCAAGTATGGTTTAGGATAGCCTTGGAAGAGGACACAGAACACGTTTCTCTTCAGCTCATGGTAACACAGTTACCACTCAGTTCTTCCCTTTGAGAGTAATGATATAAAGAGTAATTCAACAGAGAATTAAAGATAAACCACACCCACAGACACACAATGTGGTAGTTTCTAAAGCAAGATAAGGAAAAAACCCCAAAATTTTCTACAGGCCCCAGCAATCTAACTCGTGTGCCACACTCATATCAAGACCATTCATGCTGAACGCATTCCTTGGCTGCAATTATCAGGACCCATCATCTACAAGGTGTGGTGGAATCGTCTCTAACAGCATCAACTCCGGTATCAGACTTTATAGTTGAGGGATTTTGAAATTAAGATCTTGTTTTAGATAGCATTATGTTGTTTTCTTGTGGGGCACGAGCTGAAGAAGCAGAACCTTGAAGCCATTTTTAACGAGCAAGAAACGAACACTTCCAACTCACCGCTAAGAACCCCAATCTGCAGCAGCTCACAAGCAGAAGAACACAGACCCCAAAAACAATTAGAGGACCACACCAGGGGATATATGGCCAACACAACCGCGCTCCCGTTACGTTTCCACTTCTGGGTGGATGTGAGGCATGCTCAGGGAGAAGGTTCGGGTCTGTCAGTGCACACCGCACTCATCCCAAGGATGCCACCTGCAGCATTGCACTTCCACACAGATCTCGAAGTCACACAGCTTCTCACGACTTATTTCCTTACCAGGAATTACACCGTGACTTCGGCTCAAGATCACCGGTTAGCAAACAGCCAAGGAACCACAGGGAAAGAAGAATCCTGATGGAAGAGCAGGCTCTCTGCTGCCTCACGACACCCTTTGTGTTGTTCTACTGATTTAGGGACAACATCTGGCTAAAGCTTAGCAGTCACTTTGTACCCATGTATTTTGAACACATCAAAATTAAAAGAATCAAACATCCCACGTGATCCCAAATGGTGACAGATCAGACCCCAAATTCCCAGCAGTTGCAGTGCACCAGGCTGCCCAGTACACACTGCAGCACAGCACACACTGACAGCCCTCAGACAACGCCCGGGCAATTGGGATTTGTCATTATTCCCCTTAACCCCCCCGGGAGAGCTGCTACAGCAGCTTCCTACCATCAGGCCTCAGCAGGGACTGATGCTGGGAGGCATCAGAGGTTTTGCAATGCCTTCAAGCACTTACTGCAAGCTGCAACAAGGCCCTAAATCCATGACATGTGCTGCACGTGGGACTGCCAGTTCCTGCAGTCTATTCCCCTGCCTTGCAGTACTTGGCATTCCCAGAAGTTCCTTCCATCTCCTAGAATTAATTACTGAAGTTATGTAAGTTTTCATTTGAAGAGCACGTTTCCAAATCTCACTGGTGGGATTTCAGCTAATGACAATACAGACGTGACAAACGGGCAAGCAACACATGCTGCCTAGACCTTATCTTTAAAATTGAGACTGTAGATGTGCTTTAGGGATGGGGCTGGCAACGCTGAGAGTTAAATAACAGTGAAGGTGCCCTAAAGGATGCATCAAGCAGCTCCCTTTTACCACAAATTGATGCAAACTTGCTTCTGGATGCACCGTGAGGTGTGCCCTAGCTCTGCTGTAGCAGAGTCCCAGCAGATGAACAAGGCACACAGAATCAAACCATACTGGGCTTGTTTTGCACACTCTGTCTCCTTATAAGAAGTTTGCAAACCTGCTGCATGCTGTAATGCCTGGTGCTCATCTGCACCAAAATACTCCGAGCGTCGCTACAGCACTGCCTCTTCTGTGGTCACCACAAGCCTCTTCGGCCCAAATCTCTCTCTTCCTACCCAAATATCTCCCCTGTTTGAGCTCCTTCAAACGTGTTTTTGTTGACAAGGGGAGGCACATTCCTGGGGCTTTGATTCCTATCGGATGGATGGATGATAGCCTCCAATTCAATGCTTTATTTCAATACAGCTCAACAAAACGCTATTTACAAGCAGCATTTCTGCAGTGTTTACCGCTGCCATAATTCACTACGTTTCCTAAACCACGAGTGCCTGATTAGCTAAACAAGCAGCCTTTGAATCGTGTCCCGACACAGCCCGTGCCAGCTGGATGGCTCCCCGCGGACACCCACCGCATTCCTCGCGCCGGGGAAATGTCAGAGGAAGAGTGGCATTTGCCTCCAGATTGTTCACATCGCATCCCCCGTGCGCAGGGCTGCGGCTGGGGCACAGCTCGGATTGTTTACACCAGCTCCAGAGGGATCCTTACCCCTCCGGGGACGCTCCTGAGCCACAGCGAGGGGAGTTTTTCTTTTAAGGTGCGTTCCAGAAGCGCGTTCCCTTGCACAACCCAAGGTTTTTTCTTCCACCAGTAAAGCCCGAGCTCTTGCAGACACACAACCTGTGTTCCCGTAAGACAACAGCCTTTTTTCAAAAAACTTCTTAATCTCCCAGTTTAAAAAATATTAATTACCCGCTAACGACTGTTTGCACAAGGCTGCTCCTGCTAGAACCGTTACAGCATCTCCATCAGATAGCAGCTGTTATCTCTGCTCGGGTTTAATAACCCCGTAATTAGGCTAGTTGCAAAAACTACAACTACTGCAGCTAGGACACTATTACATTTATCCTTCAGAAAATGTAAATATTTGCAAGGTTTAGTGCAGCTAAGCAAACCTGGAAACACACGACAGCTTACAAGCTACCTACAAAGCCAAATCCCGTTGGCCTTAATTGCACAGTCTCCATGATTTCAAAGCCACCAGGTGTAAAGCTCCCAAAGAAAACACCGTGCAGCAGCCTTGATTTACTTGGCCCTTTCTGGAGCACGCACTCTTGCACAGGCAGCTGAGAGGGACAAAACTGGAACACAGGGTCAGGACAGGGAGCCACCAGCTCCTCCAACAGCCCCCAGGTTTAAATTCACAGGGAAAGACTGAAGGCAAGCAAGGACAGAGAATATTAACCCCCACTTCAACCACGCTTGCTGTCAGTTTCCTTACAGACACCGTGGGTCAGGCAGCAACGGGCTGAAGCAGGCTCCTGACCCCAAAAGCTGTAAAACACCGCCCCATAAGAGGCACACATGCGTGCACAACAGCGCAGGCACTCTCAGTCTTTGAAGAGGCTGAACAGGATTAAGCTGAAATGAAATAAACCAACGTAAAGACAAGGAAAATCCCCACCATACCTGCTTGAATAAATACAGCTTTGCTGCTAAATTAATGGAAAAGCGTGAACAAGGCTTTGGGGTCAGATAAAATACCTGAACAACAACATGAAAACGGGAGCTTTTTGAATCACTGAACCCTGCCCGTTGCATTTCTTAGCTCCTCAAGCTCTGCAACTTGCATCTACTTAAAAATAGGCAGCTTCCAAGAAGGCAGCTACCTCAGCCTGGATGCCAACCAGTGCCTGATGTCCTCCTTTCCATGCAAGCAGCCCCTGCACCTACACGTTACGCACACAGCGTGTCCCCAGCACGTTATCACAAGGCAGAGCACAGCACACGTGAAGACCTGCTGGAGGAGCTCCCTGTGCCCTCTCCTGCCTGTCAGATGTCTCCAACCCCCAGCTGCACCGACGGCCGAGCACTTGCTTGCACAGTTGTACCCTAAACAGAGGCAGCACGGAGAAGTATGAATGATTTTTAAAGTTAGCTATTGGTTGTTTCCAGGGCAAATAACTATTCTTGATCATTGCTCAGGTATCTTTAGCATAAAACATCACTGAGCCTTTAAAAGAAAGAGTCAAGAGGCCAAAGGAAAAATTCCCTGCTGCGCTGGCCCTGGCTAATCACCTGTGGGTGACTGACTCACGCTCACTTCCCCCAGACACGTCAGGAGAGCCTGAAGTGACCCCAGGAAGGAGTCACACACGGCCTTCCCTGCACTTGTTTCCACCCATACGCTTCCCACTCCCTCATTACGGCTCTGACAAACCCCCAGCAGGGTTCAGGGGACGAGGAAACTGCTCTGGGTTTGCTAACCAGCAACCCAAGAACCGCCCCCCACCGAAACAGCCCTCAGTCCAACTTAGCAAGCTCGGTTTGCATCAGCAGCACTGCTTTCCAGGCGCCCTGCACCAAACACACATGGAAAGAGGACAGCAAGGAGCAGCTCGGAGCACCACCTGGGTGGCAGTGCCAGCTGGGAGCAGGGACATCGGGCCCTCCAGGCTGCTCTCTCCTTCCCCACTAGGCTGGTGGATGCTTGGGTAAGACACCTGGCACTGCCTCCGAAAATATGAGAGAGGGATGGGGAAAAAATAAGAAAGTTGACAAAGGCAAAGCTAAGCAGGCACACGCTGGAATATCAGGAATGTGCACGCAGTCCTTTTAAGGACGCACGGCAAAACAAGATTCATTACGGATTGCTCCAAATATTTGGGGTTTGTTTAGGAAACATACTCCTCGTTGTTTCTCTCAGACACAGAGGAGGAATGCACGCCGCGTTGATTTTGGAGACGCCATCTGCAGCAGAAAGCCTGGCCCACGATGGAAGCCACCTTACTGACCTCAGCTGGGAAAGCAAAGCACTTCTGCAGCAGTTCAGATGCAGGAGCAGAAGAGAATGGAAAAGGAGAAGAAATACAGCTTACCCTCAACCTGTGAGCTACAGTTCAAGCTCAGGAGTGAACCACGCACCCCGAGAACCCCCAGAAGTGCCCTGCAGCACCCACACTCTGCCAGCGCCACTGCGAGGCCAGCCCTGAAGCACCACACCCCAAACTCTACAGGTATTGGGGCTGAGACCATCCTAATACTATTTTGCAACTGTGTTTGCCTAAAAACTGACAAGCATTCAGCTCAGCTCAAAATTCACAGCAGCTCCCCAGCTGGCTGGCAAACAATAAGTTATTAAGCCACAATAACTCGGTTGATTTGGCTGGTAGGAACATGTGCTTCAGGCCAAACTGTCCAAGCAAGATTCGAGTTGTTTTAAACACATCGGACCAAGACAACAAAACAACCAGCACGACTGTGGCTCGCTGCTCTTCGAATTACTGAGCTGGTGCACCCCTCCCACACAGATGTGCTCCGCAAAGCATCCGGAGAGCCCAGCACACAAGATGCTGCGAAGCTTTAAGTGGTCCTTCCTAAGGTAACTCCTGCTGCCAGCAAAATGAAATTCTGAAATTAAGGACTCGTTATTAACAGCTTTGGTTGCCTTTTTCTTTCCTTTTCTAACTTAAAGTAGAGTAAATTTAAGTTACAGAGAGGAATCCATGAACTCTTCCAGCAGAACAGTCGTGAGATTCAGCACACACAGCTCCACCTGAACCACAGCTTTCTCACCAAGTTACCAGGACACCTCTGAGATACCTTCAAACTACTTTCATTTGAGGAGAACCAACTCACCAGTGCCTTACAGGATCTGTACAGTTTTAAATTTCACGTGCAAACTGATCAGCACAAGCAACTTTAAACACAGATAGGTTCCCATTCTGAAATAGAGGATTACCACCATGGCCACATTAAGTCTGAAAAGGCAAGATATTTTCAGTTAACACTGGAATATCCAAAAAAAATCACTATTGAAGAAGCAGAGGGGAAAAAAGCCCTGATATGTAATACAACTGCTATTAGAATTCAAGAGAGGTGCTTGGCAGCCACAGGAATGACCTCCACCAATTGATCTCGGGTATTTAGTAACTTCTAAAGTGTCACACAGAATTTCAGTTGCTTCATTTCAGAAGAAAAAGGCTCTGGGTGTCTGCTAACATGTCAGAAGCTTCAGGTACCAGGAAACCTCGCTATTTTCCCCAAATGAAGTGTCTGAAGCTACTTACGCAACCAAAAAAAAAACCAAAAAGCTATGAAGTGACTTCATGAAACCCTGCGGAACAGCACGAGACATACCAGCAATGCTGCAGTTCCAAATGAAGAGTTTTACACTAAAAATAGTGGCGGATTTCAAGTGTTTAATCCGCGGGTATGCTGGGGCAAGAGGTACCTGCTTCTGGGAAGTTACAGCACAAAAGTTAACTCACAAGGTCAATAACTGGAGAAAACCCTGCTCTCACATCTCTCTGCTCTTTAACAGCACTGGGAGAATTATCCAGAATCTCCTTAGGAACGCACTACAACATAAAACAAAATTGCATTTGAATTTTTTTGAAGCAGTTGCCTAGAAAAATACTTTCAGAAAGCCTGTAAACATTTACACCACAGTATCTGTATTAACACAACATTATTACTGTCAAGGTCAGTATTACACATGCAGTTTCTTGGAGCTACATATTTTGGTGTTATTTTTAACATCTGACAGAGCATCTTGTACTGTTGTGAGCTCTACACTGTTTACAAATACTCCCAAGCTGCAGCTGCTGCTTCTACTAGCGTAGCTTGCAAAGAGAAGAGTGATTTCAAATACCCAGTAAAGGCTTTTTTCCCTTTTAAATACAATACTGTATGTACTACAGCGTTCTCTAGATTGGTTTTGTAGTTTTCTCTACTTTTGGACTACACAGCAGAACAACAGCATTTTGTTACGAGGATATTTATTCCAACAAAAGGGCAAAACCGCCCACACATAGCTGCAAAACATCTAACCCTGCTCAGCTTCTGGATGAACTCTGCACCCTCCACCAGCCCGTGTTATTTCAGGTTTACTCTTAAAAATTAAAAGGCAGATATTAACAAAACTGTTTCAAAACCCAATGCCAAGTTTACTCTTAAATCCTCACTCTCCCCAAACACCCAACCGCTAGGCTAACAGCAGAAGGTAGCAACGAACAACTTACCCACGCAAGCGTTTAGAAACAGCCAGTCAGTCTTTTTCATTCTATTTTTTATTTGCTTTAGCTTTTTGAAGTCAACTTCAAGCTCTTCCTTGCTGCCAACAGCTCCAGCCAGTTCGATTCTTTGGAAGTCCATTTTCACGTCGGATTCGCGTTTGGTTGTAGGTGGAGATCTTCTTTGGCTATTCCCACTACTACAGCTCCCCCTCCACCGAGCTCTGTCTTGCTCGTTTATGATTGAAGAAGCCTCGTCGGTGTCTGCCAGTTCTATTGCTTCGATGTTGTTAGGTCTGGGATGATCACACACAACGCATTTCCTGGCCTTCGCCCAGTTTTCGTATGTACAAACAGAACAAGTCCAGTGCTGAGCCCTTGTGTTCAGTTTATTCCTGTCATTATACTCCTCGCACGGGTCAACAGAAAAAGGAACCGGTCTTGAACCAGACCCTGAAGACTGAGGGGACTCCGTGGGACTCCTGGTCCTACGTTGAGACAAGCACTGAGTACATCTGATCGCTCTGGGCCAGTTCAAGTACGTGCACATGTGGCACGACCATTTATTTGCACTTTCCATACTGTACGATGATTTAACCCTCGGTCTTGCACTAGAATCTGGACATATCAAAGGGCTACTCCCTCCTTCGGTGCTTGTAGGGTCCCAGTCTCGACCAATATCACTCGAGCCACTTTTAAATGGATCTTCCGTGATAATTGTTCCACTAGGTCTCTGAGCACGACACATGGTGCATTTGATTGCAGATGGCCAATTTTCGTACGTACAATACTCACAAGCCCATTTAATTCCACGCTCTGTCATCGTGCACTTCTTGAAATGAACTGCGTCAGGCAGAAAGCTAAACGATCAGAAGGCATCGTTAGTACCTAATTGCACACGAGCTCGGCTTCCAAAAACAATCTCAAAAGATGAGGTGTAACCCACTTGATGTGGGCTGCACCAAAAAGCATGAAAGTTAAGCCGGGCGAGGGGACAACCCTGATCTTCTTGAGAGTATTAGGACGCTGTGTAGGGGCTGTGAGAAGGGCAAAACTTGAGCTAAATGACTAATGCTCGAGCCACTTAGATGCCAAATTTGGGATTTCCTACTGTGGGAAAGAAAATTCAGTCCCTCATTTCAGGAATTTGATAAGTTTGGACAGAGGCTTCCAGAAATATTCAGAAAAGAGATATTAAGCGTGGACATTAATTAGATATTAAAGAGATATTAATAGTGGAACAGAGGCCAGTAAGGCTGCAGAAACAGGTCACAAGCATTAAACTACTGAAATAAAACTCGATATAAATGCAGCAATACAGGAAAAAATGACACAAAGGCTAAGATGCTCACAGCAAGTCATCACAGGACTGGAAGGAAGAGTACCAGGTAGGCTGTTATACCACTAAGCAGTTCTTTTGGATCAGCAAGCTGTAGGAGTTTACAAAAAAGGCACACGCTTGACTTTTTTTTAAACACAGGCTTAACCAAGACCAGGCCTTGATTCCACACCACTCACAGCAGATATGAGGTTAAAGGAACACTCACAAGCAAGCTCGAGCTGTGTGTGCTGAGCAGCCAACGCAGTGCTCCCATTCTACAATCCAGATTTCAATCCCATTCCAACTCACTTTTTCTCTAATGAAGAGGAGAGTCCGTCTTCATGCTGGCTCAGACCTTTTCCTCAGATTGCCAAAGACGAAGGATGACACTAAGCAGATAACTATTCCTGTAAACAAAATGAAAACAGACTCATTATAGGTTTCCTCCTGGACCTGAGTAACCAGAAACTTAATTATTAAATGCCACACCTACTCTGATCACAATTTACGTGTTTAAACTCAGCCATGGCCTGCTAATACTAACATACAGACCGGCTAAAATAAATCAATGTTTGAAAAGAACACAAGCAATCAGTTGAGAACTCAATGCAAGCAACATCAAAGTCACCCCAAAACATCCCTGAGCACTCAGTGGAAACCGAAACTGAGGATGGGAAGGAAAAAATTCTCAATCGCTGCCAGTTGGTATAGAGGTCAAATGGGGTAAAGACTAAGGCAGGCAGATAAAGGATAAGTAGAAAAAAAGTACATGGTCTAGCTCCTCTCATTATAGCATTGTTTCCCGACATACAGCCCTCATTTATATCTTATTATGATGCACACAGAGGTGTTCAAAAAAAAAAAAAAAGCTTGTCTTATCAGCTGACTGACAGCTCTCACGTTCATCACACCCAAACTCTCTGGGTTAATAAAAACACCCAGAATCCAGTACCACAAAACCTTAACAGAAGCTGCAAATCAGGATCAAATCCTGACCTGGACAGACTAAACCCCAGTTTACACCTTTCTCCCATTAGGAGATGCTTTACACGTGAGCCCAGTCTTCACGGCGATGCCTTCACCAACACCCTGACCTTAAATGACCGCTCTGATTTATCAGCCTCAGGCTGCCATGGAAAGCCACAGGGGTGCCCTTTTCCCCCCAACTATTCTTCTCGCTGCCTCCCTTCTGTGGATCCCAGCAGACAGCAGTTTTTTCCAGCAGCTCAGCCCTGCTCTGTGCACCAGATCAGGTGGCGTCGCGTGGCCAGGAGAGGACAGGCCGAGCCTTTTCTCAACCCATATTTCTGGCGCAGGAAGGCAGGCGAGCAGTCAGGAACCCACAGAGCTTTTTCCAGAAAGCTTGGGCTCTACCATGACTTGTTTGAGCTGCCTGCAGAGCACTCCCCTCCCACCCATACATTATAAAACTGTGTCAGGCTAGGGAATGTGCTGCGAAGGCTGCTCGGCTTCCTACTGCTTCCCCTCCGTGACTTGCTCAGAAAAATTCAGGCCCACTCTAAGAGGGGAAAAGAAAAATGGAAAAAAAAGGAGGAGCAAGGTCATATTGGGGTCCCCATATCTGTACAAGGGTAAGAGTCATGTAACGAGAACACGAGGTCAATGCCTTAAAAGACTTCTCAGAAACTTGTAGGAAAAATAAATGTGTGTTTCTCTGTTCTAGAAAAGAAATTAAGGCTTTGCCAAAGCAGTTCCAAAACGTGAGCGTGCTTAATGACAGATTTACCTAATCCACTTGGTCAAGGGTTTCCCCACCACCACCGTTCGTGGAACACACTTGTTAATGACTTTAACGTTTCTTAAGTAAGTTTAATGTCTGTATGAGCAACAAAGCTCAGAGACAGGAATGTTTTATGGTTCTAAAGACAGCTGAAGGCGCTTTTCAGAAACGAGTATGAAGCAGCATGCTGTCGGTGCACCTGCACTAGAGCACTTTGAAGAAAGACACAGCACTTCCATGCAGCAGTTTTTTGGGTTTCCATCTGGGTGAGCCCCGGCAGCACGCCCATGCCAAGACCACCAGCGCCATCGGATTTATTCCTGTTACTCATGGCCGGCAGTCACCACGCGGTTCCAACACTGGCACATTTTTTCAGAATGACTTCTTCACCACTCTGTCTTCAAGTAAACTCGCTGCTTTGGATTCTGCACAGAGGAGAAGTCGAATCATGCAGCACCTCCTCTGGCAGAGAGGGAGTGCAGCAGTGGCCGAGAGGCGCAGGTGCGTGCCTCGATGTCCAAAAAGCACAAGCAGGCAAGAAATTAAAACCTGCGGAACTCCGAGCGAGTACCAATTGATCAGTATATAGGAAGCGTGCTAAATACATTCTGGACAGACTACTGGAATAGTTCAGTACATTAAAGAGGACAACATTAAATTATTATTAAATCAAATGGCAAACAAAAAACTCACAGCACTGACAGACTGCCTTTTTATTAAATAAGGCCAGTCAGAAAAGGTCACTTTTAAGAAACAATCGGAGAATTTTGCTTTGTTTCAAGAACACTCCTGTTTTAAGTGTATGGGACAACACAAAGTGGCATGCAGGAACTGGAAAAAAAAATGTCAAGTCTTAAAAACCCATTAAGGCAGGATGGACCTGTATCTCCATGACATAAGTCAACTATTCATGGCATCCAGAAGTAAATTCTCCTCTGGCTCAGACAGGGACCGAAGCAGGACCCCGTGCCACAGATGACAGAGCCCCTGCCCACCAGCTGGCCCCGTGAGCCCTGCCTGCACCACGGGCTCCTCGCTGGGGGGCTCGTCAGAGCCCAGCGCTGCTGGCAGAAGCCCTGTGTGACCGTACCAACAGATCAGTGCTCCCACCTGAGCTCGTTTTGCTCCTGGTGATGACTTCCACAGAAAGCTAGCCTTGCTCTGCACTTACAGGTAAAACGCACCGAGCAGCCCCACGCCAACGGAGCTGCCGTTACACTCCTAAAAGCAAACCTGCGTTTATTTTGGTTTCAGAGCTCCGTGAAGCAACTTGTTTGGGAAACCACACTCACACACACACACACCACTCCTCCAATCCAACGCCGAATCTAGTAACTCAACAGCTTACGAGTGCAGATGTAACACCTTCCACACATCAACCACAAGAAGGAGCGGGCAGAAGCAGGGCTGCAAGTCTAAGCAAGAGATCAAAGGGCACTTTCGCTGACAGGATTCTTCGTGCGCTCTGAAACGTGGCGTTTGAATGCAGGTCTGCTGAGAAAGAGCCTCACTGACAGCTGTCGTTGTTGACTAACAGCTGGATAATGTTGCTGTGAAGTTTGTACATAAATATGTGCTCACAGGGGATGGACAAAGCCCTCAGAAGAATTGCCTGTGATTAACACCGCACAGTCTGACACACTTACACAAACACTCCCCCTTCTACGTCACTGCCTCAAGTTCTTTTTCAGTTACCTGTAAAAAAAAAAGAATTGTCATAGTTCCTAGAAAGCTGAAGTTGAGATCTTATCTGTGTATAAATCCGGTTAAAGCTGTCGAGGGCAAACATGCTAAAGCCAAATACCTGGGCCATCATCACACGTGGTTGTGACAAAACGTGTCGGTCTGAACTCCGACAGCTGTGCCTGGCTTTGTCGTGGACAGCCACAGAGCACACCGAGGGGCACACGACGAATTTGAGCCAGAAGCTCACAAGGGGAAAGGACCCGGTGGTTCTGACTTACAACAGGACATTCACAAACACTGCTGCTCCGCTGCGCGCTCCAGCAGGGGAATCTTCTCAAAGCCCGCAGCAACCTGTACCAAAGGCCTCTTCAAACAAAAAAAACTTGCCAATTTTTTTAAAATGCAGCCAGGAGGAAGGTCTGGAGGATTAAACACATCTGTACATAAGCTTCAATCAAGAAGACAATTTGTTCCTTTTTCAAACATGTAAATTGAAGCTCAACAGATCACTATATTAGAAAGAAAAAAACCTTTGAACCTGCCTGAGCTTCTATAGCTTAAAGGAAGGAACAACAGGTGCCGTTGTAGTCCCTGCAAAATTACATTTAAAAAAAAAAAATGACCTTGTCAACAGGCTAACCAAATGAGATCAGTATTGAACCTGGAAGCTCAGCAATCAAGGCAATGACTATATATTATACCGAAGAACAAAAGAATTACTGCAAAGTCACAAATGCAGAAGCATTTTCTGTATCAGGCTGGATATGCTCGGAACAAGGACTGCAACAGGTAAGCATGGTTTGTTCTGGTTGTTAGGGCAGCTCTTTAAAAAAAGAAAGGACATTGTCCCAAACAGATCAGCTACAAGGAAAAAAAAAAAGCCTTGCACAGAACACGCAGTGGCCATCCATGGCACAGGCAGCAGGACCTGGCCTGCAGCTCCCCCAGCACGATGCCAGCCGCAAAGCACGAGGCAGGGGCTCACAGCACCCTACAGACTGCTCCCATCCTCGTCCCCACGAGGGCACCGCTTTGGGAGCACGCAGGGACAGCCCCGGCTCTCCAAGCACTGGAGCTACTCGGTCGCCCCCGGAGGAGGAGGAACGCTGCTGTCTTCAGAGGCATCAGCGAGGCAAAACGGGCACAAACCTCACTTCTGTTGAGCAACACCAAATCCTCGCCACTTAAGTGATGCCATCTGTAAAGCACATCAGTGGGGGGGGAAAAAAGAAAATGCTTGGGTTATAACTGAGTAACTATTTACAATTTAGCATATTAAAACTCGTTTTTCTTCAGTTTTTATAGACAATGCTGTCACCAAATATTCTGAGCTGCAGACCTGAGCTATGACCTCAGCCTCACCCCTTTTCATCTGCTCCTATAAGCACGCGGTTGCAATGCAGAAGACGCGACCTTATGCAAACAAACCTGCTACCAGAAACGCAGCTCTTTTGACCAAAACAAGTTCTGAAACGCTGTGACTTCATGAAAACGTTTAGGTCTGTTCACCAAGTGAATGCTGACAAGCTTCACTTACAGCTACATCAAAACAAAGGCAGTGTTTGGTCAGATTCATGTCTCATTGCAAAATATCTTAAGCCTACTTTATTAGACATTTACCGTATTCAGAAAAAAATCACTCCAACTTCGCTGTATCTTTTCAGTATTCTAGGCACACTTCCCATCCAACTCTTGCCATTTCAAATAAACCTTGAAGCCCAACTCCCTGTAAGCAAGAGAATTTAGCGTGAGGTTACGCCTCCTCCTGCAAATGCAGTAAGAAGTCAGGCAGCTGGGAAATTACCCATCTGCAGAGGCTGCTGAAACACAGAAGGGGAAAGGGAACTTTAGGTTCAGATGTAAACCCAGCTACACACAGGCTCTTCTGCAGGCACAGGAACGCTGTGCCAGCCCTAACAGATGTGTGACAACGCCATGCACTCGCTCTTCTTGCTTTTTTATCGAGGTTTACCCCCAAAGCACTTTGTGCTCCCGGGCTGTGCAGTTAACCCTGCTGTAGGGTTTACAGAGTAAATGTTCCCATTGCATTTGTTACTGAACTCCAGTGGGTCAGAGCAGGCATCCCTCTGATAAATTTGTGACTAAATGCTAGGAAAGCACTCACTGCTGAAAACAAGCTCTAAGAGACAGGAGCAGTGCCTCAACTCAGCGCTCTCACGTTCCAGGAGTTACATCTTGCTTTGCTTGGTTTTGGTGGTGGTTTGGGGCAATGCACGCGTGCATTTCTGGTTTCTTTTTTTTTTAAATCTCAGTTAACAACCTTTTAAATGAGATGTTGCCACACATTAGGAGGGACTAAATACAACTCTTACTCAGAAACCAATACCATTTGGTGAAAGGCGAGTAAGCAGCTCAACGGTTACATAACACACGGCATCTCCCCCGGCACACTAATCAAAACCAAGCAAGCAGACTCAAAATAATGAGCTCCAACAGAAAACTCACAGAAATCCAGCCGTCGGCATTTAAAGCATCCCATCACCGCGAACAGGCGGCAGCTGAATATGGACCCAAGATGTACAAATACAACAAATATCCGTGATAAAAAAGAAGGCAGTCTTAAAAATTGTTGCTTTACAACGCTTGCATCTGACGACGCACAAGCTGAACAAGAGGCTTCTTTCTAAAAAGTGAGGTCGAATACAGAAAGCTGGTTTATCTGTGTTTAGACTATACGCCTAAAACATGAGGCTCGTTTTTTTGTTTAGATCTCAGCCACCCCTGCACAAGATGAGGAAAAGCAGATGTCACGCTCCGAACAAAAACACGCTGCGGAGTCAGACATCAAAACTCAAAGACACTTAAACCTGTCCAGCAACCGAGGAATACTCTATTAAAATTTGTACTTCTGACATTCAGTTCTAGTAATTATCCTCTGGACCTCCCTAATAGTGGCTGACCATAAATTAGATCATGGCTAGATGCAGACATTCACCATTTGGCGGAGAAAAACCATCTGCCTCCAAATGAGAGAAGGAAACGCGCTCTCAGCATCGGCCATTGTGTAGCTTCCTCCTAATTAACGGCAAGCCACTCTCACATTCAGCTAGGGACTGTCTTTGGTACACGCATTTGCAATTGGGCTATTTTTTAAGGCTTCAAGTTCTAGCACAAAAAAGCACACAAGCCACGCTCGCTGTTTTATCCAGCTCCTCTTAAGATATTGGCTAGACTGCAAGGTGTCAGAGGAAGACCAAAGAGTTCTAACATCACAGCACGCATCAAACTTTAAAAGGAAGTCAGATGTTGTTATTAAGCATTAGCAATCCTGTTTTTTGCTCAAACAAATCAAGCAAGATATTCAGCTGCTGCAAAATTTCAGAGGCAGAGCCCCAAAGCCCCCTGCTTTCGGGGAGTGGGAGGTGAGGGTGGGAGTAACTCGCTGCCGGAGATAATTCTCAGCAGCCTTCCCCAAGTAAATCCTTCACAGCCCGCAAGGTGACAATTATTTTTATCCCTGCCAAGCTGCAGAGGTCAAAAATAGGTAAACAGCCCAGGGGGCCTTCCCAGTGCTTCAGCGTGATACAAGTCAGCTTCTTGATGACCACAGGGGAAGGGGAAGCCTCCGTAGCCAAAACCAAAGCCCCCAGGCCCATCTGGCAGCAGGCACCTAAATGACAACCAGATGCTGCTGAGACACCTCTACACACCAACCCTGATTCCCTCAGCAGTCTGAAATAAAACCTGGAGGGCTGGCATGACAACGAGCCCATCGATACTCCCCAGCCCGTGAAATCACACACGACCCAGACCTGCAGGTGGAAGCTGCTCCAGAAAAACACCCAGGCCCCAGCTCCCCGCACAGACACTCTCCACCCTTGGAAAACAGGGAGAAGAATGGAGATGAGAAATACTTCCAAGCCCATCCGTCTGGAAGAAGTCAGCATTAACGCACTTACGGTCCTTCTAACCACAAGAGATTCTCTCATAAACCCACAATCACCCTCACCGGTTTTTGTTTTTTAGAATTATTCACACTTATCAGACCTATGAGTCATTTCTCTCCCCAGAACCCAACCGACCACGGCCCAAAAGGTTCACGGTTTTCAAATGAATGTACCTAAAAAAAGTACGTGCAACTTCACAAAGCTACTAGATGACTACTCGATGGCAGTAGTTCTAAGCTACTGAAAACAAAACAGAGCACTCACGCTTGTTTTTCTTTCCAGAGTCACGTAAACCATGGCTGGGACAGTTTTCATGTTCTAGATCTTGAAAAGAAACTGGCGAAGCACCAACAAGACTTCAAGGTTTCTCAAAATCTCTGAGCTCCCCATCAACTCAGACCTTTCTGTTTCATTAAAAGCCACTCAAGAACAGATGTTAAATCGAACCAAAGAACCAGAAGATAGGATTCCTAAGCCTTAGGATTCGCTGACAAAACAATGGCAAGCACAACCCACATAAATGTCACTGCACGCTGCCTGCTAGCATCGCAGGGGGAGTTCTGGCCTCTTCACTCCCAAGTGCTGGTTTCAGGAAGCACTGCTCTTCTCGCTCACACCAGGCCCAGCCCTGCAGCCCCCTGAAACTGGAGTTTCACACCCGGTACCCAGTCTGTACCCAGCCCTCATTTCTTCCAAGGGTTTTCGGCTCAGTTTTGAGTTAAGCCCTAAAGACAGATGTAAATTCTGTGCCTTCCCCAGCATTTGTCTCAGAAGTACCAGCTTTTGTTATCCTTGTCCCAACAAGCAGGGCAGATATGTCAGTTTACACTCAAATAACCAAAGAAAAAAAAAAGCCAGCTTATTTATGCCTGCTGCATAGAAGAAGAAGCAGAGAGCTGCAAACTTGTCTGTTTTGTAGACAAGATGCTCTGCACACACCAGGAACTCCTCCACTCTTCCCAGCACATTACACTTCCCATGTTCTTTGATTAAAAATAAATAAAACCTACAACTGCTTCTTCCTTCTCGAGCCAAGGTCAACCCCTCTTGAAGAGGGTTCTTTAAACTTCACTCATCCCCTACTCCACTCCCTCCAGACCTCTTCCTCTCTGGTCTGCACCAAAACAAGTTTTTGCCAAATGGGACAGCGGCACACAAAAGAACAAAAAAAGGGGGTTGAAAAGTGGTGGGTAGATTAAAATTGCAGTTTGACTACAGAGCTTCCACCTGCCTGTGCCACAGAAGAAGGAAAAAGGAAATAATTCAAATTATTACACACTAATTGTTGCTCTGAAGTATTTGCTGTTAGACACCAAAGGGGTGAGTCCTATTATTAACCTCGCATTTCAACAAAGTTCCAGAAGAATCAACTTACACACGTACAGAGCCTGTGCTTCAGCAGCTGATGACCCAAACACAAATAAACCCCCCCCAAGTTGACAAGTCTCACAGTCCAGGAAAATACCTGAATTACAAACAGCTTCTATCTTCTGATTAAGATCTGAGACATTTTCTTCTTACGGTATAGCAAATTCCATTCAACTGACACTGCGGAGCTGCAATGACCTGTTCCTGGACTGATGTTACCGAGCTATGCCATCTGACAGGGGAAGCAGTAAGCTCTTCATGAGCTGTGTTTAAAAAAAATAAATAGATCTCTTTCCAACTCTTCCTCATTCCCCTATTCATCTGTAGTACTACTTTAAAAAAAAAAATTAAATTAAGAACTGTGTTACGGTCCAGCCAGCCATTTCCAGCTGCCAAAGTGAAGTTTAGTTCCATTTTAGTAACAGAAACTGGAATTGTAATTCTTACAGTCAAAATGAGGATTACTCACTGACACAAACGTTGACCAGCTCAAACTAACCCAATCTCCACAGAAGATGGCACGTCGTGGTGAGGGATGCACTGATCTCAAGTCCCACATAATCTCATCCCTGACACTGCAAAGGGAAACCTCGCCACCAAAGTCACTGCCACGTGAAGGAGGCAGCACACTGGGGTGCCCAAACACACATTTATTTGACCAAATGCATTAAAACAGCTTCCCATGCAATCAGCAAAGTATTTTCTACTTCCATTTCTGACTTATTTGTGGATCTACCCTGCAAAGCACACCAAACACGGATGGTATTTCCCACCCCCCAGGAATTTACACGTTAAATGACGTAATATTAAAATGGCCACACACGAGCCTAAATACAACTAAAAATGCCTTGACCAATTTTAACTAGTCTCCAATTTAAGCCATGCCTCTGCGATGAATCCCACTGATGCTTCTATGCCGCTCAGCATTCCAATTTAATTAATACTTTTAATTATACTTCTGAGAAAATGCTAATGGATACAACTCCACAACAACAGATTACGGCCTCATCAGTCATCTCCATCCGCCTGCCTTCCTTTAAGCAGCCTAAAAAAAATAAAAAATAAAGGCAACAACTTCTTTCTTCTTCAAGAGGAATACACCACAG
The DNA here is from genome assembly GCF_964035555.1 of Netta rufina. Classification (NCBI taxonomy): domain Eukaryota; kingdom Metazoa; phylum Chordata; class Aves; order Anseriformes; family Anatidae; genus Netta; species Netta rufina. The sequence goes on along the minus strand of NC_140130.1, from coordinate 34,081,713 downwards.
AGCTCGGGTTTCCCAAATCCTACAACGTGCAATGCATCCAGAAGGAAGTTTCAATGCTCTGACAGGCTGCAGTCAGAGGTGATCTTTACATATGGATGTGTGCTGAGACACCAGTGCGGGACAGGCTTAGGAAGGAGGCAAATAAGAGACTTCCTGAACGCTTCCTGCTGCTTACCTGTGTTCTCCTCCCTAGTTAACCACTTTGGGAAACAACAATTGCCATCACAAATCTATCCTGCAGTCACCAAGGACAAAAACACCGGATTTTGCTTCTGGTTTTGCTCCTCAAGCGAGACAGATCCCTTCTAAACTCCCGTTAGGGCGTTCTGCTGGCAACAACACACACTTTGAAGACTGAAAGCCTGGGAGAGGAGGTGAGGGCAGCGCACAGCACACATTTCCCCCACCCACGCTGCAGATCCCCCCCTGCCCTCACCCCACACTCACACACAGCCCCCCCAGCGGGGCACACGGAGCCTGCCCCAGCCCCTGGGCCCCCCCCCGGCCATTCCAGGGGAACTTTTCCCCATTGTGAGGCCGGGAAGCTCCGTGTGCCCCCCCCCACAACCCCCCAAATCCCCCCAAAATCCCCCTCAGGGGCTCACCTCAGGGGCCGTGTCCCGGCGCAGGCCGTGGCGGTGGCGGCGGGGCGCTGAGGCGCGGGTCAGGCCCCCCCCCCCCCCCCCCCTCCTTCTCGCTCCCTGAACTTTCTTCAACGAGAGAGGGGGAAAAAACGGCTGGGGCTCAGCAGAAAAGAATAAAATAAAATAAAAATAAAATATTCTGAGGCAACTCGCGCAGCGAGAATAAATTAAATAAAATAAAATCCCGCTCTGAGGCAGCCCGCGCCGCCGCCACAGGCACCCGGGGGGGGGGGGGGGGGGGGGGAGGGGGGGAGGCGCCCCCCACCCACTAGAAATCACCAAAAAACAGCAAAATTTTAAATAAAACAGCAAAAAGCCCCCCCGGGGGATGGAAACAGCCCCGGCCTGCGGCTGCACAGCCCCCGGGCCCCCTCCCCGAGCCTCAGGGGGGGCTCCGCGGGGCCGGCCCGGCCGCAGCCCCCTCCCGTCCCCTCCCCTCCCTCCCTTTCCCCTCGCCTCAGCGCCCCTCAGCCTCACCTCGCCCCGCCGCCCCCGCCGCCCCCCCCCCGCTCACGCCATGGTCTCTCCCAGCGCGGCGGGCGGCCGCGGCGGCGGGCGGTGCCACTCCGGGGAGAGGGGGGGGGGAAAGGTGGGAAAAGGACGGAACGAATAAGGGGGGGGGTGAAAGGGGGGGGGGGGGGCAGCCCCCGCCGGGCCTCCTCTAATGGCGGCGGCCCGGAGCAAAATAACCCCCCCCTGCGGCCCAGCGCGTCAGCCCGGCCTGCCCGCCGAGCCCCGCGCTCATTGGTGCGCCGCGCCGCGCCGCCCGGCCCCTCCGCCAATCGGCGCGCGGCTCTTTGGGGAGAACGGGTGATGTCATCCCCGCCGCTGGGGCCGCCTCCAGGGCGGGCGGGCAGTGTGGGGGGGAAGCCCCGCCCCCCTCCCACAGCCCCGCCCCCCTCCGCAGCCCCCTCATGGCGCCTGAGGGGGAGGTGGGGGGGGGGGGGGGTCCTGGGACGTGGCAGCGGCGGCCGCAGTGTTAAAAAAAGCCCCACAAAGTCACCAGCCCCTACACCAGTGTCCCCACTGAGCCGTGTCCCCAAGCACCACGTCCAACCCCTCCCTGAACACCCCCAGGGACGGTGCCGCCACCACCTCCCTGGGCAACCCGTCCCAACGCCTCGTCCTGAGGAGAAATGGCTCCTCACCCCCAGCATGGGGAAGAAAGGGCACCCCGCGCCCCATGGCTGCTTCGTCAGGCCCCAAGCCGCCCATTTGTCATATTCCCTCACTTTCTGCTCATATTCCCTCACTTTCTGCTCACTCTCAGTCTTCCTCGGGTCGCTATTGCAATGTCTCTGACAGAACAAAACCGCCTTACTTGCCCACATCTCAGCTCTTGGGTCTTGCATCACTTGCTACCTAACTGCTTTTCCACCCCAGTTCCTCCTGTGTATTTCACTCTTCCACATACTTTCACCACTTTTATTTCCATGGTTGCGTGCAATGCCCTATTCCCAGCCAAGGCAATCAAGAGGACCCCATTACCTAGCTAATCGCTAATCCCTCAGGCTCCAGTTTTCACGGGGAAACTCATCCCTTCTGACCAGCCAGATCCATTCCTTTTTGTTCAACAAAAGTAAAGGAACAAAAAGCAGCGTAAAGGAAAAACACCCACTGTGTTCTAGCAGACCGGCGATGCCTCATGCTAGAGAAAATGTCTTTGTCCAGCAGACAAACATCTACAGCTGGAGTCAGGATGAGTAAAATGTAATTATTTATGGAGACAGAAATAGAAATTTGTCTCCATTTACAATTAAATCAGTTCCCTGTACACATCACAAAACTGTCGGGGGGTGCGGGGTGGGGATAACATGATTCATCTCTCCCAGATTTGTTATTTACTAAAATCTCTTTCTGTCTCCACTGAACAAGTTGGGCCCTGGTCTGCATTTTGGGAAATATACCAACAATTACATATATTTAGCGACAGAAAGGATCGGGACAACTTATTTTCTTTCACACACCCACATAGAAGATCCAGATGAGCTCGGAGAAGTCATGTAAAAGGAGTGCTTCAGAAATCATGCCATCTCTGGGCTTAAAAATAATTCAGAAAATGTATCCCTTGCTCTCGGCATCTAGGCAAGGCGATGGAAAAGCAGTCATCTCAGGCAACAACAAATGGTGAGGTAAATTGTCAAAGATGCTCCAGAAGTACAACAATGGGAAATTTGCAGAAATAGCGGTTATAGATCAGACCGCAAAGAGATGAGAAAATAGGATAAATAGCTTTGGAGAATGTGTCAGTTCAGATTCTTCCAGAATATTTCGTGAGGTGTCAGGAAAGCATTGGATGATCATGAAAAGAAACTTTAAACAAAACACAGCGCATTGCAGCACGTTAGGAGCATGTGATATACTTTCACAGCACAGAAAAGACCTCCCATGAACCTAGGCTTGTATCACTTCAAAAACTTCTGTTGCGTGGGTAAGAAAAACTTATGGTCAACTGAAAGATATCCAAGAATTCGAGAGAATTCAAATGATTTTTGTATCTGCATAGTTACTCTGCAGAGCTGAGACACTCCAAGTCATGAAATAGGTGACCCTGTATTATAGGAAAGCAAACACACGTGGTAGAATTGGATTTGAAAAAGTTACCAGAATGGTTCATTTCCAAAGTGAATCTTAGTGGTATCTCCAAACCACAGGGCATTTTTAATGTCAGCAGTGTTATTCCTAAGACCAGGTCTCTGGCTTTATCTCAAAAATTGCTGGCATGTTCCAGCAGGTTTTCTTTGCAGGAATTCACCATTTCTTCTAGACTTGAACAATAAAATACAATAGGAATGACTGCTCAGTGGTTTAGAACATTGATATTTACATGCACATTTCATCCAATCACACCTTTCAGGCTTCTGATTTTGAGAAGAATCAAAATCTACATGACTTGATAACCCAGTGCTCAATAGGTTTGGTATCTGACCACCTTTTTCTTTTATAAATGTCAGAAAGACAATTCTATATTTGTTAGAGGTAGCAGAAATTGTAAGTAGGTACTAATTTCCTATATTCCACCCCAAATTTTAATCTTATTCCGCCAATTTAAGGGCAGATTTTAACTCTCTAGTAGTGAGTTTGGAACATTCATACCAGCTTGACAGCTTAATATGTTATTTTGGGAACTTTGGGGAGTGTTTTTTTTTAAATATGTTATTTTGGGAGCTTTGCAGAATTGAATCCACTCATACCTTGGAGATTATGCGCCTTCATTAACCAGCTGCATAAGAACCGGAGCTGCCCTCTAGCTCAGAAAAAGCCCTTAGCAAAACTCTATGCCTCCATTCACAAGGAAAAACGTAACTTGTGTATGTATTTCTACCAGGATTTGTTCAAATATCCTTAATCCATGTTGCTGTGATGCCTGCTGCTTTCTCCCCACCTTCCTCAGCTCTCCAATTTCCTTTCTTTCCTCCCAGCTCCTCCGGAACGAGAAGGAGCTGCTTCTTGGCTCTGGCACCACTCAGAAAAGAATTGATAACAGATTTTGGAGCTGCAGCAGCAGCACCGGTGTGGCAGCCAGCCCCCAAAGCAGGAACCCTTTGTGCCTCTGAGGTGTGAGCCTTGCCGGCAGCCAGCTAGGCAGATGGCTTGGAAGTTCCCTTCCTTTCCCGCAAAGAATTTATAAATTTAGGATTTTTCAGAACAACCAAGACTTGCAAATTGTCTTTGCCTCCTATTAAACACCCTGCAGCACGCTGCCTTCCAAGACGCCCCGTTTCTTTTGTCCTGATGCTCGTTGTTAGCAAGGTTCCTTCCCTCAACTCTCCCTGACATTTCTCTTCTGATTCACCCTGCTCAGAACCCAGCAAATGATAGCAAAAGCTATAATTAGAACCGAAGCACTGAAACATTTCACGGTAGCATTTCTCTAGCTGTTGCATACAATAGCTGGGGGATTCGGTTCAGCAAAATCATGCTTCAGGTAGCCAAAAAGCCAAATGCCAAATTATTTTGCGCTGGCACGGGTTCTTTTTGTGCTGCAGCAGAATTTTCTCGCTCTGAGTGTAAAGATTACCTCCAGTTAGTGATGGATAAGTGCAGATCTCTCTCTTATGCAATTCTCTTTCCCCCGGTAACTCCTCGCTCCCGGGCAGAGCGCGGGCTCCCATTAGGCAATTCCTGCTGGGCGTCCCTGGGAGCAGGGATGCACATGCTCACCAGATGGTTGTTTCTTCACGAGCTGAACTGTGAGTCTGCAGAACTCCCTGCTCACACCAGCTCCTCGAATCCTCCTCTTGCCGTTGCCTCGTTCAGTGCTTTCAGGCTCTCCGTGATCCAGGAAGACTTGCGACTGCTCTGAAACGCTTAGCTAAAGGGTAAGGAATAGAAGTGCAGAAAAAAAAAAAAAAAAAATGAAAAAGCAGCACAGTTTTTGAAGCTAAAAAAGGATATTTTAAGTGGTTGACCGATTTGTTACCGTTTTTCCACCCTCTCTCTGAGTCAGCCCCAGCCTTCACACCCAGTAAATCTCAGGCTTGTGGCTCTTTTTTCTCATTTCAGCTTGAAACACAAAAATATTCAGCTGCAGCTAGATCACTGGATCCCCTACACAGAGGAGGCACGATATCCTGACCGTTCTTGCTTGCTACAGCTGTTGGGTGCTGTGACAGGCTGCCACTCTCCCCCAAAAAAAAGCTTGGAAAGGTAGAAACTAAACAATTACAGCTTTACATCTAGGAGCAACTCTGCAGAAATACGCCAGAAGTGTGTGCTGAGTTGGTAGCTCCTCTGTCGCTCTGACGTGCTTCAGTAGCAGCAAGAAAAAGAGGTTAGGAGTGGGGAGTGCTTGCATGGACAGCTACAGCACACACCATTTTTTCTTGATTTCCGTGTGGTTCTGCAGGGAGTAGAGGAAGGGGGTGATGGAGTGAAGCTCTTGTGCCAGAGCTTCCCTGATGAAGGATTTGAGCCACCTGGTCACCTGGGCACGGCACGAGGATGCAGTGGAGGGGGGCAAAGGGAAGAGGAGAAAAAGAGGGAGAGAATTAAAATGTGGAGCAGTGTATTAAAAACAAAGAGAAAAGAAAAGGAAAAAGAAAAAAGAAAAAAAAAAAAAAAAAGCTCTTTGAATGAGCTCTTGAAGAAAGTCATCGGGGAAGACAATGAGAAGTAACAATGCAGATATAAAAGGAAGCAGCGGCCCCAGTCCCTGTAGGGGAATGCAAGACATTTGTGAAGACTTCAGACAAAAATTCATGAGAAAAAAAAAAAAAAAAGGATTAAAATAATCCACCGACTAGTTGCTGCCTGGAAATGTCAGGCCCGAAGAGGCTGGATTCCCTTGTGCAATGGCCAGCATCTCTCTCATCCCCAAGCACCACACGTGGAACCACTACCAAACACCCAGAACACCACGAAATGCTCCTGCCAGGAGAAGAAAAGCGTTGACAGGGCTGTGGGGCAGGGCTCTGACACTGCTGACTGGGTCTAGGTTTGGCTGGGAAGTTTAGATGCAAGAACCTGGGCATTTCTCTGCTCCGGGTGAGCATGCCGCTGTGTAGCAAGCCACTGTCACTGCGAAGCACTAATGCGTTAGCATTAACAGAGCCAAGATGAGCAGTCACCGGCGCTTGGTGAGAATGAAAAGGGGATTTGTTGTGAAAGAAGGCAGCGCAGCAACGCAAAAGGCAACCGGGAACAGCCGCAGCTCACAGAATGCCGTGTATCATGCCAGGCGTAATCACTGCCAGCTAATCAGATTATTTGATGAGACAGAGGGAGCAAAATCCATCTTCAGGTTGACGTAATCCACTGCCAGGCTTGCTGCGGGTTCTGAATATGTTCCTCCTGCAATTCAAAAGCCTCTCCCTTAAATACTCATCGAGGCGTTTCTTTCTTTCCTTCTTTTTAATAAGAAAGAGTCAGATTAAACACATGTCCAAAAATCACCGGGAAACCACACAGGTAAAAGGCTTTGGGGGGGCAGCTAACAGCAGCAGGGTGGTGCCCCACGACCCGTTCAGCACCACACTGAGAGAATATCGGCACCACCAGGGGTAGAGTAATGCTATCAGCGAGGGATTTGTGAGGATGATAACCGGTGGAGATAAGGAATGCACATCTGGAATTAAAATACGGGAAAGATGATTTTCTGGGCAGCCCTGAGGTTTGGAAGAGGACAGATTTTTGTTTTTAATTCAGGCCAAGCCTGGGCCATAAATTCCGATTGCTTTAATACCATCGCCTTATTTCAGAGAGGTGTTCTGCAAAAATCTGTAGCTTCTCCCAGCATTTCTCATCACAAATAGGCAGCTTCAACAGCTGGATAAAAAGTAGCTTGCAACCTTTTCCAACTGCTAATCTCACAGAAAGCCATTCAGCAGGATACCTCGTGGTTGCTACGCCTTATTTACAGACACAAGAAGAGACAAATAAATCAGAGAAAGAGAAAAATAAATCATATTCAAACCAGATTACTTTCCTGGAAGGACAGTTCTCTGATTACTTTTATTCCCCACTTTGAAAGAATTTAGTAATTATACATTGAGCAACTCTTGTTTACTTGTATCAGTCCTCGCAGAAGCTGCTGCGCCTTCCTTTTTTTTTGTAAGCTATGCTAAAATTATGGGTAGAAACAGAATAAAATAATTGCAGGGGAGCATTGTCTGGGATGGCTGTCTCCCACTGCACAAAGAAACGCTGAAGCAAAGCTGAGACATTTATCGAGCAGCAGGAGCTCATTAGCTTGTTGTCAGTACTCTCTCCCATTGATAGCTCTTATGTGGGTATCTAGCAGGTAAGCAGCATTATAAATAGCATTAGCTAACAGTTTTCTTCACGAGTAAAAAATCTGGTTGTCGCCTCCCAGATAATCCTTGGTACACTGCGAAACACAGATTTTGTGACTCAATTTTGTGTGTTGCTTCAGTGGTCCTGCTATGTCCCAGCCGGCTCTGGGTTTCTCTCCCCTAATCTCTGCAAAAAGTTACAGCTTGGGCACCCCGCACTTGCACGAGACAGACAGCTCTCTAGCTGCCCACCTTCAGAGACGGTTTGTAAATTTACAGGGCTTTAACACAAAAGGAAAATTTTAATTTTAATTGTCTGCTGGAGTTGCCTACGGCTGAAATTGCTCCAATATTACAGCAAGTCACATCATGAGGATTTCGTATTAGAGAATTCAGAAGTACGTTTAACGGAGGGGTGAACTGATGCCATAAGCCAGCCAGATCCATGGATAAGCATTTCTACATCTCGTTACTGGCCAAACAAAACAGCAACAGAGAGGGCGAGCCGCTGACTTAAAACTGCCCAATGCAATTCAGGGTAATCAATAAAAACAGTGTAAAAAAAAATGCAAAATGTCGAGCTCCTGCTGAAATAGTTGGAAGCTGGTGGAGATCTCATAAAGATCACGTCCCTCCACTGGAGATTGAACCTTTACAGACCCTGAAAGCCCCGACTGGAGGCACTCACGTGCTTCTCTTCCCTTCTTGGGCACTGGACTGCCCTTCTTGCAGTGCCAGGGTTTTCCTGTAGTCCCATTTCCCCAAGACTTTCAAACCATTCATCCCTCTGTCAGCTCTTACAGCCAAGGGGCGTGGGCAAAAACCCAAGGCTGGGTGAGAAAGTTCAGATTTGATCAGCCTCATTTGGTCAGTATAGAAATATCACATTAAATTGAGTATATTAATAATATTTATTAAATAATTGGTGTAGATAGAACCCAGGCTACACGTCAGAAGTAGAAAAAGGCTGTTCGGATGAATGGAGCTGGTCACTTGCATCAAATTAGCAAAACTGTTTCTGAAAGGGCTCAAAAATCGTTTTGGATTAGTGCTTCCCTACCTCTTTGTGGAAGAACCAGAAGTTCTGGCACTTCATTTCAGCACTCCTTCTCTTACCTTGCCTTCCTGGCTCTGCCTTCGCCACCCTCTTGTTCCAGCTGTGCCTCGTGCCTGGATGTATTTCTCGCCTGGTTCTTCCAGGAGCCTTCATGTCCTCCCCAGGTGCTGGGTGAGGAGCTCACGTGGGGCTGCTCGTCCCTCGGAGCACTCATCTCAAAGCTGCGCCGTCTCCATTTCTTGGCTGCCTTCCTCTCACAGCAGGGAATATTCCAAATAAGGTCTCGCTGGCGTAGCGCTCAAAATCAAAATAGCTTCATTTTATTTAAATTTGATCACAGCACGAGAAAAGGCACTTGGACTTTGACTTCCCTTGTAGAGCTGTTGAGTGCTTCAGCATATGGTCCCGTTGGATCTTCTCAGTTAGGCTGTGTTAAATCACAGCTCCATCAACTTTCGGGATTTCGATGTTTTTCTTGGAATGGTGACTTTGCTGTCCCAGGCCTTCTGCCTCTAGAGTCAAGCAATTTAGTTAGACTTGGAGGTTTTATTTTCAAAGCTGATTTGTAATCCTCAAGGCAGTGGAGAAAAGCGTAAAATGTGAACTAAATAACCTTGGTGTGGTCTGAAGGTTCAGAAAGAAGAGGAAAAAAAGAACCACAAATATTGGTTCTTAAGGCTCAGTCTTTAAAAACACATTTCAGATGGTTTTGAGACCAACAAATCAGTGGGTTTTTGTTTGTTTGTTCTTTTGTTTTTATTATTTTTTTTAATGTTTTCGATGGCCAGCTCCCCTATGCAGAATACATTTCTTTTCGTGCCAGTGCTGGACCAACATCCCACCTTGGCGTAGAGGAGCGAGCTGCTGTGCTCTCCCCAGAAGGTCACTCCGGTTGAGGTTCTCACTTCTCATAGTGATCAAAGTGATCATGGTTGTCTCCAAAACAAGTTTCTTTCCCTCTTTTCAGCGTTGAAAGCCTGTATGAAGTTTAATTTAGTCGTTTATTCATTGGGAGATAATGTGGCTAGAGATCATAAAGCCCCGATTTGCTGGGGCTGCATGAAATAAGAGATCCTAGGTTAGAAACACAACTCATTAAAACTCATTAACCTAGAACACCAAGACAAGCTTGGGCTTCTTTTTCTTCCAGCTTAATAATAGTCCTAGAACACGTAATAAAAAATAAAAGAGAGAGAGAGAGAAAGAATAATGAAAATGTCCCAGAAAAGGAACAATCATATTTATTAAAAAAAAAAATAAAAAATCATCACACCACTTCAGAATTTGATTTTTTTTTTCTTTTTTTTTTTTTTTCTTTCTTTTTTTTTTTTTTCTGTACCTTACCCAGGATCTCTGGGGCTTGCTGTCTGCAGCTCCTCGCTGTCTCCCAAGGTCTCCAGTGTCCAAGCCAGAGACTGGCCCCGAGACGGGCTGTGAAGCGAAGGTCATGCCTCATCCCAGCACCTGGTCAGGACACGGGGTGATGCGCTCCACCGAGCCCAGATCACCTCCCGGAGCTCCTGGCAGCCCGTCGGGGAGCTGCTCAAGGCACTTGTTAGTGTAGCTCAAAAATCTGCTGAAACATTCGTTCAAGCAAAAGGATTTGGTTTCAACAACTTGCCTTTTGCCACAACATCTGCTTTTTTTTTTTTGAAGCTGCCCACCAAGCAACGTTTCTCGTGCCAAATGAAGTATTCAGCTTACCACTCAGCAGCCGTCTCTCCAAAAGCCATCTACCTGCGAGCTCTTCTGAGATCTCCTTTCTTCTAAACGCAGCCAGGAATCACCCCAAGCAGCTCACCGCACTTGAAACCATCTCAGTAATTTTCTCCGCATCTAAACGAGGCTGAACAAGGGACTTCCTAGGCACGCTGACCCCCCGGGGGGCTTTGCACAGCCTTGTTCAGCCTGCATTCACGTTACAAGGCCCTAATTTAGTCCCGATGTTTTGAGATCCACGTGGAAGCTGGTTTGTGCAAGGTCACCCCCAGCAGAGACAGGAAATTTTTTACTCTTACGGTGCGGACCTTGAGTTCTGAAAAATGCTTTCGCCTTTCATCATCATCTGCATGCAATTTTTTTTCCCGTCTTGCTTACATTAAATGGTCTGTAGCAGAGGCTGTAATTTATGGAGTACTACAGAGCTCTTTCAGGGGTTGCATGTAATGCGAGCACCTTGATTTTAAACGCTATTTTTAAATAAATGGCCTCAAAGACACGGGGTGGTTTTAAAGCTGGCAAGGGAGCGGAGGCTACCTGGTGTGGGTGAGAAACCGAGCTGCCTTTGGTGGCAAATTAAAGCGTTCAGCCGTAAAAATGATGAGTAAGGGAGAGAAAAATGATCAAAGGGCTGAATAGACATCGAGGTAAAACATTTTGATATTCTTAGGCACATCCTCTCTCTCTCTCTTATTATAGGAAGAGTTTTTAAAAGGTGAGACCTGCTCATGTGTAATTGCCTCTACGAGTCAGTGCCAAATACCCAAGCAGGGAAATGAATGAGGTCTGCCAGGCGATCGCTGCCCTTCCCCGTGGCACACATTTCCTTGGGTGCTCTGTGTTTCTCCATTGCCGTGACAACACTTCCCACACCAGGGGAAATATTGAGCTTGCCTCTCCTTGCAGAGTAGCAATTTCCCCATTTCCATAGCTCCAGTGCTCCTCACCAACCAGCTGCAGCGCCTGCTTCAACTGTGAAGTATTTATTTTGCCATTTTTTTTTTAACAACTGATCCAATTATTTCCAGGGAAAGGCACCTCCCGCTTCTTAAAGCACAGCTGCTCCTCACACATCAAGCCCAGGAAGTATTTGGGATATGAATTGGCAGAAGGTGGGTTTCTGTACCCCGAAATCTTCTGTCCCATCCCGTTAAACAAACGGGGAGCTGGCTCTTGGCTCCTGCTGCAGATCACAAATGTGAGTGGTAGGAAAGGAAACCTCCGCTGCAGCTTTCAGCCCTCTGCATTTGCTGAGATTTGGGTCATGAACGATCTGCTCCTAGTTCAGCAAGTTTCTCAACAACATCCTTTGGAAAAAAAAAAAAAAAAAAGTGTTTTTTTGTTTGTTTGTTTTTTTTCTTGTACCGGGCATCAGTTTCTCTGCATCTTTCTTAGAGGAACTGATTTGTGCAAGGTGTATAAAGATGCCTAAAAAACAAATCATCTTCTGACCTTTGCCTGGCCAGGAGAAGCAATATTGCCTTTTTCTGCTCACCAGAAAAAGGCAATATTGCTACAAAAAGGAGGTCTCCTACCCCACCTGCTCAGCAAAACCCAGTCTCAGGACCTGGGCTGCACAGCAGGGCATCCCCCTGCTCCCTCTCCCCAAAACTGCTCCAGAGCTGGGTGCAGCAGAGGACGGCTGGAGCAGACGATGCTAGGAGAGCTCTGGCAAGGCTGTTTGCCAGAGTGCTGCCAGGCCCTTACTGTTTAAATTGCTTAATATGTTATGTTAAACAAAGATCAATATCGGAGACGTGGGCTCCTTCCCTGGCTTGGAGAATGAGCTTGGCCAGAGCACCCTGTGCCTGTGCTAGGCACCGACGTCCTCGCACGGGCTCGTCCCCTGAAGACAGAGCCTTGTGCCACACCAGTCAGTTTTTCCTGAAGTACAGAAGCACCCCGTAACCATCTGACCTTGATCCTGCACAGAAATGCTCAGATGCTGTGGGCCCGAGCTGCTGTGGAGCTCCCTGCAACCAGCACTGCCCCAGTTCCTCTGAAACGCAGGAATTTGGGGTCAGCAGGCTCTAATTCAGGTATCTGCACGGGCTTCTGCCAGCTCTTTGACGGCAGAGGTTTGAAAGCAAGAAATCCAAAGGAGGTTTTACACCACAAGCTCTCTCCCTGGAGATGGGGGAGCACTGGGGCTGGCAAGATGCCTCCACTGGCAGCACGTCGGGACTTCTGACACAGGGCGATGCGCTCCCCTTGGTTCCTACAGTGCCTGAGGTCTCATGGCTACGGTATTTTATTAATTTGCATCTTTAATCCAATTCCCCAGGCTCTTTGGGGAGCGATTAAATGAGTTGCAGGCAGACCAAGTTACAAGAAAAGCCAGGGCAGGGGGAGAAATCGGAGCTGTGGCACAGGGACGTCAAAATTCATTAAATAATGCGGGTTAACAACCTGTAATCAGAACCTAAAATAATAAATGCTTGTTCCTAGGAGGAGATTCCCCCTCTCTGCTGTGTGTAGGTGAGGAATCCCGTGGATGCTCCGCATCCAGCTGTGATCAAAAACTGCTTACAAAGATCTCTGCGTGGTGTGAAGCTGGGAAATGCAGCTGGCTGGGGGGCTTCCACGAGGCAGCTGCATTTCTGAGTGCCTTCACTCTTCTGGGAGAAGAAGAGGCTGGGAAAGAGATAGGCTTTCAGATTTTAGGTAATAAAAACCTTTCCAAGTCACATCACACCAACAGAAATTCGCAGAAATGCTCTGGAAGCTGTGCTTTGATGATGGACTTAAAGCCAGGTTCCCAAGCTGTATTTTCCGAATTTTAGAAGCAGTTGAGACACTGCAATAAGCGGTGGGTGTCAGCGTTTAACCCTTAACCACACAGAAATCCCAGGAAAACCCTGGAGCAGAGTGGAGTTTTAGGGCTTATTCTAGCTGGACATTAATCTTCGCTTTGTATGAATAAGCATTTCCATAAAAATGATGCAGGTGGGACTGCCTGGGAGAGAGTCGAGGACGAGCAAAGAATTATTTGGGGTTTGTGCACAGGGAGGAACGATGCTATCTGCATAAGCAGGCGACAGCCTGGTTTGGGGCTCATGGCAGCACCAGCAGTGGTCGCCCAGATGCCACTGCCCGCTCCCCCATGTCACCATCGCCGCAGAGATTTAACTCTGCCCCCCTTCTGCGAGGGATTTTGTCCGGTGTTTCCTAAGCCCCTCTGCTGAATGGGCAGCAGGCTGGATTTTGGGTCAGCCCAGGAAAGTCTCCAAGGCTCAGCCACATTTGCCTCGAGCACATTGTGCTGCTGGCGAGCCCCCTCGTCCCTGTCCCCCATGGGGAGGAATCAGACCTTTTCCAAAAACCATTTTCTAGCCGTTTCCCCTTTCAAAACCCTAAAATAATTGTCAGGAGCCTCATACAGCCTTTGGCAGGCCAGCACAGCTCAGCCACAAACAAAAACCTTTCTGGGTTGTGCGGACGGGCAGGGAAACCCTTGCTCGTCACAAACCTCCCTGGGGATTTGTGGTGTCAAGGCAGCGGGGGCACGCGACTCGCGGAAAAGAACTGGATTTGGAAAGAATAAATCAGTATTATTTTTAACAGTGCTATTACAACGTCCCAAAGCTTCTGCTGACCTTCAGTAGCGCCGCTCAGATCCACGCAGCACCTTTTAACCTCAACCCACTTTAAAATATTAATCCTCAGGCATGGCACAAGCATTATTATCTCCTCTCCGTGGCTGTGGGAGGCACGGCAGGGCGATGGGCTGAGCTGCCCGGAGCTGCAGGGAGCAGGGTGAACACAAGAGCAGGGTTTTGAAGAAATCCTTGCTCCCAGGCTGAATGTGAGACCGTGACCGTGCCAGAAAGTGGGAAGTCAAGCAAACCCATTAAGAGGTTCTTACAGGGGTGTCCATCCTATTCCAGAGTGAAATAAGTGTGTCGTGATGTTCTCGTGGTGAGGTTATCTATGCCATTTTTTCTGTTCACTTAAAAAAAAACATAGACCTGCGTTGGGATGCAAAGCAAGCTCTGATTTTACTTGCTTTGCTTTGGAAAAGGAAGGGATGGGGAAGGTTTCCAAGTGGGAGACAACTGCATTAAAATACTGAAGGTGCTCTCCGTGCGTTTTCTCCGAGCGATGGAGAGAGGTTGCCAGGAGCGACGACGAGTGCTTCACCTGCCTGAAGGCCTCCTGCTCCTTCCCTTCCCTGCTGCCACCGCCCCAGCCCACTGCATGGGGCTCAGCGGCTGGCCCCGTCTTCTGATGGGAGAGCAGAGGCAGGGATCTGACCCCAAAAGGAGCAGGGACCTCTCCCAAGCCCCGGGGCTCTTCCTTTTTGCCATTACTCCATCATCGACCACACACCGTTAATGTCTGGCTTGCAGTGTAACCCATCAACGTGAGCTCTTCCTAAACACTGCTCAATTTTCCTCGAGGTCTTAATGCGAGCCTTAAACATCCCAAAAGGCAGAGCGCAAGGGGATGGTGAATAAGCTGATCTGTTCTTTTGGCATCTCTTATAAAGTTGTGCTCAACTTTACCCCGGTAAATACTTTGACTTTCTGGGCTTTTTGCCTTCCGTCAAAAACAAACCATTTCTTGTTGTTGTTCTGAAGCCATTTCTGAAATGACAACTCTGAAAGACTTGAGTCAGTGTCTTTTGTAACAGCAACTAAAAAAAACAGAGGAGATGAAATATCTGCAAAGAGCGTTGATGGAGCAAAAGGAGCATCAGAACAATAGCAGGTGTCAGTCCGGGGAGGTATTTCTGGAAAAGGGAAAAGCACAGAGTGTTCACAGCAGAGACATTTTGATTATAATTCCCCCCACAATGACTGTGCAGTTGCAGCTGCAAATTATTCAAGGTATTCAAAAATGATCGTTACCAAAAAAAAAGGGGGAAAAAGAAAAAAAAAGCTGTCAGGCAGACTGGCACCTTCTGTCACGTCACTGGAGGTGCTGGGCCACCTTTAACCACCCCCACGAGATAATCACGGTGTGTTTGTGACCTCTTTTATCTCGTGGCTGGAATTTGTCACTGCTGGACATTCACTTAAAACATTTTATTTATTTGTTTGTTTATTTATTTATTTATTTTTCTTGATGGCATTTGAGGTTCTGTGTCTTCCTTTTCTCTTTATGGTTGCTGCTGGTCAGTGTATCAGAGAAGCTCCCTCATTCTTTCCATAGGATTTCTTCTTAAGGTGCTGCTTCAAAGGAAAAAAAAAAAAATGTAAACCTACAAACAGAAACCAGAGGATTAAAAATGGGGTTACATAAACAGAGAAGATCCCTGAAGATCTGCTCAGTCTGCCCCTTTTGAGACAGCCTGTGGTGATGGAGGCTTTGAGAAGGGCTCTCCTGGTGGACTCTTGAGACCGCCTTTGCTTATCCAAGTCTAAAACTGTGTTGCAAAGCCAAGCTTTGGATTATCACTGCAGTACAAGTGAAGACAGATAAAATCCTAAATGCTATACCCAGAGATCAGTCCCATCTACAGAACTTGCCCATTAATGTAACTACACAGACCCAAAGCCCTACAAACGCGTGGCATCGGCAGCTGGTGCACACCAAAGCCCACCTCCCTGCTCAGGACAGGCTAGAATAAGTTCAGCAGCTCCGAGCCCACACTGGGTCACTCGTTAGTCAAAAAAAAAAAAAAAAAACAGAGTTAAGCAGGAGGGGCAGCCACCTTCTTGGATGTAAAACCTCCAAGAGCTGCCAGAGAGCCCTGAGCTGGCTGCCAAGCTGCTTTGCTGCCACAGCCTCCTACCCTCGAGACCAGTCGATAAAATCGTTGCGATTTGTGAACAGAAACAAATGAAAAACCCTCAAACTGGTCCAATTCTAAACAAACAGACCAAAAAAAAGTACAGTCCATGGTCTTGGAGAAAATTCAGGTTTTGAATATGTGGCTTGTTGGTTAGCAGGAGGCTGTGGGGCCTGCAGCTGAAAGGCTCCCAGGACGTGGTGGGGCAGGCGGATCTTTGTGAATTTTCTCCTTTTTCTGCCCAAAACATGCTGCAAAACACCATCCCCTCCGACCTGCAGCCACTGCTGCCCTTCTTGGAGGCTCAACTGGGTGACCCCCAGCACCGGGACGGGTTGAGAGCAGCAGCAGGGCCTGGAGGCCTCCTCACACACTGGGAAAGCTCCTTGGGGGGGCTTTTGAAATGAAAGCATGCTTCGTTTATGTATTTATTTACTTATTTTATTGATGCAAAAAGATTTTTAAATTTTTGTCCTGGCAAACGCTGTGATCGGCCCCCAGCGAGAACTGGGAACAAGGCTCTCGGGAGGCCAGGGCCTGCTCCACTTCCACAGCGTGCGCTCAGGAGTCCTTCAGGAGGCATTTTACAGAAAGGGCTCTCCATTTCTTTCAAATGTCTTGGTTTTGGCATTGCAGAAGCGTCCTTGCCATCAGGAACATCCTCTCCCAGGTGTTTGACAGCCCCACCTTAAGGCCTAAGAAACACCGCACACATGGATGCTCGGTTTTAGGAGCTGGCCTGGGTGGCTCACAGCACAGGGGCAGGGCTGCGAGGTTAAGAAAATAAATAAAAACTGCCTTTTCTTGCACACCAGGTGGGTTTCTGCACCGAGAGACTCAGCCAACAGATCCTCTCCTTCACCTGTGACAAAAACAGGAAAAAAATCTCTGTATGCCCCCCGGCAGCACGTCCTTGAGGAGCGGGGTGCTGACAGGCGAAGGTGGCTCTGGGGGACCTCAGTCCTCACACGGCTCATCTGCATCCTGCAGGAATATCAGGCACCCTTCAGTTCTCAGCAGAATCACGCCAGAAAGAAATTAGTAATAATTACAAGCAGTTTGGAAGAGACTGCAGACGAACGAGATTTTTGAGAAGAAAAATGAGAGAAAAGCCATTTCTGCTGCCGCTGAAACCTCGGTGTTTCCCCCAAACAGCAGGCGTTTCAGTTTTCAGTTGTGCTCCCCAGCATCCTCCTGAGCTCCTCAGCGGTGGATAAGGCCACATCTTTACATCCCTGGAGGCTCAGCCACCAGCTGCTTTGTGGAAGTGTGTTTTATCCAAAAAAGCAGAGTGTCAGCTGTTAAAGCTGCCTGCCAGAGGGGCGCCCGGCTGCAGCAAAAAGCATCACTGCGGGCAGGAGGCCTCTCTGAACGACACACGGCGTGGTCCTTCCCGGCTGGCTGCGTTTTCTTACCTGGAGCTCACGTCCTTCAATTTGAAATCAAATTACCAAGGTGTTTTAAATGAAAAGGGGATGGAGATTTGCTATTTTTATGGGTAATTTAAAAAAAAAAAATAGGTTGCAAAGCTCTGAGATTTGCTCCTTTCTAAAAGGGGATCAAGGTACCTGCAAAAAATAAAAAATAAAAAAGACTTTCTTAAACAAACAAGGAATAAAGCTTAAGAGAAAATAAAAATAAACAGATAGGCTTGAATTTGACTTGGCATTAATAAAGCTTAAGAAAGGATTACGTTAAGCTTGAAAAACACACGTGGTGTGGTTTGGCAGCTCGTTGGGGTTTTCCCTCAAACTGTGCTGAGGCTGTGCCGGATCCGTTTGCGATGTGAGAGGCCAGCCTGGCATGGGCTGCAGCGTAACTGCGGAATAACCTGCAAGCCTAAAGTTACCCAGTGATTTCTCACAGCAATGCTCACTGAATCGCTAAAAAAATTGCTAAAATCACTAAAAAAAAAAAAAAAAAAAAAAAGCTGCTAAAATGCAGGAGAACCTGCACGCTTCCCAAGCTTTCCAGCACCAAGGCACAGGGCATTTCTAGAGATAGGGTCAACAGGCAGCTTGAATTCGGATACAAGAGCTTACATTCAGGATTTTAGTCCAAAATCATCAGCTCAGCAGGATGTGAGCGAACTTTTCCTGGTAGCAGCCTGTGCAGGAGCTGTTAAATAGAGGAACAGCAGCACTGGGCTTCATACAGTGGTCGGCGTGCCCAATTTATCTCCCAGGAAAAGGTCTTTTTGTTGGTCTTGGTGGGTTACATCCCCTTAGAGCACCAAAGCCAACAACTCATCTGGGTTGGGGTGGCAAAGTGGGATTTAGGTACAAGTGCCCAGGAAGAGCCACAAAACCCAGCGGGATGCAGGGGAGCAGCGGAGCAGGCGGGGACCAGCTCCAGCCACCTTGATGAGGCTGAGAAAAAAAGGCAAAAACTTAAAAATAAAAAAACTGTGAGGTGCTTCCTGGCTTTGGGAATCATTTTTGAGACTTTGGGCATAGCTAAGGTAAAATTATCCCCAGATTTATGGGAAAAGGTAGCACCTCAGTGAAAGGAAAAAAAAAAAAAAAACAAACTCGAAGTTATTTCATCCAAAACCAATTGTACAAGAGCGAAGGCAGTGAAAGGCCTTGCCTATTTGCCCAAATTTGCCAAATTTGCCAAAAACAATGCATTTTCACCTGCTGTAGCCACCCTGGACTGGAACTGCCCCTGCAGTGCCCGAAACTGGCACTAATCCCCCAGGACAAAGACCCCCTCTTGGCTCCCGTGTCCCCAGCGAGGGATCCCCAGGGATTTTTGCTCACAGCGAGGCAACCTCTTCTTCTTTTCTCTTCAAATTAGCAACTGCAGGTCAGAAGCCGCTCTGGGATGAGTTATTTACAGGTAAGCAAGGAAGAAGTAAGCAAACACGAGTAAACAAGCAGAGGAAACGCGCAGCCTGTGCTGGGGGAGGTGTGAAGCACGATGCAGGTGAGAACTGTGCAGGGACTTAGAGGTGACAATGACAACCTGAAGCGAGGCTGCGTTAGGGTCACAGCCTGCTCGAGCTGTAGGCTGGGACCGATGCCCAAACGCTTCGCAATTTACTCATAAAACTCCGTAATTAAGCTTCTGTTTTCTTCCCAAATCAATCCCGCGCGCTCGCATAGCTTATAGAGGAATATGCACATGCGAATACACCCACACACACGCATCGTTTGGAAAGGCAAGGCTGAGTGCACGTGATGCAGAAACATGCGAGCACAATAACTGCACACCCTGAGAGAAAGCCAGGGGAGGATTCCCCTGGAAGGAGCCAGAGAGCAGCGCTGCCAGCGCCCCACACCACGCACCTACGTGGTACTGCTGATACCTTCAGCACGACGTTGGGCATCCTTTAAACAGGAAAAGCCATCAGTCTTTGCCCATTTATCCAATTTTGCTGCTACCTGAAGCAGTGACAGCCTGAATTTTTAACTCGGGACACGTCAACTGCAGCAAAACATCCCTGGTGAACGAGCACCTCTGCAATGCACTCAGATACTAGACAGGAACAGCTCAAAACCTGCAGAGTCACAAATATGCCAAAATTTAGGATGCTCACGCTTCTTTCTGCCAACGTGTACCACTTTGTCATCAAATACGGGAGGTGAAGGCTTCCATACTTCAAATCCAGCTAATTTCAGAAATATTTGGTGATGCTTTCCACTAAAACCATGTGCAATCATCCTAACTTACTGAGGGTTTCCGTACTGAACGTTCCTGTTCTAGCTACACACAATCAGGAAAGAAGTTAAGAGATCAATTTGGAAATAAAAGAAATGGTGATTCTAGGTTTCTCACGACAACAAAACAGAAGACATTTCTTTGTGAAAAATAAGCTACAGGACTTCCAACTAAGAAGCAGAGACAGCAGCTTTCAGTAGCTTTGCTTGGATGCTGTTAGCAAATGGACATCGCAGCTTTCTGTAGCTCTTGGTGATTAAAGCTACTCCCTATGGCCTTCCAGATCACAGCCCAACACCGTTATTTTTAAACAAAATTGTAATAAAAACTGCAAAGTCAGTTCACGTGTATTTATACCAGAGTATCAGTAGAATTAAAAAATAAAATAAAATAAAAAATGTCCCTTTTTTCTTAGAAGCAGCTACAGTCAACTAAATACCTGCAGATATGCACTAGGCAGAGACCCAGAGCAATTTCCCACTCATTTCACCTCCAAACACCTACGGTGTTATATATAAGAACACACAAAACACACATTTTTTGTTACTGAGATATTCCAAAACTCAATCTTGGTACCAACGTAGTGACACGAATGTGACAGTGCGACCTCTTCTCCCTTCAGCCAAATCCCCCTCTGCAAACAGACGAACGAGATTGAACAAGCCATCCATTTTAAGCTGCTTTTCTGTATTCTGGTGAATTATTCCATTGACATAGAGCCTGACAAATATTAAAATATAAATTACAGGATTAAATAAGATTTTATTGTCACATTTAACTGCTTTGTCAGAGATGTACATTTTGCAGGTTTCTGTGCAGAATAAAAATAAAACTGTAGTTGCCATCTTGTCGACTCCGATTTTGACACACACACGTCTAGAACACCCGGACTACACCCAGGTGCTTGCAGAGAGCCAGCGATAAAACCAGAACAAGTCCTCTGTTAAATGGATTGCAACACTCCAAGACAAAATGCAACAGTTTAAGGCTAACGAGAGTAATGTAAAATAGTTAAAATAGACCACGAGATGTTTAAAGGTGGAAACACTCGATAGGAGAGAGGCCGTTTTAACACCTCCTTCTTCCAAAGCCATTTTGCTTAATTTAGTACAGGTAAAGAGAGGCTAACGAACAGACCTTTGCCTACGGATACAACACAGACTGAAATCCGAGTCCTTTCCAAATCTGAGACATTTAAGCTTTTATGTTCTTCTGGGTAGAAACCAACGAAGTGGTCATTCACACCTCAAAGCGATAAATGCTGAAGATATCCTCATCTTAAACTGGGTATTTGCTCATGTACAGATCAGGGATAAAAGTCCAATAATACAAACCTTTCAGTGGCACGATTTCACATATTTTGGGCAATGTTAGTATACAAGCAGGAATTAAATAAAAATAAGTGCATCCAAACATGAAATTCTCTAAATATACCACACTTCATGTATCCCAAATGGCAATTTTCGGATGAGAGCTGTAATTCAAATTAAAATAATCATTTACACATTCCAGCCAGAGAAGAGAGGTAATAAACCCAGGGGACCCTCCGAGCAATCTTCTCCTACCCCGTCCCCTATTTATTACATAAAATAACTCGTACAGAAGTGTAAATCCAGTACTCAGATGCAAATAAAACGCAAGAAGCAGTTTCTGATGTTCGCAATTTGCAGACTCTACAGTCCAATCACGGTGGAATTTACCACTTCCGTCAGTCATTGACTCCTGTATGTGCACTTCGCATTCACACTAAAATAACAAACGAGACACTAAATGAGGCTAGTGTGGCATAAAGTCACTGTAAACCCAGCAAAACCAGAATAATGTTTCTGACATTCATTTGGATGATTTTACCGGTCGTCCCACCCCCCCCCACCCCCAAAACCCTTTACAGAAAAAAAGGCAACCATCTTTTTAAGTGATACACACATTCTGCTAGTAAAAAAAGGTTGAAACAAACCCCTTCTCTGTTAAAAGAGCACGCCGATAGAAGGGAACCACATCTCGTTCAATCAGGCTCCTCAGAATTAGCAACGCTTCTTTGCTCACAAAGGCCAATTTGGCTTACCAGAGAAAGCTGTTTTGAAGGCGGCTGATACATTTTTCCCTTTCAAAAATTAAAATTCAAGGCATGATAGTGCAAGAGGTAAGTTTTGATCTGAGAACATTATCTGTAGACTAACTGTGCTTAGTTACTACAACCCAATTTATTGTCTTAAAGAAAATACGGCAAGGAAAGCTACAAGATTTCTAGAAATTTCATTTTGCCTAAATTTACCAGTACATCCGTGAACCTCACCAGTATTAGTACAACTTGATTATCCTAATGATTTCGTTATAAAACTTGCAAAATGTATCACAAGGTGAATAAACCCTCTAGTGCAAGTCTTCTACACCGTGCGCACAGTAATCCTGTGTAGTTCGTTTCCTCCAGGTTAAATCCCCAAAATCTCTGTAACAATTACGGGAAAAAAAAAAAAAAAAAAAACCACAACAGTGTCACGTCGATTTTGTTTTATTTTTTTTTTCCCCCCTGTCAAATCTGAGAAGTTTGAGTGTTCCTGGAGTCGCCGTCGGGATGTGCTGAAGGCCGGGAATCCCTCGTTTGTGAGTACTCGCTGTCAGACGACTCCGTGGGTTCGAGCAAGTTTTCGTAATCGCTGTCTTCTGACTCGTCAACATTGTCAGCGACCGCTCTTTGGGACGACGGCATGGACGCTCCATTACCAGAATATTTCAATCCTGTGTTTGTCGAAACGTAACTGGAAGAGCCCACGGCTTGGGGCCGGGGCATGAAGGCGTTGCTTTCCAGGAGGCCGTGACCCACAGTACTTTCCTGGCTGCTCGCGTGGAAGTCGGAGTAGGGCGGGGGAGGATCGGAGACGTCTGAATCTTCAAGCGTGCAGCCTTCCACGGCGAACCCAGTGTAGGACATGCGTGGAACAAACATGGGTTCCAGGTTATCTGCTGGCATTTGCCTGCTTAAAATTGCTTGCTGCAGTCCTAGAAAAGGAAAGACAATCGGTGCATTTAATGCTTCCACAAATTATGTTGCAAAGTAAGCTGTGGTTAAACTAAACCCCGTGTCCCCACAAACAAGCAAACCCACCACATCCTCTGATTTATTTAAGTAATGGCAGGCAGACAGCTGCTACCCATAGCCCTGTGCACTAAGGCAGGGTCTCTTTCCCTTTTTTTCCTGTGTTATTTTAACAAAGCGCTGCCAAAAGCCACGGATGAGTCTTGCCTGTAAGGATTTCACAGTGCTTCAACGTTTCATGGCAAACAGCGAGTAAAATAAGCAGCACGGGGATTAGAAAAAGCTAAAAACTGTTCAAATAACAATTACGGTGGTTAGCAGCCACGCTGGGAAGGTGCAGGAGGATGAAGCCCCACAGCTCTGCGCTGGAGCTGTACCTGCATTACAACCTAAGCGATGGGATTTAATCAGCACACGCTTATTAAATTACGGCTGCAAGCGTAACAGCATCGGGACAGGAATTCCAAAATGATCCTAACACGAGATGGTTTGCAAAGTAATTTTAGGAAGACGTGCGGAGGAGCGATGGGCTGCACGGACTGCACCAGGAGGAGCAGTTGCGTCCTGCAGAAGAGAAACTGAGGTTTACCCTTGATTTATGTAAACTACAAATATCAACGTGCACTGCGTGTGCTCAGCTGTTGAGAACCAGGTAAATACCATTTTAGTACGTACCATAATGGTGAAGACTACAACTGGTAGCCTGTAGCTAATTTTAGACACTGCATGTTGAGAAACATGGAATAAGTAGAGAAACTCCAACAAAAAAAAGGAGTTCTTAGTGGTCTGGATACCAAACTGAAAAGACTGAAATAAATTGGGTAATTAGAAGGGGCTGAGGAAACTGCTTAACCCTTCAAATATACATAAGAGGGAACCATGGAGAGATAATTAGAAAGGAGCTTAAGTTAGAGCATTGTACGTTAGACGCAAGGAAAAACTTCCTTGCAGTACAGGCACCAGGATAAATTTCAGTTTTTGATTGTTTTTAACCGGTTATTAGCCTCCAGGTATCTGTAGAATGGACACCAGAACATTTCAGGCAGCCTCACAGCCAGGTGGCAGACAAAATGCTGCCTGTTCTACACACCACCTGCCACACTTCTAGAAAGAGCAAAAATCAAAGCTGAATAGTTCCCCGAATCAGGCCAACCAGAGCTCTCCTGACTAACTAGACAGGCACATTCCCCTAAGCGTACACCAAACTACACCCCAAAACACTGACAAACCAATTCTGGGGGTCTGTCAAATAAAGTCTCAGCCGAGTTTACTGCTCCAGTGTTAGAGACAAAACCCATTAACCAAGAAAACAACAACAAGCTTTCACACAACACTACCACAGGAATTTGAATCAAATATTCCCCCTTCCTCCAGCTCTGAGACTGATTAATTGGAACAGCTCACTCACTAAAAACAAGGAAATTCACCCAATATTGAGAAAGGGAGAGAACAGAAGGCTGGCTTCGCTATTTAGCAACTCGCATCTAAAAATATTAGAGATCCAAGCTGCGTGTTTTCTTGTCTCAGCCCTCTCACATGATATTCTGCTCTGGCACACGTTTCCAGTCCAGCCTTCCCATCTCACTCGCAGCACCCAGGGGCTAGCACCGACTGCTCTTCCTCCTCCACCCCCGTCTTCTGCCATATGGGCTGGGATCAGCTCCAGCCTCACTAAATACCCATCTCTGCTTCTTGCTAGCTCACGTAGTAGCAGTGCTCTGGTTGCTTCATCTCCAGCCAGGCAGGAAGCAAGAGTGACTCAGGACTCCTGCTGCTCACACCTTTCCCATGGTCTACCTGGTGCTCAGCTCTCTACCTTTGGGGTTTGGGGAAGGAAGAACTCAGAGAAAGGGTGTGACAGATTAAATTTTGATGTAAAATACTGATTTGGTAACTGTACCTCGCTGCCTGGAGGAAAAAAAAACATCCAATCCGAGCAACAGAGTGGCCTGCTGCACGGTTTGGGTTATTAACCAGTGATCTGTCAGCCTCAGCCACAGATTTACACAACGAGATACAAAACCAATAAAACACACGTTGTAGCTAAAAGTACAACATTTCAGTCTCTTATCATTTCAAAACATGGAAAGACAGAGATAAGGTTTGCTAAAATATTTAATTTACTTATGAATTTATTTTTAAATATTATTTCCCATTTGCCTGTTCTCTACCCTCTACTTTCGGTCCTCCCTCACACTCACAAACTAACTCAGATCGGCAATGTCTCCTTGGAAATGTCAAGGCTGTTCCCAAAACCTGTGTACTGCTGACCAAAAAGTGTCCTGAAGCCATACTCAGTTTTTAGGGAGGAGGGACAGCGTGGCCACCAGCCCACTACACTCACTCAATAAGCCTGAGTCAGAAAATTATGGAGCAGCAAAAAAGATGCAGAACATGCACCTACAACTGGTTTTCCTTACCTATGCATCCTATGAAAACTGGTACTAGTAATACAGAGCCAACTCTAATCAAAATATGGATTTTAATGGGATTTATTTGCACCATGCAAATTTAAATCCCAACTCAGTACAAAATTTGCTATGCAGGTGTTCAAAACACAGCAGGAGAATAATTTCTGTGGAGTCTCACCGGAAAGAGACGAGCACCATGCCTGTGTTACCTTGAATAAATCAAAGGATTTATTTGAAAGATAAATTCACAAAAACATTGACTGGTCTGGTCTGGAAACACAGCGCCCTGCAATACTTCAAAAGGAATCTCTCCAGAGTTCAGGTTTGTTTTTTTCCATTCCTGGCTTTACTTTTCCTTTCTTGCAAGGAATCTTTTCCTGTGTTACTTCCAGAATTAACTTTCCTGTTCTTCCTCTACAGTTCTGTCTCTCCCCTTTTTCCCAGTTTGCTAACCCTGGATGACTCCTGCAAAAACATTTGCAGGGGACATACTTTCAAAGTTCAGGTACCATTCAACATCAGTCCCTCATGCAACCTTCCCAGTGGCTTTTGTTTTGTTTTGCTATGAGCTATCAGGAGTGTAACTCAAAACAATTCCACGACGTGTTTTGTCTTTAGAGCATCTTGTTCCGAAACAACAGAATTAAAAGAAGGTAACTTACTCAGTTTTTGTTCTTTTTCATTTTTTCTTTGTGTGATTTGCCTTTTTAACTTGTTTACATCAGCTTGAAAAGATTCAACAACGCGTTCACTTTTTTCTACATCTATGCAAACTGCCTAGGAGAAAAACATAAGAATTACTAAGATTTTCCAAAAACATGGGTGCACAAACACTTCCACAACAACATTAATAAGCTATTGATGGACAAGAAGCCATTAAAAGCACAAAACTAAGAGCAGCGATCAACTACTTCAGAGCATAAAATTCAACCTGGAGCATTTTCTTCACTGGCTGTTGTCAATTTACAGCTGCTGGGTGATAGGAAAAGCATCTCCAAATAATTCATCGTTACCGTAAGGCATTGCATAATAAGATCCAAAGATGTTTATTTAATTTTATTTTCAGTTTGAACTCAGAAAGAGTTTACAGTTACTGTTAAGTGGCATGATTTTAAAGCCCAGCATGAAGGTGCGTGCTTTTTATGCTAGGCCAAATGTGAATCAGAGTCTGAAACAGTTGATTCAAAAGAAAACTGCCCCAAGTTATCTCCTGGCTGAATTTACAACAAGATTTCCCTACACTGGTTAAGGAATGAAGATGAAATCTTGGAAATACTTACGTTCAAGAACAGTTCTAGACAGTGTGGATTTCTTGTCTAATTTAAGCATGCTATACTAGATACTGTTTACATCCTCAGCAAATAAGCACTGGTCATTATCATTAAACATGATCAGCTTTGGAGAACACAGCTCCAAAAGCACCGATGAATCTCAAACAGGAAGTCATCAGCAATTTACTGCTTCTTCCCCAAAAGGTTACTATTAATGATCTCATCTACAGATGGAATTGAGAAACGTTAGCTGTGCTTCCAGTTCTGTATCTAATTTTTAAAGTTCATAGTTTGAAAAAGCCACCACGCACAGAACTAATTGGTGAATAATGCACATAAAGGCATCTCAGCTCCTTTACCAAAGAACTTGTAGCTTCCAGCCCCGTAACATTCAGAAATATTCACTTTAAAGATAAAAGTTCCCCAAGTGAGAAACTCCTAAACAATTTTTCAGCTCTGTAACAACGTACAGGAGGAACATCTACCTGGTAAAATACAACAAAGCCATACTTTTAACAGGTAGAAAGACAACTCCCCGATGAGGTCACTCTTTCCATTTTCCCAGATGCCGATTCAAACACCAGCAAGAACACAAAAGGACGCGTGTGCTTTTGGCAAAAAGGCATTAAAGAGTAATGCCATTAGCTAATGCGATAGACATCTGAAAATAAGGCATGTTCGTGCCCCATGGAGCCAGCACGAAGGATGCCAGTTACCCACCTTGGCAGGCAGGTTAAGGGGGAAACTTCCACGGAGAAGCAGCAGGGTGAGGGGCTGAGATCACCGCTTTGTTCCTTGCCCTACGCGCCAAGCAGCAAGGCTAAGCACGGGCAGAGAAATCACCGCAGGGCAGCCGTAAAGGGAAAGCCTGGCAATAAGCTGTGACTACATCCCCAGCAGCAGTGTGTGCTCCCGAGGCAGCGCAGTGATGCTGCTCTTTGCACAGACACGCTGCGAGCTGACAAGCTCCCATTTAGCAGATCTGACACGCGAGGCCCCCTCAGATGCGTTGCCGCGTTTGGAGCAGGATTCACTCCCAGGCTGTAACTACCAGATGGAGCTCTCGGTGCTGCATGCGGCACACCAAGAGACAGGAATCGTTCTGGAGCTCACGCAGGCCCTTAAGCCTGTGCAAATCCCCACAGCCTTCAAGAAAGCTTTCCTTCAAGGCATGCTCTTAAAAACTGCTAACATCTCCCAGAAACCACTGAGCATTAAATCAGTGACTTGCAAAAGGGAAAGAATCAATGATATCCCCATCAACCACTTTTACTGCAGCCCCTGTGAATGCACATATTGAATAGAAACTGTCAGGTTCCACTATTAAAGTCAAACATTCTTGCACAGTTCATGAGAAATGGCTTATGAGCATTAAAAAATTCCATCTCTCGCACTCCTGGTTTAATCAAAAGACAAACACACGAAGCCACACACACCAAGCAATATTAGGTAGAGGAAGTTACCTGTACTTTTTCCTGAAGTGCATTATAAACCTGATATATAGCCCTGATGTCCTTCATCACTCCGTCTTTGTCAAAAAAATCAGTACTACCAAAAAAAGCAGAAACCATTAGTTAGAGAATACAACACAAGTTTCTACCCCATGCTGTTCCTGAGCTGCTGGTAAGCAGTCAATTGCTGTATTTCTAAAACATGTTTTGTTTTACGTTGCTGAAAGTGTACTATACCCTCAAGAATCAAAATAGCAGAATATTTGACACCAAGGACCCTTCTGGAACAACAAAGTCTTGTTTGAATGAGATTAAACTTATGCAGAACTCTTTCAGCTTGTAGAATTTCATTGTCAAGTCACAAGAGCTACTTTGCATTTACAGCATTTAATTAAAATGATCACCATCAAAAAGCAAAACCAACACAGATACTCCAAATCAGTGTTCTGGTTTTAAAGCAAGCTTGCACAGAGAATTCGCTGAAAAAAAAAAAAATCAAGTTACAATCCTCCAGCCAGAAGGCCTGCAGCACCGACTGCCCATACAGACTCTGCTTTTCTGAGTCGTGCACCGAGTTCCATTTGTTCTTGTCAAAGATTTGATTCTAAGCAGAAAAAGTGCAGCAGGAACCAACTGTTCATTCTCCTGCTGAACTATTTTTTTTTCCTGCTTGCCATGCATATTCTTACTAGTCTTCGTAAGGGAGAGAAGGTAGAATTTGATAAAACCTTACCCGTGTTCCTTAATAACTTTGGCATAATTCTGAGAAGTATTTGGCACTGAAGAAACTTTGTATTCCTGTTGACTAGTGTTGCCTAGATTAGGAATAGCAAGTGACACCCTTTGATTATACCTGTAGAGAAAATATAGAAAGATTAATAGATTAATTACTTTACAATTACTATACAAGATATTATTTACAATAGTCTTGACACTATCCCATCTCTTTGATGACCACAGCTCTTCTAATTTCCAAGCTTCTGGATTAAGTGCGTTACAAAAGCTGAGAAATATTAGAAGTTGTGTTCAAAATAAACACACGACAGAAAATTCCCCAGAGATGAATCTGTCTTTGTACATCCTACAGCTATTTTTAATTGTGCCTGCAAGCTACCAAAGATACAAGAACGGTGAGGCAACATTCGTCTCTCTTACAAGAAACACGGTACTGTCACCCGATTTTTCTTAAAATATATTTGTCTGAATATTTAAAGATCAAAAAGAACATTCACTCTCCCCAAGATAAATTTACAAATTGCTTGCACAGGGGAAAAAAAAAAAGCTGTCATCACTAACAACCGTAGACTTGATAAACAGAAAAACTTGTTTACTAGTGCCAAGTTCAAAATAGTTTATAGAGAATAGCAATAAGAAGCAGAAAATAGACAAGGATCGATTCACATACAGAGATTGCTTACCTTCTGTTTGGTCTAAAAAGCACGTATTCTAAAGCATGTGTGGAGTTATTTGCAGTGGAAATGAAGCTGAAGAGAAGGAAGACAAGATCAGGCACTCCAAGAATGTGGGTCAGCTGTTTATGAATGATGTGCTCTCTATAGGACATCTGCTGCTGAGTGTTTCTCCTAAATCTGTACCATCCGATAACGTTCTATAATCGAAGTACATCAGAAAAAAATAGATATATTAATTGAGAGATACAGATTTACCTTCTGATAATAAGGCTGAAGGAACTATATCATCATATTCATTAGGCAATTCTTGAAATAGCTTTGTTACAACAACATCTGTCTGAATTACTGGGGGTTTAAACCTGTTAAACAGTCCCAAAGCGACACATCCTGCTACACACAGCTACTAATTGCTCAGCCTTACTGTGCTATAAACACTTGTGTCCTCGGTGGTATTTAGGATCCTACTTTCATCACAGGTTCTCCTTCAGTTGTTTAGGTTTAGCAATAAACCTTGGAGCATCTTCAAATTATCAGATCTGAGCGGTTTTCAAACACAGCAGATTTTTTGCCCTAAGTATTTCAACTGCCTGTGCTCTGGTACTGATTTGTAAGACACGTTCCCAGTGCTGTGCAAACATATTTGCAAATATTTGTCTGCTCACGAGATGGATGGGACTGATCTGCTGCGTACAGCGATAAAACTGAGCATTTAATTGTGAGAGATGCATATGCGCAGCAGATAAGACATTCTAATTCAATTATTATTTTGAACACAAGATGTATTAAAATCCTTTATTTAATGTAAACTAAACATTTAAATTAAGACAATAATGACAAAGGACTCATCGCTAACAAGCTGTTTTAGGAAAGCTCCCAAAAAGAGGCACTTTCATGTAATGATGCATTAAGATTGTGTATGTTTGTTGGCAAAGAGCAGATTCTACGCATTAAACAATATGACACCCATATTAAACAACAAAAAAAATAGTAAAAAGCATTGGTTTTAACTTCTTATAGTTAAATCTGTACAATTTCCTAGTCTGGATGTAATAAAATGTGCTTATTTCACTAACAAAATGGAACAGAAGACCGTCACAGTTCCTGGACAGCACTAGTTCCTGTTGTTTTTTGGCATTATGACAATTAATGGCATTAAACCTATCATGCTTTGGTCCCAGAACATTTGCAAATTTTCCTTTTTTTTTTTTTTTTTTTTTTTTTTAATTTTTTTATTTCCTGCAAGATTGATCCTAACAAAAAATTCAGCTGGAAACCAGTGTGAGACAGACATTTTTAAATTGCTATTTTTGCCTCGTCTCCGGAAGGAGAATTGAACATGCTCTGCAGTGTTCTGTAGTAGAGTTACAGGGTTACAGAATTCAGGATCTGAGACTGGAATCTTACTCCATCATCAGCATAAAGATATATTACATCTGTATGTATAGATCCATGCGCACAAAGAACATAGGTACTAAGCATAAATACAAAAGTACACACAGAAGGGTTAATTCTGAGAGCATTTGGTAGAAGAGAGAGATAAGAAAAACCATTGCAATGATTAGCACTGCACAAATTTAGGATTTGTTTCCCTCCTCAGCAATATCCCTGTCTGTAAGCAAAAGTCCACGATTCGGGCTGGTAAGGTAACCAGAAAATAAAGACTGCAAATTCAGCGATGCCAAATTCACTCTTACTCAGACCACGGTTGTGGAAGTTACACCTGAGTCACCTGTGGAGGACAGAAATCCCCAACGCCTTACACAGCAGTGCAGTTCTGCAAGCAGCTGGCATGACATTGCTTTGCTGCTGCCTTGTAAAAGGAAAAAGAAAGAAAAAAAAAAAAGTATTGTATTTACCATCCCTACCTTGCACTAAGCAGACCTTGTGAGCAAAATTCATGAACTTTGGCTTTCTGCTAGCTCGAGCAAGAAGGTGACTGGTGGAGCCATCCACCGTAAGGAACCACACCTTCAGCTCTGCTCTGCGAAGCGTGAAGTTTGTGCCAACTTTTGATGTGATCATTTGATAATTTTAACGCCAGGGCACTGCAAGTATGAAACTGGATGAGCCGCCGAGAAAGCTTTGATTCTCTTGAGAGAGAACTGGTGAAATTGAATCCACTTCACAGTAGCTGTGCTAACAATGCACACACAACATAAAGCTACGACGATATCTAACGTCTAACTGCTTTCTCACAGCATTTCCAGTTTAAAGCTGGCAGCGCAGTAATTGCCATCCCGAGGCTTTATCAGGACAGCATTTTTTAGCCTTTGGAAATTAACTTTTTGGAACAGATTTTCAGATCAGCTCCATTTTTTGTTGGTTTCAGCAGCAGCATACACAATCTTCATGCTACACGTTTAGCTCAGAAATTAGACAGAGGACTAATACTGACCCTTCATTTCTGGGTATCTGAACTTAAATGCTTTGGAGTTCTTCAGGGAATTTAGACATTGCCCCCAGTTTAACCTAAGTACCACAAATCCACAAACTTGTGTAGAGGATAAGCCTTGGATTAGAACATCAGACCAGATTTGTAAAAGAAGTATTTCTTCTAGTTAGCTACCTGTTGTTTTTTTCAAACCCACTCTAATTTTAGGCTCTTATGACTAGAACAGGAGGAAAAGGTAGAAAACTTACTTTTCTTCGATCTTTAAGAATCCTGTCCAAACTCTCCTCATTAACCTTGCCTGCATAGTCATAAAAGCTTGAACCAAAAAAAGGAAAAGAGAAATGTAGGCACACAGTTTACACACGCACATTATACATAATTTATACTCCCAGTATTTCTCAAACAGCTGCCATTCTGTACTTCAGAAATCAACCTCTGCAGTTTTACCTTTATGGATATGGGTCAGCGTTCACACCACCCGCTTGGACATCCAACCTGGTGCCGTTTGGAGCAGTCAGGAGCCGAGGGTGGCTACAGAGCTAACAGACAGAGGCAGCTCTCCCAGAGGAAGGAGCAGAGCACCTAAGTTAGATGCCTAAGACTAGCTGGTGTGAATACTCGAACCACTTTTAAGCAACTAGCAATGAAATGGGATGTGCCTGCAGTTATTAGTTTTAAAAAATGGACATAAATGGACTGGGTGATTTGATTTTGACCAGCATTCGGCACAACCCTGCTTTGCTAACAGGAGGTCGACCCGCCAAGGAGGAAAGGAACACAGGGCCACTTCACATGCAGCTCCAAATTAATTTCTTGAGCTCCAGTCCTGCAATTAGACTCACGAGGAGACCCCTGAAGCCAAACCAATGATAGCAGGGTCAGCAGGAACACGAAGAAGCATCGTGCTCTTTCCATAAGGCTCTACTTACAGGATGGAGCCCCACACCCTAACGAGTTGGTATTTAGAGGACACAATCAATTTAAGGATTCATAAAGCTATCTACACTGATAGGTTTGTAAATCCAAATGGATCACGCTTCATGACAGAAGGAAAAGCATTTGAAAATTGATTCCTCCTTGCCTTACCTGCCAAGTCCTTACTCTCTTTCAAGAGCTGGTATCACTAACAGCTAAAGCAGTGCAGAACGCTCTGTTTTAGAGGTCTATGATCTCAGCTCTTGTGTGAGGGGGGGAAAAAACATCCTGACACAGTACTTGGCTGGCAAATGAGGGTGGAAATAGAATTTGGCTTTAAGATGCAAATTAATTTGAGTATTAAGATGACAAGTATTTAGAAATCTGAGCTATACCTAACATTTGCATAATCTTTTCCATTCATGCTCGCAGTGTTTGAAATTTTGTTAGGCAGCAGATATCCAATTCTTTCTTTACGACTTGTAAGTAATTTTCTCATGGGATGAGCAACCAGTAGGTCACAGAACGCCTTCGTCTGAGAACTGCACAGCCAGAAATCAATCCCTTTAGAACCCTCACCTCTCATTCACTTCCTGTATTTTGGTAAAAAGCACCAGAGCCAAGCCTGTTATGTTCAACACGAGCAATGCCTGCTTACAGGAACACAGGGCAGAGCAGCCACAGGCCCCGTGGTCTGGCTGCATTTGGGTCAGAAGGATAAGGCAGTGCCCCAAAGCAGCACCTGCTGCAGCTGGAGGAACAGAGAAGCTGGCAGCGTGGTACTGGTAAAGGTCACAGCAACTCTGCGAGGTTCCCCCATGCTCTGCATAAATAAATTCACGCTCTTGTGCAGAAAGCACACAAAGAAATCAACTTCTTCCCCTTCCTCCATCAGCTCGGTTGCTAAAAACCAATTTCTGGCCCGGGGAGAGGCAGTGAACGTGAGCGGTTTTGCTATGGGCTGCACGAACATCCCCAGGAGTCACAAAGCCTCCCAGACACTGGGATATTATCTTGCTGCGTGGAGTCTCCAGCATATAAATCACCGGGATAAGAGTACCCTCTGTAATTATCAGATAGCAAATGACAGACTGCAGCTTTTCTCTCTAATGCAGCTAACGTCAATCACAGTATCGGAGGTACTGCGTCTTCTTAATTGGCTGGAAAGCTCTAAATAAAGACAAGAGGAGATTAATTGGGAATTCCTTCTAAAAAGGATTTCTAGAGAGCAATTTAGAAGCTATCACTGTATAACGAATGACGACGATAGAGGAAAGCTCCGTGCAATAGACTGAAGCTGCTGAACGGAACATATTTGGCCTATATTTAATTTTAATTCTGGACTACAGAAGATCAGAGGGCAAAAAGAACTGGCAAGCCGAAAGCTTCAGAATTACCTGGTGCAAATCAGTACAACTAAGGACAAAACAACTCGTTAAGCCAGCGAGTTAATAGGGTAAAGGCACACAAGGCGTACTGCGACCCACCAGGCTTCAGCAGAGCTTGCCTAAGCCTACAGTAATTTGGACTGGTTTTGACATTCACCTTAATTATCGGTGATGTGATTTGGGCCAATATCCACCTCCACTGCATGCAGGGGGGAAATTAGGAGAGGTAACAAAAGAAGCCTCTAACTGCTACCTCAGCATCCTTTCTAAACAATGACTGTACAGCAAGGCAAGAGATACCAGCGCTGTAAACTCACTCTCATCACCTTGGCTGCTGCAATTTACAGGTTTCTGTAGTGTCACCAGAAAAATAAACAGTGCAAACAGTGCTAGGTACACCTGAGATGCTGGAATGCGTCACCTATTGTGATATTCCCCAGCCAACACAGGAAGACAACAGAAAAAGCTTACCTAAAGAGTTTTGAACAAGGCTCATGGTTATGGATTTCTGCAACAACAAAAAAAGAAGAGACGTGTGTCCAGCTGCTCGGGATAAAGAGACATTAGGCACATCTTGCACAACTTTTCCACATCACGGCTATTGATCAAAAAAGCATTTGTGTCAGCCCCGCGCTGCCCTTCGTGGCTCAGCACCACCTGATGGCACAGCACCATGCCCAGGACAGCAGCTTCTCCTCCTCATCTTCCACCTCACTGAGGGAAAGACTTCCACTCGCTCTGATACACACAGATACACCCTAGCCTCAGATATATAAGTTTTAAATTATTTTACAGTTGTAACCTCTTCATAAAGGCATTTCTGTTTTTTTTTCTTTTCTTTTTGAAACACCTTTCCACATTTTACTTGCATTCAAATTCCTTGCTGCTGTAACAAACAGTGCATAAAAAAAAAGGATGGGGGAAGAAATCACTGGAATTGTATGTATTGGAGTATTTCACCTGGTGAGACAACTAGAATCCGTTACAATAAAAGGGGTGAAACACCGCTCCAAAATGATTAGCTGCATTTTTGCTTTATATAACAGAATTATAACCTTTTTTAAAGTCACTGCAATTTTTTTTCATGAGTGAGGTAGTGATAAATGCTAGCGTGCTTATTTAAGCATCAATGGTTGCAACATGTCAGCAGTCACAGAGAAGAGGGAAAAGAGCAAAAATCCAATCCATACCACTCCCCTAACACCAAGCGTGACTTTTTGTGCCATTCAGTACTTCTCTAAAGTTCTCCTCTACTCAGACCTGTTGCCAAACCCAGTTTGCTGTTCCCAGTGCTGTACTTTATTGCCCAACTTGTCTGAAACCACATTTGCAGGGCTGAACAGCCCTGAGGGGGCAACACTTCCAGCTGCTCTATCAGAAAGCCACGGAGCATTCAGCACCAGCTCTGTTTAGACCCTTCCATCCTGCAGTGACTCCCAACCTGCTCTTCTGACAGCCACAGCCTGCTCTGATGCAGCCTCAGCACTCGCCATTCCCAGGAGCAGCAGCCCAGGCACAGCCTTGTTGCAGCAGATTTAGCCACCAGCACAACAGGGCCACTGACATTCCCACTGGCAAGAAGAGTTTGTGGTGCTGCTGTCAGATTTCTAAACAATTCAAACTAAAGCAAGTCAGCAGCAGCCCCACATTTTCATCCTTGCCCACAGGAATCCGTGGAGATGATTTGCTAAACAAGGGCAGTGAACTTAATTATTCCAGCCTAGACCAATTCCTTCCAACAAACACACTGGCCACAGCTACTGAGAATATACGCTTGGTTCTTGCTTATTGCTTTGACTTTTAAAAAAACAGGAAGCAACAAGCCCACTGCTCAGAACGCAGGAGGAACCAGCGATCAAAATCTGAGCTTCACACATTGACTTCTTTTACAGAAATACACACAGTGCGTTTACTACGTAGACCCACATAAACAATGCCACTGAGCTCTGAGGCAACAGCCACGTCAAAATGCTAAAACTCATCCGTGACAACTGGGCCACAAACCCATCAGTCTCATTTCAACTTCTGAGCTCTTGGTTCTGCTTGTAAGGCTGACCAATAAATACTGCAGTAAGAGTTTGGTAAATAACAAAAAATATCCAGAAGATCTCTGGGGAGGGGGTAATTTCCTTTTTCACAAAAGGAAAGGAAAAAGCAACAAAAAATAGAACAATATCTAAAGAGAGAGTGATTTCTTAATGTTACAAACACTTGGTTTGTGAAACCAGACAGCTGGAAGTGACGTTGTGGTACCATATTATCTTCAGTAACTAGGTCAGATCCCACCGAACAGTCACATCCCGCTTTGTCTGAACAGTTTTCAGCTGCTTCCCTTTATCTGATACTTTGAAACCACTACGTACACATAAGAACCCTACCCCCTTACTTTCTGTACTTTATCTCACAGATCAGTGCAGGTCACACAATCAATTTACCACCCATTTTTCTTTAGGGGTGACCAGAACAGGAATCTAACTTAACCTTCCAGATGCTTGCATACACAACCACCACTACTTAAAAGCAGCAGGTGCCTTCAGATGTAAAATACTCAGGACTTAGTTTCACAGCCCGTTAGTTCATTAGAAATCCCATTTTGAGAGTCAAATGCAAGATGTTTGTGTGCTAGCTAAGCTTTATAAAGACCCTGGTAAGTTATCTACAATCCATTCCACAAAGCACATGTATATTTGACTTTTTAAAGAATTCGATGCATCTTAACACCAAATTATATGTACGCATCAAAAAAAAGGCATTCAGGAGCTTCCTAATCTCTGTAAGTCACTGAGGAGCTGTCACAGGCTTTTAGCTCTCCTGTGCATCAAAACACCTGCATCAACCAACAACGTTTAACATCAGGAGCCTGCGTCTTCTGCTACCATCGCTTCTCTTTGCACAACCAACCAGCTCTGCAGCACTCGTGCTTCTTATCAGCGCACGGTTTGCCAAACATTCCTTGGCAGATAACGTCTTGACAGCTTACAGTGCTGCCAGCCAGCCAGCCCAGCTCCCCACGAGCAATCTGCCCCCTTTCAGCACCGGTACATCAAGCAGCGCATTTACCTTAAGTGCATCCCTGTTCGCAGGCAGCCATGCAAACAGGAAATCCAATAAATCGTTTCTCCATTACAAAACACACCTAACTCGGAAGGAACAAGCTCTTCTTCACGAGAAGAGATGTGCAAGAAGCCCCTCTGCTCAGCAAGCGGCCGCTACCTTTCCTCACACCTCACCCACGAACAAATACTGCAGCAAACGGTTCAGTGCTGATTTGGAAAGACCAGAAAATCTTCTGGTGGTCTCACAAGTGAAATAGGAATCCTTACTGAGCTGCTGCATTGCAAAATGAGAAACTGAGTAGTGCTTCCCAGGGAATTTCTACAAGTTCTGCTACTTACCGATGACTTGTAGGAACTCGGTGTTGCTGATCTGCGAGTCGCTGATGCTGAAGGTCTCCTCTTGCCTCACCTCTCCCAGCAGAAACCCTTCCTGCAATTTCAAGGGGGCGAAAAAAAAATAAAAAAACACTAAAAATGGAAAACAACGCAAACAATATTATATACGCTAATTTACTGCAGATTTGTTATCATGAAGTGGAAGATTAGAAGCGAGGTGATGATTTGAAATACAGGGCTGAGCTGTGGGTATAACCCGCGATGAGACCTGCCAGGGCTCACTCTCTGCTCGCAGCACCGCAGCTGTGCAATAACAGGGTGCTTTTAGCTCCAAAAACGCTGATTATGCTGGAAGCTTCCCTCAGAAAGACACAAATTACAGAGAGACACGGGCACTGAGGAGGGGAGCGCCCTGCCTGCCCCCCCACAGCACCGTGAGGCCGGGCAGAGCCCCGATGCTCCCCAGCACCCCCCGGGCAGCGCTCGGGGGCCCCTCAGGACCCTTCCTGAGGCGCCGGGGCCGGGCCCTGAGCTCCGCCACCCCAAAGCCCGGCCCCTCCCCACCACAACCGGGCCGCAGCCAGCCGGGCCGCGGGGCTGGGGCCTCGGGGTGAGGGCGGCGGGGCCGGGCACCTACGTGGTCGGCGCTGCTGTTGGCGCTGCAGTAGCAGACGGAGCTGAAGGTGTAGCCCGAGATGGAAGCCGCCATCTTGGAGACCCCCCCCTCCCCCTCCGCCTCCTCCTCCGCCGCCGCCGCCGCTCCCACAAGGCACCGCGAGGCGCTCCCCGCCCGCCCCGCTTCCGGCCGCGGCCCCCGCGAGGGGCTGCTGGGAGTTGTAGTTCGCTGCGCGCGCAGCCCGACCCCATAGCGGGGAAAGCTCCAAACTCTACAAACCCACCCCTAACCATGGCCATACACCGGCCAAGGGCTGCTAAGGTTGTAAAAGCACTGCAAGGTCCTCTGGTACAACCATTCCTGGCTACCAGTGTCCCCGCTGAGCCGTGTCCCCAAGCACCACGTCCAACCCCTCCCGGAGCACCCCCAGGGACGGTGCCGCCACCACCTCCCTGGGCAACCCGTCCCAACGCCTGGCTGCTCGTCCTGAGGAGAAATGTTTCCTAATTTTCAGTCTAAACCTCCCCTGGAACAACTCAGGCCATTCCTTCTGCCCCTATCTCTAGTTACCCGTGAGAAGAGGCCGTCCCCAGCTCCCCACACCTTCCTTTCAAGCAGTAGCAGCGAGCAATGAGGTCCCTCAGCCTTCTCCAGCCCAAACACCCCCAGTGCCCTCAGCCTCTCCCCATAGGACTTGTGCTCCAGACCCTTCCCCAGCTTCATGGCCCTCCTCTGGACACTCTCCAGATCCTCCATGTCCTTCTTGTATTGAGGGGCCCAAAGCTGAACCCAGCACTTGAGGTGCAGCCCCACCAGCGCAGAGCACAGGGGGACCATCACCTCCCTGTCCCTCCTGGCCACACCATCCCTGACACAACCAGGGTGCTGTTTTTTTGCACAGTAGTTACGTGCCTCTGGTAGCTGTTGGCTGTGTGGTGGTACAACACAATAAACAGCACAGGAACCAACCAAGAAGAGCTGTGGTTTTTCACTCCTATCAGTTTGCTTTTTCAGTTTCAGCACTCAGCTTTCTAACGCTTTACGCTCCTGTGGGATTCTTCTGGAAAACCCTACGCTCTTTGTGCTCTGCAAAGGAAAAATGTTTGGCCTCTGATTTGCAAGCAGCTTCCCGCTGGCAGCGTCCTGTGATGGTCAGAGCTTTGCAAATATCTGCTGATTTCACCCCAGCCCGGATATTTCCCAGCACAGATCATCTGGCAGCAGCGTGGCCTGTGTACTGTCCCTATTAGTATTGGTTGCAAACAGATTGCAGAATTAAGATCTCTTGGAAAAAGCCCGATGAAAGGAAACACTGGAAAGATGTGGATGAATCAGATTCCCTTTCCCCATCTAGGACATGTAGCGTTTATATTATCAGCCGTAGCTGTTTATAACTTCAGATTCTCTCCCCTAGCGGACCAAAAGAAACGGAACAAGCCTTCCTTTTGCACATTGCCCTAATTTGAGGCAATTGATATGGATTAAAATGATGACACTGGGGCCGTTTGGCGCCGTGCTGCTCCCGAGGACAAACCTACTGACGGGACGAAGTCCCACACGGGTAGAATGATAACACAGGGCAGTGAGGAGCCAGCAGCAGGACGAAAAGCTGCCTTGAAAAAGGGGAAAAGAGGCAGAGAACAGCACCGGGCTGGCGATTTTTCGTGCCCGGCTCCTGGTCCTCCGCTCCGCCAGGGCGGCGGCCGCGGCGGCCCAGCCCGGGGGCGGCATGGCGGGCGGGGGGGGGGCGGCCTTCGGGCCCTCGGCACTGGGCACCAAACCGCAGTGAGTCGCGACAGAGCCGCGATATGAGATGGGATCGGGATGGGAATCGGGATGGGGAAAGGGTCGGGAGCGGGGAGCAGCCGGGGCAGCCCGCGGGGGTGCCCTCCCTGCTGGCAAAGCTTTCGGTTTGGATGTGGAGCGGGCACTTGTGATGTCTCCTTATTTATTTATTTATTTATTTATTTTTTCCCGATTCCTCAGTTTTAATCGCGATTTCTGCTCCTTCCCCGTCTAGCTGGGATGCTGCGTACGAGAGGGAGCTGCGTTTTTTTCAGGACACCGGAGACGCCGGGGAAATTTGGTAAATCACTGACCCCACCGGAGCGAGCCCCGGAGCCCCTCTGGTAATGGGGGTGGCAAAAGGGCACCCCACAATTTGAATATTTCTGGGAGATGGCAAAATGGTGAGAAATTTTAATCTTGAAGCCATCCATTCCTCTCCTGCCCGGTTTTGCAGTGTAAATTTATAAGCTGCACTTTGATAACTGGCATTGCACAGAAAGGGAGCTGGGACTGGCCGTGTGTTTTAGTGATAAACGTTTATTTTATCGCTGTGCTCAGATTTAAGTCTTCATTTTTTATATATTTGGAGGGCTTCACCTTCCAAAGCTGGGGTTTCTGTGCATTGTAAGGCCATTTGATTCGTTTACACTTAAAGCAAATATGGAATATGAGTGATGTCGCTTGCTGCCTGAGAGCTGCAGTAAGAGGAGCTCTGAGGAACCTCTTGTATGGCTGTGCTGTCGTGCTTACCTGAGCCTTTCTTCCTAACAGGTTTGGAGAAGAAAGCATGGTCCGCGTAATCAGATGGCTGGAAAAACAGAAGGTCCCCCACGACAGCCCTGTGCTTGACATTGGAACCGGGAATGGTGTTTTACTGGTGGAATTGGTTGGTATATTGCAAAGTTTGTGTGCTTGGTACAATATCAGTGCTCAGAGCGCTGCAGTTTAAGTACAGTTCTCACAAATGACATTAGAAGTCATGGCCAGCTGTAACTTACGTGAAAGACAAAAAAGCAGGCAGCTTAAACTAAGGCCGGTGTCCTGGGTTTTCCATCAGCACAACACTGGTTCCTGTGCATGAGGTCTTACGTTGCCACTTGGTTTAAGAGGACAAGTGGAAATACTTCAGAGCTGTTGAAAGACCTTACAGAATATTCTAGGACAAGAACAAGTCAGAATTGCAAGTGGCTGCCAGACAGCCTGTGCAACTTAGATATGTAACTCATTGAACCTGTGCCATTGTTGTTTTTTTTTTTATTAAAAAAAAAAATCACCAAACTTCTGTGACCAAAGGGCTTTCACTGTCCAAGCGCAGGTGTCTGTCATGCAACACCAGAAACCCAACCACAGCGCCGTGCTGATAACTTTGCAAGTTTCCAAAGCTTTACAAGCTGCCTTCTGCTATTTACCCAGCTTTTCCAGGAAGCAGCAGAAGCGTGCTTGCAAACACCACCTTCAGGACACCACGAGTCCAGTTCCAGCGTGCGGTGCGGTTGTTTTTGACACTTGACTGAACGATCCCTTCCTGTCCGTAGGGAGTCAGGCCGTACAGGTTTAGCAGCATTTAAGGCTGTTTAGCCTTCAACTTTCCTTCTCTGCCCCGGGAGTGAGTGGAAACTCCCTGCAGTGACTCAAGCTCTTCGCTTCCAAACAGAGGAGCTGTTGTGGAAACTGCTCTTCCACCCCCAAGCCTTCAGCGCAGGCATCTCAGGAAGCTTGGGTCGCTCTTGGAGCTCTGGGGAGGAACGTGGGCAGAAGCCTGAGCAATCTGCTGCTCTTCATCAAATGCAAACAACACGGTCTTTGTGTCTAGCTGAAATTAGCCCTCAATTAGGAACAGCTGGCTAGCGCTGCGCTCACACGGACTGAAGGAGGAAGGACTTAAAGAAAAAAAAAAGGAGTTTTCCGTGCCGTTGAGGTATCAGCCTTCGGAGTAAGTAGACAGGCAGCGTTGTGCTTAACACTAGTTAAATTCCATGTAGTGTTCAAAAAGCCAAACCCAAGCCACCCACCTCCTCCCTCTGCTGTTACTGCCTGCAGCTGGCCCTAAGATCCCAGCCCTTCCTGTTGGGTTTGGGTCCAGCCAGGCCGAGTGGTGCACGGGATGCCAGAGCTGCTGGCTCCAGCTGCTCCGAGCGAGGCGTGGAAACGTGTCACTGCCCCCCTCCCACGTGCCCAGCTCCAGCTGATGCCCGGTGTGCGAGCCCATCTGCTTTGCAAAAGGGTTGCTAGGATCTCGTTGCCTGACTCGGACCGCCCGGGTTATCGTTATCTGGTTCAGAGTTAGACTGACAGAAAGTCTCTGTGCTCTTCTACGTGCTTCATAACCTGCCTGAAAACTGCTGATACAGAGACCTCGGTGCATGCAAATAATTGCATTCAGATAGACGTTCGCACGAGAAATTAGGAAAAGTAAGTTTTTTGCAGTGGTTTTCTGTACTAATAAAATGTGCTGCATATTTTGGCTCTTGCCGTTTAGGTTATAAACCAAATAATTGCTCAATCTCATATGTTGTGCAAGTGTGAAAGAGGTTTTCTTATTGTGAAGCATCTGGCCTTGGCACATGTTCTCATCGCTGAAAATTCCTCGTTTCTAGGTTACTTTTGGTGCAGATAAGAGCCTGTTCCCCACCAGGGTGTTTCTTTTCACAGCTCTGCTCAGTTTTCCACTTGTTGACATAAACCAGCTTTCAGTCAACAATGCTTTTGATGAGGCATCAGGCAGAACGGAGTTACTGCAGTTCGTTCCCTTGGCTGTTCAGCTCTGGTGGTGGTAACAGGAATAAAAATGAGTCATTTTTGTCCCCCTGTCATTAAGAGGAGGAGAGGATGGATTGTATGTGGGGAATATACCTGTTGAACACAACATTTGCTAGCACACTGATGAAGATTCTCTGCTTCTGCCTAGGCAAAAAGTGGCTACACTAATCTCACCGGGATCGACTACTCACCTTCTGCAATAAAACTTTCAGAAAAAGTGAGGGAGAAGGAAGGGATGTCTAACATCAAATTACAGGTGAGTGTCGAGAGAAGCTTTATTAAGGAGGGAGAAAGCAATTGACCCCAAGGTTAAACGGCCTGCTTGATATTCAAGTGCACTCAGTGTAATAGAATAATGATGTGTTTTGAAATCCATTTGTCTTTTATACCTCATGAGAGAACTCTAACCGAATAAATCTGTACTTCAGAGAAGATTCGTGGTCTATTTGTCGTGTTTGTGACAGTCATCAGGACTAAAAAGACTTCCCTGCTTCCAGGGGGGTGGATAGCCATTTGAGAAGGTCTGTCTTTGAGCTGATACGTCCTGAATTTCAGATTTGAGATAGAAAATTAAATCCTGATGTGGAAGAATGCCTACCAGTAGCTGTGCAGCAGGAAGCTTGAGAGGCCCTGCCTGAGCTGACCTGCAGAGGTCCCTTCCAGCCTCTGCCACTCCGTGATCCCCTGGCTGCCCTTCGCACTCTCTGCTGTGCTCTGTGCCCCTCCAGCTCTGTACCTGCAGGCTGTCTCTGTCCTTGTACCTCCGTTGTGATCTCGTTGTGGCAGGCACTGTCTTGCCCTCTGTGTTTGCGCAGGGCATAGCCCGCAGTGCGAGGAAGCCAGGGATCAAAGTACAAATGAGGATTTAAAGAAGGAACTTTCAGGTGTGTTAGCTTGAGTTTTAGATGAATAGGTAGAAGTGTGGGCTTTGTAGCAAATAGATCACTATGTTTGTGACACATATAATGTCTGATGTAGAGAAAAAAGAAGCTGATACATAACTGAAAAGCCTTTGGGTTACCCTTTCCTAAGCACACCTATCCTCAGGTTTGAGGCTTTTTATTTTGAAGCATTGGTTTGCATTAAAAATTCAGGAGCTCTTCAGTAGAGATCGTTTCACAGTTGCAGACTTCTGGTTTAGGTGGAAGACTTCCTGGCTCCGTCAGCCGAGCTGTCAGGATTTCAGATCTGTATTGACAAGGGGACTTTTGATGCCATAAGCCTTAACCCTGACAACGCGGTCGGGAAGAGGAAGCAGTACGTGAGATCTCTGCGCAACGTGTTGAAGCCAGAGGGCTTTTTCCTCATAACGTCCTGCAACTGGACCAAGGAGGAGCTGTTGGAGGAGTTCAGAGAAGGTAAGCACTTGAACAGATCCATCTGCCAATTTGTGGTTGTTCAGGGATGCACCAGGTAAATTTTAATGTCTGCCTTAACATATTTACTGAATTAGATGAGGATAAGACAAGGTGGCAGTAAAAAAAACCTGGTAAATGCCTTAGCCTATCCTCAATATGTTTTCTTCAATATTTCCAGCTTCTACATTTGCCAATCTGTCCAGGGAGCACAGGTTTTTTATACCCTGGAGAACAAGGATTTCAGCCTAGTTCCATGGGAAAGGACAGAATTCTGTACCCATGTGAATTTCAGTTTATTTTTTTTTTCTCTTTTGGCTCTTTATTTAGACAGATCTGGTTCACCCATCCAACTGATTCTGAAATTACCCATATTTAGGGGAACTGGCAAGTCTGTGACTGTGACCTTTTATGGCACCCCCTCAGTCACCTTTCTGATCCTCTCTGAAGTTTTTTTTTTTTTTTAATTAATTAATTTATTTATTTATTTTTATATGCTGGTTAGCTCCTGGATCTCATGCCTGAGGCTTGAAACTCCAGGACTGTGGATCTAAAACAACCATCCCTCCTGGGGAACTAAAATTACTGGCAAGCAACCATCTTTTCTGCCATTAATTTGTGCGATTCGGCCATCTAAGGTTTTTATTACCCATGGAAGGTTTTCAGCTGCGTAGAGCAGCGGTGCAGTGTAACAATACAGTCCTATAAACTCGCAGAGTAACTGCCTTGCAAGTTTTCCAGACAAATAAAGAATGGTTCGCAAAGGGTTATCCAAGAGGAGAATGAAACGACTTCCTTCTTACAAAAGCATTTTAATTTCTGTCTGGCAGGATTTGAAATTCTGGAGGAGCTGCCAACACCCAAGTTCTGCTTTGGAGGAAGAATTGGAAACAGCGTAACAGCATTGGTTTTCCAACGAAAAGAGTGAGGCCATCCATCTCGGGCAAATTAGATTAGCTGAGAAAAGCCTGAACTTTAAAGCAAACCTGACAAAAACCCTCAGACACGTGTGTAAATAAATGTTATTTGAGTACACAGTAAAATACTATGTATGGAACTCTAAGG
This sequence comes from Netta rufina, assembly GCF_964035555.1. NCBI lineage: Eukaryota > Metazoa > Chordata > Aves > Anseriformes > Anatidae > Netta > Netta rufina. Next base: position 34,036,909 of record NC_140130.1, on the reverse strand, counting down.
GGCTATAAAACATTGCCCTAGGAACGTTTCAGCTTTGCATAACTTGCCTGTAAATTCTGTCCTTGCTACAACCTCGCCTGTTTTAGGGAAGCTGTGAGTTTGTGAGAGACAAATAAGGCGTGCCAAATCTGAAGACCAACATAGCCACACGATGTTTGCATTTGGAACATAAAGGTCAGCTAGTGTTTCATTTCAGTATTGGTTCAGTAACCAATAGCAAAGGTATTCCACAAAATACAGATCTCATGCCTCTGTTGTGGTGTAATTGGGAACAAACTCTTCAGATGTAGATGCTGGACCTTTTTTTCTTAGGAAAAAACATGAATGTAACTGTCAAAGAGGGAACTGAATATAGAAGCCGTATCTTGTGCAAAAAGAAGGACCAGCCAGTGCTTTAAATTCAGAATTTTGGAAGTTCTCAGACTCAGCACAGTTCTGTCTCCACCAATTCTTTTCACATAGAGGCAGACCATTGAGTGTTTTCAAAATTCTCTCTTGCAGGAATGTCTGCCTGCTTTGTCAGTTATTTCCACTGCTCCCATAAATATATAAAAATGCGATGTTCTAATCTCACTCGCCTGTGACATGTGCCTCTTTCATTATTAAATTGCCATACAAAAATGTCTTAAAAGCCAACCATGGCAGTAGGGGAAGCAAGGACATGCGACCTGGGAGGAGCATAGGGGTGCCGTCGGGGTACATAGGGACGGGATCAGGAAAACCATGGCACAGATGGAACTGATCTAGTGGGAGCTGTCCCTGCCCGTGACAGGGGGCTGGAATGACGTTGTCTTACAGGTCCTTTCCAACCCAAACCATTCTAAGTTTCTGTGATATGATTCTATGATTTTAGTTATACAAATACAAAAGAATTCAAAGCATAACTATACATTCTGTTTTTTTTTTTTTTTTTTAAACTTGTGCTATGATCCTTTTTTAATTTATTTGCCTAATAAAGGCAAATTTTTTCTGTTATTTTATATTTTCAATGTTTTTATATTTTCAGAATAGTCCTATTGCCTAAAAGAAAGGGAAGTACAAATTCTTTTTGCCTTGACACACACGTTTGCCAGGTGACAATAACCTTGTTCTTTCCAGCATCAGGGAGGTCCCATTAGGAGGCTGGTTGTGTTTCACAGACTAGGTCATGGTTGCGTATCAGAGGAATGCTTCTTCTCATTGCCAGCCCAAGCAAGGTTCAGATCTTTAAAGGTCAAGAAATACTTCCAGTACTTCTGGATAGAAAAAAAGAAAAGCTTCTAGATAGAAAATAAATATTTCTAGATAGAAAACAAGGCAAAAAAAAAAAAAAAAAAAAAGATTTGCATGGTGGTAGGTCTTCTCTCCATGATCCACCTGGTGATGTCTCCAAGGTAAGAATCCTGAATTCTACATTGTTTTTCTAACTGGAATACACTGATTGCATTAGAAGAATGGTCGAAGAGCATTGGGAAGGAAGTTTAGACCCAGGTAAATAGCTCTTTGCATGTTTGGACAGGCTGGTGTTCCCAACTTGAGTGCCAAAACCGTGTCTTGTCAAGTTACCAATTGGGTAGCTATCTACCCAACAGGACCGCTATGGAAAATGTAAGTGGTAATTCAGACACAGAATATTTTTGATGAAGTAGCACAAGGGATTTGAAGTGCACTACTGAAACCAACTTCAAGAAAAAAGACTGCAACTTCAGGAAAAAAGACTGACATTCTTGTAGCAGATTTGGCATCAGGTGTAGTTAATGCAAGCCAATATTAATCAGCAAGTATTCTATCAGGATGTGTTTGGGGCATCTGTTTTATTCCCATCTGTAATCTTTGGTAACGAAGGCATGGTATGGATTGAAGATGAACTGAAGGTTGTCATGGATTTCCTTTTAATCAATTTAGAGGAATTAACTGTAGATCCATACTCCATGAGTTACGCAGGGTTCAGGGCAAGTATTGCTTTCTTTTCTGTATAGGTTAGATAATTATTAGATTTTGTTCACTAGGTAATATTTTTATGTCACTTTTAAAGATAAAAATTAGCTTCCTAATATAGTTAAGCAGAAATTCTAGCATCAGATACATGGAAATATATCAACCACTTTCTATTAGTAATTTTAGCCAGGCATTTGAAAGCAATTCATAGTCATGGTAGCAATAAATAGTCATTCAGCATTTTCTCTTGCTATTATAGAGCTGTTTTTCAGTTGTTCTGGACAACTGTTGTATTTCTTTACGTAATTATTTCCACCTAAAGGAATACATTTTCTACCAGGGAAGCTTCTTAGTGGTGGGGAAAGGCTGGGAACCCGTCTCCTCTTCCAGCCCACAATTTGCCTACCTCATTATTTAGCATGAATTATTGAGGGCTTCCACTTTGCAAAGCATTTTCCTCCTGCTCCCAGGCTATGTGTAGGCAGCAAGCCTTCAGGGGTGGCACGTGGTTCCTCTGCTTTCCCTTTGGGATTACGGGATCCAGCCGTAAGGAGGAGACACACCAGCTAATGCCACCTCTAAAATATTATCCTGCTGCCCCAATGTGTCTCAGGCCTATTGCAGGAGCCTCGTTGGCTTCACATTATTCTTGCTTTAAGGCAGAATTCATGTGCCTGTCTACTGCTGAGGTCTTCACTAAAGTTTTCTAGTATATAGGTATGATCACGTTTATGGTTTTCAGTGAAAAACCTTTCAAAAGAGTCAGAGAAATAAGCAGAGAGTTAGGAGCAGGGAGGCTTTGCCTGTGGTTTGGGGAGTTTTAAGGTGGTTTGTAAGGTGGGTGCCTCCGTGAACGCAGTGAAGTCAGGAGGATGGATTTGAGTACCTAAATCCTGACATTTGGTGCAGCTCTGCCCCTAATTCCTGGCTCCTGCTACCTGGTATTGCCAAGCAAGTGGCTTTTACAGGTTATTTCATGAGGCATTTATTGGGAGAGTCCTTTGGCTTTGTGGGGCTTGTCCTGCTGAGCGGGCTGGGAGCATTTTACCCCGGGGAAGAGCAGACCGCTGGATTTTTATGGGTTCTGCCAGGGAAGTGAACTGTCAGGATGAAATATCTGGCAGAGGAGACCGAGTGAAATTAATGAAATAAGCATTGATTCAAGGAGCCAGACCTAGGGGAGCTCTTACACATGGGATCCCGCTAAGGAGTAGGGTAAGTGGGTTCTCACAGAATCACATTTCCAGCGTCACGGCACTTCCTTGAAGTAAATACTCCTCCCATAATCGTGTTTGTAGAAATTTAACAGTGAGAAATGCCAGACGTGGAAACTGCGACAGAGTCAGAAGGAAGGATACCGTTCCCTCTCTCCTTGCCTTCCCTCTCGGTGGCCAAGCTGGTATCCACATGGAATTACGCTCGTTTAATGGTCACTGCTCCCTGCGGGGTGGAGATGGCCAGCTGCAGAGCTCTGTGGGTTGCTGCAGCACAATTTCCAAGCAGCAGCAGGCAGAGCACTTCAGCAAGTGCAGGAGCCTGGCCTGGAAAGCCAGAGCCAACCAACGCCAGTGGGAGAACAGCACCGAGCCTCGGCACAGCCGCTCAAAAAGCCAAGTGCTCGTGGACGATGTTGTATGTCAAGCAGAAGAACCTGGATTTATTTATTTGTGGGAAGAATTGGTGTTTATTGATTCGAAGCGTTGATAGGGTCGTGAGCGGAGACCTCCATGAGCAGCACGGACACGCAGGCACACGCACGCTGTTCCTTGTGTGCACAAGCAACCTGGGGAATACAAGAGGGATTTTTAGGGTTGCTGCAAATCCCCCCACGTGCCCCATGTGGTAGGAACCCCCATCCGAACGACAGCGCTGTCTGCATGTATTTAGGGTGCCACTCTCCTTGCTCAGGCTAGAAGATCCCGATCGCCTCACAGAGCCGTGCTTGCTCCTTGGGTACGGGATGCTTGCTAAAAGCCTCCTGCTCGCCAAAATTGAAGTTCTCGGACTTCCAGGACATCTCCTGAGCCCAGGGCATGGCTCCTGCAGGCGGCCTCCACCCAGCTTTAGCAGCAGGAGCCTGATCAAAAAACCTCTTTGTGTCGCCACCGCTTCGTCCTGCTCCTGATGGGTGATGTGTGTGCCGAGCTGCCAGCCACCTGCATTCAGGGAAGCTTCTCCCTTCTTTTCTGCTTCTTCTGCTTCTTTTCCTTTCCTCTTTGCTGTCTGTGGTGCCGGGCTCCACAGCCAGCGCCAGGCTCCCTCCGCACACCCTGCGTGCCACCCGGGATGGAGGGAGGGCCGATGAACCAAACCAAGCCAAACCAAGCCAAATTGAGCCAAAATAAGCCAAATTGAGCCAAATTGAGCCAGGCCAAGCCGTGCAGCAGGGTACTGATGGCCGCAGCCCTGCGCTGTCCAGCGCCTGGCCCCGAGGAGGAGCAGCACCAGCAGGAGGCAGCCTCGGCCTCCTTTGGGGCCCCGGGGACCGGTGTCGGGCTCTGGGGAGCTCCGAGGAGCTCGGGGGGCTCCGGGGGGCTCGGGGGGGCTGCGGGGAACCGGCCCCGAGCTGTGCCCGCAGCCCCCGGGGGGGGGGGGGGACCCGCAGCCGGGCTCCAGCGGCCGGGGGGGACCCCGCAAGGTGCGGGCCGGGCCCGGCTCAGGAAGTGACAAGCGCATTTCCTCCCTCCTCCTCCTCCTCCTCTTCCTCCTCCTCCTCCTCCTCCTCCTCCTCCTCCTCCTCCTCCTCCTCCTCCTCTTCGTCTCCCCGGCAGGAGGGAGCGCGGCTCGCAGCGGCCCCGCCGCCACGGTAAGAGCCGGGCCGGGGGGCGCACAAAGGGAGGAGGAGGGGGGACACATTGGGGACACATTAGGGGGACATTAGGGGATATTAGGGGACAGGGGGGGATATGGGGGGACATAGGGGGACAGGGGGGACCCTGCCCGTTGCCTCAGTCCCTGGGGAGGGCGGGCACGGCGCTGGGGATGCGCAGGGGGAGCCCCTCGGAAGCCCCCCCATGTGTAGGGCCGGCTTCTCCGGCTCCCCACGCCAGCCTCGGGTAATTAATTCGGGTTGCTGATCAACCTCATTAACCCCTCCACCCTCCCCATCATGTATATCCCCTCTGGTGGGGGTGGCAGAGCTCCGGGACCCCCTCTCTGCCACCCCAGAGCCCCCCCTGCTTTGGCACCCCCAGACCCCTTGAGCTGTTTGGGGTCTGGGGGCGCGCATCCTACAGCCCCACAGCCCCGTCCCCATTGCTGGGCAGCCCCAGAGGGGCTCAGCCCTCCACCAGGAGCCGAGCAGCCCCCCAACACCGGTGACCCCCTAGCCAAAAGGGCTGCGTGGCCCCCAGCGATGGCAGCGTGGATTTTCAGGGCGTAAAAAACCCCCCAGGCACCTCCCGGGCACCGCAGGCTCCGAGCATCCCCTCTGCGGATCCTCCTTGCCCACCCAGGCCCCGCTCGGTGTCCCCAGCGGGTCTCGGAGGCAGCCAAATGTCCCTGGCGTCACGCACGGTCCCCTCGTCCTGCCTGGGACACACGGAGGAAGACGACGAGGAGAAAAAGCAGCGAGAGGAATCCAGCCGAAGCTGTCAGCATCGGGACTGCGCCTTTCTCTCCTCCCTGGAGGGCTGGGGAGGTGTCACGCTGTGGTGCCCATTTACCCACTTTTTGCCTTAAATCCCCGCGTCCAAGCTCGGTGCTTGCAGGATCGAGGCAGGGAGGGCGGCTCGGGGAGTGCTGCGTGCGGCCGAGAGCTCGGCGAGCGGCTCCGGCTCCCGCTGGAGGATGATCGGCGAGAGCTCAGCCTGCCCCATCCAAAACTTCTCCTTCACGTGTGGGAGCGGGGTGAATCAGCACCAAGCATAAACCCAGCGCTGCAGGCAGGATCCGGGATTTTATACCTGGAGATCCAGCAGGCTGCCAGGCAGATCCGGCACCGACTTAGGCTGGCTTTCGAGTGTGGATGCATGAATTGATGAATATGTGCGTGTAAATATGCACGCATGCAAATAGGCGAACGTATCCCAGCAGAAAGCCCCAAATCTGCCGCGGTTCATTACGGGCAATTAATTCTTTCGAGTCGCAGAGGCTTGGTTCGCTTGCAGCAGGCGTGTTGGCAGAGCGAGGCGTGCGGCGTTGTGCCCAAAGCCCCGCGTTTCGGCGCAGAACCCGCGCTGGGGGTGCACGGAGGAGGTGACAGAGGAGGGAGAAGAGGGCTTGCACAGTTTGTTTTGTGGCTGCCGGTCCACTTCTGATTTCCCAAGTGCCAGCTGAGTGGCTTGGGGCTGTTTTATTTGTCTGTCTTGTAATGCTCGCAGCCCTTCGCGCTCACCCGGCCGCTCTTGTGGGGTGCACGGAGTTGCTCCTGCCCCACTCCTTGGCCAAGCTGTCTGTGGCTGAGTTAATTACATTTCTTTTTGCTCCTTTCCCTCCCGAAAGAGTGGAGGAAGAGGAAGCCAGCCTGCCGGCGTGGGGAAGCAGCAGGCAAACAGCTGGGAGGCTGCGCCTGCCGGGTGTCCCACGTGCCTGCTGTGATGCTGCGGGTCGGGGCAGCAGTCGCTGCTTTTTGGGTGTTTGTGGCACTGGTATCCCCTCCTCATGCTAAATTTAAAACAAGTGGGTGAAGAAAAGGGGGTTTTCTGCCCCGCTGCTGCTCCACAGGGCGTTAAGCAGCTCGTTTGGCAGGGGGCTGATGAGCGGCTGCCTCGTGGGACCCCCTCCCCACCACCCCATTTGGGGGGCTGTGGCGCGGCCACCCTGCTGGCACGGGGAGGGAGGTGAGGCGCTGCCCAAATACGCCCAGATTCGGGTGATTTCACCCTTTTCCTCCACCCCCCAGCAAGTCTCTGGGTCCTGAACCTCGCTGGTGTGCCGGGCTGTGCCACGGAGCGCGGTCTCCTTCGGGGAGCCCAAGTTCCCAGGCAGGTGGCGTGGAAAGCCCACCTCGTTCCTGGCCCGGCTGGTGGCTGATGGAGATGCGCAGATCCCGATAGTTTCGGTCGGGAGCGGGGCCACCCGCGGGTCCGGCCGCACACGGTGTGGTGCTGCTGATGCTGGTGGTGTCTGGCGTGAAGGAAAAGGGCTGCCAGAAAGAGTTTGGGGAAACAAAAAACGGTGCTGAAACTGCAATCCCGTGCGTTCGAGGTGGTGTCACGGTGCTGGGGACTGCGACTCTCCAGATTCACTAATCCCTTTGCTCGCCAGGATGCGGCACCGAGGCCGGGCCTCCTCGGGGTGGCATTTCTGCCCACAGAGCAGGAGGAAGAGGGACGTGAGGAGGGGATCCAGGGGCTGGAGGCTTCAGGGGGAAAAGCCGCAGGGATTTTTCCCCTTGCCAGCGTGCTCACAGCGCCGCAGGTGGCTTGGCACCCAGTGGGAGGGGAGCGGTCATGCCCCGTCCCGCCGCGGAGCTCGAGGAAGGCCGAGCAGGATGCCGTCGGTGCCAGCTGAAATAAAACCAGGTTTGCATTTCCATTTACTGCTGGAGTATTATTTTTTTTTTTTCTCGTCTCAGGGCTGAAGAAATCAGGGCTTTTACAGGTGCCAGGCTGCAGCGGGGCTCTTCCCACCCCGCTTTTTTGGGGCAGCTGACCCCCAAAAAGCTGTGCCCACGCTGGCAGCAGCTCGGGGAAGGGGGGCCACGAGCGTGCGTGCAGCGGTGGCGGGGAAATGTTCCCCGCTCCGGCCCTCGGGGAGCCGCTGGAGGAGCCAAAGCTACCCGAGGTGTGGGCTGTACGTGCTGCTGACACCTTACGGGAACGGGGAGCGCGGTAGAGCAACAGATCGGGTGTTGTTCCAGCTCCGTGAGCGTCTCCCGGAGACATTAAAAGCACCGGCTGCAACCTAAGGCCCAGCTCTCCGTGAATGGCTCCGTGGAGACACTGCCGAGCGCGCTCAGGTGCTGGCGGGCTCTGATTGAAACAGGGAAACACTAGGAGCGGGCGTTCGCTTCGAGTTCTCCCTCCAAGGGAAGGATTTCTTTGGAGGGAAGGGGAAGCATCCTGCGCTGTTCCCCATTGCCAAATGAAACCGTCCTGCCCACACCTCGGTGCTGAGCGATGCTGGCCTCCCCCTGCTGCCCAGGGGTCCCAAACCTTGGGGGTCCCTGCGCCGTGCGGGGCTCTCCGGCTGTCCCCGTGGCGGTGCCCCCGCTGCCCTGGCTTTGCCGTGCAGGACGTGCCTCTCGTAGGGACCAGGAGCTCTGCAGCCCCGCTCGCCCTGGCCGTGAGCAAGCCTACTCAGAGGTAGGTATCGAGGTGGGCTTTCATCCTGTCTGATACCAGCTGTGCTTGGGGAGTGGCTCTGTAAAAATGGCACGGGGGGGACGCCGCTCAGCACCTCTGTCCCAGCCGTGTGGGCTGTACAGGGGCAAACGGCACGGGGAGGGAACAAGAAGGGCTTTTTGTGCCTGTTTACCCGAGCAGCTTGCTGCGAGCGGTAATTAAAAGTAAACCTGGGCTCCGCTGGCTGGCTCAGCACCCCTGGTTGTTAAGGTGAAGCAGCCAAAGCAATCCTCAATTCAGCAATTCCTCGACTTTCGGGAGCGTGGCCAACACTCACAGCGTCTCCCAGCCCGTTGCACGTTCTTGTAATAAAGCTCACGATTGGGAAAAGAAAATCCAATGGGAGAGGTGAGCTGGTTCTTTGGGCCTGTGAAGGTTCCTGCTTCAGCTGCCCTTCTGCAGAGGCCACCTCGGTCCGGCCCCCTGGGTTTGCTCAAAATTAGCCCCAACCCCCAAGGAAGGCGTTAGGTAGCGGCTGTGGGTTCAATCCAAGAGGCCGTGCCATCTTTACAGCCATTTTTGGGGCTAAAAGCATCCTTTAGGGTACATCCAAGTGGCCCACGTGGTGCCGTGCAGGGCTGTGCCAGCTGGGGCCTGTCCCTCTGAAGGCATTTCGCTGGTCCCCTCCCCAAAATTTCCGTGCCACGCGGTGCTGAAGAGCCCGCGTGCAGGAGTTGGCCCTTTGGGGTTTTGCATGAGGTCTCATCCAGTTGCCACCTCTCTCCCCGAGCCCCCCAGCCCCCCGTTTTGCAGCTCTCCCCTGCGGGTCGCTGTGGCAGTGAGTAATTCTGCTCTCTTTTTTCCTTCGCAGCCGCCGGGGAGGAGGAGGCGAAGTCGCCGCGACGGCGCTTCGGTGGAGCTGAGATGCTGAGGCCAGGCCCCGCCACCCCGTCCTTCCTCTGCGTTGTAAGGGAGTCTTTCCCCTGCCACTCCTACCCCGTAAGAGCAGGGGGGCAATAAAACTCGTGGTTCCTTACTCAACGAGATGTTTAATTGTCATTAATCGCTCCTGGTTTTTCGGTGGGATCACACATGGGGCTGCGATCCCAGCTCCGTGTGGCACTTGGGGCTCCCCCCGTCAGGTATTTGGGTTCCTGGCTTTGGGCTCCGGCCGCTCTGGTTTTTTATTTACTCAGCGATTCGTTCGTGGCTGTGGGCAGCACCTGGCACGGCCCTGGCTCTTCGTTGTGCGTGTCCGCTCGGGCCAGGGTGGATTTGCTGCTCATGGTGAGCCCTGGGCTCTGGCAGTGAGCTGCTGATCATAAGCACAGAGATCGTGTGGATCACGGATCCATGAAGATCTACCAAGCTCCTGACACCCTAAACACCACCAATTTCTGCTTCCCCCTCTGGTGATTAGAAACTTGGAGGGCAGGCGAGTCTTTTACCTATTAATCAATGGTGAACGCGCATCGTTGTCTCGTTAATCCTAAAAAAGATGGGTCTGGGTACAGGCAGCCGGCAAAGGAAGGCTGCTCGTGCTCCTGCGTTTGCTGTTTTCTGCTGTTTTGGACCCGTGGGTGAGGACTGGGGTCCCTGGAGCTGGTGAAGACCCCATTTAGCCAGGGACACGGGGCAAGGCAGGTGAATGCTGCTGCTTCTTCGCTCCAGGGCTGGGGAACCCGGGGCAGCTTGTTGCTATCGGTGCACAGTCCTTAGGTGGTTTTTGGAGAGCAAAGACTGATTGTCAGGTCCTGAATGGGATCTTTCGCGTTTATTGGATGTTTTCACCTTGTAAATAAAAATATTTACTGGTGATGTGGAGGAGTGAGAAGCTGGACAGGATGTTTTAGGGAAGGGGAGCGAGCTGCCCAGAGCTGAGCCCCTCCAGCCTTGCTGCAGGAGTCAAGGCACTGCCCGAGGGAGGAGATGAGCCCAAACTTGGCTCCGTGGAAATGCCAGGCTACAAGGATTTTTTCTGAATTTGTGACACAATAAATGTACAAGTTGAAAATGTGCCTGCTGCTGTTATTTAACTGTACCTCTGGGTATTATTTAAAGCAGGCTGAGGCAGACTGTGCGATAGGGAGATATAGCATAACCCCAAAATACCTTAACTGAATGGTGTTCTGGGGACAGAGGACAGTCAGCTCCACCGAGCAAAGAGTTTTATTATATGGACACCATCCAGTGACTGGGGAAAACAAAACTATTTATAGATTTAATTCTGCCCTTTAAAATGTACCTGTTGTCCCATGGAAACCTTCTGCAGGGTTGTTGGTTCTGCTCTGTAAAAAGCCCTAAAACATTTTCTGACTGCAGGAAGCCGTGTGGGCTCTCCCTAAACTCCTGTAAGTCACCGCCAGACCCGGGGCGTTGCGGAGAGGATTTGCCCGTTGCCTTGTGCTGGCACCCCAGGCTTTGTCTCAGCTGCTTTGTAGAGATAAATTCTTCTGTGTGCAGCGGGAGGGGAGCTGGAGGCTGACTGGTGCGAGTGGGAAGGTGTGAGCGTGCCAGAGGTGTGCTCAGAGTCTGGCCTGGAGGGACCAGGTTGGCTTCTTCAGACGTGTGGGTCTAAAAACGCGTTCAATGAAAGCGTAACATGGATGTAAAGTGCAATTAGGTGGATTGCGGGACTCTATATCCTTAAGCAAAACTTAGAAGTACTGGTTTATTCCTTTCCCACTGTAGTTTGTTTCTGAAGACCAGTGTTCAGGTGCTGTGATGCTGCCCATAGATCAGAGCTGAGGGAAACCTCGTTCCCTCTCCGCAGCTGCGGAGGTCTCAGAGGCTCCCACTTGGTCCATATTTTTTCTCCATGGTAGAAGCGCCCTTTGCTAACGTTTTACAATTTCCCCACACTTGTCCTGCTCACGGATATTCCATGCAGTTGGTTATTTGGGGCTGTATTGGGGGAAATCGGTGCCTTTCTCCCCCGGCAGCTCCCAGCCTGTGTCATCCCCATGGCCGTGGCCCAAGTCTAAACTTAACCTTGGCTGAAGGCTGAAGATAGTCCCTTTATCTGATGGCAAACGAGGAAATACATTTCTTAAAATAATTAATGGTCCCTGAAGAGTATCTTTTTATTAGCATCCGTGTGTGTGAAAGCTGCTGCTCTATAAATACGCGGCGGTTTCCTGCTCACAGCACAGCGCTGACAGGGACACCATCCCGAACGGGGTGCCGCCCCTCAGAGCTCCAAAATCCCATTTCAGTGGAAATTTCTGCCTTTTTTTTTTTTTTTTTTAATTATAATTACCATTTATTGGCGGGGGGTGCTTAAAAAACCCCGCTGAACAGCGGTCAAAAAAGAGCCTGCGCCTGGAGGCATGTCCTGATGGTGGTGGGGTGGTGGGACTGCTGCTGGGGGGTGTTGGTGGGACCACTGCTGGTGGGACTGCTCCTCTTGGGCTACTGGTGGGCTACTGGTGGGCTACTGGTGGTGATATTCCTGGTGGAGATGCTGTGGGCCTGGCGCCGCCGTGGGAGCTGCTGCCTGGGCTTGCCACCGCGCCTGGGTGTGCGTAGCAGTCTGCTGCAGCAGCATTAATCATTACCTTGGGGAAAGATAATTATTTGTGGAGAAATCGTAGCCCGTTAACGAGGAGCCGTGCTTAACTGCTTCCCTGCTGCTGGGAGCGCTCGTTTGAGCCCCAATTCCCCTGTGGCCACCTTGCCACCTTGCTCCGAAGCACCTCAAGGCCGGTGCAGGCCCTGCCTCAGGTCCAGCAGCAGAGGTGGCCAGAAATGGCCCCAAAAAGCTTGAGGCAGAGGTGGGGATGAGCCTTGGCTGTGGCTCAGCTGCTGGTGCCATCCCTGGGGACAGTCCTGGTGGTCCTAAGGAAGAGGTGGGCCTACAGAGATGGGGCCATGGGGCACCATGAAGACCATAGCGATCTTGCTGTGAAACACCAGAGTTTTGGCAGCGAGTCTACCTCTACCACCAGAGTTGCTTATTCTGTCCCCTGTGCTGCTATTTCCATGTTTCCTTGCTGCCAGGCACCTCTGATGTGTCCTCATCTGTCCCCTGCTACGTGCCAGCCTTGACAGCCCTTTTTGGAGGGCTTGTGTTTGCTCTCAGCCTGCACAGCCCCAAGCCTGGGGGTCTGTTACCCTAGAAGAAGCCAAGGCCATGCCAGGTGCCACCTGGAACGATAAATCCTTAAAACCTGCATGGATTCCCCATCCCGGCCCTGCACTCGGGGTGAACTTTGTCCTCAGGAGCCCAGAGGAGGTGGCTGCTCCCCACCAGCCAGCTGGCCTTGAAATGAGCTGCTCCTAACAGCGGCGCGACCTCCAGTCCAGGCAAACGTGGAAAAAGATGAATTTACGAGCTGTAAAGAGGGGATCCGTATCAGCTTGTAAGGAGGTTTAACGCCCAGCAGCGTGTTCTCAAGTTTTGTCCTTAAACGCGGCGACTTGCTTTTGACTGCGTGGCCCCAGATGAGTGCTTCCTGCTCTTCGGATCACGCAAATGCTGGTTTTGTTTGTTTGCGTTGACTGCGAGGCAACGAAACGGGGAAACAGGATTAGAAGGGCGATTTGGGAAAAAAACCACTGATTTCTCTAATCAGATTTGAGTTGCAAGCTGGCTGCTTCTGCAGGGGGGTCAATGCGGGGAGAGGATACTGGGAGGCGAGGCAGGGCCCAGTGCTCACAGCCAAGGCTGGGCAGTGCCGTGTGAGCACCGCCTGCATTTTACGATATTTAGGAATTGGGCTCCTCGTTGTGAAGCCCCAACTTAGCTTTTACTGCCTAAAGCTGCCAAGGAGCTAAGGGAGGATCAGGGGACACTGTGTGGCCCTCAGGAGGACGGGCAGGGAGCCCTCTCCTTCCTTGCAGGCAGCTCCGTGCCTTGTTCCGTCGCCAAAAGGCTCCTTGTGGGCCAGGAACCAGGGAGATATTGGGGTGGCATGGGACATCCGAGGGGTTTCCCAAAGATAACGATGTGGAAATGTTTTTTTTTCTGCTGGAAATCTGCTCTTGGTCGCTCTGCAGGCAAGGGCTTCTGTGGGATTGCCTCTGGGGCTTTAGTGGGTCCTTGTTCTGCAGCCTCAGTCTCTCCGACACAGGGGCTGCGGGTTCCCTTTTTCAGAAGGGAGAATTAAAGAGGAATTTGTATTTATTTGCTTGTCTGAAATACTCCTGCCCCTCAGGAGTATGTGCTCCGGGCAGCTCCTGCAAGCGCTGTGGCACAGAACAGCTTTGAGCTGATCGGGTGCCGAGGAACGCCTGCAATGCTGAAGAGCCTAAAACAAATACTCCTCGCCCCTCTCCTAACACAGCCTCTTCGCCCCGTGCCTTTGGCCAGGAAGGGTGCTCCAAACCCTCCTCTAAACCTTCTCCTCTCTCCCTTGTGCCTGCAGGGAGTCACCGGCGTCCGGCCGCAGCCCCCCGCTGCACTCGGCCCTTTTTTGGGGGAAAATGCACTGAAACGGGAGCTTCGCCAGACCACGGTTGACGGCGACCTCTGCCTGGACCCTGATGGACTCCGACACAGGACTGCACTACCATGGTGATGATCTTAACCAAAACCCGGGAAAACAAAGGTGCTGACTCCGTAACATGCAGGACTGAGCTGGTAAGCCTTGCGGAGTGTTCCTTGACAGCTCTGCTGCCGTAGCTTCATGGTGTGCTTTCTTTTCGTGCTGCAGGACCAGATCTTTAGATCTTTATATGTTTTTTTTATATGTTTTTATCAGTAGTGCTCCACCAGTTTCTACTGGGCTGCATTAATTTCCAAGGAGCAGGCGAGTGGTAAATGATTGGAGTGCCTTAACTTTTGCATGCGTGCATCTCAGTAAGCGTGCACTAGGATAAAAAGTAAAAAAATAAAGAAATAAAATCAATGCCGTGAATGACATGGGTTAGAAGTTGCTTTACCCAGAGTGAACAGATGCTCGTCGTTAATAGGAGGATGAGCAAGTGGGGAGCAGGATTAAGGGGGGGATGGCAGAGGTCAGGCTGTGTTATCCCTATGGGATAACACTGAGCCATCCTAGAAAGCAGAGTGCAGGGCTGGCCATGAGTTTTTGCACCTCCAGGAGAAATTGTCGTGGTTGGAACAGAAAATAGACCAAAATGGTTCCTCACAGGGCGCAGAGAGCCCCAGATAAGGATGCTCAGGAACACGGCAGGAAGCAGCTGGCAGGATTAGCCATAAAAGGGCATTTTGAGCCTAAAAAAATGTAAATGCCCGACTTTGCTGGGGATGAAGGTCTGTCTGGCCAGGCTTCCTGGGCAGATAGCTCAGGGTGCTGGGTGGTGGAGGAGGAGGCGACCAAGCCAAGGGGTGAAATTTGGGAAAGAAGGCTGTCGATACATTAGGAAAGTGTCAACGCTTCACTGTTGGCTCCTGCCAGGAAGGCAGCACCTCCTGCGAGGGGGAAGGCTGAGAATCAGCTCTGGCCATGCCCCAGGAAGATTTGGGAGCCTGGGCAAGAGTCCTGTCCCTGCACATCTCCCCAGGGGGCTGCTGCCTGTGCAGTAGGGGAGCTGGCTGCAGAAAGGCCAAAAAGTTTCCTCTCCATGTTGCTGGGAGGGCTGCGGAGCTGCACCACCAAACCCTGCCCTCCCTTGCTTGCTGGGTGCCTCCCGCTGCTGTGGCAGGCAGTAGGGCAGCCGGCTGGTCCTGGCAAGACGTTCACAAGAAATCTGAGCTAGCAAAGAAAGCAAGAGTGTTTCCAGTGACTTCCTGGGGCCCCAGAGCTAAATAAAATAAAGCTCTGAGCTGCTGTCAAAAATACTGCTTTTCCTGGGGTTTGTCCCATTTCCATGGTCACTCCACTTTGGCCACTCTTTGGAGAGAGCTGCCTGCCCTCCTTGCCTCCTGATTAATTTTACCTGCCACCTAATAAGATGGTACATTTATTATTATTATTATTATTATTAATATTATTATTATTATTATTATTATTATTATTACGTGAGCAGGCAAGGTGTAAGAGATGAATCAGGGGAGAAGGTGTGATTGTGGTGGCCTGACACCAGGTAAAACCCAGCAGTGGCAGCGCAGATGGACGCGGAGCTCGTGCCAGAGCTTTGCTCAGATGAAGTAAAGCCTCGTTCAGAGAGGACGGAGCTGCCAGGACAGGCAGTTTGGAAGCAGAATATGGGTATTTGGGGGGAGAACAAAAGAACAATTAGTATGAAAGTGTGTTTTTGCGGGCATAGCTGAAATGGCATGCGACGCCGGATGACATACTGATTTATTGTATATAGAACTGTCCGTGCCCATTTTTAGAAGTCTGATGTTTTGCCATACACAGTCAAGAGGAAAATTCTTGGACAAAAGGAGCATAAAAACCCAACTGGGCTTATTTAGTGCCCGTATAGTGGCATTTTTCCCTCTTTTTAGTGCACGTGGGCACCATTTGGATGCAGAATCCTCAGGAAAAATGCTGGGGTGAGTCTCAGAAACATGCTATATGTGTTAAAAAAAACACATAGCTGCTTTGTGTCTAGGTGGGAGACCTTCATGAGCTTAGAGTGGTTCAACCACCACTGCTGCTCCTGTCCTGCCCCATCCAGAGTTACTGCTGAATTCCCAGTTTAGTTTCTGCACTTTTGGGTCCAGGGGCTGGGGATGTGGCTGCAGCTGTTCCCGTGGGCCAGGACTAGCCGTAGGAGTGATGCTTTGCCAGCTCAGGTCTCCACACCAACTCTCCACGTGAGACATGAACAATTTTTTCTGGTTGTTTTCAGCACACTCCAAAGATGAGTCAAGGACCTACGCTCTTCTCTTGTGGCGTTATGGGTGAGTAGCCGAAATTTCGTTCTGTATTTCCTTCACCTCTGCTCCCGCGTCCTCGGCCATGTGCGGGGAGATGTCCTGACCTTCTGCAGCCCTCCCAAAAATGCATCGTGCCCCCGGGTTGCAGCCCCTTGGTGCCACAAGGTGCAGTGTCACCTGGTGTGGGAACCCCATAGTGGTGACCATCACGGCCAGGCCACCCTCATTTTGAGGGGCGCTCTCCTCTCCTCCCATCCAGGCTGGATGAATTGCTTGTCTCCTGCCCCCCAGTGCTTTGATCTATGTGATTATTTTCAGGATTACTCGTATTGTTGGGATTATAAGCATTTGGGGTCCGAGAATGTGTTTCTCGTGGTTTTGCGTATCCAGCCCACACCCGTGACACTGCATGACGCAAATAATAAATATGAATATTATCACTAAAATGTTCTGCTGCTTGGCACGATGTGTTTGACCATGCCTCAGACAATAATGAAAATATCCTTTTTTGCCTTTAACAATAACGTGAGCTGTTGTATATGGTGTTTAACACCTTTTTGTGGCAGAGCTCTCTGTCATCTGTTACGCTGGAAAGCCTCCGAAATTGGTGGGGGATTGGTGCGTTGGCCCACGATCCCGAAAAACCAATGCTGCGGGAGGATGTGCCCCTATATTGTGTCCTTTGGGTTTTGTAACGGGGAGCCAGTCACTAGGCGAAGTCTCAAAACCCAATTAAAATTGTAGGTCAAGTTTGAGCCAAGCTACTTGGTATGAAAGCCAATGCTTCGCAGACAAAGAGGCTGCCCCTTTTCTTCGTGGACACAACTCTCATTAGCGTTAATGGGAGCCGAGCACATGCATTGAGGGGAGAGATTTCCCAAGCTCCCTGATAACTTGAGTCAATTGGAGGAGGAGGCGGGGGGGGGGGGGGGGGAAAGATGGAAAATGTTTTGATTTTTTTTTTTTTTTTCGGATGAAAGTCACAAGCTTCTAAGTCAAGAACGGGTAGAAACAGTCCGTTCCCTTTCTCCTGCCTGTCAGAAACGAGTAAGGGACAAAGAAACCCAATCAGATGGTTTTGTCTTGTGCTGTGGCACTGGCAGGCTCCTCCACGAATATGAAGAGCCTGAGCCTAATTGAAAACCAGCTTGGTGTTAATGGCTTTTACAAAGCCTTTTGCGTCCTCCTAGCGCGGTGCTGGTCTTCCTGGGCTGCCAAATTATCCTGTTTCCAAGGGAACCCAATCTCACCTCCTTGACCACGGCTTACCATGTAATTGTCTTTGTCATGCCCAGTCAAGAGGAGCGAGTCCCTGGCATGTCAGAGCATTGTGTGGTTTGTGCTCCATTTTTCAGGCGTCCTTCCCAAACGCTCTTCTTGATGCCTCCAGACCTGGGCCACGGTCACAAACCAACTCCACGCTGAAACTTGCTCAGTGTTTTTAGTAAATCCCAGGGTCATGACAGCCCTGAAAGGGCAACTAGGTGAATATTTCAGGTCAGGAGGCCAAGAGGGAAAGCAGGGAGGTCTCTTGCCAGAGGGGATGTCATACACAGGGATTGCTCCCACTGCCAAATTCAGTATTGGTGGCCTCAAACCAGATCTAAAGGAGTCAAAATGTAAATGTCACAAATGTCTTGGTCAATGGGCACTCCAGCAGCATCGCAACGGGCAGCACGAGCCACTCTGCCAAGAACATTGCCTGCAAAAAGCTCTGAAAAACACTTTGAAGGGGAAAGGAGTAAACCAAGTCCCAGACATTTTAGATGTACGATGTATTAAACTCTGTAAGGATCTGAAAATTGGTTCTAGGTTATAATATTACTCGATATATGAGTAAACATTATGTAAGGCTTGATATGTCAGATGGTAGAATTTAGATCCACTTCTTTTGATTTTCAGATTTATTAATAATATTTTGTCAGTGGGATGACAGAAATATTAGTTAAAAGCTTGTTGAATTTATAGTTCTAGGCATTTCATCTTTAATCGTCTTCCTAGCAAAGGGCTACCTAAATAAACAAAAGCATTTTTCCCCTTCTCCTTGATGGGCCCTCGAAACACCAGGGAGTGTAGGAATTGCCCTGTTCCTGGATGGAGTCTTTTTTCCTTCTCTTTCCTTGCGGTCTCCATCGCATGCCCTCCAGTAAAAGAGTGTGTTAGAGAAAGAAGCGAGCGTTTTAGAAAGTTTGGGTATTACTTTTGGCTTGCCCTGTTGGAAATTTTCCATCTGCGGGTGGACGGCAGTGGCGGCTGCACGCTGTTCTAACAACGCGTTGGCAGTGTTGACCAACTCCTCCTTAGGTGGTGAGTAAGAAGTTTTTTGGCACCTCAGTGGGTAGCAGCTGAGGAGCGGGCACGTTTTTACCGAAACGGTGTTGAATTTCTCCTCCCATGCACAAGGAGCACGCACGCGTTGCCTGCTCGCAAGCAGTAGGTTTTGGGGGCTTGCACTTGCTGAAGCCCAGCTCCACGCGTTATTTTTTAATCTGATTTGTGCCAGGGGAAAGCAGGAGGGCCGTCAGGCTCCATGGCGCTGCCACCAGCTAATTGCAACCATCAGATTTGTTCCACCTCGAGGAATCATCGTCTCCTGAACATAAACAAGGGGCAGTGGAAAATACAGGTCCGCCTTTTCCCCGGTGCGCCGGGGCAGGAGACTAAAATTCGACGCGGACCCCACGTGAAAAAGGGAGCTGGATGTGCACCCGCACGAAGAGAAATGTTTGGGTTAGGATCCAAACAGAATTTATCTGCCAAAAAGGAGGAAAAAAAAAAGAAAAAGTGATTGAAACCCGTAATTACTTTACAAGTTGCTGTAATAAATTATGTATGAATGTAAATTATTTCACAGGGAAAGAACGTGGAGGAAACTTGAGCAGAAGGATCATGCATTATGTATAAAAAGGAGCTGTAAAAATATTATAGCAGCACATTTGTGCCGTTATGGTTAAAGTTGTGTCAGCATTTTGATTTTACACCCTTCTTCTCTGTGGTTATGAGCGTGGCTGTTAAAATTTACTCCGTGTCATCGGAGGGACGCAGCCCCTCAGCAGGCGTTTCGGCAGCCGCCGGCCATCCTGAAGGTGCAAGGGAAGAAATGCAAACGTTTCCCTGGGCTCCAGGCTTGTTTTGGGGTACCGAGACCCTAAATCAGGTTGGTTGTTTCCAACGAAGTTTCAACAGGACCTCCTTCACCTGCGGTGCTCGTAAATTAAATGCTGGCCCTCGGTCTGGTGGTGCGTGCACAAAGCTCGCCTGGCCCACGTGGCACGGATGGGTTCAGGTCTCTGGGGTACTTGGAGGGAACGGGATCCCCCTCAGGGCTCCCGGTGCCCAAATCTTGGAGGAAGAGCTGCAGAGGGCACAGGTAGCAGCAGGGCTTGGGGTGTCACGCTGGGGTTGCTGTCAAACTCACCATCGTTCTGGCCCTTTGGTGGTCGTTTGCTGCAGATGGAGAGGTTCGTTCCTCATCTCTCCTGGCTTCAGGCAGCAATTTCACCTCCAATCCCTTGGGTGAAGTTTTCTGGTTCCTCAGCGACTAATCTTTATGAACAGAAGAGAGCAGTTCAGTTGGAAGGGACCTACAAAGATCATCCAGTTGACCGCTTGAGGACTAACCCAAAGTCAAAGCGTGATATTGAGGGCATTACCCAAACGAACAGGACATCAACCACCTCTCCAGGAAGCTTGTCCCAGTGTTTGACCACCCTCAAGGTAAAGAAATGTTTCCTAAAGCGACCTGCTCTAGACTAATGGGTAGCAGGCTTTGAAAGGTAGCTTCTTTTAAACCCAATAAAGCCATCCTCGTTTAGTTGATGGACATATCCAGCAAGTGACTGAAAGTTTGGTAGCTTTAAGTTAAAATCCAGAAGTCGGAGGCTCAGGCTATCTCATCTGGGGACAGCGACAGCCAAGAAGGACCCGGATAACCACGAGGAAGAGCTCCACGTGCCACAGCTGCATTGGAGCTTTGTTGCAAACGTTCTCCATCATTTTCCGAGAGGCAAACGAGTGCTTCCCAGCAAAGCAGTTTACTTCTGAACCGGGGAGCTCTCTCGGTGGATTTTATCCTGGAACAAATTGCTGCCTCTGGGTAAACCAGGCTGAGGTTTGTAATTTAAGAAAATTAATACAGGCTTAGCTGCAGCAGTATTAATGGCTCCGCTGCAATTATCGTTATCAGCGTTCTCGGGATGCGAATCTTGGTCTTAAAAAATTGAAGAGGAAAGCAGCCAGGTTTCCTCATGGGGCTTTCCTGGGTCATTTCATCACACCCCTGACCCCAAGACCGCCCTCATTTTGTGTTGGATTTGTGGATTTGTGTTTCCATTGGTGTCCAAGGCAGACACTTGGCCTCAAAAATACATTTTGGGGGCTATTGTGGCAGCGGGGGACCAGCACCCCAAGCACCTCCTGGATGGGAGCTGCCCCGCCAGGCACCCGGCTTCCTCCAGCACGTGCTGAGCACAAAGGAAAGAAGCAAATAATAACCCGAAGTCGCTGCTCGGGTTAACAGCACGCTTACAAGTTTCCTCGTGATTATTTTTTTAAAAGATTTATGGCTGTTTGTGCAGGAGTCACGTTGGAAGAGGAAGGTGTCCTGTATCCTCTCATGGAAGCTTACCGAGGCCTGATGTAAGACGTGACGTCTGGGCCCGGGGGTCGTGGCAGCTTGCCATAAAAAATTAGCTTCTATTTCTGGTCCTTTTGTCTGGTGACCTGACCCGAGAAATCTCTCTGCCGGCAGCATAATAAGGGGGGTGGGGGGGAAATAATACAGATCTAAACATAGATGTGGGTGTGCAGCACGGGTTTCTCGCTTTGCATTGTGCTTGTTGAAATGAGGAGGGCTAAAGCACGGCGCGGTGGCTCGGTGCAGCACCAGGCTGCTCGTGGATGGAGCTGGTTTTGGGGGGGAAAATGGGAAAAGGAGCCAAGAGTGGTGTAGGGAAATCAGCTTAGAGAGGCCCTGGGTGTGACCTCCAGCGCATCTTCCCGACCACCAGGCTGTACCTGCAGCTGCGGGGCGGGCACAGCTTTGAACTCACAGCTCAGCTGTCTTATTGGAAAAAAAAATAGAAAAAACACTCTAAAAAATGCCTCACGATTTAGATAGGATCACACAAAACTTCCCAGCGAGGGTTAGCCAGCACGGTTTGCCTCTGCCTGCAGCAGCCGCCGCCGAAAGCAGCCCCAGCGGGCTGTCGGGTGATGGCTTTTTTCCATCGCAGCAGCCCTACCGGGGTTTGCCTGTCGAGCATCAACTGCAAGCCCGCACAGAGCCCTGCTAGCCCCAGCAGCCCGTGCCAAGGAGCCGGGCCCCGATGGGCCTCCTCTTTCCTCTTTTCTAGGCAGGGAACCGTGTGTGGGAATGAGCTCACCCTGCTGAAATCCTCCTCCTGCACGGTCGTGGCGGGGATCCCCGCCTGCAGCTGCAGCCGGGCTCGCGGTCTCCAAGGGGTTGCCGGCCCCTTGCCGTGCACGTCCCGGCTGCGGAGGGAAGGAGAGAGTGGATTTGGGAGGCACGGGTGTCCGGGGGCTTGGCCCAGGGCGTCCCCAAATGCACCCAGTGAAATGAAACCCCAAATGAAATGAACGCCCTCGCGAACGCCCCGAGAAAGCAGGTGGGCAAAGCTGCAGGTGGGCAAATTGCTGAGTGTGCAAACTGATGGAAAAAGAGGGAGAAAGATGTAAAACATTCAGCATGGCTGGGAGCAAGACAGCCCGGTGGCTGTAGGGGTGGCTTTTGGTTCCCCGTAGGCTCTGATGTCCTTGGCACGGGGAAGCAGTGTCCCCGTACCCGTTTTGCCCCAACATCGCATCACCTTGGGGCTCTTCACTTTGTTTTTTTTTTGTGAACCTCCCGGGCAATGGTTGATTGCAGAGCCCGGGGTGAAAGGGATGCATCCGAGGCACGATTTATCGCAGCGATGTGGCAGTGCCCGTGCTGTTTCGTGCCCGATCTCCCCTTGGTAGCACAATCTGGATATCGGGGCTCCGATTTGTATCGGCTCCGAGCTGCGATTCTCATTTTGGGCTCTCCCTCTCCATCCCCGCCACAGCAACCGTGCTGCTGGCGGTTCAGGAAGCCATATTCCAAGAGTTAATTAATTAATTTGCACTGGAAAACGCCCCATATGCTACTCTTTGTTTACGGAGTCGCAGAGTTAATTAACGCTAATGCCTGCGCGCTTGTGTGTGCGTGTGTGTGTGTGTGTGTGTGTGCGTGTGTGTTTTTGTCATTTCTGCCCCAGAAAATGACAGATGGGGAGACCTCGGCAGGACGTGCCCTCTGCAGATCGAGCAGCCGGGCGCCAGCATCTGGGACTGCCTGGCGGACAAGGGCGAGGAGGGCTCGCTGTGGCCGCGGGAGGCCTCCAGCACCTGCTCGGTCACCAACCTGATCAAAGAGCTCAGCCTCAGCGACCCCCACGGCCACCCCTCGGCGCCCCCCAGCAAGCGCCAGTGCCGCTCGCTCTCCTTTTCGGACGAGCTGGCCGGCTGCAGGACGTCGTGGAGACCCTTGGGCTCCAAGGTCTGGACGCCGGTGGAGAAGAGGCGCTGTTACAGCGGGGGCAGCGTCCAGCGCTACTCCAACGCCTCCGCCACCATGCAGAGGAGCTCCAGCTTCAGCCTCCCCTCCCGCTCCCATCCCTTGGCCTCCTCCTGCGACCACCCGGCGCTCGCCGGCCGCCTGGGCTGCCAGGCGAGGAAAACGGGACCCGGAGGGCCGGGAGGCGAGCCGTGGAGCCCCGAGGGCGGCCGGGCGGACATGCAGAGGTCCCTGTCCTGCTCTCACGACCGCTTCTCCTCCTCGGAGCCCGGCCCGCCCTCGGCCAGCAGCACGCCCGCCTCCACGCCGCAGCTGGGTCGCCGCGCCACGGGGCTGTGCCGCAGCCGCTCGCAGCCCTGCGTCCTCAACGACAAGAAGGTGGGCGTCAAGCGGCGCAGGCCCCAGGAGGCGCAGGAGCAGCGGCCGTCGCTCGACCTGGCCAAAATGACCCAGGTAAGGGCGGGCAGGGGGCTGCGGGGAGGATGAATCCCCTCGGGATGGGGGCTCGGGGCTTTTCGCGTCGGGCTTCCCAACGCAGGGCGTCCCAACGCGCTCGGCTGTGCTGTTTGTGTTAAAACTCCCGGCTGTGCTTCGTCAGGTGAGGCTGAAAAACATCCTGGGGTTTTCTCCCCTCACCTTACAGCATGATTATCCCATGCTGTACGTCCATTTTCCCCCCTCTTGCAAGGCTGGGATGTTTTATGGCGCTTCACGCCTGGCAGCTCGACGGGTGTTGGAGTGAGCTCATTCGTGTCGGAGGAGGCGATGAGCTTTTCCTTCTCCACAAGAGCTTAAAAGATGAAAAGGGCCGGGGAATTACATGTTGGGGTGACTGCAGGGGCAAAACGCGAGGCTTGCAGTCATCTTTTGATAAACCCAGCAGTAACATTTCATATGCTAAGCTCATTTTATTAGCTAACAAGCCGGACAGGCGGTAAAACAGCTTACATTTGCTGTTACACGACTGCCATCACCGAAGGCCTTCCCATCTCCTGGCATGGGTGGAAACGTTCCTAAACTGCTCATTGGTGTCCTTCCCAGCACTGCTTCGCTTCCTGCGGGTCTTTTTCCAGGAGGAGCTGGTGATGATGAGGGTGGTGGGAGGAGGCATGGGGCCGCCGTGCCCAGGACTCAGCCTGAGGCTTGAGGAGGGATTTTTGGGGTCGTGTTTTGGGCAGGATCCTGGTGCAACGCTGGTGTTTGCAGCAGGCTGGCTTGGAATATTTTGTCCTATCATCGAGTTCTCACCCAGATGAGGTGGAAATGGTGGTGGAAGTTCAGTCTTCTTGCCTTTGTGTCTCCTCTTCCTCCTCCTTATTCTCTCTCTGTGCACAGCCGCTCATTGCTTCATCTGCACGTGCAGGGCAGAACGTCCCCCAGGCCTGCCTGAGGGTTTCGTGGTAACCCAAAACCTGCAAAAAGCCCAAATTGCCTGAAAACTCCTTAGGTACTCAAGGTACTCCTTAAGTACTTGAGGTACTCCAGACCTTTTGGGCTGAAACCACGATGCTGAAGGAGCTGCAGAGCTGCAGGAGGTGGTGGCTTGCTGCACGTGTGGCCCAGCTGCATCTGCTGGAGTGCTCGGTGGTGCACAGAGGGAAGAGAGAAAAGGAACTGCACTATTTTTATTCGCCTCGCTCTCTGGAGAGTCTGCGCAGCGCTTGGTTGCCATCTCGGGGCGGCGCCTGGGGAGATGAGCAAAAAAAAGGGGTTCTGCAGATGGTGGAGGAGGGCAAGCCACAGGATGGGGATTGCTAGGGAAGAAATAGGAGGGAGCAGAAGTCCCTTACCAAACACGTTATTTTTAAAAATTGCCGTCCTATTGCAGTTTTCATGGGTGTAAGTCACAGTCCTGGGTCTTTGTGGTTGCAGTTGTTTGTATAAATGGGGGGAAAAAGAGGAAAAAAGCAGGGGAAGGAGCCTCCAAAGGCATCCCTTCGCCCTCTCTAAAAGTCATCGTGGCAGAATCGTGACATTTTTCTGCTGAGCTGAAAGCAGAGGGGGCTACGTGTCCCAGCGAGGCGCAGACCTGCTGCGGACTGACAGCCCTAGCGGCCCTGGAAATGCAGTCACGGACCTGCTGCCATGAGCCGAGCCCTTTCGCTTTTAAGGAGTAGGTGGAAGGGTTCCCTCAGGCGTTTTAAGTGGTAAAAATAACTGAATGCACAATGAACCCGCGGCACAACCCCAGCCGGGTCATGCCCACGAGCGCTGTGAGCTGCTCCTGGTGACAGGCGCAAGGTGCTGGCTTGGTCTTTGAGGAGAAAAGTGACGCTGGGGTTTCAAAAGAAGTGCGAAACGAGCCAGCAAACCCCAGCCTGGCTGTTGGAGCTGTGAGCCACGCCGGGGTATAGGCTAATCCACGCCTGAAGGAGGACCTGCAAGGATCTGAGGTGCAGATCCTTGGGGTGGGGGAAGAGGCAATTCCCTTCCTGTGGGAACAACCCAGTGAAATGACCCCAGAATACTCCGAGGATGCCGTGGGTGATTTCAGGGCTTCCCCTTCCCTCTGGCAGGCGCCCAGCCCAGGCACACACTTACAATTCGGATTTCCCTGCCTTTGAGACAGACAAGAGCCCCGAGAAGGACAAAAACCTAATCACTTGTCCGTCCAAAAGCAGCTCGGTCCGTGTTCCTTGAAAACCGTAGGCTCGAGGAGGAGGTGTTATTTTCCCTGGCTGCTTTCCTCCACCTCAAAAAAAAAAAAATCCTCGGAGCCGAGGAAGCGACGCCCGAGCAACCTGCATTACTCAGCTCCCCTCCAGCACGAGATCAGCCGCAGCCAGCTGCCGGCGTGCTTCGTGCTGGGTGAGGAGCGATGCCATCAAGGAAGGAAGCCCCACGCCGCGGGTGACCTCCACCACGTCCCCCCCCCGTGTCAGCAGCAGCAGAAGGGGGTGAAAATAAAGCCGGTGTCTGCTGACGGGCCGGGGTTTTCCTCGTTCCTCAGCTGGGTTGTGAAAAGCTTTTCACGTGCAAGCGCAGGCTGCCTCCACGTGGGAGGACTGGCACGGAGGGACGCAGCAAGATGAGGCAGGTTGGGGTGAGCATTCTTGCCCTTGGTGGGGCCGGTTTTCGGGGTGTGGGGCAGGAGGGGAGCCCTGTGAACGCCAGCTGGTTCCTCGTGGGCAGCGGGAGGCGCTGGGACCAACACGCTGGAGAAAACCACGCGGATTTGGTTTCTTGGCTCGAAATTCCCTCGGGGAACTTTTAATGACGCTCCAGGAACGAGACCGGTTAGGTGATTGCAGATGAAGAGCCGAAATGATGGCAGGGGGTCCACGTTTCCTCTCCTCGAGCCTTGGAGGGGGTAGAAGTGGCTTTGAAATATTCATTTCACATACGGGGAAACCGAGTCCCCGGGGGGAGAGGCAGAGCTGGGCGCCCAGCCTGGGTGCTGGTGCTGGCTCAGCACCCGGCCCTGGCAGCCGAGCGGTTAAATTTTTGCTCGTGCTGGTAACCACATGTGTTTATAGGCCATAAACCCGGCACCATAATCAAAATAAAAATAATTTGACCTGAAAGAAATGTTTTCTTCATACCAAGAGGGCTATTTGGGCCAGGCAGGAGGCGTTGAGGCAGAAGGGGAGGGAGCTGCTCCTGGAAGCAATTACATGGCCGCATAACTGGGCTAATTAAGAAAGGGCTCTAAATGTTAAAGTTCTTCTGGGAGGGAGCATACTTGGAAAAACAGTGCCTCTAATTCCTCACAGCCCCCCTTGCCTGTTTTTGCCTCTTCTTTCTGCTTTTTCCTTCAAGGGGAGGCAGCCCCACTCCGCTCTGCGTCTCCGTACTGACACGGCCCCGAATCGGAGCAGCCTCAGAAACCAACCCCTGGAAACTACTGTCCTTGGAATAATAACAATTTGGGATCTGAAATGGTCGGGATCGTATTTTTCCACGAACCGTGTGGTTTCTCAAGCATTTCTCCTCATACCGCCGGCTGGGTGCAGTGACAAATTGGGGAGAGGGGCAATGCTGAGGGTTTTTTTTTGGGGTCTGGCCGAATCCCCCGGGGCAGAGGGCAGCAGGAAGGGGCGGTGGGCACAGCGGGGGCTGCAATGGAGACCAAACACATCTATCGTGGCGAGCACCCCGGGATGGAGCCCGAAATCATCCCCGGTCGTGGCAGATAGCCCGGGCTATCTCTCTCCCATTCTGTTTCCTGCCTTGTGAAATGCAGATAGGGCTGTTATGGGGAGATGTTAATTTGTGTTAGCACGTTTCCAAACGCAGCTGACCTTTTTTATAGATATATTTTTTTTTAAAGTGAAGCATTTCTCTGTGTGTTTGTTCAACATCGGCCACGTTCCCTGCAGCAGCCAGCCCCAGGAGAGGTAGCCCCGGCCTGCAAGGGAGAGAGCTCTTGTGTGCAAGGCACCAAGGCACGGAAAAACCCAGCTGTCTGTGTGCTACGTGCCTTAGCACCTCTGGGCAACACCAGCGGGACGTTATAGGAGATATTTCATCTCTTCAGAGCATTTCCAGTGTGAGGAGCCACCTCCGTCACAGCAGAGATCCTCTCCTCACATTTTCTCCAGCTCCCATTTGCCACATGGTTTGTTCCTGTGAACACCGAGCAGTCCCTAACAGCTGGCAAAATACTTCTAGGTGCAGCACCTTATTATGTTTATAGGGGACAAAGTGCCATAAAGCAACCAAGGGGATTCAGGTGAGCTGTGCACACCCATCTCCACGTGCTTGGGCATCCCCCTGGTGCTACAACCCCATAAGCAGACCCCGGTGGGGCAGAGGGGCTGTGTGGGTTGGATGGGGCCCTACTGGTGGTGGTGGACACCAGCTGGGAAGGTGACGAGGATGAAATCCTTCAGAAGGAAGGGCTGTGGGAAGGACTTTGTGCCCGAGAGCTGCCTGTTGTGGGGTGGGTGCACACAATGGGGCTGTTCATGGCGCTCACAGGCTCTGCGGACAGACGGTGCCATTCATGGGGTGGCTTCGCTGTCCTCTGACGGACACGCAGGGATGGAGACATTGGCACTGGTAATCACACGAGAGACCTCCTGAAGCGTGGCCAGGTGCTTCTTGCAATTTTTAGGATTAAAGTGGGCTTCAGCCTGGGCTGGAAATTCAGAGCGGGGCGTGTAATGTCCCTGCTGGCTGGGGGCAGGCTGCCCCTGCCCTTTTTCCCCAAAAAACTCAAGAGAAAGGGCATGTTTCAGTGAGGATCAGTACGTGAAGGAGCTTGTATGCTCCCAAAGCTGAAATAAAGAGCCCAGCAACCAGCAATTCTTCGGGCTGGCCTTGCTGCTGCCTCAGGAAGTATTTTAAGCTGTAGGGTGGGAGAACCAATTTGTCCTGCACCGTCCTCTCCTTTCTTCCCCATCCACCCCGCTCTTCCCTTGAGGGGTGAAACCCCTCTACACTTCCCCGGGAGGTTTTCTGAGTGAATTTTGGCAGCTTTGTGGCCCGCTGGCAGCGTGGGGCCGGCCGCCTCAGCGCCCACTCGAGCCAGCGGCGAGTGTTGCCCAAAGGTAGGACGGGCAAAAAAAATGGAGGCCTTGAATGCCGGCCGTATCCCAGGAAATAGCTGGCTACTGATGTAACTTCGGGGAGAGCTTCCAGCTTCCGAGCCCCAGTGTTTTTTAAATAAACACAAACGGGAGACTGCAAAGGTTGCTTGTGGGAAAAAGGGCTGGAGCCGAGCGTGGGTTCGGGATCAAACGTGAGCGACGCGGCTTGGAGGGGCACAGGGCCTCGGAGGCCGCTACACACACTGCCATGGGGTCCTGTCGCCACTGTATTTTTGTCTTTTAGTTTAAAAAGATACATAGTTTTAAAAATAAAAAGTATTGATTAGGTTCATAAGGGTGCTTGTGAGCTTTCCCCTCCCCATCCTGCTGTCAGGCTAGGTTGGGGCCGTCCGCCCATGCTGCTGCCCTCGCCTCATGGGCAGCCTCACCCTGAGGTGTTTCTGTGGCTGGTCGGGCGCTTTGCTGCAGATTTCTCCTTTATCTTTGTGCTAAAAACAAACACCTTTATGCTCTAGGTGGGCCTAGTCCAAGGGTTTTAGTGTGAAAGTCAAAGTGCTTGCGGCCTGCTGGCGGCCATTTCGGGCAGGGTGCTGCAAGAAGCCGCTCGCAGGGGGTGATTTATGGCAGCGGGCTTCTGTCTTAGTGGCGTGACGGAGCTTTTCATAGCATGACATGGCATGCGATGACATACATTGTTTTGATTTTACGGTAGAAATAGTCCCATCTGCTTCAATTATGAATTTGTGACTCACTGAGGAGAACTGACGGAAAACGAGGTCTGCTGTGGAAGCAGAAGCGGGCAGCGTTCGGGGACGTGGGCGCTGCTGCCATGAGGTCGATGTTGTAGCACACACTGGAGCCTCCTGCAGCACCCTGATGGTTTTAGGGCTGTGTCCCACTGCCCCATGCAGCCCGTCCCTGTCCCCGCTGCTGGCTCCATCCCCGGCATGGGGCTGTAGGGTCAGGCGTTGGGCCTTGTGTGCACTCACGTGAGAGGACGGGGCTGGAAACGCAAACAGAGCTTGGCAGTGTCTGTCTGGAACGGACACAGGGTCCGATTGTGTCCCGAAGACGTGCATCTGATGCATCACATGGCTGCTTTAACCCCCGGTGTCCGGGCTCATGTTGTGTGCAGACCTCAAGAGCAGCTTTTCTACCACACGTTCATCCCTAGGCACAGGTTGCTCCTGAAGCCTCTCAAGTCTTCCTGGAGACTTTTGTGCTCAGGACGGGGTCCGAGACCCCAGCAGCACCTGCAGATGCCGGCTTTGACCTCAGGTACCATTTTCTTACCGAGCCCAACACGTTACATGACCCATCTTGAGCTCCTGCTTGCTGAAGTCTTTGCAGCAGAAGCCAGCAGAGAGGTGGTCGCGTTAAAAAAAAAGCAACTTTTGGTGAAAGGATTTGCAATAATGAAAGCTCCCGTGCTCAGGGAGGCCACCATCCCCGTTGTCCCCACGAAGGGCCAGGCTGTGCGTGGGGCTGGGAGCTCCAGCCACGCTTATTTTAATCCGTGTCTGTTCTCCTGGCTGCCTTGGCACGCAGGCCAGGCCGTGCGGCACTTCCTCAGCGGCTCCTGCCAGATCCCCGACGCACTGACAGACTCCACGGTGGCAGCCAAAAGCGGCTGTGTGTGCTGCTTGAAAAGAAAAACACCGAAATAAATAAATAAATAAATAAAAAAACAACACACAAAAAAACACAAGCAAAGGATCGCTGGGCTTGCCATCCGCTTCCACGTTTCTGACAACCACGAACTTCGTGGGGCTGCTGCCTGCCTCGCGGATAAATTATTTGCTCAGCTCTTTGAGGGCGTTATTGATGTGTGGCTTTTTATTATGGTGCCAACGACAGCAAATTGCCACATGCTGACTGCGAGCTGTAAATCGCCGCACGTGGTGCTCGGTGTCAAGTCCCAGTGCAGAAAAAGGGCCCCCAGGCGTCACGGGTCCCCTCTGCAGCAAGGTCCCAGCCTGCTCCATCTTCCTGGGAAGATGCTCGAAGGGTTTTCCCCACCACCACGGTCCTGAAGGTTTTCAGCAGCTCAGGAAAACCTTGGCCGTGCCATCAATGCACTGTGCGCCGTGCAGCTGCGGCAGCTCCAGCCGGGGAAAGGACTCTCGGGGCCGTGCCAGGAACAGAAACGAGCCCGTCGTCCTCCTCTTCAGTTTTGCTCCATTTCACTGATTTTTTGGCAAACGCCGCCTCGACGGGACGTGACTGTGCAAAATATAGCCCTGGACAAAGCGCCGTTGACTCATTTGGAACGCGTTCTGCTTTCTCGAGCCATTTTCCACAGCTTCCTTTTCTGCGAGCGAGGGGGCTGGCAGCCCAGGGCAGCTCGCCGGTCGCTCCCGCGTCCGTGTACCCTCGCGCAGATGTTTCCTGGCCCTGCGGCCGCAGGATCCCCTTTGGCACATCCTCCTCCCTGGCCCCTCCAACGTGGGCTGCGGGTGCTTCTGCTGGAGCATCCTTGTGTCCTTCGGCACAAGGACACGTGGGGGCACCCCACCTGAGTTAAAGCAGGAGAAGTCGGGTGGGAACGCTCGGCTGGAGCAGGTTTCCACTGCGGTGGGCTCTCAGGGGAATGACAAGTCCCATAGAAAGCTTTTTGTCAGGGAAATTCAAGGAGAGGTTTGGAAGTTTGCTTTTAATTTCCATAATGTCTTGCTTTATAATTAAGGGTACGAAGCGAGACCACTGTAGTACAATAATAGCGCTTCTGTGCTGCACATGGTGCAAATAATATGAAAAGGAATAGGGCTGAAACACTCAAAACATGTTTTTACCGAAAGAAATCCATATTATTGACGTCTCACCCCAACCTGGGACAAGTTGGACTGGCAGCATCCCTGAACTCCCCCAGAGATAAGCTGCTCCAGCTCCTGCAGCTTTACCAGCCCTGACTTCAGTGAGGATTTTTAGCGGGTTCCCACCACGGAGCCCTTTAGGGGCAAAGCCCTGAGCTGCGGGATCCCCGCTCTGCCCTGCGGGGACGGGGCCGTGGGCATGGCAAGCGGGGCACGAAGGGAATCTGTGCAGCACCCCGAGTGAGCGCGTTTCTCTACTGGTTGGTGTCTGTGAGGGAAAATATTCGTTCTTGGCAGGAAACGAGGATTTCCTCCAATTATCATCCTGAATGGACACCGAGCCGAGCGTGCGGGATGCCGGGCACGGGTGGGACGGAGGAGCCCCGCCGAGCGCCGCCGCTCGCCGATTTCGTGCATCTCCCCTCCTGCTTTCTGCCTCCTGGCTTTTGGGGTTGTGCCTCTTCTGCGTTTCCCTGGGGCTGTGCGGCACCAGGGGGATTCCTGCCGAGGGCTCTCGCAGCGCCTTTTTCCTTTTGAATCGATGGAAACCCACAAAAAATCCTCACTACGGTTGGGGCAGCTCCAGAGCTCCGGAGACGAGAGTAAAACTGCGAGTGGAACCGGAGTTCCTATTGTAAAATTAGGATCAGGGCCGTGTAAATATTTCTTTTTGTTAAGGGGTGAGCCCTCCCCTGGCTGGCCGGGTCCCCAGGACTTGTTTGGCAGCACGGGGAGGTGGGTGCCTGCTCCGAGTCACTGCTGGGGACCTGCACATGATTTTGGGGTCAGAAATACCCAAAGGGGGGCCCCGGCTATCCGGGATGGAAATGTTCCTCCTCTTCTTCCCCTTGCCGTGAGCTCAGCAGCACCCTGGAGCTGGAGCCGTGCCCGCCGGCAGCTCAATGCCTCGATAGATACCCACGGAAAAAAAAAAAACGTGGGTGGGTTTGAGACTCCTGACCCAGCACCCGGGCCTCTTCCCCAACCTATAACCCAGCTCCGGCCCCGCAGCAGGCGTCCAGGGCTCCGTTTGCATTTCGTCTCCCCTATAACTGCCTCCTGTGTTTTCCCTCCTCAGGTATTTCGGCCGTGCCTTCCCCGGCACTTCATCCATCACCCACAGCCCGGGTGTCAGCCCCGCAGCCCCCGGCGCCGCTGTTGGTTTTGGAAGCGGGGCCTGGCAGCGCTCAGCCTCGGGGGGAGGCAAAAAACCCTAAAACCAGCCCCGGGGAGAGATCGGCCTGGGGATAAAGCGTGAGGTGGCCGGGATGGGGACACTCGGCGAGCCCTGTGTGGCTCCCTGCGGGTCCTTCCCAGCTTTTTGCAGAAATTGCAGAGCCCAGCGTGCTGACGGGAGGTGGTGGCGGGCGGGCAGGTAGGGCTTGGGATCACTGACAGCTCCTAGGGTCGCACCTCCGCGGGGAAAATCGCGGCAATGACCTGGCAGGGGTGGAAAAAAAAAGGATAATAAAATAAAAAGGGGTGGCGCAAAAGCCATCCCCAAGCGTTTCACCGCGGGGCTCGCGGGTGTGCTAATATTTATCCTAGCGCAGGCAGCGGGGTCACCTTGCTTGAGGGAGACGCGTGTCGGGGGAAAACTCACAGTGGGTTATTTGATGAGGGGAAGGGTTTCACGAAGGAGCGTTCCCGAGGAATTTCGCCAGCTCTCTCGCTCTCGGGGCTGCCAGCATTCAGCCTGCTGGGCGCACGGGCAGAGGGAAGGAAAAAAAGATGGAAACCTGCTCCAAAACCTACGGAAAAGGATGGATGTGGGGGGGTGGAGCAGTTCCTGCAGCTCCTGCCCCCCCAAATCCCGACTAAAACCTGGGGTAGGCAGCTCGGCGGCTCATTTCGGGCGGTCAAAAATGTCTCAGTTGTGTCTTTGGGTGGTTTTTCAGAACCCAGCGGGGTGTCTGGGTCCCTGCGTGTGGTCCTTGGGGTCTGTGGCTGCCCTTTGTGCCCACCTCCTCTGGACGGGGCACGGGGCAGTGCCAGCACCGGGTTGGCAGAGGGAAGAAACGAGCTTCGGGAAGCGCCAGGGCTTTATTTGTGAACGGGATTTGCACTCGGGAGCGCGCTGTTGACTTTCAGGAGCCCTGGGCTTTGAAGTGCCCACATCACTTCTGGAAACACGCTCGCAGGTTTCTCTCTAAGTGCCTCGAAAACGCCTCTTGTGGCCTCGGGCCTCCTCCGGCTGCGGCGGCTTGGCCGTTGCCCAGCCTGCGGCTCTCTGCGGGAAGCCTCCGGGGAGGCAGCTCATGCTCAGGGTCTGGAAAAGTCCAAAATTTGGCCAGTCCCTGCCTCATCTTCCGCTACGACCTGTTTCACCGCGGTGCTTCGCTCAGCCTAGAGGATCCTTTTGGGGTCCCTTCCTGCACCCGTCTCACCCTCCTCTCTCTCTCCCCTTGCTCCCGCAGAACCGCCAGGCCTTCAACAGCCTCAGCACCCCGGCGGAGGACGGCGCCCAGCGGCTCCCCGGCCCCGTGGAGGTGATGCCGGGCAGGACCCCCGCCTGCACCCCGGTGCCGGAGCCGCCCTCGCGGGGCTCGGGGCGCCGGGGGAGCCGGGACGAGCTCTCCTGCGAGGAGTCCGACTGCGGGGCGGCCGAGGACGAGGGCGGAGGGAAGGAGGAGGACACGGAGCCCTGGCGAGGCGGCGGGGCGGGCGCCGAGAGCCCCTTCCAGCTGGGCGGAGAGCTGGACATCGAGCAGATCGAGAACAACTGAAGGGCGAGGGGACGGCCCTCACGCTGAGGGGGCCCTTCAGTTGTGGGGTGGCCGGCGGGGCGCCCCGACGCTCTCCCCCGGGCTCGGCGGCCTCCTGCCGCCAGCCGGAGGGGGTCGAAGCAGCTTTGCCAAAATTTCATCAGGTATTTTAGAGCAACGGCGTGTGTGTGTGTGTGTGTGTAAATCTTGAAATCCCTTCTAACTACTGTAGCCAGCTATCAGCGAGCGCCCACTGGGCTTTTGGGGTGAGGTGTGGAGATGTGCAGGACACTCGCAGCTCTCTCTGCTGGGCTCTGCGCCGGCTGAAATTTAATGATGGGAAGAGCTGGATTTTTTTTTTTATTATTTTTATTATTTTTTTTTTAATTTTCCCGACGAGGAGCTCGCAGGCTGCCTCACCCCCGCCGCCCCAGCAGCCTTCCTGCCGTGCTTTTTTTTCTCACCCCCTGGGACCCTCAGGGGTAGCGCACCCGTGAGGTGTGTCCGTGCCCGGTGCCGTGGGATTACTTGGCGACAGGAGGCTGCCAAAATGCTGAAATTTCAGGTAGCAGCACTGAAAGCTTTCCCTCTCCCTGTGCCTTTTGGAAGCACAGACAAAGTGGCGACCGTGCCGTGTGTGCGACAGACACTCCTCGGGAAAATCAGCTGACAGCTTTAGCAGGACACCAATTTTATTTTTTATTTTTTTATTTTTTTTAATTTTTGGGGGGATCTTTTTCATTTCGGGGAACCCTCCAGCTCCTTAAAGCGTCGCTGTTAGGACCTCCTGGCTCACTTTGAGCTGTTAGGACATCCTGGCTGTCCCCACCCCACCCCGACCGACACCGTCCTGGCTTCAGGGTGGCCTTGGGCACCTCCTCAGCCAGATCCCTACCGACCAAACCCGAAAATGCCCCAGAGCCGTGGCTGCCCATCGTGTCCAGCACCACACCGTGGCGATCCTGCCTCCCGTGGGACCCGGGGCGCGCTCTTGCCTATGCACACCGGGGACTGTAACTCACAAGGGCTCCTTCTCCTCCCCAAGGGCTGCTCCCCGTGCCGTGCTCCCCCCCGGGCGTTGGGAGGGTGACCAAAGGGACCTGCCCAGCCGTGCTCGACGCAGCCGTAGCACCCAGTTTACATGCAGCACAACCCCTTTGCCTTACTAAAGACGCTTCCCCGCTGAGTCGTGGCCTTACCCCGGGCACGCGAGGCTGCAGCTCGCCTCGGTTTGCGGGCTGGATGTTCCCTTGTCGGTGCTGTATGAGCTCATGTACTCGTTTTCAGTTTAAGAAAGCCTTACTTTTAAAAAAAAGAAGTTTTTATCTTTTTTTTTTTTTTTCCTCTCTCTCTCTTTAGAGGTTAAAAAAAAAAAAAAAGACGTGTGGATTTATATATATATAAATAAAATAGCGAAAAGTATCAAATATAATATAGTATGTGCCTCAGATCCAGGGGACGTCCCGCTGATTGTACAGCTGGCAGCTCGGCTGCTCCTCGCCACGTGCTGCAAGCCAGGCGAGAGCCTCTCCGCGCACCAGCTGAAAAGGGGGGCTGCTTCGGGTTTTTAAAGGACTTCACCCCTCACACAGATGCTTTGGGAACCCCTGCGGCAAATCCCTGCCGCCTGCCAGAATGTGATTTTTTTTAACTAATATGCAGACACCTGACCTTAGTCTTTGCTAGGTAGCTCACAGGCTCGGTATCGGGAAGATATTTCGGGAAGATATTCGGGGACTCGCGAAGGGCACGGCCCAACCCGCACAGCAGCCGTTTCAGGGCGACGACAAGCTTTAGCAGCAGCAATAAGGTTTGATCAATGCGATTCCTGCAAAAAAAAAACAACAAAAAAAAAAGAAAACCCACAGGATTTTAACGGGAAAATTCCTAGCACCGGTAACACACGCGGGGAGCTTGCTGGGTGTGTGCAGATGCAGCTCTTTGAGCCTGTTCTGTGAAAGATTACGTCTTAAAAGAATAAAAAAAAAAAGACAAAAAGAAGTGTTTGTAACATAGATTGTAATTTTCCATGTTATAGCATAGCCTATTTGGCCAATGAAGTCGTGTTTCAAGTGCATTGTTTAAGGCTCCTGGCCGCACAGGATAACGGACTGACGTGGGACATTAGAGGATTGTAGCAGTGCTTTGACGGCGTTTATGGTTTTGATGTTCAAGAAATCCGAAAGAAGAGGATGGCCAAAAAAAAAGTAAAAAAAAATAATAAAACGAAGCCTTCTGAAGCTCTGACCTGTAGTAGCAAAGCCTCCCTGTCACTTGCACAAGCGCGGAGGGCTGTGCGTGCCCCCGGGGAGGGGCTGCCAAAGGTGCCCCCGCCGTTGCAGGCTGCCCTCTCCCCGGGCGGGCGAGAAGACTGCTGATTTGTACCCTCTCCATGACTTGATTGCACTAGAGCAGCTCAGTCTCAGGAAATTGCTTGTTACTTTTACTGTGTAAATAAAGCTTCCTGGTTCAATAACCCCCGGCCGGCGTCTCGCCTCTCTCTGTGCTCCCACAGCCGGGGTGGGGAGCTCTCTCGGGGGGTCAGTGCCAGGTATGGATGTCCCTGCCCCAAGTTAGACCCCAAAAATGGACGTTTTGTGGTGCTGTGCATCCCAAAACAGGGGATGCAGCAGGGTAAAGGCACGTGGGGAACTCCCCGGGGAAATAGGGCAAGAGCCACCTCCAGCCTTCGTGCGCAGTAACTCCCTTTGTAGGGCCACGCTTCCTTCAGGGAGCAAACCACGTAAAAAGGCTCGGGACAGACGGCAGGATGTTTATCTGCCTAAATTTAATCCGATTGAAGCCACAGGCTTAGCATAACGGAATAAAAAGGAAGAATTACAGGATAAAATGCCCAGTGCCCCATCACCACCCTGATGTTGGACCGGGCTTTAAGACCCCCTTCACGTGTGCGTGGACGCACATGGTGCTGTAGACTTTGGCTGAACCTCTGCACGGAGGATGAAAGCTACAAAAACAGCCCGAAGGACTGCGCTAAGGTCATTTTCCCAGATGCAGTTCACTTTATTATAATTAATTCCTAGCCCACTGTCCCCTTCTGTCCCCATGGGGTGCAGCGCGGAGGATGAGCATCTCCAACGCGCCCGGCCGCAGCTCTCAGGCTCCTCCAGAAACACAGAGCAACATTTCGGGGTCCTTCAGCACCTGGGGCTGTCTCAAGCTGCTCAGACGGTCGGAAACACGGCAGGAATTGCCATTCACCTCCTCGCAAACCCCAAAAGCAGGAGCCGAGCGCAGCCAGAGCAGGCTGCCCAAGCGATGTGGATGTGTGCACACGCACGCACAATTACGCACAGAGGTCCCAGGGGAGGCCTGAAGCAGGTTAAAATTCCAGCGGCCTCATTCCTTTCCACTCCACAGCACAAAGGCTGAGAACCAAGGGGGTGCAGGGCTGACGGGGGACTTCTGCCCCTAAAAGGGTGACCCGCAAAGGTGGACCAGGCACCCACGGGCGCAAAGGGTGCAAGGAAGCCATCCCAAATCTTGAATTCCTCTCCCCATTTTGAGCCCCCGCCCCTTCTTGCCAGGTGCAAAGCGTGCGGGTGCGAGCAGGCAGGCTGCAAAACTGTCGGGCGAGGGAGAAACAAATCCCCGGGCATCACTGCTCAGTGGCACAGCCCCTCGGGCACGCCGAGACGTGGCCGAGCTGGGGGTGCAGGTGCCCCGTGGGCACACGGTGCTGGTGCAGGATGTGTCTGGAGCTGAGTGTGGGTCAGTGCCGACCAGGATTGGAGCAGGAGAAGGCAGGAAACCTGCGTCCTGCTGAAACCTGTGTCTGCCTGCCAGGTTCCTCTGAAGGGAAGGAAAAGCCATCAGCCCCATGTCGTCGCCGGTGAGGTGCTGCGTGCCAGCTTGTTCCTAGGAAAGCATCTCAGGTCCCCTAGAAACCCCTGCCGGCGCTGAGCCAACTGAACACAGTACCACCAGGGCTAGCTTCACAGGACTGCGTTTATTACTGACACGAGGACACAATTATTCCATGGTTTGTCACAGCATTACTGAATTCCTGCTCTCTAACCCAGACAGCGGCTATAATCGGGGCAGAAACCCACTGCCAGCCTGCTGAACGTGCCTGGAGCGCTCCCACAGCAGGGATTTGTGATGCCCGTACCTCTGTGGGAGCGCGCTGGCACCATGTTCATCTCCCCCACCCTCAAGGACATCCTCACCCCGCCTCAGGCACCCCAAAAGGCACAGAGCTGGTGGCAGCGTGATGTGCTCCATGTCCTCGATCCTATAACTCTGCCACCGCGCCGCTGCTACAGCTGGCTGAGGATAACGTCGACCGCCTCGGCCAGGTTGTTCACGTAGGCGTCGGGCTTCACCTGTGGGTGGTTTTCATCACAAGGCCTGCGGAGACAGAAGGGACAAGTGAGAGAGGGCAGACTCCCCGCCTGTTTCTCTGAAATAGGTAAGGAAAAGAAGAATTCACTTCTGACCCAGAAACGTGAGAGGTCTGAACGCAGTTTTAATGAACGGGAAGGCTCAGCTGGGGTTGAACGTTGCAGGATCACCACCTTCCTGTCAGCCTAGTGGTGGTGGTTCCCTCTGTGGCCACAAAAGGGGTCAGACTCACACTGCCATGCAAATCACAACCCCAAAGCGGAGCAGCTTGAAGCCACATTTGCAACAATTTCAGATACCAGTGGCTGTGGGCACGGAGGCTCCGTCCCATTTAATGATTTGGCCGGGAGAGGAGAGGACACAGGAGGCAGCAACAGCCCCGTCAGCTCTTCCAGACCTCATGGCCCTCTTCTGGCTCTGGGGCTGAGAAAGCCAGCAGCTGCTGAACAGAAACCATATGCATTTTATATGCTTAATGGCTTTCCTCTGGGAAAGAGAGGAGAGCCCTCGTGTCCAGCTCCTATCTCTCTTGGTTCCTGTAAAGGGCAAAACTTTATTTAGCAAGGGCCGCTTTCTCAGCGAGGAAGACACGTTTCCCATCGGATGCATGGGAGCAGAGAGATGATTATTATTATTATTATTATTTACGATCTGCAGAATTTGTTGAGCACTTGTCTGTACAAGTACCAAGCTATTTCTGCAGTTCCAGCACTAAAGCTCCCCAGGGCTGTTTCCCTTCTGCTCATTTCTCAGCTGCGCTCCTCATTCCTGCCTCCACGAGCTCCTCACAAAGGCAGAGCCTCTCTCGGGAGCCCACGCTGCTCCAGATTTTGTTTGCTGGGAAGTTACAGCTAGGAACGAGAAAAGCCCCTGCTGGCCAGGCTTCTTTGTGTCACCTACGTAGTGGCATCCGACACAGATTTTGGTGCCGGCTGCTGGGAAAACATTTTATTTAAAAGGTGGAAGGTTATGCCACGGGTCTTTATTTAATTCCCCAAGTTCTATCTTGTTACGAGTCTAGGGTGCAATATGAGCAGTAATTATGATGATTTTTAATTTTTTTTACAACCAAAGAAGAATTTGTATCGCAGAAAGTAAAGCAAGTTATAAAATGCAATGGAGAAAAACCTTAAAATATAAACAGAGTAAAAATCCAGTACATGCACAAGTTTCATGTGCCAATTATTGCTCACTCCCTGATTTAACCAAGAGTCTTTTATGAATACAGAAATTTTGGACATGGTAAAATACTCAATTCTTGGCAATAATCCTCTAATTTGAGTGGGGATCCAAAAAACAAATAGTGAACAAAACTTCTCATTCTACACACTGAAAAATGTTTCTTTCCTTGCTTATATGTTAAGAGGAAATTTTAAGATGTGCTTGAAAGGAAAGCTTCAAAAAATTGTCGGTGACACTGCACTCTTTGATCTATTACCGGGGCTTTGCAGTTGGTTTCTGTGCTAACGATGCCAAAATCCACCTGGAGCTCAGCTTCTAAATGCTGGCGAGCGAGGAGAGGAGACGTGCTGCATATGCTGGTGTGCTGTGGAAGGGCTGGGTGTGGGTACATGGACCTGAACAGAGCGAGCTGGGACGTCAGGCTCAGGTGCTACAACACTTCTGACAAGTTCGCTGTGGATTCAGGCCAAGAAACTTGCAGGCATTCCTGGTGTTAGGCACATCGTGGCCACCTTGGAGGGCTGCAGCCAGCCCAGCAGCATCCTGCTCCAGACGTGAGCTGCATTGCCACCCGCTGCACCCCTGTTATTCCTCAGACATACCTAATATGTACCTCTATATACCTAAATTGATGCCTGCTCTTCTACGTTACAGCCCCAAAAACAAACTTCCCCGCTCTCCTGCCTCTCCTGAGGCCGAGCCGAGGAGCTGGTCTTTCTCTCAGCGCTGATCCTTGTGGCCACGGCCTTTGTCTTGCAGAGCGCTTTGTAACTCACAGCTCCAACACATAGCCAAGAAACATTGTTTTTTTCCCCAAAAAGGGGAAAAGGGTCAAAAGGACCCTGCAAGCAATAACCCCCAAGCACTAACACTGAGACACAAGTGGCCAAATGAACCTGGGGCCTGTCAGAAATGGGGCAGCAGAGGGCTGTGATGAGAAACCCCCTGGGCCTGGATGGGCCTCACAGGTCAGGGCCAGGCAGGAACTTCACCAAGAGCAGATCTTGCCCTCCTGCCTTCAGCTTGGTTCCTCGTTCAGTGATAATTTTTTATTTTGCCTTTATGAAAAGCTGTGCTAGAGCAGGCATCGCAACGGCAGGTGGCAAAACTGACGGTGAAGGTTATCGTTGAGCACTGTCCTCTTTCATATCCCAGAAACACAAGAACCTAAAAGAATGATTCATCTGCTAGGGAAATTGAAGAATAAACTCAGATCGAGCTAACTTGGAGATAAACTCCTTCTGGTTTCGTTTTACACAGGACTCCGGTTGCGGAGAAGAACATAAATCAAACTGACAGAAAATTATAATCTCGAGCTGGATATTGAGCTGTCAGCAATCTTGGCCAGCGCACAAACTGCCTTGTGAAAAATCAGCTACAGCCTTGGGAAACCCTCTCCTCGGGGAAGCCTGGGCTCCTCGGGGCGGTTCAGCACCACGGCCTGGGCACACACACGTGGGACGTTTTGCAGCCCGGGCTGGCCATGACGGCCCCTGCTCTGGCTGTGAAATGAATTTTTGGCAGTGGATTTCTGCACGGCCCCTCTGCGGCCACCCTGCTGGTGGAGGAGATAGTCAGGGAAAGAAGCGGCCTAGCACGGGCACTGCCCGAAATCCGGCGTGGTTCCTCTGGTCAGGGCTGTGTGGTCATCCTATTCTCAAGCCACAGAGAGAAAACCTACTGTGACAGGGCAGTTTCAGGACTTTGAGGCAGCCTCTTTCCTCTTTTTCCAGAGAAGACCTCTGCTGAGGCCTGGTGAGGAGCTTTCTGTCTCCTCACCATGGTCAGACACCCAACCTGGGGGGCCTGTAGTGCCACCTGCCTGACCAAACCCTCATGGTACCAGAGGTGCTGCAGGTAGGACACCGTCACCCCCTGCACCCAGAGGTGACAATGTGACAGGGGAGCACTGTCATGAACCAAATCTGTGGGATTTGGGGACACACAATCCGTGCCTGCTCCTCTGAGCACAGAGAAAGGCAGAATACATTCTTACACAGAAAATGAAGCCCAAAATGATCAGTACACTACAACACACGAAAGATCAAAGTATCTTTAGCATGGTGCAACATGGAAAGAGGTCTTGAGACTTGGCAGTTCCTCATGTCCATCCAGGCACTGAACACCCTCCTCTCCCCAGGACCATTTGTCACTGTCAGTGCTGCAGAAGCTCAGCAGCTATCTATAGCCCCATGTGCTCGGAGCCAGATCCTCCGCCCATACTAAACTGGTTAGTTCAGATCAATGCTTCCATGCCAGACATCAAGGGAACAGCAGGAGCAGGCTGCTGCAGAAAGCTGGCTCAGCGATTTTAACTCTTCACTCGGCCACTTGGTACGAAAAGCTCTAGCAGGGTATCAGGGCTACGGGCTAGCAGGTAGAGATGGCTTCCTCCTGGTGAAGCCCAAAACCACCTCCCAGGTCCAAAGAGGCAGTGAAAGATCAGCTTCTGCAAGAAGAAGAAGGTTTGCTGACTGGCTGGGTGACATTTCCACTTGGACAGGTCTGCTCGGACAAGCTAGCTGCCCTGTGCAGGCCCAGCAGCTATCAGGATGGTCTTGAATTGCCCCGACCTGCTCTGTCATCTTCTGTGCCCTGTAGCAGCTGCGGTGGTATAACGGAGATGTAACGGAGATATAACGGAGATATAACGGAGATATAACGGAGATATAACAGAGATATAACGGAGATATAACGGATATATAACGGAGTGCCTGTGATGGATGGAGGGATCTGGCCTGCGTGTCCCTTTGCGAGAGCTCCTAGGAGTCTGGAAAGAGAATGAAGCTCCACAAAGACATGCCAAAGAGAGCAGGGATGTGGGGACCGATCCTTTTGGATTACGGCATGGACGACATTGGAGAGGTTTAGAGGATGAAAGTCTCAACGGAGGGGGCTGACATGGACGGTCACGGCCACAGGGGTGGAAGCAGCTACACCGCTCAGATCCACCCGAGACCTGCAGGAACTTGACTTTGGAGACGAGCAGCTGGGAATCGATCAACGCACGATCAGTATCGCGGACTAAAATTAGCTTTTGCATAGTTCTTTAAGAATAGGGATGGGTAGGAAAAACAGCAGGCAGGGCCAAAGCAAGGCACAGAAGTTAATTTGAAAGAGACAAATGAGCTCGCATTCCAGCGTACAGAGCTGCAGTCATTTGGCAAACCTGATCTGTAACACTGCATGTCCCACGATCGCTGACCTTTCCAGCAGCACAGCTTTCTGTGAGAGCCAGCAAGAAATCATCCCCCCAAATCTCCCTGTGTTTGTACAAGGGATCTCTTTGTGTCACAACACCGAATTCCTGCTAACTCCCCAATTAAGCAGAGTACGCTCCCGCTGCATAAAATTAGATAAAAAAAAGATTAAAACCATTCCTCCTGACAATGTATTCTTCGGGGGCTCTTACCACGGCCGTAAAATATGTGAGCCAGAGTTTAACAAGATTTTCTTTATGAGGAATGTAAACAGACACTGTTAACCTCTGCTGGTCTCTTTGGACAGATGCAATAACTTCAGCCAGGGCTGCGAGTGAAAGTCTCGCTTTCACTGAACAAGCAATTTAATCAGCTCAGCACCGAACATCCAGATAAATCACGATGACTGACAGCACACCACCGAGCAGCTGATGAATGTCCGTACAGCACGTTTCCTGACGCTATGATGAGACAAACCTGCCACAAAGGCACCTGATTAAATGCGTCCAGTGCTGGATCAGGTCCTAAAACTTGAGCGAACTCTGTGCCTCGACCCTCGTATCTCATGTCACACCCAGATGTCTCCCAGAACAGAAAGAGAAGATTTTCTAATTGAAATCCTAATTTTGGAGACCTGCTGCAATGACTTCAAGAAGCAGCTAACACCTTCCTTTTGGGATGACAATTTTCCACGTAGAGGTGGGCACCTTCAACAAAAAGCCCTGACCATAACCCATGGAGCCAAGGAGCTCCAGGAGAGCAAAGCCCAGCCAGAGACATCCAGCAACCTCCACCGCTCTTCTCTTGCCTCCCAGAAGAGTGCACAAAGCTAATTGTCTTTAATTGCAACTCGTTTAAATTCAAGCATCCACAAACAGGTAGAAATTACCAGCCAAATTGTTCGCTAACATCTGAGGGAAGTCTGTGGGCTTGCCTCTTAATTGGTCCCTTTTAAGTTCAACTGCTGCAGCTTCAACCCGACAGAAGGAACCGGCTTAGGTACAGCACTTCAGGCGATGCACCTCGACACTCGGGGAAATACCGAGATGGAGTGGATAGGGAGTTATCTTCCTGCAAAAAATTAAATAAATAAAAAGCTTGGCTAACGCTAGGAAACATGACCCAGGTGTTGTTTTTTATTTTCTGCATGTCCGTGCACTTTGTGGTGGGAACACTCGTACTTCCCCAATGTACACGTGCTGAAAATGTAATTCGAAGTGTCGTGGCAATTTGTTTGTTTCTGATCAGCACCATCATTTCTCCCCCTGGGCAGCTGAGGACAGGCAGAGATGCCGGGGTAGAAGATCTGGGGTGGCGCCTGAACACCTTTACCTGAGGGATGCTGAGAAGAAGAGGTAAGAGGAGCAGAGGTGACCAGGACAGACCACAGAGTGGAGGCTGCCAGCGGGCACTGCACTGAGCTTTGGTCAGCACGACTCTTACCAATATTTCTCTTTACAGGCACGACCTCTACACACAGCAGTTGTAAATCATCCCTTGAATAACCCCAGTCCCCTGGCACTCCTGTACAATGCACCGCACCAACCAGCCTCGGAGTACACAGCGAGGAAGCGGATGACGGAGGCAGCCGTGTTCCCCCACCCACCCCCCCCTATTTATTTGCTCTCTCAGGAAACACAGCACATGTGAACGTGCAAGATTACGAGCTTTGGAGATTAAAAGTTTTGAAAGACTTCGTATGGGCTGGATAGGACATATACAGCCGAAGCAATATATAAAACCACCTTCTCCTACCACTTGAGTGACTC
This sequence comes from Netta rufina, assembly GCF_964035555.1. NCBI lineage: Eukaryota > Metazoa > Chordata > Aves > Anseriformes > Anatidae > Netta > Netta rufina. The sequence continues at coordinate 33,992,951 of NC_140130.1, read as the reverse complement.
CACAAACCCTCAATGACTGCAGCTTGTGCACCCGTCCCCGGCGGTGACATCTCCGGGGTGCAGTGAATGGAAGCAGAGATTTACTGCTGAGTTTAACTCCACTGCCTTCACCGGAGCATCTCTGCAGTTGTACAAAGGGGCACCAAAAAGCAGTGAGCTGTGGGATCGGGCACTGCATGGGGGCGCAGCTCGTGCCCCAGTACAAGCACTGCACAGATGTTTGCAATAAAAGCAGGTCTCCCTCTCCCCCTCAAAAGTAAAGGGAAGGTTTGCTGCTTGCTGAGAAAATCGCGGCGCTGCCCCTGCTCTGCCAAAGGACACGGCCCAACGGGGTGTTTGCAAGCACCGGGAGACTCGGCTTTGCCTGCTCGGTTTAATTATTGATGACCCGAGCGGCTCTGCCAAGTGACCTTACTCAATTCGGTAGAAAATCATTTTAAACGCCCCCAAAGAAAGAATGTGGACACAAACAGCTCCTTGTGCACACACACGAGCAGATGTGAGTCTGAAACGCAACCGGTGCCTCCGCCAGTAAAGGAACCTAATGTCACACAGGGGTGGGAATGAACGATTGCAGGGGCTGAATTGGAGGCTCAGCGTCTTGCTGTGTTAGGTGCTTTTAAAGACCTGCGCCTAGGAGAACATTTCACTGCTTTCCTTTAACACATTGTTCGCACAATCCCTCTTAAAGGTGTAAAACGCTGGCTCCCGCGTTTGCAGAGCATCGCAGGGGGATTAAAGACACCGAACCTGGCAGATCCAGGTGCGTGCAAGAGACGAGCTTTGCGGATTGCAAGAGAAAGAAGTCTCGATTTAAGATCTGGAATTAGGTTTGGAGAAATGCAAGCATTAAATCTAAGTTGTACCGATAATATAACCCTCTGAATGAGACACGCTCGCAGACGAAGCATTAAAGGGCTGCTTCTCACCAAACCAGAATCTGAGCTACCCTCAGGACAGCAGTATTTCTCATCACATGGTGCTCTCTAATTCACAGCCTTCATCTGAAACGAGAACGAAACCATGAGAACATCCATGCAGCTCCCAGGAACTGCAGACGGCGGGGCCGGCACGCGTGCAGTCGCTCCTCCAAGGCAGCAGCAGCCAAACTGCTCACGTGTGAGGAGCCAGCACCTCACTGCTCCAAAACATGCTGCATGTGAGAAGCCAAAAAAGCACTTAAGCTGGAAAATGAAGGCACGCTCCAGGTCTTTGGCTGCAAAATCACGTAGTGTGGACGAGGCGAGCTGCAGCGAGGAGTGAGCTGACCTCTCTCGTCCCTGCCCACAGATCAAGGGGAAGGCTCAGCACCCTGCACATTTTTGTAGGGTTACATCTTTGGAATAGCGTCTGGCTTCATTGGGCTGTGATGGCTGGGAGAGGAGGCGGTAGCGGTGACCACAGGATGAGCAGGAAGGTGATGGCCCCAAAGGGAGGGCACAGCGTGCACCACGCTCAGAGATCTCTGCACAAACCTGCTTCTGAGCACCCCAAAGACACCCCGAGGGATGGAGAGGTGCTTGGGAGCCAGCAGGATCAGGCACTTGGGGCTTACACTTGGGGAAGGAGTATAACATCCAGCCTCACTGCGCTCAGGGATGTCAGAAACACCTGTCTCTAAACATGTTCCTGCTTTTAACTGATACAGCATAGGGAAATAACTTCTTGAACTAACTGGAAGCGTTTAGCCCAAGTTTTGGGTGCTGCTTACACATAGTCCTCTTCCACACACACTTATGTGTCCCTTCTGACATGGCTCACAGCATCCTGAGCACGTACAGCCCTCCAAATCAATGTGGGGATGCTTCTCAAAAACTGCTGCCCCTTTTAAAGAGTAAACTTTGCCACAGTTATCCCAATATGTTCTGGTTCATGTCCTTACATCACTCTGTAAATGAGATGTTCATAACCTCCTCTCTGGATGGCTGCATGCTCTCAGTGTCTGCCTACCTTTCCTTCCACTTTCGCAGTGCTGAGAGGATGAGACTTTATCTACCTAGGAAATTTCTTTCCCAATACCTGCAAACCTGTTGATGGATCCATGCAGCACCTCCTGGATTAAGGGCAGTGAACTTCTGCATGAAGGAGCATTGCTTTTTCACCTGCAAGCTCCTGGGAAGGCCAGGATAAAAGGACAAAAAAATGTGGTCCTGTGCAAAGCAGCACTGGGAAGCCCGCACACAACTGCATTTCTCCTGCTGGCCCCAAAGCCAGCCCTACCAGGGGTATGGCAGCAGCTCAGTTCGCACTGCTGGACCTCCCCAGCTTAGCTGATATTTCTCTGGATGGGACCAAACTTGCTACATTCCTTAAATACTAACCCAATAAAGGACTGTACGCTTTTTAAAACAGGAAAAATAAATAAATGAAGAGAACAATGGCTTTGCGACTGCCTCTCCTTCTCGGTATCAGCAGTTCTTGCTTTTTTATCTTAAGCATCTCTGTTGAGACTAGTTTCTTCCCTTTGCATCAGTTTCAAGCGAGGAGTAATCCTCCGGAGAATGAAAGGCCCAAAATACTGGTTTGAGCTGCGGACAAGTTGCTTCTGTAACCCGACCTGGCTTGAAATGAAATTTATTTACATAGCGTGCTCGATACCTTTGAGAAAATCTGCTACTTCAAATACTTCAAAGGCTTGCTTTGTACTGGAGGTGGAACAGCCAAGAGGAGCGCACACTCGGCACATATTGCTAAATTCTTGCGAGGCATCTTAGGGTGGAGGTATTTGTCTCTGAAGTAACAAATAAAATACTCGATCCTTTTCAAACGGCACGGAGCGATCAGGGGAGGGCTGATCAATCCTTTGTGCTGCTTTTTCCCAGCCTGCAATTAAGCAGCAGCTTGAAACGGAGGCTGTGTGTGGTATGTGGGCATAAATGTGCACTAAAGACGTGTTTGAAGCAGACCACTCAAGCCCTTGCGTGGAAAGGACTTCAGTAGATCATAGGGAGCGAGACTTCAGCTTCATTAAGTGAAACATTAAAGGAAATGCACCAAACATTAATGCTCGGCAGTGTAAGGGGTTTAATTGCCTGTTGCTTTCCCACCATAAATTATTACCTGCAGCTCACGGAAAGCCTCCTCGCAGACCTGCTCCTGCACCTCGCTCCCATTTCAGGCGCTCACTGGGGTGGAAAGAGAGGGGCAGCTCCGAGTTGTTCACAGAAATGGGCACATTTGGAGAAGGCAGCGAACATTTCAGACCCTCACCTATTTGGTATGAGCTGGATCAGGAGCTTGTTACGTGTGGGATCCTCTGCAGGTCTTATACCTGAGTTCAGTAACCAGCCTGGAGGGGTGAGAGATGCCCTGCAGTGACCGAACCTTGATGGATCCATCAGCGCTCTTTGTTTGCAGCTGAACAATGCCCACATCCACACACGTTTTCACTCGCCATTTCTTTTTTATTATTATTTGCACCGAGTGACCCCAAACCGCACGTGCAGCTCTGTCCAGGGGCTCTGCGAGGTCGGTACGAGCCACACGGCCATGTGGGTCTCGAACTCCCCCGTGGGGTGGGTGTGCAACGTGCCGGTCCCCCAGCATCGGGGACCACTTCTCGCAGCCCCACTGTGTGCTCAGCCTCCCCTCGAGGCCAGGGGTACCCGAGGTGGGTGCTGGCACGTGTCCCCGTGTCACTGCGTGCCATTAAATGTCCTGGGGAATCCCTCAGTGGAGCCCCGTAACGCGTGCTTGGCTAACACGCCTTGCCCCAAAGCATGAAGATACCAGAAAATGGAGATTTTCCCATTTCCCACACTGATGGGAAGCCACTGCAAACAGCTGAACCTTTTTTCTCCTTTCCTTAGTACAGGTGTCGGCCCCTGGTTTGCCTTTTCCCACTCGATTAAGGATCCCTCTGGCTCCCTGCTGCTTCTCCCCACAACAGGGCTCGGACACGGTAATCGAATCCCCATCTCCTTTCCCATAAACTGACCAGATCGAGCTCCTTAAGTCTCCCATTCCCTCCAACCTTCAAATCACATCAGTGTCTCCTTTCTACACCCTCTTGGGATTTCCAATATCTTTTAAAAAGCTCTCCCAAGCTCTGCACGTGTCCCAGCACAACCACAGCTGAGGGGAGGTAGCCAAGGGAAGGTGTTTTCCTTCCCCTCCCTCAAAGCCCAGCCCTGGCTCCTAACAAAATTCCACCGGCCAGCCTCCTTGCTCTATAAAATCAGATGTAAAATAGTTTTATGGGTCACAGGACTGGGCAAATCCCAAGGAATATCACCAACCCGGCCCAGGCGAGGCTGAAGAACCCCAGTGCGAACAGAGCGTGCCGATTGCCCAGGCATTCCTCCGCCACAAGACCTGACAAAATATTGATTCAGCTCCCAAAATTGAGGCTAAAATCCACAGGCTGTGCAAATCCTCAAACCCACACACCGAGCAGCTGCCGTCCACATACCCTTCACTTCAATTGCACTTCGAGAGGTCGTTCTCAAACCTCCCCTTACGGAGACGTACAAAATTGAAGTTAAAACAAAGTGAAAACATCGATAACTTCCCTAGATGTGAGAGAAGAGAAAAAGGAGAAAGAAAAAACTGGGAGGATGGTAAACAGGGCAGCATGAGCCAGCCTTAAAATCCTACACAACAAACAAGGGAAACGAATGAAAAACCCGAGGGAACAGCAGGCACGTGGCTTGGGAGAGCGGCTCTGCTGTGCCACCGGCCTCAGCTCTGGTTACACGGAGTGTGGGAGAGGCGGCGAGATTAAAATTACAAAGCACAACGATGGGGAACTGCCAGAGGCAATCCATAAACTCCGACTTTGAAAGGCTTCTGCCCAAGTCCCGGCTCCAAGGGCTCCGAGATAATCCTCTGGCTCTGGAGGTCCCCTCCCCAGCCTGTAGGAGCACCGCGATGCTTCGGCGATGAACGCTCCTCCATGCAGTCTCAGCAGTGCCTTTGGTTTCAGCCTGACTATGCTGGGATGGACGGGATGTGCTCAGGCTACTGCTTCTCAGGGCTGAGCAGGAGGAACCTGAAACTGAGATCTTCTACGGTGAAAAAAGCAAAACGGGGAGACGGCGCCGTTGCACATCCTACCAACAGGCTTTGGTTTTGTCTTCTGCGTAGGACTTAGGAAGACGTTTCCATCCAGCCTGTGACTTCTCCCAGTTTCTAAAACTATCTTACCAACATCACTGAAATCTGATTTTAGCTCCTTAGTGTTTGGCTAGTGGCAGCCTGCACCCTACAGCAGTATTTTACGGGTCAGCATGGGGACTCCAGGTGAAGACTTTTTGTGCCTCTGCGCCTAACCCAACAGATAACGCCCAGAGAAGGTGCGAGATCTGGAAATCCCAGGGAAACGTATCATGAGGAAGGCTCCGCAAAATGTTTAATTAACATTTGTGCAGAGTAAATTGGGGTAAATCAGGTAGCTCGCAGCAGATCATCGCAAGCACCATGGCGAAACGATGTCAATCCCAACGTCACCGAGCATTATTTGCTGACCAAGCCCAGCCTGCAGTCAGCACAAAGCAGCGCCTCGGCACTGCCACAGCACAGCCTGGCAGCACTGCTGTTAGCACAGTGCGATGCCTTTTGCAAGGGCAGGCCCCAATTACCCAACCCCTAATTAACTTCCCGGCAGTGATTAGGTTTTTTTTTTTCATTTCCTGTTCCGTGAAGCCACTGCTCGGCGCCACCCCAAACGCACACACACCTCAGGGCTTGGCCGAACCATCTCTGTGCAAACCAAGCCCCAAATCTGCCCCAAAAATGACAGATTCCTTACAGGCTTTGGATAGGAAACCCCTCAGGGTTTGGTGTGTGGAGGGAGCTCCTGTAAAACTGATGGCACGGTGAGAACTGCATCCGTCCGCGCAAGCAAACACCCCGCTGGTGGAGCCTCTTGTAGGGGACCTATGCTCGTAGTCTGTATTTTTATTTTATTTTTTTATGCATGAAGAAAGTAAAAGGCTTGTAGCCGTTTCATAGGAACTGGTGTCTGGGAAGTGGAGCAGGGAACCCGCTTGTGTTTTTCTGCCCAGGGTGCACGTTTTGGGGAAAATCACTGACGTGAAAATTGCGGGTTGTAAGGGGAATGGTGATAGAGACTCAACTACCACGACGGTGCGATCCCCAGGGCATGCCCAGCCGATGCAGGCTCAGGAGAACACGATATTTCTGGGTGGTCACGGCCACAAGTCATTGCACGGCTTGTACTGAGGGTTTGGGGGTTTTCTTGTTGTTTTTGTTGCCTTGGGTGTTTTTTTTTTTGGTGTGTGCATTTCCCAGCACTGCTCTCCTCAGCAGAAGACCTCACTTCGGGTGATTTCTCCACGCACCGGGGACGCCACGTGCATGGAAAGGCCTCGGCTGATGTCTGTGGGTCCCTTCTGCCTGGTGAGCTGCCACCAGGGACCGCGTGGTGCCCGGGGAGGTCCCCATCTGCAAGCCCAGCACCTCTGCAGAAGTACGAAAGTACGAAATGACAGTAGCTTCCCACAAATTCGGGCACAATAAACATCTCTGTTACAAAGCCTGAGCCTCGCTGGTGGTGCTGACAGCGACAGAGGGCATCAGATAAGGGGAGCTGCCCAACGCAGCAATTAAACACTTGGAGAGGGTTGAGCCCCTGGGCAGCAGCACCCTCCCCATTGCTTCCTTTAAAGCCTTCCCACATAAATTAGCCGTCCCCGTGATTTTAATGCTCCGGCGTGCCCTTAACAAAGGAGTCCTTCCAGGGCTCTGCTCCACAACCAGCTCCAGCTCTGCTGGGGCTGGAGATCTGCCGGGTATTCTGCAAACCCAAATGGCCATTCACGTCACCAGCCCAGCTCCCTAACGGAGAGCTGAAAGAATCTGAGCTCGGTCCAAGGCAACGACCAATCCTGCCAGACACAATGTGCCCGGGGAGACGTTTGCAGAACACGCCTGACGCTGCCGAGGGCTTTGTTTCACCCCCCTCCGTCCCTCCTGCCCCGAGTATAAAAAGCTGCAATTGGAAAGTCCTGGTCCTCGGAGGGAGCGCTGGTTTGTATCAGATGGCGATGATGAGTGCATCACGAAATCGTTTAATAGTTCTCATTAACTGCGTTGCTGGAGAGCAGCCTTGATTTAGGGAGACGGGTATAAACAAGGCGCACTTTGCTTGTAACGCAGCTGGTCAAGGAAATTAATGCTTTGTTTTCCATAACCTTTGTACTCTCCCTTCCTCTGCTACTATGGCAAAGCTCAAGGCGTGTAACTCGATCGTCCTCTGGAAGACAACACACGTCTGAATGCCTCCGGCAGGCTCGGCCCAGCAACGGGAAGGCAGGCTCCCAAAACAGAGCCGCGTCCCAGCCCCCCTAACGCCACCATCCCCACACGTGGAGACACTTCCCTGCTTCAAAGCAAAACCCCACACTGTTTGTGCTGGACGTGCTGCTAGAACAGCATATCCTGACCAACGCAGCTCCAGCAGATACCGATATATTTAGCACCGCTGTGTTAAATAAATTCCCACCTTTAAAAGTGCAGGGTTCCTTTTTCTTTATTATTTTTTTTTCCCCTTCCCTGGGAATAGGACAGAAGCCACTCAGATCAGATTAACATCTGTCTCCAGGTTGGAAGGGAGGAAACACGAGGCAGCTGCAGTGCAGGACAGTGGCCACGGACACTTTTTAATGCGTATGTTAGCCGTGGCACCTCATCCTGAGCAGACACTTCACCAGCAGCACAATGTTTTCTCAAAAGCCCTTCTCCTCGCGGCACAAGGTGCGTGTGCTTCAGCACAGGGACAGCCCAGCAGCCAGGGCAGGCAGCTGCCAATGGGGCTTGGGATCGAGTTGATTTAGACGAGGACAAAGGGACGGGCTTTGCAGTCATATGGCTTGCATCTGGAATTCACAGGCAGGCTGCTTTTACAGCCCTCTCCTCACGGTTTCGCAGCAGAGCAATGCTCTGCCTCACCTCCCCACCTGGGTGGTGTCTCAGTGCCTCTGTGCCAGCCTCACAGTCCCAGATCTGATAACTTTAGGACACTCCGAGACTGCACCGAGCTCTAAACCCATAAGGAGAAGCTGACAGCTGCACACGTGCTCTTGTATTTTGTGTGTATTAAAGCACAAATCCTAAAAGCAGCGAGGAAGGCCCATTCCCAGTTCACTTCTGCGCACAGCAAGTGCTTTTGAGTCTCGCTCAGAGACCCCTCTGGTTGCTTTTATGGCACGTGTGAGCCTTTTTTCATAAAAACCACTTTCTGGAGACTTTTTAGTATTTCTTTTCTGGCTGAAACCAAGAAACCTCTTACTCAGCCAGTCATTTCTTACACGTACCTAATACGCTAGGCTGTAAAATCCCTGCCTGAAGACAGCATCAGAAATGAGCAGTCAAAACCCTGAGAGAGCAGAGAACAAAACAACATGAAAATCACCTGTAGCCACGGCAGGAAATGGAAACAAGATTAGTCTCATTTTTTTTGTGTGTGTGTGTGCAAATTTATTAGTAAATATGCAAATTGTTGTGCACAAATTTATTAGTAAATAATCCTTCTGCTATTACGACTTAACTGCTTGAAGAAAAACAGTGCCGCCAGCCACCCCTCGTGCAACACAAAGGCACTGGAGCAAAGGATGGGTGTCCTTTGCCATCCCCGATCTGTGCTTCCCCAAACAGAGCCAGCACAAGCTGGTCCCTGCCGGGAGCACAACCCAGGCACCAGCTCTGGGAACGGGCTCACGACCTGCCCCAAACCAGACCTTAACCATCGGGCTTAGTGCAGCCACGCGTTTGGCATCTGAGCCCGAAGTAATTAGAAGCATTTCCTCTGAAGGCAGCACAGGCTGTGGAAGCTGCTGCTGAGTTTGAAACATTTGAAAGCGATTGCTCATGCACGAGGAAATGAGAACTGAGGAAAATTTGGCCCAGGTTGGAGAATTCTATCAATCTCGGCTTAAACAGGGACTAAAAAGTCAGTCTCAGCCTACCATGCACCGCACAGATGTCAGCATCACCCCAAAACCACCCGTACACAGACACGTACATGCACCAGCACTTATTTACTCATGTGCTATATCTGTTTTCGTCAGTATATGAAGAAAATTCATGTTCAAGTACCTTTCTTTGAAATGAGACATCAGAAGACAACTCATTTCGATAGGAAAAAAAAAAAAAAGCTGGGCTCATTTATAGGGGATGGCTACTCATAACACAAATTTTGGCTGGGCCTGGTGGCAGATGAAGATGAGCCTGACCTAATGGCTCTGGCTCTTCTCTGCTAGTTCCTGGCTCTGTAATTCAGGTGCTATTTTTTGGTGTTTAGTTATGCACAGACACTGGTGGTCGTTACCTCCAGCACTCCCACCAAGCCACGCTGACCTGGAGGTTGATGCGGCTCCAAATCTCACTTTTCCTGGCACGAAGCAGTATTTCATTCATTATTTTGCCATCGGGGTCTATGAGAACAGCTAGGAAGGACCGGAGGAGATGCAGGACAAACCCCTGCATCTGGCAGCAGCCAGGTGCATGACCTCAGGTAGGTCATCTCGCCTTTCTGTCTGCTGGTTTCCCCAGCTCTGAAACGAGTACTTGGCTCCTTTCTGTAAGCACACAAAGAAGGAGGAAGAGACCTCTCAGATAACTGGCACAAAAATGATCTTGACCTTTTTAGCACTGCTGCCAAGAATAAAACCGATAACTCCCCCCGGAGCTGATCTCTACCTCACTGCTGGACTCGTGCCAGGCTGAGCTTGGAAATTTGGCTCGTGCGCAAGGATGTCCCCTGCACAAAGCTTCCACTGAACCAGGAATCAATGGCAGGGCCACTGCTGCCTTCCTTCTGGCACACCTAATCCCCCTCCAAGTCCCTTTTTCCCACCTAGACATCCTTTGCACCTACTCAAGACGTTTGAAGTATTAGGGCTATGTTGGTGCAAGCTAGGGTCCCAACAAGCAGCCGCCCCCTAAAGAGTTAAAAGGGAGAGTTCTGCTAATACTTAAGCGTTACAAATCTTCTCAGTTAAAATAAATTATTCAGGAGATGTCACCCTCCCATCAGCACCATCTGAGCCACATTTGTAATAGCTCTGCGCGCTGAGCGCTTGCTGTCATAATATCAGGGACACCGAGCCTGCAAGACGGAGCAGGGGGAAAGGCACGCACACGCTGAGACACGAGAGCCAAAGCTGCTCTCCCCAATGGCTGTGAAACACGTGCTGCCCACGGCAGAGGAGAGATCGGTGGTGTCCACTGTGGTACAGATGAGTAAAACAAGCAGGAATAACACAACGGCTTCGGGAACTGCAGAAACTTCTTCCTTATTTTCTCGCAGACCCGCTACCCTACCTGATGGATAATTTACCTGCGACTTCCACGGCCTCATTTACTACGAATAAACTCCCCCAAATTTTTCCAGACATAAGTTGGCACAGATATATACTTAGTAATGAAGTTTCAACTCTGTCGTATCGAAGAATGGCAATGAGACCAGGAAGCATTTCACTGTGCCCCGAGACGTTAAAGTAACAACCCAGCTGCCCGAGTGCTCATTTATTTGTTCAAATCACACACAAAACGCAGGAAACAAACGTTAAGAAAACATGTTTATAAGCAACTAGAGGGAAACAAATCTGAGCTGAACTTATAGGAGAACAGCGCATCAGCTTGGTGCCCAAACTGCCCACGGACAACGCCAGTACTCCAGGACACGATGATAAAAGCCTTGCAGGAGTCAAATCCCCTGGGGAAGGGCAGAAGGGACGCCTGCCAACGGGGCGACTTCTGTGACTCGAGGGTGTGTCCAAAAAGAACAGAGCAAAGCCTCCAAACCGAGTGCAGGAAGCACAGCAAGGCCTGACCGTGCCATCAGAGATGAGGCCTCTCCCTGCCGTGTGAAAAAGGGAACAGCAGCACTCGTGCTACAACCAGACCCCCACCGCTTCTGCAAGGCTTCTGATTTACGCCTCTTTCCCCAGCTGTTAAACAGGCTAACTCCCCTCACCTACAGCAGGTAGACTTCATCTGCTGCCACTTTTATAGCTGCAGCACCCATGTCTCCTAAGCCTGGCTGCGAGGAGGAGCAGCAGGCCCATGGTCAGGGGCAGCACACTTCATATGGCACCATCAGCGCTCTGGGGAGATGCCACCCAGCAGCAGTCACACAGGATGGGAGAGCAGGCACAAAGGCAGGTGTTGTGGGGAAGCACCTACAGGAGAAAATTTGGAGAAATATTTGGAGAAATAAGGGTAATGAGGAAAACGGGAAGCCTGAGCCTGTTTGCCCAAGGACGGTGATGAACAGCGCCTAAAATTCTAGCGTACAATGGCCATCCAGGCAAGATGTGCCACGAGGAGGAACAGCCACAGAAATACGTCTGTGTGGGTACCTGGGGGGGTGAGGAGCCCTTGTCACATCGCATCTGGGGCGAGCAGGGCTGCGGCACCTGGAGAAGGAGCAGAGCAAGGAGGATGAGGAGGCAGCGGGGCAGCCGGCTGCTATTTCTGGCTGCCGGAGGTAGCGGGGAGGTCACTTCCCCTCTGTGCATCCCGCTCGCCCCGTGGAAAAACAGTTTGTCATCGGACATTCACAAAATAAACCCTGATCTCTTCCCGAAGCACTGTGCAGGGGATCAGTGCCGAGATCCACCAGGAGGAATTAATTCCGTGCAGGTTTGTCCTTTGCATGGCCGCTGCGATCCCAGCGGAGCTGGTGCTGCTCCCGTAACCCCCTCCTCCCAGCTGCCCTGTGAAAAAGCTGAAATGCCGTGGCTTGAAACCTCACAGGAAGTCTGGCAATGTAAAAATAGCCCCTCTTTTCAGAAAAACAAACGTGACACGAGATGCCACTCTGGAGAATGGCTTGGGAAAGAGCTGCTTGACAAAGCCCTTGGCCCAAAAACCTGGGCACGGCTGCGTGGCGCTCAGCGCCCTCCGGAAAGCTGCTGTGTTCCTGTGCCCTGCCGAGTCAACGCACGTCCACTCGAGCCTTACTTGTTCCCCGAGAGGCTGAAAAAGAGCTCTGGGTATTTCCAGAGCTGGTCTGTGTTAACTCAGGCACGGAAGGAGAGGTCCAAAAACGCAGTGATTTATGGATATTTAAGCCAGCTCCGACCCAGAGCAATTCGTTTTGTTTGGCAACACCCTGGCAGCGCCTGCACCGAGAACGCACGGCCTCTGATGTGCAGCATGTGTTTGGTGAGAGTAACGAAGCACCTGAGCTGGAAATTCGGGCCGGTCGATGCTCCTCCCTTCCCCTGGCAGCCTCAGAACTGGTTTATTGCTCGGAGGGTCAAAGCGCGATCAAACAGGTGGGCTGGGAGGCTTGGCTGCTTTCTCCTGCTGCCTGTCCCCAGAAAGCAAACGTCAGAAGAGAAAAAGGAGGGGTGGGAAAATGACCGGCAGCGGTGGAAGCGGCGGCGGCAGGGCTGTTAAACACAGCAAACCTGGGAACGGGTCCAAAATTCCCCGAGTGCCAGAGCAGAGGCACCTGTAGGGCCCTTCCCTAACCGTGCAGCGCAGGGCACGGCACGAGGCGCGAGGTGTGCAGGCACGCTGCGAGCTCTGCTGCCAGCCAGGAGGCTTCTTTGCCATCTCCTGGCCTTTGATTTTTCTTATCGGGGCTTTGAGACCGTGGGCAGGCAGCTCCTGGTGGAGGCACAGCCCCTCGCTCCTCTCCCCTGCGAGAGCACAGCTGGGTAGCCCAGCTCGGGGCAGGGAGAGCCGGGCGCCTGTCCCAAGGCTGCCACGGCCACGGGAAGGGTTAAGGGAGCTGGAGTCCTTGTTTACCGTGCGAATTAGAGGAATTAGAGCTGGAGAGTTTGCTGTGAACGTGCTGATCGATAGCTGCCAGCCGCCGGTTTAATCGGGACGAGGTGAGCGGCCATTAATTGTGCTCTCTTCCAACAACATTGAGCCACCGTGTGAAAGTGTTTCCTCCATCGCAAACAAATCGACCTTGATAGCATCTCTCCAGACATTTTCAAGGGACTTTAAAAAAAAAAAAAAGAAAACCCCAAACCAAAACATCAGCAACAGGGGCCAAGATGAAAAGCTTGGCTTGAGGTTGAAGCCACGTTTTGCAGCGAGTGGCTCGGTGTTTGCTCGGGGCACGCATGGGATTGCTGGGAGCACCAAGCCAGGTGTCAAGGGGAAGGCTTGTCGTGTATTTTAGAAAGCCACCTTTGAATTCCTCACCTCCCTGGGCTGTGGTGACATAGCCAGCAGCAGAGGCATCGCCTTCTCGGGAGAGGTTTGGCTCCTCGGGGAGTTTTATGGCTCGGGAGGCAAATCCTGCAAGCCTCGAGCACCCACCGCTCCTAACAAACTTCAGGGAATATTTTTACATTCCAACCCGCGTGGTTTTGGGCTCACCTGCGGGCACTGAGTGTGTATATACATCCAAAGTATTCCTCTTGTGAAACGCACGCACCTTTGGTGCTGAAATAATTCAGGATCACGGGGATTAAAGCTCCGGGCTGGGAATGAAACGTGCCTGCAGATCTGCAAACAAGGATCGTGGAGAGCGGAGGGCCAGCTCTGAAGAGCCAGTTCTGCTGTTTTGGCCTCTTATTTTCCTCCAGGGGTGACTCATGGAGGAAGAGGACACAGCCTAGGACGTGCGGGAGCCTGGCCCCGAGCTCTGTGAACTCCCTTTCTCTCTGCTATTCTGCCCACTGCAAAGGCACCACCAGCCCTCTGAAGAAAGGATGAGATTGGGGCTGGGCTTTCCTTCCAAGCTTCCTCTGAAATCACACTTGGCAGGGCAGCCCCAGCCTGCTGAAAGAGCACAGGAATGTGCGTGGCAAGAGCCGCGCTCGGGTTGAACCTCATGGGGGTTTTGGGAGCCATCTGGGCTCTGGTTTAGCTTCCCAGATAGGCTGCAAACAAAAAAAACATCCCCTGGCCGACGGGTTCAGCTTGGAGTCGGCAGCAGAGGAGCGGCTGAAGGAACTGTGCTGCTCTCAGGTGGGTGAAGGGCAGCAGAGGAAGGCTTTTGCCACCAGCACCATGCAGAAAGGACAAGTCCCCCGCTCCATCCCGCTCCCCAAACCCTCCAATTCCGCTGCCTCGTCCAGCTGGAAGGCCAAATGGGGCCACGCTGGAAAAGCAGTGACCCGAGGGAGGTGACACGGAGCGGGGTGGGCTCAGGCAGCACCCGTGCTGCGGTACAAACCAGGTGGGCTATTCGCTTGGGCAGGTCCAAAACCCCAAAAACTCCTTCATTTATTTTTCCAAAGGGGAAACTGCGGCCCTGGGGGAGTCGAGCCAGTGTTTCCTCCTCTGAATGCCTGATGTTAGGCACCTCCTCGTGAAGAAATCATTTACAATTTTAAATATATATATATATATATTTTTTTTATCAGATTAAAGGATTACAAGTCTGGTCCCCTTCCAGGCAGCTCGTTGTGCTTCACCGCTTGGATTTTTCCCACAAAAAGCACTGGCGGTGCGTTGCAGCAAGCAGCCCGTCCGCCTGCGTGTGCTCACACACAGAGCTCCGAAAGGGGCAACACCAAATCAGCATTTCCCACAAAACCAAGAATTCCCTTTGAATCATTAAGGCTGTTACGTAAAATACACACTTACTCCTGCATGATTAAAAAAGCCTCTGCGACTTTAATGTATATTGCCCTTGATCATGGGGAAGCAAGAAAGAACAAAATCATTAGGAGCTGAATTATTCCAGCAGCCTATTATCATAGCGTAATCTTATTAAAGAGAATTCATGCTGGTATAGCCTCTTATCTCCTCCACTTACAGAAGAGCCATGTGGTGTACTTCTGAGTGCACAGAGATAATAAAATTACGGGGAATTATGCAGGCTGCGTGCGGAAGAAGCAGCATCATTCCGTCCCTTCGCGGAGGGATGCTGATTTGTCTCAGGGAGGCAAACCCGGCTGCTGGGCATAAAGGGACTATTCATTATTATCTGCTGAGGAGCAATTTGGGAAGAGATCTGGGGGCTACCAGTGCAAAAGGGAATGGCCTGCTGCCACGGCTCAGCCAGAGAGGCGCAGAGCTCGGGGTGAGCACCGGGCAGTACCTGTGCCATAGGATGCCCGACACGGCACGGGTAGGGCAGCACTGATGGCACTTGGGCTGCTCTCCCTTGGCGAGCTCACCCTGAGGTCCTGGTGGCCACGTCCAGCAAGGTGACGGCACGTTTTGGTGGGCTACCTGGAGGGGATCCTCCTCGCCAGGATGCCTCAGCAAAGCAGAGCTTGGAAATCCCACCCGTGCTGGGTAATGATGAGGGCACGGACAGCCCCAGGAGCTCAGGCACAGCAGGAGGACAAAAAGAGGTGGAAGCAGAAGGGGAAAGCAGAGCAGAACCTGGCCCTACAACTCCACTTTCCACGGAGAAACCACTGTGCACATCTGGCCACAGCACTACTGCCCAGAGGAGCACATGGGATGCTCGTCCAGCCCTGTTCTGCTCAGCCAGCTCTTTTGGGATGGGACAGACCATACCGTGAGGTCTCTGGGTGGTGGGATCTTCCAACCAAGCTTTGCAAACTGGGTTTAACTGGTCACAAGTCAGGGATACCCACCGCAGAGCTCGGACCCGGATCTGTACATCAGCAGTGCGAGGGAAAAGGCCTCGCTTCCCTCGCTGCCTGCTGCAAAGGACAGGCACGCAATTAAAAGTTTTCTGCAAATGTTAATTACAGCAGACTTCGTTAGCTAACGACCGATTGATCTGTTGGTTGTATGAGGTTTAGGAGTGTAATGAACCCAACTGCAGTATGGATTACAATCTTGTTCCAATTAAAACAAAAATGTGCAGCAGATATTAGCCATCAGAAAGAGATTTAACGGTTGCGTGGGGTCAAACTGTTGAAAACATTAACGTGCTGTCTCAAGCCTGCAGCTTTTAATTAGCTTCTTCACCCGAGTGGAATTCCTGTTACTTCGACGCATCCAGATATAATTTTCTCGTGCACTCAAAAAATAGCTGGAACAGAGATTTTGGGCAGAAACTTCCATGCTACCAGCTGAAAGAGGTTTTAATAATTGTGATCCCTTTTCTCCCTGTCATGCTCAGGACAATCACGGGGGGAATGGAAACCTAACTTGCAATGGAGCAGCTGGAACCCAAAACCACAGGGCACACTGGGACAGCTAAAGCACCCGGGCAGCCTGGCTCTGATGGGTCGGTGCAGCATTTATTTAAGCTTGGTCCCAGGGCTTGCTTTCGGAGAAAGCCCTGGGGTGATGCTGTGAGTATTGGGGATGTCTCGTTCAACAGCCCTGCTACAGGCTCAAGCTCTTCCCTTTTGTACTACCGATGGATTATGCCGAGAGCTAGCCAGAAGCTGGCACGTTTCTTTTGGCAATTGCAGGGAGCTGAACACCAAACCCCACACAGATCCAGCAAATCTTTCCTTTCTCAACAAGGTGCTTGAACTCGTATCTTCAGGGACAAGACTGAAGCTTAGTTAAAGCCGAGCACGTGTTTAAGTGCTTCACTGAAAACAGATGAGCTGGAAAATACCTTCAAGTGTTTAACAGAACTGGAACGGCTAACCGTGAATGGCTGCTTTCATGACCCCATAAATGAAAAAAAGGAAAAGAAAACCAAAGCAAAGCAAAGGAAATCCACTTTGGCTGAGATAAACTGAAACCGGGCACGTGTACACACCAAACCCAGCAGCTCCAGCCATCTCCAAAGCTCAACCAGCTCCTCTCTCCCAGGAGTGTGTGTGACACAGCCATGTGAGCTCGTGTTTCTTTTACTAAAACGATGAAATTAGATGTGATTCCTGAAAAGTTTGTATAAGGCTAAATGAGCAGGATCACCCCATCCAGTTGCAGCAGATATCTGGCATTTTATACAGCACGCAAGGAGGGATGTGATCCCGCTGAGCACAGCTGGGATCCCTCTGAACACATCCCATCCCACCCCATCCCATCCCATCCCATCCCATCCCATCCCATCCCATCCCATCCCATCCCATCCCATCCCATCCCATCCCATCCCATCCTGCTGCCCTCACCCAGCACAAACCCAGGTCCTTCTGGCCTTCTGGTTCCTAGAGCCATCAGCAATGTGGAAACCAGACAAGGGTGGCTCCGAACGGAGCAGCCCTTGGATGCTTTCCCTGTGGCTTTTGCAGAGAATGGGCTCCTTTTAGCTTTTCCCACTAGGCAGACGTTGCCCTGTGCCCGGGACAAAGCTCCCAGCCCAGGGATGGGGCGGCCGCCCCCCTCCCCTGCCCCCGGCCATCCCCGAGCGCTCTGAAAACCAGAATGCGGGATTTGGTTGCATGACTATAAATGGTGAATTGCAGAGGGCAGGAAGGATTATTTATTTATCCTTTCATTCCTCAGTGCGTGCAAAGCCAAATTCTGGCTGCCTTATGGGACTGCGGGTGAGAGCTAACGCCCACGGGCCGGCCGCTGGGCAAGGTCCCCAGGTATTGTAAGGTGGAGGTCAATTTGGTGGGCAAATAACCCTTCCCGAAGCTCCAAATATATTTGGACCCGGGGTTTACCATTGCCCGGCAGCACTCTGGAAGCATGCTCACCTGTCCCTTATGAA
Organism: Netta rufina; assembly: GCF_964035555.1. Lineage (NCBI taxonomy): Eukaryota > Metazoa > Chordata > Aves > Anseriformes > Anatidae > Netta > Netta rufina. The sequence goes on along the minus strand of NC_140130.1, from coordinate 33,975,472 downwards.
CAAAAAAGGCTAATATGAAGAATTCATGCGCTTGCCAAATTTTTATGCATCATACTGTAAAGTGTCACACGGGGAGGTCCCCAATCTCCCGTTTCAAGCACTTTTCTCAGCTTTTCAGCCCCTGCAACAACAACAGATATCACTTGAATGGTCCCAGGCTCTCTGATCGCTATCTGATCCCTCCTTGGGAACCATCAGGCTGTGTTTTTTTCCAGCTTACTTCATTCTTATCCCCTTTTCTTCCCATAATATGCCTGTTGCTCAAGCTCTGCCCACCTCATTCCCAGGGAATAGGGCACAGGAGAAATTTAGCCATGGGGCAGCTCCCACCGTTCTTCCCTGTGAGGGAAATGCTCCTCCCTGGCACTGCAGCTCCGGGCAGTGCTGCAGGACCTTCACAGCTGGAGAACACGGTCAAGTTTTGTGAATCCTTGGCTCCATAAGAGTTAATGCAGGAGGAGGTCCTGCTGCGGGTGAGCACGATGCTGGCCCCACTGGGATGAGGGGTGCAGAGCCATCGGGGCTGTGCCAGGGCACCAAGCTCCATGCCCACCGCCTGCTGCTGGTGCTGAGCCCCCATGCCACCAACTGTCCCCATGCTCCTTGCTTCTTTCCAACCTAACCAAACCAAACCAAAGCTAACCAACCCAACCCAACCCAATCCAACCCAACCCAACCCAATCCAACCCAACCCAACCCAACCCAACCCAACCCAATCCAACCCAACCCAACTCAACTCAACCCAACTCAACTCAACTCAACCCAACCCAACCCAACCCAACCCAACCCAACTCAACCCAACTCAACTCAACCCAACTCAACTCAACCCAACTCAACCCAACCCAACCCAACACAACCCAACCCAACCCAACCCAACCCAAGCCATCGCACCATTTCCCTGGCAGGTGGTGTTTGCCTTTAGCCAAAGCGCTGCTCTCACCCGATAATCATTAAGTACTTCTTTGCCTTTGCTTTGGTCCAGGTTCAAAACTGTTTTTGAAATACTGACAGTTCAGTTCCAATTAAAGCAAAAAAAAAAAACCAACACCAAAGTCCTGGCACTGCTTTCCAGAGTGAGCTTTGATGTGACCCCCCTCCTCACTGCTGTGTGCTCCTGCTCCCACAGCCTGCCAGGACAGCCCCTCACAAGGGTTTTTAATAACCCGAGGAAAGGAAAACAGCTGAGATGGAGCGATTCTGTATTCAGCAGCATCACGCTCCAAGGATCCTCAAATAAAAGTCCTCAGGTTAGAAAAGTGTCCTGCAATTTCACCGCCTTTCACAGCAAAACCTTCAGCCGCAAAAGCGAATCCCAGATTTCGGCCAGAGACCAGACGTAGGTACCCACGGAGCCTTTTCTTTCGCTCCGTGCCATTCAGCTGAGTGCTACTTCAAAGACCGCAGGTCTACAGGGAAGAAAAGAACATTTTCTTTTGGCCGTCCATTAACATAAATGAAAGTCCTTTCAAAAGACACGAACTCCAGAAGCTGCCGTACGCTTTTCACGAATTGTCTGCAGTAAAGAAAAAAAAACAACTTGGAGTCTTTCTGCCTCCAAGGCGGCTGCAGAGACGTGATCAGGGTGCAGGGCTGCTTCGAGCGCTAGCAGGGGGCAGGCAGAGCTGGCCTCAACACAGGCAAATGGTGAGTGAAAATGGTTCCCTCCCTGGTGCGTGCTCCTCACAGCAATGGTGTGGGGAAAAAAAAAAAAAGCAATGGAAGCTGGGACCTGGTTTTGAAGGATTTGCTGTCAGAATTGCTGTTAGGAAGATAAAAGATGGCAGGATCTCAGCGGACCTGCTGGGTAGCTCCTGCGTTCGGGTGCTAGCACAGGCTGCAAGAGCTGAGGCTCGCACAATACAGGCTGAGGGACAGATCCCCCAAGGGTGTAAACTGGCACAATCCCGCTGGCTCCAACAGAGCCACTGCTCAAGGCTTCGGCTGGAAGTTCATCCTGTCGTCCTGGCTGCCACAGGCAGAGCAAATTAAAGTTCAACAGAGCACACCGGGCACGGGCTTGTGCAGGAGAGGTCAGGGTACCTACTGGGGCACAAAACACCACCACCAAATCTGGATAGGGCTTAATTCCCATTTTTTTCACGCTGTTATGCCAGCTAGGTATGTACCACCGTTGTGCTACTGGAAATAATCTCCAAGCAGGCAGTCAGTGTGCTCAATTCCAGCATTGCACAGGCCCTGTGCTCTTCTTCCAGCTGCACCAAACCAGGATCTGCACACACAGACAGCCCATCGGGATCTGCTCAGGCTCTGTTTCTGGTTGGCAGCCCTCTCCTACACATTACACGGCTGGGGAAACCTCTAAAATCACGTTCAGGATCCTTCCCTCTCTGTGAGCACATGTTCCTGCCACGAAAGGCACGCAGGACCTCTGTGGTCGCTGAACTCACTCACTCGGTACCGAAGGATGTTATTTGATACGCACTTCCAGAGTAATTGGAACAAAATAATTATAAAAAAAAGATTTCTTCTGGGGCTAGGCAATTCTTCAAAGCCGGGAGCATATGAATATTCAGGCTGAAACTGAGCACGCAACAGCTTAAGCCATCTGAACGCTAATTTTTCCATATGGTGTCAAAAGACTCTTGCTCTCCCTCTCTAATCCTGTCTGCTTGGGCAAGACAATTTCGGTATGTGTCATCGTGCAGCCGGCACAATCCTGCCTGCTGGCCCCCAGGCCACGGTTACCTCCAGGGTGTGAGGACGAAGAGTCAGACCCGAGGTGCATATGGCATGCACGGCCTAGCAAAGCAAGGGAGGTGTATTTTTCTTTGAATTTACCAGTGGAGCAGAAAACGGAGCCAGCAGGAAGAAATTCCAGCTCTTTCCTTTCCATTGAAAGCAGGTCCGTACAATCTTGCTACGTCTCTTGGTTAATGCAAGCGCCGGGATGCGGCTTAAATGCGCTTCCCAAGGGCACGGTATGTTACATTGAAAAGTCTCTAGGATTTAAATATAAAAATAAAATCGACATGCATGTTCCTGACTCCCAAACCCCGCTGTGGACCCACCAACTCCTCCTGACCGCCTTTGTGCTGACTCAGGGAACCTGATTGTGGGAACACTCCCAGGGAGACCAGGAATAATTGTCAGGTGGTGATCAAATGCTCGAAGGACGGGCACCAGGGGAGCCTCCTGATGAGCCAAACCTGCTGATCTGAGGAACTCCTCCATGTCCGAGTGGAGAAGAGGGATTTCTTCCACGCCCAGTAGGCTGTTGACCTACCAGAGACATGCAGGGTTCAAAAGGAAAAAAAGAAAAAGGTGCCATGTCCTCAATTAGGATTGAATCGTGACATTCGAACGCCATGAGCAGAACTGGAATTAGACGTGGGGCACGTCACTGAAAGCTGAGGCAGAAGAAAAGCAATGCGCAGCTGTCTTATTTTGAGGTCCTGATTTGAGTTCAAACCAGCTGAAGAAAATAAATACGCGTTTCTCCAGTTCAGAGCTACTTTAATGTTTGAAAGGGGAATGGAAGAGGCCTATTCCCCTTGCAGTGCTATCATTCCCCAGGCGGCTCGCTCCCAGCTGGCTGGAGCAGCACCACATGCTGGTGGCGGGGAACTCGCTGTCTTTGATGCCATCTACTGGGAAGGTGGCTCCAAGGCTGGGACGTGGCCCGGGACGTGTGGCTCCGCTGGAGAAGCAGCACCATGGCTGTGGGCTGGGGAACGCACGCGGCAGGAGCTGCAGGTGGAGCAGGGCTCTCCATCTCCCTCAGCTTTCCGAAGGCACCGCCAGAAATTTGGGGGCCCAGCGCAGCTCAGCACATGGGGACACGCTGGTCTCGTGAGGCTGAGGGTGTCCAGAAGGAGAGGGTGAAAGGAGGAGCCCAAGGAAGGAGCAGTGCCATGGGGAAGGAGGGAAGGAAGAGGGAGACCTGGTGTTAGGTTCAAGAGGTGTAAGGTAGAGGTTATGGTCATGCTAGGAAGGGAGAGGAGAGACAGAGCAGTCCTTTAGGGCATTACTTTCTGAAACCAGACACAACAGAGCTGTTGCCCCATGAATGACGAGAGAAGTGAGCTCTGAGTGTGTCTGAGATCCTGGGATCTTCCCCTGAGGACGGACCAGCCTTCATCAAGCCACCTCGTGGTGCTGCCAGGGTTCTCCTCCCACATCCCTGAGTTTCAGTGCACCACAGAAACTTACTACAGGAAAAGCAAGAGCGATTTATCTGCTTATTTCAGGTTTTTTGATGCTGACACTGTTGCACCCCCAATGCGGTTGCCGTATGCCCCACACCACAGCAGCCCCAGCACTGGTTTCAATACCCACATTAGTGGAGGACACTTCATGCAAACACCCTGCAAGGCAGGGAGACGACACTGGGGTGGTTTTTATCGTGCCAGCTATTTTCGGAAGGCGTTAATGGCCACTTTTAATCTCCAGGGGTGAGGGCGGTTGTTTCCTTGCGCTGTTTTTTTTTTTTAAGGATCCCAGCAGATAAGATCAAGACTGGCCTAGTTCAGCTTTTTTTCCTCTGTCCCAGTCATTACGATTTGCAGATAGGAGAGGCCTGCCAAGCATCCCAACCCCGTAGCATGTTCTGGCTCTGGCTGCGGAGTCAGCACTGGCTTGGAAAGCACAGAGGACACTTCTCCCAGCCTATCTTCGGAAACTGGCCTGACGGCACGGCAGCCACGTGGCTTTCTGCAGACGCTGCCCTGGTTTCTCCCTGAGACAGCCTGGCCGTGGTGCAGAGCACACCGTGCCCCTGGTGCTGCTCCTCCCCGAGTCCTCTTAGTGTTTGGCAGTCACGGCACTGAGCTGTCGGGAGGGCTCCTTTCCTCCTCCTCCTCTCGCTCTACGAAAGACACCGAAACTAAAAGAGGGGAAACGAGCTACCCAGGGGAAGCAGTCACACCGATGGCAAACAAAATGAGCCGCAATGCCAAGAAATGAAGAACTTGGAACAAATAAACCAAGAGAATAAACTTTTTTTTTTTTTCAGGCCTCCTGCAATTACACAAAATTCCCGTGTTATTTGTAAGGACAGCGAGCTGAACAACACAGAGGAGATGCCTCAGCTACTAACACAACACAGAGGAGATGCCTCAGCTACTAACACAACACAAAGGAGATGCCTCAGCTACCAACACATCCTCACGTTTCTCTTTTGGTCCTATCTCCCAGCAGTCACACCTACTGCCCAGGTTGGTCTTTATCCCTCTTTATTGCCCGTACGCAGCTTGGGCAGACAGCAGAGCCCACAGGTTTCAGAGGGAACAATAAATACGCCCAAGAAAGGGTGAGTAAGGGGAGGGCTTGACTGAGTTGAAAGGCAAATCTGGTGTTTTCTGTTCACGGGGCCTGGGTCTGAGCTGCCTCTCTGTACAAACGAGTGGGACTGATTGAATCCCATCGCACTGCAAGGATTTCTGCAGACGTTATGTCCTACACATTTGCTCTGCAGAGATCTCACCAAATCACCAAGATGGCCACCTGGGATCGGGTCAGGTTGCTGACCAGCCGGGATGGGCTCAGCCTGGACCCACCAGGGGGTGACAGCTCACCAAAGCCCCTACCTGATCCCACAGCAGCAAAATTACCCTGTGGGATCGTGCAGCAGGCAAGGATGGCCACTGGGACAGGAGCAGGGAGCTGAGCTGGAGCAAGTGGGAGCAGCAAAGCCTTTTATCCATTCCCACCAGAGCCAGGCGTTCCTGCTGATCCAGGAAGCATCTGCCTGGATGGACTCCTCTCCGTGTTACGATGCAGTGGGCGAGTTTTATATGGCAACCTCCAGGGCTTCCTCTTAATTGCCTGCTGCTTTTGGTAACGGGCTGTGCTTTGGCAGGGAGAAAGCCCCTGGGAATGGCCTTATTAGTACACAAGAGTGGGGGAGGAGGGTGCCAGAAGAAGCGATTTTAGGCTAAATAATGGATGCTGCAGCTGGAAGGAGGATCCAAGATGCTGGCAGAAGCCAAGGAGGTTACTCCAGCCCCCTCCCTGATCCTGTTGTTTAACATCTGTAATGCACATCCCCAGACTTTCCAGCAGCCTCTTAGACCAACTTCTGAGAAATCCTGTGTTTACACGACATGAAACACTCCCGAGGCACAGCAATGAGAATATTGCCACGGCTTTTTTTCTTTTTTTTTTTTTTTTTCTTTTTTTTTTTTTTCTGCATCTGAAAGCGATCCCAGGTCGCGATCTCAAGACCGCCCCTGCTTCTCGTCACCGGGGCGTGCGGTGCTTTAAAAGCACCACACAGGAAGGAAGAGGCAGACGTGGGATTTGCAAGACCTTGTCCAGTTCTCTGGGAGTCCAGGGTAGGGCTACTGCCTGGCTACAGTCACAGATGGACCCACACGAGGCTCTCTGGCTCCCCACATCATGCCTCAGCCAAATCCTTCAGCACTTGGATGGGAACAAAAACCTGTGGGGGCACGAAGGTGATAGGAATGGCAGCATGGGAGCTGAGAGCATGGGACTGTGAAGTTACCAACTCAGCCACCAGGGCACAGAGGCTTTCTGACACTCATGGTACACACTCAAACCCTCCTTGAGCTCCTGCAACCCTGCTTTACCCGATTCATCATTCCCTCTGGAGTTGGTGGCCTTGATGGTGACAATGCCCCCCTCGGTCCTATATTTGTATAGGAGCACACGAGAGCCACCGCCCCGTTCAGACAGGCAGCTTGATCTAATCCTTTGCTCTCCTTTCAACAGCGTCCACTTTCTGACAGCGGTTTAGAAGTAAAATGCAGGAGATTTTACAGTAGAATTTGTGCCCCGAAGGAAAATTTCCTTTTAAATTTTATTAGTGAGCATTTGGCCCGTGTCTGGAAGCACGAAGGCTCGCATTGCTACCAAACCCCTTGGACCAAAATCCTGACTCAAGGATCCAAAGGCAATTTTCCTTCTGTCTCCTTTGGACCCACGTTTTCGTCTTTCAGGTTTGTTGTCTGTGTGTTTTAAAGTCCTTACAACAACTCTAAAATCCCCAAAATGCTTTCGAGTTGAGTGAGAAACCCAGGCGATGCGTTCCAACTCCAGCAAGGGATGCTGGACGGGAAAGGAGAGCTACTTTTGTGGTAAGAGAAGAGGAAACATTCAGCCAAAAGGCAGCAGAGCTCACACACCCACAAATGCAGGCAGGCCCAGCAATTATGAACTTGCTACAAGAGAGACCAGCGACTATTATTAAACCCTAGTCTGGGCATTTTCCTCTGATATTAAATGATGGCAGCAGAAGGGCGTCCAGGCCTGTGGCTTTGCTCCTTTAGCCACCTTCATCTTCATGGATGCTGGATAACTCTTTCTTTCTTTCTTTTTTTTTTTCTCCCTTTCTCCCTTTCCCCCCTTTCCTTTCCTTTCCTTTCCTTTCCTTTCCTTTCCTTTCCTTTCCTTTCCTTTCCTTTCCTTTCCTTTCCTTTCCTTTCCTTTCCTTTCCTTTCCTTTCCTTTCCTTTCCTTTCCTTTCCTTTCCTTTCCTTTCCTTTCCTTTCCTTTCCTTTCCTTTCCTTTCCTTTCCTTTCCTTTCCTTTCCTTTCCTTTCCTTTCCTTTCCCTTCCCTTCCCTTCCCTTCCCTTCCCTTCCCTTCCCTTCCCTTCCCTTCCCTTCCCTTCCCTTCCCTTCCCTTCCCTTCCCTTCCCTTCCCTTCCCTTCCCTTCCCTTCCCTTCCCTTCCCTTCCCTTCCCTTCCCTTCCCTTCCCTTCCCTTCCCTTCCCTTCCCTTCACATTGCCTCTCCTCACGCTGACATGCTTGAAGTAAAAACAACCACAACCACAAAACACAACAAAAATACACTGAGAAGAGAGAAAATAGGGAACTCCTTGAAGCAGGGACAAGAGAAGCTTTGTTCCTTCCCCTCAGCACCCACAGCAAAAGCTGCCTCCAAAGGCCAGGTACTTCTTGCCTGCACAACAAGTGGCAGGAGAGAGTTTTGAGTGCCTGAGCCTGATTTTTGGCCGGTGCCTCCCGAGGCCTCTGCTGCTCTCCCATCTGCACTCCCTGTTCCCACGGCCCCGGAGCGGTGACAAGGAGAAAAACCAGAGCAGCCCCCGGCCTGCGCGGATGAACTCCCAAGTATTTAGATTACTGAGCTGCACCTCCATAAATCTAGCCGGTTCTCTGACACAGGAAAGGGCCCAGGGTGTTAAATAAATAGACAGTAAATTTCAGAGGATTTGGTAAAATTAGGGTTGTCGTTACTTCTCCATTCCAAGAAGACTGATCTGGGTTATAATTATCCCGGCCGCAGCCAGGCTTTTCAATAGCCCCCGCACTGATAAATGAGGCGTTCACTCTCACGAATGCCTCTCCTTCCCCTGATGCACGCAATGTGTTCCAGATGGATGGAGAAATCATTTTTTTTTTTCCTTTTACACTTGCTAAGCTGTTTCCCAGCACCCAGCAGGCCGGAGCACGGGCAGGTGTAAATCAGCAGAGCCCCACCAAACTTTCTTCCACTCTGCTATTTACAGACTCTGCTACTTCTAAGCGTAAAATACCGTACGGTACGTGGGTATCTTCAGAAGCAGCAACCCATAAATGCCTGCTGTAAGAAAAACCCCATCAGATAAACACAAAGGACGGTAATTGCACGAATCACCCCGGGCAGGCAGCGCGGGGCGCCTGCCAGCTCAGCGCTGCTCCTGGAAAAAGCCACGTTAATTAGGCTGATTTAAATGCAGACAGGTTTTTCTTTCCACCCAGGCCTTTGTACCCGCTTTGTATGAACGGGAGGTGGCCTCGGAGTCCTCAGCCAAAAACTGTCCTTTTGCTCCCCTCACGGGTGCCGCTCTCTTCAGCGGGGGAGCAGCGGAGCCCCGTCAAGGGAATGGGGTCAAGCTGAGGCAGGGGGGGTTTGGGCTGGACATCAGGAAGAGGATTTTCACCATGAGGGTGGTCACACACTGGGACAGGAGTTTAAGAGGCGTTTGGACTGTGCTCCCAGTCTTATATTGTGAATTTTTGGGTGGGCCTGTGTGGAGCCAGGCGTTGGACTTGATGATCCACTGAAACCAGGCCTAAAATTAGGAGCGCGTCTGACGCTGAAGTGAAGAATTTTCACTCAGAACCCAGCCTGGCACCCGCCCAGGGTGACTTCATCTGGAGGGGAAGCTGGAAAAGCTTTCAAAACGCTGCTTTCTGCAGGGGAGCTCTGAAGGCTCGTGTCAGCTGGAAATCAGGCAGCACATTCGCTGTGACCGTGAACCGAAGGAAGGAGGCGACGAGGAAGGAAAGGACTGGAGATGGAGGAGGAAGATAGGGACCACGGATCAGAAGAGAGTCTGGGCAGCTTGTCAGTGTCTCTAGGAGAGATGATAGGACTGAGGAGGAAAAAAAAGTCCCTCTCAGGCCCTTAGCATGATGAACAGACTGGCAGATGTTGGCAGCGACCTCTGGCTCCATCTGGTCCTATCTGCTCCAGCAGGACCGCCTAGAACAGGGTGCCCAGGGCCATTCCAAGCATCTTTGGGTCCATCCCTACCCACAAGTGATTCCTACCGCTGATTTTACCGATTCCTACACCAATTTCACCAAAATCTGTGTTCAGGTAGCATCGATGACCTTGCTGTTGTACCAAATCCAAATTGCTCAAACCCATTTCCTCACATTTATATGCTGATTTTCTTTTTCTTTAAAAATGGTAGCGTGTAAAAACTGTAGTAGGCAGTTTTCCTGCCAAAGTTGCCATCATTTTCCCTCTGGGTGCTGCTGGGTGACTCCTGTGCTCTTCGGACAAGGGCACCTCCAGCTTTCTGTGTTGATGCCCGCTGATTCATCGCACCTTTCAGCTGCTGAGAGCTCCCCGTGGTGTTTGCATCGGGCGTCTCCGTTAGCTGTTTGCCTTCTGCCTGTTAAATTCTCATTACATATTTATCCTGCTGTTGTAGCAAAGATGCCTAAAGCACAACCATGGGCAGTATTTGGTCTCGTAGTCCCAAAAGAAGCTGCAAGAGCATGTGCTTGCATGGTTAAATGTGTGCTGGACCTCCAGAGGAAGACTTGGACACAGTTTCCATGTCACACTTGTTTTTATGTGAAAATTTGAAGCACTTGTGACTGAGAGACCAACCTATCTTTGTAACTCGATGGTGAAATGTTTTAGCTTTCATCCCTGGTACTTTTTGTTAAGAGTAACGGTGTGAAGGCAAAGCTTTAAACCTTCCCAGCTGGAGTGTATCTGGCATAAGGCAGCAGTGAATGCCCATCCTGGTGCAGGGCAGCTGCTCGATTGCAGACCTGTGGTTCTGAGGGGCATTACTGCAGCTGCCAGAAATGACAGCCCTGCACGCGATATGAGAGCTGGTTTTATTCTTGCAGGCACAGCACTTTATTTCTCCTTGCTGGTTGAGACCTTCTAGCAAATGCTCCTATTTAAAGATGACATTTGTCATCTCATTTAGAGATGCGGGGAGTCCTCTTTTACCACAGTAAATGGACTTGTGCTTTGAAAAAACCCTTCCCGGACTTGTGATGACTAATCACCCCTGCTCTCAGCAGCCCCTGAGTTTCACGATAAAGTCACTTGGTACAAAGCTGTGTTTTAATGCACGGCATCATTTAAAGCGGTGTCTCTTCGAAAGCACGGGAGCAGGCAGTGGGGCTGTGGGCTGGAACCAGGACAAAGTCTGAACTGGGCCCAGAGAGTCCACAGGGTGTGGTGGGAGCCGTCAGGCTTAATGGTTGCTTAATGGGTGCTTAAGGGTTGCTGGGGCTGCCCAGGACACTGAGCCCGTTCAAATCAACGTCCCAGCGGGCTGAATTAGCCCATCTGTTGGCAACCTGCAAGCGAGCGGGGCTGAGGTGTAACCGTACACGCTGTTGACAATGACTGAAAACCACAAACAAGTAAGAATTGTAATAGTTACAGGGCGATGTGTGAACATGAGTCACATCCTAGCATCAGCTGCGAGCTATCTTCATCTCCTCCGACGAGCTCTGCTGGGTGCTGGAGAGGGCAGAGGGGGAGCCGTGCTCTTCAGCCACCCCCCTTTTCTCACATTACTCTGTCTTCCTTCAAAACAAGCTCTCGTGTATGGAGCCATCGTAGTTTTGCAGACCTATAAGCTGGCACCGCTGGGTGCTTTATTTTTAACTCCAGGCAAGTTGCATCGTGTCTTCCCAAGGGCACGAAAAGCAGCCACTAGACCCAGCACAGCAGAGGCAACCTCAAGGGGGGCACTCCCCATATCTTGTTTTTCCATGGCCGAATGGCCACCTGCCTGCAGCAGAGCCCCCTGCACAGCTCCAGGACCTCACTTTCTGCCTCAGATCACCCCCAGCTGCGTGACCCCCTGCCTGAGCACACAGCCCTTCAAGCATCTCCAGAGCACAGAAACCATGCTGGGGGCTAGCCAGCCGCTCGGGTTTGTTGGCTAAACTCACTCTTATCTACCTCTAAGCAGAGCAGAAAATGAGTGGCAGTAAATTAGCCTCCAGGTAAGCCCCGAGCAGCTGCAGGCCAGGCAGCAGGGCAGCGAAGCACAAATTGTTGCTTGTTTTGTGCTTGCAGGGCGCCGGCACAAGGTGCTGCCCCGGAGCAGCCGCTCCTGCGCCTGTTTACAGCAGGAGCCCCAGCCAGAAGGGAGATGAAATTTCAGATACTGAATCGTTTGCTTCCAGGGAGTTACATCAGCAGCTGATTTGGCTTGCTTCTCTCTTGTTTGTTTGCTTCTTTCTCCGAAACGAGTGCTCTGCTTTGGTTTGCTCGCAGCAGTTCCCCTTCTGCCGCGCCGCTCGCTGGGCTACTGCAGGGCTCCGCCGGCCGGGATGACATTTAGCTACGGGAGGAAAACAGGCAGAGAAGAGGAACCTGCGTCTTAAAAAAGGAAACCTCGAGGGAAACCGCAATTGTGCAGCTGTCCCAGCTCTGCCACTTCTTGCAGCACATTTCGGCGGGCTCGTTAGCATTTTCGTGCAGAAATAAAGCAGTCAGCGAGCGGCGTGGTGCTCGTCGCCACTGTCAAATGCTGAGCAGGATAACACGGCTTGGCATCCTGCGAGTGACAAGTGTTGGGAAACGCTGCTGCGCTCCAGCAGCTCCCATGACGGTTCTGCTGAGGAATTTTTACTCCTGCAACGTTACATTGGCACCGAGAAGAAGCCAGGAAGGATAAAAATAAATGCGAGCCTGCTTCCTGTCCCATTTTGTAAACTCTGCTCATCAGGCTGGGGTCTAACAGGAGATGGAGGTGGGCCTGCCAGCTCCCCGGGACACCACGGGTGGCTGCAGCAAACCAGGCACCGTGCAGGAGGCACACACTCGCTGGAAACCCCTGCTGAACACTGTGGGGATGTGAAGGAAGAGGGGAAGCAAAAGTGCAGCGCAAGCTGATGTGGTCACTAGCATCTTGATCTGCGAGATGCAAATTGCTTCCTCGCAGAAAGGTTGGCGATGTAGCCGCTGATCAGAGCTGGGCTGCTGCAGAAAAAGGGGTCCTTGGGTAGGGAGTGCAACTGGCAACACTGCTGGGTAATGCTACATTGCCTCACTACCCTGACACTCACATCACAAACTTCTTTTTTCATTCTTTTTTTCATTCTTTTATTCTTTTTTTTTTCAGGACAGCACAGGAGCATGCATGCAGCACCTAGCATGGCTATGCCCTGAGCACAATCTGCTTCCTCAAGGTTTATCAGGGTATCAACGGATACGTCAACCTGCTAATAAAATACATATATATATAATTTCACTTTTAGACTAGAGACATTCTACACATTCGGTACAACATGGCAGAGCTCCTTACTCCCCCCTGTGCTTTTCAGGTGTGTTTCCTCTCAGGTAGAACCTGCATTTCTAACAGCACCCAGGGACTTGACTGCGTGCAAACCTTTGGTCCGTTCAGTTCAGGAAGCAGAAATACTGATTGCTCTTTACAGTCCAATGATAAAATCTTCTACTTCCAGTTTCAGCTCTTGTAGTCCAGTAATAAGGTATTCCCAGTGCATTTCTTTATTTTGCATGGCAGTTGGCTATATCCTATGATAAAAAGGGGCTGGCAGGATTACAACCCCCCATTACAGCAGCAAGAACTTACGTCTTCTCCTAGGCCATTCACTCCTATAGCACCACAGTCTTAAATTGTAATTTCTGTCTCGACATTATGATATACTGGGAAAAATTAAGGCTGCCATCAGATGAGCATATGCTAAGGAACTGCAGCATTAACTCCGAACTTCCTTCCCAAAGCTGATTCAAAGATTATGGTAACCCAAGTGTGGTCAAGATGCCGATATACACACGTGAAGCTCCTCACGTGGACAGAACAAACCGTGATTTGAACACGTAATAAATGGTGACTAAGCCTATGCCTCCGGATTTGCTGCCATCAGCTATCGCACCACACCAGGACTGACTTGCTGACACTAGATGTTAATAAACATTACTTAAGACACCACCATAAATTATAACGCACCATTTATAGTGCAAACACGGGTTGGAAACCTTTCCATTTAGTACTTGAAACAGGCTTAATTACCAGGACTGCGAGGCCATCCAAATGCCTCTGGTTCTCTTTCAGCACGAAGGGAGTGCCTCTGCGCGTTAGTTCTCATTCCGCACTCCTGGTATGCTCCATCAAGAGCCACGAAACACCAAGCTAATAAATTCGTTCATCTTGGCTGTGGTTAGCAATTCGGGGAACAAGAAAGCGAGGGTGGGAGGGATGCTGCTCCCATTTCAGGATCTTTGCAGAGCAGGAAGGTGTGCCCGTTTCTTTGCGAAAGGTGTCGTGATCTTTCATTTACTCTTACAGGCTGTGGCAGCTGTGAATTTATCCCTGGGTGGAAATTCGCTTCTAAGAATCGTTTAATAACCTCATTTAGGAGGTTGTTATGAAGACCCACCCCTGTTTTTCTGAATCCTTAGTCACTTGATGATGTCAGCCCGAAAGATCTTCCTCTGTCACGGCTTCTGTCTTGATCACATCTGGCAAGCCGATTTCCTTTAAAGCTCCAAAATTCCGTATGTTTTCTTCGATCAGATAAGAGGAGCAGATCACAAACCACTTTCTTACTAAAGTCAGGACAATTATTCTCAGTGGATAATTATAAAGTGGGGAAACCAAAGAAGGGCAACGTGAAGTAACCTGACCCAGTTCTCCCAGAGAGCAGTGGCAGAGCGAGCAGGAGATGGCAGCTGTCCCGGGCTCCTTTTATCCCTGCTCTATCTTTTACCTGTAGCATTATGAGAGGGCTCAAGGATGTTGCACAGGCCAGCAGGGCCAGCAGGTGCTTCTGTGAGGGGTCCTGGCTACACACCAGCCTTGGAAAGGTGACATGGAGAGATGCACACCACCACCTCTGGTTTATTTTTGGGTGCACAGCACAAACTCTGGTACAGTCAAGAGCCCAAACTCTGGATATCCACAGTAACCACTGCAAAAGCTTTCTGCTGAGCTCATTGCCTATAAATCAAACCCTGTAAATAACAGCAAGGAGAGAGGTGGGATTCTCCTGCCCTGTCACAAATCAAGCTGAAGCACTGAAAGATGTTTCTGATTTTACAGGGAGACAGCTGGAAGAGCCTCAAAGTCATTTTTTCTCTGCTTTAACTTGCACACTGCAAAGAGGAACAAGAACATCAGGCGGAATTGCAGGATCAATAGTTATGGTGGAATTTATTGGTTTGATGTCAAGGCCAATTAGCTGCAAGTGGAATTAGCACATACCCTGTGCAGGAAGGCGAGTACGTGTTCTGCCCTAGATCGGAAAGATGTTGGCTACGAAGGTGCTCCACACAGGTGTGCACAGAAACGTCTCAATTAGCACCACATTTCCCAGCGCTGGAAAACCTAACGCTGCCTCCTCTCGGCACACAGGAGCCCGCAGCACAGCCCTGATGTGCACAGCGTGGCAGGAAGGGGTGACTGAGGGTGGTGACACCCCCAGACCAGATCCGACGTGCCACCTGGATTGTACACACCTAAAAAAGGCTGCATTCGGCTAAGCAAACTACTCACCCCGTGTTGGAGAACCCTGCTGGCTGAGATCAACCCAAAACGCCACCTTACCCCGACACCTTTCCATTACTGTCCTGACTCATGCCAAAAGAGGTTTTATTCCATGATTTACTGCTTTTTATGGGCTAGCGTACTCCATGCCTGGTTTGGCTACTGAGGAAGAGATCAACGCTTATGTCCTGCTGGAAGATCGGGTGCCTTTGAGGAGAGGAACAAGTGCAGATGCAGAAGTGAGAAGACGCCAAACCTTGACAAAATAAAAGGAATTGACTACACTAATTTTACTAAACTTTAAGATCCAAAAAAATGAGAGAAAAAGGTGTTAATTTTCAGGACTTTTGATATAAGGTGGTGTTAAATTGAATGTTTTTGCACCAGCTTACTCCACACTTGCATCTCACCCTGGGAGTAGCCAGCACCAAGTCCTTGCTCCAGCCAGAAGTCTGAGAGCACAGGGAAGGAGGCAGCACTGCAGCTACACCAGCTCTCCACGCACACCCCTTCTGGACCTCAGCTCACCTGCAAGGCTTTCAGGACAAAGAGGACCTCTTCTTTTAGCTTATTCCCACCAAAAAAACGCAGAGAGTTACTCTGCAGCCTGTAACCTGCACACAAGCACTGCAGCCACTTTGAAATACAACAAACTTTACAGGAAGCCTTGGTGCACGTCATCTTTTGTGCTACGGTGTGTAACCCTTGGCGGGCAGCAGATCTCACGGATGTTGATAGCAGCTGCAGCGACTCCTGCAATAAGGCACGCTGCCCCAAACGCACCACAGATGACACTCTGCCAGCCAGGGTCACCATTTAGGTGAGAATGGAGGAGTACAACAGAATCCCTTGGACCTACAGAACGACATGCACGAGTTATCCCCAAAATTGTTGTAAAAACAGCCTTAGCTCCAGCCTGAAGTTGTAGCTACTACTGGAGTAACTGTACTAACAGTGCCATCCAGAGGTACTTGAGCGCAGTGCACATCTGTGTCAGCAAGAAATACAAGGCAGGACCTACGTACCAATACCAGACTTAAAACCAGACATGAAATAATTATATTTTCTGTTATTTTTAATTTCTTCTATAAACTTTTATCCAGATTCTTTTTTCAGTCTCTTTCGATACTCACTATGTCTTTTAATTTCCCACGTATGCTAAATGAATCGCTCTTAAAAACATACACATCTCTAGCCTCTTGGGGAAAAAAAAACTATTTTATTTTACTCAAAATTGGTAACGATAGGACTGACATCACATGCTCAGTTTTGAGAAACTCACCTGTACTTCATTGCCACATGGTAATATTTTGGATACCAGCAATTGAGCATTGAAACAGAACATTTAACAATGGAAAATAATATTCTTTTTTTTTTTTCCTCATCTGTAACAGCTGTGACCTCCTTTCAGATTTGAAATTATGGCTCAAGCTTGATACAAGAAAAGGCTTTTCAAACATACGATTCTATATATTTGTGTGTGTGTGCATGTTCATATCTATACACAAAGATGTGTGCCAACTGCCTGAGAGCTTTCGGTGCAGCATCACCTGTGCCTTATTTTTACAGTGGGCCACGTATGTCACAGGAGATGTTTGCTGAGCAGCAAGAGCCGAATTTACCTCTGTTTTCAGAGATAGCTCCTTCACCGATACTCGTATCTGTGCAACATTAAGACGTGGAGTCACTGAATGCTGTCTGGTGATCGAGATCAGAGAAAAACCAAGTGCTGAATCCTAATTCTTTCCTTTAGGCAGTTAATGGGATTACACAGATCACAGATAAATAACCCCAACAGCACAAACCATATACTTTCTTTCTCCAAAATCATCACTTACTGGTCCATCAGAATTATTTTACTAACTTACATAAGGTAAAATCGAGAGAGAAAAATCACTTGATAACTAACAAAACAGCATTTCAGACAGCCTATTGCAAGCACCATTCCCACTTGTTGTATCTCTCCCCCCAAATTGTTATTTTACAGTCTTAATATCTGAAAATGAAGAAAAACTACAAATATAAATGATGTCAGATTACAAATGCTGTTACTGAACCATGCCTACTGCAAAGAGGTATGGCTAAAAGGAGATTTTGAGTGTTATGCAGTCCAAATGTTAAACGTAAGGAGCGATGTCTGCATTGTATTTGGAGTCACCTTGAGCCAACTTCAAGCCTTATCTTGCCTGAGCAGCAGATAGTGGCTTAATTTTCCACTGGACACCCCTGGCATGTGCCATGTTTGTAAGTGCACTCAGGTCAGCTATCAAGAGCTGCAAGGAGCAGCTATTGATAGTTCTTTGGTCAATGAACGCACAGGATCACGGAGCCACCTGCACACAGAGAGGTTTGAAAGGCCAAGGTGAGCAAGCCTGCAGAAACCCACTCTGTTTAAGACGGGAAGCAGAGAAACAGCTTTCACATTCCAGACTTCTCAGAGCTGAATGTGTATCTAGAGAAAATAGGAGACATATGGAGTCCTTCAGAAAGCTGTGAGAGATGACCCGCAGAGATCACTGAGTGGATGTCTAATTTTACATCTTGACTCTGCTACAAGTTTCAGATGCATCTGATATCAAGTGTACAACACTTACACATAGTAGTAAAAAAAAAAAGCAAAACCCAACGAAACACACTAGCTCAATGCACGAAATGTGATACATAATTATAGCAGTAATTAAGCAGAAAATATTTCTTGAAAAGATCAAAGAAAACAAGCCTCTCATCCTGCCACTTTCATACAGAGTCTTTTCTCAAAACACGTTTTGCAAATGAAAATGTCAGCATCCACCCAAGCCTAATGGCTACCCAAGGAAGTAGTCATTCAGTCAACAAATGGAAGTGTACGTTGATGGCAAATGTCTACCACCAACAGGAAAAGATCTGGAAAAGGCATGGAAAAAAAATCAGGTCTCGTGCATTCATCTTGAAGCACTATTCAGCAGGTGTACCAGGTTCCAAACCACACCTCCTTTTCTTTTAGAAATGAATGAATTGTATGAAAATTAAGAGCACCGTGTAGTTCAGCAAAAAGGAAAGTGCAAAAATCATTGCCTACAGTCATTTTCCCTCTTTCCATGGTTAACCTGGTGGATCACAGAGTGTAGAGCGTGCACTGACCTGTACTTCCCTGTCCGCACTTGCACAGCTCTCATCCCGCACTGCTGGGCACCTCCGACATCACTCACAATATCATCTCCAATCATGATGGCCTGTCAAAGCAATGAAATACAGAAAAACTGGTGTCAAGTCAATTTTATTTCTGCCATGCTTCACATTCCTTTGACATAATAAACAGCTTGATTTGATGTTTAATGCTGCCATCAGACAAATTAAACAAGATAATATTGTCATCATATTGATTAGAAGTCATCCTACCTTGACTATAACTCATGCTATAGCTCCTTGAGCAATATACTAGCGCAGTATACATCCGTACAATTTGTAATCCATCACAAAAACCAAAGTAATTTGGCACACAATTCAGACAAAACGTTGATTTTTGTAAAGTTATCCCTATTATGTTCCTAGTCATAGGTTTATATTAGCCTTAATGTAAACTGTTTGGATTGTATCTTTTTGAAAAGTTTCCTTAAAATTGGTATTTTAAAAGCTAGTCAAAAACTTGTGATCACCATAACATGTAACTCCTTTTCAGGTAGACACAAAAATTTGGGAAGTCTTCTGTTGGTGTAACATCTGATTGATTGATTTTTGCACTGTGGGACATGGTACGGACAGGCACAGCACAGTTTGTGTTACGGTCACCTGAAATCTATGCAAATCCCAACAACCTCAGCTAAGCAGGTTATCAAAACAGGTAACTGAGAAGAAACTTTTCGGCTGGGCTGAGGGGATTTGGCTGCATGTCTGAAAAAAAAAAAAAGTAGTGTGCATGCTCACTTCATTCACATCTGTGCCTACAAAATTTCAAGTGCTTTCTACCATTCTGCAATGAAAGTTATTACTCTTACTCTCCAAATTTAAAAATGGTTGTGGGTTTTCATTTCATAATTTCGACAAAAAAAAAAAGCAGCACATGATCTACAACTAACAAGAAACAAAGAATAAGAAAATCGGCTTTCAACATCCCAAAGGCATCCCAGGTTACCCTGCAGAGAAGAGAGGCAGCACCTAAAGCTGGGGGGAACACATCAGCTCTGAAAACACAGGATCTAGTTTATCTATCAAATTTTAATATGGGATTTTTCAAAGTTGAATTTTGTTTAAAATATGTTCATTAGCTGTATTTTCCTCTTGCTGAACAGCCCCCTACTACATAAACTTTACTGCCAGGCTTTCACAACAACAGTACGCCTTGCACTATGTTAGGAGGAATTCCTGCCTGAACTGCTCTGCTCCTTCCATAGGCTTTTGATAACTGATTATTTTCATGTTTGCACATCGGACATAAGGAATCGCTAAGCAAACTGTTGATTATTTAAAGAAATTGTACGTTTTGAGCCTAGGGTCTGTTACGATGGGTCCTCGTCCTGCCTGGGGGCTGGGGAGGGTCAGAAGGGCCATTGGCAATGGGGGCAGGACTGCCTTGGGTGGCAGCTTTCCAGATCCAGGGAGAAAGTCTCAGAACATGCCCAAAGCCCTGTCTAAGCAGGACATTTGGAAAGCATTCATGCACCTAACTGTGCTGTGTACAGGAATACCTGGAACAGCTCCAGCTGATAAAACACAAATCCTCCTTTGTGTAACACATCGCGTACAGCACGCGGGATTATATAGAGCAGTTAGCAGCCCAGTTCGTCTTTCCTGCTGTTTTTAAATACCATCCACGTGAGGGATTATCATCACCCTCCGGCGAGGGGATGCAATAGGCCATCCCTGCAGGTCAAGGCTCATTTGTCCAGCTCCACACCGGAGCAGCTCATTTTGCAGTGCTTTATCTGTGCACACGCTGGCTTCATTCTGCCTAGGAGCAACACGGCTGCGATCACACTTGGAGAGCTCTTTGAAGGAGCAAGGAGATGGAAAGACTCGTGGGAACACGGGCACAGCTCGGTAAAACGTGTCCATAGGGAAAGAGCAGCAGGAGGCTGTGGGACAGGCAGCGCTGCCTTTCGAGCTCCTTGCTCACAAACTGCTTCAAAGCCAGCACGTGATGGAGAGCTTGAACTTTTTCATCCTTATTTACTGGCCCATTATCCTTATCCACTCTGCTCACAGAAATGCACGTGTTCTTGTTAAGATACCTGATGCAAGATCCCCTGTAGACAGCCCGCTTTTCCCTACCACTCCAGCATGAAATGGGGAAAAATGAAGGGTTAATTTGAAGTCATTAGTAAATAAAGCGCATATAAACAGAGGAAGAAAACAGATTAGTGGGAACGATTACGTTTCTCAAAACAGCTTGGGGGAAAATAGGTAATAGGAGTTGGCTGGGAGCAGTTTGCCAGATTTTGTCCTTTTTCCCCCTCCTCTCATCTGTGCATCCTCTGTTTTCAGTCCTGGGTTCCTCTGAAAGCAGGAAAGGGCAGCGCTGGGTGGCTCGGCAGGCCCTCCAAAGCCTCCAGAGGGGAAGCTTGCTCAGCAGGGCTGTATTTCACTCCGTCCAGACAAGTTTTCCTGCAAGACACCCAGCAGCCCTGCAAGTGCAGCTGCACATGAGCAGCGATGCCTGTCCAGGCCAGCTTGTGGCATACGCATACCAAAATGTACTCCAGCCCCCGGGGATTTCACAGATTTACTATCGGTGAAGGGCAATAATCACTAAAGGAGGAGCAATTATTCCCAAATCATTAAGGATTTAAAAAATCATTGGCAAGAAGATAGAGGTCAAAAGGTGCACTGTCAGGGGAAATAAAAAAAACTCTACCTGTCAAACCTGGGTTTAACTTCCTCTCTGACTGCAATATGGCAAGAAGAGAAAGATATAAAACTGAAAGGTCATACACCCACCAAAAGCTAGAATGAAAAGATCCCCGTTTGTGCTCACAATTTACATGGGGATCACACCATTAATCTGTGCAATTAGTCCCTGGAAGTTGCTTCTTTTTGATCAGCTACAAAATGACAAAAAGAAGGACAAAAACGCATTGAGATGATCTCTCTGGTTTTACGAAAATCATCAAAGAATTAAGCCGAGTGTAATTTACATTTTTCCTGGTCTGTGTAGCTGGTGAGAGATGGTGGTTGTGTGCAAGCGATACACAAAGCACACGTGTGCCAGAGCTGAGGGAAGCCATCCCCATCAAACTCAGCTGTCCCCATCAAACCTAACCCAGAGCAGCAGTGATAATGGAGGAGATGAACACGAGCTCTAAGGATTCAGGGCACAACATGATCCCAGCTGGACAAATCCTCTCACCTACTAACACAGACAGCTTCAGAGATGGGTGAAGGGGAACCTTTTGTATTTTTTCCTCTGCAAACAGAGTTTTAGAATTCATTAAAATAAAAAATCACAGAAACATGTTTGATCGGAAAAGGAACTTCAAGAGTATTTAACACAGTGAATGCTTCTAGAGTAGAAAATATTTATGCCTAAGCAGGTTTTTGCTACTGGCTTAACAGCAAAGTTAAAGGTGCCAAGGATGTAAAGAAATAAAGCACATACAGAAAATCCTGATTAAAATTAAAGACGCTTTACACAATGAATATGACACATTTATTTTTCTCCCTGTGGCAATCTCCTAGGCTTCAGGACCCCGTATTCCTGTTAATTGTACTTCTATCCAGGAACTACTGGCTGTGCAAACCACAAGCACACGCGAGGCACCACACGTGGCCTCCGACCTAGCAGAATTTGTAGCGCAAGGCAGGCGAAACACAGAAATACACCAAACCTCCAGGGCAGATTCCAAAAACCCCAGAACCAACTGGGTTTGAATACGCTTTCAGCAGGATTCAACGCTTGAAACTTCACGTGGCTGCTCAGCTCTTCTCTCTGAGATGGAAAATATTCCCTGTCAGCCCCAGGAGCAGGGCAGGGCTGGCTGGCACGGTGAGCTCTGTGAGGGTGACCTGCCTGTGCTCTCACGCACCGCTACCTCCCCCCTGGGCCGGGCAGCTGGCCGAAATGGGACCTGGTTAACTACCAGCACTTTATGCACTCGAGTATAACCTGCCATAACTCCCGGTGAGGCCGGACAATTTGCTACAGACAGAACTTTTTATGATTATATAAAAGTACGGCAGCCTTAACGTTATTTAGGTTTTATTGTAAAGCTGTAAAAATCATCCACTGTTACAGCTGCCTTAAAACACATGAATTAGGTATTTCGGTAACCTTTAAGATGTGTTATTCTTTGTCATATTACTGAATCATAAGACAGGTCTGGTTACCTCTAAGAGGTTTAAATTTCCAATCTATTAAAGTAATACTGGCAATCTGTTATTTCTAGGCCATTGAGGAAAGGTTAAAATGAAAATTGGACTTCAGGGAGTTCCTCCTAGTCTAAGTGCAGGTTGAAAACATCTCAGTAGCAGAAGGTAAAGTCAGGGTCTCGGTAAGAAGCAGTTACCCAGGGAAATGACTGGTGATAACTTTATTGATTAAAGCAGCTTGAGAAATTTAAGATTTGCCACTGTCTAGCATTACTGCGGTGAGACAGCTTTATTAAAAAGCTATTTTTCATTAGAAGTCAGGTAAAAGAAAATTGTAATGTTTTCAGAAGCGCAGCTCATCCGAAATGGTTTAATGGTGGTATGGATTAAACGCATTCCACAGGTGGAATAAATTACTGGTAAACATTTTATAAAAGTAAAGGCAAGTGAAGCCACTGCTCATCTTGTCATTACAAGCACAGAGAAGTAAAGCTCATTTGGGAGACAGATTAAAACCTCACAGGGTGCACTACTAAGGACCTTACTGCACTGCACATACCGCGTTTTTATTATTATGTATGACCAACCAACACAACCTGCAAATCCGTCTCGAAAGAACATTAAAGTTGCAAGTTCAAGCACTCAAAAGTTACGAAAATACACTACAATTACAGCGGTGTGCTCTTCTGTAATTTGTTCTTCCTATACATATTCTTCATGGTCTAGTTTTTAATTACAGCAGCGAGCCCTGGTTTTCCATTGCCGAGAACACCGACAAGGCACCCGGGGCCATTATGCAGTGGTGCCTACTGCAGACCTGATGGTGAGGTGTGTGTGTCCTTCATCTTCATTCTCTGTGTAAGAAAAATTACACCTACAGACCAGACCTGTTGTTAGAAACTGGTGGCATTTCATACTAGAAACTATCTGGGAAGAAAATGTCTGTCAAAATATAAAGTTAGTTACTAATAGCACTGTGAAAATCTAGCAAAGGTTGAATAAATAATAATCTCTCCAAGAGACTATAACCACTTTTCTGTAAATAATCTCTCCAAGACTATAACCACTTTTCTGTACCCAAACCAATCCTCCTGAAGTTAACAAGAACCAGCCCCCAAGGCTCACCCTATGGGACCATTTTTAAACCAGGCTGGTGATGCATTAAATCATCTGCTCAAATTTGGTTCTCTGGGGCAACGGGAAACAAGAAACTCATTGAGAAATGGGGTGTGGTGTTGCAGCCCAGCGTGGAAACACAGGGATGTCCCTGTGATGATGTTCTCCCACAGTGGCAGGGGCTGACACAGTGGCAAGGTGGCAAAACAAAGCTTGAGGACAACTGCGCTGTCCTGCCTAAGGACAAGGGAAACTGATGTCAATACGCAGGGCCTCAAAACAGAAAACCCCAAAAGAGCACACTGTTCATTCCTTATACAAGCAGAAAGAAAACACAAACCTTAATACCTCTGATTTAGAGGCATTAAATCCAAGGGCTGAGCTCTGTGTGTTTTGTTTTGTTTTTCTTTGTTCTTCTTTTTTTTTTTTTTCCAGCTACCTTTTTCTTGAAATGCCATTCCGTTTCTGAAATGGATTTTTTTGGTTTGTTGGTTGGATGAATGGATTGAGTAATTGCTCAATACCTAGCATATTTTGCTCAGGCTGAGCTATCTTGTTACTGGGAAGATATTGACAAACTGAAGGGAGTACAGAAAAAAGCACTGCAGCAGGTTAGGGTGCAGAGCGACTGGATCACAAGGAAAGTTGCTGAGAGCTAAACACAGTTTATTTTGGTTGTTACCTGGACTAAAACTAGAAATAAGGATACAGAGTTTCAATGGGAAGCATCTCAACAAATCTCACAAAAAGCTGCCAGCTCATGAGATCTACTAGAGGATGTGAACACTGTCCCTCGGGTACTTAAAGAAGCCCAGTTGTTTGCTCACTGAAAACCACTCTGCACAAAACACTGATCAACATGGAGCAGGGAACACTCCTGCATGGGGAAGGAGAGGGATTAGGTGGCCTGCAAGGTCTTTTCCATCTTCCCATTCTATAATAAAGTAAGACCCAAGCACATAGTGAATTACAGGGCCATAATTTCTTCTCCAGGCTCCACGGACCTACAAGCCACCCAAACTTCACTCCTGTTGTTTACGATGTCACCAAAAGCCCGTGATGGAGTTATTGCCTTGTAATTCACTGTCGTCTGTTAGTCGTCTCATACTCATCCTTATGTCCTGTGCGACACGACAACAAATCAATAAAGAGGGCACAACTACAGGGAGGAAAAAAAAAAAAAAAGGGGGCCGTGCTAAGTAAGCAGGGAGCATCACACACTCGGTGTGTTTCTGGAAAGCCTGATGAAACCAGTAACATGAGAAGAGTTTTGGGGTCAGACAGTGCCTCTGTTACTTCTGTCTTTTCCCCCTTTACTGTACTAAAATAAATAAATAAATAAATAAAAATAAAACGTGACAGCAAAGGAAATAACATTTTAGCTACAATTCCACCAGGCTGCAGCCTTCATGGCACCTGTTACGTTGTGAAGCACACCATCTTCCTTAATTCCTTGGGAAACCTGACCTTTATTCCTTTGTATTGGTTTCCTTAGTCTCCAAATAAAGGAATTCTCAACAGAAGTACACGTGGTTTAGAACGAAGGTGAATAAGAAGGCTCATCACAAGAACACAAAGGCAGAAACCACATTAGGGAAATTAGGATGGAAAACTAAAGTAGGTAAAGATACAGATGGTAAAAGTCAGAGCAAACAGAAGAGAATGAAAAGGGAAACAGGAAATGGTCAAAAAAACCCTCAGGACAGCAAAGAAGTTCTGAGGAAAGATAATGCCATGCCTTCCAGGAGGGTAGGAAGTGCACGCAAGGCAGAAAATATTCAACAGACCCCAACCTGCTACCATTTATCCTCTTGACTCTCAGTCCTTCTCATTATTTGATAGAATGGGTAAAACATTTTTGTGGCACAGTCAACAGTCATGGCATCAGCAACATTACCTCCTGTGGTGGAACTCCCATTTCTGCGAGGGCTGACTCAAAAAATGCTTTTGCTGGTTTTCCCACTACCTCAGCTTCAACATCACAGGCATACTGGGAAAAAAAAAAAAAAAAAAAAAAAAAAAAAGAGACAAATAATGCTATATAGATCAGAAAAGGATTTGTTCAACTCTGTAATTCCAGTCAATTGTATAAGAAGTATGTGATTATTGATCTCTGCCCTTAAATAACACAATGGATTAGCAGATGAAGATAGCTATCTGATGGTTTGGATAATGGGAGGGTTCAATGCTCTCTGTCAGAACAGAAAGTCATCCTGAAACATCTCAAGTTACAAATCTGTTTCATTCTCCATCACGGCAGCAGTCTTCCTAGCCAGTTCCAGTATCACTCATTTTGGTAAGAGCATCACTCTTACAGAAATAACAAATATCCTTCACATGAAACGATCAAAAGTATTCGAGTAGTGAGTATATTCCCCTACTTTGCTTCCTTCTCTGAATTCACTCTGTATTTACTTTTCTAAAATCTCTCTGCAAGCCTGTAAAAAGAAGGATAATGATTCTCTCATTCTCTCACCCTTAGGTTGGCTTATCTATTGGGTTCCAGTTATGCACAGACTTAATCAGGCTTAAACACAGGACTACACATAAGAATCTTGCTGAATAAGGGGTTTATGCTGTAAGCTGTTAAGGGCAAGAGCTGCGTTAAATGCTATGCCAAACATAAACAGTTTTTCTTGGATATCTTGCAGAAAACATACTCTGTTTTTTCTTTTCTGACTCCTCCTTTCAAGGGCCTCACTTCCAGTAAAGGTACCATGATGGTAAAAGTTCCCATTTTAAATACAGAAAAAGTGAATAATATAAATCCAACCATCTTTAGAATGCAGCAAATGAGTTTCAGTCTGTGGAAACTTCCTCTACCAAGGTGAGTAATTACAGAAGACGACCCATATTTACACCAGTTACTCTTTAACAAGGTGCACAGAGCGAGTAAGCATAAAGCAAGCTATAAAATACCTCTAATGCCTTCATATATGCTCCAACATCAAGTTTCAGGCCATCAGTTTCTTTATAGTAGCGTCTGGAAATGAAAGTGATAAAGTTCCAATGAAATGAAAGTGTTGGCAGTTAACACAAAGAAAGTACATTTTATTATTTCTGTGCCTATATAGATGTCCATATGGCTGCACCGAAAAGGCAAGTCATCAGAAACTCTGAAGCCTTAATTTAGCACCAGGAATTAAGTAAAGGACAGGCTGAGTACTGTGCAGTGCTGGGGAAAAGATTTCAGACCAGGTATCTCTCTGGCATCCAGGGCACAATTCTACTCATTCAAAGGGATTTCCTCTAGCTTGGATTAGGGATGAATTTGGCTCATTTTCTACTGCACAGAGTGCTCGTTTCTCATGAAGGCCAGTAGTTACATCGCTCTTCAGAGACCCTTTGGCAGATGTCACACACGGACTGGCACCAACCAGCAGCTGTAACACCTCCTCCAGAAAGTTTGGAGGGAGACTCCAGGCTCTTGACCACCATAGCTTATCACAAACCTCCCCCACGAGAAAAGCCTGTTTAAGCTCTCTTTGCTATCAGGACTAAGAAAGCCCTCAAAGCTAAGTTCTGGTCCTTCTAAAAATGTTCCTATTGCCATAAAGTTCCCAAATTAATTTCTATCTTTCTGGCATTTTTCTGGACTAGCAAATCACGTTAACACGGGTCTTCCAAGCCGTCCTTATCAGAGCAAAGACAGGTTTCTGTATGACAGAGAAGAAAAATGTAGGATGAGCAGTCAGTTAAGATTTTATGCCTTATCCTTCTGCCATTTTCGATTATTCAGCACAGCTTCCCTTTAAAATGACCACTTGACCTTTGCTAGAACAGCCATTAACCTTCTATAGTCTAGCGTAAACAGCTTAATTTTCTGACAGTGGCATGACAGAAGAAATTACAAAGCCAATTCCCACTCTCAGCCCAAAACAGATGCTAAATGTAAATCACTCCATTTTCAGGAGGAGGGCATTCTGCTTCAGTGACTCTGACACTTTCGTTTTCCACAGAATGAACTAAAACTTCAACAGAAATCAACCTGCTTGCTCAAGGTAGAGGTGTTGTTAAGGTCCTACCAATTACACTCATTCCACACATGAACAATGAAACTGTTTTGTGTTTTCTTTTTTGTTTGTTTGTTTTGTTTTTTTTTTGTTTTTGTCTTTCCTACGGCCCTTGGCATCAGTGATGCTTCTTAGCTATAAACTGATAAATAATCCAGTTTATAATCTCCATTCTTCAAGTCTGAAAACTTCTTCAGCATTTGTTGCAGAACTCATGTTCACAGTATTTAAAGGATTGACCATAAAACAGGATGTTCACAATGAAAATTGAGCTCAGGAAGTCCAACCATGGGTTATTTCCCATTAAAAAAAAAAAATCCTTAAAAAAAAAAATACTGCTTTAGAACTGTCTACGTCAATGAATGATGGAATAAATATTTTATATGCATGGGGTACAAAGGTATTTTTGCATTGCTCATGCTGCCAATCTTAAACAAAGGTTTATTCTGTATTTATCTTTGAAAGACGGTATTATGTGACACAAAACTTGGTTATTTTACGTAGATTAGCTATTATGTTGTTGCCTCATATCATTTTCTCCTTATCCCTCTCACCAAAAAATTGTAAAGATTTTTTCCCCATGTTACAGGATCAGAGCGTGCAAGTGTGAGGTATGGAAACACACTGGATTTAACTGCTCCTTCCCGCTGTTAAATTCCACCCTGCTGGATCAATAATCCACAGACTAAGAAGGGCTTTCATGCCCATTATGGTCTATTGAACCACTGAAAAAAAAGTCATTATAGTTTCTTCCAACTAAACACGTGTATTTTTTTTTAAGCCCATACACTGGTCAGCAGATAAGAATAACTCCTCCAAGGCTACGGGGATTTGTCATTATTCAGCACTGCCATTAATAACCACCTGTTTAAAACCCCAGAATACATCCAACTGAATTGTTTTTACTAAAACATCCAAATCCCCTGACTGGACTTTTCCTGTGTATGAAAACGGGTGCTCAAAATTTACCTTTGATGTTCAGGGTATGAATTAAAAATATCTCCGCATATTTCCAGTGGCTTTCAGAACTTGTTATTTGACCTTCCCACCACCACCTGCAAACCCATGGATTGTTTCATTGAGGTCTAGCTCACTCTTGAATGCTGACTTTGAAGGATGGGAGGCTAGAATTTGTTGTACTTATACAACAGGGTGTCCAGGTTCTCTAAAGGCTGCTACAATTCTTCCTCCTCCTCTTGAAATGGAACTCATCCCAGTGAGTGCTGCATCCATACCACCTGGTTTTAGAGACCTAACTCAGCATAACCACCTGAGTTTCTCATTACATCACTAGAAAGTCTACAAATAAGTGACTCGGGACAGGAAGACAAATTCGATGACTGAACTACCTACCCACTGAGGATTTTTCACTGACATACCTGGGCAGATCAGGGCTGAACACACTGACTAACTGCTTAAAAGTTGGCAGTGTGAATACCCACACCACCATCTGGCTTCCACTACATACCAAGTTACTGGGTGAAATTAAAAAACACACAGACTAGAGAAGGAAACAAACAGTGCTCAACTCACCCTCTTCCAAGGGAGATCAGCACAGGCTTCTCCAATCCAATCAGAACTCGGAAAGCTTCATTAACGTTTGCATAGGAGAAGTTTTCTGCTGCATCCCCAACAACCACGCAGTTTGGGTTTGTTTTATCAATCTCAGCAAATTCAGGGACAAGATCTAAAGGGAAAAAAATAAATTACAAATCCCTTACTGCTGCATATCCCATTGGATCTGATGATTTTCTCCTAGATTCGCGTTTGCTTTCATTCATTGCTTGAAAGATTAAGAAATAAAAATAAAAAATATATAAATCCAGTCATTAAGTTTACTACAGAAATTCGTGATTTAGGAAAGAGTAGGAGCATCAAAGCTGGGGACAGTTCCCCCCACCAAGCTGCTCTATCACAAATCCCCAAATCTCTCTGGGTTGTCCCCTCCCAAGCCCCAGTGTCTGCTGCAGCACTGTCCCACCGTCGTGCACGAGCAAGTGTGGCCTCAGTCCACGCTCCTTCAAGAGGCGGCAGGCTGCTGGTGCTGGGGCAGTGACTTCGGCCACGGAGATGTCAAAGCCCAGGCCCTGGAGCTTCTTCACAAACTTCTCTCGGGTTGCTTGTGTTTCGTTGGTGCAGAACCGCAGCTTCAGGCCAGACGCTTTGATCCTGTCGTGTAAAAGCAACAGAGGAGTTAACTGCACATAAAACAGAGTTGGGAGTACCAGCTTTGCTGTCCCCCATCTAACATGTCCCCACATTGCACAGGATGGCATCCAGGTGGGTTTTGGATATCTCCGAGGAGAGTCCACAGCCTCTCTGGGCAGCCTGTTCCAGTGCTCTGTCACCCTTACCATGACCAAGGCATCCCTAAAATTCATGGGAGTACTACAAGTTCCACGTGCAGAGCCCCTGCCATAAATGTGTATCTGCCTTTCTCGAAATCCCATAGAATTCCCAACCAGAAACCCTCACATCCAGTTACTGTTAGACCAGTCCATGGATGTACACACACGAACTGCACGGCCATGAGTACAGAAAATGGAGCAATTTATGGTTATGAGCATTTTAACTGGGATTTCCACCTGTCCACTTAATGGTCGTCTGCTGCGGTGGATCAGTGTTTATGTGAGATGTAAAAGCAGTTTTGCACTTCTGCAGACCCCAAGTAAGAGGCCAGCTAGCTGCATCATGCTACAAGAAGGATGCTTTTATCAACACAGGGATGGCTTCGGTCACATTTATCACGCAATCTCTCATAAAACTGATTTATTAATAAATGTTTACTGATAAATATTTTTGACTTCTCGAGGAAGGAAAGAAAATACGGCCTGAGGTGCCCAGAGCCAAGGACACCCCTCCTGTGGATCAGTGCTCTGTGATCTCATGCAAGTCCTCTGCCTCAGCAGTTCTGCTTCCCCCCCTGCAAACACGGGTGCTAATACTGTGCTTCAACACCTACAGATGAAAGTTTAACCACTTCATCTAGTTGTCATCATACAGGAACCAAAACGTTATTTCTAACCATTCTTCACTGCATTGTGCCAGAATCACTTCACAGTGCCAAGCTGATGACTGAGCTGCAGTGAGCCACCGGGGATGTCATGAAAAGGCCTCTGATCCGAAGATGAGTTGTCTGCCTTTTGGAGAACCATTGTGTTTCAATGCAGTCATGACAAAACAGGGACCTTTAAAAGGTATCTCAGTGCTTTGCCTAACATTTGTTAGTTTTAGTGTGAATAGGTCCAGAGGCTTACAAATTCTTACTAAAATATTACTACGTTTCTTTGTGTTAGGATGAAAAAATGTTTTCTACTAGGAAACCCCCCGCATTGATTCTCTAGACAACAAAATGTGTGGGTTCCTTTTCTAGAGAAGAGGATCCCAACAGGTTGGTGTAAACACCAAAATCACCTCGAGATAAGACATCCAACGAAGAACTTTGTATCAAACAATTCTTAGAAATCCAGTCCTGACCCAGAGAGTCCCTTGTGCTCATTAAAACTGCATGCCAATGTCTTCTTCAGTAACACAGGTGATTCATTTCTTTCTTATTATTTGTCTTTCCTAATCATAGGTATGTGAATTATCAATTACACTTAGTGGTTAATTGCCCTTCATAAAGATAGCTTTTCTATTTTAAATTAGGCAGTTAATATATTGTAACTAATAGCATCCACTTGTACATTATAAATATATCTTCATTGATTGGAGCAGTGAATGTGAGATTCGCTCACAAGTTAATGAAGCAATTGAGTGAAGAAGTGCAGGGTGTACCCAGGGAATAATTATTGTTAATGAATTATGATGTGACCTTCTCAGAACAATGAACAATTGGTGTGACAGTGAGATGACAGTATTCCACATCTGTTATTCAAAACACGGTTTCAGCTGTGGTTAAAAAGCAAAGCGATGTAATTTGGATACATAAACTTGAACAAAGTGTGCTGTGGTGAAAAAAAGCTTATTCCAAAGGCAAAGCCTATCTCCACGCTCTTAGGTAAAAAATCTCATGATTCATGATCGTCTGGAAACAGACATTTGTTGAAGAACAATCTATTCCCTCTCTTCTCAAAGGTCAATTAAATGAATTCAGGAACAACACTAACCATTGAGTTGCACAGACAAATAAATGTGCCCTCGCAGGTCAGCTTGGTAAAAGCAAAGACTGGGTTTTCTTATACTACTAAAATTTAACTCCCTTTTCACAATTTTAGATGAAAACCACTGTTATACTTCTGAAATGCATGACCAAAGTGGAAGCAGCTGAACACATCCCAGACTGCTTCAAGCCTTAGTGAGCACCAGCAATCGTTGGCTCAACAAATGAGCTCAGTGAGTTAGCCATACCACGTCAGGTGCAGAAAAAAATCAGCCAGGTTGGTCAGAAAATTGTTCTTTGGCTGAAACAACTCCGAGTAGTACCCTGGAACACTAAACAAAAGAAAATAGACAGAAAAACTCCTTACTCTACAAAGAAGAGTTATTTCTAGAAAAATACCTTTTCAATGAGAACTCGCCTGTGCTTTCAAAGTTGGAATTTTAAAAAAAAAAAAAAACACAAAAAAAACTTCTGCTAGGTTTCTGCCAAATCCTTACACAACAGTACGATTACACACACGCCAGGACCAGTCCACCCCTCAGTGCTCAGCACACAGACCGTGACCAGAGCCCGCAGACCATCCGTGTCGGCGAACAACCATTAACTCGGGGCTTAAAGAAACAGGGAGAGCTCTGAACGACCAGCTCCGCGTGGGGGAAATCCTGGATCCACTCACGTTTATAGCAAAGCCCTCCTTCAGTTTTCATGGCCAGGCTTTGCTAAGCTGAAAGAGACAACCTGAAGATCTGCCGAGCAGAGATGGGAGGCCTGGCAAAGCGAGGCAACTCTTCACAGCAAGCCCTGAGCTTCTGAGCTGTCGCAGCAACCGGTGTGCATGGTGTAAGGCACGGATGAGCAGGGTCCTGCAACGCCTGGTGCTAGCAGGTGTGGGGGATGTACAGGACTGTGCTTCACCCCATGCTCCTGAGGCCCATGGACACCCCGGTGCTGCTGGGCAGGCCCCGCGTGCCCGTCATGGCACCGATCCCACCACACGGGCACTGAGCAAAGCAGCCCACACAACTTCCAGGCCCCAAAATTGTAAATGTGCAGGACTAAAACCCCAACAGGTGGCTGAGGAGAGTTTCTAAGCCTCACCACAGGAGGGATTTAAGCCCGCT
The DNA here is from genome assembly GCF_964035555.1 of Netta rufina. Taxonomy (NCBI): domain Eukaryota; kingdom Metazoa; phylum Chordata; class Aves; order Anseriformes; family Anatidae; genus Netta; species Netta rufina. The sequence goes on along the minus strand of NC_140130.1, from coordinate 33,942,912 downwards.
TTGTACCGAAACACCCATTTGGTCACCCACAGGATCCCTAAATCCAGACCTGGGGGCTCCCGCTCAGCACCAGGCACGTGGTGAGGGTACGGAGGTCGGAGATACGGAGATGAGGTTTTTAATTTCAGCCCAGCACCGTCCCTCGGCTCTTTGAACTGACCTTTACCTCATCCTGCCGGAGCGGGACAAGACGCTGAGTGACAATGTCCCGCAGTGCAATTACCGTGCGTCAGATGAGCCGGTCCCTTACAAATCACCTCGAACTTTACACATCTGCTGGCTGTCAGCATCTGCCAGGTTCACTCACCCGAAAATAATGAAAAAACTCTCATTATTGTTCCATAACAGGTAAAGTGTTAGGACAATTATTAGACATCCTGGCTGACCTTGTGCAGACAACCAAGTGCCCTTGCCAACCTTTACGGGCAGACTTTGGGCATATAAAACGCAAAAGCTGTTCTTTTCGACGACGCAGAGGTTGTGACACCAGCGGGAAGAGAAACAGCCCTAGGATCCAGAAAAGCCATCACTCCCTAAATTTACGTTGTCTTACAAACGGCAGAAGAAACTAACGATGTGGCATGAGGCTAAACTTCAGATGTCCCCTTGCTGACCACCCGCCCTGAGTTGCAGCCAGGGTTTGTCCCACCAGGAGGGCTGGGTGGCAGCCAGCAGGCTCCTGTGCATGTAGGCAAGGTGACAGAAAGCCTCGTCCTGCAAGAGGCAGAAGCCTGAGAGCCTGGCAACGTCATCCAACAGGTTTGGAGGACAAGTTACTTGATACTATAAATCATATTGCACCTGCCTGAACAGGGCACTGATGTGTAGACAACAATATGCCCCAACACTGAAATGTAGAAATGAGTGAAATTAGAATTTAGAAATAATTTGAAGGGAATCTGTAGGAAGGAAGCACAGAGCGAAATATAAGCACATGCATACAAAATGCATTTAACTGCTACAGATTAACAAATTAGCTTAAAGTATTGCAACCAGCAGATTTCAACCATACAGCAGGAACTGAATGAGGGCTTCCACGTCATCTTACACTGGCTGGCCGGCCTACACAATCTTGGAACAAAAGTAAACTGGTAGGCTTAAAATACTTGGTAATTCTCCACTTGGGAGTTGTGAAGAATAAAAAAAAATCAGAGCTTTTGGGGGTTCAGATAGCATGAACATGTCTGGAATACATTTAGTTGCATTAAGCAAAACATTTTCATGGACTCATGAAACATTTTCATTGGAGCAAAAGCTCCAATAGCTTTAATTCTTTGCCAAAAGCAGTTATTTTGCCTCTGAAGCCACTAATTATTTCAATGAAAGTTCAGTCAAAACCAAGCTATCATCATCATACTTTTACTCTGTATACAAATATCATCTGTTGGTAAATAACTGACTCTAGGTCTAGAAAAAAAATAATTGTCAAAAGGTTTCATTTAGTCTGTTTTATTTTATTAAGAAAGAATTCACTCTCACATGCTTTGCACACTACTTCAGAGAGTGCCATGCTATTTCATGGCAATAGTTCAAAGAACAAACTGCATTCCAGCAAATTTAGTGTGATTTTAATCTGGAAGTGATCCACTGTTAATGACACAAACACGTGCAGGTATAAGCTGCCCCAAGGCAAGGAAAACACAGCTGATCTTCCTTAGATACCCGCGGAATCTCTCGGCTGACTCTTGCACCTTTTGCTGCACTTGGAAGCAGCAGCAGAGCTAAGAGCTACTCCTTCCAGCTCATCACCTGCAAAGACAGCACGCAATTTTAATGAAGACCTTTAGGCCTAGGTAATGGTGATATCGGTGAGGATATGCACAGAATTGGGCTGGATTCTTAAGACTCCAGATTGAGTTCACCAAATATTAAAGGCAGGGAAAAAATAAGTAAATCAAACAATACGGCAGTGGTAAACTGAGACATGACTCAAGTTCTAAAGCACAGAGTGAGGCAAAGGACTGCTTATCCACTCCAGGATTCACTGGTATTTATGTGAGGTGATAGAACAACAAATGCTGTTGCTCAGTGGGTATCACAGTAATATCTTCTATGATTCTTTATTGACAAATATTTGTATGCCACAGAATTGTGCTGATGGACAGTAAATAGCTGAAGACCCCAGAGGTTAATGGTGTTTAAACTCCAAAAGTGCAAGCACTTATTCATGCAATTTCCAGAGGCAGCACTTGCTTGGAATATCTACATCTTCGGGGACAGATATTTTTAAAATAATAATGAACACTGCTGATTAGGGAAGAAAACACAGATTTGCAAAGTCCAGTGCTCTAAGAAATCTGGGGCCACAGACTGCTGTGCAGCTACGAACAACTTTACAGCCACTGAGAATCCGTTCCTGGCTCTGCTTCTGGCTCTGCCTGTGAACAGCTGCACGACTACACAGAACTTTTTCATCCTTTTGTGTCTCTGCAGCTTCACCCAGAAAGGTCATCTCCTTTGGGATCTGTGGATAAAATCTGCTAACAGAATTAAGCGTAAAGACAAGCAAATGAATATTTACCCTGGAGTTTTTAAACAGTTTATTTGAAAGCCTCTTTCTAGGACTCCTTTGCTGCCACGTGTAGCAAATGTGGAAACTTTGCACGTCTGCAGCACGCTGAGCCACGCTTGGGTCATCTTCTGCTGCAACAAAGATCTCTTACTCCTGCTCCCACACACCCTTCAGATGGCTCTTTGTAAACCCACAACTGTCCCACCCGAACCCCCGCACGCTGAATTGCTTTACAGTCCCCGTTCCGCTTGTTCTCCTCACAATCTTCTCCTTGTTCGCCTCTCCAGGTACCTGGTTTTAACACGGCCGTCCAGCTGCTCCACAGCCTCCCCGCGCCCCAGATTTCCGCTGCTCTTTTCAAGAGCGGGTGGAAGGCTGTGCTCGCAGATGCCCAATCCTGGCCGAACAACAGGATGTTGTAAATGTCCAACCACTGCGTGCTTTTCATATGGATATGCTAATGGGCACGCTATCAGCACCCAGCTGTAAATGCAAATAACAGAGCTCAGGCTGGGCATCTTTTATGGCTGTTTAACCACCTTCTGTCTTGGAAGAGACCAGCTCCCTACTATTTGGGAGATAAAAAGCGAATGGCTCACCTCATGTCAATGCTGTGTAAATCAATTAAGGGAACAAGAGCACGGCCAGAGGCACTGTTAAGGCTGGCTCCAACAGAAGTCTTTAAGTCACCGATGGGCTCTCTCATCTGCTACAAACACCACCGCGCTGTCTGCCAGCTATCCGCACACGCTCGGAAGAGACATGCTTTATTCAACTCTTACAAAGACTTAACAAATAAATAAATAAATAACAATAACATGTATGCCACAGCAAGCTAAACAATCAGGAAATGCTGTGGGTTGAAAGTTTTAAAGGGCCAAATTGTCCTATCAAGCAATTTTTTGAAATTTCTAGTCCCCTGCAGCTCCATTTTCCCCACTCAAAATTAACAGCAGCAGTCCCTAGAGAGTTTAATGGCATTTTTGATACCCTGGATTCTGGGTTAAAACTTTGGTGCTAATGCCCTTAGCCACAAGGGTGCATATCTGCCATGGTTTGGCCAAGTATTCAGAAGGATCCAGATCCACTGTAGTGTTACTTAAGAGCAGAAGTACATCTGCTTTGTACAACAAATCCTTCTATGGCTCACCCTTTTGGCCTCTGATTCACCAACTTTCTTCCAGCGTATGTTGAATCCTAAAGTATTTCGTGGGTAAAAATTATCAGAGATGCAGGTGCATTAGTGAGAAACCAAGCACTACTCTTTTCATCACAAGTAATACCAACTTGGGTAGTGACTACTGACCTATTCCTTCGGGGGATCGCTAAGGTACAGAGTATTACTGAATGACATCTTGATCAGGGCATTTCAGAGTCCATCGGCTTCTTCCATGATTGTTCCGCTCCATCTGACTGAACTGCTAGCTAAAAACAAAAAGAAACGAGAGAAGCGACCGCCTGCAGCCATCCTAAATATAAAGCAGACCAAATTCTGCTGGCAAAAATTACACTGCTGCTTTCTCAAACGCTAACTGAAATCCCTGCATAGCAGAATTTGGCAGAACACAAGAAAAGTAACGCAGCAAATATAGTTTTAGAAGAGCTGAAATGACTTCAGTCCTATGAAGCCTATAGCAAATGAAAATATTTACCTATTTTTTTTTATTGGTGCATAGTATACATTGTTAAATGAAGTTAATTGCTGTAATGCTGTGGGAGATGATGCAGGAAAACAATCTGAAGGCAACAGGTCAGCCATCTCTTTATGAGAGTCCATATCCATAGGGTGAATTATCAAAATGGCATTTAAGTTACACCTGACATTTAGAATAGATAAGCACTAAGAAATTTTAGATATGTTTCTTTGCAAAAGATCCTATCAATCTGAATTAGTTACAAGCTTCCTAGCTATCTGCATTTATGACTTTCTAATTGATACAAAAACGCATTAATTAAAAGAGAGCCACTTTTAGGTTTGCCCCATTTGCAGGGAACCACCGAGCTGTACCATGAGGCAGACACAAACACTAATGATCACCTGGTAATGGGATAATGAGCAAATAAAGATTTTAAATGGTGCGAGCTAGAACAATTACCAACCTAATAGGCAGATAAATAAGGCTGCTTTACTCTACCCAAGGAAAATGATTATTCTTAACCACTTACATCGAATGACCCAAACAAATACACTTTTTTTTCCCCCTTCTTGGTGCTTTTCAGTACTCACTTGTGTTGTCCCAGAAACAGGACCTGCACGTGCAGGCACTGTGCTGTCCCCATTCCCACTCACCAAACCCTGCCCAAATGAACTCAGCTCTCCTCTCCCAGCATCTCCCAACCCTCCTCAAAGGTGCCCTGAAGCCCTAGCTACATCAGGCAAGCAGCCAGGTCAAATTAGCTGCTGAGATGCAGAACCCCCTAACAGCAACGAGGGCTAGACGTTTCCAGTATTTCACGAGAAAACCATTAATATCTTGCATTTAGCCCAAGGCCAGAGCTTTCCTGTTGTTTCAACAGCGCATTTCTGGCATCGCCCTGAGTTAAACTGCAGTTTATGTTGCCTCCATATGGGAAGTTTCAGCAAATGCAGTGACAGTTAGGAAATAACAGTCTGCAACCTGACCAAAAATAAAGTTTAAAAACCCAGGAGAAACAAACAATATGTCAAAAACATCTGGGGATCTGTGATACAGATATTATTAGGTACGTCCTGGTTTATAAAGAAGAGATCTGCTTGCAGACAGTAATTATATGGCTGTTGTTATTTATGTTTATTATGGCCATGCCTGAATGCCTCAGCTACAATCAGGGCTGCCCTGTGCTAAGCACTACACAAACTCAGCCCAAGAGAGAGGCCCCTGAAGCGCTCACAGTCTAAAGAAACAAAGAAATAAAACCCCCATTTCACCAAGGGGGCAACGAGCCACAGGGCAACAAAATCATTTTGTTGTAGGCACGCAGAAAGTTTCTGGCAGAACGAACCAAGCAGCTCCTCTGCAAGACAAAGGGCACTGCAGATGATGGAGAAAATAAGGCAAAATTAATCTGTGGCTCTTGCAACCTTACTGAAGGGCTGTGGGCATGTGTACCCGAGCAGGCGTCGCTGAACACACAGCTTTGACCACGCTGTGAGCAGCCACAACCTCCTGCGTGGGTGACCCCAGCCCACGCCAGTTTTCTGCCTGTGCACGGGACGTTTAACCCTGGCAGAGGTCGCACACAGAAGCACCTGCCTCTTTACAGTCAGCAAATAGGCTGCTCTATGCTTCAGGGGAAACAAAAGCTTTTATTTTATTACCATCTTTTTCTTCTAGGGTCTGTTCTGAATCCAGAACCTGTAGCACGGCTACAAAAGCACGAGGACAGAAACCATACTGTGATGCTGTGTACAGAGAACACAGAGGAATAGACAGAAGCAACTCATGGAAAACCCACAAAGCACAGGATTTTAATACTAGGTCTTTATAAAAGCAACTTTTTGCCCTTCCTAGTGTCACTGACTTCACTGCCAGCCTGCCTGACACTGTGGCTCCTCCCAAGGCTGTCGGTGCCAGCGGACCCCACAGCAGGGCTGCAGAGCCTCAACAAACCTTAAACTTGCCTCAAACGCTGCTTTCTGGCAGTGCTTCAAAATCAGACCGTGCAGAAGAAAACAGATTTGTCTATCTGCATTGCACGTGCCTGCTACGTGTATTTCAAGAAACGTGAACAGGGGTCTAATAAAAAAAGTAAAAAGCTGCAAAGACTTCTTGTATTAGCAGTGCATGTGGGTCTTTAACAGTTCTGACTTTTCCATCTCAGTTCCAGCATTTAGGTGCACGTTCAGCTAGACTCGTGTGAGTGTTTTCAGTGATTTCAGCATTTCTCGCTGTTCCTTTTCCTGCTGGGTCAAGCACTCCTCACAGGTGTCTTGGTGCAGGGCGGTCCCGGAGACGCGACCCTTGGCGGCTCTTACCCACCACCCTATCAACACTTAAACACTGTTTTGCGTTAAAAAAACACCTTAGCGGCCCCGGGCCGTGCAGTGGTGCTTTAGTGCCGGCTCTCCGAGCCCCTCAGCAGCGCCAGGCGCGGAGCTCGCCTCACGCTGCCGCAAACCCCGCGGCGCTCAGCACTCGCTTCCCGCATCCCTCAGCTCCCCCCATGGCCCTCGGCCGGCCCGGCAGGGCCCCGCTTACTTCCGCACCGCCTCCGCCGAGCCGGCGATGGGCACCCCGCCGCCGCTGCCGCCGCTATCGTAGAGCACCCCGCTGATATCCAGCAGCAGCCCCCTCACACCCCTCGCCCAGGCCGCCATCTTGGCGCCGCCATCTTGGGCCGCCATCTTGGCGCCGCCATCTTGGCCCCGCCTCAGCCCGCCCCGCGGGCCGCCGGGCAATGGAGTCCCTTTGGTGGAGCCCGGTTTTGGGGGGGTTTTGAGGCGTTTTTGGTGCATTTTGAGGCGTCCCAGACTTTCCTGGGGGCATCCTGGGCTTTGCCACGGGTCCGTCCGTGGGGAAGGGGCGGTGAGGCCCGAGCTTCCCTTGGCAGAGCTCCCCTTCCACAGGGAGGCGCGGGGTGAGACCCCCGAGGGCTGCGGCTGAGCGCCTCAGAGCCCCACACGTCTAACATCAAAAAAAAAAAACAGTCCCCAAAGCACCCAACTGGCCCACCAAACCCCAAAAAGCCCCACAAATCCAGCTTCCCATGCCCAAAGCACGATTAGCGCTGTGCCAGCCCCGGTGGTGCCGCCTCACGTGTGCCCCGCGCCCCCCAGCAGCACCAAGCACGAGAATTGGCGAATTATGGGCAAAACCGCCCAAAATGTTCTCCCGTCATGGATAAGATCCTATCAGCACTGTTCCAGCTCTGCAGACAATACTGTTTTATCCCCTGATAAAGTCCGAACGCCGCCTTATTGCTAATACTATCAATAGCGCGGAATCCGTCAGGAGCTGTGGCGGAATCACAGGCACTTTGTTTTAAGGAAAGCCGAGGAGCCTTGGCAGCATTGATTTGCATCACAGCGTCTGGAATAGCCTTTGGCTTCTCCTTAAAGATAATATCTAAACTGTGAAATTCATTAAATAGACCCAGAAATGGATCGGGTTATTTAAAACAACATCACTAATAGTGCAATATCTCAGCTGTCCGCGCTGATAGTGGACATTGTCTTGGATAGTGTTATCAGTCCCGGACACCCGCTATGAATATTGATCCGCAGCTTGTTACAGCCATCACTTGCCGTCAGGACAGGTCAGGGTTGAAACCCACCTAGCATCAAAGCAATTTAAAGACAGCACTCAGCCTGAATTTTAATGCTCGAGCTGGAAAACGGACCAACTTCAAACAGACTGCTAAAACCAATCCATGAACGTCTGCTTTTTCTGGGCGCCTTTCCATGGGCATGTATGTTTGTAGGTCAGCCTCTATGCACGTGTTAACCTGATGATATTTGAAGAAGATGTCTGCTAGCTCACAAATTAATCCCAACACTACAATTTACCTTCTAAGCTCTCGCAGCAGCGGTAGCTCAAACAGGAATATTTGTAGTCTCACACAGATCAGATTATATTTTTTCCTTCCAAATAAGAAAAATTTCCAGTGCCTCAAAGGCTAACAAGCATCCTTAAAGCAAAGTGAGCCACACACCTATTTACCAGACCACAATACCTATGATTTTTCCATGTAGTTTGAAACCAGCATTGTGGCAAACAAAAGGAATCCGGTTTCAAAAATATGAACAGGATAATACTTTTAGATTTCACACCCACTGTCTTTATTTGACGTCCCTTTTGAGGTGTGCTGTCCAAAAACTGTAACTGTTCCCCTCCCCTTCCCTCCTTCTGTACCTCAGGTAACGCTGAATGCACAACCAACACTCTGCCAGCACCCAGCAGTGCTTGCCAGCTCCCCACTGGCTTCATTTTCATGCAGGTTGCATCCCCCAAACTAAGCTCTATCGGTGTGCAGCTTCACCGAGTGAACTCCCCGGGACACAGATCCCTTCTCTTCTCAATCCGTGTGCTGTCCCGTGCCAGAGCCCAGCGCTGAATGGGTCCCTGGATGCTGCCACCATGTAATTGACCAGAGCAGCTAATTGCAATCGCATCTCCCTGCACATCTTCATCTCCTCTTCCAGCTCCCCATTACCCTAATTCCTGTTCCTTTGTAGTGACAGGTAGAAAGCCCAGTTCTGCTCCCTATTCCCGTTCTGAGGCACCTGTTCCCGTTGAGCTGTGCCTTATTTTTACCTCGAAAGTCACTGACATTCATCTCAGGGAGCTGAAACTGAGACACCTGCAGATATGAGGAGGGCCACGGCCTTCACCTCCTCCTCGAGTAAAAGCAGAAGCACATTCCCACAGACAGATGGACGGACAGACAGAAGGAGCACTACCTTCCCACGATGAACAAAGCCCTTGCCCACACCTCACAGCCCCAACAACAAGCAGAAATGCTAAGGAGAGGGAACAGCATCCCCTTGGAAAGCCACAGTGGTACAGAAATAGGTTGCCAGCAAGTTTCTAAGAAATGTGGGCGACCAGAAGTGGCCGAGGAGCAGGGTGGAGAGACCTGACCTGCTGCTGCCAGCCCTATATCAGCAGAAGGATTAGGGGCAGCAGGGCACGCTCGCAGTGCCTCAGTTTCCCTGCCCACACCGGGGCTGAGCTGCAGGATTTAGGGCCGAGGGCGCGACCCGAGCAGCCCCGAGCTGCCCCTAAGAAACCGAAGATGCTCCAGACATCCCCTTCGCACCCTCAACCGGAGGGGCTCTCCCCTTTCCCCCATCCATCCCGCGACCCCCGGGGGGGTCAGGGGGGGACGTCCCCGGGCTCGGGGCTCCCCCCGCTCCCCCCGGAGCCCCTCGGCGGGGGAAGGCGGCGCTCGCTGCGCCCCCGCGGAGCTTCGGCGGCGGGGAGGGGGGCTCGGGGCTGCTTGCCAATGGCTGCTCTGCCCCCTCCTCTGCCCCCACCCCGCCGCCGGCCCCTCCGCCCGGCTTCTCCTCCCCGCTGCTCTCGCTCCGAGGCTCCAGCGCCCCGCAGGCGGCTGCGGGAGGCGGCGGAGGCGGCGGCGGCGGCGGCTCCGGGTCCCCCCCCCCCCCCCTAAAACGGAGAGGAGCGGGGGATGCCGCAATGCCTGGACGGAGGGGCCAAGGAGCCCCCCCACGCCCCGCATAGGATCTCCTCCTTCTCCATCCTCGACATCCTGGATCCTCAGAAATTCACCCGGCGCAACCAGGCGGAGGTGGAGGTGGAGGCGGCGGCGGGGGGGAGCCGGGGCGAGCAGGAGAAAAGTTTGGCCAGAGTTGAAGTGGGAACGGGAGCTGCTCGCCTGGGGAGCGGCTGGGACAAGCTGCAAGAGGCTGGTAGGGAAACGCGCCCCCAAGTTCCTCCCCTCGCCCCCGAGCAGGTGCCGGCTACGGGACGAGCATCCCCCGAGCCCGTGGAGGGTGGGGAGGGCGGAGAGGGTTTTTTTTGGGGCTGCCTGCCTCCTCCTCGGGGTGTCGGCGATGGGAAGGAGCGAGCTGAGCCTCCCTGGCCCCGCTGGTTCAAGCCGGGACCCCCCCAGCTCCGCACCCCCAGCAAGGAGGGGGCGTCCCGGGGAGCCCCGACTCGCCCCCGGCTCCGGGCAGCACAGCCCCCCGAGCCCTCAGCGGGGCAGGGATTGGGGTCCCGAGCCCCGACCCGATCCCGGACCCGGTTCCAGCCCCCCCCTTTTTGGTCCTGCTGTCCCCCCGGGGATTGCTCAGCCCGTCCCCGGCGGAGGATGCCTCGGCTCCCATTGATCGATATCCTATTACTGGCTCCCGCCTATCTCCCGCCCGCAGCTTGCAGGTACCCACTTCAAACCTCCTTCCCCCGGCCTGATCCTAATATTGTTCGATTAAAACTTACCTTTAATAGATGACATCTATCGATCCGGCCCTCGCAAATCTGAAACTCCATTAGCACGGGGATGGGAGGGGGGGGGGGAGGAGGAGGAGGAGGAGGAGAAGGAGAGCGGGGAGGGGGATTTATTTCGCTTCAGAAGGGGACTTTAATAACTTCTCTTTTAATTGGTAAGCCACCCACACCCACACCTCTCCCCATGACCCCCCCGGCTAAAGGGACGGCGCCGGGCGGGCTCCTTTTCCCCCGATCCCAGGACATCGCCCGTCCCCGCCGGGTGCCGTCGGGGGGGCGCAGGGGATGCTGCCCACCCCCGGCGCTGCCCCCTGACGATCTCCGCCGTCTCCCCGCAGATGCGGACAGCGGAGCCGAGGCAGCGGCCGAGGAGAGCCCGGGGGCTGCCGGCACCACCCCCGGCCCCGCTCCCGGTCCCGCAGCCCCGGAGGAGCCGGGATCTCCGCGGGGAGGGAGGAGGCGGCGAGCCGAAGCGAGCTGCTCCAAACCCCGGCGAGCCCGGACGGCTTTCACCTACGAGCAGCTGGTGGCCCTGGAGAACAAATTCCGGGCCACCCGCTACCTCTCGGTGTGCGAGCGCCTCAACCTGGCTCTGTCGCTCAGCCTCACCGAGACGCAGGTGAAGATCTGGTTCCAGAACCGCCGCACCAAGTGGAAGAAGCAGCACCCGCCCCCCCCCGACGGCTCGGCCGCCCCAGCGCCCCCCAGCACCGCCGCCCGCGGCCCCCCGAGCCCCCCGGTGCGCCCCTCTGCGCCCCCCGGCCGGACTCTGCCCCCCTTCGCCGCCGCCGAGCTCCTCTTCCCGGCCTCCTCGCCCTTCCCGCTGGCCGCCGGCCCCTTCGCCCCCTTTTTGGGGCCCGCGTACCTCGGGCCCTTCTACGGCCCCCACCTCTGAGGTCCTCCACAAAGTGCACCCCCGAGGTGCCACCACTGCTGGGCTCCTGGGCACGCTCCTGATGCGCTTGGAGGCGTTGGGATGGAGCTGGCGAGCCTCTAGCCACGTGCCGGTTCCCTCCAGAGCCTTCGCCAAGTTTCTTTTTAAACCATTCTTCATCTTCAGCCCAGGAGCTGCTGAACTCATCCCCACCACCAGGACCCTGCTGCCTCCCACCCGGCTCCCGGCGATGCGAGCGAGCGAGCCAAGACGGCCCCAAACCCCGGTTGTTCCCCCAAATCCCGCGGTGCCCCATGTGCACAAGGTTTTTTACACCACTTCTCCCGTCGGACCTAAAAACTGCGAGCCGTGGACTCGGCACCTGGCCGAGGAGGGGGTTTTCTTTTGGCCGGAGGGGTAGGGGAGCGCGGCTCCGTGCTGAGATCTGTGGGGTCAGTGGGAAGGTTGCTGGGAAGATTTCGATCGCTGCTAACACGCGGCGCCCCCGCGCCTTTCTTTGCAGTCCATCCCCGTTGACTTCAAAGGGTTCAGATGAGACGCCTACAGATCGCTCCCCTCGCGGAGAACGGGTGCTGCAAGAACAGCGTTAGCGCCGAATGAGGCAGAAACGCCAACGTAAATCAGAGAAAACGATTGCATTATTCATTTCTTTAAAAACGGGGCATTTGTGGTAGAAAATAAGTGAAACGCAGAAACCTCCCGCATGCAGAGACCTATTTTCCATAACAGAGAAACACGGGCTTTCCCTTGTTTCCTTTTTGGAGCGTTTCTTAGGAAGGAAAATCATATTTCATCTTCATCGTTACAAGCACCGGAATGAAGAGGAATTCTGGCTGGGGGCTGATCCCTCCCCGAGTGGCCGGGAAGTGATTGGGTTTAAAAAAAAATCCGTCTCGTGCGGTTTCATAAATTATTGCAACACGCCGCTCCGGAGGGTATCCCCTCGGTCTCACGCTGCTTTAAAGTACACATTGGCTCTCCAACCAAAAATATTAGCTCGTAAATCCTGTCCATCTCTTCTTGTGTTTGTCTAAATAAAAAGGTTTGTTCGTTTTTTTTTTTTTTTTTTTTTTTTTTTTAATTATACCGTGTTGAATTGGTTTTAATTGTGCTCAGACGAAGCTGTGTCTGCCCTGTGAGTGGGCGTCCGGGCACCCAGCTCCTTGGGGTCGGGTGGTGAGAGGGGCTCCCTGGGACCCCCTGCCAGCATCAGCAGCACCCTTAAGTTTTTGGGGCTGAGGTTGGAGCCCCAAAAAAACAGTTCTGGGGCCGGCTCAGCCAAGATGCCGCAGCCTGAAGAAGAGGCAGCCGGTGTCTTCCCAATTACATGGATTGCTACTAATGAAACCCAAGGCTGGCTTCAGGTCGTGACTTTGGCAGGCACAACTACTGCAGGAGTGTACTTACTGGCAGGTTAGTTAAAGTCACTTTTTAACTCTAATTGGACTTCAGTTGGAGTTGCAAAAGCCGGGGTCATTACGACAGTGCAGCGGGGTGCGACGCTGCCAGCAGCCCGTGTCTGGCCAGCAGACCTAAAACAGGAGCCCAAACCCTACGGGAAAAGGGTCTCTGACAATTAATGTCATAAAACACAACCCACTTTGTGTTACCTGCACCTCTGTCCTACAAGAGTGGGGCATGGCAATGGGACCGCGGCCCTCGTGGCCACCAAAGCTGCTCGCACCCCTCCTCAACTCCTGCACCTCTGGTTTCTGGTTAGAGGCGTGGTGACTTACAATGCTGTGAGGTAAAATTCGGCCCTGGAAATAGCCATTGCTGCCCAGCACCACGCCGTCAGGATTGTGCCTGTCGCAGCAGTCACACTTCTGGAGGTGCCCCACCGAGTACCCATTATCTCTCGCCGTTCTGGAGGCGGAGCTGTAAAATATTTTCAAGCACGGGCATAAACTGGCTTTACTCACGGCCGAATGTGGATGCTAAAAGGAATCACAAGAAAGTCCCAAGTGTAAAGAGCAAAAAAATTGCATCTATATCAAATTAAAAGGGTTTTGAATTAAAATGCTCCAGAGAGAAGAGTTAGGAGCCTCATTCCCCTAGTGTCGCCTGTAGGAGCAGCACCGGCAGCTGCTGGGGACACCTGGGGCACGCAGCCTTGCAATAAGACTCAGACAGTGCTCATATTTGCCCCCAAAAATAATAAAAAAACATGTTTTGTACCTTTGATCTGCACAGGGAACAAAAATACTAGTGGTCCAAGCCGCACAGAGGCACTTTGGAAACCAACTTCATTTAAGCTACTAATGAAAGACGTGCACAGGGGAGCACCACGGCATCAAAGCCAGGGGAATGCTGGAAATGCCGATGGAACCGGACTTTTAGAGCAACAGCAACTCATACGGATGGGTTTCAAAGTTGTAAAAATACAGCAAACGATTAAATATACCGAGGTCCGATCTTGGTAAATATAGCAAGATAAAATCCGTGTATGGCAAGGCTGGTGGCCAAGCATTTTCAGTGAAGAAAACTCGTGTTTGTTGTGTGATACAAGGCTTTGGAAAATTAAAATTGAATTCCCTCCCTCCCTCCCTCTCTTTCTCTCTCATATCATTAGCTACGATCAAGTAATAAGCATTATAAGCAACGAGCTGTGTATGCACAGTTTCCTGAGCTGAGGATGAGCTGAGGTTTCTGTTGTCCTGGTGTCCTTTACCCCCTGCCTTACGGGCCCCGGGGAGCTGCGGCGGGGCTGAACTAACTCCTTGTGCTCCCTGCTGAAGGCCCCCACGAGGAAGCTCTGCAGTGGGAAGTGTTTCATGGAAGAGTTTCATAAAACATCTCTGATCCCACGGCTGGCGGCCTGCTGGTTGTACAGCACCTTCGTGGTTGTACAGCACATTTAGAGAGGCGATGAGAGGCAAGGTAAGGTACCCGTGTGTTGATCAAAGGCCTCATGAAATAGAAGAGCCGATCTATTGAGTGCCTCGTCGGCCCGCTAAGTGGTGAAGTGGCTCAGGACTGACGGGGCAGCGCCGCTTTGGCCCCATATATTGCTCATGCAGGAGGCCAAAGTCTGCTTTCCCGCAGCTTTACAACTCGCAGGCCAGACCAGACGTCTAGCAAAACATTTGGTGGGCGAAATCCTCCCGAAGCAAAATTGATAATAGGGTTCTTGCACCATTAGACCCGAACGCAGTTTTTTGTTTGCCGCTGTGACCCCGTATCAGCTGAAGTCACCTTGAGCAGCCGTGTGCGGCACTGCCCTGCCACAGACAGCCCGTGTTGGGGGGCTGATTTCTGGTCGAGCACTGAGTAAAAGCTTCTGGGAGACAGCGATGTGTGCTCATTATTCATGAGCTTCCTTTAGCCCCCTACTGAGGCACCTTGCGTGATGTTTTAGCAAGGGATTGTTGCATTAAACTCAGTTCCCTTCACATTTTCCCCTTCAAACACCGAAGAGTCCCCAAGCCAACTTCTTTCTCAGGCTGATCATCTCCTTTTCTATGCTCTGTATAACGCCGCATGATGAATGTCATTAAAAACGTGGTATTTCACGGGGCTTAGGCATGTCCTAACACTGCAGAGAGACTTCAGTGGCGTGCAGCATTCAGGCTTTTCCACCAAGCAGCCCCTGACGTTCTGAAACACTTCCAAAGAAACCAGCCCGATGTGCAAATCCAGCACAAATAAAATATTTGACTCCTTTAAAAATCACGCCTCACATGCTGACTTCTGGTGGCTTTGATCATTAGTTTTGCTGCTACTGTTCAATGAAAAAGTCCCTATATTTATTTATTTATTTCTAAAGGAGAAGATCTACGAAGATGCACAGATGTTGCACAAGGGTAACCTTAAAAGACATCGGGTTCTGCACCTGTGGACCTTCAAGCACCTGGCATTACAAACTCAAAAAATAAAATCAGCTGAGTTGAAGCCTTGTCCTCTCGGGCAAGGTCAGCTCCATGGCCCTACAGCCTCTGGGGCCGTGTCTGCATGCTGCCACGGGCCTGACAGCTCCTTATCACGCCGTCCCTGCCCCCGAAACAACCCGGCAGGACTCGGGGGATGCTGCACTGCACTGGAATTGGCAGGGCAGAGCATTAGTTTGAAGACACGATAAATGAGCTGCAGAGCAAAGAAAGGATTAAGTGCTTTGCTTTCCTGGTTTATTTGCCCCTTCTAAGGGGCGGCCACGTGGCAGCTTAATTAATTATTTTGAAACAACGGCCTTCAAAGAAAGTCGTTTGTTCTAGCATGTGCCAAAAACACCTCTAATTTTCTGAATTATTTGGTATTCTGGAGCATCTCAGGCTGGCGTAAATCCCTGAAGGGGGAAGTTCGGGAGCTGCCAGCAGTCGGCCCGAGGTCAGGACAAGTGGCAGGCGACGCAGTGGGTCGCCTCGCTAAGCTGCCCCTGCGAGGAGGCCGAGTTAAAGTCTGACTGGGGCCAGGCATTGTGTAAGCTCTCCGGTTCCAGCCCACAGTAGCCCCGAGCAGATGATGGCCCACCACTTAGCGAGGTCAGCAGTCCCTGTCGGGGCAATGCCAAGCACACGCACCGCAGCAGGGCCCACGGGGATGTAGGATTTTGAGGACAGTTTCCCAGCTCCTGAGATGAAGTGCAGCCAGATGTTCAGGGCTCAGATTCACCCGAATGGCAAGATATTCGTTCTTATTACAAACCCAGCTGTATCTGTGTTCATTTTCTGTGTGCTCTCCCGACAGCTACAGCTGCCAGCTTGGTTAGATTTGGGGAGTGTGGAGAGCAGGTAAAGCAATTTCCAGGCTCTCCTTTCCAGAAGTCACTGTCCCGATAAAATCCAAGAATGAAGCTGATGGAAGTCCAGAAGCAGAAGGTCTGCAGGATCAAAATCAAAATATTTTTGTACATGGAAGAAGCAAACTCACGATAGGCACTTGAAAGCCTGAAATTCAAACCAGCTTTGTCTTGCTCCCATTTTCTTTGGATTTTATTGTACTATTTCTGATTTTTTTATGCTAGAAAATGCAGGTCCTGTGGATTCTCAGATTCCTGCCCTCTTGCTGCTCTCCTGGATCTCACTCTTGGATCATGTTGCTGCTGGGACTGCAGGTAAATGGGTAATTTTATTGTCAGTCACGTGTTGGAGCTAGAGAAAAATGAAATCCACTCCTGAGTGAGCTGAGGACACACAGCTCTTTTAATCTGTGTTGGTGCATCTGAAAGTTGTTTCTCTCAGATCATCTCCAGACTGTTTCCTCTTGGTAGTGTCATGCCCAAGGAATGTGATAACCACCAGAAATATATAAATAAATTACATTTCTCTCTTCCTATGTCATTGAATTAAATTACCTACAAGCTCTAGAAATATAAGAGCTTATTGCTCACCCTTAAATCTGGGTTTCACACACAAACAAAATGTCACATCTCATTTGTGGAAGGCTCTGGACGCAAGCATCAATAAACTGCAAAGGAAGATAGTGGAATATAAATTCAGATATTGGAAAAAATGCCTAAAGAAGACAAGAACTATTTCGATTTTATAATTCAGTTATCCACGCTGTCATCCAACAAGCAGAGCATCATTGAAATCTTGGTAAAATAAGACAGCAAGCAAACTGGGGAGGCTCAGTGTTAACTATAACTCAAGGTTTATCTTGCAATAGGAGTATCAGCTCCAAGGGATGTTCGTGGTGCTTTAAGCTGGTTAAGGAACATCCACTCGATCACACAGCACTGATTTTAATGGGGTTGTGCTATGTTTTGCCAAACTATCTTGAAAAATACAGGCTAAGAAAGAGACCCCTAACTCGATGTGAAAGGCAGATGTGCTGTGCATGAATTACATTTGTTGTTTCTGTGCTCTGACACACCGCATGGTAAGATATCCTAGCTGTGCTGCAGGAAAGACTACACTTTCTGGTCCTGCAAGAAATACCTCAGTGTCCGTAAACAGCCAGAATAACACAACCAGGGGCCACAGAGAGCAATTTCCCTGGACCAGGTTCTGTGAAAAATCAGCATGAACTTCCAACTCTCACTGATGAAAGATTGTCTATAAGTAAGAAAGTGTACAAGTAGAAAAATTCCTGAAATCCTTCATTGGTGTCTTGTCATGATGATAACAAAGCCCCTTCACCTTCTCACGTCTCGTTCAGACATACTTCTCAAATAAGAGACCAGGGTCACAGAGTAGCATCACCTTTTAACCTTTTATTTCTTTTTTTTTTTTTTTTCTGAGTGGCAGCATGTCATGGACAAGAGGAGAACGAGTGAAAACGACCCTTGTGGCTTTCCTAGAGGTAGGCAGAGGGGTGGGACTGTCCTCCCGCCAGCACCGAAGACTTCCACCAGTGTTAGCTAATTGTGAACTTGCACCCTGAGCCTCATGACTTGGACGGGCTCCACACCCAAGCTGCTGACTGGTGTAGGTCATGCCCTGCGGTGAGTAACTCTTCCTCCGAGCTGAGCAATGAGCCGGCACGGCCACCAAGGAACGGAACAGCAAGAGCAGCAAGCGTCCCGTTACGCCAGCACTCCCCCAGCACCGCCTTTGGCCCCGCAACGCGCCCACCTCGCCCAGGCAGCACCCAAGGCTGTGGTTAACAGGCGAGGGTGTTGGCCCTACCCCTGGGGAAGAAAATAACAACCATAAGGCGGGATGCAATTCCTCAGCCTCTTCACATGCCTAATTCCCCCTGACTTCAATGAGCATTTCTGCCAGAGAGCGAGCTGCGGCATTATGCCTAACGACTGGCATGACTTAACTTGTTCCTCCATGTGACTGTATGGTCTGCGTGGACGTCAGACTGTATTTTCTGGATAAGCACAATGAATATAATAACCCTCTTTTCTCAAGTAGGTCAAGGTTTTCTTCTTTTCTGTGGGGCAAATTGTTGCAAAATGGGAAAATGTCGAGTCTTCCGTTTCTCATGTTTTGGTTGCTGTCATGTGGAGTCTTTTAGGTACCGACAGGTAACCAAACAGCGCACATTAAGCTGCTGCTTTTTTTTTATTTATTTATTTTTCGCTTTTTTTTTTTTTTTTTTTTTTTCTAAATCACAAGAAATACTACATCTAGCTGACAGCAGCTGCTTCAAGATCTATGGTAACAGCTACCACCGTGAAAAATGTGAACAATTTAAAATTTCAGCTTGATAACATTTATACAAGAAAAGTGGGTATTTTCAGTGTCTTGATTTTAAGTGTCGAAAACAAAAGAGGAAAGAAAGTGATTCACAGAAGGATTGCAATGATCCTACAAAAAATTGTGATCCAGCCTATATTATGTAGGCGTTTGCAGTCAGTCTCTCTCAGATGTTAAATAACCAGACTCCAGTTGAGAGTTACTTCACACTTGTATTTCTTTTTATCTCAAAATAAGCCCATACCAGCTTTAACAAATAAATTTACACGTAGTATCTACACATTCTGTTCTATGCCTGTATTTGAGCACGTAACCCTTTTTTTTTCCTCGTCTTTCGGACTTGCAGGATCCAAAAGAGAGCAAGCCCTTTCTTGTGTCAGGGTTATTGGTTTGTTTTGTTGGTTTTGAGACTCCGCATTTCAGATATTAATGGGCAGTGCTTATTTGGATACATGGCCACTGTTTCCCTGGGAGTGAGGCTAGACTCAGACATTTTTTCCTTACACCAGAGTTGAACTGTGACAAAATACAATACTCAAATTGGTTCACTGCTTTTTTCCAGCCTTAAAATTGTGGGCGTCTCGCAAATAAATCATACCTTTAAGTAGAAAAAACGGGTTGCAATTGCTCCTAGATAGGAGCAATTTCTGGACTTAAAGAAGAAACTTGGCACAGTGCAACCATGCCTTCATTCGACACACATGATTGTGAAACCTATTTTGCAATGTAGCACCAAAGGCACAACCTTTTAGCGTTGAATACTTCATGCGTTCAGCTTCGGCAGCAGATGCAGGGCACTGTTCCCTGGCAGAATTAGGCTAGTTAGAGACATAAATATACTACTAGGATCGAGCCTGACTGGGTTCGGATTTACGAAGAGCCTGGGATCATCTCTCTGCTCTCCTCCCAGCTGACTGCACACTGGGAAAATTGCCTCCGAGGGCATTTTTCTCCAACCGCATATGCGATGCTGCTCCCTGCCAGGCGGGCTTTGAGCCGCTTGGTTAGGAGATCTGACAGGGTTCCAGGACATCTCCATGGGGTTGTGTTTGTGTGGGGGGAGATATGCAAATCCTGGGTGCTGTCAACCCAATAGACCGCGTTTTCTGTGTGGAAAAGCTGCGGACTTTTGCAGCGTAGATAGACTTGTCAGGGCAATTTATGAGTCAAGAGGCATCCAGAAGTCAGCACTGCTGAGACTTTGCTTTGGTTTTGGTTTTAGTAAGGTGGATTATATAAAAAGGGAAATAGTCTCAGTATCTTTTCACAGCATTTCTTCGTCTTTTGGGTTAAAAACAATGCACTTTCACTACTCGTGGCTCAGGGGAGACCTCGTTGCTTTCTACAGCTCCCTGAAAGGGAGGTGTGGGGAGCTGGGGTCGGCCTCTTCTCACGGGTAACTAGCGATAGGACCAGAGGGAATGGCCTTAAGTTGCACCAGGGGAGGTTTAGACTGGAAATTTGGAAACATTTCTCCTCAGGACGAGCAGCCAGGCGTTGGGACGGGTTGCCCAGGGAGGTGGTGGCGGCACCGTCCCTGGGGGTGCTCCGGGAGGGGTTGGACGTGGTGCTTGGGGACACGGCTCAGCGGGGACAGATTGGCCCAAACCCAGCTTTTCCACTTCGTCTTTATTTTATTCATTTCTGTTCGCTCTTCCCCGTGCTCTCCCTTTCGTTCCCTCCCCGGCCCCGCCAGCTCCCTGCGGGGGCGGCGGCCCTGAGGCAGCGCCGCCAACAGCCGCGGAGGCGAGGGGGCGGGCCCTCCCTGAGGGCTTGCGGCTCCTTCGCCCTCCGATTGGCCGAGCGCGGGGCGTTCTCCTCGGCGGGAACCAACGGCGGGCGGCGGCGGGGCAGAGGCGGGCGGCGGCAGCCAATGGGCGGCGGGGCGTGAGGCGCGGTGACAGCTGCCGCCGGCCGCCCCCGCCTTTGCGCCGCGGGCCGCGGGCGGAGCAGCAGGGCCGGCAGGTAGGGACCGGGGCGGGGGGGACAGGGGGGAAAAACCGGGCCCGGCCTCGCTTCTCGCCTCATGTGGGGGCCGCCGTGAGGGAGGGGAGCGCGGCGGGGCCGCCGTGCCGTGAGGGAGCCTTCCGGGGTCCCTCAGGTTCCCCTCAGGCTCCCCTCAGGCCCGTTGGGGGTAACAGGCCTGAGGGGAGCTCGCAGCCCGCCCGCTGCCGCCCGCCTCAGGCAGGGCCGCCTCCCCCAAAATGTATTTATTTCGTGTTGTTTTTAGCCCTGCTGAGGTAAAACTGGCCCGGGTGGGTTTATTTTCTCCGGTTTAAGGCGGTGTAAGGCGAGCAGCGTTACTGAGGGGCTGCTGTGGAGGAGAAGCCGCTTCCCTAGCGCTCAGCGGGGGGGGCTGGCCCCGTTTCTGATGCAACACCTCCCGCCTGCCTCCTGCCCCGTAACGAGTTCCTGCTTTTCCCCCCTGCTGCACCCCTCCTTCTTCCTGAAACCGCCGTGCGGATCGCCAGGAGCAGGCTTCTCCTCGCTTTTCGGCTCCAGATGCAACAGGAATTCGTGGTTTCGCTCTGCTTTGCTCAGGGTCACGCCCCCCATGCTCAGCTGAAATGATAGAGCCTCGCTTCCGCAGCTTGCAGGTCGTTTCTTCCTCCTGGAGGGGAAGTCTTTCTGGGGATTTCTGATTAAGGTTTGTCACCCTGAAAGAAGAGTAGTCTGTAACTCTCTGGTGAGGTGCAGGTAAGAGTTTCATTCCTTTACAGCTTTCATTTCAGGGATATTTGGGGCATGTCCAAAAATAGAGGAGCTTATCACAGAACCAGCTGCCCTGCCAGGGAGGTGTGTCAGGGGCAGGGTGGCACAGCCCAATGGCAGTTAAGGGGTTAAGCAAGTTGTGTTTCTGAGTGGTGCAGCTCTGTCAAAATTTTTCTTCCATGAAGACATATTTGCCTTTTTTTTTTTTTTTTGGTAAAATATTTGAGTGACAGTCTTGAGGAGTCTTAACACAGACTGCTAATACTTAACAGCCCTGAGTTGGTAAAATGCCCAGGGCTGAGGAGCAGCTGATCTCCTGCTGGAACGGGGACTGCTGATTTTGGTAGATGCAGGAAATGGTTTTTCTGGCTTTGCTTCGAAATGAGGAACAGCAATATAACGTCAGAGGAATCTGCTGGAAGAAAAGCCTCTTTAAGGTGACTCATCCAGCGTGCAGTCCTTTACCAAAATAAATGTAGAATAATCTGCTGCTGCAAGCAGCCTGAAATGATCGTCTCCTCCCATAAACTGTCCCTGTGTTCTCCTGTTTTTTACACATCTTTTGCAGTGTACTTTTGTTGTTAGGTAGTGCGCCAGTGTTGAGGTTCCTTAAAAAGCTCTTCAGTTTGCTGTGGAGTCTGTTGCAAAGGAGGCTGCGTTGGATAATCAGAGCACTTGTCATTGTCATCTTCATTGTGGGCTAATAACTTTTTACAGTTTGTAAGTGTGATGTTGTGCAAGACTGGAATCTTTAGCTCTGACTGTGCTTGGTCTTGCTAAAGTGAACACCTCTGCCTTGGCTCTCTGCTGTCCCCACTACTCTCATCCTTCTCTTGCGCTTCTATAAGTAAGAACAAGTTGAACGTGGAAGAATCCTTTGCTCCTTCCAGCTCTCACAGACATCTTGGGCCTTTCTGGTGTTAGTGCTTTCCCCTGAATGGAAAGACACAGAACTTTCCTGCAAAGGATTCTTTTCACGCTGTCCCAGTGTTGTG
Organism: Netta rufina; assembly: GCF_964035555.1. NCBI lineage: Eukaryota > Metazoa > Chordata > Aves > Anseriformes > Anatidae > Netta > Netta rufina. The sequence continues at coordinate 33,920,827 of NC_140130.1, read as the reverse complement.
TTTCAGGTGCTTCTCAATCCTTTACCATAATTTGGAAGTGCTATCAGAGAACTGTGGAAACAATTTCTATTCCATTGTCAAATACAAATCTGAAAAAGATTCACCACATCTTGGAGTTCCGCCTTCCACTTTTGATGGACTTGACAAGTTTGTTTCCAAAGACACGTTAGCCATATAAGTCTGGGAATATTAATTACACTCTTTGGTAAATGCTTGTGGAATTTAAACGGAAAGATGCCACCTACTGCTGGGAATAAGACCATGGTTCTGTTCTTCATTTTTGAAGGCTTAATTGTGTGGTTGCTCTGACAGAGCAGGAAGGGGAAAAATGCAGTGGAAGTTCAAGTTCCTAATGTTTTTCGTGTGTGTGTTTCATGAAATTCTGTTACTTTCCATTCATTTTTTCATTGCCTTGAAATGCCCCGAACAAGGAGTTCTTTATCCGTAGCTGGATACGCTTTAACATCAAGAATGCAGTTTATACAAAAAGCCACTAACTTGACTTCTTAAAGCTGACCTTGGTTAAAACTAATCTGTCCTTTATCAGTCTGAAATTATCAGCTAAACATTATTTGGTCAGGTGCTTCTTTCCAGCCTTATATTATTTGCTTTCTGATTCTGTGTTGAGATTTCTCTTAAGGAAGTCTTCGTCAGATGAAAGGCATTTCAGCAGCTCCAGCAGCTTGATAAACTTAACTTTCTGATCATTTCCCTGCTCTGCTAAACGTAGCTTGTATTAATAAATTTAGTTGCAATTTAAGGCACAAAGAAAAGGTACTTTTATAGGTAAAAATTAGGGGACTAGCTCTTAGGCTTGCTGAGTCGTGCAGTTTTTGTTCTGTTTCTGGGAGTGTGCATTAGAATAGGGGAAAAAAACAACTTAGTTGAAGTCAGTGCTGCATTCCTTTATACTTCGTACAAGCTTTCCTGATTGCAGCGCAGAATGGTTGGGAAACCTGTAATCCTGGCAGTAGAAGCGCTTTAATCGCGTCATATATTTGTTCAGAAGTACTGTCAGTGCTAATCATTAACTTCTTTTTTTTTTTTCCTTTTTTTTTCCAGATCTCTCACGGCATACCTGAAGTCAACAATGTTTTCCAAGCTCACCCGCCCGCAGAGCCTCGCTGTTCTCTGCCGAGGTGTTCATGCTTCGCTGAGTTCTGCTACCTCAGTTGCTACCAAAAAAACAGTTCAAGGACCTCTGTCCTCTGATTACATTTTTGAACGTGAGGCTAAATATGGGGCCCACAATTACCACCCGCTGCCTGTGGCTCTGGAGAAGGGAAAAGGTATTTTATTTCGGTTGCCCTGGGTCCTGTTGATGGGATGTATATACATAATGATTTTGGCCTAATCAGTTTCAAAACTCTTTTCTTGTTGGGCTGGGAGCAGAGAAGATTGAGATAATTGATGAAGTAAAGGTAGTTAATTTGCAGGCCATAGCTCTCTATGAGGCCTTATGCTGCAGCCTTATGAGGCCACTTCATACAACTGTGCTCTCTATAAAATGATTTATTTAAACAAAAGTCTAAGTTCTGATGATTTCCATAACTCAAGAATAACTCAGCAAGAAAGCTTCAGGCAGCTGTTTCTTCTGCTGCCTTGCATGGAGATCTTCAGTGTTAAGGTGAACATGAAAACTGCATTGGATCCCTGTTCACGTGCGTACTTAACCTTGTGTACTGCTTCTGTGTTTTGGCTTGATTTAAATTTACTCTGATTTCTAACTATATTTTAAGGGGATTTGCTGCTCCGCAGTATTTACCATACTTTTATTTTTCTAGGTATTTACGTGTGGGATGTTGAAGGCAGAAAGTATTTTGACTTTCTAAGCGCTTACAGTGCTGTTAATCAAGGCCACTGTCACCCAAAGATCGTGAGTGCTCTGAAAGCTCAGTCTGAAAAACTGACCCTTACCTCTAGAGCATTCTACAACGATGTGCTCGGTGAATATGAGGAGTTTGTCACCAAAATGTTCAATTATAACAAAGTTCTTCCAATGAACACAGGTAAGAGAAAAAAGAATTTTATTGCCACTGTATTTCCTTCCATGAGAATCAACACTTTTGTGCTGCACTGATGCGTTTGTTACTGCATCGATGACCTGTCGGATGTGCAAATATGATAATGGTGCTGCTTTATGTTTTAGGAGTGGAAGCTGGAGAAACTGCCTGTAAGTTGGCTCGGAAGTGGGCATACGTTGTAAAAGGCATTCCGAAATACAAAGCAAAAATTATTTTTGCAGGTACGTTACGTGTGGGTTACGAGTTGAGGTACTGAGAAGAAGGCAGCTCTAGACACTGGCGGTAGCACTCGTCCTGTAGCTGTAGCGATTGCACTGCAGTGTTATTAATGATTTGTTTTTTCACTGAAGGAAGGAAAGCACTGTTAATGAAGTGGTTTATAGAGCTTTATAAACAGCAATTGGATGTATAAAGTAGATGTTATTTGTACTACTTAACCCTTCTTCTTGTCAGATATTGCTTAATAGCTGCCTGAAGTCAGATGGAAGCTGCATTCATCCTCCGCTCTTTTAATCGCTGTTTGGGTGTTAAAGTGCAGTATCTTTTTATTCCTTCTTTCTTGTGATACCTTTCATTTGAATTAAACTGTTGAGACCCCTCTCAAAAATCCCACATTCGGGATAACCTCCTTCCTTCTTAACCACTCCCTACCAGTGTTTCTCTTCGGCATTCTTTAATTCGGTATTCCAGAAGCTGGCTTTAATCCAGTAAAGCCATTTTGTAGTCTTGATGATACAGCAAAGGTAACAGCAATCTTGCTAGAATTGATAGTGGGTCCTGACTATCTAAGTGGTGTGCTTTCATCCTTCGTCTGCTCTTCTTGGCTATATTACAGGGAAAAGTTGCCTACCACTGAAGAAGCTACTGTGCTTTGCTGAAAAATGACTGCTTAGGGCTAGTTCAAATAACTTCTATTTGGTATTTTTTGGTTGTAGATGAAGTGCTTTTTGTTGATTCTGCTGCTTTTCCGTGGCTCTGTATTTTATACAACTTCCCAGAATGAAACTAATTAATAAGTGATTTATTTATGTATTTATGTATTTGTTGCTGTTGTTTGTTGGTTGCTACAGCTGCAGTCTGTTTCTGACTTCTGGTGCATGTCATAGCTGAACTATAAATTGTCATTAGACTACATTTATAAACTGAAATTCAAAGTTGAACACTGAGTTATGTCTTCTAGGGACAATTAGATTTTTTTTTTTCCTGGGAATTCTTTAAACAAATATTTCTCCATTTCTTCCATGTATATTTTATTTTGCTCTTTAGTCAGTCAACTTTCAGTAAGTGCTTTCTTACTTCGATAAGTAACTCCCCAGAGCATAGCAGGGGTTATCGTGACCGTTTTGAACTCTTATCTTCCTTATTCTTATCAGACATCTAATTATCAATTAGGTGACAGTAAGTTGATTCAATGGAAATTCTAAAATTTTCATAGTCTTGGTGATAGTTAGTTCCCAACCATTTTAACTCATGTTTCTATATGAAATAGTGCAAAGTCAGAGTGTTTTTAAAAATATAAACGGCTTTTCCTGGAACTTTGAATTACACAGAAACGTATTTTTTAGGCTTACTGGCAGCTTTATTAATAGGATTTAAATTCTGGATGGTATTTTCTTCATGGAAGTTATTTTGTATACTTGCCAGGTCATGTCATAATATTCGTTTGTTTTTCCAACGTGCTTTTGATAGAGCAACCTGATGTATTTAAGGCATCAGTGGAAACTACTAACAATTGCTGGAAGGATGCTAATGTTAGACAACTCTTAAAATTCATAAGCAGGTTAAAAAATGTGATGTCCTACAAACCATTCTGGCTCTTAGTTTTGTAATGAACCTCTGCCGGTTATGTTAGGTGAAAATGCATTGTAATTTTGTCAATGAGATGTTTGCTATATAAATATTAATATTATTATTATTATTTTTAGCTGGCAACTTCTGGGGCAGAACGATGTCTGCTATCTCCAGTTCTACAGACCCATCGAGTTACGATGGATTTGGACCCTTTATGCCAGGTTTCGAAGTGATCCCATACAATGACCTACCAGCTCTTGAGGTATTTGGGATTATTTTACTGTGTCTCTTAGGTAAATAGCAAGGCAGAAAAATCAGAAGCTTGTCATTTAAAACATATCCATTAAGAAATATGTATTTCTTATATATGTCTAGATACATATACACTGCAGGTAATGGGTGTAAATTCTCCTTTGGCTTTGATTTTCAGTTTACTTTAGGAGATAGAAGGAAAACAACAAGATCTGTTTCATTTCAGGTGTAGAAGATGTTTCAGGTATAAATAAAGAACAGCAAATAAACTGCAAGGGGATTCACGTTACACTTGCATGAAGTAAAATATGTTCTAAAGTTGGGCGTGGATTCTGAAGCTAGTATCTTGACTTACTTTTCTCAGAAATGCTAAGGATTCTCCAATGACTGCATAATTAGAATTCACTGCAGTTGCTTACCAGTTTTGCAAGCTTCCTAGCATCCTTAAAAACATGCTAGGCTGGCAGTTCATTCAAGTTACTGAAATACTACTGATTCTGCAGACAAGCTGTTGGGGAGTGTTGACCTTGATTAAAACTTCCCATGCTCGTAGTCTGGGTTTGTGCATTGGAGGGTAGATGGTGCTTGATAGCAGCCATAGGGTAACTGGATTTGGGACCTGGAAGGCAGGAGGGTGCCAGCTAAACAGAAATGGTACTGAGGCAGTAGGATCATTGGCATTGCCAATTCCATCATACATCATCTCCATGAGTGACAAGTCAGTCCTCCGTGTCTTCTGCGCCTGCTTAGTAAAACAAGCCATTTGTGGAGGTTTATGGGACAGAGATGCCTGCCTCCTAGGAGTTTGTTTAGGGGAAACTAAAGGCTCTCTGTGTTATAGTTGCTTTGTGGAGTAGCTAAATCAGCTTTGAACCTAAGTAAGGCTGTTCATTGTGAAAGCTCTGTAAGTATTTACTGGCTTTCAGCTAACTTTATATTGAGGCTTTGAATACACTGGAGACCTAGAACCCACATCCGTGCCCATCAGACTAATAACTGAATTGATCCTGTTTACGGGGCAGTATTAAGGAAAGCTGCAGTAAACTTGTGCTGGGAATCTTTGTATCTTTTGAGTCTTGTAGACTTGTAAACCTTCTAGAGCTTGATAGTGCAAGAATGTAGCTGTGGACTTTGCTTTAAGATGACAGCTTTGTACTAGAGAGCCTCCATTCCTTTTTGTTTGAGGTGAACTGGGGGAAGCATTGAGCAATTGTTTGCCTTGTATGGAGTAATGCAAAACTGAGTATATTTCTGAGGTAACTTATGAACCAATCCGATAATCTGCTTGTCTGGCTTTGCAGTTTTTTAAGGTTCGTAATTCCCTGAGCGAGCACACCAACTGATCTTTTGAGGCAAGCAGGGACATCGGCTTCTGTGTTGGAACTGAAATGGCACTGAGATAACTGTCTGACAGGAATACCATTACCTGCTTTTAGGATTGAAAACAGAGTGACAGCTAGGTTGTGCTATGTGCTCTTCCCATATTTTGTAAATGTGACCTGAGTACAAGTTTTTCTTTTTCTCTTTCTGTGCACATCATATTTACAGCGGGCACTTCAAGATCCCAACGTAGCCGCTTTCATGGTTGAACCAATTCAAGGTGAAGCAGGCGTGGTTGTTCCTGACAAAGGCTATCTCACGGGAGTGCGGGACCTCTGCACAAAGCACAACGTAAGGAATTCATTAGAATTAGGTGGCTTAAAATCACAGGCTGTGTCTCCTGGCATGTCTTGTACGGTTATTCTCATGCAAGGTATAGGACTTCAAATGCTGTTTTATAATTGCAGTGGATTAGGGTAGGGGATACTTACACTTCCTGCTTCCTTACCTGGAAGTACTTCTTAGCAGTGCTCACTTTTCTCTGTTTATTATTGCTGTCACCAATGTAAGTTTCTAATGGAAGCTTTTGAAACTGCATTTATTTTAATTAAACTCTACATTTCTTTTTCACTCTTGTTGTTGTTGTTGGTGGGTACTGCTGATGCTCATAAGCAGGCTGCCTTCCCTTTTTGCAGCATCAGCTTGGTCAGGCTCTTCTACAGGTCTAGGCCTTGTCCTTTGTAAGGAAAACAACAAAAGTTTTACTGATTCATGGCTTTTTATTCCCATGCAGCCTGTCTGGTTTGAAAATCAGCACTTTGTTCTAACAGAGTTCTGATTCTTAATTTTCAAACGTTACCCATAAATTATTCCAAACCTTCAGAGGAAGCTATTGACGTACAGGTAATGAAGTTGCCTTCACTGTTACTGTGATGCTTACCTCACAGAAAAGGAATTAGGTACTTTATGAATTCCAGCACATGACAGTAGTGCAGCTTAGGAAAATGAGATCAAAGACTTGCATGTAGGCTCTCAGAGTCATATAGACACTGGGGATCAGACTGAGACCAGCAGAGTTGCTAAAGTGGCATTTTTCAGAAGCTTTCAAAGGTCAGTTTCCAAACAATGCGCTTGGAGTAAAAGATGGACTAATCCTAACTTTTTGGAAATCTCACTTGCTGTTGTAGTGTAAATAGATTCTGTTTGAACAGGGACCAAGCCGATGTAGAGTATTCCTTATGTAGCAGAGAATCTTTGTTAAAGATGTCAGAGAGAATTAGGGTAGTACATTTACTTTTCATTAGTTTGACATTTCACAGGATGTGTGCGTCTTGAGGGGGTAAAAGAAGCGCACATAGTATGATACAGCTGGAAGGTCTTTCACTGCGTGCAACTCTATTTGAACTGAAGTAGGAATGGGAGTGAAAAGTCATTTTTTGTAACGTGTGTGTTTTTTTTTTTAACTCTATAAAGGTTCTGTTTATTGCCGATGAAATCCAGACGGGTTTAGCCAGAACAGGAAAAATGCTAGCTGTTGACCATGAAAATGTGAGACCTGATATAATTCTTCTTGGAAAGGCCCTTTCTGGTGGCTTATATCCTGTGAGTAACAAAAATAAATAAATAAATTACTTGGCTAATCATTTTTAAAGTAATTAAGACTGAAAGTCTACTAGTTGGAAGACAAATTTGATATTTGCTGTGCTTGGAAATCGGTGTTTACAAGATTAACTATAATTTGTGACCCAGATAGTAGAGCCTGTGAGTGATGCATCAGAAAATTATGGAATACATAGTTACATGTATAGCTGAAATGGCTAGAGAGCACTGAACTTTCTGTGTTGATACTTGAATTGTTTGACGCATCATTAGATGCATCTTCTGGGATTTTTTAGGTGTTTTGGTCATTGTTAATTGAATAGATTTGATGTATCTCTGTTTACTTCAGTTTGATAATATCAGAAAGGTAAGTGTCTGGTGGTCAGCCTTTCATTCTGGAATCACTAGTTAGTGATTCTAACACTGTCTCTGGGCAGTAGATCATCACAGTCTTGCTTTAATGAATTTCTGATTAACTTTGTAAAATGGGAGAAAAATAACGTGTGCTAAAGCATCATCTATTAAAAGCATTTTTCTGAACAACTGGCATTAGTTCACTTGTTTGTCATGCCCACATGACTGGGTTTATCCTCCTGGAGTGACATAAATTTCTGCTGATTAAGCTGAAAATTGCAGCTTGCCTTGAACTGTTTTGGCTTGGTTTTGACTTGTTAAACAGAGTTATGAAACTTAAACTCTTGAAATAATATTCATTTTGGAGAAATGCCTCTCAGCTGTAGTTAACTGCTGTATATTACCGGTATAGCTGAGTGTATCTAAGGGGATTAAGCTGTTCTGTGATTGTCAGATGTCCTCTTCTGCACGGAGCTAGGAATATAGATGTAACTTATTGCCATGGGATGAAAAGCACCCTTTCGTGAGCCCTGAGGAGAAGTTTACTTCTGAGAGATTTAAGTTTACTGTTCTAAATGATGTAGGTAAATGAGTTAGCTGACATTTCCATTCTAGGTCTCCGCAGTGCTGTGTGATGATGAAGTTATGCTGACCATTAAGCCTGGTGAACACGGATCTACATATGGAGGAAATCCGTTAGCCTGTCGTGTTGCAATAGCAGCTCTGGAGGTTTGTGTTTTAATATTTGTATCCTAAAGCAATAAAGATGTCACACAGACATTATCTTTGCTTAAATAAGGAACATTATTGATGTTACGATACAAATAGAAATTTGTGTTTAATAAGAATGAAAAACTGGTAGTAGTTAACTACTTGCATGTGGAATCATATCAGAGAATGGCTTGGGTTGGAAGGGACCTTAAAGATAGATCATCCAACCCCAACCCCTGCCATAGGACATAGGACACCACCCACTAGATCAGGTTGCTCAGGGCCTCATCTAACCTGGCCTTGAACACCTCCAGGGATGGGGCATCCACAGCTTCTCTGGGTAACCTGTGCCAGTTTCTCACCTCTCTTACAGTGAAGAACTTCCTTCTAATGTCTAACCTAAATCCTTCTTTAGTTTAATGTCACAAAACAAGCTCTAAAGTCTTAGCTGAAAAGGTACCCTAATTTCTTTGTATTTTATAGTCTTAAATTTTATTCTGCCATTTAAGCCATTATCCAGGACAAGGTTTAAGGTACTTAAATTCAGTAGAATGATTTTACTAATTTCACTGAGTCATTTTAAAAATAGTACATTTTATTATGCCATATTTAAGAGTTGCTGCTCTGTGAGCTTGATAACACACATGGCACTGGAGCTCAAACAAAAGCTAGTAAAATATCTTGTACAGGTACCATATTTTAAACATTCTGTGACTGCATAATTCACAACATTTAAGCAAGTCACTCAAAAAGCCTCATCGTTGCCTGATACATGGACTTGGCCAAACTCAGAGATTGAGTTTTCAGAGGTTTGTCTTTCACTTGGGGAGGAAAAAAAAAAAAAAGACAACTGGAAAACAGTTTAGAGATTTATGTTTCCTGTGAACACAAATGAGTGAAGGCTTAATGATAACTGGCTTGGATGTGCTATGTTTGCAGTGGTACCTTGGATGGGTCAGCTGTTGTATCTCAGCAATTGTAATGTCCCTGTGTGCCATGCTGGAGTAGACAACTAAAACAAATGCAGTGCCCTTCAGTTGACTGAAGCACTAACCTTCTAACCTTCCTGTAGGTAATTGAAGAGGAAGACTTGGCTAAAAATGCAGAAAGAATGGGTAACATATTAAGAAATGAGCTCATGAAGACACCATCTGATATTGTGACTTGTGTCAGAGGGAAAGGACTGCTCAATGCCATTGTAATCCGGGAAACCAAAGGTAAGGAAACACAATCAACTGCAGAGTTGTAGCATGACAAATAATTTTCAAGTTGAAATCGCAAGTATCTGTGGAGCAGGGACATAGCTTATAGTCATCTTGTTTGGGTTCTGATCTTGGCACTGTAGTACTGCCTATAAATTTGAGTGTGTGCTATTGAAAGTAGGAGGCTTTTACTATCTCAATCTAAACTTTTAACAATATGAATTATTTTATGACTGCATAATGTTCAAACCTGGCGGTGAACTTAGCTCCCCACAAATGCCCCTTGGTGTGTTCAGCTGGAGATAACTGGCCGTGTCTGGAAGGCTGGTTTCTGTCAGACTGTGGGAAGTTTGGCTGAGGTTGTTTATTCCAGGATAATTAGATGAATACTGGAAGGCATAAGGAAGGAAAGAGTTAATGACTGAAAACAAGTTTCTAGGGATTAACACACTGAAGCACACCAGAAAATGGTTTAAAAGCCAGAGCAGACAATTTTTTTTTTTTTTTTTTGTCATCAATATACTAAGTGACAAAGTGCTGCAAGGGAAGGGCTGTAATTTCTTAAGTCATGCATGTGATGCGCTGAAATCCAGGCATAAAAGTAACCTTGTCTGATGTCCTATCCAGACTTCTTATCTTACCTGCCTCTTGCAGGCTTCCATTTCTTCTAGTTTTCTTTGTTTAATCCCTTGCTACAAGTAGGCAGGCTCTCATCTGTGAAAGAGCAAAGCTCAGTTTTTGCAGCAGCCTTAAATATTCACTGCAAATTCAGGAGAGCTGCTCAGATGTCACCACTTCATTTGCGAGAATGAGCACATGATATTTGATTTTTCTCACTACTAAATGACAAGCAGTTTACAGTCTGGCTCCTCATACCACGTGCTGAAAATGCGCCGCTTTCTCTGGCACGGTGCAAATGACTTTCCTTTCATTGCAGACTACGATGCCTGGAAGGTGTGTCTGCGGCTTCGCGATAACGGACTTCTTGCCAAACCTACCCATGGTGATATCATCCGGCTGGCACCGCCTCTGGTGATTAAGGAGGATGAAATCAGAGAGTGCATCGAAATAATTCATAAGACCATTCTGTCCTTCTGAAAACGTGGCTTTTAAAGAGTATCTGCTGACTGACCCGAGCTGGTGTGTTGTTATATGTGCGATGAAGGCCTGCACGTGAAGCAAGCATCTTTAATTCCTTTTATCTAAGAGGACTTAAGTCTTTAAAAACAGGAAAAAAAAAGAAAAAAAGCTGTCTTTTATTTTCTTCCGAGCCATTATAATTTAATAATGATTTTAAAGAGCTTCCAATCTTGGAATACTTGGAGATGAAGTGATGAGGTTCTGTTCATCTAGTCGAAACTTACCAAACTGAGTCAGAGTGTTTGAGGGGGGCACATCTGTAGAAATGTGCTTAATTATTGAAAGTCTTGGCCAAAGTTTAGAGTATAACTTATATATATATATATATATATATTTAGTAAGGGTGCTCTTGAGCTTTCAGAACTCTCCCAGGCATCACATTTGGTATTTTTGCCTCGTGGTGAGATGTTTGTAGTGGGGAAGCGCTTGCCATTATGGTAGAATTTCTGTTTTTCATTTACAGCTAGAAAAAAAACAATGCTGAAGATTTCACAAACTGGGTGTTGTGCCGGTGATCTTGACAAGCATCAGGCTGTGTTCTGTGTGTAAAGCATTTTGGTTTTATAACTCGAGTTGCTGTTCTCAAGACTGGTCTCGGTGTTTGGCTTTGCAATCTTGTAAAATAGATCTGAGTATACAGATCTGTTTTTACTGTTACAGAACTTCCTATAATCTGGATGTTTCTATTAAAACATGCCTTGCTTTAAAAAGAAAAAAGTTAATGTGCAATTTAAATCCACAGTGTACTGAGAAAGAGTGAGCCCCACAGAAACTTGCGGTCACCTCCATCCAGAGCCACAACAGTCTGTCTTTTTGTGTCTTTATATGGCAGCTCTTGCTGTTTTTTTTTTTCTTTCTTTTTTTTTTTTTCTCCCTAGGATGAGTGCTTTACCATGCAAATGGTGAATAATGCTGTGGTGCTTGAAAGGCAACACAGTTCATAGAAATGAACCAATCTGCCCTTCAGGATCCCCGTGAGTGCCTTACCCAGCTGTGTACCTTACTTGGTTTCAGACAAAATACAGTCAGCTGCCACGGATGGAGGAAGAGTGATTCAAGTTGGAAAGGTCTCATATGTGCAAGGGGCAGTGTGTCACCCTGACTGTTAGCCTTGGGGTAGGAATTAAATGCAGAAAGGTGTTGCCTGGGAAGGCTGCCATTTCTGCAGGCTGTGCTTCTGCAACCTACCAGGAAAGGTGAAGTAACTGAAAGAAGCTGTAGTGTGAACATCATTGCTGGAGTCCTTTCCAAAAGGTGAACCCTCCAAAATCCTTAGCAGCCAAAAAAAATTGCTTTCATAGAGCAGTAGGGCTGGCAGGAGCCAAGGACATGATCAGGTCCATTCCCCTGCCCCAGTTATGCCACTGGTTGCATGATTGCCTGAAAGGGCTCTAGGGCAGAAGACTCCTTTCCCTGTTTCAGTGCTTCCTCGTCCTCACAGCTAGCAAGTTTCCTACCGTATTTATTGTCTGTGTCTCTTGCTGCCCATCAGGGCTGCAGAACGGGTTATTGTCCCTCTGTACAACAGTCTTTAACACGTGTAAAGATCGTTATCATTCCTGTTTCAGTGGTTTCTCCTTCTCTCAGTAAAATTCTATTACTTTTCCTGCAAGGTGATGTTTCTCTTCATCCTTCTTGCTCTCCTGTGATTCACTGCTCCAACCATGCCCTCGCTGCTGCTGAGCAGAGCTGGACTTGTTTGTGCTGCCTGTGTGCTGTACTGCACTTCATGCCTAAGCATTGTCGTTTGGGTTTTCTTGCAGTGGCATATTTTTATCTCTCAGCTTGTCCTTGCAGACTCCCTTCTGTGCGAATTGTTTTGAAGAACAGCTTTGAACCTGTTTGTCCTCGTTTTGTTTGTTTGTGCAACGAGCAAGAATAACCCGCATGTAACATTTTGTTCTGGTTTATTGTCTTTCAGCCTCTTACTCAGAAGGTTTCTCTGGCTTTGTTATCGATTTCAGCTCTGATCTTGTCCAGCCCACTTTCCAGTTGCAGACTAACTGGGCCAAGTCTGCTCAGAACTTGATTTTTTTTTCTGTTTGTACAGCAGATCATTGCTGGCTGATCTCTGGGCTTTTTATTCATCCCATGGTTGCTTCCTGAATCTCATTTCCCTGATGAGCTTATGAAAATAGAGGCATGTAAAGCCTTTCTGAAGACAAGTCAAAAACTCATCTTAAATTACACTTATTTAATGACTGGGTAATTAAGGATTTTTCCTTTTTGACCTGAAAGTTGCCCTCAATTCTGCATTGTTCCCAGAGCCACAGCTACCCGTGTGAGGAAGGCAGGTGTGTAGTGCCTGCTGAAGCAGCTCAGAAATTCAGGAGCAGAGTTAAGGAACTCCATACGTTGCTTTGGGAGTAAAGAAAGATCGTCTGCCTGTGACATGTAGCGTGTGTTTGGAGAAGGAGAGGGCAAAATAAGGGCTTACTTTACCGTGGAAAATGTCTTTCTGTCTGTCTGCTGGCCAAATCCCAGTTCATGCTTGCTAGATTTCAGTGACATGGCTTAAATCTCTCAAGCTCAAATGCAGCTGCTCATATAACTAATGGGCTTGTAAATCAGTCGCTGGGTTTGTTGTCTGGGATTTTAATTAGCCTTAGAAATTTTCTTCAGGGCTTCTCTTACCAAAAAAATGTAGACAACTAAAGTGCCTCCAAGAGCTCAGCGCCAGAAGTTCGGTGCTCTCGTGTTTGTGCTTGTTGTACAAGTTGCTCAAGTGTGCTACAGCTCTGCCAGGCGCTGCTCCTGAACAAAGTTTGCATTTGAAGGATGCCAAAGTGGAAATCATCTACAAATTAGTGTAATGCGTACTCTGAAATGTGCAAAGAAAGTACGTAAGACATTTCATAAAATATTCTGAGTTTGTTTTTTGCATCCTAGCATTATAGAAGTGAAGAGGTGAGGAAAGCAAGCCCGGAGAATGCCCTTTTGATGCCTTCCCAGTACTTTTCAAGTACTTCTCTTCTCTGATAGAGATAGAGATGCATCTTGATAGGGAAGAAGGCGTGGCAATGACACTTCTTCGGTGATGCTTCCTGCTGTTGTAATTGAAATTCATATTTAAAATGGGATTTGAAAGGGATCTGTATGTTTAACACCAAACTGCCTATCCAAACGGTGTCCGTTCCTTTAGCAGGAGCTCCACAGCAATGAAATTCCCTGGAGGTCCGTGTGCATTTACAAGATGTCACGTCAAGCATTTGGCTCTAAAGGCTTGATCTGTCTCCATCACAGTGCCTGCACGCGTTCTGCTGTTTCTTTGTGCCGGGTATGGTATATGAAATGCTTTCCTAAACGAACAGTGACTCTGCACTGAGTGCTGTGCAAACACGGGGAGGTAATCTAAGCACCCAAGAGCCAAAGCAGCATTCCTCGTGTGCCCAGAGCTGCCATTGACTTCACTGGAAGCTTTGTTTGCAAAAACAATGCCGAATTGTGCTATATGCCAGTGCTCTTTGCCAAAAAACGCGGACGTTTCTCTTGGCGTGAAATCATGGAATATGTATTCTGACAGGAAAGTAAATCTTTGTTTACGGGTAGATGTAAACTGAGGTTTAAAGGCACCACGTGAAGCAGGGAAAGGCAGGAGCAGCACGGAGAAGTGGGGAGATGGGGAAGCATACAGTGCGGGATTCCTTCAGTTTTTGTCTTTCCTGCTGGCAATCTCGGAGCCGTGCTCATGGCATTGTCCTTTGGGATTCTTTACAGCTGCAAAAACCTGAATTTATGCACTCAGACAGTATGCCTGAAAGTTAAAATTTACCCAAGTAGGTTATTTTCTTAAAAGGCCTCAAGTGCCCGTCAGTCTTGACCGGGTAAAGAACTGCACATCTTGAACCTGTTAGAAATTGCCATGATGAAGCAACCTCTGTTTTCTTTGCCTTTCGACAGCAGCGTTAGGGCATTAGTTGAGCAGAGGACGAGGCTGTAGTTTATTTATTTATTTATTTTTGGCTGTTTCTTGTTCACGTTCTCATCTTTTTCCATCTTCCTGGCAGCAGATGGAGCCAGAAGCTCGGCTTTACACTGCTGGGTGTAGGATTTGGGGAGTTTGTGACTCCTGAGGGCTCGCTTTTGGTCTTCACTGATACAGAAATGTCACACAAACTCCAGTCTCATCTCTGTGTCATATCTCAAACTGGAACTTAAGCAGTGCACTTGTGGCTAATCTTGGGTGGGGGGGGACTAAAATGGAATTCCTTTATCTCTAGTATGACAAACACCCGGTAATTCATGGCTGTCCCTGTTTGACTGATAGGGATGTAGGGACAGCTGAGCGGGGGGGTGGAAATTTCCTTCCCAAAGAACTGAAGTAGAAGGAAGAGGGAGGTCTGAGAGAAATCTTTAAATATTTCTTTACATCAGGACACCGCTTTCTGTGGGCCTCCCTGTGGTGCTTTGGCCCAGAGTGGGGGACTTAACCAGCTGGGGTTCCTGGAGTTTCCTGGGGTTTTGGGTGTTTTTTTGGTCCCACCCCAGCCCCCGTGCAGCCAGAGAGCTCGCGGGGTCAAGGCAGAGCCGCTTCAAGCGCTCCTTTGTTTTTCTTTCAAGTGCAAGCTAATCTGCTTTCATTTTTCTGCTCGAGGCAGTCTGTTTGCATCCCGCAGCCTGGAGTGCCGAACGCTAACGTGGCGTGGCTAAGAGGTGACCATAACGAATCCTGCTTGGTGGTTGTTTCCCTCCCGTGCTGTCTGTCTGTCTGCAGGGGCTTGTTTGCAGAAATCTGAGCAGAGACCGTGCTGTCTGGAAAATCCCCGGGCTCTTATCGGCGCTAGTCCAAATAAATACAAGGAGAAAGCAACTCCTCCTCATTCCTGCCCCAAATCCTATTAATTTGCTATGATTTGGGCTCTGTATTAAAGCCCTCGGGAGTACTGACCCTTTGCACGATGTGCAAACCCAACAACGGCCTGGACCTTGGATGAACTCCCAGTCCTTCCCCGGGGTCTGACAGGGGGGAGCCCTGATCCTGCAGCTAATACCCAGAGATGGAAGAGAGCTGGGAAACGCTGCCCGCGTTACACAACTCCACCTGAAGGAACGGGACGGAGGAGGGGGTAATTCACACACACACCCAGGATGAGGCTGTAGGAGCTGCCTCAATGTCCTGAAAGCCTTGAGACCTTCAAGGGAGATGAGGCCTGGGAGAGCTTCACTCCCTATTGTACCTGTAGCTCTGGCTGGGGGCAAGAGGATCTATTTTCCTGCCTAGCTTTTCATCTTTCACCCTCAACACCAATCAGACACAATTAAATATGAATTGCTGGGTGTTGTGGAAGCGTTCGTCAATAATGGGTGAACATCTCAGCTGCTCCCAGAGGGGCGCTTTGTGTTGTCTCTGCAGGAAGGGAGCCTTCACGGCAAGGTTAAAGGCAGCGCGAGGAAGGGGCTGATGTCTGCGTGTGGCTCCTCTGAAATTAACCTTCGAGAGCACGAAAATGAAAACAAGATTAAAGCCCTATCGGGCAGGCGGTGCTGTGTGGCCGCTGCCTTTGTAACGGGCTGTCTGCATCTCCCAGGGGCTGTCTGCATCAGGTGGGTGCAGGGCGGCCTCCCCAAGCAGCACTGCCTCTTGCTGCAGGAGCTAACCCCAAAAACATCATTTTGAAATGTCCCTGATCTTTGTGGCCCTGCAGAGATGAACCAGGATCTGTAGCAGGGATCTCAGCTCCCTTACCCAGCTCTGCTACCCTACCTCGGTGGGCAGGTGGGAGCTGCAGGACGCACAGCTCCCGGTTATATTTCATCCCACGGAGGAGATCTGGGTGCTTTTATCCTGCTGGGTGTCCCTGCTCGGCGTGGAGGCAGCCGCCCGTCAGGCTTTTCCAGCCGCTGGGTGTTCCTGACCACCCTCCGTGCGCATCCTCGCCTGGGCACCACATGGGGGGCCGGGGAGCGTGGGATGCTCCCAGCCCCAGCCGTGCCCCCAGCCGGTCGGGGGCTGCTTTTTTCCAAGCTGCACGTCACCCGTTTGCGGCTGGCATGGCAGCGGGCTGAGCTGGAACAGTTTGGTTAAATCTCCTCTATTCTGCGGGCCGGTGGGTGGCCACGCGCTCAGCCAATATCAAGCAAATTAAAACCAAAAAGAAGGGCTGGGAACCACGGCGCTGGCTGGGACCTGCTTCCTCCTGCTCAGCAGCTTTCCTTTCCTGCTAAACGACCCAGACATCGGGCTGTGTCCACCAGGTTTGTGTCTTCCACGCTGCCGAGCCCCTCTGTCCTGTTGCAGTGTGCCCAAAGCTGGTTGCAACCTTCAGGCAAAGCTTCTCCGGGGCTTGCGCGCAGCAGCAGCACCCCTGGAGAAGGCTGCTCTTATTCAGACAGCTCAGCAGGATGTTTGCTTTCTTTTTCTCCTTATTTTTTTTTAACAACAGCCTGACTCACACCTCGCTTGTATCCTGTTGTACGTGCCCGTTGCTGTTTTTCCATTGTGCGTTGAGGTTATTCCTGCCCGCATGGCATAGCTGGCACCCGTCCCTCTCTGCTCCCTCTTTCTCCTGTTTCTCAGGATTTTGGTGATGCTGTGGCTGGCAGCCTCCCTGCTGCCCTCCCTCTTTGTGCCACCTCCTGCTCCAAGACCTCGGTGCTTCAGCCCAGCTCGTGGATGGGCAGCAACTGTGACACATCGTGGTTAGCCTAAGCCATAGCAGTGCTCCTGCAGCACATGGCTGTGCGGTCCCAAGAAGTGCCATCCAGCACAGCAGGACCCTGCAGCTCCGAGCCTGGTCCCACCAGGGTGTCCCAGCAAATTTGGCTCCCCAGGGCCCACGGAATGAGCCAGGTCCCCCTGTGACACCTAGGGAGGTGGCAGCCAGGGAGCCGGCCACCGTGTGCTCACTGTGCTGCTGCAACGCAGGTAGGTGACCTGGCTGATCGTCTGTATCAGCTTTTCTTTCCAGATTTGGCAATTTTTCAGATGAGGAAGACCTCGGAAGAGCTGCGGGATAAATCAGTCTATGGCCAGCTCGTGACCAGGTGACAGCAGCTGTGGCAGCATGTGCTCAGCTTTGGGCTGTGACCGGGGTTTTCTAACGCAAACTTCTGAAGACGCGGCTTGAGGAAGTGTCTGACACAGCCTCGCTGCTGGGAAAAAACAAACAGTGAGGGCTAGCAAGCAGCTGGCAGGAGTTGTTTTTAAACTGCGCTCTTCGGAGAGCCCAGCAGCAGCAGAGAAGATGCCATGGGCGTGTTTAGATGGTGAAGTCACATGTGGAAGCAGCGGGAGCAGTGATCTCCCACGGTACAGCCAAACGCATCGTTCCTCCCAGCGAGGCTCAGTGCGATGCCTGATAGTCTCCTTTAGGAGGTGTAGGGCATAAATTAATGCCGTGTGCATTTTGCTGCGTGTCTTCACATCGGCAGCAAATGCTGTCAGGGGATGTGAAACGCTGGAGTGGGCATCGTGCTGCCCGGCTGTGTCTCTTCTCCCTCGGGACAGCCGGACTTTCCCAGGGTGTCCTCTCTGCCCACGTCTCCTCCTGTGCATTAGTCATTGTATTCTTTAAGCCTCGCTTTGATGAAAATTTCATTCATTATAACTTCATCACCTTTAATTTCGGAAAGGTCTGTCTAATTATACCTATAAATACCCCGGGAGAGGAATTATAATCAACCATCATTCACTTAGCGTCCACACATGCTGAAAGTCACTCTGCAACAATGACTCATCTCGGTCCCCGTGCCAAAATCCATGCCTTGCATTTTTAATATCTGAAGTATTTGCGTGCTGATGAAAGCCTGGCCATCACGCTGGGAGATTTCATCAGATAACAGTCCTGCTTAACCAGGGCCCAGGTCATGTAAATCCTTTGGGCCGCCGGGCACGCTGCCGCTTCGCTGCCTTCTAGCTCCCCGTCCTCCTCTAATTTCCTTCTTCCATTTCTACATCCAAATAAAAAAACGCTCTTGCTGATGGGCCATCACCCATTTTTACAGCTCTCCTTGTTCACACTGGGTGTCTCAGAGGCCCTTGGAAGGCAGCCGGGAGGGTTTTGGTGTGCCTCCCCCCATGGGCTGGCTGCGGGCCTGCAGCTACAGAGGATTTCCAAGGCAGGTTTTGGTCTGGGTGCAGCAGGGCTGGGAAAGCCCCAGGTGCTGAGTCAACGTGCCTGGTGTTACCTCCCCACCTCCAGATCCAGCAGCTCTGGGATTTCTGCCTGTTTCTGTGTTTCCTGTCCCACCCAGCAAGCTTTGCATCCAAATCTGGGGAAGAAGCGGGGCGAAGGGATAATCCAGGCGTGTTCGTTTACCAAGTTCATCTGTTTGATGCTGCATGATGGCATTTCACTAAGCAATAACGTTCTGGACCCAGTCTTGCCTGATCAAATAAAGGGAATAAGACCAGCACATCAGACTGACTCTGACCCTGCCATCTGATGCTCTCCCTAACTCCAGGCTCTGCTCTTTTAAATCAAATTTATTCCAAACATGACTAAAATTATTGGCCTTCTATAAAGCTCACCCAACCACACGGTTAAAGGTTTTGAAACAAAGCCTTTTCTTAAAAGGAAGGTAAAACACCTTCAGTGTAGACAGAGAAGAAGCAATGGATGAGTTTTGCCGAGCTGGGGGCTGGATGGTGAGGAGGGGCCGTGTGTTTTTGGGGCTGCACAGAAAGCTCTGTTTCTGCTCAGATTCAGCCAGCTCCAGCTGGCTTGCGTCACCTCCAGTGGTTTGCAAGGAGTATTTATTTCTACTATTTGTAAACCGTTTTTTTCCCAAGGAAATCCTCCCTCACCATGACCTTTTTCCAGCTATATACAAATTACTCCGGCCAGGAACGAGCCGTAACTCCCGCTGTCTGCACACCCTGTTGGGGTTTCCCTGCTCTCCCAGCAGTAGGATCGGTTTCCTTCGCTGGTGGGGGGCTGCTGAAGTGGTGGATTTGGCAGGGTTAGGTGACGGTTGGACTCGGTTATCTTAAGGTTGAGCCTATTCCAATCCAAATATTTCTATGATTTTAAAGCTGACAAGCACGAGCGCAGTGAACTGGCACATCATCCTCTTGCAAAGGGCTGCAGCCTCCTGTTGTCGGGGCTTAGCATGGCCTATTTTCCCTGCTACACCTGGATACCTTGGCATGACGCTTTGGTAGAAGGACCAGTTACGGATCCTGACCTCCTGGGCCCTGAGGTCTGCTGAGGAGTTTCTCCCCTCTGTTATTACACTGGCCAAAAGCTGGCTCCAGCCTCCTCCCTGGGTTTCCTTTGCCAGGCCTAGCTCGCCACCCATATCCCATGCAATTAGCACGCATAACGAATGACACACATGAAGAACATTTCTGATGAATGCCCAGGCTTGCAAGTTTTGACTCAACCAACCTCATGCAACCGCTCTCTCACCAGGGGCACGGGAGCAGTTGGTACGTACAGGACAAATGGAAGCAGCTTTATGTGATCACGTCAGCCCCTTCCCACAGACAGGAAGCAAATTGCATTGAAGCAATCTCAAGGCAACGTGTCTGGTGATAATTGCAATTCCGAGTTAGCTGGCTTTCTTTTCCAAATCCCAAAGAAAGCAAGAAACACCCCGGACAGCAAATGTATCTGTCAGTCAGGGAAGCAGGATGAGCAAACCTTTCAGGGGGGCAAACCTACATGAAAGAAAACCTCTGCTACAGTGTGGATGTGAATGTCCAGATGCTGAGACAACCATTAAAAACTGCTCGTCTTATTGCTTCTTAGCTCCATGTCTTTGTCATTAGGGTTCTGTGCTTCTCCCCATTTTTTTAAAACTTTATTATTTTTTTTCAGAAACCATTATTATTATTATTATTATTATTATTATCCCCTGAAAACATACATAGATTTGTTTCTTTGGCATTGGACTAGAATTTCCTTCATAAAATTTCAGTGGGTAAGTTGGTGATTGCACTTCAACACTCACTCAGTTTATCATCCAGTTTGCAAATTATCTGAGTGCTCAGTGCTCTAGCATCTTAGAGCCATTCTGTTTTGCCTTTTTTTTTTTTTTTTTTTTTTTTTTTTAATAATTTTAAATATGTCCTAAGTACCAAAACACTGCGCCCCACATGTTGGAGCTTGTGTGCAGGGTACAAAACCTGCTCTCTGGCTACGTTATTTCTCATCTTGATCTCCATCTCCTGGCAGAGGAAGGGGAAAGGCTTGTCACGACAGACCCATCGCACAGCTCCCGCATTGCATCGCAAGGAGTCAGCTTTCCTTCAAAGCCATGAATCACATCAATCAGCCCAAGATCCAGGTGAGAGATGTGCATAACCGAGATGCTGAGATGTGCAAAACTGAGGTGCTCTTAATATTGGGAGGAGGTTGGCTTAGGGAGCCCTCCGCTGAGCTGAGCCCCCTGTGTAATGCTGCAGCAATGCCTGGTGCAGTAGTGGTATGGCACACCCAATTACTTCTGCCCTCGTTTAAAACAGCCGACTTGCAGGGCGTCTAAGAATTACCTTTCACTTTGCATTAGATGTTTTCAACCTGCTGAACCAGAACTTTAATTTATTGCGTTCAGTGACTTTTGGATGGTCCTTCTTTGCTTTCTGCAGAAACTTAACAAGAGGGATAAAAATGCTCTCTCAAGGTGCCTGATTTTTTTCTGCCAAATCAATTGAGATGTCTTTGTAAAAATTGATGATTTTAAGCTACTTTCAGACAAGAGGCAAGCTTTTTAAGAGTCCTGTATAACTTAAGTTAGCAGTGACTTTGAGGCTGCATGTGAATCCCTTGGCCTGGGAAAGTTCTCTATGAAATAATAGCATGCTGTTGGGTTATTTTTATGGGACCTGCACTGCAGAGGTACCCTGTTTCTACTGTGAAATGGTCAAATGAGCAAGGAACGAACATCTCGTAAGACCAGTGATGGTTTCAATCTCCTTTGTAGTTATTTTCTATTTTGTGGCTCTGGGACAGGAGAGGTGCAGAGTGAGGCTGGCAGGGCCACAAAGGTGTCAGGGCTGTGTCTCCCCTGGAGCCATCCCTGCAATCCAGCAGTCCATCAGGGCAGTACCAAAATGGAAAAACTGGTACCAGGGTGGCCTCAAAATCACTTTTAGGATGTGGGCACACAGGCTCCAGGCAGAAAAGCACGCAGGCTCAATTCTTCCTTTCCTTTCCCCATTACAATCCTCGTTTATTGATGATTGCCTCCCCTGACAGGGATGGAGATAACTCTGCCAAGCTTTCTTCCTGAGACTGTCACGAGGGAAACACGGAGCCTTGCACATCCAGCGACCGTGTCCTCCCCTTGCCTGGCTGCTGACTCCTCTGCACCTATTGAGAAGCTCCAACTCCCCTGGGGAGCTGCAAAGACACTGGTTTCAGGAAAAACACCATGCCCTGCTTTTGATCCGTTGTGTAGCCCAAGACATGCCCTTTTTCTTAATAAGGCTGGCTGAAAAAGGTCTGAAAATCAAGTTAATGAAGCCTGTGTTTTACTTCTTCCTGCTCTTTTCTTTTTCTTCTTGTCTCTGTCTCTCTGCTTGGTGCTTGCTGCTCTATTTTCCCCCTCCTAAGCCTTTATTGCCTTTATTCACTTTAATTAAGTTCTCCCTCAGATTCAGAAGCTTAACAAGGCTTGAAGAAAGGAAGTGAGTTTGCCGAGCAGCAAGGCTTTCCCCCTCCCTTAGCATTTCACCCTTGGGTACCTCCTGCTCTGCCAGCCCTGCAGCATCTCCTGCCCCCCCCGGCAGGCACAAAATCATAGAATAACAATAGTTTGGGTTGGAAGAAACCTTAAAGACCATCTCCTTCCAACCCCCTGCCATGGCAGGGACACCTCCCACCAGCCCAGGCTGCCCAAAGCCCCATCCAGCCTGGCCTTGGGCACCCCCAGGGATGGGGCACCCACAGCTCCTCTGGGCCTGGGCCTCACCACCCTCTGAGTGAAGGATTTCCTTTGTTACCATTCCACTAAAAAATGAATACATTTACAAAGTAAACTACCTCGCAGGTTGGTATTGCTGGCAGTACATTTCCACACTCCTATAATTAGACAGGTCCTAACCAAACTATGTGTGGGAGTCTGGCTAGGCCTGGAAATAATAGGTTTGGTCTCCAGATACCCTGCTGCTGTATTACTCTAACTGGTGCTGAGAATATTTGCTGTTTCGAGCGATTAGTGATTCCTACTGCATGCCCAATCTCCTCCACAGCAGCCCGCCGCCTGCTCAGTGTTTGCCCTCTGCATTGCCTTTATTAATGGTCTGACTTCAGAGTAAGTTTCTGGAGAAACAGTGGAAGTCTGAGCATAATCAGCCTGAAGCTGCCTAAGGGGACATCTCACCGAAAATATTTGACTATCTGGGCAATAATGTGCTCTGAATCTCGCAGCAGGAAGATGCTTCTTTTATTTATTTATTCATTTATTTATTTATTTTCCCACCACCCTTGTGGCTTGTGATCCTTCACTGATGGAAACAGCCCAAATTCTACAGGGAAAAGCCACTCTTCATAGCCTGGGCCCAGGTAACTCTGCTGTGCAACGATATCCCATAAGACAGCCTGTCCAAAGGCTTTCCAGGGCAATGAAAACATTCTGGTTTTTCTCTGGAAAAGTGAAGCCAGGACTCGTGGTAAGTCCTGTCACTGGTGTGCTCCCTCCAGGACCCATGCCACACCTTTGCTTTATGACCTTGTTCCTGGTCACTTCCCAGCTTGTTCTTTGCCACCAAAACAGATGATGCAATGTGGATATGAACGGAGCTGGGAAAGGCAAAGGGAGCCTGGCCTGAGGAAACCAGGAGCACTGGTGTTTGCAGAGGTATTGTATGGGGTATATTCAGCAGACTAACACCACTCTGTGATCTTGACAGCTCTCCACAAGTTGTATTTCCACCTTTAAGAATCATCTTTGAAATGCCCCTTGTGTCCTGGCCGCAGCAACTACTCTTGCCTTTCATGCATTTTTCCTCCTTTGTATTTGTCTTGGCCACTGCAAGGAGGAATCCTGGTATGACACTGCATGGGCCATGTTGCCTGGACTCACCATGGGGTCACATCCCTGTGTTAATGATCCTTTTCTACTTGAGTTCAGGAGCAAGGCTCCTTGGGGGGCTTCAGTTAATGCTGATTTTTCTGT
The DNA here is from genome assembly GCF_964035555.1 of Netta rufina. NCBI lineage: Eukaryota > Metazoa > Chordata > Aves > Anseriformes > Anatidae > Netta > Netta rufina. The sequence continues at coordinate 33,897,372 of NC_140130.1, read as the reverse complement.
GTGATAACCCAGAGCATTTTCCTGACAGCAATCAAAGTAAAAATTCTCCTTGAGTACAGGGGACAGGATGGGAATAAAACTCACAAGGGGCTTCGCAGAGCTCAGACTGTGCATTTCGGTCAGGAAATTACACCTTCTTATTCCCTGTGTGCACCTCCAGAGGCTGCTCACGCTGCAGGGCCAGCTGCATGCAGCCCCTCGCATCCATAACACACGGGAGGCATGGAGCAGCACCTGCAGCCACAGGGAGGAAGAAGGAATTTGGGGATGGTGTTGGGGACATGTGCTTGGTCCTGGAGGCTGGTGGCTCACAGCGCTGGCTGCTGCACCAGGGCTTTGCCCTCTGAGAATAAAGATGACAAATGGCCCAGAGGATTTGTGATGCATCCAATAAAAAGCCTCATCTGCCCGTTTTTTGTCTTACTGACCAACAGCTTGTTGCACATTACAGCCTCCCAGGAGCTGGATCTCGGCAAGCTTTATAGCTGGCATTTTACTCTTGATGGTCAAGCTTATGGTGTAGAACTGGATGGCGAGCAGCAGCCCTGCTTTTATGGGTAAATGCAGTGAAGTTGCACTGAGCACCTGACAGCGAGGCAGGAACACGCGTTTAGAGGCAGTGATGTTATCAGGAACAGCAAAGTTGGCCAACTCTCCAGAGAAACACATCTGACCTTGCAAGTGCTGAGCTGGAAACCATAAACATCGCTGCTTTGATTGGGAAACACGGCTGCACCGAATGACCAGTCCACCCAGTCCTACGGGGTTGGGTTTTACTGCTTGCTGGTGATAAAAGATTGTAAATATTATATTTCTCTTAAATACTTATGGGACTTTCTTTATGCAGTATGTTACGGTTCTCAATGCCCTCCCCCCATCCCTTAAAGGAAGGACATTTGCCATTTTGCAGATAGGAAAGGAAGGCACGGAGATGCTGAGCCGACTCGATTAACGTCAGACGTGAAGTCTGCTCCAGAACGAGGAGACTTGGCTTGGCTCTGCAAACCCCAGGCCTCCGCACAGTATTGCCTTGTTCTTCTGGTGCCTGAAAGGGCCGCCGAGGGGCTGGATGGGAGCCCTTGTTAGTACATGGGGAAAAAAAAAAAAGGAGAACGAACACTTTGGCCTGTCAAGTGCTATTTGCTGTGGCCGGGCACTGGGTTGGGAATCTCCCCGCTCAGAGGCTGTCTGTGCTGTGTGTTTGTATGTTGTCTAACACAGCGGGTAATTAGTCCCAGCTGGGATATTTTGGACGTAAAAATTATGCAAATATATTTGCTACAATTAATAAAAACAGTTAAAAAAAATGGGCAAAACCCTCCTGCTGTCTAAAACAGCTTTTCATTTGAACCCGAGCATTTTCAGTGAAAATTCAAGCAGTTCATTCAATGTAACAGCCTTCGCTTTCAGGTTCCCTAATCATCCCCTCTGGGGAAGCGATAAAAAGATTCTCCGATCATTTTCATTTTAGATTTTCTAGATGAAAGAGGGCTTATTCCCAGCCTTGATCTGTCAGTTATGCTCGATCTCTCCCAAAACCGCTCTCACTCTGCTCCAGGCTGGCAGCTAACGGGGTGTGAGCAGAGGTGCTGCTCGTGGGCGATGAGGCAGGTCCAGAGAGAAAATGGGATTAGGAAGTGCTCTGGCTCATCCTTGCTGCCCGTGACCTGATGAGTGATGGGAACAGGGTTAGACCAGTGGCACAGTGCTTTCGAAATCCCAAATGGAAATAAGATTAGCAAAGTGTTGACCATTTAGATGTTGGAAGATGAGCGACTGAAGTTCACAGTCCAAGACATAATGGGGTTCACCACATATCTGCTGGCCCCACAGCTCCATGTCACGTAGCTTCTCTGCTTCTTTTCATTCTTCTATCTCATTTTTTCTTCTGGCCCCAAACTAATGGCAATAACAACTCTTGCCTGCATGTCCCCTACCACCTCTCAAAGTCTTGAGGAGAAAATCAATGACAAATTAATTCCTGGAGATTTGTCCCCAGCAGAAGAAGAGTTTCGTGATAGCATGACCAATATCCCAGAGGAAAACAGAGAGACCTGCAGACAGCAGTTTGTGGTTACTGACATAGCTCTGCTCGTGTGTTCCTGCTTAGCAGAGAGGCACATACAGATGAGACCCCTCTCGTCCACATCCATGCTGCAATCAGGATGCTGGTGGCTGTGCAGACCTGGGCACTATGCTAAGTGCTAAGCATGTTTCATAGCTGAAAGGAAGAGATGTTACCAGAAAATCAGGATTTTTTTGAAAAAAAAAAAAATAAATCGCTTATTTCCACGTTTTATTATCCTGAAATATCAATCTCCTTCAACAGGCTTGCCAAAACCCATTTTTTTCCCTGTCAACTTCTTGCATGAGAAAACAGATGATAACAGTTGTTATCTGCCAATTCATTGCAGTTCGTAGTAACTTTTCTTTTTGCGCGATCCTTCTGAAAGTTGCCTATGGAGGCATTCGGAGTCATTCAGCTGGTTATTTTAATAAGAAAGCCCCTCAAAGCAGCGGTGTGTTTGGGTGATGTTCTAAAGAGCCAAGGCTTGATGCTTTATGGGTGGCTCTAGGGGATGGTGTTGAGCACTGCTGGATTAGGGAAGCACCCTTCCACTGAGACCTCTGCTTTTGGAAACCACTTCCAGACTCCCTGGTTTTACTCAGCCACTGGAAACAAACAGGAAAAGTAACACAGCATAAAACTGATTTCCTTGAGACTTCTAGGAAGCATGGAGCTAGCTAAAAAACAGATGAGACTGTCATAGCTGCTCCATACTTGTGGCTGAATTTCTCTATCTAGTCGAAAAAAAATGCAAGAATAACAATTGTGAAACCAACAAATGGCATTTTATCAGGAATAATGCTTTTGTTATGGCAGGACAGGATGTTTTATGGAGGGTGTAAGACCACAGCAGTGTGGTTTACTCAATGAAATGGGGCAATCACTGACCCTCCGCTGCCCTTGCCAGCGTTGGTGTGGCACCACGGATCTCTTCCTCTAGCTGAGTGCACGATGCTCGTTCCCACTAAACCTTTACTGAATGGGTATTTTATTAGAAACCACTGAAGAAAATCCGTGCTAAACCAGCACTGAATTTCTAATGGAAAATATTCCCATCTGAACCCAGGACACTTAGAAGAAATGCAGTAAACGGCCTGTGGCATAAAAAGAAATATAAAGTAATAATAAGCTACAATCAACAGAGGACAGTTTGGTTCAGAAAAACTACTGAAGAATTAGTCACAGATTTTTTTTTGATGAACAAATTCAGTCAATTCCCAGATCACGCTCCATGACATATTTCATACTGCGATCTTCTCATAAGTTTATTTTTAATTTCCCATCCACATTTCCTCCAGAGCCTCGTATTTTCCATTATTATTATTTTTTTTTTTGTCAGGATAGCTAATGACAGCAGCCGGTTCCAAACTTTTAACATCAAAATGACACAGAAGTAAATAACGCACATAAATCTCATGACCCTTCACGTCCAAGGGCAGAAGCACTGTAGAGCTGATGTTTAAAACCAGGACAGACACTACTGCCCTGCTTGATTCTTGGTGTCACTTGCTTGTTGTGGGATGTGTCTGTCCTACATGATCCCAGTGAGAAGCATGTAGATGGGATCGGAGAACCATCTAGGGTGGAAAAGACCTCCAAGATCACCAAGTCCAACCATCACCACGGCCTTCTGAGAGCCATTACATAAACTTAGTGCCATGTCCACACATCATTTATATACCCCCAGGGATGGAGACTCCACCGCTCCCCAGGGCAGCCCATCCCAATGCTCAAAACACCCCTAGGGAAGCCCAGGTCTCCTCCCCAGGAGAGCCCAGGGTGGCACAGCTACCCAGGGCAGCACATGGGTTGGTTCTGGTGCACCCACACATGGTATTGTCAACCTAAAAGCCTTTAATTACTCTTTGGGGAAAGAAATAATAAGGAAAACAGTGAAAGCCAAGTCTTCCAGGGAAGGCAAGCACTGGGGTTTGTGTCTGCTCTCTGACAGCCTCTGTTGAAGCTAATGCAAAGCACAGATGAAGTGGGGGATGCCTTTGAGACCGAAGTACCCCATACCCAAACTCAGACAGAGTGGTTCCCTCTACCTACTCCACGAATCTCCCCAAGGGTAATTACACAGCAATCTGCAGGAGCCCGTAAATACCTCGCTGCCACATGTTATTTGTTAGTGAAATCTACCAAACTGCAGAATAATTAAAGGGTAAGTTACGCGATATTTGTGCCCAGTGACTCAATAAAATCACTTTCACAGCTGCTTTGACATAATGTTCACTTTATTTACAAAGAGATTGTTATGCTGAAACAGCTGTGAAACTGCTTTTAGTGTTGTCTGGCTTTACATCTATTCATAACTGGGACACTAATAAAAATCCCATTTTTCCACATTTTCCTGCGTGTTGAATAGCTTACAGAAGGTAACACGTTAGCAGTACATTCACAGGGCTCTGTGCAGTAACAGCACTTGATGTCTGAACCTCTGTAGCTCTCTCTCCAGTGCTTTTGTTTAGGAAAATGAAAAGTTCATAAAATTTCAGTGGTGGATGCTGGTTGGCAGGAATTTGCCACAAGTTTCAGCTGGCTCCATCTTGCTAATATATATATATATTTTATTTTAACTGGAACTTTCCATTTTTTCCAAGACAGTTTACAAGTTCCAGTACATTTATGACACACGTGTTTTTTTTTTTATTTTTTCCTGGTAGTCTCCTGAGCTTGCTCCGCACACCTCAAGGAGTCACCCCGTCTTCAGGTCAGTGGGTTGCCCTCTCCAGCAGTGCTCTCACGTGCTCAATTTGCACTTTTCCCCATCTGGTCCCCCCTTGGATTGCCAGGGTCTGGACACTGAGCCTTGAGGGCATGAATTTGGGGCTGGCGTGGCTCCAGGACTGGACAGCACTAAGCCGTGACATCCCGGTGAGTTCTGCTATGGGATATGAAAACGCTGGCCCTTAGTGAGAAAGAAACACCAAGAAAATAATAGGGCAGCAGTTCAGAGAGCCCTTTGCTTCATCACGGATGTGTAAGAGGGGCAGGACAGAAATCACACAGGTGGGTAATTGCTAAATGAGTACACAGAGACACTGAGTGCTGGGGGATGAGGATAGCTTTGCCAGCTTTGATTCTTTTGGACCCAAGACTATGCAGAAAGGAGATTATCGATCTCTTTTCTCAGGTGGCAACTGATAGGACATGAGGAAACAGTCTCAAGTTGAGCCATGGGAGGTTTAGATTGGACATCAGGAAGAATTTCTTCATGGAGAAGGTGGTCAAGTACTGGAAGGGGCTGCCCAGGGAAGGAAAATGCAGCTGGGTAGCAAGCATCGAGGTACCCATTCTGCTCAGGCTTGTAAGTCAATATTTATCAGGAGGCACATTTGCCTGATCGGTTTGTGGGGGATCAATAAAGCATTACCTCTGGATAACAAGCAGAGAGGAGGCAGCAGCCTTTGTGGTGACACAGCGATGGGATTTTTGGTCTCAGAAAAATCAGAGTCTGTTTCCTGGATGGAGCTGTCAGCCTGGCCTTGAGGTGGTGATGAGGCAGAGGCACCGTAGGAGTTTTGTTCATACAAATCCTCGCCGCTTTTGGAAGGTGTGATTTATACAAAGTGATGTTTGAAGGGAAATGGTTATGCAGTGTTTCAGAACAATAAGGCAGAACACTTTGAAGGCAATCTAAGCAATATGCTGCGCTGTGCTTTGCATCTCAGCGAAGGGCTTCAAGTACCTTGAGAAGTGATTTCAAGCTTATACATTATTCATCTGCAATAACTGTCTTTTAAAATAAAACTGTTAGGGGTAACAACAATCAATGCTTATTCACCGTTGCCATCACCACCTAACTTAACAAGGACTAGCCTGTAATTTCGGTGCACAAGAGCATTCCTGAAATCTCTCCCCCTCTTCAGGCTCTTACAAAAATGTTGTAAATTGTGACAAAATCAGGCTGGTTATGGGTAGCTTTTCCCTGGCACTTCCTCAGAAATGTGGCTTGTTTCAGGGTTGAAATTTAGCTCAGCCTTTGTGAGCTGAAGTGTCTGAAGTCAGAGAAACCTAAGTCAAAATAATAAAGATATAAAAAAACTCCACTTGTGATGTAGCATGGGCATTTATCTGCTTTTCTTTCAGCTGGGGACGTAATACAAGCTGGTTTCTGATAATAAACATCATTGTGTATGGAAATAATGCGAGATGTATTTAGGCCACACGCTATTTCTGTTGCTTAGCGTAATGATTTTCAGATACGCATCATATTGTGAAAATCTGCATTTCCTTTTGAATTGTATTTTATCAGCTAGGCTCATTGCTTCTGGCACAGATGTGAGTGTTGCACAAAAAAAAAGAGCCATCAGGAGGAATTGCATTGGAATTGATCAGGAGGAATTGCAGCCAGGGGGTTCCAGACCCCTATTAACCAAATACCACACTGGCAAGGTCATTTTTCCTCTTTCCTAACTGGAATAAAGAAAAACTAGTACAAGATGAGATGGAGGGAGGATAAGCCTGGATGAGGTGGATTGGGCTGGCCAGGGTCAGTATGTTGGGATGCTCATTTGTTTGATCTTAACCGTGAAAGAGGATGGGCTGCTTCGGTTTTCAGAGCTAGTTTCTTTATGTGAGAAAAAGTGAGATGCTGCTTGGATACAATACTTGGATACAGTATTTTCCTGTTCTGCTCTTAGATGCCTCACAAAGACTTAGATATAAGCACTGAAGTGTCTGTCAGTTCATCAGGCACGGAGATATATTACTTGTGCCACTGCAACCATTAAGATGGATTGCAAGAGAAAGGCATAAAATAAGATTTTGCCAGCGAGGGAGACAATGAGATGAAAAAGAAAGTTTGATTTTCTCCAGAACATGTAGATTATTTTCTAAATCCTAAATTACGGCTGTGTCTGGAGAATACAAATCAGATAACTCGAAGGAAGAAAAATAGGTCGGATGCATAGCTGGGGAGGTGCGAGAAGCCAGGTCTTGGTGGTTATTGTTGAACCGTGTGTGTTAACAGAGCACAAGTGCCAGTGGTAGAGGTGAATTGCTCCCTAAACACCCCTGTGTACACCTTCAGATGGAGGTGGGAGCTGTAGCTCAGCACTTGGGGTCTCTGTCACATGCACCTGGAGCACCTTCAAAGTCATCACAGTATGGCTGTGGATGTTTGCTCTTTGATTACAGACGTTACATGTGGTATTCTTCTCCTTTCATCAGTAACATCAGCACACATCAAGAGCAATTTCCATCAAGCCACAGAGCAAAGAGGCTGCTGAGGCTGAGAGCTGGATGTGACCAACATGCCCCTGCATCCCCTTGGCATTGCAGGGGGTGTACTCTGAATGAGAACAAATAATGCTGTGGCCAGTTGCTTCTTATAGGCAGAGAAGCTGAAAGTCTAACATATGGTTAACACAGATCCATTATTATTATTATTATTATTATTAATAATAATAATAATTATTATTATTATTTCAGTTTGCTTAGCACTGTTGCATAAATCCATAATAGCATTACGTACATATGGATGGGCATACAGCAATCACTCTGAAATCCCATTCTTCAGAGTACGTACCAGCACCTCTTGCATTTTATTCAGCCCTGCTCAAACTGATTTGATATGCAGTTGCTTGGCTGGAGGATACGTCTACACTATAATGTTTTAGTAGTGAAGTGCTGGGGGGATTCGTGAGCCAGAAATAGTCATTCCCTGCCAGCAGGCTGTGGGTTACGTGCTGTTTGCAGCCTGTGAGTGTAGTTCATGACACCTGTCCTGGCCGTGACACTGCTGTGGGCATAGTGTCACCACAACATGCACAATGCCGATCAGCTCCCGTAGGGTTTGGAGCTGAGCTTTATGCTGAAAATCCCTCTAAATGCTGAAATTTGTTGAGATGATGAGCAGCAAAGTCATGCATAATTCTGAACGTTGGCCATCACTTAAAATGAGATGAAATAAGGTTTTAACTTCAGTAAAGAAGAACTTCCCAGGAATCTACCAAATGAAATTATTTTCTTTTTAATATATTTAAGTTAGTGGGTTCCCTGCCCCATGTACAACCTCTCCAAACCAGCTCTAGCTCCACATTCCTCATCCCCATTTCTGGAAGACTCTTGGGGCCATGGTGAGGAACAGAAGAACCATTCCTGGTTTTGGGTTTCTTGACCAGCTCAGGCTATGCAGGACCATTTTTCCATCTTTAGGAAGGTAACAGGGGCTACGGTGTGGTTCTGTAACTTGGAAAAATGGAAATGTTTTCAGTTTTAGTAAAAATCCTTGATGGCAATACCACTAGTGGAAAGGAAGTCATGGTCTTTGTCATGTGTTGGTGAAAATCTCATCTCTTGCGTTCCCAAGTGACATATTTCCTTTCCTATCCTTTTGGATTTGGATCTGGAATATTTTTAGGGTGCCAGTTGATGGGATATAGGTTCAGCTCATTTCCTACATGTCCCCAGGAAAAAAAAAAAAAAAGTCCACAAAAATGGAATTTAATAGATCAAGGAAAGATTAATGTAGCAGTAAATGGGCAGAGGCAGAGGAACGTCTTAGAAAGCCGCTGTTCTCTGATCTTGACTCTCTCATCAATACTTTTCAATCTACAGTGCTGAGAGGGATATCACCTTTAACGCCCTGAGGTCACCGAAACCACACATCAAATCTGTAATCCCTGAGCTGGCAGCACGGCAAATGATTTCTCTATCGGTCTTTATAACTGTAATTGCCACTGAACAAAATCTTTATATATTTCTCACTCTAAATTACGTGACTGATGGCTTGGATGCTCGCTGTACAAAGATGAAACTGATGGTTTCTGATGGCGTGAGGCTGATGAACAGTGCTATCTGTTGGCTTTTATGTCTTTCAAAAACAATTTCTTACCAGATGGTCTTCTGAGACTGTATAATCTCCTCCTGTATAGTTGAAGTAACATTGACATTGTAGCATAAACCTTAATTTCCAAGGTACAGTAACCCTTAGCCATGTAAGGTAAAAAAACCCAAATAATTATATATATATATAATTCAATTTCCCTCGTGTTGCAGTAATAGAACAAAAAAACTGCAATGTGGAAGAGTTGGGCAGGTTTGCAGAACTGTATGGGTTTGAGGAGCATGCATGCCTTACGGAGGGCTTTTTAAAATTAATTTAGGTCCTCAGTTCACACGCACTCTTGCTTAATCCTGGCCAGAGAGCTGTGATGTCTGACAGCTGCTCGTGCATTGCGTGCAGATTCAGAGGGGACATTTCATCACCCAACAGCACTCAGCCCTACATGAAATGGGGTGGCACGTGGGGGTGGTTTGTTGTGGGAGAAATACACGCTGCTGTGGCCCATTCTCTGCCTGCTCTGCAGCTAATCTGAGTTCCCTGGCCCAGCTTTGGATGTTTTATTAAACGTATTCTGCTTGTGTTCCCGTGTGAATCAGTGTTTTCCTCGCTATCAATAGAAGCACCAATTACACAGCTGTAGGGCTGCTAACTGGAGGTGGGAGTTGGAGTGTTTAGTAACACAGCTCATGGCTGGTGAATAATTTCGGAGGCTGTCTGAACACTGGTGTCCTCTCAGCATCCCTCTCCTCCTCAGGGAAGACCTGGTTTGGTGCTTTCCTCCTAACAGGACTTGGGCCGAGTTTGAGAAGATGGGGAAATGCTCACTGGGTACCATCTCTCCTCTGGCCATGCACCCTCCCAGTAAGGAGAAGGATTTCCTCTGTCATTTTATTGCTCTCCATCTTGTTGCTAGGCTGGCGGAACAATTAATGCATTGCTTGTGAAATGGGTCTGCTGGTGTTTATGGAAATACCCAGCCAAGGGATTTTTCCCCTACCGACTGCATATTTTGGCTTGGCAGCACCATGTTGGACTTCCATGCTGCTGGTGCCACAAATCCAGCTCCTTTTGGGCTGCTGGTACCATCACAGAAATGACCTTTTTAGTCATGAGTGACAGGGAAATGGCCCTCCCTGCTTTCCGCTCTTTTCCAAATGGTTTCCACGCTGCAACGCCAAGCGCAGCAGCAGGAGGCCAGCTTTCCTTTCAGGGTCCAAAATGCCAACCTTTGAACTGCGGGGCAGGTAGCACAACTTTAATGTTATCGAAAGTTCTTTTTCCTTTTCTTTCTTTCCGGCATTGTCTACAACAATTGCTCAAATAGATGTGAAAGCAAGGGGCTGGATTCTCAGCTGTCACAACTGACTCAATAAAGATATGTTGATTTATAGCTGTTTAGAAAACAGTTTTACATAAAATATATTAAAAATGTAGAACAAACAAAACAAAATCACAGTCTGATCCTACTCATATTGATTTGTTTCAATGAAGTAAATGATTTTTGTCAATAGTTTCATGCTCTGAGAAGAGAGGTGTCGCACAATTTTGTGAACAAGTTTTAAGGTACCTTTCACCGAGATAATTAGAATCCCTGGTAATTAGAACAAACCAAATTAATACATTTCCTATGAGACAACACTCCCAACTTTTTATAGGAAAAGTGATTTTGGGATGGAAGGCATAGGCACGTCTTTTTCCAAAGGAGACCATCACCAGCGTGGAGCATTGGAAAGCTAACAAAAATAGGGTCATTTTTGAGCAAAAAACACGTATCAGGGAGCCGTGGGGAAGCACTCAGCTTTGTCACAGCTGTGCCTGTGGATGAACTGGCAGTGCTAACCCAGAACCTTCCTTGTGTAAGAGGAGACATTTGGGGAAATTTTGTGTCCTGAACCCATGTGGAAATTACGCAAGGAAGTTCTTGGAAAAACGTTCAAAGATGTTGAAAGGTGAGAAAAGAAAAGAAGCATATGGGGATGAAGTAACCCCACGCATTTACACACATAACTGGACTAGAGGTAGCTCCACGACTGAGAGAGAGACCAGCTGGGAAGCTAGATGCTGTGGCAACAGAAAATATCTTCCACCCCTTGGCATTTGACTTCTATAATTGCCAAGGACAATGGAAAAAATGCACATGTGGGAAGTCGCACCACAGGGCCCAGAAAGGAATTGCACATGGAGAGCATTTGGTTTAAAATAAGCATGCCAGCTCCATTTTGGAGAGGACTGCGCCAAAGGAGCAAGGGAAAGGAGCTTCTGAGTGGGGGAAATGGTGTTCAAAGTGTCTGTGCAATCCCTGTCCAGGCCGATGTGCTTGGTGCTCCGGTGACAACCTGGGGGAGCGCTGCTGTCCCTGGGGATCCCACCTTTTGTTCTGTGTCCCAAGGGCTTTTGCAGGGGGTCTGGGTCCATCAGGCAGGACAGGTCTGCCACGAAGAGCTCAGCAGTCTGACAGCAGGTTGGGCTACACCTGTGTAAATGAACTCGTTATCTTAATCTGCAGAGAGATTTACATGTGTGCTCTAGCTGCCAGGAGAAGGTCAAGCACAAATCCCTTGTTTTCTGAGATAAGACTATAATTATATCATTTCAAAAAATGTATATTCTCAAAGAAAGGATGGTTTGAGGTTTGGAAGATCATAATTTTTGGAGATGCAGGAAAGCCTTGTTTATACGCTCCCATACGCTCCTGGTTGCATTTTAAAAAATAAAAGAGAGCATCACAAAACAAAACTTGTACGGCTTTTCCTGTACAAAAGGAAAACTCATTCAACTCAAGCTTTTCAGAAAAAAAGGGGCCTAAGAGGCTGCTGGTGGAGAACTGAGCCCTGTGGGTCCATGCAGTGTCCGTCTGTCTGTCTGGCAGCAGCACTGGGTGCTGTGAACACCCAGAGCCCTGCGACCCCCCTGGCAGTGATGTACAGGATCAGGGCTCAGCTGCAGGAACCCTACCAGCTGGTTGCACCTAAAATTAAAGTCTTCCCGATTAAATCACAGCTCCGCAGGAGGATCTGTGCTCCCCTGGCTCAGTGGAGGAGTGTGCTGCCGTAAATTATAAAACCTCGCTACCGTTCTCAGTGTTTTTATAATCACACTCTGGTCTCACATTTTTAATTACTAGCCTGCATTAATGCAAAAAGATGATGATCCGCGTCCCTGCCATGAACAAATATGAACATTATGGAGAATATGGGCCCAGTGCAATCAATCCTCCCATCCCTGCACGGCTCTCAGGCAGGTGTTAGCGATTTCGGCAGCCTGGCAGGGAGGTGGGTGCTCGGCGCTGCCTCCCCACAAAGGATGATTTATGATTTATGTGCACAAAGCATGGGGGCTGATTTACGTCTGCAAAAAAGGCCGGAAACCAGCTGGGGATGTAAATTGGAGATGTTTGGCCTCTTGTTTGCACTGGATGTTTCCTGCCTTCTGCTGTGTTTTCCCACCCTGACAGACTGTTTTTTGGCACAGACAAAATAAAACATGTACTAAAACATTGGCATTAGGTGCACAGCCTGCAGCTTCACAGCACAGCACCCTCCTCGGGAGCTGCCGATGGCCACGTGGCACGTCAAGGGAGACAAATGGGGTTCACAATCCTCCAGGACCCAAAAGTGAGGGCTTAAAACTGTTTTGCTTCCTTTAACTCCTCTGATTTCTCCAGCGAGGATGAAAGAGAACAACACATCAAATATTAATAAGATAAAGATTTTGAATTGTGCTTGTGCTGAAATCGTAGGATGCTTTCCTCTTGCCTGCCAATGTCCTGATGCTTCCAGAGCAGCCGTGGCCTGTATAAACCATATGCGAATTATCCCTTGCAGCTCGGGATGCTGAAACCTGGCCGGGCTGTAATCCTGCTTATTAGGATGCCAGGAAGCACACAGATAAGGGATAGCACTACCTGTGTTGTGCAAATACGCACCGCAGCAGAGAGGTGAGCTGTTTCCAAACAAACATCTTTTCCCTACATCTATGATAACACGTAGTGCTTGGGAGTGTTAAACTGAAAGCAGTAAGAGCAGAGAGGCTGGCCACAAGGAAAAGGTGAGGGCAATAGGTGCTGGACTCGATCTGTCCCATGCTGTTGCGCCAGGAGGACTGCTGCTAACTGCTGGGGCTGTTCGGGTGCCCACTCCCAACACATCAGCATTAAATTATTAAAATTATTTGCTTATTGGGACTATTAGATTTGCCTAGTTTCTCATAAAGGAAGAAAGCCTCTAGGTTCATCCCTACGAGCTTCTGGTAACAATAGATGTATGCAATATATAACGAGCTCATGCTTTTAGGAATACTTTTAAGATTTATGGTGTGTACTGGATTCATTTCATCACTACGGAGATTACGTTAATGTGGTTTTCTACTACATTCAGCTCAGCAGCTGCGGTTGGGAGTGATCAAGTGTGCAGACTGTTAACCAGGAAAGATGTTGTAAGAAAACACAGACATGCAGAAAAAGGCTCGCAATAAAAGGGGCAGAGCACTCCGTCAGGTGTCAGAGGAGTAAGTAATTTTACAGAAACATGACCGCACTTTGAGGGGAATTTGGAAACCCTCACAAATAGGAAAAAGCGGAAAAGAAGAGGAAATAAAATAAGGAAAAAGCTGTTTCCCAGGGCTCAGCAGCATGTGCTCGTGTGCTGTGCAGGAAGTCCACCTTCTGTGCTTGCAAGCAGCCGCAGATAAATCACCTGCATTTCCTGCACAGACTCTGGCCAGCTGTGGAAGGGACATAAATATGTTGTTCTTCACCGGCGTCCTTTGGAACAAATTAGTCATTTCCAGTTGAACGAACATGAAAAAAACGGGAAAACAAACGAAAACAAGGTTGTGGAGCCAGAGGCAGTGGGACTGTGTGGTGCCTCTGAGCCAGGCAGAGAGGACAAGCCTGTCCCATCTCCTGCAGCCCCTGGAGATGGTGGGGACAGCCCTCCTGCGGTCCCCATCACATCCCAGCCACTGCCTGCAGGACAGATGGACAGAAGCGGCTATTTCTGCCCAAATCTCCCTCTATGCTTGCTAATCTACTTATCGGAGCACACAATTGAAACGGAGCCGTGTATCAGAGGATTTGTGTGGCTGAGCACCCGGTGGGCACATAATCTGCCACACAGAGCCTCGAATGCTAATTCCATCTGCAAATCCCGTGTGCTGAGGCTGTCCTCAGCTCCTCGCAGCACCAGGCTCCTCCAAAGACAGCAAGCTGGTGGGTCACTGCTGCGCAGCGCTCTGCTTTCTCTCATCATAAGCTGGAAATAAACGATTCTGACAGCCTCCACCCTCCCGAATATCCATTTGCTAAAGTGAGTGCAGCGTAATATTTTATTTCTGGGATGGTGCTCTTGACCCCGGTGCTTGGCTTGTAAAGAGCACTTGGCACTTGTGAGAAAAGGCAAGCAGCAGCCTCGTAGCCGCGTGTGTCACCGACTGCAATGGGATCTTCTGATGCTGAACTTCAGGCGCCAGAACCCTGCTTAATGTACAGAAACACACCCTCACCATTCTGAATTGGCAGCTGTGGCCAGCGCAAAAATACACAATCATTTATCAAGCTTGAAAACCTTTTCAGCAACTACTCATTTGTAACACGCTTACCATAAGCACCCTGGCGAAGCCCTTTGCTCCAGCTCCCAGGCAGATAGGGCAGGCAGCTTTGGGGCAAGACGGAGATAACATCGCTGGCTGTTGAAGATAGAAATCCAGCAGCCTGGAGTATTAAATGAACTGAAGCACATGGAAAGAGTGATCAGCCCTAAGTAGAGTGTTCAAAGGGTGGCCTTGAAAATTGAGCAGAATTTTTCTTTTTTTGGATCAGCCATGCAGGCTTTGCCTGTTGGTAGGGATGGCCGGTACAAATGCAACACGGTTACAAGAGAAAGCTTATTTGATTTTATCATCTGACTTACAAAAGCTCTGTCTGGCTTTAATTAACCAGATAAAGTAATTAAAAGAAAAATAGCACTTTGAGTTCATCTTGTATCTGGGTGACAGAACAGAGACTGTCATGACTGTCTGCAAAGGAACACTGGAACAAGGCAGGGCACCAGGGCACAGAGTAGGGCTAATTAGAAGCAGAGACACTGCACATTTTTGATATACGCTTGAGGATTTATACTGACTGTTTTGGGTTTGATTTTGAGTCCTATCATATTTGAGTGATATTTGAGTTTGACAAAAGGTCTTGAATCATAACCAAAACCGAAGCATGAAATATCACCAAGCCACCGATTCACCTATGCCCTTCGTCAGATTATTTCCCCCTTCTGAAGATTCTGCAAAAGCAAGGAAGAGCGACTAACCCAAGGAGGGTCGTACTGAGCAAAGCCCAGGAGCTACGATAATGATAAACACAATAAATAAACAAAGAACTTCTGACACTAATGTCAGTGAAAATAACGCATTTTATTAAATGGGTATGGAGATCACTGAGGGTCTAGTGGCTCTATACAGATATTGGAGTTGAAACTATTGCAAAAAGATCATACTAATAATTTGGGGCTTAGGAAGCAAATAACATGGCAATTAGAGAATCTAATTAATGAGGATCTTTACATAATTAAATTAATGTACTCATTCTGGTAAAATGTCACATTAACATTTCATTGACATTCATATTTACTAATAAAACAACAAGTGTCAACTAGTGACGCGTTACGTTTTCAGGATAGCTTTAGAAAAAAAACAATACCCTGTATAGGAGTTTGCTTTTTGGCCATCACCCACTGCTTTCCACGCACAGGGCACCCAGTTACATGTTTGAATACTCACATCCTTTTCCTGAGAGTAATTTTGATTAGATTTTTGACAGAGAACAAATCCTTAAGCTCTCTCTGCGTAGTTGAGCTACCCCGGTGTATTGCAATGCCCAGCTGGATCTTGTGCAGCAACTCACTTTTTATGCAGACTTTTAGAAGTAGTTGGAGAAAAGGATAGGGTATGGTTAGTTAGAATTGCATTTTGTTGCTGTAAAGTTGTTCGAATGCCTTGTTACTTCTTTGGCTTTTTTTTTTTTTTTTTCCTTTTTTTTTTTTTCTTTTTTTTTTTTTTGTGTCAGGAAGGGAATTGTACAGTTTTAAAAGAGAAAAATACCTAGCTGCTGTAACCATCTCCCACAGCTGTATTACTCATACTATCTTAGCATGATTTGTGATTTCAGCGTGATGGGACCTGCTCCAGGGGCAGAGGGACAGGTAGCACACCCAGCCCACGCCGGGACCCCCAACAACCCCTCATTGCTGTTCTGTAGACAAATTTCATTGTGGACCAGTGGAGAGGAGAAATTAATTTTTCACTTCTTCAGAAGTAATTTCTAAGTGATGTGCTCCTATTGTATGGTGAGATTTAGCCCTACAGTGAATGAAAACTAAACAAGCATCTCTAAATCCACCTGAAGGGAGCTGGAAAAACACTCTGAAGTTACAGTGAATGTAATCCCTGCTTTGATATTCATATGTTTCATCACTGGGATATTTCAAGATTAGATCCAACACCCAGAACAATTATAACAGGCTTTGAAAACAGACTTTGGCTTTTTTGGAGCCCATATGACACATCTTTGTTACAAAACCCCATTTCTGCACCCATTTTCCTCTGCACAAATTGAATATTATTGATTTAGAAACTGATTTTTTTTTTTTCCTGTGCACCTATTTCCACATTGAAATAGGTAACAAAAATGCTTGTAGGCATCTCTGCATGTCTATCTTCTTTTCTTTCTGGGACAGAAAAGCTTAATTACCTTCCTTCTCATCTAATCCTACAGTGTATGACGAATGCTAGGCTCCAGCTACAGTGCTGGAGGCTAAAGGTATAGTTGTGTCTCTCCAGCCTCTCTAACAGCAACAGGAAGAGAGGCAGGAGATCAGGCAAAGAGATTCAAGGATCAGAGTCACAATCATATTTCATATTAATAGGAAAACACCTTAATTAATTTATCCATTAATGATAGGCACATACCGAACCCATGAACCTGGGACTAGGTTTAACACGGGACTTGTTCTATACTGAATCCAGTTAATTATTATATTTATTGATTAATTTATTTATTAATACCAAGCTTTGACATCACATTTTTGAGGGAAATTTTTCACATTTTTCATTTCACATTTTTCAGTACTTTAAAAAGGGAAATAACTCATTAGCTCCACTTTATTGAACAGAGTGACAATGTTTAGGGTCACCCGTTGGGTCAGGGCATGCTTTTAAAAGATCACCTGGCCCACGTCTGAGACCAGGCCCCACAGTCAGAGTGGATTACAAAGATGACATGCAAAAGCCTGTAGCAAAACTGGAAACTTTTTTTAAATTATTTTTCCCCTCCTACCTGGGGCTAAACTTCAGAAAAAATCTGTTTAAGAACAGTAAAAGTATCTCAACTAGGTGAAGCCATTCCCTTCTTTCAATGCCTTGGTGCTCCTTGAGAAAGTAATGTCTGAGCCAGCCTGTGATCTTATTGCTGGGCCTAGGCAAAAAAATGGTTTCTGAGTAAAATGGAAATTGCTAACTAGAGGCTAAAAATGCTGATATAAATAAAATCTGCAAAGAAGTAACCCTGTAGCCTGATTCAGGAACTTTTAGTAAGCTGAATTTAGGAAAAGCCTGACAGAGCATAGATAACACACTTCAGAGGAACTCCTGCGAGCCTTCTGTACTTCTGTGACAAAAATTAGGCAGCCCTGCTGTTCCTGGCTGTTCGGGGACATGTGTTAGTGTAACATGACTGTTACGAAGCAAAGGGTCTGGGGAATGAGGGAAAGGACTGATTCTGATTCAGTGGGGTAGCGCTGCCTGATGTGCCTTCACCAGCACACTTTTAATGCTGTGATATCTTTTCCATCACTTCTCTTAAGAAAACATTAGACCTCAAGCGCTCACTGTTAGGAAATTCTCCTTGATATTCAGCATTAAGATTTCTCTCTTACATCTCATCTCATTATTTTTCTTTATAACCCCTTGGAACGCCATGAATAATTCCTTTCCATCCTGCCTGTTTTCAGGCGCAGGCAGGCCTCACACTCCTCCCAGCCCTTGCCCAGCCAGGCTATTCAGGAGTTTCCTTTAAACCTCCTTCGGACTTCAGCAGGGCTTCAGGGGAAGAGGAAAGCCTGGGGAAGGTGCTGTGCAGTAAGAGGAGAATGCAGGCAGCGTGAATATTTGGGGAAAGCAGAGAGAAGTAGAGGAAGGCAAGAAGCAAGGCGCAGTCTGTGCTATTTCTCCAGAAGGTCCATTGGAAAAGGGAAGGTTTCAGGCAAATGGCAGTCAGATTTGGTGGCTGAACAAAAATGTTGGCAAGATTTTTGTTGCCTCAGTGTCCTTGTGTGAGCTTATAACTTGTAAACCCTTTTCAAAATGAATTCTTGATCCCTCTCGAAGGCCCTGGCTAGCACTGCTCAGGGGCTGGGAGAGCCTGGTTACCACACATCTGGGTGCCTGGCTGCCACCAGGTTCAGCAGGAGCTGCCCTAAATAAACCCTGGAGGATCCGTGCCAAAGAGAGACGCTTTTAAAAGGGAACATGAGCTGATAACCTTCTCGGTTACTGACAGCGTTTTTGCAGATTTAAGTCATTTTCCTGCCTGCTTGAGCAGTCGAGACTCAGGGAAGCGGAGGAATGCAGGTTGGCAAAGGGTGACTGCAGTACCTCCTGGATCCTCGAAGGGAAAGGGACTGTTCAAAGGGTGTTTGCTACTGCAGTTATGTTATCCTCCGATTTAGAAAGGCCCCACATATCTAACACATGCTCAGCCTGCTCAGCTTCCCTGGAAAGAATTTGCTCCTGGCCCTCGCTCTCAGCCCATATTGTCTCAGCCTTCACAACACATCGGCTAGATTTTCAAAGTGTCTGGAATTAGCTTCTCCTGTCACAGCAGTATGAAAATAGCCCTGAATTGAAGTGATCTCCTTGCAGCATTTAGCGAGCAGTGCCACTACGGCTCATTTCTTGAATTTCCCACATAAGATGCCAGGTGGTTTTCAAGCCCCATATGTTACGACCTAGAGTTGTTCTCTTCTAGGTAGAGTGAAAACAGAGAGCTGGTGAGAGAGGAGATCAGAATAAATATAGTGTGGGTTACCACATGTACGTAAGTAGGACAGTGCCAGTGTTAGCCAAGCTGCTCTGGTGGCACCGCAGATCCCTCGAGATGTTTGCATGACAGCTCCTTTCCACACTGCAGCGCCAAGTGGCAGGTAATTAAACAAAACGCTCTCCAATGTAGATCAGTTATTGGAAGTACCCTTCATTCAGGGCTTATGTCTGTAATTATCCCAGAGTGAGTGCCCTCATACACTGCTAACAGAACATATCATCCACCACTGATAAAGAACCTGCACTTCAAATGGCCCACAAGGCATCACTGCACGGGGAAACTGGTGTCTGCTGCTTTGTTTTGACCTATTTCTACTTCATATTCAAAGCTAAGGCATCCATTTGGAAGCATATGGAAGAATGGGAATATTTTAAAATAACTGGCTGACATCTACCTTCTGGTAAAAAAGCCAAACGATAGAAAATGCAGTTACCTTATCTGACTTGGGCTAGCATGGAATTAATTTGCCCAATAAAGTCAGGCAGTCTGCAGCCACTTCTAATATAGAGCAAAAATTATTTCGCATCCCACTTGTCCTCGGTGAGCCTTGGGTAATGTTAGGGTTGGCTGATTTTTTGAAATAATATTTCAACTTGCTATTTGGTAAACACTTGACAAAAATAACAATGTCCCACTTGAAAACAGTCTCGCTCTTCTTTCTGTTTCAGTGAACTCTCCAATTTGCTGAAGTGTCTCCTTGCTCCTAATTTGCAGTGTCTGGGGCTCCTCAGGTGGGATTTGCTGTGGCATTTTGGGGGTTACCTGCTTTGGAGAGGAGGGTTTTCTGTGCATCACCTGTGTCTGCCCATCACGGAGGAGGTCCTGCCCTTTCCTGGCCCTTATGCAAAGCTGCTTGAACTCATGTTGCCACGAGAATTCATGCCTTTGCATATTTTAGCATGGCTGCTGGTGTCATAAAAAAGAAAAATAAAATACAGCAAAAGGAGAAAGATCTGTAGAAGGCATGTCTGCAAGGCTCTTCTCCTGCCAGGCCACCTCTCACAACTCCAGCTGCTTCTCTCTGCAAAGTCCACCACTGCTGCAGATGCAGCAGAATGTAAAGAAAGAGCAAAAAAAGGACAAAATCCCATTGTTTTTGGAACACTTGTTTGTGCAGACTCCATCCTAGTGGTCAATACTTGAACCCAGTAGAGCAGTTTGTTGATTGAGGCTGCTCCTGACATTCCAAACGTATCGGCACCTCTTCCTCCCCATGACACGGCTGCCCTTCTTGCTGAACTCCTGCCAGGGACACTCACCCCAGCACAAATCATCAGTGCTTGCCCTGCCAGAGTTTCTAAATACCTGATCCTTCAGGGGCTGACATGCAAGGCGAGTCCGGTTGGCTTCATCTGGGGAAGGAGACGTCGTGCGCTAAGCGATGAACTCCTCTTGTGGCAAATTACATGAGGATAGGAAAAGGTTTATGCAGCATTGACAGGGAAAAAAGGAAAAAAAAAAAGTAATTTTCAATCAGAGGCAGGAGAGTCCTTTCCCATCTTGTATTTTTCCTGTAAATACGTGCAATTTCTTAGATGCCAGATAAGGAAGGGTGGAAGCATCAGGTCCTCAAATAAATATGCTCACCTTACTCACTGTTAAAATGTAGAAAAATACATGGAACTTAAATAAATGTGTTTGCTGAATTAGCCTGAGATTATTTTCACTGCAAATTCCTGGGCAAGGTGCTGTTTTACCTGTTTTTTGTTGCTGTAATTTAGTCAGGATTCTTCTGGCTTTGATGAAAAAGGGAAGATAAAGTGTTTTTTACAAGTTGTTCTCTACAGAGCTGGTCCAGGAAAAAAAGTGGAGAAGCTGCCACCATTTAGTAAATGCAAAACATTTTTCCCAGCTTTAACTCCTCACATTTTTGTCAGTCATGCCTAGAATAAAAACTGCTCTTTTTTATACACAAGAACTCAAAACAATTTTCCTAGGAATTCACAGCTCACTCCCACATACCCTTCATTATTGTGATTTTTTTTTTTACTTATTTTTTTTTTCTGTGTGGTGCAATTGTCATAATGTTTTTGAATACACCCAATACTTCCAAGAGGAGAACAGAACAAAAAAAGGCTGGACTTGGCTGCCTGAGCATGCCAGAGAGCTGCTACTGCGATACCTCAGGCTTTTATGTCTGAGAGTGGGATTACTCAAACGGGATAAAATATCATTAGTGCCTGGCTAAATTACCTGCTGAAGGATTTTTGCCTTAAGATAGTCGGTTTAGGGAAACAACAGACCAAAGGATCGTATTTTACTTCTGACTACATCTTGGCTGGGTGCAGTCGATGGGAGCCAGCCCTCAAATACCTGCTGTGAGCAGGCAGTTGTGCAGGGGAGGATGTTCCAGTGGGGCTCCTGGTGCTAACTGCTTCCCAAGGCCAGCAAAACATCATCACCCACCCTTGTGAAATAGAAATATAAGATCAGCCCTTCTGCTGGCTGGTGAACAAGGAGAGAGAATGAAATGCAAACTGATTTGTAGGACACTGACCAGAAATACATCCAGCTTCCAGTTAAGAAAACGTAGGGTTTTGTAAGAGGAAGAGAATGCAACCCTCTCTTTTCCCATGGGGAGAAATAAAAAACAAAAAACCTTTTTTTGGAGAGTTTTCTGCTGGTCTTTTCAAACTGGTTGAGTGTCTCTGGGAGACAGGAATTCCTGGCAGGGAAAAAGCCCTTTGGTTCCTCACCTCTCTGGACAGCCAGCTGACGGGGATTTTCCATGGTGCAGCCTGTTCCTGCTTTATTGACCTGGATATTCCTCCTTGTTTAGAGAAGTTTTGTCTTACACTGGAAAAAGAAAAATTCATCTCTTGTCAGGGTGAACTGAAAGACAAAAAACATCAAGGCATGGGGGTTTCCAGAGAATTACAGGCATTTCTGATGTGTTAAAGTTATTAAAAATTCTGTGTCTGGAACTGGAGTCAAGGCAGTTCAGTTGGTGTTTATTCCCTTTGATTCTTTTAAAAGCCTTCCCCTTCCTTATATTTCTTCTTATGATGCTGAAAAAAATAATTCAGAAAAATACAGCCGAAAAGGCCTATTTTCCCTATCTGTTCTGGTATTTTTTACTTTGAAGCTCCTTACCATGTTCACCAGCATGGAGTCTGAAATCCAGATTATTTTTCCCTTCAATTCACTGCAATGACTGGA
The DNA here is from genome assembly GCF_964035555.1 of Netta rufina. Classification (NCBI taxonomy): domain Eukaryota; kingdom Metazoa; phylum Chordata; class Aves; order Anseriformes; family Anatidae; genus Netta; species Netta rufina. Next base: position 33,875,262 of record NC_140130.1, on the reverse strand, counting down.
GTCATTGGGGGAAAAAAAAAAGGAAAAAAAAGAAGAGTTTGACAACTGAGCACAAATTGAAGAACCCCCTCATTAATAGCACACTGTGCATACACACTGTGCTAATTTGGGATAATAGCTAGCAAGGCGTTGCTGTAGCAGAGGTCAGGAAACCAACCTGGGCTCAAAAACAAGACAGGGGCAGGGGTTGCATGTTCCCATCTCAAGGGCAGAAGGCCTGTGCTGTAAATGTGGGAAGATGTAAAAAAAAATAAGGGGAATGTCAGGTACTGTGACAAATGGACAAGAGCAACGCTAACATAAAAAGGTGAAGTACAGCAAGAGAGGCAGCGCTAATTGCAGACCCAGCGATGCATATATTAACCTTTGGCTATGTTGAAAAATATTTCAGCAACAGGCAAAAATTGCTGCGTGGACTGTAAAAAGCTTGCACCTTGCTCTTATTCCTCTGGCTGTAGATTCCTGTGGTGAAAATGTGAATGCCTGGTGCTTGCCCCACCGGCTGGGACAGCCCGTGTCATTGCTTTAGAGCATGGCTCTCACAAAACCGTGGGTCTGTGCTCACAAAACCATCCTGGAGTATCCTGATATGCCATCAGCAGTACCACAACATGATGAATTAACCATGGCCTCCTGTTAATAATGCATTGGCCACGTTACCTTATCACTGCTGCATCTCTAACGTGTATTGCAATAAATTAGTCAAATCCTGACCTGCTTGCACACAGCAGGAGCTGGCTGCTGATGCAAGATAACTTCCCTGCATGAACACTGGGGGATTCGCTCACTATTGCCTTACGCCTGGGCTCAGCAGCCCTGCAGGTGTGATACTGGTTGCAGTGAGAGCAGGTAAGATCCTGGGCGGTGAGGCAAACACAGACTTCATACAAGGCTGAGGATCTTCTAACAGGCTAGTGTCCTGCCACCAGGCAGATGGACTTGCCTGTCCTTACAGTGTTACTGTCTTGCTCAGCACCATCTGCCCTGATTTTTCTTTTAATTCTGCAATTGTGACTTCCCAAGCTCTAGGACACAAAATCAGCCGTGGTTTTGGCCTTTCTAGAAGGAGGTGTTCATCGTATGAGGGGAGAGCTGTGAGAAACGGAGCCCTTTTCAGCTCCTCCGACGAGCTGCCCTGTGCTTGTAAGAGCCTGATTATGTGGCTTGCTTTAAGTGAAATTAAGCTGTTATTAAAGGATTCAAAATACCCAGCTCCCTGCTGAACCTCTTGTAAAAGCATCCTGCCAATTTCTGCTCATCTTTTTAAAAGCACGCCGGTCCCATAACACGGTACGGATGGATTTAACTTCTGCTGCGGTTGTTCGGTTCAAGACTAACAAACTCCCCATTAATTATTGATTTGGCTTGTCAAGCTCCAGCATCAATTATTGCAGCCCTGGCACACAGGGCTTTGGAATTAAAAACACACATAACCCTGGTGAGGAAAGGGCTCACTCTTCTTGGCTCCAGAAGACCATTTTTCTTGCGTGACACGTTCATGACTTCTGCACATGGGGTCTCCACTAGCACGTGGCTGCCTCCTGGCTCAGGTAAGCCTCTGAGCTGATTAAACAACACAACAGTGGATGGTCCACAGCCAGGCCCTCTGATAAATACATAGCAGTTCATTTCTAGAGCTGAGGCTTGGTGCCCTAAGTTGTTGTGTTACTATTTTGTCTCCTCAGTACGAATGCCTTCCAGTTTTAGGCCTCTTGGACTATCTTTGCTTTTCATGCACTCCAGCTGTTACGTATATTTGATAGGTAGAAATGGAAGTTTGCGGCCATCAGGGGTGGAAGATGAATCAGTTGACATTTCCCCGGTGTAATAGGATTCAGATTTACTTCTGGAGGATGGGAAAATGACTCTGACAGAGAGTTCTAAAGTCCGGAGCTGAGGAAATATGTTTTTGTAATTGCACTTGTTGATGTGGAAAGGATAAGCAAGGGATTGAGCAGTATTTCTTTTCTGACTGATTTAAGAAATATTAGCTTGCCAATTTTAGAAAATATGAAAAATCACCTTGTAGTTAGCAGGGCTGGGAGTTACAATGAATTACAGAGTCCTTAGAGCAATATTTCTGAGAGCTTTTATATAGACACATTTCTTAGCTCTGAAAAACAGAGAAATAATACTTCACATGGGATTTGTGGGTTTGCAAATGAAAGCAACACTTGCTCTTTACAGCACAAGTGCATAAAAGAGCTGAGTCTTCACTCTAACCTCAGTGGATATTGCAATCCACAAATTAATGCTCGCTTTCTACCTGTCTGTGGGCTGCTGCTCCAAAATGTGCATGTCAGAGGGGCCTTCTTCTCCTCCAGGAGATGCCAGGCTACTTTGCCTACGTTTCACCTCAGGTTTATGGTTGGATTGGGAATTCCTCTGCTTTCAGTACTTTCACAGCACCTATTTCAAGACAGCCTTCATCCTCCGGTGTCACCATCTACTAAAGTAGACGTGTTGGTGAGGAATTAAGATTAAGAAGAAATTGCAAGGTGTGGGACTGAAGAAGAGCTACTGAGTGTAACCCACAGGAATGTTTTTTTTTGTTTGTTTTATTTTTTTCTTTTTGTTTATTTTTTTCTTTCAGGGTCTTCCAGCTAATGTAAATCAGCAAAGTACTCCTGTTCAGAGCCTCGCTTGTAGCTGCTGTCCCTTGGCAGAAAAGGAATCAAACAGCCCAAGGACGCTGCACTTGTATGGGGAGGTTTTGTATCAAATGCATCCAAGTGAAAGAGCATGATATTAAAAAAAAAAAAAAGACAAAAAACATCTTTTCCAGATGGAAAAGACATGGATGTTTGCAATAAAGTATTTTGAAGAAAATATCCCAGTTTCGTTTATCTACTTTATTAGACAGGATAAAATGCTCTCTGGACCTTACCGAAACACATCCCTTCAAACAGCCCACCCAACTGAGCTGTGAGTTCATCCATCAAACCTGCCCTTTCATACCTGAGCTAGAAGCTAAGCTAGTGAACAGTTTTCTACCTTTGCTGGCCAGTCAGGCACAGGAGCAGCTGAGAAAGTACACTGAAGGTGCTTCTTGGTCTTGTAGAAGCTGTGACTGCTTGAGGGATGCCCTCAGAGAGGGCTGAGCCTGGCAGACTGGTGTCCTGGTGTCACCCCATGACTTTGCCTCGATATCAGCCAAGAGGCACAGCTCAGATAAATACTGAGGGCAGGGGAGCTGCTTTGACTGCAGTCCAGCCTGGTGGAAATTCATAACTAATGACTTCACCGTGGCCTGTGAATAAGCATCTGACCTTCATGGCAAAGCAACTGAGTCAATGGTTGGAAGAGCAGCCCTTGGGATCTTACAAACCCAAAGCTGCCGAAACAGAGATCTCACAGAAGCCAGCAGGCTGGATCCCAATCTTTGGAAACCAGAAGAAGCTTTTTTGACCGATTCCACCTTCTGCCAAAGGCAGCTCTCAGAGGCCATTAGGGCTGGAGGTGCACGTGCACGGTGCTAAGCCTTTGTGTGTGTGCTCACAGGGGCTGGTGCCTTCTTTCTGCCTCCTCCCAGGAGCTAAAACTCCCTCTGCCAGTCTATTTTCTGTGGGACAAATTACAACTATTTGTGCCCAGTTTCTCCCTTCACTAGATGACAGGGGAAGCTGAAGAGGTCGATGGACAGCAATTTGTGTTCTCAAGAGAAACAGAGGAATTGCTACTTCCTATTCCTTGATTTTAGGGGAAATAAAATTGGCAGCTGTTGTTGCACCTTCCTGGAATACTTAAAAACCCATATACTTAAAAAAACAGATGGGAGCATTAGGAACGTCTCCTCTACGTCTCTCTGCTGGAAATGAGGTGCACAGTTCCTTGTTGTCCTGCGCCGTGTCCCTACTCCGTGATTCTCTATTTCAGTAGTGTGAACAGCTGGTCTAACGTTGAACAAGCCATCTCCTGGGACTGGCACATCTCTTGGCAGTGAAATAGAAGGGCCAGAAGATTTCAGATCTTGCTCCCTTTCAGGACAACGGGAGTTCTACCCCTTAGACAACGGCAGCATCCCTCTGGCACAATGCGAGTGGTGCAGCCGTTTGCAAATACATCACATCTCTTTCTTAAAAACGTTTTCATGTTTCTTGGATCTTTCCACTGAAACAAGAATAAGAAATAATTTTTGAATTTAATCTTTTTGAAATGTACAATACGGTGTGTTTGTCACAGGAGGATAACTTGTTGAGGAGGAAATTCCAACGCTGATCATCGTGGCTCTTCCCTAAGCTCTGACACTGCTCCAACCCACCCACCTCCACTTCCTGCCTCCTTCCAGCCAGAGCAAACAGCTTCCCTCTAAGCTTTGTCATTCCTTCCCCAAACAGACTCACTCAATCCAGGAAGTTTGAACATGGAAGTGTTTGGGGAGAGGCAGCACGGGAGATCCCACCCATCCCACATGCTGGTGCCTGCCACCATCAAAGCATCCTTGCTCCCTTCATGCTTGGAAAACCAGACATACCAAAGGTGGGTTAGTGAAAACACTTATGCCTTTTAACAAGCTGGATAAAAATAAGAAATCTCATCTGGAGGCTCAGTTTAATTGCTGGGATTATGTCAGCAGTGGAAACATAAGGGGAGAGAAGTCAACAGGAGATGTGTCCTGAAGAAGCGTGTTCCCTTGACTTCCCTCACAATCCAGAGGAGAAAACTGGCCTGTGATTCAGTTTTGCCTTTGATTCAACATAATGACTAAATCCTGCAAAGCTAATTGGTGTTATGGCCATTTGTGCTGGCAGCAGTACCTCAATACTTTTAAAAATCATTATCTCTTAAGACTTTTGCAAATACACAGCGTGGCTGGCAATGCCTCATTAAAGCAATGAAGAAGAAAGTCATAAATTTGATTGCCTCAGCACTACATGTTAAAATCATAATGTAACGGATCTGTTCTGAATGTATAAATTTCCTCATCACTTCAGCAAAATCTCGTGTTTTTCTGGACAAGCCCTTGAGAAGGGCATAAAAACAAAAATGCCATCAGAACTCAAACACAGAAGTCAGACCAGTTTCATTTTTTTTTTTTTTTTTTTAACATAAAGAAAATACTTGCTCTAACCATGCAGAGAATATATTTTAAAACGTAATCACAGTGAAGCATCAGACAGATACTATTCCTGCAGCAATTTTAGGCAATGGACTTATCTATGGTACTTAACCACCAGCCCACTATTTCTCTTGATGCACATTAACGCATACCGAGGTCAGTGGGAAGATTTTCATTGCCTTCCTGCAGTTTCGCATCAAACGCTTGATCAGTACATATAGATTTTTATTATAATAAATAAATTTGAGAAAATTGAGAATAAATTTGTTAGTGGTTTAGAAAAGCTATGCTGCATTGGCTTAGAAAAATGGGCTGTTATTAATAGGAGTTGAAATAGAAATTAGTATCCTATAGGCCTGTGTTCTAGGGACAAGTCTGTCTTCAAGAACCTGCTGTTTGCTGTTTAATATTGTAAATCTGTATTTATAAAAAAAGAAATATTATTAAGAGTTTAAATCTATGACCTTTCCAGAAGTTTAGTAATGTTTGAAAGAAAAATCCCATCAAGTGAGTCACCTACCTGTCTTATTCCACATAAACCTGGAACTGGACTCTAGATAAATGAACATAGATAAATATTATTTAGCCTAACAAAACCTGCATGAGCAGGGATCGATTTCCCACTGTCACTTTGTTTTTCCTCTCTGCAGGTCTCTGGATGTGGCGAGGGATTTCTCAGGACATATATTCCTCAATGGGCACGTCAGTCACCGATTTGTGTGACTGTGCATTTGTGTGCATATCCAGGGGAAAATAAATCATCTTTCTATAGCTTCTCAAAGGGAGTTAATCTGTTTAGGATTGAGCCATCTATTCTATAAGGCCGGAGATGGTTTTATTAAATGACACGGATGCTGGAACATCGATGTGCTGGAGTTTCACTGCTGCGCTGTTGTGGTGAAGGAGATATAGAGCAGGGACAGTAAGATGACAGTATCAATATAAGGCCAGATTTACAATTATCATCCCCAGTGATTTAATTCAAGGGTATGATATCATTCACTTTGAGTTAATGCAGAAATACAGTCTGTATTTCAAAGTCTTCATTTCCATATAGATAAAAATACCACTTGCTGACAAATTGTTCATACACTTTTCATTCTTATTGGAGCTGGATCTCTCAGCAGCATCCTGGGAGGCTCTCCTAACCCCGCAGGAGAAGGACGTTCCTCCTTTAAGCTATTAACTGGAGCTGGGATAACAGACACTGGGATGAAGGGAGCAGGAAAGGGATGTACTGATATCTCTCAGCCTCCCCAAAATTTTCACCTGTGCCAGGAATGACAGAGCCAAACATGAGCTGCAGGCTTGTACCTGGCCATCGGTACCCACTTTCCACAGAGCCTCTCCTGTGGGGTAGCATCTCTTTGCTGAAACAGTTGAGAACTGTCTCAAAAAGAGCGAAATTAAACAAACACACGTAGGATTTGTCATTTTAAAGGCAGGACAAAATCTAAAAATAGAAAACCAAACAAGGAATCATAGGAAAATCTTACAAAAAATGCAAGAGGCCCCTGAGTGTTTTGATGGCTGACGCTGTCCAGAGGCGTTGCCAGATTTTTTTCCCAGCATGCTGGAAAAACTGTACCCTGGGATAGGTCTGCTCTGTCGAGCTTTAGGAGAGTTGGTTTGGCCTTGCTGAAGCTGAGGGGTGGAGTTGGGAATGAAGCCTGCTTCATGGTCAAACTCTGGCTTTGATCTCAGCTATGGAGAGACTAGCACCTCTCACCATAATTTGGGATCCGCCATAAATATCTAAACTTCAGACTATTTTTTTTTCCTTCCTTTTCCATGCGTTAGATTTATTTACCTTCTCTCCTTGGACACCCTCATAATTTCAGGAGCTTGACCTCTGAGCAATGTTGGCAGCTGTGTATGCCAATGTTGACATCCCAACCATGTACAGCTGCACAGCGCACAAACCTCTGCAGTCAGAAGGTCAAACCACCTCAGGAAAAAAGGAAAAAAAAAAAAAGAAACAGACCTAATAATTTGTCTACTCCCAACACCTTTCATTTGAGAACCTTAAAGCTTCTAAGAACACAGCTGGCACCTTTCTAGGGGTTGCTCAGTCCTCTGCCAGATGCTGTACCTCTCACCCCAAATGGGCAGATTAGGAGGGACAAAATCTTGGCCCAGACCCCCAGCTGCTGGTCACCTTCACAGGATGCATCAAGACAAGGAGCTGGCTCTTCGTAATTCCCCTTTTGACCAAGAACTAAGTGAAATCAGCAGTCAGCCTAGTTCTTGCCCTGTCCTGGATGTTGTACCGCTGTGCATTTGGTGAGGGCACAACTCAGCCTCAGAGATAAAGTCAGGGATGTTCTTGACATTCAGTTAGCGAAACACCAAGCCCTCGAGGGTAGTAAGTGCAATATACAGCATCTCCAGAACATAACTGTGGGATTTATACCAGGAAAGCACCATTTCAGTTTAGGCTTGGAAATTAATATCTTGTCCTTAGCTGCACAGTTAAGGGATATTTGCAGGAGAGACTGATGTTTGTCAAGCCACAAGCATTTCTTGTGCAGCACCTTCGTTTCTTTAAAGCTGTTCTGTCCAGAATAGGGGTTACAGGACACCAGAGAAATCTATAGCATGGTATTGAAATAACTGGATAATTTCACCAGCACGCAGAGACAATATTACAATTTCCATTACATTCCTGTTACAGCAGCACATTTCAGTGCCTCCTTTTATCATCCAGAGCTGCTATGCAAACCCAGGTGTTCCCCAGAGACTTCTGCGATGCTTCCTCTTGCAGCCTCGGCATACTTTGAGGATTAGAAGCTGCCACAGGTTAAACCATGCGAGTTAAGGCACTTAACACAGCCAGTGTACTATACGCATACGCAATGATGGGCAGAGGTACGAAGCTGGGATCTCTGGCACTGCTGCAAGGTGCCATTCTCCAAACTTCAGAGCAGTGAGAACCGAGTACCTCCAAATGCTTTGTAAACTGACTCTCCAGTTCAGAAAAGCCAAAGGCAAATTAAATTTAAGGTTAAGCGGAGAGGTCAAAGTGACCTGGCTGTAATGCGAAGGAGTGAAAGAAAGCCTGGGCTTTTCAAGGCTTGTGCTCTGGCTGATGCGATATGAGACAGGCTGGTTTGCTTCAGATCTTTGCTCTTTGGATCCAAGCCAAGGGAGGCTCTTCTTCTTTATGCTGGTGCAAACGATAGCAGCAACTGGACAAAGACAAGAGGCTCATCCACATGAGCTCTTTAACAATATTAGGCAGAGCGCTTATCACTTTTCATTAACATGTAAAATGAAGCCAAAAAGGCAGAGCACAGTTTGTTCCATTTCCACTCTAATTAGATGCGTTTCGTTATTTTCCAGATCATTCACCCTTGGTTCAATTTAAGTTTATTTTAAGACGGGCTAATCAGCCTTTTAACTAGAGAATCCTCGGCCTCCCACTGCTCACTTGCATTTGTGCCTAATCAGGTAGAAGGAGTTTTCTGCTCCATGTAAAGGCTGGACCGATGCTGACTTTAAGAAATGGCCTGCCAAGAACTCACCAAAGCCATCCACCATGATGTGCTCAGCAATGTCGCACAGGTACATCATGACATAATAAAAGTCACATTATATGCCCAAGGATCTACATCCAGGCGAAGGACCTGGAGATCTGTAGATATGAGAGGGAAGCATGAGCTCTGTCCACATCCTCATTACATTGCCCACTTTTAGTTCTCTTCAAATAAGGACCAAAGGACTACCTGTTGTGACCAAATGTAGGCTTAAATCACATCTTGTGATGAACAGTTCAGTGTGTCCTCAATTTTTAAGCTGAGCAGAATACATACAGGAAGAAGGAAAGCTCAACATATATGAATGCTAGTTCCTGTGCATGCAACATTATAAGGAAACCCATTCCTGGCTTAATTAAACTTGTTAATCCCTCAGTACTGTCCTGGTGCTATAGCACTGCCATAAATGCAGAGCAAGGAACTGCACCCAGCAATTCCTGCATCGAGATTTCAGCACCTGTCAACATCACTGCTCCATTTGCTTCCCTTCTGTACATCTACAGTATAGAGGGAAACAGCCAAACCTGATCCAGGAAAAAAATAGGAAAATGAATACTGAATTAAGTAATTTGCCTAAAGTTGAAACATTAAAGAAATTTATTTTAAGAAATCCTCTTAAAGATGAGTAGATAATAGACTCTATTTCACTTCATGTTACCATAGTATACTTTGCACCATGAACGCAGGAGCTCCCCAGGTAGCTGAAGCCTTTCCTTTTGATCCTTTTTTTCCCCAGTCTTCATGAAATGGTGATAGAAATGGAGATGAGACAGAGATGATGGCTATTAGGATTCTGCACTGAAGCCTGAGAAGGGGAGAAGCAAATTCTTTGCATGTTTAACTCTGCTCACTTCACCAGGGATGCTGCTGGCCTTGCAGGGCTATTGTCTTGGTGTTATGTTTTATTTTGTACTTTTATGAATGGGCTATTTATGTAGCTTCTATGGAAGATCTTCATCTGGTTAAAAACAATAGAGAGTGAGGAGGATCTGGGTTACAGATCTGACACTTGAGGGCCCCATGAGTTCTTCGAAGATAAAGTCCATTGTCTTTAGATTTGAATAGAAGGAATGCTCAAATTTTAAACAAACAATCAATAAAAACATTGTCTGATATCCTGAAGAAGCTTACACATGGTTTTGTTTGTAGATTGGGAGAAAACAGGTAACTTCAGCCTCTTTTTCCAAGCTATGCATAATCACATAACTAATTTGAGGAAAGAAATGCATTGGTTTCTTCAAGAACCTTCTTCCAGGGTCATGCATGATCTCGGTCCTTGTGGGACTGTAGTTTTCCTGCTGTAGGACCTTGGTTCTCATCACCATAAGGAATGAGGCTTCATTTCCATCTACCTCTACATCGAAATATTTCTATGTAGTTCAATGGCTTCCAAGTGGGAACATGAACAGCATGACTACGTTTGTGTGCTCGCTGGGAGGTCTGGCATGGGTCAAGCTATGTGTAATATTCTTCATAATTACTCTGAAGTAAATTTTGCATTTGGAAAACAGTCATTATTTCCCTTTTCAATATATGTCACACATATATATATATTTCATTTTTTTTTTTTACCATGTTTGTTCCTTCTTGGGTGGTAAAATATGGTTATTAATGTTGAATTTGTAACATTGGCATTGGTCAGGTTCCTAGAAGACAATTATGAACACCTTCTTTGATGTCTTGCACAGCACAGTCTAAAGAAACCAAGCCAATAATTCTGTCTGCAGCTCATAAAACATACTTGAAGTATAGACTATCTCTCAGGGAGTTATTGTCTTGGTACATTGAAATAAAGACCTCAAAAATGGAGCCTCCACCACATTTTCCTTTCTCAGAGACTTCAAACAATAAAAGTGGTGAGCCATCATCCCTTATGCCCAGTTTGCTCTACTTACAGAACTGGTACTGGCACAGGAAACAAGTGGGAAAATAATCTCAATACCATACAAAAGGGTTGCTTTCAAATGAAAATACCACTGTCTTATGTAGCAGGATAAACTGACCCTTTTGCACTTACCCAGCCTCTTTGTCTGACACCCAGCAGTTAGAAGACTGTCCTTACATCACCCTTCTGCTGTGATATTTCTGGTTTCCATTGCGCTTGCCTGAGAGACCTCACAGCAGGAGAAAATCTGGCGGTCTTGTACCGTCGTCTGTGGTAACAGCATGTGACAAAACAACTTTGCATCACTTTCTGCAGCGGGGCATGGGATAATGAAGAGAACAGAAATAAAGGAATTAAGGCTTGTGGGAAGACAACATTTTCCATCGTGGGGAAGAGACGTTTGTAAGCAGCTTCCCCTCCCAGCTTTTGGCTCTGGGCAGGAGGACTGAGCGCTCTTTCCCCTGGAGGATGCAGCAGCAAAGCCTGTCCCTTAGCTTTCTGCCCCTCAAAAGAGGTAAAACATTAGTGTACAAATTACCAAGGGTAAAACAATCGTGGATAGATATCTTCTCTAATGAAACACACGAGCCTCCATCTACCCTGAGCATGCTCCCAACACCATGGGCTCCAATCATATCTCCTTGTATTAGTCCCACTCCTGACCGTAAGTGGGAAACAGTGTTTTCCCCTGTTAATTCGGGCTTATATACTCAAAAAGGCCATGCCAGTACTAAACACTTCATCCAGCTGGCAGGGACCAAGGCAGAAGCACTGGGATATTCGAAGGCTGGAGCTCCTGTTCCCTTGTACTGCTCCTGCTCCTTGGATATGGGGATGTCTGCACACCCTGCCTACCAGCCTGCTGGGAAAAGCACAAGGTCCTATTTATTCATGAATGCTGAGAGTAATAACAGGCCATACAGTGCAATTCCTTGGCTGTGAAATAACACCATATCTCCAGGAGATGCAGCAGAAACCCTATTGCTTCTGATAGATTAATTTCTATCAGCAGTGAGTATGGTGCTGCTTTCTGACTTCTTTTTCACAACCATAGATGTTTATCTGCCTGTTAAAATTCGTGAGAATAATTATACTGGTGGGTCTGTGAGAACAAATAGGACATATTGTTGGTTTATCATCGTTCCTCTCTCTGGGGACACTGTTCTGGTGGCTGAGACTGGAAGACATCATCTTTAACAACGAAAAAAAAGGAGCTGATGAGTCATCCCCAACTATGAAAAGGATTAAAATATTTTTAAACAGAAGAGTAGTTATTAATAAAGTGCAGGAAATGATAGGGAGTTATTGCACTTTGAGCAAATAGACCAACACGACTTCCTCCCACATAGTACTTACTTTGATGATACGCTCCCTCCCTCTTAAATCTTATTTTTATTCCCTCTCAACTTTCTTTCAAAACTTGTTTACAAAGTGGCCATGATTTTATCCTTTCTCTGGGTGGATTCTCGTTTGCCATGAATGGTTTCTACTTGTCAGCCCTTGAAAATGGCCAAAGTTTGGAAAAATATCTCCACTCTATCTCACGAACATGCCCAAGCCCTCACTCTGCCCACTTCTTGGGAACATGACCTGAAGTTTCAGTACCCTGTGCAAGTGCCCCAGTCCTCCTGAATTCTCCTGAGGCTCCTTTCTTCCCTAGTATCTTGTTAACACAGACAGTTTAACACATGCTCTGTGTATAAATAAAAAAGCCAGCAGTTTCAGTCGCAGCAGATAGGAAGAGTGCATAGCTACGGAATATAGCCCTAATGTTTTTCTGAGTGCAAAATTATCGTTGGGGAAAGAACACTGATAAACATGTTGGATTCAAAATCTTCTGCCAAAATCCCTGCTCTCACACCTATGTAATCCATTCCTTTCAGAGATGTCACCTGGCAACATTTTCCCCATACTCTGTTCTCACCTTTGACATCTTTCAGAAGATAAACTTAATACATTAAATTGTTTCAGAAGACATTTTACATGCAGCTGTCAGGATTTTTTTTTTCTTCAGTAAATGTCATAATGCACCTTATTTTTCTCTTGGTAAGTTATGAATTTAACTCCTTGAAGTATTTTGGCTGCTTTCCAAAGAAATTCAAAACAATCCATCAGAGCTAAGCCAGGTAATGCCGACATACGCAGTTGAGATTGCTTGAGTGTTTTCTGACAGGAAAGCATTTTTCCAGAAACTGCATCAGTGCTCTTTTTAACTTGACAGTGCTCCAAATCAAAACATTAAAACTGTCCCCACCTAATCTATAAGGTTTTGTACAGCCTTGGCTCTCTAGCTGTTTGGATCACTTTGTTCTGATTTACTCTGCTTCCTTCTTTTCATCGCCAGTAATAGGATCCTGCCACTGGAAATGAGCCCAAACCTCAAGTTTAATTTTAGTTCATGGTGCTTTACTGTTATGATGGTCACTTTGCAAATCAGAATTCCCCTCAGCTACCAGCTCATATTTATTGTTACAAATCTTGTGAAGCACAAGGGAAAAATGTCCTTCTTCATCTTGAAAACCTAATGCTGAATGGCTGGAACGTGTTAAAATGGGGAAAAAGAAAAAAAAAAAAGAAACAATTATTTTATGATGCATTTGATCCTCATCTAGTGCAGTACAGACAAGACACTATCCAGAAAGCTATGAGTCACAGAATGGAGGTTTCAGAGGAAAACAAACAAATTCTTATTTTTCTCTCTTTAAGCAGATGCTTGCATTATCACAACACCTCAAGACCCGTATAAGAACTCTACAAAATCAAACTCTGTACTATTACTTTCTTTCCAGATCCAGTGATGGGAGTTTGGGGGCATTAAGTTTACTATCCTTATTTATTATCCCTTCAGTCTTTCTCTGCTATTCTAACTTTTGCTACCCAAGCTCATGTTTCCTCTTTGGATTTCTTCTGAACTGTGAGATGGATCTTTGTTTAATTTTGGCTTTTTCCCCACTGCTGAGATTGTTTTACTTCTTGATCAGCTGTTATAGCGATGATTTTCTGCATGTTTCTCTTTCTTCTATTGGAAACTGTACATCTGCTCTCGGCATCTGTTCCATATCCTTTATGAACACTGAAGAAGGGAATTCATTTTTTTTTTTTTTCTTGCAGAGGCTGAATCTATTGTCTTTAAATTATCGTCTTTGCCTTAGAAAGCCCACAGTCTCCTTTCCTGTCTTTTTACTCTTTGCATATTGGAAACATTTCTTATTGCTCATCTTTTGGTAGAATCATATTTTCTTCTATATCGTTACTTTCCTTGTAATTCCTTTGGAGTCTTTAATTGCATTCACAAACCATTCCAGACCTTCTCTGTTATCTACCTCTTTATTACTTCGTGTTACTTTTTGCACCGCATAGTACATCCATATTTTCTTTTATTTATGTTACTAGTATATATTTAATGACATCTACGGTCTCTAAGCTTACTATAATTTGGCTTTGAAGCAATGGCTTTTCTACATTGTTATCTCTATCTCTTTATTCAATAGAATTTCACCACATTTCATCTACCTCAACACAACCACCTTGTTTTTGTCTTTTATACTTCCCCACAGGTATGGAGCAAAACACTTTTTCTGAAGAGTTTTAGCCTCCTTTGAAATATTTTGCTCTTGATAGCTCCAAATTGAGCAGTGAATCCTTCTTTCACTTTGTAGTTTTTGCTTTAGCTTTTGCATAAATGAAACCTTACGCACCTCAGCAAAGTGCTTGACTAATGCCTTTATTGCTCCAACTTGTATGTATCCATAAAGTTAACATATTTCATCTTGAAGTATTATTACACACAGTTGGCCAGTTGAGTGAAAATGGACAAACACATGCAGTCTGGTTTATAATAGATCTTTAAAGAGACATTTTTATGCTTCACTGAAGAATTACCAATAGAAACTTTACTCTCTGGAGAGTGCCAAGAACATGTAAAACGCAACAATTACAATACATGCACACGGGGAATGCTAACACAAACCAGAGCAAACATTTATTAAACCTTTGAGGGCTGTCAGGTACACTCTTCCTCCACAACTGAATGCAGCGACCATGCAGAGCTCAGGGAGGGGAAGGGGTTCTCAGTGACTGATGTGCCAGCTGGTAAGCAATTTGACCCTGAGCAGAACACCAACCAGCCACCTGGAGACTCAGCAGATGTCATATCCTGTGTCTCTTCTGCTCAGCCTCAGAGAAAAGAGGGTTTCTGCCTCTTCCACCACCCTCTCAAAAAAAAAATAAAAAAAATTGGGAGAAAGTTTTATCCTTCCTCCTATAAGTAAGCACAAGAAGTCCTGAAACAGGAGATTAGTACAATATAACTACAATACACACATTATCAACAAATAAATGAGGCATTTATCAACAGTTCAGACACGCATGAATTTATCACAGGAAGAATGAAATTCCAAGATTACTCTTACCCCATCACTTATTGTCTATACACTTATCAAACTATCTCAAAACACTTTAGTCTCATTATTCCTACTGATGCATTTGGGAGACTGCACCACCATTTTACTTTTGGAAAGAATAAAAGCTTTCAATCTGAAGATTAATTCATGACAAAAAAGATGCCCAATATTAATATATATATATATATAAATAAATCAGACAGAAAAGGCAACTCCAGAGCTTTATAAGCTAAATGAAAGCTTGTTCTTTTTAAAATTTTCACATAAAGAATCCTATGGCCACTTTCTCATTAGATTGCTCTGAAACTCAAGGTGTCAGTCTACTTTACAAATTTGCTCTGTAGGCCACTTTGTAAGATCATTATTTAACACCAAGATAAGTAGGAACTAGCCACATACGAATACTTGTAGAGTTGCATGGATGTAAGTTTTCCCAATTTGTACCAGAAGTGACTCATTGTTTATGTTTGGTAGATCATGTATCCACCCTTTGGACTATATTGAAAAATTGAAATGGCATCAGAGAACTCATGTTACAGAAAAAAATGCAAAATTGTCTACTAATGTTAGTTCCCCCAAATTTCATATTCCCCATTGGGATAATGGAGCAGATCCAGCTAAACTATCACACTGACACTAAAAGCAGTTTATTATAATGCAAAGAGTTGGAACTCCTCAAACTGCTGGCAATCATGGCTTTTGGTGGAAAAGAAACACTTCCTTTGGGAGAAAGGCAAGAAGAGAATTGTGAATGCCAGAAGGCTTATGTTGGGAAATCAGCCACATATATCCAAAAGGATTTCCACTGGTAGTTTTAATGCAAAAACGGTGTGAATAACATTGGAGTGTTCATTTGGAGACCTCAAATAATCAAAGAAAATGAAGAACAAAAAGCCAAGACAGTTCATTGGCAGATAGAAAAAGGTTTGAATGCTAAGACTTTTGGGGAGGGCTGTCCTATGCAGTAGTAGAGCACATCTGGTTGGATCTCTTCACAAAATGAACAATGTAATGCTTGTGAACAGAGTTGGCTCTAGATTCTGTTACTTAAAAGTGTTCAAATAAAACCTATCATTTAGATGAGGTTAAACTGTTTGATTTCTGTGGAGTAAGGAAATCCATGTCATGACAAGCCAAGCCTGACAATATGAAGTTCTGTTTTATGAGCCACAGCCGAAAGTTCATTCATACCCTTCAGAAATCAGTGGAAAAAGTATCTTCTGTCACAAAAAACAAAAACAAAAAAAAACATTGAGGGTGACAGAGCACTGGAACAGGTTGCCCAGAGAGGTTGTGGAGTCTCCTTCTCTGGAGGTATTCAAAACCCACCTGGATCCCATCCTGCACAATGTGCTGTGGGTGATCCTGCTCAGCAGAGGGTTGGACTAGATGATCTTTAGAGGTCCCTTCCAACCTTGGCCATTCTGTGATTGCAGTGACCACTACTAGGATCCTATCCCTCACTGATATGATCACTATACCTCATCTATAGTGTATTTTTTAACCTTTTACTTGGTGCAAATATATTTTAAGCATCTATCAGTTTAGATCTTTCACACTAGAATGAAAATTTATTAAACAATACTTACTTCCATATAAATTTGTGTTCTATTTCACTACAAGTAGAATTTTATCAATTTACTGATGAAAAATAGGATTCAGAGTCTGGCTACTGAAAAGAATATTGTAGCTTATAATATGTGTTATTAACTTGTTGAGGCAGCTGCTAGTGAAAATTAATGACTAATTTCAATACGTGATAAAGAAGGCAAGAAGAAATTGTGTGTGTAGAGAAATTATTGGCACAGATTATAGAGGTCATGTATTACCCACCCTAATTAACACATCGTGACAGGAGAGACTAAAATCTCACGACTATGCTGACGATGGATAAATGTTGTTGCTGGAAGTGTATAACTGAGGCTTCCAGGAGCTGGCTTTTTGCTACATCACCCAAAGGGGTGCGACACTTGACAAGGGGTATGTGGGCAGGTGGGCTGGCTACCCCTCTCCTCTGCCTCATTAGCAAGTGACACCTGCAGGCTGCAAAAGCCACCTGTGATACGATGAGATTGTTCTATCTAGCAATGAATCACCCAGACAGTGTGAAGCTTTTTAAAAAAAACAACTTCATAAGCATTCTAAATTAAATGAACTAAACTGTTATCATACCTACGCCAGGTTGTTACTAATAAGGCAGTTGATTCAGTGCAAACACAACCATCAGGAAAACATTAAATACACATCTGAGCTGTACTCTTTGAACTGCATTCTTAAACTTTTCATTAACGTGAAAACTCTCCTGAGCAAACATCACACAACAGAGAACACATTTTTGCTAAAGCAATAGATGTTACATATAATGTTACATCTGATGTTACAGATGCTTTTTAAACAACACATTTCATAGATGCCTCTGGTGCAGCAATAGGTTGAAAGGGGGAGACTGACTCCCTGCCTTATATTCCAAGCATGTTTGCCCTGAAGCTAAGGGTATAGCTGTAAGTAGCTGTGAATGACTGCTTTTATTTACATTTTGCTAGTCTACATGCTGCAGCATCCTTTCAGCATTAGGATGATGAAGACAGCTCTGTTGATATTTAACATTATCACTTTGTATTGTTAATTAACGTAAGTAAACTCTTTGTTTACAGAGAGTGGGAAAATGTGGTAAGAACGAAGACAAGGAGTTAGTAAAATAAATGCTTTGCAACAGCTGTAGGGACAGAGACGTGTGCTTGGGGAAAACTGCTAGGAATATGTTTCCTTTGAGTGTGCAGTTTTGGAACAGGTGGTATTCACTATTCTGATCTCTTCTACACCTTTTAAGTATTGTCTCTGTTTCATGAACAATCTTATTTTTTCATGTTGAGTGCTGAGTCTTATATATATTTTACATTTAAATTATCAGCTATTTAATCTGTATTAGTGGTAGTCAAGAGAAGTTAAGTAGATACAAACCAAAGATACAAACCAAATCAGCCATAATTTAATGTTCTGACACATGCAGGGCACTCACAGAACTCTGAAATCATGCAGTGTTGACTATCCAATATTACACCTAGACTTTTAGTTCAAATTGAAGCTACTCATCCCAGCCTATACTAGGAAAAAACATTGGACTATAGCCAGACTGAGTTGTGAGATTTTCCAAAGCGAGCCACTATATTAAAAAGGTGTCAAATTTTGGTTACAGTCCCAGTTTTCATTAAGGAGAAAGAAGCAAGCATTAAGAATCTCTTCTCAGTCCCTGTACTACATGTCTCCATGTGTCCAGGGTGAGGGCTTCACCTAAGGGTGAGCTGATGGCAGCAGTTAATTGACAGGAGTGAATCCTAAAACCTCACCAGCCTGCCCCAGGATGCTGCCTGCAGGACAAGAGTCAGTGTTGTGGAATAGATGGTAGGAGCTGTTTCATGCTCCCAGCCAAGGGTGCTAACAAGCTGGCTCTGTTGGCACTGGGAGCAAGCCTGCAGTGCGAGGTCAATCCAGGAAGGATGCTGTAGGCAGGACTGGTGGGACCTGTGGCGACGCCAGCTGCTCTTGGAGCACATGAAACCACCAATACATCATGCGAGAGGATCTACAGCAAACAGAGCTAGGAGGGAGGTGGAGAAGCTGCTGACTTTGTCCTGCGCAGAGAGGCCCCGTGGGACCAGGCCTCCCCCTGTGCACAGACCCGAGCAGCCTCACATTTCAGCTGATGTCCTATCACCTGCTCTTCAACCCCTAGAGCACCCAAAGCAGAGGGGTCCAAAAGGTATCTGGGCTTTGCCAGAGGCCAGCAGAGAGGAAGGACTTGATATCTGATGAGAACAGATGTGATCTTATCTCACAGCAATCACAGTACCCAAGGTCCTTCTACCGTTCCTTTGCCATGGTTTGGGGGCACAACCACCACAGCTGAAGCTTTCCACTTTGGTTCATTATTATTATCCTAACAAACCAAAAAGCCTCTTCACGTCCTTAACAGGATTTTTCATTTAAAAGTATAACACCCTTTTGTTTCTATTAATTCTGCTACGGAGTTTGATTAAGTGGCCTGCAGCAACATCAGCACACGCTTCTTGTGCAACTGAACAGCCAGTAACATGCACCAAATATTTGTACTATTTGTGTCAGGTGTAATTGCCTTGAACTCTCCACTGAACTGCACTTTGTCAATTGTCTACCAGTCCCCCCTGATTTTCTCTAAAGGTATCCTACCGCTCTTAGTGCCCTTCACAAACATTGACACCTTCCTTCTCTTGGAATCACACACCGTGCCAATGCATAGTCTCAGCAGGCTGGGGCAGATCTGTCAGCTTTTAGGAGAAGAAAGTGTAATCATATTTTTTCCTTCTGTTCTCATCTTTTCTGGGCCATGACAGCCCTTTGACTTGTACACTATTGTCCCTCACTTTCACAAAAGCTTTCACAAGTGGGTTTGTCAATAGCCTTTTAGAGACCCCAGTAAGCACCACCTGGTCCTTTTTCACGCATACTTAACTGATACACAAATAAGAGTAACAGGTATGGATGTTGATGAGCTTAAACCTTAAATGCAGCTATATGACAGTGATCTAGTAGCTTAGCACAAAACCTCTCCAAAAAGCCCCTCCCTGAGACAAGTATTATAGCAGAGGAAATTCTGAACAAGTTTGAGAAGCTTATATGAGATGTAGCTCAGAACAGGAATTAAGTTATTAGCTTATGTAGCTAAACAACATGGGAAAAAGTATACCACTGCTTTTTCATTATTTGATGAAAAAAATAGGGAAGAGAGATAAATACAGATTCTAAAAGAAAGAAGCAGCTACCAATTATTAAGAACATCCTCTGCCCCTTGTACTATAGCAATAAAGAACATGAAAAGAAAACAGACAATACTGCTGCAGATGTTTGTATCCTAATATAAGCTATTTTCCTACTCATCCTAGCATAAAAAACATTAGAAGAAAGAGCTGAAAAAAAAAAGACCCTGCAACTTAAAGACCTAATACTACTTATAGAGCTCTACCGTTTCTTTGCAGAATACAGGTATATGTGGTAGACAATTTTATAAGAAAGTCTCCACCTCCTTCTCCCATCATGCTTTAACCTTATGGGTTAATATAAGCATAGAAATAATTCATGGTGGTCTAAGTTAATTGTTATTGTTTTTTAAGCTTATTATGTATGGCAAATGGGATGATTATTGTTAGATAACTATGTCTAAGTATCTCAGGTCAGTCATAACCAGAACTCCTACTGCAGCTTTACACGGGTACGTTGCAAAAGGAGTACTGAGCTTGCTCATGTCTTCCAAGCTTGTCGATAGAACAAGGGCATTATCTGGAGTTGTGGATTTTACACTAAACTAACATGTTCTGCAATACTACTTCACTTACTTTTAACAATATTTCCTAATATTAAACAATCTGTATTTGAATAAGGAACAGCTTTCTTTAAGCATTGCATCTGATTAAAGGAATTCTTATGAAAACAACAGTATCACCCATTATGTAATTAAAACTTTCCTGTTTATGTGGAAAATTGCTATGAGACCAATGCTGCAAGAAGATGAAGGCCTTAAAGGGTAGAACACTGACTTTCAAGTTCTGTTAAAGAAGGTGAGTCATCTCTGGGAATGGGATTAAAGCAAACATCTACTTCTGTAGTAGTCTTACTCTGTGACACTCCTTTTCCTTTTCTCTGGCTCTGTGATGTCAATCCTCAGAGCAATGCTAGGAAGAAGAGTAAACTACCACCAAGGCATTTCTGTAGTAGCTTCCCTGCTGTAATTAGGGATGAGACCTCTATTGCAAGGCAGCCCTGTTAGAAAACTGGTCATCTTGAACAAAACAATCCTGACTTGTGAAAATTCTGCCTAGTTCTAGAAACTGAATAATTGTCAATGAGAGCTTAGATTGAAGTCCTGAAGTAGTAATCCTCAAACTAGTCATGCTCTGACACAGTATGTTCTTCCAACTTTCTGAGGTGGAGAGAGAAGACAAATTTCATAAAAACTCTTGAAAAAGGAGACTTTATAACATTTTGTGTCAGTCTGATGAAAATTTTGCTATTTTTCTTGTATTGCATTTTAATCAGCACTTGTTTTGCTCGTGGTAAGGGAACTATTTATTATTTTAAAAGCTATAGGCAATATAATACTTGGTGCCAGCAGTTTACTATCTAGGGTAAGATACTCTCAACATCAAAGTTGCAGTAGAAAGGAAATATGAGGTATTTTATTGATCCCTTAGGACAGAGTAAAGCCAAACTCTGAAAAAAAATCTGCAAGTTATGACCTCTATAATATATGTAGCAATAGAACAGGGACCTGAACATGCATCTGTAGATGAACTTCTACAATTCACACCTCATTTAACACATTAAAAATGACAGATGACTCTTTAGCATTTTAAATACAGGCTGACCTTTGCTATTAGGCAGTATGTGTAGAGTTTCTATCATAACTGGAGATGGAAGAGGAAGCTCAGTCCAGCAGTAGGGATTAGTTGGCACTCCCTCTTCTTTTCTTTATCAAGAACGAAGAAATACATCTGAAAGAGAAAACTGAGGAATGAGTGCCTTGTGATGCTTGGTGTCATTGGGCCTGACCTGGAGGGGCCTGAAGAGAGGCGGCCCTGAGAACAGCAGGGCCAAGGGCAGGCCAAGGCTTTCCCTGGAAGAGGGATTTTCTTGCCAAGCAGAGGAAGATGCCAGACCAGAGCAGATGCCAGAAACCACTGGCACCTGAAAGATAGGGGAGAAATTCTGAGGGAAGAGAGGAAGCTATTTCAGAGAGTCCCTTGGGGAAGGAGTAAGAATGAGAAGGGGTGGGAATAGAAGATAATCACTTCTAAGAAGTCTGAATTCTGGGGGTCAAAATTTTCATTGCCAGTAAGAAGAAGTTCAGAGCCAAACTATCTGGTGAAAGAGCTCTTGCTTAAGATCTAAGACTGTAAGTGATGTGGAAGTTGCGTAGCATTTTAAAGAAGTTTTTAGAACACTTTCTGCTTTTATATCTAGTGATTTCTGTGTCTAACTGAAAGCAGCTCTGTCACAATGAGCTGAACTGCAAATGCAATGCACTAAAATATTCTGTAGATAGGACATGGGGAAGGCTTGCATAACCTATTCCTGCAGTAAATCTGTTTTGCCATTTGTGTTAACCCAATTGTTCGCATTACAGCAAGGCATGTTGGGGATTTTTTTTTTATATATAACAAAAAGTCATCTGAGAAAACAAGAAGGCAAGAATTAGAGAGAAGACACTCTCTATATTGTGTCGATGCAGGATGATCCTCTAGGGAATATAATGAATAAAAAAACCCCTAAAACTAAATTGTTTTGATGAGCCCCACTTTCAGAATAACTCAACATGTTAGAAACGAGAACAAGAATTCCTATTCTGGGTTAGTAGGAAATAGGAACATGTGATAGATAAATTTAAGTACTTGGCCAAGAACACTTTCCAGCAGAATGTACCCTGAGTGGTACCACATGAGATTTGAGATAGTCTTATAAAAGGTGTATTGTATTAAAAAAAAAAAAAAAAAAAGCTGAAGTCCAATATCACTTAAATGCTTGGAATGGGAAGAGCAATGAGGGGTAGCAAATGCTATTACAGGAATAACTCAAATTCTCTTGCAATGTTGTGTCTTTCTACCTGCGTCTTGCAGGTATTCATGAAACTCACATTCTTGTACGATACAATAGCCTGCTTTATGTAAGGAATGGTGCTATTTTTTTGAAGTCATATAGGCTGATCAGTTGACAAACAGTAGATTTCAAGTTTCAGAATTTAAATTTAAAATGAATTATTTAGAAATGTGAAAGGATTTTCCCATTCTTTCAGAGACCTGGAGTAAATGCCCTCTCTTTTAGAGCAGTTAAACCTGCATTTTTGTCAAGTCCAGATTTTTAGCCAAGCACAAATTATATGTACAGGCTTACTGGTGTTGAAGTCTGCACAAACTCTGAGGTCAGCAGGACTCCTAGGAGCATAGAAAGGTCTGGGCCTGTCCACAATGCCTTGCCTAGTGGGGCATTCATCCTGTGGCCAGCACAGCAATAGGCAGGCCAGGGATGCTTCACTAGTCAGGTTAAAAAGAAGCCAGTAATTGGGAAAAAAAAAAAAAAAAAAAAAAAAAAAAAAAGCATGTAAAATATGCTGCACTGATAGGGTGGCTCCATCTGCTCCATGGCCATTCTGCCCTATTTCCCCAGCTTCCACCTCTCCTGTGGTTTGTAGCTCAGCCAGCTCACATCAGATCCTGCTCTGTCCTGAACAAGGCTGGAGACTGAAATCCCAG
The DNA here is from genome assembly GCF_964035555.1 of Netta rufina. Classification (NCBI taxonomy): domain Eukaryota; kingdom Metazoa; phylum Chordata; class Aves; order Anseriformes; family Anatidae; genus Netta; species Netta rufina. The sequence goes on along the minus strand of NC_140130.1, from coordinate 33,852,100 downwards.
CTCCTGGCTCTCCATGGAAAAACTCATCATTATCTCAGCCATCAATCTCAATTCTTCTCTTGGTGCTGCACCCATACCTGCAGCCAGCATGCAGCTGGGTATCTGTTTGTCCTGCTGCAAGCAGTTTTCTCTCCCAGCCAGGTATAGCATTACCCAGGGAGGTATTTATACGCTTCTCTCCTGCCTGCACCAGCTTTTACATCAAGAAATTTCTGGTGAAAACAAAAACAAGCGGTGAGAGAAGAGGGCAAGGAATAGGTGAAGTTATGTTGCTGGACTAGGCAATGTCTGAGGGCAAGTCATAAGTAGGGTTGTGGTGTCATGAGCAAGAAAAAGATACATTACCATTTTCCTAGAAGCTTCACACAGGGTGCGGGGATGCTTGGTGTTATTCAGAAACAAATGCCAACCAGAGATGAATTATGTTATGCTCAGCCCTGAAACTGCTCTAGAATGAATCAATTCTGAACTACAAAGTGAAAGAAAAGCATATAATATTTATATAGTGTCAAGTCGATGCCCTTGAAAGTGCAGATGCCAGCACTGAGAATTGGTGGGCTCCCCAGCCTTCAGTGAAGATGTATTGATGCAGACCAGGTGAGAGTAGGCAGCTTCATTGGCTACCAGGGAAAATACTCGTTCCCCTGATGAACTAAGTGCTATTTGTCTTTCTCAGGTTACAATCAAGCATAAAGGCAACTGCCAGGGGAAAATAGGTGGGCTTCATTTTTTTTCAGCAGTGCCAGCCCACCGTACATTTTGGTAATAAAATAGAGTTAAAGTATGGTTTTGTGTGGGTGTTAGTCAGGAAGTTTATTTTTCTGAAAAATGATTTAATACTCCTTCATGAACCCAAAGTGCACATGGGTGTTATAAATCTGAGTTCTTCTTTACAGTGCATATGACCAGCAGCTGGATTACATATGACAACATTCAGGATAACATTGCTGAAAAAGTTTCATATTTTTTTGGCATTTTCTCTTCACTTCCACATACAACCTGACAACATAACCTGAGACTATTTGCAAGCTATATGGATCAAGCCTTCCCATCATCTTTGAAAGCTAGGTACGTTTCTGAGGCTGGTTTACAAAATAAATACTTCTGTTAATGAGGTGCAATGTGTATGCAAGTTTGTGCATGACTGGAGATCTTAGAGCTTATTTTTAAGGTGTCTCTGACACCTAGGGTCAGGTGCCTACAAAGAAATGTCAGTGGGTCTTGCTGGCTTTAATTGCTGTCACCCTCACCTGTGGGTGTCTATGGCTAAGCTCTGCTTTACACCAAACTTTTAGTGTTTTAGGGCTCTTTTGAGGGAGGGGGGAAATGAGGGTTTTATGCCATGTGTCAAGTCGAAAGGGTTTTAAATGCGGATCATCCACGTGCTAATTAGCTGGCCCAGAAGCCAGCTGTGCTGCTTCTTCTTTCAGAAGCCACACTTTGCTCCTGCACCCCAGGCCGGAGTGGTTTGTGGCCATGGAGGGGGGCAGGCAGGAATCCCGGCTGTTTGAAGGTGTTTAATCCGTGCTCCTTGGCATGCCATTTAGCCAGCAAAGTGGAATCTGTGTCAGCACTCTGGTTTGAGCTGTGTTTTTAGGCATTTAATTATTCCCATCTATTTTAGGAGTCATCAGTGCACTCTTGCATGTCTAGCCCCTGAAGCCAATGCATAACTACCTCTCTGGTAAATTTAAAAAGATGCATTATCTGATGAAGTGCTTTTTGTCATTTAGAAGCAGCTGCGGGACTAAATGCAGAGATCAATCAATATTGATTATCACAGTTTTTCCTGGGTTTAAGAAGAGTGTGCTGTAATAAGGGACTGCAGGGCTTCAGTGCTTCTGAAGCATGCCTGCCTCTTCCCTGCGAGATATCAAAGAGGGTAATTAATGCTTTTGGCATGGACATTAATTCTGGACCAGCGATGATGATATGGGCATTAAAAGGGGGATGTAGCCTTTCCCATAATGTATTGCAGTAAGTGTATGCACGTAGGGCTGTGGTTGAGTTTGATGAATTATCTACCTGGGTTCTGTCACTGCTGTTTTGTTAAAGCTCCTTAAATACAAGGCAGTGGCAGAGACCTGGCATGATGTGCAGTGTTTTGTCTGCTTGTGGGCCACTCACAACGTGTGTTTGTGCCCCAGCTTCTACAGCTGTGCTGTAGGAGCAAAGGAGACTCCTAAGTAGTGTGTGCAATAAAGAGAGGCATTAAAGAGGCAAGAAATACTGCTGCCTCAGTCTTCCCAGGGAAAATAGCACTTGGTGGTTCCTGCAGCACTGGGTATGGGAGGGGAGAGTTAGACCAGGCATGCTTTTTCTGTATTTGTGCTCTGCTCCTGCTTGCCCTTGAGGTCTGTAACAGCCCAGCCTCTCTGCACTGAGCTGGGTGAATAGCTCTGCCTTTTGTTGCTGCTGGCCTGGGGTGAACCCAGCCTTTCTGCTCAGCCCTGCACAGGGTCTGGCTGCAGAGGCAGGTAGAGATTTAACACTAATTATCAGCTGAGCTCGGGCAGCCTTTGCATAAAGAAAGCTAGGAGCAGAATGGGCTTACCACACTGTGGTGACAGTCTCCCTCTTCTCCGTGTCTCCCTCCTGAAACAATGAAAGCTCATTTGTGTCTTAAAAACAACTCCATAGATTACAGCCTCGTCTGCATGGCAGCTTGTGCGGCTGCAGTAGTCTGAACACTTCATTTATTCCACAGACTTAATCTAAAGCTCTTCTGACTTGTTGTGACTGCGCTGAAAAAAGCCCCCTTTGAGCTGGGTATAAGGCACCACCATTGCCTCTTTAAACCACTGGGCCTTGTGAATGTCTTTCATTCACTGATAGAGAAACTGAGGCAGAGTTCTCTTCCCCTTACAGCACTGCAGCTATTGATCAGCAGTAATGTTTTCTTTTATACAACAAATCACATTTTCTTGGTATATATCTATTCAGAGCTTGTGGTAGTTGGATCCCCTCCAGAAGGCTAATATGTTAAAGAAAAACCAAGCTGACACACCATCTATGCCATCTCAAAGCTTGTCTCACAGTTCTCTGTTTAAGATGAAATTGAGTTCCTCCCCAAATATTAATAGATCTACAACCGCAAAACTAGTTGCTGATATGATGATATGACAAATGATCTCATCAGATCTACCTCTGCTTCCACATTTTCCTAGAGTAAGGTGTCTGGAGATAAAATACTGAAACACAGCTGCTAAGACTTTCTGATTCGCCTGAAATAAATCCTATCTTAAAACTTTGGAAGTGTTTTATCAAAATGCTCGTGCCAAGCTATCTTGAGGTTGCTCAGCTTGTATTTGAAGCCTCTTACTAGCTTGATGTTATCAAATTTACTTAATGATTCTTTGTTTGCATATCAAAGACAAAGTCTGCCTTGCATGCTTGCAAAGCCAGATCTAATCTTGAATCTTGTGTTAATTCTTTGATCTTGGTACTTCCAGCAGTGTAAAACAACAAACCGCAGCATTTTCTTTATGATACACGAGCGATACAATTTCCTGAGAAAATAAGATTTTATTGCTTGATCTTCTGAAGGGGTTGGCGAATGTGAGATCTACTAGTGTAGTACATAAAAGGGTCAGCAAGTCTGCAGGGATGCTTATGAAAGAGCACATTCACCACTTGAGGCAACAAACCGTGAAGCTGTGCAACCTGAGCATTTGGCTGTGTAGAGGGGATGAGTGTGACGTGGGGCCATGGCCACCCGTGGGAACACATCGCAGAGAGCCTGGGCACAGGAGGATGGATAAAAGAGAGCGTGAGTCAGGGTCTGGGTTGCTGAGCTCCAAGGAAACCACTCCTGAGCACAGGTTGTGCCTTTCTCCATGGGAACCTGTTGGAGACACTCTTCTGTATCTGGTTCCAAAATAACAAGCAGTGAGTGCATGACAGGGAGAGCAATGAACAAACAATTCTCATCCCACAGGTCATAAATACAAATGTTTGAACGTAAAGTGCCTCAGATCTGATTTGCTGCAGAACAATGTTTCGTAAGCAGTAGGGTATAAATAAACCTTGTTCTGGTGTTTTTGATGTGGAAAATATACACAAAGAAGGAAAGAGCACAAGCAAGGCATGTGTGGAATCCATGTCGCATGTCACCGCATAAAGCTTCTAAAAGAGACCTGTTCCTCCATCCTTATCTCAGGACATTAGCAGGTATCGGATTTTTTCAACCATTAGCTAACTGTGCACTGTCATCCATTACACAGTTTTGAGGGAAGAAGTCTATAAAAGCTTTCAGGGTTTGGAAAAAACCTGTGATTATCCTGGAAGTGCCATTACTGGTGCCATTATTCCTTCTACATTAATTGTGCCACTGATTGAAGCCACAAATCCCCGGTCTGTACTGTTGTGCTAGTCCAGTGCCTCACAGTACCTAAACTGGTGATTAATGGTGTCCTGGTGACGGGCAATACACTACAAAGGAGCAAGCCTTCAATTGCTGTTATCCTGTGCCTCCCTGGGAGAGCAGCAGCAGGGCAGGATGGCTGGGAGGAGCCTTTAAGAAGGATTTCTTTGAAGTTTGCTGTGAATGGCCATAGACAATAGGCAGGATGTCCCAGCGCTGGGGGCTGGAGCCCAGGATGAGACTGGGAGGGAGTTGAAGTCTGAACGTTTTTTACTGATGGTTGAAAATCCTATGTAAATGTGATTACATCGCATTTTGTTGCAATAATGGTAGTGGATGGAGCCTGGGAGAGTAATAAAATGCTACCACTGGGAGCGAGGTAGAGGCAGGGCCAGACGAGATACGTCTGGCTAACGGCAGGACACTATGGGTGGGCATTGGCCTTTCCCAGGGCTCGGTGCTCCCCTCTCTCCTTTTGCCTTTGGGCCTGGTCCTGCTCTCTTTAGCCATGGTGGACTCCATTGGAAGTGGGGATTTGCTGCATGCACAGCCCAGGCTCCCTTCACTAGGGACCCTTTCTTCTTGGAGGCTTGGAAATGACACCAGAGGATCTGGATCCTGAAGCCCTGACTTTTGGGAGCCAGATTTGGGGAGTTTAAAGTTCATTATCAGTTCTTTCACTGTGCCATGCCTCAGCCAAAATTGTCCTTCCAAAACTTGCAAAAAGGGCAGGTTAGGCCCGAATTTTCAGGCTAAGATTCATCTTTTCTAAATATGCCGCAAATATATTCTTGTCTGCGTGCTGAGCTCTGGTCCTGCACAGATCTTATTTTTGACATGAAGCTAGTATTTCATAAGCTTAAAGTGGATTTGGCAAGCAAAAGAATGCAGCATTCATTGTTATTCTGAAGAGAGCAGATGAGGGAAGAGGCCCGCATTAACAAGCGGAGTCAGACAGCTTGCCATTTGTAGCTTGCCTAAACGAATCAATGATATGGAATTATGAGCAAGACTTGCCGAGGGGCTGAGGATTTTATTGGAACATTTGCAAATGATATTAAAGTGAGACGTATAGCAATGCTATTGATGAAATTGAATTCTTTAACTACAGGGCTGTGAAGCAGTTCATCGCAGAAACCCGCTGGATGCGTAGGAGCTGATTTCTGTAGCCCGGATAGGTGCCCAAGTTCCTGATGTATGTCGATGTGGCTGTGCCTACGGGCCTAGGTGCATGACCTGAGAACTTGCTCGTGTACTGCTCTGCTGATTTGATTTTGTGTCGGTAAATGTCCATTGCTCTGGATACTGAAAATCCAGCTCTTCACTTTTTTTACCAGTCATCTTGGACAGGTGTGACAGCATTCCTGTTTCATTGATCAAAATGCAGCAGGAATATGACTTGAATGGATGGTCTCCTCATCAGGATGGTACTTCTGATGGAAATGTGTAGGAAATAGTAATGAAAATGGAGGGGAAAATGGAGCCATCGGTCAGCAGGGGAGGATGAAAAAATATCTGTGTGGTTACTTGTGCCTCCATCATCTTATGCTAGATTTGCTTTCCATCAGTTCTGCTGGTTGCTCGACCCAGAAAGAGGGAAATTGTATTTTTCATTAAAGAGAAGGAATCTCAAGAGCTTCAGGTCCTGGTGAGCTGAGTTGCTCCATGGTGCCGCTGACTATGAAAGAAACCAAGACCTCTGTTAGGTTCCTAGAGGTGTTCATGCAGATACCCATGTGCTGCTAACCTGATCTGACTGGGGAAACCTGATGTCACCTGGCAGTAACCATGGCCCCATGTCTCCCTGTGCTGCTTAGGACAACACATTAATGCTGTGCAGCAGCAGAGAGCTGTAAATGGTTTCAGAAACAAGTTTTTAGCCCTGAAATTATGTACTCTCCCTGTTTTTTTTTTTTTTTTTTTTTTTTTTAATAGAATTCCCTTGGGAATGAGTCCATTCCCAATAGAAAGGAGGCTGACTCCTTACCACTTTTTGAAGCTGAGATCGCTTTTAACATTTCTTCCTCCAGAAGGATTTGAAATTTGAGTATACTTAAAATGAACGTTTTCTCTTTTTAGAGAAGGAAGCTCTTTTCCTGTTGTCTTCTTGCACAGTAGTCCTTCTAAAATGATTGAAATGCCTCCCTTGGAGTGCTATTTCATCTTTGCTTTGCTTTTGTGCCTCCTGCTTATTTATGGAAGCAGCTTTGTTTCCTCAATAAACAAGGGCTACATTTTTTTCTTGGTTTCATCAGCCAAACAGCATGAGCTGTTCAGAACCAGGTCTGCTTTGCTGCAGCCTCTACCAGAAATGGTGCTCATGTTGAAGGGATGAGGTGTAGATATAACTGCAATGTGGGCACGGGCATCTGTGAAGAGTTGTTACCAAGTATAAACAATTGTTGAAATATGATAAACTATCTGGGAATAAAAAGAAATGACAGGAAAGATTTTTGACAGAAATAGAGGTATTTTGTTTTTCTTCCTCCCTGAATCCATCTGACTCTGACATCGATGTACTTCAAGCACAGAAACGTGGCAAACCTGACCACCATTGGAATAACCCCCATCTGGTTTTATAACAGTCAAAATTTAATCCAAAAGTGTGTAACCAAATATCTAGGTTAAGAAATTTGTCCTGTCCCCACCATTGCCCATGCTGGAGAAGGTGCTGCAGTTCAGATTGAAGACTGACCCATGGAACGATAATTTTGGTCCCATTTACAAAAGCAGTAGCAAACTCATTCTCAAAGCAGGCTTAGTCACCACTGCATTCACCAAAATCACAGATAAGGTTGTTCTGCCTTGTATTTTTTTTCCTGTGTGTTTTCCCAGTGCTGATCCTGTGCAAGTCTTTACTCCTGATCCATAGAGAATGAACTGCAGATATCAGGAATGAAGCCTGATATGAAGCCTGATGGCCAGGTGCAGATGACCTCAAGTCCTCCTACCCAGAATTTACCTGTAGCTCACTTCCATTCAAAACATAAACCCAGCAGAAAACACAGCAGGGATGTGGGTGAATTTTAGGCCACATGAATTTGAGGTGCCCTCCTCTCTTCCCCCCCCCCCCTTTGTTTTTTTCTTTTGCTGCATTTCATCTCCCAGTGCCCATAGATTTTCAGGAAACTCTAAGGAGAGGTGAAAACCAACACCCTGAGCCATGCTTTGGACTCTTCCTTGTTACCTGAAGGGTAATTTTTGGGGACATTTGGCAGAAAGCTCCATCTTTTTCCTGTAGAAAGCAGAGAGCAGCCATGAGCTTTTTCCACATTTACACACTGCCAATCCATGCAAACACAATGCCTTCAAATTCAAGAGATCATGTACTAATGTTGCCAGTTCTTTGCAATCTTGCTCATGCCGTTTATTTCACTCTGCAAAAGAATATCTGCAAATAAGAGAAGGTGCATGTCTTCGTGCGTTTGTGCAAGCTTTGTCTTTCTTTGTGCTTTTAGAGGTTAAAGTGGCTGTAAGGCAGGGTGTGCTGGGAGAGCTGGCAGGAGGTGCCTGCAGCCTGTCCAGGCAGGACGTGCCCACGCTCAGCCCCTTTGATCCCGGCTGAGGACTTTGGCCAGGAGGGGACCTGGAGGTCACTTGTCAAAGAGACACGGGCAGTAATTTCCTTTGAATTACACGATGAATCATACGAGGCTCAGAACCCCCCAATCTGATTTTTTCCCATACAATCTAAAAGAATTATCTTTCCCATCCTTCCTAGCAGTGGTATTTCACATCAGCCTGACTGTTGGCAGCCCCCACAGATACGGGGCCAGATCAGCAGAACTCCATTTACTTCAGTGGAAGGATGCCAGGAAGTGCAGCTGAGGACCTGGCTCGTCTATCTGAGCTGTAATTATAATGCTTACCTAAGCTTATCTGCAAATTTAGCCTGAAGATTTTGAGAACCAGTTTTCTCACATGATTCAGATATTTCTTGTGACAGGACGGGCTGGAAATACCCCGTAGCAGATGTTCTGGTGGCACAAGTTACTCTTGCATTCCAGGTCTGGCCTGACCCTGAAATAGCTGAGCATATGTGGGAAGAGGAGGAGCAGAGACGCTGGATGGAAAATTCTCCATCTTCTCAATGGCTTGGTTCAGCATCAGCAATGGCACAGCCTAAATTTTCAGAAGAAGGAAGGGAGCTTGTTTCTCTGCCTTAGCTCCCTTGCTCTTTTAGGTGGTACTAACTCTCAAACTCTGCTGCTTTGGCTTATTTCCCCCTCCCACCATGGATGTTTATGATGTCCTGAGATTACAGAGCTCCACTTGCCTTGTTTTCCACCACATGGTAATGCTCTCCTGTGCCTAGTGGTACCCCACATGGAAATTCTTGTTAGCCTTGCTAATTACTATTGTACTGTTTAAAATCATTTTATTTTATTATTATTATTTTTTTTTCAACCAACCAGAACAGACCTTTGTCATTAGGACTGACTAATTTACATCAAGTGGGTTATAGGATTGCTGTGCCCGAGGTTCTGCTTGGCTGTGTCTGCTGATGCTTGGAGGAGTTTTGTAATCACAAGTTTTAAAAAAATAATGAAAATATAAAAGCAACGTTTAATTCCAGACTTGAATGCACTTCCCATAATATTTATGTGAAGAGTGCTCCTAGCAATGGCTCTTTAGAGTAGGCATTATTGGGGATTTGGGAAGCGATGCTTGCTGTGGGAAGAATTTCCTTGTACAGATGTAATGTGATGCACGTGTACATTTGGGTCTGCTTATGTTTTAACAATGTATTACCCAGTAATGAAAAACACACACATTCAACATGCAGTACAAATGATAATCCCGCTGCTAAAACCCACAGCCGTGCAGTGGGAAAGGCCTGATTCGCTCTCTGTGCACATTACCCTTTTAATAAGATTTAAGGCTGAAAGTGCACGAGATCAAGGCTCAGCTGTTCCAGGGAGGTTTGTTTTTTGCTGCTCAGGTGTTCTGCAGTACTTTTCTTACGGACCAGCTTGTCACTGTTTTACATGAGCTGTAATTTATTCTTTGCATAATGTAGTAAATAAATGAGACAGATTCCAACAATAATATGACAATTATCTACTTATAAAATATTCACTTTTAGGTATGAAAAAATAAAAGAAAAGAAACCTGTTACTTCTACTCTCTGTGTGGGGAAAGAAGCCAACAAGGGTTTGAATTATTTATGCAAAAGCCATTACCAGGTCATGGCAGCATCAGAAACGAACTCCAGCTTTTCTGTGCTTCCATCCACGGTGTTTGCCAGCCCTGCACAACGTTCAGGCTATGGCAGTTGAGGAAACAAAACGATGCACTATTAGTCAGTCCTGAGATTGCAGGGGGAGGAGAATCAGGCTGTTACTGTGAATTTTCTATGGCAGCTGCTACATAACAGATGCTTTCAGTGAATACCTTGCCGAAGTTTGATGTCCTGTCCTTATCACTGAAGCACAATTTATATAAGAAGACATCTCATGCCATTTGCAAGTAGTCCCTCAAACAGTTTTACTCCTAAATTATTACATTTGTCTGTATTTTTTTTTTTTTTGGTTGATGTATTAACGTCTGTTCTCCAGTTCTTCACCTGGACTTGTGTGTGATCAAATAAACGGCCAAATTGGAAAATGGTCCTGCCTTAAGTAGCAGTGCAGATGCATGTGTGACATGCAGGGGTTGTTCCTAAGGCATATCCTCAGCAAAGGAAGCTCTGAGCATCTCTGCTGCAGTTAGAAGGGATGTTTTCCACTCCTGCCATCCGTATGTTTTCTTTACATTGTATGCAGCAACTCCTAGCTCGTAATTACAGGCAAGGAGTTATTTGAGGCTGTTCAGCCCATTTCATGTTACCTAAAATGACTTCAAAGTGTGCATTTATGCTCTTGGAATGGGTGTGAGTGTGTTACAAGTATAGCTCTCAATAATCCCACTGCAAAGCATGCTACAGCAGTGCTGGGCCACTGTAATCGAAGAATAAAGTGTGTAACCCTCCCCTGTGACACCTCCCATGGTGGGTGCGTGCTGTGACACACCAAGCCTGCTCTTCGCTCGTAACTTCCATATAAAAGCAGAAAACCATTTGTGGCAATTTCATGCCACTGCAGTTATGAAAGGGCAGCAGATTTTGAATCTTGGTCACGGTTATTGCAACAAAGCAGTTGTTTCCACCACACCCATGATTGATTTTTTTTTTTATAAGTACAAATCCATGCCCTGGTAATTCGGACCACATGCGAGTTTCTCCATACAGCAATCTCTGCAAACATCTCTTGAAACACCCACAATGAGATTCATACCCACTTCTGAACTGGAAACTTAAAGCTTACAAAATGCCACTTTCATTTGCTTTGATGCCTGGAATTTGATTTGTGGCTAGAGCATGAATCTCACTTATGCATGTCTGGCCTAAAAACGATGGCATGTTTTTTCCTTGGGTTAATGTCAGGGAGCAAAGCCTTCCAGAGACCAACGTGGGAGGGAAGGAAAGAGAAGCATCTTATCTGTGCTCTTCTTTTGCTCTTCTCCGGGACTCCCCCCCACAGCAATGTGGTGGTTGGCCAGTCTGCAAGTCCTTATCTTCCACAAATCCACAAGAATTCCCTTTATGGGCTGTGAAATCCTCCCACAGAGAATAAATTGCGAAGGATGAGAAAATAAGCTTGGGTGGAAGGAAGAAACCCATGGCACTGGCAGGGGGCAGGATCAGCTCTGGCTTTCTGGGGCTGGGAGAGGATCTTCATGCAGACAGCGGAGCAGAGGGACTGTTGTGCCATGTGTGGATCATGCTGAGCTTCGTGGTGGTTCATCATTTTTCCTGAGTTCTGCCTTGCTGCATTTTGCTTCCTCCGTGAAGATTTTGCAGCGCTCTGCTGGCTCGCCACCAGCTCCCGAAGGCCACCGAGAAGGCTGCTTTCCTCCTTCAGGATTTTCCACCTTGCTGCGATGTGAGCAAGGAGGACAAATTGGCCATTTCACGCCACGGTGCACCACAAAGGCTGCTCAGCTGGGTGCTCAGGTGTGCCGAAATGACTTGGCGAGCACCTCCGGCATCTTGTCCGCTGGGCTGTGCCTGTCCCATGTGCCTTCAGGGATGCTGCAGGGCTGGAGGGCAGAAACCAGAGGAATGACACATTCCCTGAGGTGTCCTGTGGGAGGACACTAATGGAAAAATCCACCAATTTTACTTATTACTGTGCAGTCACTTGAGGCTAATTTTTACTCTGAGTGAAGTCTTTCTAATAGATTTTTTTTTTTTTCCCCTGTAATTAAGATTTTACTTCTCCTTGATATGGACATAGATGGAAAGGTAGCAAACAGAAATTATATTCCCATTATTTTCATGTAACCTTTGCAAGCTGTCAGGATGGTGAGGGCTTTCAGGACACGTCTCTGCTGTGAGTCTCACTGCGTTTCAGTGCCCCAGCTGCACGCACTCTCTTTCCTGCTAAGGCAGCTTCTTGCTCCTAGGGTATTATTTTAGCTTGTTCAGTTGCAAAGTAGGGTATTAAAAGAAAGGACTGTTGCATTGTCTTAGCTCATTTATGGCAGGTAACACAAAATTTGGAAGGGAAGTACGGAAACAATCAATTATAAAACCTTTTGCAATGGCACTTGTCATTCTGCAGGGTTAAATAGGCCAGGGATCACAGGGTGTTTCCTTTCTTAGCCAGCAGAAAAGCACCGGAAAGGAAAACCAAACTCTTAGAAACTCTATTTTCATAACAGTTTTCATAACTGCCACGTGAACTGTGCTGCTAAAAAAGTTTTTTTGTTTTTTTTTTTTTCTTTTTTTCTTTTTCAGAGGACACAAGCTAAAGTGACACTGGATCTGGATTTAAGAATATACAAGGATAACTTATTTAAGAATAACTTTTCTCCTTAACAAAAGGAGATTTGTGACTCAAGACAACATGTTCCCACAAAAACCAAAGGCCAGATCTTGCTAAATAGCAGCTCTGGGTTTTGCATCACCTACTTGGCTACCGGAGATAGCTTTGTTCTGTTGAGCAATATTTTGAAAGACTGAATCTTATAGGTGATACGGTCAGAAGATAAAAATGTAAGAAAAAGAGGAGGAACTCTTAGGGTATTTTTATCTGTGAGAGTGAGTTTACATGTGAATAGTCCCAGCACTCAATTAAAAAATATGATTTGCCAGAGTGAGAAAGAAGTTCAAGACTGGGCCCCCCTTTGCCCACCTTTGACTCTATAAATTTTGTTGAATGGATTTATGAGGTGCTGGTCTTGTTGGAGCGGCCTGTTTGCTCTCTTTAATTTCAGCACTAAAGCTGTTGTAGCATTGGTCTTGGCAAAGAACATCACAGATTCGGATCATTTTGCAATTTTAAATAGTTGAAGGAGTCTGTGCAGCCAGATAATCAATGATCTGTGTAAATGCCAACACTAAAATTAAATGGTTAATTAAGTTTATTTTCCCTGGGCTGTTCCTTCTGCATTCTCCCAGTGTGCTGCTGCAGGACAGACAACAGTTCTTCCAGGAACAAAGGGAGTTTTCTAGGTATAAAACGAAGCCAAGAGACAGCAGACTAGCATGAAACCCATTAAAATGACTGGGAGCCTTTCCATGCTATTTAACGGGCTTTAGCTCATCCCTTTTACGAGCATTATGAAAGCGGTTGTTAGCCATTTCTGGAGAGGCCCCTCTCCGGGGTCAGTGTTGGCCAACCCCACTGGCAGAGCCTGAAGCTGGTGGGCAGCCCTGTCCCACCCCACGTGCCTCACACGGGGGCGGTGAGACACCTTCAGAAAGAATTACAGCCTCCACATCCAGCCAGGTACCTCCCGAGAGGCGTGTGTCAGGGAGCTCTGATTTATTGCAAAAGAAGCTGGCACCGCATACAAAACACCCAACAATGTGTTAAAACAATCCTCCGAGTCTCTCTCAGGCAGCGTTGCCGTTTGCTGGCAGCTCGGGGTAATTCAGATGAAAAATTATCATGCACTTTACATGCCGAAATCTCCCCGTACTCTGGCACAGCCGAGGGATAGCTGAGCAATATGAAAGTGTCCCGTGAGCAGAAGCAGCCCTGTTGGGATCGGTGATTTATCACAAATTGCTGTAGCTCCAGGGGTGGAGGAAAGCTGCAGCGATGAGACTTCAGTGTAGGGATCCTGAGTAGATGATGCTTGTGCTGAAGGGTGCCCATGGTGCTTGGGGTTGGGACTTACCTGGCGGCTGGGGTGAAGGTGGGGAGGTATAGATACAGAGGCTGTGGATTTGGTGTTGCTCATTCGTTTGAGCTTTTACTAGTTTTTTTTCCTTTTTGGACTTCACTTTTTGGGTAGTGGAGATTCCCATCTGGTTAGAGATAATCTAAGAGTTGTCTTTCTCTGCCCCTCCTTCCTCCATGGAGCCTTGCCTGTTCGATGGGTTTGAGGAGGAAAAACATCTCACTGTAAGAGCAGCGAACTGTGTCCAGATCCTTCTTGGGCTTCTGTGTCCTCAACTGCTTGTTCTCCTGCTGTTTCTGGTCACTCTGGTGATCCACATGCCACACATTCTCTCCATTTCATTCTTTTTCTTCCTCCCCCCTCCCCAGCCTCATTGGATATCCATCATCACACTCACCCCAAACCCTTGTCTCCCTGGCAGTCAAATTGCTTTGGTTATGGTTTCTCTCCTTTCTGAGACTGGCTTTTGAAGCAGCCTCTTACATCAGGCGTGTGGTCAAAGGAAAAAAAACATTGCTTCACAATGATGTTGGGCTTCCAGGTCCACATGGACACATTCAGATCTGGCTTTCAATAATTCGCCAGCATTTACACACTCCTCACAGCCCTGGGACGTCTTTGACATGCACGACATCCCCCAGCAGCACAGACCAATTAATAACACATCTTCAGCTCCCTTCCCAGGTCTGCGTGAGTTCTGGTTGCTCTGAGAAAAGGCACGTCATCTCCATCCCCACGGCTCCTGCTGACTGCTCCTTCCAATTTGCTTTCAGGTGCTCTTGCTGCAGGTTGCACCCCCTGGTTTCCCTTCCAGAAGCGATGAGCTGTAATTGCTCCAGGTTCTTCGGAGATTCAGTATCTCAAAAGGCTGAGCCACAGCTTCGGCAGCCGTGAGCTCTCCACGGCTATCATGTATGCAAAATGCATTTCCTTTTGCTAGAGGCTTGAAAACTCCCGTGCACCTGTTACAATGTGACTCTGGCGCATCTTTTGTGGTGTTTTATGAAAGACCAGAGCTTTTCTACCCTATTTTTTGCCTGAACTAGGAGGCTTAGTTCTCATTGTCTTCTTACATAAAATTTAACTTGAAGACGTTTTATGCTATGAAATGTTTCTCTGAAGATGTTAAGATGAAGTCTATTATTTAGGTGCTATTTGAAAAGTATTTAAACTGTCTTGACTCTATTTTCTTCCAGACTGTTTGGATGAGAATATTTGGCATCAGTCTTCTGTGTTGAAATACGAAAAGCCCTAAGTTTTGCCTGGAGAAGTGATGACCAGGGGTGGACAGAGCAGTTTCCAGGATGCTGTGTCTGCGAGAAGCAGACTGTACATGGCCTGTTTTGAGGTGGAGTTGTGATAAAAGTCTTGGGCACCTCCAGGGATGGGGCATCCACAGCTCCTCTGGGCAGCCTGTGCCAGTGCCTCACCACCCTCTGAGTGAAGAATTTCTTCCTTAGATCTAATCTAAATCTCCCCTCTTATAGTTTAAAACCATTCCCCTTGTCCTGTCATTGTCTGTGTGAGTAAGAAGTTGCTCTCCATCTTTTTCATAAGCCCCCTTTAAGTATTGAAAAGTTGCAATGTACTCTTTGTGCATTCATCTGAGAATGAGTCAGGCCAAGCTGACTGCTCTTATCACAAGACCTGATCTGTTACCTCCTTGAGTGGCCTGACAGAAGATCTGGTAACCAATTTTCTGTGCTTCAGCTTGCATTTCATTTCACATCTTACAAAGAAAGTTGTCTGCAGTCTTTGTTTGAAAAAGAGCACTTTTCATGCTAAATTTTCTATTTGGAGCCAGCTGGAAGTTACCATTCATTTCTCTGCTAAAATTAATTGAACTATTTTTGTGGAAAAAGCTGCATTGTGCAGGAGCCACCGCTCCATGGCACATTGCACTGGTTTGAGAAATTGTTGTGTAAAGCCACGCGGATAATGGATGGTGCGTCTGTAACTCCAAGGTGCGACCTGTTTGGTATGAAACGCTCCTACTCACATGCTGCTCTTATTTGTAATTTGTAGTTATTCCGACTTCTAATGAGGAAGCTGCATTCTTCCACTGGGAGACGGATGCAACTGGAGCCCTGCAGTGTGCTAATGGAGTGAAGGCAATCGTCTCGCCTCTCTTTGTCGATTCAAACTGCAAGCCTTTTCCACCTCGAAGAATTACTATTAGTTTGGTTTTCCAGCCTTGCTAGGAAACGTCTTGTATCGTTTGAAGACAGGAACGTTTGAGTTGCAGTTGGCATGGGCTGAGGAAGCCTTTATCAAGGCTGTCCTGGGGTGCTGCAGTAACCTTTGTGCCCTCGGAGCAGGAGGCACTCATGGGCATCACCCCGTCCATGCAGGGCTGAGATGGAGCTCAGCTCCTCTAATACAGCCACCCTAATTCAAACCATCTGGCCACAAATGACATGACCATCGTGCCTGGCTGTGGCAAGACTGGGAGCCTGGAGCTCCAGTGAGTTTGTTTATTGATAGTGAGAATTGCTGTAAATTTGCCTCGGGGTTATTTTTTTTTAATAAAGACGCATTTGTTCCAATAAGACACACTTCACTTCATGCAGCTGAAGCCAGAAGCAAAAAGGAATGGTGGAATTTGGTGCATGATGTTATTTACACAAATGTCTTTCACATTTCTGTGGTTTCTTTAACCTGGAAAAGCAAATTTGCCCGTGTTTTCATTTCCTAAGAGGAGATAAGAACTCCCTGGAAAAAGCCCACTGAACTGCTGAGCCTTGATGTGTGCTAGCTTATAAAGCATGGCTATATGTAAACCACATAAACGGGATGTAATTGCCAGCTTCTACTCCATCCTATATATACAGTGACCAGACAGTCTGCTCAGCTCTGGCCAAACCGAGGGTTTGTCCTGAGGGATGTGTAGCTGTCTGGGTGTCTGGTCACCTCTCTTTGCCCCTGTTCTGCCCATTCCCTGTCTCTTTCCTTATCTGTGCCCCGTAGTTAGGGTAGCCCTGGTGCCTTGGAAGGGGACAACAGCTGGGGGAGGGATGGAAACACAGAGGGTTTAATCTTTGCAAAACTACAATTGTATTTTTGTTGCAGCCTTTCTCAGTCTAACACCTGTGGGGTATCTGCAGAGCGAGGGATGTGTGTGCTCATGGTCGGGGGAGCAAAAGAACCCTGCCTGTGTTTCACCCCCCCAAACTCCAGCTTTCTTCATGTTTCTCCACTCTGAATCTGAGTCCTCTCCCCCCCATGAAATACTTGGTGGCCAGAAGGGTGATCCTGGGCTTTGCCCTGAGGTCTCACTTTAGATCCTGTTCCATCTCTGTTCCCGAGTATTTTGAAGGTGTTAAAATGTTTACCTGGTCACCGTGCCCTGCGCTTTGCACCAAGCCCCCGTGATGCTCCGTCTTCCTCTATTGCTTTGCCTTGCAATTATTTGGCTCGTGATTATCAGGAGCTGAACCCTTTCTTCTTTTTCTTTTTTCTCTTTGCCAAGTACAGATTTAGCTTTCTCTTTTGTCTCTGCTTGCAGCTTGCTGGAACGGCGATTTTGGATCCCTGCAGAAGCATGGATTTAGCTGCCCTGCACAGCATGGCCATGGCACTGCCAGGCTGAACTGAGGATGGATCTGCAGCCACCCCATTCCCGTGTTAAACCACATCCTCAACTTCATGTTTATTTAAACTTTGCAAACAGCACCTTGAGCTAAAACCTCGGGGAGGTGAAGCATGGTCAGGGCTTCGCACCGTCGGCCCCTTTTTGCTCCTTTCCTGCCAGCCCCTGCCCGTGGTGGCATTTGTGGGCTGGCAGCTCATGGCGTGGGCTGGGTTTGTGCAGGCTGCAGCAAAACCCCCGGCTTTTAGCTCCTGAACTGGATTTGAACTGGGGCAGATCTATAAATGGACCCTCCAGTCCATTACCAGTCCCCTGCAATCCAAGCCTGCCAGCCTAACTGTATTTATGAGGTAGCTACTTAAATAAACTGTGTTTTATGGACATGTACACTCAGACTTCCACGTCAACCATTTAGGATCATGTGAGCCTTTAAAAGCTTTCACAGGCTCGAGCTGCCCGAGCTGATTACACAAATCTGATTTGGGTGCTGGCTCCCGCTCCTGCTTGCTGCCATCCAGCCGTGTTTCAGCCCAGTCCCTTCCAGGTTAGAGAAACCAGATCAACAGGGCTTTGCCAAGTCACCCAAGAAAACCTGCCTTGCCGAAGCTATTAGCCATCTCCATATGAAATCTGATTCGCAATAGTAATTAATCTTTCCAGCAGGGCTTCTTGTGCAAAAGTTGAGCTTTCACTTCATCCAGCTGTCAATGTACATCTCGGTCACTTCAGTCCTTTCCTGCCCTGTTTTGTGCATGTCTTACAACATTGAAAATAACATCTGCTTCTATATGCAAAAAACCAACAACACAAGAGCACACAGTTCTAGCTGTATTTCAGTAAAAGAGACAAATAGAAGTTAATTTACATTTGGCAAGCACAGAGACAATGAAAGCGCAGAGATTTGTAGGACTGTGAAAATCAGGTAGTGAATTTTAGGTTGTCAAGTAATGAATGTTTAATGGCAGAGGGTTTTTTAATGGGAGAAAATTTGCATATATTCCTTATGTACACTGTACACCAGCGAGAGCTGTCAAAGCATGGAGAAAAAATGTTGGGTAAGCATTTTTTCCCTTTATCGACAAAATACTGCTTACTCTTCCATTTTGTTTTAACTTTGAAATCTACAATAATCCCCACTTCGACACCACCCTTAGGATCATGTCTGAGTGGGATTTTTCCTGTCCTTTATTTTACTCACTTTCAGCCTCCCTCATACTCTGGTTTTGGGGACGCAGTTGGGACGTGCTGGTGGGACCTCCCGAGACCCAAAGATGGGAGAGCTACACCACGGCATCACATGAAGCCATCTTCTGAAGGATGGTACATAAAGGAGCAGTAAAGGATGTAATCTTTATTTTATTATTTTTTTCTCTATAAACCTAGGGAGATTTTAAAGTCGTTGGGAAAATGTCCAGAAAAGAAATGAAGTGTTTTATGGTGCTATTTTTGTCCTGGGCTCCCTGCAGTCCTCATGTCTTCTCCCCTCCTCCCTTCTTTTCTCCTGATTTGAACTTTGGGATTAATAACCTGATTCAAGTGTAGATTTTGAACCCAAATCTTCTTTCTTTCAGATGTAAGAGCTCTGCTCCTGACTTCATAACCTGAAGTCTTGTTGGTAGGAACTGCTGGAATGGTTCTTTTAGACGGGGGTGAGACTAAGACTGGGTTCCCTGCTTCCTTTACTCCCTCTTGCTGAGCTACCAGGTCTTTCCCTGCACGCCTCCTAACAGCCATAGCTGATGGAGAAAGATCTTTCCTTCCTTCATCTCTTCTCATCTGGAACAGCTTTTTATTGTTTTCCTGCTTCACTGGTTCTTACATTTCAGATTTCAGCCACATGCCTGTTTTCTCCTTGTGCCGATACTGTGCGTGTTAAACCCTTTTCCCTTCCTGAGAGTATTAACTAATAATATTAAAACTAAATATATGATCTATGCTAGTCTTATGAGTGTTTATTTATTTATTTATGCAGTTTCCAATTATCTGTGTGATCGCTTTGGAGAAGGAGTGAATCTGCAGGCTGACCCTGAGATCTGCATTCAGGTGAACCCAGCCTGGGGCTCTGCCGTGAAAAAAAACACTGCAGGCTGGGCACATCCCCAGTCAGAAAAGGGGTGTGTCCAGCCCCCAGACTGGGATGAGGAGGAAGTGCTTCCTGCTGCTCAGCTCTTCCACCTCTCCAGAGACAGCCCAGCCCTGGCTGCAGTCAGGTCCCTGCTTGTTCTGTGCATTGCTCACATTGCTCAGCAAGTTCCTACCAACAAAAGTGGATCAGTCACAAGCAGATTACATGGCTGTCATGGGCATGACTGGAAGCTCTCCTCTTGCCTGGCTTGTAGGGCCTGGCTAGGGTGAGAAAGTACAACTACTTTACACACAGATGCTGGTACAGGTACCTGGAGCATCCTGGTGTGCAAATTGTCACAGTGAGTTGGTTTTCATGGCAGAACTCCTCTATTGCATCCCTTGGAGGAATTACTAACATGATGCAAAAGAGACAAAGAAAGAGTGCCATAGTCCAGGAAGAGAACATTTCTCTTATTTAAATGAATATCAAGGGCTTCTAGGGATTTTATTTTCCTGAGGTCCCTCTTTCCCAATACCTGCTTTATGTCTGTTGTAGGCTCTGCCAGCAGACAAATCAGCACCCCATGCCCTCAGGATTAATCAGGGGCTCACAGTTATTTGCTCTGGCTTGTGGATGAGAGCCAGAACCTTTCTGCCACAGAGACCCCATGGAGCTGCACAAGGACACGAGGTTCTGCTTGTCCTTGGGGTCATCTCTGAGCTTGGAGGATGAAAATAGCCCTCAGTGTGCATACCACCAGCTGTACAGTAATCCAGACACTGCCTATGGGTGCTGGTCTTGGGGTGTTCATCCCATGCGTGTGCCTGCTTGTTTGCTGCCAGTGCTCTGCCCATGATACTACTCAAGAGCCAGTCTTTACTTCTGAGAGAAAATGGAAGTAAATCCAGCAACAGCTCTGCTCGTGGCACCAAGTAAGGAGCTGTTTTTCTCCTCTAAGCTTTCTATTTTTAAGGACTTTTCAAATAAATGCTTACAAATCCTATCACCTTTTGTCAGGAGGTTGGTGTGGGAAAACACAGAGCTCATTTGGAGGCTGCAGCCTGGTTTTGCTCTAAGTTACGCTATAGCTGGCATCAATTTCAAAGCCTTGCTGTAGCATTAAAGCTTCTAAAGGACCTAGGTAGATTTCCGATATATTTATAGCTGAGTATACTTTGTAAATTAGAAGTTTCGTCCTTTGCTCTTTACAGATTAGACAAGAAGTCAATAAAATAATTCCTTCAGTCTGCTTTTCGGCAGATGTGAGTATACAAGCTGATACAAATCAGCAGCTCATGTACTTCACATTCTGCTTAGAGCTAATTTGGACTAGATTAAGATTCAGGATAAAGCTTAATGCAATGTAAGAAATTACAGAGTTAGGAGACATAGCAATGAGTATCCTGTCTTTGCGAATTTATCTACAGTACACTTCAAAATATTTCCATGACACCACTTTAACTGATGGATTTTCCAGCATTTATATTTAGAGATAATTTTCTAGTCTGGCACTGTGATTACCTGGATAGTTAAGTGTTTGGGAGAGGAATAAAAGTATTTTAGTCTCAGGGTAAAAACATCATCCTTAAGTAATGCAGGTACTTTTTGCCAAGCTTGTTGCAAATTGCCTCAGGGGTTGAATATTTGAATATTTCTCTTTGAATATTGTTAGGAAACTAATTAACTCTCAAAGACATAAGTAGAGGTATAAAATATACATGGAAAATTATGTTGTGAGCCAAAGTTTTAACAGGAGTTGCACAGTGTGTCACCATTCCAGTCTGTTATTGTCCCATGGAGCATTTTCTGTTGGCATCTCTTGGCCCTGTCTTCATTTGGCTTCAGTTTTGAACTAGAAAATCCAAAGAAAATGTCTCCATGTTTGGGTAATATTTTGAAACTTGCTTATCTTAGTGCCACAAAATTCAAATACATTTTCTCTGATTTTTTTTTTTTTTATATATAACGTGATGAAAAAAAAAAAGGATATTCACTGCAGAGATGTCAAATAACACCTTTATGACATTATTTATCCTCCCCTAAAATATGCTTTAGAGATTGAATGGATAGAAACCATGTGGCAGCTCATCATCTGTGACAGTGGCTGCACCAGGGAGCCCAGAAGGACCGGTGACTTCCTCTCTTCACCTCAGTGATGGCTGTGGGGGGTTCCAGCATCTTGCCTTGGCTGTCACAGCCTCAGAAGTCCTCCAAAACCTGCTAGCTGCCATCCTGTGAGTCCTGCTAGCTGAGACATCTCTGGGGTTGAGGTCATGTTTTCCCGTGTGACCCATGCTTTGATCTCATGCTTATTGTGATCTGGAGCAGAGTGGCACAGCGAGAAATCCTGCAAAGCCTTCAGAGCTGAGAGCCCAGGAGGATAGTGCTGCACTACCATGGCTGTTAACTTTGTTTTCTGCTTAAATGAGCTCTGATTTTTCTGAAACACGGTCTGTGTTGGATGGAGCATGGTGAGGATGCCTTACAAGGTTCTTTCTTCTGTGCTTAAAGCAACGTCTGATCTCCGGGGGTCACGTAGCTAAATAATCAGGATTTCCTCTATAGCTTGGGATCAAAGTCAGTGGTGCTCTCCAGCTGCTTTGCACTGTGCTGGTAATGCAAAGCGGCCATAAACTTGGCTTAACGCTGAGACGTTAGGTGTGCATGTGGCTTTGTATCACTGGTGAGAGCACGCCAGCGAAGCTGGCACCACGCAGCACTCAGCGGGCTCGCATTGCCAAGAGAAAGAGTTGCCAAAACCACGTGAAGGTTTTCATTGCCCTGAGCAAAACTCAGCACAAAGGAAAGAACAATCATCATGATCTGATGTATTCTGAGCTTTCTGAAACACAATGCAGGATACAAGGCCTGGGGAATGAAAGCTCCTGTGGTAGGAGTGAAATATCGAGAACTCATTTAAATTTAGGCATGAATACTGCATTTGAAGTGCAACTCCAATGTGCATTTTTTGAAACAGCTCACTTTGGCTCAAGTGTCTATGTGAATTGCATATTATATATTAATTCAGGTGTCAATAAGAGCATTTAGGTAGTCAACATCCACTTAAAATATCAATTGTAATGACACATGATTTTTTTTTCCAGATTAAATCATAAATCTAAATCTATTTATTTTCTCTCAGAAATAAGTAAAATATAACATGTAGCAAGAAGTTGGGAACAGGAACTTGTTACAATTCACAGAAGAAGATTTATGTCATGAACAAAGTGGTTTCCAGTGAAATATGAATCAGTTATTTTCAGTTCTTTACATAGGGCTTGGAAAAGCTTTAATTTTATAAGTGAGGTACAGAGGTACGCTTATAGACTACATATGTGTTTTCAATGCTTGAACATTTTTTCTACCTTCAATGAAGCTGTAGATGTGGGACTGGGGTCCTCACACTCTGGCCTGTGGAACATTTGCAGCAGCACATGTTTGCACAAGTCTCAAGAAAACAGTTGCATAATGGGAGTTATTGAGTTTTCCTATAAAGAGCAGTTTTCCTCTCTGAGAAAAAAAAAAGTTTTTCATTGCTAAAGGTCCAAGTAAATACAATTGTGTTTTCAGAATTTATTACTTCTCAGGGAAAACATTTTATTAGGACTTTTAGTCTGTTACTTATGTTGAATGGGGATTCTAAAAGAGTTGTGTTTGTTTTCTGAAGCGTGCTTAATTTCAGCGTAACCATTGGCCACGACTTCTTCATTACCATTCTCAGTAATGGGCTTGCATATATTAACATTCATTTCTACATCCCAAAGAAGATTTTCAGAAAAAAATGAACATTGCATTAAATACCCCATTTTCTACAAGAAGAAAAAGTTATAGCCAATTAAGCATGCAAACTCCCTGTTCCCACTGATGTCAGAGGGTTGGGGAAAAGGGAAAATGCTTTATTTGACATAAGTAACTTGCCATTTCTCAGTTTTGTTTCTCTCTGTGAATAACCTGAAAGTGCCTTAATTTTTTTAATTCAATTTGTAGTCACCTAATTACCTCTGCAGAAGAACAGCTAATGAATGTAAAGAGGGAGGTTTTGAAGCCTCTTGTGGGAAAGTTCAAGTATTACTGATGAACTCTGGAGTGTGGAGCTCTGCTCTGTGCTGCAGCTGGGGTAAGCAACACTCACAGCCCTCCTTCCTTGACAAACCATGGACATCAAAGTACAGTCATTGCCAAACCTGTATACATGCACGCGGAGCACACAGGACCACTACAAGATATTTTAGAGAATTTCTCTTTTAAATAAGCATTTGCTACTGTCTGGTGTGTGCTGATATCCTTATGAAGTGTCAAGGGTGAGTGTGAGCTGTGTGCATGGTCCTGGACTCTGGAAAAGAGTTGGCCAAACTCCAACCTGCATGCCAAGGACTACTTTACTTGGAAATGGGAACAGGGCTTTTCCTACGTAAAAATGGAAGCTTGTATCTAGTGTAAATCAACATTGTTTCTATGACTTTTAATGGAAGTCCTGATTAATCCTGCTAGATGAGCCTCAAAACTTGGACACAGATATCCAAAAGTCCTTGAGTTGTGTGCAGAGTGAGTTGGGGAAGGAAGCCACATGAAAAGCCACATGAAAACACGGGGCTTTGAATTCACCAGGTAAATTCACCCATGAGACTAGTTTTACAGAACTTCATGGTCTCCTCCAAAACCAATTCCTGTTTATTTTTTTATTTTTTTATTTTTTTTTCCTACACCCAGCTAAAACACCAGTTTGTGTGTGCTTATCTGGGAGTGATGGCACCCTGATGTACCTCACAGGAGATGTGCTCTTCTTGGCATTATCTACTTGAAAACCATTCAGTTTTCTCATAAATGAGATTTTCCATCTTCTAGTTCAGTACTCTTTGCTAACAAGAGGTAGAGAGCATTTAAGCAGAGAAAAAAAGGCAAATTTTGATAGGCTCTTTGTGACTCTGGTCGATGAAACTGGGATAGGGAACAGGGAATAGAAGAACAATGCTTTATTTCCACTTCTCCATTGATTCAATCTCACCGTGAAGTCTCAGCATCTCATTTTCTTGACTTGTAAGTTATGGGTCTGCTACATTGCAGGGTGCTTTGACTTACAGGAGGCAGAAGTGAGTTTTCTGCTTGAAGCTACATGGAGAAGCAGCCACACACATCAATAATGTACCTCCTGAGGTGTGCCTCCCCTGTTGTCATCTGTATGCACATAAAGCTATACTAAAGCCAGTGGGGAGGGCTGAGGCCGTGGATTTGCTTCATAATTATGTTGTTCACACACATTTCACAGTGTTTAATTCTCTTTGTTTGTTTTCTTACCTGGGGTTACTGTACCTGAAGTAGGCTGAGTCAAATAATCTCATCTGCAAGGGATGAAATTCTATCAGGCTTCAGTAAAATAAGTTAGGAGATAATCAGCCTTTGGAAGAGAGCTTCAGCCTTCAGAGCCACCTGCAGGAGAGAGCCTGGGGGTTTGTATGACGGAATTTGATGTTGGGAGGCAAAATCACTGCTCAGCACAGAGAGCACCAAAGGGAGAACAGGAGCAGGAGCTGCTGCTTTGGAGATTCAGATCCCCATTTGGAGTGGGGAGAGAGCAGAAACTCCGTGTGTAAGGAGAACAGAAGGAGAAAATCGTTTAATCTGATGCAAACAGAGCAGGAGAGTGTGCTGAACCCCCTGCGAGCTGCTCGCAGTCTCTTTCTGTATGTGGTGGCAGAGCTGTGTGGGAGGGGAGCGCTCTCCTGAGGATGGTGGGACATGTGGGGAGGGGAGAAAAGATGAATGTAAGAAATGCACTTGACATGAAGGAGAAAGCTTTGTTCCGTAGCTGAGAGGAAGGAAAAGGCTTAGATTACATGGACTCCTGCCTGGCTCAGTCGTGCTGTGGAGCAGCCTCTGGTCCGTGAAGCTGCCGTCACCTCCAAAATCCCCCTCCTCTTGTGCAGTGCGGCAGAAAGCTGTCATCTGAGCTGTTTCCCAGAGAAGAGGCCAGTAAAGATACTCTCAGATTAAAAGCCCTTCTGTTGGAAGCCAGCAGTTTTCCCAAGTCTTGTAAGGCGCCTGCAGGAGCAGCTGGGAAAGGCCCAGTGCTGCTGGGTGCGTTTGGCACTGAACCCAGCATTGGGTCCTCTTGAGTTCCTGGCTCGGCCCTGAAGATGCAAGGTGCTGCTGGGCTGGGGCTCCTGCACCAGTTCCAAAGCACTTCAGTTTTTAAAGCTTTCTTATTGCTGCTCTTAAAACGTGAAGAGCTGTTTTTGTTTTGTTCTGTTTTGTTTTGAATTTCAAATAAAACATGTCTGTAACATGCCCGGCCAGAGACAGCAAGCATCTGGCTCTCTTCAACACCTCAGACTTTTCTGAAGGGGAATTAAACTCCACAAAGTGGGTCCTCGTGTTACTAAAAGCACGTAGGTTTTGCTTTGAGTGCACATAGAAATAAAATGGATTAAGTAAAAAAAATCCCCGTGCCTGGGACCCCTGCAGCCATACAACCTCCTCCAACATGGCCACAGCTGAATGGAGGTGGAAAGTCAGCCTGTGCTGGGGTTCCCTGTGCAAGCAGGCACAAGCTGAAGCCCAAAGTCTTAATGCAAGTTAATTTCTGAGCAGTGCTGCAATATCTGCGGTGCACATCTGGTTATGACAAACAGTTTTAGCTCACAAGACAAGCAAAATAACTTGTCAGCTCTGTTTTCCTCTGGGGCAGCTTTTATTTAAGACACATCATTTTTCTGTAATTAAAGTTTTACAGAGAGTTTTAGAGTGGCACGCTCGCAATTCACAAGAAGAGCTGGGGACACAGTTCTGCACGGGGAGCCACATCGTGCTTGCACGGCCAGGAGCAGCAACCAGCCCTGGGGAGTAGGGATGGAGCAGGGAGGACAGAGGTAAAACATTTGGGCACCTGGAGGTCACGAGAGCACTTCAAGGAAAACGGACAGACACTAGTGGTGCTTGTCAAATATTGAGTTTATTAGAAGAGGAATATTGAAACAGTTTCCTCCATCTGTTACAGAGCAGGAAAGAGCAGCATTGGAGACCAGGCACCTATGAGGAGGGCAGCCAGAAGGAGGGCCGTGATGTGATGGTTGGCATGCCAGAGCTGGGAGGTTCTGCTACAGCTCCACATGGCAGTTGTTCCCATCGTCCCAGTCAGAGGAGCCCAGAAGAAGGTGTGAGTCTCTGCAAGCCCAGCAACTCCCAACATGGTGCCTTGTTCTGCCCAGCCTGGCCACATGGTTTTCCCAAGGGCACTTTTTCCCAGTTTGTACATGATGCACTAGATTTTGCTCCCCACCTTTTCACAGAAATCACCCCACTTAGTAGAAATGTTCAGGTTCAAGATGATGAAGGTTTCATTTCACAACACATGAATAGCTGAAAATGAAACCTTAACTCATGCACATTGTCTTGCAGGCTAACAAAGAACCATAGCTCATGTTACTCTTTATAAACCTGAAAAAGAACTCTTCTAAGCATGACTTACAATCTGCTCTCTTTAAAGACAGCATGCAGAAACCTTTAGACATTTAAATTTTGTCTAAATCATACAGAAGCTGCAGCATGGCTTAGCCATAAGTCCACAAGTGATAAATTAAAGGTATTAAAATCTGACAGAATAGAAAGGCTTCCAGCTTTACCTTACTATCATGGATTTATTGGAAGAGGAAGGCTTTCCAACTCAGTTGAAAATAAGATTAAATAAAAATCCCTGGATGGAATGTGGAAGTCATTAGGAAATTAGCCTTCCATCTTTAAGTTGATGTTTGCTCTCTTTCAGGCAGAGGAGGAAGATCCTCCTCTCACCAGCCTCTCACCACTGCTGGTGCTGAGGGCCATCCAAATCTTCTTGCTGAAGGTGGTCCCAGCAACAACAGCCACCAGCCACTCCTAGCTTGGTCCTTGATGTTATGATGCCAAGCACTGGTGGTAAAGCTGTATTAGCAGTGGCAACACTGCATCTTGAACCACAGGAGTTGTTAAGGATGTAATCCCACAGTCTTGCCCAAATAATAACATGGACCCACCAACAGTTTTGTAGTGCCTTAAATAAAATGCCAAAAGCTTTTGGGGTTTGGTCTGTGAAGGTATCCAAATGAGTATCTGTTCTCCACTCTGCGTATCAGGCACTAACTCCAGCAAAGAGACATGTGTAGAAATAAATGCCAGGAAAAAATCTGTAGCTTTGTGATATAAAATGGAAAAAATAAATAAATGAATGCATCTGATACAAGGGAAACAGAGGATGGTATCTGAATCTGAGTGCTATTCCAGACCTCAGCCAAAGGCTAGTGTTTCTCATCCTCTTTGTGCTGCTTCTTGCAGGCACAAAATATTGTATTTTAAGCACTGATTTATACAAGGCTTTAGTCTATATAAGATCAGATTTGAGGCCAAACTCACTGTTTGACTGCAGATTGCTTGCCCACATAAAATATTTCTGATCAAAAAGTTAGGTTTATTCCTGGCAAAATTTAAGTCAAATTTACTGAACTGTTTGTTCGGAAACAAAACTGAGTCGATTTCAAAAACAACCAAAATGTGCTCATGTTTCAGCAAAAATTCTTGGTGTTTTTTTTTGTTATGGAAGAATTTCCTTTTTTTTAAAAAAAAAAGAAAAAAGAAAAAAAAAAAAAAGAAGCCTGTATTGTTATTGAAAATAAACAAGAGAAATGTTTACAAGCATTTGAAGTCCATATGCAGTTTTGGCTTAAACCGAACATTTCCATTCCACCCATCACACAACTACAAAATCCATTATTCTTCCACTCCTCTCTTTTAATGGCAGTAGAGTTGAGTCAGAAGATTCTAGCCTGGCAACTACAAAATAAAATGTAGAATAACATTATATCCTTATATACATACACATGGATAAAGTACTTGACTCCATCAGCATCCTAAGGTGTACATCAAAATGCGAATAATAATTTAATATTCACCAAGTCTGAGGACAAGATTTACACACAGCAAAAGTGGAGAAATATTTCACATGCAGTCCACATTTCATTGAACTTGCAGGAGCTACATACTTAGGGAAGAAAGGTCAATATATCCACTGCTGCCAACCCTCTCCAGTGCAAACTGGGTAGCTGCAGCTTCTTTCTCAATGAGAAAAGCATGTTTCTGGAAAAATAATGGCATGGCAATTGAATGTTGTGTAGTGTTTGCCCATGGCATTGCAGTATTCCTCTTTGCATTGGTATGCTGTGTGGTTAGTCCAAGCTGAGATGCAGAGTGGTCCTTTCCAAGAAGGGCCAGCAGATCTAAGGTGGAAATTAATGACAGCAGATCTAAGGTGGAAATTAGTTTTCGTAATGAGTCTGTGGGCTCACAACTCCAAGCCCAAATTTCAGCCCTATGGTCTCCACTGTCTGGGTCTACACATTTAAGGAACTTACCATTGTTCTCCAATAATGCTGACATGTTCTCCCTAGGTGAAGCATTTTGTCTGCTGCCAGACTTGTTAGATGATGCACATTCACCTGCTGTTGGACCCGTGCGGCTACTTAAAACTCAGCCTTTGCAGTGGGTTAGCATTCCCTGGAGCTGAGGAACCATCAGGAGAGCAGGGATGAGAGTGGAAACTCTTCCCTCTACATCCTCCTCTGTCTGAGTGGTGCAGTGGGAGGCTCTGTTACCTTCCACACATCTCCAATATTCAACAACAGGCATTTATTTTAATGCCTGAGGTAAACATATTGGAAGGAAAAAGAGAAGTTTTGCCAATGTTTAGCCTTTCTGACTGATATCCTGCAACTATTGTACAGGGATTTGCATTATGCGCCAAGACTTGATGAGAAAGATG
The DNA here is from genome assembly GCF_964035555.1 of Netta rufina. Taxonomy (NCBI): domain Eukaryota; kingdom Metazoa; phylum Chordata; class Aves; order Anseriformes; family Anatidae; genus Netta; species Netta rufina. Next base: position 33,823,125 of record NC_140130.1, on the reverse strand, counting down.
TTTCACGAGCAACTCAGAGAGTGGGTGGATCCTGCCCCAAGACATATTTTTTTTTCCTTCCTTGAACTAGAATTTACTTACAGGAAAGTCTCCTTGCATTGCTAGTAAATTTTGTACTCTGAGTACAAGGTTAATATAAATTTTACAAGGACTACAAATGTGCCCAAATAATCACTTTAGTAACAGTGACATTTCTGGTACAACTTTGGGGTAGATCACAGCAGAGCAATAAATAAAGTCCTATTATTTATGCTAAAGCCAAATATTTGTTGTGAGCACAACATGTAAGGCAGTTATGACTGGCAGCCTTCTGTTATCACAAGCTGAAAAAACATTTGTAAAGTCATCAAGCATGAGATACCCAGTGTGCTGGATTTGTCAAGCTGATGTCATCAGATACGGCTGATGTGTATTCAAATAGTTGGGATTTCAGGATTTTTGCCACACACAAGCCCTTTGGCAGCTCTTCTCCAGCCTGCAGGATGAGCTGAGTGCTGGTGGCTGGGTGCTGGGTGCTCCAGGGCAGCCTGCCTGTCCCGTGAGCTCTGGGGAAGCTGATCCCAAATCTGGATGGAGCAGCACAGGTAAATGCTGAGCCTTCCTCTGAACAGCATCCAAACCCACTGAATTGGAACTCACTTTAAAAATACAACTCATGTTATGAATGTCTCAGTGACATTTTAATTAACTTGAAGATGTCCAGGGAGCAGAAAACATGCTGCAAAATTCCCATCCTTCTACCACATCTGTGATGAGTTAATGCCATGTGGTGAATGCATCATGCATTCAGTCACAGCTTAGCTCTGCCGAGGTCAACCCACGACACAGCAGTTAGTTTTTGGAACTCATTCAACCATCTTAACTATTTGCTGAGGAGCCACCACAATCCCACCTACGTGGGTGAGCTTTGCAGCTGCACAGCTCTCATGTGGTGATGTAAGGGGGCACCCATGGCATGGGGACTTTATGGGATTGGGAAGCCCCACTCTCAGTCATCCTACCCTGGCTACTGTCTCCTCTAGAGTTGGGAAAAAAGTCAAAGAACTTTTTTTTGGGTGCAGGATGAACAGACGCTGCATCCAGCACCTTTTCTGTGTTTGACATGCATGGACAAGAGTGATGGGAAAGTGGGAACCCACCCTGATAGAAACAATTGTTCTGCTGTGATTGTAAATGATTGCTTTAAAAGCTGCGCAAAGTTTGTCTTTCCTTCTCCGGCAACTCCCCTGAGGTTAATTAGTGCAATATTTTTTGTTAATCTAGTGGCAGGGAGGAAATTTGGAAGACATAGCCAGTAGTGACCTCAAATTCATAGGTTCTCAAAAAAAAAAAAACAAAAAAACAAAACAAAAAAAAAAAAACAACTGAAGAAAATAACTTCTTTTAAACCAAAACATACCGTTTTCCTCATTCTCTTTGCCTGAGTTGGAAAGTAACATTTGACAACTGCTGATCAAGGCAACAAATCTTGGAAATAGTTTGTCATAAATATCACACTGAATCTGACAGAAAAGCCACCTTAGGATATCAATGCTAAAGCATTTACATGGGAGGAGAACACAGATTGAATGAAGTGAGATTTTTCACGATTTCAAGGCTGATAAATAAGGAAAACGCAGCACAATGAAGTATCTCCCAGCTAGCATCTGAGAAAAACAGGTTAAAAATAAATCATATGCAGATAAATACAGAGATGCTAACTACAGGAGGCTGTTACTGGGCCTTTGTAGCTGTTGGCTGCAACAGAAAAAATCACAACATAGAGGCAATGCTTTAGCACCATGCTGTTTCAGCCCAACTACTGAAATTACCAAGTATTTTTAGAAGGTATTTTGCACCACAAGTAGCCCATTAGAAGTAAGGTATTTGCAATGATGGCAGCTGACAAAGCCAGACTTGAGCCTATTCTTAGGGGGCTAAGTTATCAGATGTGCATCCAGGGGATGCTTTTGGGGAATGCTGAAATTTGGGCAATGAGGAGTCGCGATGGTCACCTCTGATTCTGGACCCATACGCTCCACTTACCACGAGGGCTCAGTAGAAACTATAAAATCTATAGAAATGACCCTCAAAGCTTTTCAGAATGTCAGAATGCTGAATTTTACCATCTTGGACTTAACCAGAACTGGATCTTTTCTCCCCAAAGAGCCTCTCTTGATCTCTATCCCCGTGCAGTTTTCATACAGATGGTGGGGAGCTGTGCTGGCTCTGTCTATGGCTGGGGAGAATCCAAGACAAGAGATGCCCAGCGTCTTGTTTAATGCAGCATTTTTCACACTGGTGGGAATACCAGCAGTCTGATAGCTCTGTTCATTTTCAGAAAAAAAAAAAAAACACCTTTTTTTTTTTTTTTTTTTTCAGTGTTCCTTTTCTTGTTTTTCTACTGTCTGCAAATACATTTGTGTCTCAGTAGGGGTTAGTTCATACTCACTCACAGTGTTGGGGTTTGCAGAGCCTACTCAGCTGATGATCAAAGGATGCAGCTTTGGAGACAAGCCACTCTTCTGCCTCTGGGCTTGTCCTCTCCAAGTTCACAGTCTTCCTGGTCATTTAAAGGCAAACATCCAAATTCACCACCTTTTTGTGATAAATTATGCACTTATTTATGCATAGACTGCTGCAAAGATAAGATTGTGTGATAATAATTTTTAAATTTCAACTCACTTTAATAAAATCTATTAGGTTGCTAGGATCCTACTGCTGACAGTGAGGGGTAATCATATGGGATGTTGTGAGTTAAAATCAGCAATTCTCTTGAAAACATCCTGTAGAAAACAGTCCTTCAGTCTCTCCAGAGGCAAGGAAAACCCCATTACTTCCAGCATTTCACAGAAGACTTTCTGGTTGTTACCAAAGATGCAAGAATTTTTAAATAGGTCAGTATAGTTCACATTCACAATGCCAAGTGATGGAGACACGTAATTGACCTGAAGATTAAAGCTGAAAGCCCTCATTCTCCCAGTGCCCAGAAGGTCACAGGGGGAGCACCAGAGTGCTTTCACCATTGGGAAGGCCAAGGGGGAATATTGAAAGTATTTGTTTTCCTCCATTGGTAATTACTGCCCTTGGAGTTTCCATTTAAGAAGGCAATTTCAGAATGGAGGATTTTGAATAGCACATGGAATGATAACACTGGGTAACATTATTTAATTGCAGAGCCATAACAATGCCCGGTGTTTCAGCAGCCTTAAAATGTAAGTCTTAGTTCAGTAACCTTTAAGATTTGTTATTCTTTGCCTTATCACTGAGTCGTAACATTGTTGAGGTGGTTATCTCTAAGAGGTTTAAATTTCTAATCTATTAAAGTAATTTTAGCAATTTATTATTTCTAGGCCATTGAGGAAAGGTTAAAATGAAAATTACACTGGAGGGAATAAGTTCTGTTCCAAGTACAGGTTGAAAACATCTCAGCTGTAGAAAGCAGTAAGGTTTCAGGGGAAGAAGCACTTATCAAGGGAAATGAAATGACTGATAACTATTGATTAAAGCAGCTTGAGTGAGGCAATGTGAAAGGATTTTTTCCCCCAGTAATGTAACAGAGAATTTGCAATGCATGATTTAGACAGCTTCTACCTCGGAGGTGCTTTTGCACATCTGAGTTAGACTTTTAGCACTATATTACAAGAACGGAAAATTTCATTTTCAGGAGTACACAGAAAGACCAGCATTCATCTCTGCACAGCCATCCACCCAATTTAAATAAATCTACATGGTGCAGGAGAAGCTATGAATACTGATGTTGGGAGCAGGAGCGAGCCCAGAGATTCTCACATCCTAAGACCTCGTGGGTCCCAGCTGAACAAATCACCTTAACAACTCAAATCTGTGATGAGCAGAAGAGGCAATGCTCTACCTTGGCCAAGCTGAATGTCATTTGGTTGTGGCTTAATGACTGCTCAACTCCTGTTGCAGCACTGGCGTTTTGGTCATTGCTCATCGCTCGTGTGTCTCCTCCTGCCCCACAGCCCATGGCCCTGCTCACTGCTGAGCTTTGAGGGACCCAAATGCATCTGGGTTTCTGCCATGCCCTGCGAGTGAGACCAACTTGAGGGAACAAAAATCATTTGTCTCTATGTGCAGAAAGAGCAGCAGCAGGAAAACCTCGAAAAAAAAACCCTAACCCTTAAAGCTAGCCGTGTTTGTTTTATTTTATTTTATTTTGGTACAATAGCAGCAGTTGATTTTATTAATTTTTTACAACACTGTTGGGAAATTTAATAGTGCTATAAAATCTAGTATAAAACCTCTGTAATTGTCTTATCTCTTCAAATTAAATGCATACTCTGGGAATTTTAAAAATAGAGACTATCAACTGGATAGGCCCATTACTATGAATAATTTCCCTCTTAAACAAATACTGAGTCCTGACACAATAGACAATAGCCCTCCTGATTTGTTTGGGGGTGAATATGCCAAGGCTCGCTAAAAGGGGCGTTTTGTTCATTGACCCCTGTCTGCTGAGGGCTTCTTTTGAGCTGCCACGTGTGCAGAGCAAATTGCAAAGCACCATGGACTCTTGTCCACTGTGTGATTTCACAGCGAGTTGTTTGAAAACAAATAATTCAGTCATTTAATGTATTTTCACATAGTAAAACTGTGTAGGCCCTGGTACGGATGAATGGCACGTTCAGTAAAGGGAACAACCCGCCTGGGGCCACTGGAGGTAAGTCTCCAGGAGGTGGTGGCACGGCAGGTTTTATGGCAGGGCACAGACTTTTAAGGCACAGAGTCACAATTTAAGCAGAGGAAAGAGGAAAATTGATGCTTTCCATCAGCCCAGGACCAAACACTCAAAACCATGACTTTCCTGACGGCTTCTAGAAGGTCACTGCTCTCCCCATCAGCTGGGCCCAGCTTTATCCCAGCGTGCCCACTACTCACTGCCCCAGCTAAGGGCTCGTAGCCACCATGGCACTCAGCTTCTGCAGCTCATCAAGGCTGGGTTTTTCTTGTTGATCATGCCCCAACTAAGGTCTTCTTGCTTCTGATATATATGTATATATATATATATTTATATATATATATATATTTAGTAAGGAGAACGAGACTTTGCAGGCAGTGACTATAATGAGGAGTTTTTGCCTTCAGGGATCATGTCTATCAGCGACAGCAGTTGCAGGATGGATATGTTTTATGCTCCTCTGCATAAAGAATAACGTAAAAAAGAACGAGAGCACCAGATCTGGCACAGTGTTTCCATCTTCCTTCCCTTGATCAGATGGCTTCCCATGAGGGGCTGGTGCCAGGGTGCTGTGCTGTGGGCAGGAACCACGATCCCTGTGCGAGGATGTGAAGCCAACATGTGACACATTGTGTGTTCAAAGAGGACATCCAACACTCGTCCCATAACCTCCAGTCATTCTTCTAAAGCCCCTGCAAAATACCTTCTCCCAAACAAGCACCAGATGGAAATGGATTTTTTTTTTTAACCTAATTGTGTGAGTGGCAGGGGTGCTACTCATCGTCCTCCATCCTCCCCGCGTGCCAAGCACCCGACGGCAGGCACACGCTGCATGTTTTATTTCCAGAACGAAAGACACCATCTGCAGCGTATCCCCCTGTTTATGTCTGCTGCATCTCTGCAGACTGAAAACTGTTGTGTGTGTCAAAGCAGAGCCTCTCCAGTCGATGAACTTTTTATTTTATTTATTTTTTTCTTACAGGGATGACTCACATAATAGTGCAGAGAGAAAGTCATTTCCAATCACAAGGCTATTTCTGAAAACGTGCTTGGCACCAGTGTGGAAATCTTGGCTAAAGGTGGTTGGTTGTAGTGGCACACACAATACCCAAAGGCAGACGTTCTGATAAATTTCTGACGGAGGAGGCTGGGAGATAATTCATCCGGCAGCTTGAGAAGGACTCTGCACCTCTCTTCCAGATAATTGAACTTTAATTTATTTAAATTTAATGGGAAACCATATGGAGAGGAACAGAAAGCTAATTTAAAGCAGTGCTCAAAGCAATCAATATGTTAACAGATTCCTTCAACTTTTCACACTTGGTTGCTGAAAAATGCTTAAAATGTATGTATTTTTTTATTTGGTATTATGAAAACACAGGGTTTCTGGCATGTTGTAATCAAAACTCAAGAGCCAAAATGAGCCTCTGTTGTGAAAATGAAAATATAATTTGAAAGCACAGATCTTACTAGAAGTGAAAATAACAACTCAGATATCTTTTATCAAAAACCACACATCTCTGAAGTCTCCTAAGAAGACAAGTATAAATCCTAGAGAGTTCAAATTGCTGGCCTTCATATGGCCCAGAATGAAAGCAAGAAAATAATTGTGTGAATTGCATTAACATACTGAAATTGGCAGCAAAAATACAATAAAGAACCCTTGCATGTAAATGGAGTAAATACAGATTATGGCAGGAGAACACAAAATTACCAAGTATGCACAGTAAGGACGAGAGAAAAACTTTTATCAATTTTCATATTTTCCTTACACTTTTGGTCCACCTCAAGATCAATTCTTTCCATACTGAGTTTTGAAAAGCAACTTTCAACAGATTTTCAGGGGCAGGATATCTAATACTGTGCTTCTGCTCTTAGATGTTGATCTTGTAACACCAATCCTCTTGTGTCCCATGTTCAAATGATTATATTTTTTTGCTCACAGCAAGGTACTAATTGATTTAATGTTGTTATATATTAAACAAACTGTAGACATCTTAATATCTGAGAAAATAAGAAACATTCTCAGATTTTATCTAATAAAAACATAATGGTTTAGTAATGTCAGTGAACTGTCAGTTTATATACGTAGTTTGTAATTTATGTTATGGCTTCATCTATGCAAGGCCTGAAGAGTACAAGCTGCACAGAGAAGCAAAGCCTGCACTTTCCTAAAGTTTATTAACTTGGGATTGTTAAGAAGGCTGAAAGCTGAAAAGAGCAGATACTCCCTGCGATGAACTTTCAGCAACCCTTACAAAGTCTTATGGAAATTCTATAAATAGTCTTCAGTCTAACCTCACTCAGGGCAGGTCTGACTTCTCTGTGGCTTTTTGAAAAAATAAAAAAAAATTCTAAGCAGCATTTTGGACATTACTTTTTGTAAGCAAATGATCCTGCAGCCTTTTTCATTATCTGAGGCCTGGAATTCATTTCAGATTTTCCAAGTCTTCTCCCAGAAACTTATTAGTGAAGTGGTACAGCTCTGCAGAGATTAATAGCTCCAAAGGAAAAAGAGAAAATAATATCGACATTAGGTTTTTATTTTAATTTTTTTACTTTTTTTTTTTTTATATATATTTTAGTAATGTAAGACTATGTTCCTTCTATTTCTTTGCACCTTTTCTCCTTGGATTTTTTTCTATGCTGGGATAGTCTTGACTATAGGTCAACAGAAAATTAAAGTTACTATGTCCTGTAAATACTGTTTAGTTCTTGCAAGATCAACATAATAGTAAAATTCCTGGATACCAAGTGAAAATAAAAGACTCTTTTAAATAAAATACATCATAAAACCAATGTAATTAAAATGTTTGTCTTCCAGTGGCTAGTCTGCTGGAAGCAGTTCACTTACAGTGGAATGCAGAGGAGCTGGAAATTACACTTTCTGTGAGTTTCTTAAGGCCTTATGGATAAAAATAAATTGTTATGATCAGTAAAAATGTTATGATCAGGCCTTAGAGCCAGCATCCTAAGAGAAGAGGATGAAGCCCATGCCTGAGTCCCAGGATGCCTGCTGTAGCTGAGCAGTTTGGGTGTGAGATGCCCGTTTGACAACCAGCCCTCCCTCCCTCTCTGGCAGGGCTCTAGGGCAGTGCTGGAGGGGTGCACCTTCCTGACCTCAGGTCTGGTGGCTGGGGTGACTTTGACCTTCTGCAAACTGCACCTTCTTCTTCCTGAATACAAGATTTCTGAATACAGTTTGCGGGTGGCATCTCACTGCTCCCAGCATCCTGGCTCCAAGTGTGAGCAGCCTCTGCTGATTTGGAAGAAGGCAAGCAAAACCCCTCAAGTCCAAAAGTGGTTGTGGTCTGTCAGGCAATCACTGGGAGGTCTAAAGAACAGAATTAATTAACAGCATAAATACAGTGCAATCAAAATTCATTAACAATTACTCAGCAAATCTCCTTTCAACCTCTCGCAGGGAAAACCACCCTTCAGAGCCTTTAATTACTAACTTGAGGATTCCTTCTGTTCTGTTACCAACTGCCACCCAGAAATTTGCCAAGTTTCATCTTTAAACAGTTTAGGTTCCTCCCTCCACCATGGAGTCCTATGGAGGGTTGCAAAATTCCAGCACAGTGGTTAGAAACCTTCTAATTCCACCCTCAAATGTATTCAAGACCTATATATATCCATTTCATCTTGTACTACCCTTCCACTCAAATAATTCTGGTTATCCCCAGAAGATTTTTATAGAAAATTATTCTAGCCTTCTCAGTCTTTAATCTCCTGGCTTTCTGTGTGATACCTGAGCAGCTAAATTGGTTAAGCCACAGGCTTTGACTGCAAGCTATAAACCATTCTGCTGATTTTCCTTTACACTCTTCCTTCCAGAAAGCGGTTCTATTAGGTCAGTGCCCACTTACACGACCCTCCTAAACTATCTGGGATTATGTTTTTTGGGGAAAATGAAGGGAAGTGATAAGGGATAATTAGTGAGAGGACATTGCTTTATTTTCTAGGCAGTAGCTCCATGGCAGTAATGGTGATGGCTTCATTAAATTAATGTTGTAACTAGCTTAAATTATGGAATGCAGAGCTACAGAAAGGAGCAGGCAATAAGAGGATTTTAAACAATTAACATGGGATGTCCAGGGCTTGCTCATAGGGTAAATTGGTATTTGTATTTTTAATTGGTGAGTAGTGAGGTTGCTTCTTTTATTGACTTGAGGCTTTCTATTAGAGGCCTACATCCAAACATTGGCCTGTCCAGTAATTTAAGACACTCATCTTTGGAAATTGTTTCACAGCAGGAACATCATTAAACATCATTTGTGATTGTCACTGAAGTGTTTTGAAATGCTATGTCTCCTGCCTGTTATTTTTAGCCCTTGTCTCAGCTTGGCTGTATGCTAGTGGCTGTGGCACTTGTCATGGAGAAAGTACCAGGGGAGGGCAGATGTGGAGCCACACATCATCCTGAAGGCTGAAGTCCCCTGGGAGATTCCTGCTTTCCTGTGAAGCAGCAGCTCCTGGGGCTGAGATGGGACTTGGCTGGAGATGGGCCACGTACTACATCTCTGCTCTTCCCACTTTTCTTTTGAGCATCATGCGTGTGGGGGCTTGTGCTCCCTGCAGCCAGGGAAATAGCTGCCAAGCAACCCTCCTCACCCTCCTCTTCATGCTTGTCCTCATCCTCTGCAGGTGGGGCTCAATCACCTCTGCACTCTATGAAAGCAGCATTTGTTTTATCTGCAAAGCAAGATCATGCAAGATCATGACATGCAGACACCTTTATTTTGTACTTGAGACCTGATGAAGACAGCTTCTGGCTTAAAATGTAATTTAGCAACTTCTCTCTAAAGAAGAGCCCAAAAGATTATTGAAAGGAAAATCCCAAACCTCTAGTCCAAAGTATCATGGGGCATGTCTATAATTACATAGCTTAAAAGAAAATGCTAAACATAGCAATGTTAAGCCACACACAGTATGGGATCTCCTTTCCCAAAATCACAACCAGGATTGTGGTTAGCTCTCCAGGCGTTTATTCAGAGGCAGGGCCAGCAGGAGAGCCTGCATCTTGTACGTGTGATCGTAGCACTGTGATGTGAGCCCAAGGGAACAATGTCTGAGACTGAAGTGATGTTTTGTGCAAACAGGGGGATTCCTGGAGATTCTGGGGGGACATGCTGGAGAGAGGAAGGGATAAAGAGGCTACAGCTCCTGCTTGCAAGTTGTGTGCAGCACCTGGGAACCATGCACCTTGAGGTGTGGAGCTGTTGTGAAGCAATCTGACCTGCCTGAGTGGCTCCAGAGGGGCCCCCAAACACTCGGAGTTTAGTAAAAACACTAAAGTCTCTCCAGACTCACTCAAAAGGTATGGATGACATCATGTAATGCTGCTAGTGACTTCCTTAAACCACACATGGGATTAGAAAAAGTTTATGTGCATGTTCTTCTGCGTTATGTATCAGAAGTAGAGCACGTGCAGATCTACTTTACAAACTGAAAGCAACACGATGCCCTGATACACCAGGTCCCACCAGGGCTGTGCCATTTCTTTATGCTCATGTCTGCTTTCCTATAAAGTATGTCTGACACAGGCTCTTTAGTATCTGAAAGACCAATGGTGCACATTATTAAAGTACTGAAATATAATACCAGAAGTTTGCATTTATACAGTAGTGTCTGTAATTTACATAATTAAAACAAAGAATGCAACATAAGAAGTAGTGCTAATGACCGGCTCCCCTCACCTTTTACAACCAACACCCATCCATCACTTACAGGGGAAGCCGGCTTTTCAACTGACTTCACCCTTTATTAGAATTTATTATTTTTTCTTTCCATGGCAGAAAGTCTTTTCTGGTTCCCAAGACACAGTTCAGGATGTACAAATCAAGCAGTACAGAAAAACGTCAGTTGTCTGTTGACTGGAATAAGGAGTGTTGCTGCCAGGTGCCTTTGCCTGAGAAATGCACATATCTGGAAAATATTTCTGCAGTTTTGCAGAGCACAACACCTGGAAATCCCAGCCCTGACTGACCCTCCATCTACGACACTGGTTGGATTGCCTGCAAGGAGCAAATCCTTTTCTCCTGCAGGATTTCCCTCCCGTCTTCTGAACCTTCAGTCTCACCTGGTCCTCACCGCCTTGTCTGTACTCCTTACTGAGCTGTCTGGAAATAGAAATAACAGCAGTCCCTCTAGACTTCTCCAATCTCTATGGAAAGGTTGGTTGGTTCACTGTGATTCACTGTTGTTATTTTCATTTTTTTTTTTCCTTCCTCAGCGTGGGTGTATGTGTTAGACATTACCTGGCACAGAGACAGGCGAGGAAGGAGAAGGGGTTGGGCTGTGGGTGTGAAGCTGGAGCAGGCTGGAACTCGCTGTGCATGGTGTAGGGACACTGTCCGTTCCTGGGGCTCTCCCTTCAGATACTTCTGGTCCTATGGGAGAAAAGCGAGAAAAAATAAAAAGCCTTTTGTCTCAGATTGACATATTTTCAAACCATTTCAAACCATTCTCATTGAATTTTCTGGGAATAACCCTGCCAAGCAGAGCATCTGTCCTCAAAACAGGCAGCCAAAGTGAAGCAATGCTCTCTAACAAAGATGATAGGAGTGATGGGTTCTTCAGCAGGGGAAACGGGAAATCGTGGCATCCCTCTCCCTGTTTAACAAAGAAACCTCCTTCTCCCTCCTTTTGTTCTTCAGCCTCTATCCATGCTACCTCAGACTCATGGGCACCTAATATATTTCCCGTCATGTAGCTCCTTGCCCTTGTTTTATGGATGGGAAGCGAATTACAGAGAGACCAAGATCTGTCCTGTGGGACCTGTGGGGATCGCTTTGCAGACCTGGACGTGGGTGACATACTAACGACAGAGAGCAGGGAATCAGACCTGAGCTTTCAAAGTCCCTGTGACCATCACCACAGACGCAGCAGGTCAGAAATACTCCATTCATCATGGGTCAGACTTTTACAGAATAAACACTCAGCCACAGCTTTCTACAGCACCAGGAGCAAAACGTCTCTGTGCTAGCATCTGCGTAACATTTTAATCTTTTTTCCATTGGCCACTGTGTATTTTGTTCCTACACCCTTTTGATCCTAAGTGTTAAAAATGGGCTGACCTGGGTAGTCCTATATCCCTAGCCTGTGCAGACTGGCTGTTTCCAAAGGTCTCCCCATGAGTGTAACTTTTCCACAGCTCTTCGAAATACCAGAGTCCTTCACAACCCTCAGTTTCTGCAGAAAGAGGCCGGTTCTTGTAATACACAGCAAGAAATTCCTGTGGTGGTGTTTCAAAGTGCCAGCACATGTGGACTGCTCTCTGGGTACATATTTTTACTGTTTCCATTTCAGCATGATTTAAGGCTGTGGGGAAAATAGTTACAAAGGGGCTAAAAACAAAACCCCGAGCTCTCTGAGATGGCTGAGGTTGGGCAGCTTAATTTCATACTTAGCAATCATGATCTGCAGTGAGATAATTAGACTCAAAAGTCTAAAGAAAAGAGCCAGATGTTTTCAGACCTGTTCAGCAGAGATTCTCCCTTTGATTGTGACAATTTAGCATATGAAATAAAACTATCTATAGTTGGAACTGGAGTTTAATTTCTGAGGAAAAAAAAAATCAGCTTCCTCAGAGGAAGCTATCTTGGAAAGGAACAAATAGCTTGTGAAAACTAGCAAGATAAAAGGCACAGTTAAGTAAAAAATTAATGAGTTTTGCCCTTTGTAGAGCTTAAGACCAGGCTACAACAGAAAGGCCATTGGAGTATATGATAAACTATTACTGCACACAAAGATAAGAATAAAAACTGTCCTTTTGATCTGTTCCCATAATAACAGTAACTTTGAGAAACAAAAGAAGTGCATAGGACCTCTCTGTCTACCAAAGACTTTAAAAGAATACATATGGAAAAATCATGATACTTGCAGTTTTTGAGTTGAATTTTCAATATTTTTATTTCAATACTGGGCTAAAATGAAGTCAAAAATGACAGTTCAAGTTACACTGGCTGAAGATTTTCTCACATCTGATTTTTTTTTTGAGGACCTCAGCTCCAGCTTTCTGAAAGCAACCAAACAGATTGCAGGAGGATCGAGGAAGAAAAACGATAATTATGAGAGCAGAAGCTAATTAGGATTCTAGAGTATTGGAAAGACCAAGTGCACACAGACTGTGAAAGGTCAGGTAACTAAGAAACAGTCCAATTAAATTTACTTTCCCCTTCGGCTTTCCAAGAAAACTTCCACAGCCACAGAACATTTCAGACCCAAAGGAAAATTGCATGGAAATATTAGATTCACTTTAGAGAAAGTTTTTTTTAAGTGTTTTCTCAAGAGCACTGGTATATGGCTGTAAACTACACATAACTTTGAACTGCAAGAGTAGGAATCATACAAAAGCACCACACATAGCAATTATCTGATTACCCATCCTTATGTGGACGTGTAACAAAAACAGAGTTGCTCAGAGTCCACTCTGTGGCTGACCTTTCATACTGCAGAGCTGTAATCCAATAACTTCCAATATTTAATGTGAAACGTGTGGTCATGAATAAAATCTCTCTGGACTGGTCAGGAAGAGGAATGACTGTAACTCTGCCAAGAGGAAAGAAGTTACCAGTTCAGAAATCTTTACTGCATTATCTGGCTGTCTCTGAGCAAACTGCTGGGGGAACCAGCCATGCCACAAGTGGTGGCTGTTGGTGAGCACAGGGTGCTCACCCTGTGGCCACCAGGCACTGGTGTGGCTCATCTCCATGGTGTGAGCTGTATTAATCACTTCCCAGTTGGGATAATTGACTGGGGAAACTTAATCCATTGATTCATGGTAGAATCACAGATCATGATATGATTTCCTTTCTAATAACATCTCTAATTCAAGACAATTCATATTCAATATCGTTTTTCCTGATAAAATATCCTACTGAGCAGTTTCTGCATATGTTCAAAGTTACATAGAAGGATTTTGTAATAAACTGTTGTACAATAGCATAAACAGTTCTGAGAGGTACAATTAACCTGGATAGTTCAAAGTCCTCAAGCAATTGTTCCCAAATTGTTCCTATTCTCCAGCTTCCCTTTCATAAAGCATGTGTAACTGATTTTTATGTACAGGCTAGCAAAGTCTGAGGACCAATTTATTCCCTTAGCAAAACTGACACAGATCTTAATCTAGCTGCTTCTGTTTATGTTATACTGCTAAAATTTGACTTTTTGTAGATGTTTGTACCATAAAGGCTTTCAGTCCCTCTTCTGCTCATCTTTTTCTTCCTCTCTTCTCATGGTTTCCTACCAGCCACTGCAATTTCTCTTGTGATTGTTCAGTGCACCCATGGTCTCCTTGCCTGTGTGCTCTCAGTTTCATCACTCTCAATGACCCTTCTCATGAGCAGGCACAAGTGTCTTACCCTTGCCTCAGAAGGTCTTTATTAGCAAATTGCCCTCAGTGCTCAGATAAGTTAGAAGTATTAACCTTTTGCTAATGTTATCTTGTTTAATGATGAACCCCCCAGATCCCTAGCAAAACTGAGCATTGTTCCTACTACAGCAGAATAGAGGTGGCACACTCTGTGGATCACTGCAGCTCCCAGATCAAAGATAGCCAAGAAAGATTGGTGGATGATAATTCTTTCTTCACATATAGCTGAATGAAACCATGCAAATAAAGCAAAGTTGTTCTTTAAGGCTTGCAAATAAGCCTTTTACAATGTGAATCATGGAACAAAAAACATCTGCAGAGAATGTTCTCTTTATGTCTTTGAAAAACAGTCAGCATTTTATGAAACTATATTGCTACTGATGTTTATGCATTTCTCTGCTTTTACAGACAAATTTCCCTTCTGCATTTCTTAGATATTGAGATCAATACTGATTTTTTCCAGAGTCTGAGGGACGGAATTTGTTCTTTTATGGGTATTTCTTTGTTGTTCTTCAAACTGATATCTGCTCAACCAATTTGTTTAGAGCTTGTAACTTATCTGTGAGGTGGGAGGGAATTATCCTAATTTTTCAAGGAAGATGTCTGAGTTTCAGAGATTGACTTACCTAAGGTCACTCAGTGTGACAGAAACAGGTACAGAAGCAGATTCAGACCACTTGGTGTCCAAACCTATATTGAAACTGTTATATATCTTTCCTGGAAGAAGCAACTGGACTTATATCTGCAGAATATCCTGTTTTATTGTGGGCTAACTGACACAGAAAAACATTTTCAGAAAAAATAACATGTAACGAATTAGTAAAAAGAAAAGTTGATTTAAAAAATGCTTCTGATGCCAATCATAATAGGAAATGAAGAAGACATGTTGTCTTCTTCTGAAAAAATTTATTTTCCTGTAGTTTGAACCACAACACAATTCAGATCTTGCAAGAATACAGCAAGAGATTAAGCATGTCTTATTTATATGACATTTATTATAATAAATATTTTTTAAATGCTTGCAAAGTCCTGTCTTCCTAACCATCTGCTTCCAAACAGAATCTGCACAAAATACTACTTCAGCTATTAAGATAAATGTATATAGCTTCTTTCTAGCCTTTGCTGGTCTTACAGGCAAAAAATGATTCGATGAAAAAGTGTCCCAATTTGATTAGGATGAAAATAAAATATCTATATATTCTGTTATTTGGAAGAACACATTGAAATGTGGCTCACCATCAGACACAGGAGAGTGTCATTTCTGATAGTCTGAATCTTTCAGTGAAATATAATAAATTTGCATTTACTTAATGCAAGGCTATACAGAAATATTCTTATTAATACTACTAGGATGCAAGTTATGATATTTCAAACTCCAGGGGACAAAGACATCCTTAACATACACTTTGAGTCTTTGGTGGGTGGGGAAAAAGCAAACACAATGTGTTGCACACAAGTGAAAACAACCCATTTCTAATTTAGCTTCAGATACAAAACATTTCTTTGTATTTAAGCTCATGCTTTAAGCTCTCCATACAATTGAAAGAGAGGAACTTCTCCCCTGTGCTATTTCCACCATCCTTATCTCCCACTGAAGCCTAAACCTGAACTCTTTGGTGAGTGTTGGTCACCTGAAGTAGGAGAGAAGTTTGTCCTTGCCAGGGGCAGAAGAGCATGAAGAGAGTCTGGACAGGCAGCACCAGGACTGTCTGGTCCAGTTTTTAGTTTCCTGACCATTGATACTGTGGAATGTCTCTGTGCTGTAGCAGTTGGCCTGGATGAGGCCTGAAGGATTCACTAAGAACACAAGCCGGCCCACCGGGGCATCATGTATATTGAAAACACGGGGGAGCAGAGGTGCTGAAAGCCTCAGGATCCCTGATGCTCTCCTCTGAGGGCTCTGGTTTGGTTACAGAGAGCTGCAAGGAGATCATCTCACCTCACACATGACTTCTCTTCTTGACAGTGCCATCAGGATCCTTGCTCAGAGAGGGGACAGTGACTGTGGTGGTGTATGTTGTGTAGGCAGTGGGTGTGTAGTCAGTATGATCCCTGGGTCACACGCAGCCAGGAGCGAGCAGCTGGAAAAAAATGGCTTTTCTGGGGCCGGGGTTACGAAATTTGTTCTCCTGATGATGAGAGTTCGTTCGGCTGTGACGTGGGGAAGCAGATGCAAGAGACGACTCACCACAGGAAATCTACGCAGTCCCCAGGGGATAAGCTGTTACCGGGTGGTTGTTATCATGAGAGAGGAACAAAAAAACACAAATCCAAACCAATGCTCCTACGCTTCCTGGGTGCAGTGGGATATGTTGTGCTCATCTGCTTGGAGAATGTCAGTCCCAAAGTTTAGCTCGCCTAGCACTCACTGCCTAGCAGGCAAACGAGAAGGACCAGCATGAAATGTGTGCAGACTCTCACCTCTGCTCATCTATGTCCTCTCCCTCTAACTCTATGTATTTTTATCTTGCTTTTTCACGTGTAGATTTCTTATTTCTCTTTCTGCACGCTCGTGCATATTAGCATCTAACATCTCTGAACTTAATTCTCTCGGTATCTTCTTCCCCAGCCAAGATTTGACCTCACCCTGCATGGCAAAAGCTTGTTCATAAAACTTGCTCTTCCTAGCCACCTAGCTAGTTCCTTATTCAGGCAGCTGCTCTTCTCTTTCTGCCTCTCTCTCTTGGAAAAAAAAAAAAAAAAGGTCTCAGACTGTGTGTAAAGAAACCTTTACAGTTCCACTTTTTACTGTCATGTATATAAGTGCCTAGGAAAAGGGGACATGGGGGACACTGAAGATCCTCTTGCTCTCATGGGATCACCCAGTCTACCCAACAGATAAAGTGGGTTATCCAGTCCTTCTATTTGGAATTAAAACTGGACTCCTATCTTGAGAAAGTTTGTTTCCTTCCTCCCCTGGAGTCCCCAGTTTTGGGTACTATATTGCAAAGACACCTCAGATCAGAGGCTGTAATTTCCTCTGGAGGTTGCAAACATCCCAGGAGAGGCATGGCAGAGATGGGGTGATCATTCAGGCAAGCAGGAAAGAGAACAGAAAACCAGTTAAAAACATAAAGTCCCTGGAAAACAGCTCAGATTTTTAGACATCATTGATTTGATTTTTTAATCTCTTTTTCCAGTCTGAAAAATCCCCCAAATGAGAAGCGTGTCTCAGGCAAACGCAGACATCACACAACCCCCACCACCGCTGTGCAGCAGGGCGCAGGACAGCTGAAGGCTGCAGACATGTGAGCTGTGCTTCGGCCAGGAATCACTCTCAGCCTCTTTCCAAATACCCTTTGCTACACCACAGACACCACGATCAGTGCAAACAGCGTGTGTTTTGGCAAAAGTGGAGTAATTCCTGCAAAACAGATATTAAATATACTTCTCAGCTCACACAGAGTGCCATCAGCACCCATCAAGGTAATGAGGAGGGAAGACGTTAGGAGATGGCACGGGGCTCTGCAGCATTATTCGCAGCTAATTGGGTAGCAGGAGCCCAAGCTCAAGGCTGGATCCTTAGTTTTTAAAGAGGTGCATGGAGTATTAAGCATTAGTAGGGATGGGAGTCATCATGAAGCAAAACAAAAAGCCTTGCGTCCCGCTATGAAAATGTAAGTTTAAGTAGAGCAGCTGCCAGCAGAGAGATAATTGGGTGCACTCCTGGCCTTCTCTGCAGAGCCTACAGTGCAGCCAGCCCTTAAAAGCCATCTCCCAGCGAAGAAGAGTGCCTGCCTCGTATTAAGCTGTTTAAATGGTGCACTGTAATTATGCTTACAGATGTTTTAAGAGTAGGTAAGTAGGAAACTGCAGGTCTTTAATTATAGGTCAGCCTGCAGACAGTGCACTTGGCTCGACTGAAAGCAAAGCCTCTGCTGCCTGGGGCGACCTCGGAAAGTGCCTGGTCAGGAGCTGGAGCTGGTTCCCTCCTGGCTTCCAGCTTCCCACAGCAAACACAGCTTCCCATGGGCACATCCAGCTCTGAGAACTTACCACAGCAAACACGGGACACAACAGCAGTCCCTGCCTGATCGGGGGAGAGGCACCGAAATAAGGCTGGGTTTTCCCAGCTCCAGAGCTCCCTGAACCGGATGCCCCCCATTTTGCATCCTGTGGGATGTGGCCACCTCATGCAGGTGTTGCTGATGGGTGCTGGGTCACAGTGGGTCTGAGCTGGACCCTGTCTGCCCTTTCCTTCCTCACTCTTGCTTTCCCACCTACTGCAGAACCGATGAGCACACCCAAGCGAGACAGAATGCTACTAATTACAGGGTACATGGCAATACTGCTGTCTGCCTGATTCCACAAGAAAACACTTTCTCCCTGTCCTTGTCACCATCTTGGCTTCTTGCACCCTTTCTTGTGATGAGCACCTCAGGGCAGTGTCCCTGTGTATGCATGAACGTGCAAAACATTACGAGTGGAACTGAAATGTACTGGCAATGGCAACAGTGCCAGCATGTTAAAAAAGCTGGTTAACCAGGAGCAGCAGGCGTGTAAGAGGTGGCAACCCTTTCTGCAGAGTGATGCGCCTCGTACACATTCAGTGGCAGCTCAGCCATCAAATATCCCACTGCCTTTTAATTAATTTTTACTTCTGCTGCCCTGGCAGGGCAGTGCTACCTGAGAAAGAAAACCAAGCTGAATGCCTCCTGGTGTGCTGCCTGGCAGCTTACTGCTTGAGCTGGGCTCGCTGCTGACCAGCATGGTGCCAGCTACAGGGAGCTCAGTCACCCCTCGGTCCCTGGTTGTACCCTGCTTGCACACCTGCAGAATGTTAGGGGACAGGACAAGGTGGCGTTGGCACTTCTGGGTGTAGGGACAGCCTGGGGACCTGCTGCTGCTCGTCACCTCTGTCCCACCGCAGACCTGTCCCCTGCCCTGGAGGATAAATACTGCTCTAAAACCAGCTTCCTTCCCCACTTTTAAGGCTGGAATTGAAATTACATAAAGGAACAAAAGCTGAGCCTTTATGAAGACTTTATGAAGACAGAAGGTTTTGTCAGTTTTGTGTTTTTATTGTTCTGAGGCAATAGGAGTCCTGCCCGAGGCTGTGCAGGGAGACAGAAGGCAAAGAGAGGATACTGCTCGTGGGGCAGTAGGTATAGGCAAAAAGCAATAACTAATATAGGCAATAAGTATGACATGAGAGGATTTCACACCCACTGAGAAATGCGTAGCAGGTTCCCGTGTCAATAGGAGCAGTACCAGTGGCAGCTAGCAGTGATGTGCTTGGGCTCATTGCAAATCCTTTATCAAGTGACTGAGGCCAGGGGAAGGCATCACAGCCATCCCCGACTTTTATTAAAAGAAAGCAAACTAATAAACAGGAAGGAGCTGCATGTGGAGAGACCACAGTCGATGGAATGAAATGGGAATAAAGGTTAAAGGATGGTTAGCAAATTTAAATGTGAGTGCTTCCAGACTCTCTTGGAAGCGGATGAAAGACTCTGATCTCCTCCAGGCTATTCTGAGAGGTTTTGGTTCAGGGCTGAGAAGAGCATTATGTAAAATATGCTTTCCTGCAACAGTTCCACTGTTTCACCGTTTCCTGACCTTGAAAATCAGAATAATTTAACTATTTCAATGAGTTTGCCATAGTGACGTCTACTGATAACTTGGAGCTAAGAGCTTGCCCACACTTAAAGCTTGTCTGCATGGCTCTCTCACTAGCAATTCTAGCTTTTACCAGCAAATGCTTTTAATGGCAGAGATGTGTCAGACATGTAGTAGTACATCGAGTCGTTTGTGTGAACAGAACTGCTGTCTCAGTGCTTGAGGTGTAGCAGAGGATGGTATGTTCATACAGGACAGAGAAAAACCCCGTGCCTCTGTTCCTCATATGCTCAGAAATACAATATCAGTGTCTAAACACCTGTGATCCAGGCCTTTTTTATTTTTTTTTCATGTTGCCAAAATTTCAAAATTTTGTTGCCAACTTTTTTTTTTTTTTTCTTTTTAAATACTTGACTTGAGAGAAAGACCTCGCTGTTGTGTGGCACCTCTCTGTGTGAAACTTCTGTATTCTGTGTTGCCTCAATCCACCACGAGTGTCAAGTTTTACCAGTCAGTGATGGAGGATGTGCCCACAGAGCATGGTGAGGAGCAAGTCTAAATGGCAAAGACATTGGTGGGACACAGAAGTGCTTGGATTAGGCACAGGACTCAGATCTCAAACTGGCTTTTATATTCTTACTCGTCCTAGTCTATTGTATATGGATAAGAGATTTCCACTTCATACAGACATTACTTACAGCTCATTTTAACCTGAGAAAAGTTAACTCCTTTAACATGACTGATCTTATTTCCCCCAACTGCATTACATCAGAAAATTATACATGTGAATCGTGGAAGTGTTTGTGGGATGAGCCCTGTATATGCTCTCCTGCTTTTTCAGAAATCGGCAACTACCACAGCAAACAAGTTCAAGGACAATAGCTATGAAACCTTCCTTCCTGGCTTCTGGGGAGTGATTCTCTGGGATCTCACAGAACTCGTGAGTGAGACTGGGTTGCATATGAAATCAAATAAATAAGTGGGCATTTTACTTTGTCTTTTAAGATATTTTCTCTTGTATGTACAGATTTTCTGTGGGCTACAGATTTCCTGAGAGCTAGTAATAGTTCTTTCTCTTCCCTTTTTCTCTCTCTGTTTTAGTTTTGACTACCAGAATTTGTAGATAAGTCAGGAGTATTTCATCAAGTGTTACAGTGAGCCATAACATTTTTTTTTCCCTTCTTTTTCTTCTCCCTCCCCCCCCCCCCCCCCCATAGCTGGACAATAGAGATTTGGAAAAGAACAAACAAAACAAAACAAAACAAAAACAAACAAGCAAAATAAAAGCAAACAAAACCAAAACAACACATCATTACATGCCTACAGACTTTTCTGTGCAGGAGGATGTGGTAATGCCATCTCTGCTCATTAAAATATCTATTGATTTATTTAATAGATATACTAAAAGCACTGGCTATAACAGAGCATCTACAGATTCCTTGGCAGACAGTGCTCCCAAGCATTTACCTTCCTTGGCACCAGAAGGCATGTTCAGAAACTTCCTATGTTCAAGATTTTATGATCACAAAACCCTCTGCAGATATCTCTGAGTGATGAACTGCTTGCATGTATCTGCTGTACAAAGGCATGCTTTTAAATGCAGTGATAAGCTGGAGAACTGTCCAAGCCATACACTGCATACTCAGGAGCCCCACTTAGAAGATATTTTTGCTTTATTGGAGATTTCTCCTTTGCCTTCTGATGTGTACAAGAAAGTACTTCTCCTGGTTGGGAAAATAGGTAGTTCTTTGGCAGTTCACCCTATGTGTAGCTTTCCAAATTTTAGATTAGAGTGTAACTAAGCATTAGCTTGAAATGAAAAGCCTCATCTGGGCTCACACTTCGTCAAAAAAAAAAGGAGCTAGTCCAATGGGATTTTTAATTTCAACTCCACCTGTAATTTTATCTGCAAATCTAAAACTCATGAGTAATGAAGTGGGAAAATCATAAAATGCCTACAGCCTTTCAAGCTTCAGCCTGTGATTTTCCAGCACCATCTGACTTTTGTTTATTCTCACATCACTTTTCGTGAGAGCTACTTGAACTCTCAAAGAATTTCCAGAAGCATCAGAAAAAGTCTCGTGCTTGAGTGAGGGTTCATATTGAATGAGACACAGGGGCTAGAGCTCTAATGGAAACTTCAAATCTGAGACACCTCCTACAAATATCACCTCCAACTGGACTTTCCCTGTAGCTTCTGTCCCTCCACCACTTGAATGCAGGCTACAGCCAACTGGAGAACCTGAAATGAAGACTACAGCCAGGTTATATGATAGAGCTATTACATTTCTCATCATTCTGTATAAAGTTAGTCCTCTTCAGTTAAACAGATTCTCTTCTTGTCTTGGTCATCATCTTTGTAGTTAGCTATGGTATTTTATAACAATGATCATCTAGGGTTGAAGTCAGGCAATAGCTTTCAGAAGGAGAAAGTTTATCTCCTATTGGATCACTGTAAAAGAACAAATAAGCACCCAGGCATGCAAGGCCAAATGTTCAGAAAGGAACTGCTTGTTTGAAAGCTTGCCCTTTCTCTCCAGCTTGGTCAGTTTGTCTAAGGGAAGTACTTTTCCTTGCCAGACTTGCCTTAGCCACCCCTGAAATTCTGCACAGAAGTCAGAGACCAGCAGTTTGGATTCCCTGTCAGGAAGTGTTCATAGACAATTTTTAAAGAGCTGGAATGCCAGCCATAAACACGAATTATCTGTAGGTCTCGTGGACTTGGATGGGAGCTGGTCTGGGTGTTTTGGCTACAGACACTCAAGGCCATTTCTTGGCAGTGTTACAGGAACAATATTTATACAAGGATGAAGCATGACTTTGTCAAAGCATTTGCACAAATTAAAAACTTTGTTTTCCTTTGCTCTTATTTATAATAGTACTCTAAAACAAAACAAAACAAAACAAAGCCACAACAACCCAAAGTTGTTTTCCCAATGAAGGAATTTTAATTGGTTTTCATGGCAGGACTCGGTGACACTGTAGGTCCTTTCTCATGAGCACTGTGCCTGTGTTTCCTTCTTCTTCAGACCCAGGGGAAGTAACCTGTTGCAATTTTTGTCAGAGGAAAAGCAGTACTAAAGAGAGGTCAATCCTGAGACCTAGAATGCTTCATTGCCTTGCTCTAGCTACTTAGACAGCTTCCTTTTCATCTCTGTGTTAGTACAATTTTTGTACAATTTTCCAGACCCATGGCTGAAGATACTCCATGGATAGACACCAATGATAAGCTCTTTGGCATCACCCTCTCAGTGGCTAGGTCAACTCACTGAAGATCTTACTCAAATATTTATACAGCTCTGATGGGCAGGATGTGAATATATCCGAGTGTAATTAAGTAACGTGGTTCTAGTCCAGCCTTTTCACCACTACAGGAGCCTGCTGCAATAGCTATTCATTTAATCTTTCCTCTTGAATATTGAAATAGAAATGCTTTTAAATGCTTAGGCATCACCTCTTGTGAAATGTGGGAATGAGGAGGAAGAGGAAAGAATGTTTTCCTCTTATTGAGAATTCTGTACCAGTAGCAAGAAACAGAGGCTTTAATATAGGGAATTTATGCTGAGCAATCTGTCTTAGCTGAGCTGTAGAACAAGCTGTTTTTCACCCATAATATGAAACAAATTCATTTTTGGCTTCAGGCTGCTTCTTGAATGCATGATAATGCAGACAAGGATTTCTTGAATTTTAACTTCAACTTTAAAAGAAAAAGGAAATGTCTGTATTTAAAATCTGTGGTCACATATGGACCCTGGTAAGGTCTGTTGATGTTGAATACTTTGCTGGCAGCTGCTCAATACCTGGGAGATACACTCTATGCACCGAAGAACAGAAGAATAACAATGAACTGCTAAGTTAACTCTCATGATTGTGCTAGGAATGAACACAAGAGAGAGATATTACATAGCTCTCTGAAATGAATGATCTCAAAGATCTCTCACTCTGAGAAATGGATTTGTATACCTGCATAGACTCATAATGGGTGAAAATAAGATTTTATTTTCAGATGTCTTGGTAGCTGATTAGAGCTATTTAGAAAATAGCAGTTTCATTTTGTAGGCAAATGTTGGAATTCCATTATTTCTTCTCACTTCAAACTGGAATAAAAGGTTAACATTTTCTGATGGAAACTAGTAAGTGTAGTAAAAATTGATATGTCATATTGGTTTGCTGCTGCAAAACTGCAGTTCTCCATGCCTGTCTTAGCAAGGGCTGTAACTGCTGCATTACACACAGCTGTAACTGTGTCCTGCAGCTTGCTTTTCTCATACATTAACGGCATTTTAAGAGAATTTTCCATGAATACTGTTGAGTCTGCTGGTATTTAAAGCCCTTGTGCCATGGTATCCCGTGCAAGAACAAGCTGTTTGGTAAAGCAGGCAAATGTTCCTTGTTTCTGCCCCAGCAGTGTCTGTGGGATATGATATGCAGTCAGCTTCACGCTGATGTTTTATTAGTGAAAAAGCATATTTCTGGGAGCCTCGGGTGTCTACTTTCTAATCCCAGCCTCATTCCCTTGTTCAAAAGACAGCTCTCTCTGCATTTGCAAGCAAGTGATCTCACCGCTTAAATTCTACCTTGCTCTTGCAATGAAGCAGTAGCAGAAATGGTGAGAAATGTTAGGGAATAATGTCTGATAAAGACAAGGGTGAAACAGGTCCCAGAAAGCCCATTTTGCTTCGGAGCCCTTTTACGTGAAAAGCTTCATGCATTTGTTCTTGCTGACAGAGTTAGAAATGTATGAGGCTGTCAAAAACAAACTCAGAAGCAATGTTATGTCTGTCACCATGTTGGTGGAGTTTAGATATGACTGAGAAAAAGAATTTGTTTCCTTGGTAGCAGAAAATTGCTTATTTTACAAGGTGCCATGGAGAGTGTTATCTACTTGGGATTTATGGAGTAGAGGCTTTAATAATGCATTTCAGCAGGAAAGGAATATTTGTTTTATGACATACTTTCCAGTGTGGTGGTTGGCTTTTAGACATACTGTGTCTTGAAAATTGATAATGCACGTATCAGAGAGCTGGGAAGTCACTTGCCACAAGGGCAGGCAGGATTCATGGAGCTGGAGCACAAACTGACTAGGTAGATCCCGAAGCTTAAGGCACCCTGGTTGGTGGACATCCTAGTGGGACAACATCAGAAGTCGAGCACGAGCACATGCATCAAATGCAGTTCATTATTTTGGACAGCATCTCCTGGTGTGGAAATGCCATTAGCAAGAGTGGTGGTGTTTAAGCCATTAAAAGATATTCTTGTATGGTAGTATCAGGATTTGGTCCTGTGGAACATTGCTTGTTGACATCCGAAAATAATGATGAGATAGCAAAAGACTTTGAACCAAATTCAACGAGGATAAGAACAGGGCTACTGCTTTCGTATTAAAGTCAGAAGATTGGAAAACATGATATAATTTACAGTTATTTGGCATGCAGCAGCTCTGTCAGCTGAGTGGAACTGACACACCAGGCTGGGTAGGGAGGAAGGCACATCGCGTGACAAACAGCTAACAGGAGGATAATATCAAGTAGGTGCCGAGAGTTATTTGTTGCTTAATGAAGAGCCTCTTGAGGTTGAAAATTTACAGTCCTTTCACAGTTCAATTTTGTCAGAGTACAGAATAAAAATAACCATTGACCAGACCGTGGAGATGTTTCAATGCACAGAGGAAGTAGAGCAGACCTTGCAGACCCAAGGCACAAAATTATATTGACAAGGGAAGGCAGACCCAGAGAACGAGCCAGCAAAGGCCAGCTAGGGCATAAAATGGGGTGGTAATTAGGCCACTAATTAGATTCTTAAGGAAGGAAGAATGTTTTTCAGTAGAAAAAGGAAGAAAAAATTTCCCAGCACACTGTCAGTCAGGCATGCCATTTTCCCCTGGACCAATCTGCCTCATGATTTCTACCACAAGCCAAGTGTTGGTGGAGATGAGAAGAGGTCTGTGAAGCTGGCACTGAGGTGTGTAGACTTTGTGCCAGCAATAGGCACATATTCACTGCAGAAAATATGAAGTTCAGATTGGAAACTTCCATGACTCCTCCACCCTCCTTGAGGGAAGGGACCTGGTCAAACAGTTGGGAACAAAACTGGGTTTTGGTCAGCAAGGGCTATGGATGGAGGTGTTAAAGGCAGGAATTGCCCTTGGCAAGCCAGAATGCAATGCCATCTTGTAGGTGATCTCAGTGAGGTAAATTACAAATGCTGAGAATGTTCCCTGTAGAAAAGCAGGTCTCCAGTGAGTTCAAGAAGCTGAATTTATGTCCTACAAACACCGGAACTTGATTTTCTGAGATGGTAGGAGTCCCTGCAGAATCACACACATATTTGACCTGTGCTTGGCGTCATCCTGACCCCCCTTCCACTTGGTCAAGTTTATAAATCACACTCATTTCATTATATTTTTCATTTTCTAAGCTGGGAGATCAATAGTCTAGTCACACACAAATAATCCAAATCCTCTCTCCATACCATTTTAGTTCTTATCACAAAAATGGCTCACTCTGAAAAGAACTTTTACAAAAGATTGTTGATTCTGCCAGAACAGATGAAAGCTAAATCTGTAATATGAAACGAAGAGAGAATTCAAATAGTAAGGAAAAAGTGAAGGCACCTGGGACACAAAATAAATGTGTCATTTTAGCTGTGGCTCTGTCACCTCTGTTTTATTGTGTTCATGTTCTTATTATTTGAAATAACATCTCAGATTTAAAATAAGCATAATACCTGAAATGGCAAAAGGACAAGAAAAGCTATTCAGAACCTTAAAAGTAAAGTTAATATTATTTAGAAAATACGTAGTGGAGCAGTGTTTTCAAGGTACTTATGCAAATGGTGTGGGTGACGGTGCTGGAAATGCAGTTATGATCAACTGGTTGGGCTGAGCTTCTCCCTGGGTCTGGGACCATCTCATCATGTCCCATATCCAGTGCAACCTTAGGAGTGTTTACCATCCCATCTCCTCCCAGCTCTATATCCCACCCATGGGGTGTCACAGGGGTTTGCTCCTCTCAGGGCAGGAAGTGGCAGAAAGGATTATTTTGGTGAACACTTGCCAAAATACCCTCTGTGAACAATGGGAACAATGATATTATGGATGTCCAGTGGAAAGCGGAGACAACCTTAAACTCCATGGAAAAAGGTTCCCTACAGAAAAGTTATGCTCCAAAAAAGTTGAAGGCTGGTCAGTGGAGCTTGTATCTTCCTGACAATTCGGCTACTTTGGTCAGAGACTGTATCCAAATACTCTAAGATCATATTAAGGCCAATTAGGGCCACTAATACTTGTCCTCATGTCTTTTTTTTTTTTTTTTTTTTTTTTTATTTTTTGCTAGCATTGGGCCCTTTTCTGGCCTTTTCTGGGAAACTTTGATAGAGAGAGGTGACATCTGGAGCAGCTAATAACCAAGCTGCATCCCCTGGCTGCATCTCCCAGTTGAAGCGTGTGTAAGATGGTGTTGGCCCAAAAAGTTGACGAGAGGTCACATTTTCATCTTGCCTACAGCAGAAAGCACCAGGAGCTGTGGCTCAGCCGGTGGCCGGTTGGAGAGGAAACCAACTCACCGCTTGTCCCGCAGCAACAGCTGCCGAGGCCGACGGCAGCCTGGCGGTGGGAAGTCTCCAGCCGTGCTGTGGGGACATGGTGTGCGCTTGCTTCTTTGGACAGCCCCAGCGGAAAGGACAGGACAGCTCTTTGTGTTGCTTTGTGTTGGCAACGCCGTGCTTTTGTGTGGCTGCAGGCTCTGGAGGCTGGGTAAACAGCTGAGCACACAGCTAGCCACTTCTGAAAAAAAACCAAACAGGGATAAACCCAGATTCTGCTGCAAAAGTGGAAATGAGGAAGAGGAGCGCCTGATCTTGGCAGGACGTGCCCAGGGCACTGCTCCAGCCGTGGGTGGAACTCCCCATCTCCGACAGCCCGGTGCGAGCAGGCAGCATCCTGCTGCAGCCCCGGAGGAAGCCCTCGCTATGACAACAGGAAAGGGCTGACAAACATGAACTGTTGGAGAGGAAAGCAAATATTGCAACTCGGGACGGAAATGGCGATATTTCAATCAATGCTGTCACATCAGCTACGGATCGGTGTTGTTTCCTTGAAAGAAGAGGAAGATAGAGCAAAGCGGAGAGTTTTATCTTGCAGCACAACTCCCGCCATCAAGAAATGTGCACAGAGTGCAGAGCGAGTTCGCAATGCCCTGGTGACTGCAGAGTGCCCCGCGAAGTTCAGCGTCAATACTTCTTGGCTACTTGCAGGTTGTAATTGACAGTGGCAGTTTAATTAAACAAAAACAGCAAGGCACTTTCTTGCTAAAAGGGCAGGCCATAATCATTTTCTAGAAATGGACTCCTAGAGCTTTCGCTGAGGATAAGCACTTGCAGCACTTGCAAATTCTGATAAGTGAGTTCGAGCCTTCATTGTTATCTTGCCTTTTTTATACTGCAAAATTGTTGGGAGGAATAAAAAGATCCAGGAATATTTATTACTCTGCCTAGGGGTTTCATTGCTTTCTACTTTGCAGTGCTTTGTCATATTACCAGTAGTCACTGTGCACACATTTAATAAATACTTAGTGTTACAAAGATAACACTCTCATCACTTTAATGACTTTGCACTAGTGCAAATGAAAATGAATATTAATAAAGTTAGCTGTAACCATGGCACAGTAAAAAATGGTTATTTTCTTTTACAGATCAGCATAGTCTGTTTTACTAAAAATATCTACTCAGCCCCAGTTCTTCCCCGAGGTGGTTCTGCTGCCTATCAGCACTGCCGTGACTGAATGAAGACACCATATGTGCATTTCTCTGCCAGCAGGTATACAGGTCTTTGGGGGTTCTGCAGGAATCCCAGCATACGGGTCAGACTGACATTTCTTTTTTGATCCAGAAGAGAAATAGCAATGGTGCTATAGCAGCCAATGGTGCTAAAGCAGCCTTTCTAGACAGTTCTGCATCGTCTCACCCAAGCAGCTTTCCATATCCTTTCTGATTGTTCTTCCCTACTGTTTGCATGCCAGCAGAGCTGCCTTACCTACCTGAGCTGCTGCCAGGATGTGGCACAGCAGCTTCATCACTGCTTGGCCAGGGCTGCACACGATTTTGGTCTTGCACTGTAAGATAAAGAAAAGCCGGGGTCATGTCTGGGGACAGCCTCACACCCAGGGAGCCGCGAGCTTCCAGGAAGGCTCAGACATCCTGTCTGCGGGTGATCTGCGAGGGTGCAGCCGGTTCAGGCGGCGTGGGATGTGTCCGACCGGCCGCACGTCTCCGGCCCAGCTGCACAAGGCATGAGCAGTTGGTCTGGCATGGCCCAGAGGCACTGGGCTGGCTCTAAAGAGTCTGTTCATTTGATCTCTGTTACTGCAGGAGACACATCTATGATTTTTAGAGGTCTCCTTGCTTGGTATGAATCACTGGAAGTTGTGGACAAGGGGAAAAAATCCTGCAGTTGCAACCTACCAGAAAATAAATCTTTGTGGAAGCAAATGTATTGTAGTACTCATTTATTAAATGAGTCAAATGAAAGTTTGCTCCTTCTTACATTACGTAATTTCAATTTTATTTTTTATTTTTTAATAGTCACCACCAAATGATCAAATACAGAGATTTTTGCATGCCTCCATATTTCCCAAACATTTTTCTTTGTTCATATGAAGGTTGAATTTGAGATTGAGAGTACATGGAGCTGAGAACCAAATCTTTTTTTTCTTTTTTTTTTTTTAATGATTTTTTACAGTATATGCTGTGCTGACCTAAAAACAGCTATAGAAGCAATTAATACCAAGTAGTAGTATCTTCCACAACAGAGAGAATAATCTATTCTGAACAAAGAGCTCTCAAACACATGGTGCTTTCTTAGTCTAAAATGAGAGTTAAGCCAAAGTGCTGAAAGTGCAGTCAGAAGGAATAAAGATATTGCAATTTTTCAAATACTAAGCATGAATATCTTAAATTCAAAAACCAAGAGCTTATGTAAGCTTAAGCCTTACAATTTTTATGTCTACAAAATCTGATAATTTTAAGTTATTGTCCTTACTACACAGAACTCTCACATTGCTCATTTGCTTTTATGGTCGGTGGACGTTTTTACACACTAAGGCATAAATTTAATAGAATAAACAGTAGTGTAAAATACTACAGATAGCAACTGTACAGCAGCCAAGCATTGGATCTTATAGTGAACTTAACCTTAGAGTTTTCTGGTTGAACAGATGGCAAATGTCAAGCCTGATGTTGCATTAATGTAGCTTCCTTCAGTGCAGTCTTTTGATGGAGGGAAGCTTGAGGTCATACTCAGAAAATCTGCATTAACTGTGCAGATTTATCCAAAACACTCACTGTGATAATAATACCTTGACAAAGACCATATTCACGTGGATATGCAACTCATCTCGGATATTTTCAGCTTTCCAGTTTGGTGTAGGTATCTGGGATTTACAATGGGATGGAGAATATCAGCAAACTGCTGGTGCCAGATGTTATGAGAGATTCAAAATGAAGGAGACTTGATTGAACTTGATAGCCTAGAATAATATATTTCTCTATTTTGACTCATAGATATAAAGAAGTTAGTAAGAAAATGTGATGTACCACTGTGGGCTCTTGTACTAATTCAACGACCTCTGAAGCACTTAATGAATAGTGCAAGAGTTTGACCTAGCTCTCAACATAGCCCTGTTTTCTGCACCATTATGACAGTGTTACTAGCCTTGGGTATAAAGGAAATGTAGTTGTATTTTACAGGACAATGTAGGTTCCAGAATGTTCATTCACCTCTCTACATTGGCATTACTAATCTGTCTTTCTGCACCACTCTGATTTACCACAGTCCATAAAATGCACACTAAGACCTCTCACTACTATTTATGTCACTGTCATTTTTCTTTATTTTGTCCTGCTGTTATGCTTTCAAGCAGTCAGAAGCTGGCAGCCACTGTCTTAAGGATAAAAATGAATTGACTAAGTTAATAATGGCCACAGGGTACTGAGACAACCAGAGGTGTGGAGAAAGGTGGCCAGGTTCCCAAACAGTGTTATTAAATATAGCAATATAACCTTGGTGAGTCAATACAGCATCAATTGCCCACAACTAACACAATAATTTTACCATCCAGAAACACTCCAGGGAAATAAACATATCTCAAGATTGCCAGGAAAGCCAAATCATTAATGAACAGAATGATGATGAAATGCAGAAAGTCTTGGTTCTTGAGCAAAGCACATTAGTTTCAGGGACATGAAGCTCATTTGTAATGTGAATTTAATTCATATAATCAACACAAAGACTCTGAACAGCAAAGAGGAGATTTTCTGAAATGAAGATTGATTTCTTTGCCAGTACTTTTATGTGAAACACACTCACAAAATGTATTTCTGTGGCCAGGAGTGGATATTTAGATGCCTAAATATCCATTTGTGTATACCAATGGGCAGTTTGCCTCTGCAAGTAGAAGAACAGCAGTAGAGTTGCAGGTTTTCCAAGTCTGAGTTCCCCAGTGGTGTTTCTTGACTCTCACTTTGAATAGAACTGGCTCGGTGTGCTTTTCTGCCCTCAGTATTTCTGGATAAGATTCAGAGGACATTGAAGTGCTCCATAGCACTGGTCCTAGCTCTTTGTAGAGGAGTGAGACTGTCCCTCAGTCTCATCTGCTGTGTAGTTATGCTTGATATTAATATTTCACTGCTCACTAGAAGTTCTCAAATCTCTTTTCAAACCTAATTAAGGTTCACGTTACATTTAAGAATGAGGCAGATATCCCAATGACAGGAAAAATGAGGACAAGAGAAGAAAAGTGACTTATTCAATATCACACAGCTGCAGTCTTGAGACTGAAACACAAAGATCTCGATTCTTGGTAGTTTGATCTAACCACTAATGAATAATAATGACTGACCATATTGAAAATTAATAGCACTTTCACCGTGCTTAGCACGTTTAAAGTGCTGTTGAAATACTAATTCATTCACCCTCGCTGATCACTGGGGGGTATGCAAGAGTTTCTTCCTGCAACTTGATCAGCTTTGCATTCGTGGAAAACCACTGAGTTAATCAGATTGCTCACCAGTGGAAAGCAGAGCATGGAGATGATTGCAGGATGAGGAATGAGAGAGGATGCTCACACTGTCTGGCTTTGTGTGTAAAACTGAAGTGTCTGATGTAGGGGTGCTTGAGCTGAGAACTTACCTCCCTTAACATCAGCAGAGAGAAGCAGGCTCCATTAGAAGGCATTCAAAGCATCTGAGTTAGAAGCTATTTCTCTGTGCTGAGCCTCTGGAGAGCCTAACATTAGAGGTCTCAAGCTAGACATGTGAATCCTCTCCCTTAAGTGCTTATTATTATTCCCATTTTGCAGGTGGGTGAACTGGAAAAGACAGGACTGTGCTAAATTAGGTGAGATGCCTGCAGAGGAAAGGCTCCCTCCCTGCCCCTCCCGTAAAACCCCTGGAAGTGTGTATGTGAAAAGGAATGCAAAGATGAATAAATCTCCGGAGAATATGTTTAGGCTGTAAAATACAGAGACAGTATCAAGATATCTGAAAGTGCTCTTAGAATATACGGTGAGTCACGGGCACGGCACTGTGTATTAAATGGTC
The DNA here is from genome assembly GCF_964035555.1 of Netta rufina. Lineage (NCBI taxonomy): Eukaryota > Metazoa > Chordata > Aves > Anseriformes > Anatidae > Netta > Netta rufina. The sequence continues at coordinate 33,790,915 of NC_140130.1, read as the reverse complement.
AACGCTTATTCAACAAAAGTAATTTCTCATGCGAGACCACAGGAGTCACAGAAATTGGCTTTGCACCAAAGTGCCTGATTCAGCAAGATATTACCAGTGTGCAGAAGCTCTGCTGCTATGCTTCAGCTTTTAGGCACTGGGAGACAAGAAGTAACCAGTGTGAGGAGAAACCAAGAGACTCCTTACAGATCTGAGCATGGCAGTGTTTTAACTATGTGAATAGAAACTTATCGCTGAAAAATATGTAATAAGAATAGATAATATATGTATGAAATTCAGCCCTCCCATGCTATTTCTTTAGCTTGTATGAGGCAGATTGAATTTTACTTCTCTGTCTTCTGCCACCTCTATCATTCCTCTTGAAGTAAGAATTCAGTTGCAACTACGGCAGACATTAAAAATGATAACATAAGAAAGTGTTTACCAGTTCTACTGCTGCAGGTGTACTGGAAGAAGGACTACAAATTGAAATGACTCCATAACAAAGTCTGACACAGGGTAAAAAAAAAAAAAAAAAAAAAAAAAAAAAACAGGCAAGGGGAAGGGGGAAGGAAAAAAGGAATATTCATTTTTTTTCCCTGAAATTAACATAAAGAATAGCACTTGAAGAAAACATTTATCAGTATGTCAGCAAGGAGGTATGTGATTTATCTTTGTAATAATGGTTTTTGTAACTTAGAAGGTAAAGAGTTGATCCAGCTTGTTATTTTTCATATGACATCTAGGAAGTTAAATGACTTTATTTGTGTTTCTAAAACGAAAGCTAATCTAGCATAAGTGTGCCTGGCAATGCATCACCCCACAGCTGGACAAGGTCAGGGCCCATCGTCTGGTCCTGAGGGAAGGAAGCCTGGCAAGAGCCATCGTTGCACAACTGAACTCTCTTCTCCTAAAAGAGGGCTGATCTCATGCGTTGACCTCATCAGTGACTTCATGCCTATGGGAACAGCCCCTGACCATGCTGTTCCCTGAAGCAGGCACCCTCAGGGAATGCTAGCTGCCTGAGGCTAAAAGCAGGGCTTGCAAAAGCTTTAGTGCAAGTCTGGCTTCAGATATTGGCCCCTCTACCCTCAGAGTGGCCGGGTAACAACTCCTTACAAGGTCAAAGGGACCCCTGGAGAACCTCTTGGATCCTTTCTTATACAGGTATGGGGTTTTCTCCTCATACGTAGGATTTCTGTTGCAACAAAAGGCCAGTCCATACAGTTGATCTTCTTTTTGAATTTATCAGATAAAGGAAGAAGAATAAATGACATGAAAAGAGAAACCCTGGGCAGGGGAGTGCACACAAAATGTCCCAGTGACCTACAATCCCTTACCACAGGCACAGTGTTGAAATAAGTGACCATACAGCACATATCTGGAAAAGTGACATTTTAAATGTATGACACAGAGGGGTGAAGATTGCTCAGTAGCAGAAATTAAACACCTCCAAGGGCAACACTCTTCCATCCTCCTTCAGAGGTAGCAGTGTGTGCTTTGAACCAGGAGCTACATGCAACTGGTGCCAGAGAAGCCACCGGAGAGTTTTAGTAAAGATCTGTGGTGTCTTGGAGCATCTTTCCCCATTTAGTCTGGCTTAACTTCCCGTAGTCCTTCTATAATCAAAGCTCATGATGTGTTACAGATTGCCAAAGATTTTTTTTTCTCTGCGTTAATACAAATAATTCAAATAAGAGACTGAACCAACCTAACACCAAGCCCCTTGGTTGCTGGCTCACGTAGTTGTTCCACAGCTGCAAAGAGCCCTTGGTTGGTGTTGAGAGTTATTGGAGGAGCAGTGTGAAACCCCCTGGCCATCAGCACACGTGAGCTATTTCTGCTGCCAATCTGAACCCATCTTCATTTATCTTCTAACTCTTAACTCCTCATTCAGATTCCTTTAGGGAATCACAGAGCTGTGCACGCACCAGGCTGAAAAACGTTGCTTGCCCTAGAAGTTAAACACATGTATTTCCAAAAGCAGCAGGCTTCAATCGGCTCCCAGCCTCCTTGTTGCATGTGGTGCCACGAAAGCATTATGGTAATTCTGAGCACTGAACCATTTAAAATCTATTTTAATTGATTCCTGGCTATTTTGCGATTCCAGCATATTGTTAAATGGGTGGTAGATAAAAGTAGCAGGAGGTAACATCTTCTTTTGTATTGCTGCAGGGAGAGCATGCCTAAAATACAGCATTAAATTCTGGGTACTTCATTGCCAGAGAGATGCAGACAAATTGAAAGGAATTCATAGAAGAGCAATAAAAATGATTAAGGGTCTGAAGAGACTGAGTTATGAGCGAAGATTAAAGGGACTTAATATGTATCACTTGGCTAAATGATGACTAAGAGGGAAATGATACCCTTCAACAAGTACTTGGAGGGCATAAATATCACAAATAAAAAGGAATAATTTAGGGTGCTGAAGGACATACAGCTTGGGATAAAAGGATGGTGTTAGGCAAAGGGAAACTGGCTCTGAGTACACATCATTAAATCTAACAGACCATTTGTGGGAAAACGAATTCTGACACATTTATCTAATCCTGTTTCAGTATCAATTATTGCCTGTTCTTGGAAAAATCCAGTTGTCTTCAATTAAAGACTGAGAAAGGACTCCCAGATGCAATCCAGGGATTTATGAGCCAAGAAGCAGTGGCAAGTTGGGGAAAGTGTAAAAAAAAATAAGTGTTCGGAGTTATTTGAAGGTTGATATACCCTATCCCCAGCACCAAAGGATGTATAAAGACATGAAATCAGTGATCTGAATTTTAAGAATGTGTCTGTTGCCAGGATACCACGGGGAAAATAAAAGTAATAATGCATTTCTTTACATCGTACACATTCCATTAATTCCAGCAAGAACTGTACCAACACTTTAATGGGAAAACAGTCCACAAAGAAGAATAAATCTTTCTCTAATTTTCTACTAGCACCAACTTAGAGCTCCGAACCTGGCCTCAGAGCTGGAAGAAGTGCTGGAAGAGTCTCTGCAAGCCTGACAGCACTGCAGCCCTAACCCCAGTCTGTCTTAGAAAGCAGCCATGCATTCAACAGGATTGAATGTCTGCGTGAAATTAGGTTTTGCCGTGCCTCTGCCCAGCAAAGCCGATCAGCAGCATAGCAGTGTAATGCCTAAAAGTGCTACACATGCTGTATATAGCACCTTGTGGTTTTTTGGACTTACTGCATGGAAACTCCCTGGAACCATTCAGAGGTCCCCACGCAGGACATGATTTGCTTCCAGCTCCCCCTTTGCTTCCCTGTGCTGAACCTGCTGCTTCGGAGGGACTTGGCTTTTCTGTTTGCTCCTCGCAACTCACAGCACAAGGGGGACAGAAGCTCTTTGGGGATGTTATTTGCTTTTCCTGCCATAACCCACATCAGGTTCTGGTGAGATAAGATTTAATCTGAGGGCATTGGTTTATGCTGGTACCATGTGGAAAAATCCCTTGAGAAAGCTTTTGGAAAGCTGGGCCTGGAGATGGGAGGTCATGGGAAAAGGACACCCCAAAAGCAGCAGGAGTGGGAAGCAAAAGTCTCTGGGGCTGTTGTGGGGAATGGACTTCTTCCTCCAGTGTTTGAGGGTGGGAGAGAGTGAACGCCAAGCAGACACATCAGCATTTCTGCCCTCGTTGTGAGAATAGCCTCAAGATGCTGATGCTGTAGCAGGCGCACAGAGGAAGAGCAGTCCATTTCCCCGGATTAGCATCCCATTACAGCTGTGCTCTGAGGACACAATCTGATTTGTTTATCCCGGAGTTAACTCTGGCTGTAAATGTGCAGTTCTGCTCCTGTCAAACCCAGCCACTAGACCTCTTCATCAGGGGTCTGCCCCAAACAGTGATCAGTAGCAATAAAGCAGGACTCTCATGCATTAAAAAATCACCTTCTGTATTCATGCATCTGTGCTCCCATGTTTCTTTTTTTTTTTTTTTTCTTTTCACTTGATGACTTGATAAGCCTGTTTAGAGCTTACAAATGTGTTCAAACATGTTTTAAAAGCAAGATGATCCTTTCTATGTTGCAGAGTGAACAGAAATCGTATCTACAGAGGTGGGGGTCAGAAGCTTTTTTTTTTTTTTTCTGAAAGACAATATAGTCAGGGACAATTTTCCTATGATTTCTCTGTTTAATTCCTTAATTTCTTCCCTCTTTAAACATCTTGAATCATGACTATTAAATCCCAACCTTAATTTTAAAGATTATCTATTTTGACTGCTCTTTTTTTTTTTTTTTTTTTTCTGACTGTAATTGTCCACAATAACACAATTCATTGCTGGAGAGTGATTTAATATGTCAAAACATTTTGGATTTCCCTCCCCATCTCACTGGGTAATGTTGAAGACAGTTTGCAAGTGCCTGTGAGATGAGTAGACAGAAACTTTATGGACTGTCTAGAAACTACTGCTTGTGGATACTGCATGAAGATATTTGCTCCAGCTGATGGTTGGTGGGGAGTGGGGTGAGCAGCTCATTCCCCAGGGAATGAAGATCTTGTTTTCATGACAGTTTCTTTGATTCTTTTTCTTAAATATGTAGAAAGGAAGGAATGGAGTATAATTATGCAGAAATCTGGCTAAGCGTAATTGCTATTCAGAGCATCCCATGAGGCCTAAAAAGGCTTTGGAGGGCAGCATATTTAACCCAGAGCAGAAACACTGAATACGTGTGAATATTTCAGAAGTCCCAGGTTTCACCCAGTCAGCTGTTTTATTCTGAGAAGATTTTAAGGTGAGAAATCGGTGAGGTTCAGACTTTGCTGAGGCTCTCTGATCCATCCAGAGCTCACATACACTACGATGTAGGAAACTTGTGGATGCGTGTTTTTAAGTCAGTCTCTTAGTTATCTGTATGTGATCTTGCAGGTGTATTTGAATTCTGTTTGGCTCCCAGTCACAGCTGTAGTTTGGAAGCTGTTTTGCATTCTACTTTTAAGTTATATATGGTTTCACTTCAAAAGGGATTCCCATGATTTTTTTCTTTGAGATGCTGCTGAAAGCTATAACTAAAGTTGGATTTAGGAAGGGAAAATCTTCTAATCTTCAGTATTTTCATACTTAGCTCGTGCTTTGTTACCTCGACATGTTAGCAATGAAGTCACTGAGCACTACCCATGCAGACTGAAACCCGACAGTGGCTTCCCTTAGTGGTAAGAAAGGGGTACAGAGAGCTTTCCTCCTGCGGTATGCTAACACCCAGACCTTGGCTAGGGCAGGCACAGCTGCACAACTTCAGATAAGGCGAGCCCTGCGAGCGTGGCACCCAGCTCTGCCGTTGCACCGCAGGAGCAAGCAGACGTTGTGCGGATGGTTTACTAAAGCAGACTGCTCGTTCAGATAAACACATCTACTTATGTCTACACGGTGGGGTCCTCTTGACGGAGGATGAACCGTGCGCTATCGGAGCGGTAGATTTTGCCTTCCTAGCCAGCGTTTGTGCTGTTGCTGTTACAAACCTGAAGCTGGGCTGCGGGACCCGCTCGGGATCCTCGGGTCTCCCTCCTCCTGCCCCCACTCCGCGATTGGGGCCGCCGCCTTCCTCGGTGGGACACCCTTCCTCCCGGTGGGACAGGCGGGATCCCCGCAGCATCCCCCGGGAGAGGCCTTGCCGGGAGCTCCCAGCGAGCCGAGGCTGCAGCCGATGCTGCGCCGCTCCCGGCCGGGGGCGATGCCCAGCGGGACCCGGAGCCGGCTGGGTGCGGGTGTGTGCGGGTGTGTGCGGTGCTTCTGGGGGTGTGTGCGGTGCTTCTGGGGGTGTGTGCGCTGGGGGGGCACAGCCGGAGCCCCCCCCACCCCAGCGGAGCCGAGCACGCCTCCTCCCGGGCTGCGCAGCGCGGCCGGGGAGCGGCGCGGGGCTGCTCCCTCCCTCCCTTCCCCTTCCTCCCCTTCCTCCTCCTCCTCCTTCTCCTCCTCCTCCTCCTCCTTCCCCCCGCAGGGGCGCGGATGGGAGGACAAGCAGAGCGGCGGGCGCGCCTCCCGGCGCGGTGCGGAGCGGTGCGGAGCCGAGGTAAGGCTGAGCCAGGCTGAGCCGGCTCCGGGGGGGCTCCCCGACCGCCTGCTCCCCAAGTTTGGAGGTGGCAGCACTTTGCGGGAAGTTGGGCGGCACCGCGGGGCTTCCACGGGGACACCTCGGGCTGCCCCGCTTTGCTCCGAGGGGAAGGCTGGCGAGCCCCCATCCTCCCGGGGATATCTGGGGGGGACACGAGGGGCTGCACCCCCGGGGCTCGGCCGGTGGGGAGAGGTGTCCCCCCTAAGCGTGTCCCCGCGGTGACAAAGGGACCGCCGCTCGCTGTCACCCCGCAGGGAGCTGCGCCCTGGAGAGGGAGCAGGCGCCCGGCTCGCGGCTCGCCCGGAGAGCTGCACCCAATTCCCGCACCGCATCCTCCCTAGAATTAAGCCCCGGAGGGATGTTGCCGCTCGCCGCTGCTTATTTTTCGGTGAAAAGGGGTATTTCTTCAACGCGAGCTGTTGGCCGGTAAAAATAGCTTCGTGGCATGCGTTTGCTGAGAATGCAGTCAAGGTTTGGTGGCGGGTTATTATGGTTAGGCTCTTAAGCAACAGTCCCCTCGCTGAACTTTGGTGGTGTCGTACATGGTGAGTTGGTGGCTTTTCGTTGTTGTTGTTGCTTCCTGTGCTGCCTCATTGTGATACTACAGCCGTACCCTGCGGTGAAGTCCCTTACATGGTCACAGCCAGGTTTGTAGGTTAATGGGATAGACGGCAACATTGCTAGGGTGCTGCATCTCAACACCCACCAAACTTTCCAGTATGGAAATGTATTTCTGTCTTATTCCATGGTTTTGGGCCTAAAGACGTCTTTGTATTGATTTGCTTGCATATGACATAATAAATGTTTCACTTCTTGAATCGTGTTGGCCGGAAAAAACACTCAGAAAACGTTCTCATCTGAAGAATAAACATGCGCCTTTTGCGTTTAGTGACCAAGGAAAGAGCAGAGCAGTTAGCTGAGCAGATTACAGGTTAAACCCCAAAGTTTGCTAGAGCTAGTTGTGAAGGGTAAATATTTGTAAGGTTTGAATGAAAATTGTATGTGCTCATTTGTGTAAAAAACTGCTTTATTGAACAGCATCATACTTGATACTAACTGGGGACTACTAGGTCTCTGCCAAAAAGGGAAGCTTACCTTAGTGAGAGGTCACAGCATCTATAGGATTTATATGTATTCTACAGGATTTATACATATATACTTATATTTATGCTATTTATATAAAGTGATGTAAGTATTTGATATATAATGAAACACACACATATATACATACTCACTCATAAGCAGTAAATAGTAATGAAATAGATATCTTAAGGTTTTCTTTGTCACTGATCAAAATGTTGTCACACATCTCTTGGCCTGAGAGCTTCTCTGCTGCTGGTGCCATTTCACTCTTGGGCATTGAGTCAAAGTATTCATCTGGCTCTTCTTATGCCAAAAGGAAGAAAATCAATTTGAATGCAGAAAAGAAGAAACTACTTCTATGAAGATTTAGTAGTGAAACTAATCTTTTTTATTTTTATATTTTTCCTTTAAATGGCATTTATATCCTATGTCTGTAAGTGCAGTCAACATGCAGTTCTGAAATCAATAACAAAATAGTTTCATGGTTCAAATTTTGTAACAGGAAGACTAATCTCAAATTCAGAGTGCTTTATTTGAGGTTTTGGAACAGGAACATGATGAAACAGCGGAGATTTGCATGACAAAACACTTAATTCCACTAATGCAGTGGAAGACAGTAATGGATTTTATCTTCTTTGCTAAACAGAAAGTAGTTATCTGAAAACTACAAATGAGCAGGTTGAAGCAGACTCTCATATTTGGGTTATTTCATGTAGTTGAAGTGGAAGGATAAGTTATATAATCCACTAGCAGTATTAGCAAGGATGGGATTATAAAGGCATAATCAAAGAGAGGTAAATGAGATACTGCTTATATTTTAACACTATATTAACAGCACAGCCATTGTGCTATTTGTGTCCAGAAGTAGCATAAGTTTGGAGTTGAATTATTTCTTACTTTTTTTTTTTTTTTTTTTTTTTTTACAAAATATTGCTATATAGTTACTGTCTAGAATTGATGTATTTGTTAGAAGGAGACTGGTAACTATAAAATTAAAGTAGTCTGACGTACACAGGAAATTTTTATGGTGAGAAAAACAATGAAAGTAGCTAGAAATCATAGACCCTCTGGACAAACTAAATACACTTGTGCAAAAATAATCATGAACTGTGACGAACAATTTTAATAATAGAGATTGACAAGTCATTCTTTTGCTATTTATCCTCTGTGCTAAAGTCCTCTGAGTGCCTGCAAGCACCTCATAACAGTCTTGAAACTTGAAGTGTCACCGAAAGTGTTTTTTTTCTTTTTGTGGTCTGATAACCTGCAACCTGTGGCAGGAGCTCTATGAGAACTGGGACTTTCAGTGGACAGAGATGATGTTTGTAGCCCAGGTGATTTCAGTGGGCATTGTATGTGTTCTTAAACATGGACTGTGTACTAAAATCTCTCTCTAAGTGTTTATTTATACTTAAGGTCAAGTTGCTAGGTGGATGACAGCAAACTTCCAAAGTTCATGGGGCTATTGTTAAACATGATGCTACACTTCCCATCACCCAATAGGGATCTTTTTCTCAAAATTCCTCTGCTGCCTGGTAAGGGGATCCTTCACATTATTAAATACTTTTCCATGACTGAGTACTTTCCCACATGCTCAAAGGAGCAAAATTTTATGAAACTGTAGCTCAGCATTGTGTTACCTTTACATTTTGTGTTTTAAAAGTTGTTCAGATGCTCATTGTCCAAAAAAAAAGATGTTCGTCATATCTTTCTCTGGAGACAAACAAGCAGCAGCAGGCCGATTTTGTCTAAATTACAACAATTTAGGAAGTTGGAACATCCAGCTGTGCTCTTTCAATACAGATACATCATTCAGGTGAAGAGAGACATGACTTAAATAGGTACCAATATACTCCCTCTGCCTCCGAAGTCTTAATTACTCTTGCAGTTACTACGTCCTTAAAGGCTGTATATCCTGCCATTAAAAACTGCAAGGAAATGTGCTGTTAAATCATTCAGCACTGCTCTGGAAACTCAGGTGATGCGAATTGCTGTTTCCAACATCTTGGAGAGTTTTTAGGAGCCTCCCCTAGTTTGAGCTGAGTTCCTTAACTGCTTTCTTGAGGTTTCAGCTCCTCCCTCGCCCCACCTATTTTTCTCTTTACCTTGCACAGGGAGGGATAACTGAGTTTCCACCACACTCCTTGGCTGGACTTATGTTGCTCAGCTGGAAGAACCCAAAGTGCAGTGGAAAAACAAGGTAGATTTCCAATAAGAGAGCGTTTTTTTTAGTGCCTTTCCCCACAAATTAGTTTTTCTTATTTATTTATGTTTCTAGCAGAGTGCACTGTTTTTCTTACTGAAGAACTGCAGAGCCAGATTTGAGTCTAAATACAGCTATTCACATGAGGGGATGGGATCTGTGAGCTCCTACAAGCTCTTATCTCAGAGCAGCCTGAATTACACTGATCTTTCCACTTTTACTGCAATTTCACTAAAATTGACTGGCTATGTACAGCATTGTTGACCCACTCTCTTAAAGATACGTGGGGCTGTATGTGCATCTAATAGAAAGCGTATTGTACAGTTGGTTACACTGGCTGTTTGTCTGTACGACCTTTTCATTTGTGTTTCCCTGTCCAAAGGACGTGATTACAATTCTGCCCCGGTTGCTCGATTTGATTTTTACATGCGAGGGAGACAGGAAAGCTACCGAGGAGCTGGAGTGCAGCAGGCGCGCTGCAAAGGGAGCTCTGTAATCCTTTGATTACACAGCTGTGCCCGACATGCCACTAAACAGCACTTTAGGGGCAAGCAGTTAATGTAGCTTTTCCATGGAATATTTATTAATTTATGTTACACCTGGCTTCCAGCAGCTGTTGGACGTGGCTTGCAAGCACTGGTTTTAAGGAGCGTGGAACCCTCCCGAAGAGGATACAACCAGGTGAAGTGCTTGATGCCTAGCAAGAAGAAACAAAATAAACCCAAGTCCAGTTGGGTAGTGGCGGCTGATGGCAATGATGGGGCAGCTGTGACTGTGATGAGAGATGAGACGCGATGGTGGATGTGAACAGGAGCCCGTGGTAGGCTCTGGCTGAATGACCTCTCTGTGTCCTTCCATGGCAGTGCACTGAGGTTGTGGACTTGCCAACGCCAACTCACAGCCCTGCTGCTTCCTATTCCCAGATCCAGCTTCTCGGTGTTCCCACAGTGGCTTGAACTACCTGAAATGTGTGTGCTCCAAGTCTCTGAAGTGGAATGTCTGCTGGTTTCCTAGTGAGCTTGCCAGAACTCAGGTAGTACCCATAAGCTAACCCAGCTCCATCAGTGTTTTTGGAACTCCTGTTGCAGCAGCCCTTCCTTGCTTGGGTTGCAGAAAGTGTCTAAGGTCACCACAGTGGCATAGAGTGTGGGAGGAAGTTGGCTGCCAAGGTGTCTGCTCTCTTTGTAATGGCTTTCCTTTGAAATGAACTCATTCGTGTGTTGAAACGTGGTTTTGGGTAGTAGGGAAATGACAAAGGCCTTGGAATTTCACCCTAAGGTGGAAGTGAAGCTAGAAAGGCATCATATCTAATAGGATGTCCACAGTTTCATTAAAAACAAGGCCCTTGCCCTTCCCCAGACTGAAATTCCTCCACAGAGATTGCTTTTGGCAGCCCTGATGCAAGTGCAACTTTGGGCTTTCAATCTAACCCCTACAGGCAATCTAAAATGCAGGAGCCAGTGTCATGTCCTAGATTACAGACCCCTAAACCATGCATTTTGGGTGTAATTCCTGCTGTTTTTTTTTTTTTTTTATACAGCAATAAGTCCATTTTGAGGCTTTACTTGATAGGATTGAAGAATAGGTAGTACTGAGATCCCTAAAATTTAGTTATAAATGTTCTTTTTTATACCAACAACTACTAAATTCACACTTTTTAATTTATAACTTAATGTGCTATTATTTAGACTCATCAAATATGCATGTCACTTTATATATACTTGTGTTTTATAATGCCAACTTTCTATCGATTGTAGCTGTTCCTCACTGTGAAGTGCACAGTGTACAAAGCAGATGTGTACCTAAACAGCAAAATATTAAAACTGACTGCTTTTCATTTGCTTCATGTCTTCCAGGATGGAGAAATGTGCCTCATAAGGAGATACTTTTCTTATATAAAACGTCAATGTTCAGTGTGGGTGAAGGTACCTTGCTATCTTACCATAAAATTAGAAGAGCTGATGAGATTGAAAAAGACTTCTGCATTATTATTTTCTAGTATGAATTCAAGCAAAGCTTAAAACTGCCTAGTTTAAGTCGGGCATGTCAACTTCTCATGGAATATCAGGAAGTGCTTTCCTTTCATATAATGGCAGTCTTAGCACTACAGATGACTTTTAATGGGGAAGAACTATGATATCAAACCAAAAGAGAAAAGAAAAAATGAAAGGTTTCTAGAAGTACAAAGAAAACAAAATAAGCCTGCTTTGAAAAATGGCAAACTTCTGTAAGATACATAGGAAAAATAATGAAGATTTGTATGCAATATGTCTGTATAAGGGATGGAAGATGCCTGATAAACCGTAGTGTCAAATGGGCACTACAAAAGTGAGCAGCACAATAGGTGTCAGTTTGAAACGCTGGATAACTTCAGATGAAGATGACAACGTCCTTATGTGCTATATGTGTCCAGTTAAAATTCAGGTCTTGGAGCTATATGGAAAAAAGTGCTTAATTTAAGTGCTTTAGGTCTGGCATGAAATTCGCTGTGAGATACAAAGAAATGGGAGAGACATTTTGAAAAAAGTAATAGAAATCAGGACCCTGGAAGGTTTTGCACATGATTTGAAGAAAATGTGAGCTCATTGTAGTGCCTAAGATTGGATATAATGGCCTATGGATACTAGAATTTATTAATTAATTTATTAATCCAAAAAAGGAGGAGGAGTATGTTTGGTACAGCCAGGAGATTTAACTTTAAAAAGCTGGAAATAAAAGAAAATCAAGAAGGATGGATTATTAGGTTGTTTAACAGGTTTATCATGCAGTGAGATGGGTTTGCCTGTGAGCCCAGCTCTTCCTTTGGAAGCTTCATCCCTTGAAAATTCTATATCTGATTTTTATCTAATACTCCTTTCCAAACTCTTGTATTTTGGCTACTTGTTAGATCAGAAATTTGTCTTCTAACTGAGCTGTGTAGATATTAAATAGATAATGTTAAGTAGACATTGTTAATGTTAAATAAGTTAAACTGAAATCTGAAATTTGTAGGACTTCCCAGGAACATTGAAAGCTCAGTAGTTCATAGACCTGTTTCACAGTGTGATGCCAAAGGTTGTGCTCTTCTTCCTTTTGTGATTATGATTAGTGCATTTTTAGGGTTACTGCTGTAGAGTTTGTCCTTCTGGCTTGATTGCCAAGGCCTGAGAAAATTGCCTGGATCCATTCCTCTAAGGGATTTTGTATGCTATTACGTTATGTATGGAAGAGGGGCAGGTTGCATGTGTACATCAGGTCTGATGGCAGGTGAGCTTCGTGAAGGCATATGGGTTCATGCTGTGCAGTTGTGCTCCAGGATTAGGGTTACTTCACTTGTTTTGTGGCTCTCTGGATTTCTAGATCATAGTTTTGCATCCATTGCAAGTGCAAAGGTCAGATAAGTGACTGAATTTTGCTGTATGAAAGCTCCACTGTGTGAAGGGTTACCAATAACAGTTACCACATTTGTTAGTTACTACATTACTGCTAAACTTGTGGTCTCTTCATTAAAAAGACAAAAACATGTTCTTGAACATTTTGGCATTGAGTATTGAGCTTTAGGCTGTGAGCAACTTGTTGGACTCATTCATAAAGTAAATAATTTAGATGAAAAAAAAAATCATAAATTATAGTGCTATAAAAACAGTATCTCAGGTTGAGGATTAACTTGCCTGAGGAACAGATAAGGATAAATCATAATGAAACCAGTATTGCTCTTGACATTCAGTATTAAAATTACTTTGCAAAGCTATTTATGCCAGCTTTAAAACAGTTTCAACAAGAAATGAGATGTGAGAGGTGAACAGAAGGGAACAGTGGAACCTAAGCTCATCTCTCTCATTATAGGAAGGAGGAAAAATTGATTTGTTTAACATTGGGCTATTTAAATACTGAAGCATTTAACTCTTAAGAGTAGGTTTTAAAACACTGCTAAGGAAAACAGTCAAATTAAAAATACACAACATAGTAAAATGCAATTTATATTGGTAACCAGGGAAATCCCACGTGGATTTCTCTTCCATTAGGTTAGGTCAGGAGCAGCTCAGCTCTGGGTTTTCACTGATGTAAGGGGGACAAGAATTTGGCACCTCAAACATGGGCACAGAAAATGTTCTCCAGTTGTTCTGGAGAATTTCGTCATTGACTACGTGTGTGTAAGGAGTCATGTCCCAGCTGTGCACCCTTTTCTGCAAGGCAGGGAGCCTTGCTGGGAGGCTGCATCAAGGAGTGTATCGGCCAGACAAGCTTTTGCCTTGCATCCTCACTAGAAGGCAACACCACCCTCTGCTTCCCCACATCATAGGTGGGAAAACTCCATCTTGTTGGACACATCCTTGTGCTTGCACAAGGACAGACCACGCAGCTGAGTTGTCCCATTGGATGCAATCTGTCTGTCTTGCTGATGACTGGAGCTGATCACTGTTTACATGCCATACCTGGTCTAGCAGTAGAATCATAGAATCCTAGAACCATTATGTTTGGGAGAGACCTCCAAGATCATCTGGTCCAACCATCTCCCTACCACCAACATCACCCACTAAACCATGTCCCCAGGCACCATGTCCAACCTTTCCTTGAACACCCCCAGGGATGGTGACGCCACCAGCTCCCTGGGCAACCCATCCCAATACCTGACTGCTCAGTGTCCCCGTGTGTCTTCTCCTGGCTCTGCCCTGCAGAGCAAGTGGCCTGGGACACACAGAGACTTTTTTTGTACTCTTCCTGAATGTTGAAGGCGTTTGGGGTGTTCTCTGGTGCCTTTAACACTGCCACATCATGACAAGGAGGAGCTTTTAGTTTAAGTCTTAACACTGCCTTGTGTTATTTTTTTTTTAAAACAGATTTCAGTAACTCTTTGGGTAAAATGCACTTCATAAGATGGCATCAAGTCATTTGCTGCTTATTTCTGGATGCAGCTTTAAGGATTTAGTATTCTTGTTGTTTGATATCATGGTTACAACATTGCAATAACTCATTTTGGTTTAATATTGCAGAATGCATAAAAACCTTCTGCTGAGATTTAATAGCTTTGTCTTTTAATGGTACCCATTAAGTGGGTGTAATCTCTCCAGTTGTCTAAGTTTTCATCTCACTATACTAGTACACTGGATAATAAATGACAAAAGCTGTAAAAAAAATGTACTGTGAAAATACAAGTAACCATGTAAATATCAACAAGGTTTTTTTTGTTGGACTATTATAATTCTAGATATTTTGCCAATATTATTTTCTAAGGCTTTTCACTATTACAAAATAAAGTGAAACTTTATGACAATATATAGTTGTGCATTAAAAATATGTGCTTGCTACTAAAACAAGATTCTCCCAAACATAATCACTAAAAATGATACATTGCAGTATCTTAACTTTGTGTATCTTTAAAGATAACAAATAATTCTGAAGCAGCAAATATCATTAAGTTACATTTAACAACAAACTTCAGGGTTTCAAATTAGGTAGTATAAATGCTGCACTCATTCCAAACAGCAGTTCTCAGGATGAACTTCTGGCTTCATTGAAGTCAATGAAAACTCTTCCTGCTGACTTAAGCATGCCAGGATTTAAAAAAAAAGATATATAAAATGAAATAAATTGAAATGGGATTTTAAGAAGTTTTCTTCTTAATGAGTTGCTGGAGTCATTCAGATGTAGTTTTATGTTCTTTAGTTCAGCTGGGAAATTCTAAGGTGAAGATGATGTCTGGTGGGGAAGAGAGCGTATGAAAAGAAAATGTTTCCAGTTGAAATAACATAGCACTGGTTGTGTTATCCCATAGAATAAGAATACCCTGAGTTGGAATGGACCCCCAGGGATCACTGAGTCCAACTCCTGGCTCCATACAGGCCTACCCAAATATCAGACCAGGTGTCCGAGAGCGTTGTCCAAATGCTCCTTGGACTTCAGCAGGGTCAGTGCTGTAACCACTGCCCTGGGCAGCCTGTCCCAGTGCCTGACCACCTCTGGGTGCAGAGCCTTTTTCTAACACCCAGTCTGAACTGCCCCTGTCACAGCTTCATGTCAGAGGTCCCCATTTTTGGAGACCCACTTTGGTGCTAATGAAAGCTGAGTGTGCAGGTGGACATTCCTGTTACAGATATTTTGTCTTCTAAAGTGATGGAAACCCCCAAAGCCTAACTGTTAGAGTATTGCATTGTTGCATTGTGTGGATAGGAATTTGGGCAGGTGTTTTTTTATTTTTTATTTTTAATACATTTTTTCTTCATCAAGTACGGTGTTCAGGAATAGTTTTAGGGACATATTTAGTGTTGTCCTTCTGGCACCAAGGATTTTTAAGTATCAACTGAATAGGAGGAAGGAATTAATGTGATTTAGTGTTGTCAAACTGAAAATGAAGTTCCTCCTAACACATCCTTCGAAGAACACTCAATGGCTCTGGATTTAGCCTGCCATCCGCTTTATTTCCCTGCTATATTTTTGCACTTCCTCTGCTGATAAATATTTAGAGTCTGTTTATATTTCATCTGATTTTTTGCTAGATAGTGCTTACAGACTCTTTCTGTAAACACTTATTACTGAAGAAATTGGTATCACAAGCCTTGAAATTGCAGTGATGGCAATTTTGTAATTTTAACTGTAGCTGACCATATATTTGTTAATTATCCAAGAGAGGCTTATTGCTTTATAAAAGTGAACTTCATTTCTGTCTGCAAAAGCTAGAAAGGTAGCTGTAATTGCTTTGCCTGGAGTGCAGGTTTAGTTGCAGAGGACTTGGATGGATTAGATGTTACCAACACTGAGGATCAAGAAGGGATGAAAAGAGGAAAGACTTTCATGTTTGTTAAAGTTTTAGTCACCAGGATCTTGTTAAACTCAGAATAAAAATCATAGGTTTTTTTTTTTTTTTTTTTTTTTAAGTTAAAATCTAATGAAAAAGCCAAACCTATGTTAATTTATTCAAGCCCTTGAAGGATTTCCTTCTCAAAATTTTGTGCAGTCTCTCCTTACAGCATGGCTCTGTGATTTTAACTGGGGTTGCCCGGCTATATCTTAGTGCTGTTTTGCCATGCCTTGCTAATTCCTTTTTGGAGTAATGTTTTTTTCCTGATGTGAATATGACAACCCCACTTTAATTAGCTAACAGCAGTTGCCAGGGATCACAGTGCCTGAGAGTCTCAGAAGTGTCTGTGTCAAAATAAATAAATAAAACATCTAAAAAGCTTTACAGCTTTACTAAGAAGCAATAAACTTAATTGAAATGGTTAACAGCATTGAAATGACTTGCCTACTTATATTACAGCATGTAGCCACCAGATGTCACTTATTTTGTGCACTGTGCTAGGAGAAATATGCCCTTGTATGTAAAATACTTAAAAAAAAAAAAAAAAAAAAAAAAAAAAAGGCAACTTGCTCTGAATGGGTTTGTTTCTGTTTGTATTCCTAATTGGCATGTTCCTTCCTTTATAAATATTTTCATCTTAAAATAGATTGTATAGACTTGTTTCTCACAGACAAGATAGACTTGCATTTTATATGAGCCTTAAATGTCAGCAGTGACATTTTGAGATTCAGTCTTTAAAAGTATAATTAATAGTCTTACTAAATTTTCGGAAGGATGAATGTACATTTCTGTACAAAGGACAGTCTTTTTATTATGAACTGTACGATCATTAAAGATACTTTAACCTGTGATTTACATATATATTCATCTCCAGCCAAGTTAAAAGCAGTGGGATGAATGAAAAACTCTTGCAGCACTGAAATCATGGTGGAAGGTTGTGCAGACAGGAGAAGGACCACTTCTAAAAGTAGAAAACAGCATCCACTTACAGAACTCCTCAATTCACCTTCAGGTTTTAAAGTCTTCAAAGCAAAGTGTAAATATAGATAGACACATGGGGATATCTCTCTGAACTGGAAAAGGAACACTTAGTACCCACTGTAAAACTTGTTCTCCAGAACCCAATGAGCACAAGCTATCTTGATGAGCAAAACATAATGGATAACTGCTCAGCAGTAAGAGCAAGCAAAGAGCTCATGATCAGGGTTGTGGTGTCTAGCAGTGTTTCTTTTCTCCGTCATCAGAGATACTCAATTGACTGATGCACACTTTTTGGTCTGTATGCAAAAGAAACACTGTTAGAAAATGGAAATTGACTTTTCTGTAGTTGAGACAGAAAGACTGAGTTGTGTTGGTGTCATAGTAGCTCTGTGGGTCTTATGGGAGGCAGAGTATAGGGCACTGTTTTTACTTCCTTTTTCTGTGTTTGAGCAAAACCTGAGGCAAAGCATTGCTTAACTGCTAGAAATGGTGCTGACTAATAAATGGAGCACATTGGAGTTTTAGCAGTTAATACGAAACCAATCGTATGAATTGAGGGTCTTAACTGAGCTTTGTTTATGAGCTTGAGAGTTTCACTTCCTCACTCCAGGTCTTGCAGCAACGTTTCTGAAAATGCCACCTGGTGCTGCTGCTGTGGCAGAGGCTGGCTCAGCCCTGCTGAGGACCCCATTGCACAACTTCTCCGTCATCTTCCAGAAATGAGCTGCTCCGCCCTGTGAGCTCGTTGAGAGGCTGACATTTGTCTGGTTTAATGAAGTTACTGGGGGGAATTGAGATTCAGTGCTGCCTGTCTTAGGTTGTTTCTGTAGAGACTGGATTGCCAATGGCATTCCATCCTTTGCAACACGTATCTGAATTTTGGCCAAAGTCCATCAATCCCCATGTCATGGAATTTGAGATGGTGAGTTAGGCCTGGGTTGTTCTTGGGCTTCTACCATTTTATGTCCTGTGGTAGCACAGTAGATTTTAACACATCAGTATGCACATCACTTTGTCAGCCACAGACTGCAAAGCACTCTGACATCTGCCACTGGGAGTTACTCCAAGAAAAGGAATGGTGCCCATGCCCTGAGGGGCTGATCCCCATGGACCTTTACAAACCTCTTGGTACCTTTGAACACACTATAGCAACCTCCCAAGTCTGCTGCATGGACTTGGTGTTTGCAACAAAGACTGATGTCTTTGCTCATTTAATATTTTTATTTTTTTCAGGTTGGACAGAAACTTCTATGTAAAAGATTAATAAAATAATTCATGTGTCTTATTTAAATGTTCATGTTTGGACAATAACGTATTGTCTGTTCTACGTCAGTCTTGCTGGACTAGCTTAGCCCTGTGCAAGCGTTCTTTATGAGAAAAAAGTTTTCACATGTAAAGGAAGAAAAAACATAATTGTATGGCTTTATTCTGATTTGCTTTTATTACTGAAGTCTAATTTCAATAATGAGCCATGCAATAAAGAAATTAAAATATATTATCACTATATTTTATTCACTTATTTATTTCTTCACTTAGTGAGAAGAACCATGAAATTGTCTGTGTTTATAGATTATTTAGAACCTGCGAGGGCACTTACTTTGATTATAAGTGTTTTGGATACTGAAGGCTTTCTTCAGGATTTAAACAAGTGAGAAAGTTGTAAATTTTAAAGTCAGTAGTGAGGCTGTCATTTTTCCTATACCCCTAGGGTGGCTGGTTTTCTAGCTTGCCTTATTTCTACATAGACTGGTGAAGTAAGTGTTGTAAAAGCAGCAGGTGAATGACTTGGAGTGGTTTACACACTAGGCTTCATTTTTGCCATCTAGAAAGACTTTGTCCATTAGATCCACTACTAATGATGATACCAAAATGGAGGGTTTTCATGGGGAGAGCACCAAAGCAATTAATAATTAAAAACAATAATCAATCTATCAATTCGGCTGACAACCTCACAGCCTGGATTCACAGAGACCCCCACACGTGGATTACAAGGCTGCTGGCTGTCCCGGTGTTGGAGGTGTCTGCTGGAGTCAGGCACAGTGGGAAGCAGGAGTGACTTTGCTCTTCGGTCCCCACTGCTGCAGGGGCAGTGTCATGGGTCTGTGGTGTCCGAGGCTGCTCCTGCCAGCTGCTGCTGAGTCACAATCCTGGGGCTGTGATGAAAGACGTGGCATTTAGTGGCACTAGATTACGTGTTGCTGGCTTTGGATGTGGGCGTGGAGTGATCTTTGCAGAAGACAATGATTGATATGGCCTTCTGCAGCACACGCTGTGTTTTGTTAACAGCATTCTTGAGGGTGGAAAGCATTAAAGGAAACTGAGCACAGACTGAATTGTACAATGCTGTATTTTTGAAACCATAAAAACACTTCTGATACCCTTAAAAAAAAAAACAAAAACACAAAAGAGTAGGCATGACTCAATAATATTATTTAAAGAGCAGGTCAGTATGGAGCCCATTTTTCCCATTTCTCTGGACTTGAGGCATTGACCCAAGTGCCATCTCTGGAGCTGCAGTCTGATCCATCAGCTGTAGCTCGTGCTCCCACTGACAAGTGCACCATAGCTGAAGTGTATTTCTACACCGTTATCTGCATAACACTTATGTATTCTATTTATCCTTGTTTTATAGTAATTGGATGTCACTTTTGAGAAATTAACTCTGCTTTCATAGAATTCCTGTGCTGTCACTTACTGACAATGTTTTAGTTTCTTTCATGGTGATGTTATTTACAAAATGTAGTAGTGCTTAGAAACCATAAATGGGCTTGGAAGCTCTCTCTTCTAGTCCTAAGACACTCTAATAAGCTCTTATTTTGGTGTAGCCTCTGCAGCAGCCATATATTAAGGAATTCATTGTTTATTTCACATTAGAATATCTGCTCCAAATGCATCTGTATGCTCTTGATGCCATTTGAGTCTCCTGGGTGTCTGAAGGTCTTGAATGCATTAACAGCCTGAATCAAGTTATTGCATTAAGCTCATGAAATTAAAGAACCATATCCTTGACTCTAGGTAGAGTAAACACTAGTGTAAAAAGAGAAACCGAACAGATGGAAATGCATTTCAATACTTGGGAGGTATTTTTTGCTGGAGATGGCTTTAATTAGATATGTTAATTTGGCTAAAGTTGGGGTTTATAGTTCCTCATGAAGCATTTAGTGGTGTGTATTCTAGAGGTGCTTCTAGGTCTTTATGGAGTTTTATAATGTCAATACACTATTTCTTTTTTTTTTTTTTTTTTTTTTTTCCGTCACTAGAAACTAAGTTTTTTTTTGGGTTCTCATTAACAGTCATGAATCTGTTTTTTGAAAAGCTGAATGCCAACTGTAGTTGTTTGGATTGGTGTTGCTTTAGATTTATCTTTGAATTGCTTCAGTAAATGATTCATTTCAAGAAGTGGAAAAAGCATTCCAGAACTTCTGTGGGTCTGATTTCAGCTGGGATCTTCTAAAGAAACTCTGTCTTCTGTTTTTAGAAAATGTTGCAGGAAAGAGGGGGGGCATATGCCAGGTTCTTGGTACATTCATCATTATGCAGAGTTCCTCCCCTCAGTTTCTTTCCGTTGACAATCAGTAAAGTAAGTTCTCAGATTTGTATCTTGTTTGTGATCTACAGTCTGGCTAAGTGCAACATAAAGAATTCAAAGATGCCTGTGGTTGTGTTATTTCCAAGTGGAAAGCAAGTACACTGAAACCAAACACAGGCAAAATTTATAGGAATACATGGCCAAGTCCAGGGAGCCAGTGACCCAGTGGATGAGGAACAGACTTATATTACTCTGCTTTATGTCTATCTGGATACTACAGCATTTACTTACTGGGAATTGGTCAGTCCCATACACAGCATGACTTTATCTTCACTGTTTCTGTTACAAACTAGGGGTTTTGTGCAGTTACTGGGCTAGAGTTTACTGGGTTATGAAAACTGCATCAAGAGCTGGGATTTTTCTGGGAGGATGGTGAAAAAATGAAATGTTTTCCTTCTTTTAAAACTAGAAATCAGCAAATGAAAATATTGGAATTGCTTCTTAAGTTTACGGTATAAGTAATAATCTAAAGATATGAGAGGATGATAACAAGTTTTTAAGCCATTATCAAATTGCATTAGGTTTCACATCAAGCATGTGCTATGCCTACAAAGATAAGTGTTACTATCAGCAGAAAACAGAGTGTAGTGATGCAGTCATGTCTTCAAAAAGATGGTATCTTGTAAGCTGGTTAGTAAAAATTTGTTTCACTTTTGTGTCGTTAAAGAGCATGTGATATGGGTGAGCAGTGTAGGCTAAGCCCATGAAATGCTTATGAATAGCACTAGAAGACTTTGGAAGTGAATATTGCTTGAGTAAATAATAAAAGTAAAAATAAATAAATACTAAAGAGTTTATTCTTACATATGATACAGTAAGTTACAGATTAATTAGCTGTAACCAGAAGTTACCTGTACAAACGTTAGCTAGTGATACCAGGTTATGCTTAGAGATTATTTAATTAGCAATTACTTGATAATACTTAGGCTTAGTGAGGTTCTGCTCTTGGACTGTGAGCTCTGAATTGACTTTGCTTTGGAAAAAGTATGTACCTTCTTGGTGCTTTAATAGGCTGAGATCTATCTGTTGTGTTGTCACTTAAAGAATGCAAGTTGTTGAATGTTTATGAAATTTATTGATATGCTTTTTTTTTTTTTTTTGGAAACAAAGTCACAGGTGTGACTTGGTTTAAATTAATAATATTTGTTGACTAATTTTTGTTTGAATTTACAAGGCGCTTTAATGACAAACTCAGTTTGTCTCTTCAGGATGCAGCTGTGTGTGTTTCCTTTCACCCACTCAGTAGTAGATGAAAGATGAAATGCCCTATTCATGAAGAAATACTTACACAGTAGTTATGTACAGATGAGATATGTTTTTCCATCCATTTTAATGTATGTCTCATGGAGAAGGTACCATATATGAGTCATAATGGTAAATTTCAGATGACAGGGTTAAGATAACAAAGCTTACAGAGAAAATTTAGTTTGGAGGTGGAGGAAAATCCCTTTCCAGTCATTAAAAATCAGAGGAAAGACTGCTAGCATATACCCTGAAATTGTCAGAACAACACTGTATTTAAAGCAATGTTAAGTATCACATCAACAAATTCCTTTCAGAAAGACTGCTTATT
The DNA here is from genome assembly GCF_964035555.1 of Netta rufina. Taxonomy (NCBI): domain Eukaryota; kingdom Metazoa; phylum Chordata; class Aves; order Anseriformes; family Anatidae; genus Netta; species Netta rufina. Next base: position 33,768,675 of record NC_140130.1, on the reverse strand, counting down.
TATTGAAGTGTGAGGTGTGAACAAATGAATTCTAGTGGATACCATCTTGTCGTATCATTGCAAACAAAAATATTTTAGCAAACCATAAGATAAACAGGCACTGGAGGCATTATATTATGCGTATTCTATTTATTCCATATAATAATATTCATCCCTCAAAAGCATCCTTAAATTAGCAGCTGATCTCTCACAACCCACGAGATTTAGCAATTCATACTGTATACCATTTGCAAAGTGGCAGAAAGTATTAGATTTCAGATGGTGGGAAGAATGTTTCTCACTTTAAATCAACTTGAGGTAGCAGCTGCTAAAATCAAGTAAAATCAAGCGTGTAAAAAGAACAAGATGGTAATCAGAGTAACATAGCTGTGAATGCCCACTACTTTGCAGCATGTCGAGGCTGAAAATGCTTGGCAAGACTATTGGAAATACTCTCAGAACATTTTTCTCCCATGTGTTGGTTCTGGCCCAGTGATCAATACAAGAGACAAAGACCCATGCTGAAAATAACTCTTCATCACTGAAAGATCTCTTCCTGCAGAGTCAGCTGTGCTACACTCACCCTGCATGTCCTTCTTTAGTGAGAGTTAGCTGGCACTCTGAATAGGAAGATTTATTTGTCTTCAACACAGTGAAGCTTTGGTGTTCATCTCACCTTAGTGGTGTGCAGATGCCTAAATCTGAAGCAAGTCACTCAAAGCTCACGTTGCAGCCAAGGTAAACAAATAGGCTCTCCAAGGACATGGGTCATCTTTAGACTGCTTCCTCTGGATGATTTCTCTCCAGTGTCCAATGTGATCATATTGTGTGTAGATCTCTGGCATCTACTTTTCTTCTGATGAATTTCATCTCTTCTGACTTCCGCTTTTTTTGAAGTGGATCCTTATTCATGAGTTTCAGCCCAAGGGCAAATTTGCCATTTTTTTTTTTTTTTTTTTTTTTTTTTTTTTTTTGAGGAAAACAGAACTGGGTAATTGCCAAATGGATACTCAATAATAATCTTCCACCCAATGTAAATTTATAAAGCTGCTAGATTAAATTTAGATTGGTTAAACCCACCTAGGAAGGTGAATTCTCCAAGAATGTGCAATTCAAAGATGTTATTTTTACAAGAGCTTTCAGAACATATTTTTTACTTGCTTCACTATATTAATTGTATTCTTGTTTATAAGTACAGTCTAGTAAATGGCATGAGACTGTTGTACTATAATATATATTTATATTTTTATATCTCTGCTCTTATATTTAACTTGTTAAACCCTGAAAAGAAATAGCAGTGTTTAGTTGACATAGGTACATAATTACACTATGATCTGAGGACAAGAAGAGGCCTGTCAATCAGCTCCTAATAAAGTAATAGAAAACAAAGGGGAAATCACGTTTTCTTTTCTCAGGAATGAAAACGTTTGGGAAATGGTGTTCTCTTTCCAGGTTCTCTTTGTTGTTGTTTCTGTGCATTGATATTGTAGGATCAGCACTTGGCCAAGGTACAAGTGTGTGAACACAAACTGGAGAGCTGTGCTGTCTTCTCAGCTCTTGCTGCATGCTGTCTGACTGCCTCGAGAGCTGGACAACCTTGCAGTCTGCTTCTGTTAATGCAAGAAAGTGCTCGAGCCAAGCTCAACTTGCTGAACTTTCTCCCACTCCACTGTTAATGACTTGGTAGCACTCACTACTGCAGTATTGGTTAGGGTTAGGGTACCTGCTGCATCAGAACTATTTGCTGTCCTGATGTGAGCTTGGAGAGGACCCGTGGTCTCTAATTCCCTTTGATCTCCATGGCTCTTGGCTGTGAGTTTAGGGACATGTGTGATGGGCAGGCTACTTTGCTGATGAGCTGGGCAGCATGAGCACATGGAGGATTTTTCTGTGTTCAGATAAGGTGATGGAAACAAGCATGCTGTCCTCACCAAACCCAGTTTTGCATGATGGGAAAAGCTGTATCTCCACTGAGCAATTGCTCCAGAAGAACCATTTGAGCAAATTACTGCAGTGTCAGCCCAGAGACTCAACCAAAGAAGCAGGCTTGGAAGCCTGAAACGAAAGTGGGATGGGCAGCTGTCAGAAAGAAGTGCACAATGAAAAATAGCCTGCCTTTGATAAGTGAACTCTGTCAATACTGGAGCAATTCTTTGCCTCCAGAGTTTTCTAAAGATAAGTACTTATTTGTTTTTTGATTACAGCCTGCCTGCGGGGCATGTGGGAGCTGTTTTCCCACCTGCCAATCCCTCAACCCCCTGCATTTTGTTGATTAAAAAACTACTTGGATTGGAAGAGCTCCATCATAGATTCAGCCTGCACATTACGTGTTTCCCTGTTGCATTAGTGTTTTTAACAGGAGGAATGTTACCAATTTGCAGAGTGATAGTGTGATTTATTGCTTGAAAGTGCATATAGGAGAGAATTTTCATTATTGTAAAGTATTGTGATATCCTGTGTTGAAAATGAAACTTCAACATCTGTTTGTTCCTATTAAATTCATAATAAAATAATTTGTGACAGGGCCAGACTAATTGCTTCCACTGTACCTGACACTGTATTTCAGGTGGTCCTTTTTTTCTTTACCAGGAGCTCTTTGTTTCTTTTGCTTCATAACAAAAGAAAATAAATATAGCAAATTTAACCTGAAGAATTCTCAGTGACATTAAATCACCGAACGAGTGATTTAACCTTCTATGTCTGTTTTGATCAAATTGTTGACGCTGGATGTCTTTCTGGAGATTTAAGAGAGTGTGCTTTTTTTTTTTTTTTTTTTTTTTTTTAACAGGGGATAAAAGTTAACTGCCATTAACATCAATATTTTATATCTGTTCTGGCTCTTAGTGATTCGGTTGTTTTCAATGAGGAGCTGACTGTTTTGATAGCCATTAAATAGATGTGATTTCTGCTTGTACCACAACTTTCAAATCTGGTTCCAGATTTGTGGGAAAGGAATCTGTGTGCCACACAGAATGGACGCATCAATTTATCTCTGTTTTTGTGGGATGACCTCAATGACTGTGTAGGATATGTCAGGAGATTGCTCCCAGTAACTATGTGAGTAATAATAATAATAATAAAATAAAGATACTGAACTTTGACCCTGCATAATCTGGCTAAAAATGGCTTTTGTGTGAGAAGACATGCACTAGTGTAATTTAAGTAAAGGTGAAGTTTTTCTACAGTGTGCTTTTTTTCTTTTTTTTTTTTTTTTTTTTTAGTGTTCAGTATAAATCTGCGAGTATTTCTCTAGCAAGCCACTATGTGAAATGAATAGAAATTAAGTGAAGCAAAAAGATGAATTACTTGAGATGTTGCACACCATAGTCAACAAACTTTGATCAAGAGTTGAGAAGCTAGTTGAGTACTGGAGGCAAAATTCTGCTCTGTTACCCTTATCAATATGTGAGAACAAGATTTTGTTCCATAGTTGGAGACAAGGAATGTCTTAAATACATGGGTGTGAGCTCCATCTTGATGCAAGTTGAAGGATTCACTATGCTTGGGATGCCTGGTGTCACAGGACAGGTGGCTGGCAGTGGTGGTTTTTCTTTTAGGGCTTTTGGAACTACTTTTCTGGAGAAGTCATTTCAGTAATGATGCCCCAGTTCCCTAAACTTCACTTCTGCTCTCATCTCTGACATAAATCTTGCACTGGAATTGCTTTGGAAAATGATGTTGTGTGGATCTGAGGAAGGTATCACCATCACAATTACTGTCTAGACATCATCCCCTATGTTAAATGCAGAAGAACCAGCCCATTGCCTTCTGAACCTTTATGCTAGTTTAGATCTAACTGTGACCATGATATACTTTGGCATTTATCAGTAAGATGGAGGCTGGCTGTCTTTGGACTGTTTTATTTTCCTGTCTGGACATTTTATTCTGCACTTAATGTGGAGAAATGACGGGTCTGATTCTAGAACAATTTAAGTCAGGTGAAATGCAAAGATAAAAACAACTCAGAAATGATTACATTTTTATTGATTTTTTTTTCCCCCACTAAAAAATAAGTCTAAAAATGGGCAATATCAGGCTTAACTAGTCTTTTCACATTTTCAAGGTAAAATAAATAATAGCACATCAGAACATGCCAACATGGCAGCAAGAAGCTATGCCTATATCATTTCTAGGAACACACTTGGACTTCAGACATAACAGGTCCTGGGGAAGGCATTGACCTGCTGCAGCTGGTCCAGGACAATCTGCTGCTCACTTTCCCACCTCCCCTCCTTTTTCCTTGCTTCTGATAATCTGTTTATTCAGGCAGTGTTCATGCCCTAATTAAGTGGTGATTTAAGCTCAGTAACTATTTCCTGAGCTCTGCAGGACAAATAAAAGTACGTCCTTATTTGATTGAAAATACTGCTGTTAATCTGATTTTAGGGGAGTTTGCTGATTTTTGCAAATAGAGGCTGTCCCATTCTTTCATTTTCTCTGGAAGTATATTGATTAGTAAGGAGTAGAGTGTGTTTGGATTAGATCTTGAGAAAGAAACCATCTGTGTTAGGGAATGAGCCACAGTTAATATTTGGGCAAGACTGGTGATTCAGTGGTGATTCAGGAGGTTTGCTTTTGGCTTTAAAAGGCTTCAGATCTGGGTTCTTAAAAGAATATTGTACGCTTGAAAAGTGTTCAGCTGTTGTTCAGCAGGTTGAGTGTATAACCATGGGTTATGACCACATATTCTAGCTTTTAAAATGAAACTGTTTCTCAAGTGATTGCCTTACAAATATTTGTGGTGGCTTAATATCACTTCTTGGGAGTTGGACCTATTTTTTTTTCTTCTTCTTCTTTTTTTTTTTTTTATTAGCATTTTTAAGCAAGTAGAAGAGCTATACTTCAGTCTGTGAGAGGTTGCTGAGCTTTGTAATGAGTCCCATGGCTTTTCTAAACCGTTGCAATAGCATTTTTATTGTATTTATTTTCACTTATTTATTTATCTTGCAAGGAGGTTGCAGAGAGCAATGATTCTCATTTTTTTTGGCAGCTCTTTGATTTCTTTGAGGTGAGTATATGTGAATTCAGGCAAAGTTTATTTCCTAAAGTGCTAATGTGAGCAGCCAAATGAGTACAATAAGAAGGATAGAGTAAATATACAATTATTCCTTTCTTTTCATGAATAGTTTTTTTTTTTTTTTTTGTATGTCCAGTTTTTATGACTTCTACTGTTTTGTTTATTGAACCAGTACTGCCTGTACTGCCTACTCACTAACAGGATGAACTTCCTCATGTTGTTTGAACAAATACCTTGGCTTGCTCTGAAAACACGGTGTTCGAAAGCAAACCCTTTGTGAAGCCTGCAATCTCGCTCAGTCCTTATCCTTTCCAGTAAGGATAGAACAGGGAAGCAACAGAGCAAGAACATGAACTTCTCTTGTGTTTCTGTGTATTAATAGTTCTAGGTTTTGGCTTTTATTGAAAACTAAGAAGATTCCTAGTGAAAAAAATGCCCTTCTTTCTCAGGTGCAATAAACACATCAGCAGACAAAACCTTAATGTGATGCCAGACATGGGTGGCAACAGGAAAATGGACAGAGAAAAAAAAAGCCAAAGTAATTTTGTGAGACTGGAGAGACTGTCTGTAGGAACTATATCTGAGAGACATGCTTTGGCTGGGCTTCACCACTTCTACCCTGAGAGTCTGTGGATTATTTTGCAACTTATCCTAGACATAAACATTTTCAGGCTGTGACCTTCCCAACAGGACAACCTTCCTGGGTCGGATTTTCAAATATCACATATATCTCTGTCCCTGTCTCCTGTCTCTGGTCATGACCAGTAATAAATGCCTGGTGAAAGTGTGTAAAGCAGGTATTTATAGATTTCTTACAGCCCCATATTTCTACCTTGTGGGAATTGGCGAAAGCAACCACTGATAGATTTATTCTCCATTAATTGTCTGACGTCTTTTAAATGCATTCAAACTTTTGGCCTTGATGAGTTCCACATTTTAATTATATTGTGTGAAGAGAGGAAACAAAATGATGTAGCTCCATTGACATCAAACAGAGAAACACTGCTATACATCAAGCTGGGAAGCATGTTACTGGTCTACTTGAAGTGTGTTTATAATAGGTTCACAGCATGCCACTCTTTCATGTGGTAGCAGGAAAAGCCAAGCATGTCTAAAAGTAACAAGGCTAGTATGAAATTTAGACTTAAGTGTACTAGCAAAAGTTCACTTTGTCTTCATTTTAAAGAATTATGAAAAAAGGAAAGCACATTAAAAATTGAAGCTTGTGACCTGAAAAATAGAAGTCATATGCTGAGACGTCCAGAAGATGTGTGTGCATCTGTAAAATCTATTCCATCTGGTTTATCTTATTCATTGAGGAGGAGAATTTTAGTTATATGGCTGAGCATATGAAAGTAATTTATTTTCATAGTCATTTTGATTACAGTATTCCCTTATAGTTCTTTAAGAGAAAGGAGAAGGATTATATTAAATCTTTAGTTAAAAGAAATAAAACAAATATTCAATTATCTAGATATGAATGAAAATACGTGAGCAATTAAAAAAATCTTGCATGTTTTATTCTTTGTGGGATTTATCTTTTTAGCTGTCCTTAGGACAATAAATAAGGCATAGCGGGTACTCCATTTTCAGTAGGTTTCTTGCTAAGCTGTAGTGGGCAGCTCTGCCTTGTGCTGATTTTGATGTGCCTGTAGGTGTGTACCTGCCAGTACTCTGGTCTTCTGCAGCCTGCACAGGGCAGGCAGGAGTCCTCTGGCCATTCAGCCAAAACTGCCAATACTGGGCAGTTTTACGTAAAGTGGGTGTTGCACAGGGAAACTACCAAGGAAAAAGTCAATTTTTAACAGGCAAAAAACCTTATTTGCTTATTAAATCCTCTGTTGTCTGTAAATATATTTGTTAGGTTAAGTCTTCCTCAGTTGAAATCTGTACTGTAGGTCCTGTTGGCTTCAGTGGGAGTTTGCTGAAATCTGAGGTAGCTGTTTGCAGTTTTTGTTTTGTTTTTGTTTTGTTTTCCCTCCTCATTCTGATGAGTCATCTCTTATGTCCATTCTTATGTCCCCGTTTCCTACTTAGGAGATTGCCCAAACCCCTCATTTTTATGAGGAGGATTACTTTTGGCCAAGGTGCTTGAAAAGGTTTATGTTGATTCCTGCTTTGTAAGCTGGTATATATTTATGTACAGCAGAAAAATATTGCATAGACATGATCATAAATAATTCACCATTCATTTCAACAAGAGGAAATTACATGCTACATTATTCAAGAATGTACAAAGATACTGCTTGTTGTGTAAAGACAGTAATATTCTGCCAGTGAGCCGACAGCAGTTTTGCAACTAAAATAAAAAGGCATAAATGGTTTATTACCAACTCAAGTCTCACAGCTTTTCTTCTGTCTGCAATTCACATTCTTCTGCTGTCAGTATTGAAATACAAAAAAGGTAAAGTATATCTGTGATTATGACTGCTGGAAATGCTGACTGGAAGAAACAATGAAGAGATACTTTAGATTGCTTGATTTTGTGGGATGGATGAGGAAAACATGGGCTCCTTGCACTGGTGAAGATCCTGGCCTTCTGGGTGTGTATTCTTGATTGTACAGTGAAAGACTGGAGAATGTATTTAATTAAAACTTCTTGGTAAAGAGAAGGGAGTGGCTGTAGGGAATTATATCCTGGCTTTTATGTGTTTATTGCTGTAGGTTGTTGTTTTTTTAAAAAAAATCTTTCATATTGCATGACCATGACAGTAGGAAATAATATAAAATGGTATGTCTGCAACTAACGGTTATTAAAAATCAAAATCAAAACACAACAAACAAAAAAAGCCCTCCCTCTATTCTGTTAGCTGAGTAATATATCATTATGCTCAGTGGTAGATCTTCAAAGAGATCATCTAATAAAACAACTTGTTGTAGTGCATATACATAAGCTGGCAGAATTATGGTTGCTTGTGGAATTTTAAATTTTTCTCCTGACTGGTGTGATTAAGATCTCAGTTTTACTGGGGCCTAAGCATATTTCTTTTTTTTTTTTTTTTTTTTTTTCTTCCTTCCTTTGTATCACCTTCCCAATAAAGCATTTTCCTCAGCTTTCAAAAGTGCAGTTAGTAAGATTTTTCCTTGAGTTTGTAATATGTATACTGCAGTTTCATGAGAAGTGTCTGTACCCATTAAGAGTTCAATAAATTTTGGTCCATTTTATTAACATGCAAATGGACATAAAATAGGACTCAGAAGCTTACGCAGTGTTTCTAAGATCCTGTGATCTGAATCCATCAATGTATCTCTGATAGCTCTTTTAAAAAGTTTAAAAAAAAAAAAAAACGTTTTTAAAAAAAGAATTAATGTCAAATACACAAGTTTTGAATTGATTCTGCAGGAGTGTCTGGGATAAATTTGTTCAATTCATAACACTGTGAAAGTTTCAGGTGCCTGTTAAAAGAGTACTGGAAAATAAAATGGATTTCTCTTTTAGTAGTGCACAGTAACTGGTCCCTCTGAAAATACATAGCATGGAGCTGGAGAGCAGAGGGCTGGGAGGAGACCGAGATACTTGTTGGGTATCATTGGGTTCGGGGTGGAAGGTCTGCACAAATATATACAAGTAGCACCTCATATGCTTAATTTTACTGATGCTGTAGAGTTCCTTCTGGTTACCCAGATCTTTTTATAACTACCACTGCTGCCTGTTCTTTGTGCATCTTTCTATAAAGGTGCACCTTTCAGCTCCCTCTTTTTTTTCAGGGCCCTTGTTTCCATCCCACCTTCTTGCAGTCTTTTCTGGGGGAAGGAACTCCCTTGAAAACTCTGTTCTAGCCCCAATGGATGATACCCAACTCTGCCCTTCCTGAGTCTCCTCTTGACTCCATTTCTTTCCCAGTGAAAATCTTTGCTCACGTGCCTTATTACCTTGCATTTTGACTTGCAAAATGGAAACCTTTTCACTTGTTGTCAGAACCTCCCTTTCTCATCCTCCCTTTCGACTGTCCATGTCATTTGGAGAACTGCTGAGCTTACTTTACTTACTTACTTTAAATCTTGGATCCTTCTCTCCCCATTATGGTGCTGTTGAGGAAGCGGAGGTGTTGGGGAGAAGTGGATTGCTGCCCTCACAAAGTTCACGTGAGGATGGACAAGGAGTATCACAGAGACAGAACCTTATAACACCTTAATTCCCAGGGATTAAAGGGAAGTTGTGTCTTTTCTGGGTGACAGAAGCCAAAATAAAAGTTGACCTTCAGAGGCAGAACTGCTTCTTTATTTTTCAGCATCTTTTTTTCCTTCTCATTCTGTCCAAGCTTACTGCTTTGTTTCTGACTTTTTAAAATAGTTTTAAAATATTTCCTGTCATAGAATGGCTTGGGTTGGAAGGGACCTTAAAGATCATCCAACTCCAACCCCCCTGCCCATAGGCAGGGATTCCACCCACTAGATCAGGTTGGCCAAGGCCCCATCCAGCCTCACCCTGAACACCTCCAGGGATGGGGCATCCACAGCTTCTCTGGGCAGCCTGTTCCATTCCCCCTTGTCCTATCATTATCTATCTATATATAAGTATTATCTAGTATATTGAAGCATATGTATTATCTGTGAATTTTGTATTTGTTAATCTCTGTTTTGAGAAACTGGATTTGTTTTTGACTTTAAAATGTGAGTAGTTCCAGGAAGTTATTTAATAAGCTAAAAAAACAAGGTCTAGAGGAACTATGCATAAATATGCTGTAATTCAGACCATCTTTTTGAAAGCTGATGACTTGTTTGTGAATTTGTACATCTCTGCTCTGAATTCTGTCTGGAAAGCCAGGAATGAATGCTGTAAAAGGTAGACACAAATACTTCTAACCACCTCTAGTCACGTTTTGGCTATGAGCAACTGTGCTAATGAACTGGTTAGAGGAGGATAGCATGTGTCCTGTGCAGCAGGGTCCTTTAACCTGCATGGATGTGAAGGCCTCCGTGAGACCCATGAGTGTTCAAGTCCTTGGAGCAAGAAGGCATCCACTCGTGTGGTCATTTCTGCACAACCTCTCCTGTGCTGAAGTGCAACCATTTAAGAGTATTTTCTGGATCAGGGCCTTGTCTTGAAATTGCAGTACTGATTGTACGTTTCATTTAACTAACACATCTTGCCATTTTTATTGAGTGATATCTTGTCAAAATGTATTTGACAGGTAATGCTGAAAGCATCTTAGTGCCTTTGCAGTGCGTCACTGGTGGTTGCTCTTGTCCCAGAATCACTTGTTCCAGAAGACAAAGATCCTGATAGGAGTTTTTGCTTATGTCTGTTATTTAATCTCTTAAATTTACCGAATGTTTTACTTGTGGCTTTTTTATTTGTTGTTTGTCTGTCTTCCCCATGTGCTTGAAAACATACTGTTGTCTTATCTCGACATTGTCCTCTTACCTGGGTTCCTGCCCCACTTCAGGAAAGTTAATTTAAGGTCCCTGTGCACAGAAAGAGAGTGAACATTTAAACCTGTGTTACTGGCTACTGTCCAAAAATGCTTTCAGACTTAAAGAGCAGATTAAAAGCTGTTATAGAGGTTAGTGAGCAGGTGATGTAGGTAGAGTAGTGTTACCTGTGTCAACAACTGCTCGCTGATGTGAGCAGGTGGGTGACTGAAAAGAAATGGCAACTCACCGCAGGCTTGAAGCCAAGCGTTTCCTGGGTTTAATATCATGAGTGCTGCAATTAATATACTTAGCAAACAGAAGGCATCTTTCAAACAGTAGCGTGAAATTACTTGTGATGGATTGCAGTTTTGCTATGACCTTGAATGAAGGCGAATGTAGATATTACTGAGTTTGCTCTTGTGTGTGTGTCAACACATATGCTTTTTTTCCTTTAGGTTGCACAATGCACATCTTTGAGAACATCTCTGAGACATTGAAGCTTCCAGGAACAGAAGTCTGGTTTAGAACCTGCTTGTTTTAAGAATATCTGGGAATTTCTATGCATATTTGCTTATTCCAACGTAAATCAGAGGACAATGAATTCTTTTTATTTTTTGCATGTTTTCACACTAAGTAACAACTTTTCTTCTTTCCCATTCTGTTCAATGGGAAAAACTTGAGCCAGTTGTGTAGCTGATTTTTATTTTGCCACATTCCTCATCCTGAGCCAAATTCTTGGAAAACACGTCTACAATACATCTATTTTTGTAGTTGGATTTTTTTCCCCCTGTATATGTCATATTTCACTTTTGGAGTCCTTTTAACTGTTCTGGTTTGAACCTGTCCTTTTGTGTCACTGAGAATTCATAGAATCACTCAAGGAATTAAATAATTTCAGACTTGCAGAAGATGACTCATATGCTTCAGAAACATTTTTGTGGCTGCGCTTGGCTCATTAATACAGGAGTTTAACAGTACTAATATGAAGCATTGCATTAATTGTTGCATACATTTATTACCAAATGACTTGCACAGACAGTGTTTCAGATGCCGTGGACCTAGCCATAATAACCAGAAGTGTCCCGTTTGCAAAGGAGAAAATAAAAACCATTTGTACACTGATAGCAAGCAGATGAAGTTGCTTGCAGTTTTGGAAGTAAGGACTGATCACAGTGAAAGCTGGAATGGATTTTTCTGCTTGAAGAAGGGGAAGCTATGCAGCTTAATATTTGGGTTGATTATAATGACTCTAGTGATGGCATCCTATGTACTGACTGGAGCCAAACATGGCCTGTTGTTAATACCGTCTCCCTTCCATTACGGAGCTTTTACTAGCAATCCAAGCTTAATGGACAATGAAAGCCTTAGTGACATGAAAGACCATTACCAGTCTTCTAAAATTAATATTTCATATGTAAAGGATTATCCAAGTATTAAATTAATTATTGACACTATTACTTCAAAGATAGAGTTTATAACAAGACAGCGCCCTGATTTAGAAGAGCTGAGGAAACAAGAGCCACATGTAAGTATGAGTTAAAGTGTGTCTGAAATTAGTGCATGCTGGTTTATTTCAAGAATTTGGGGTCAATCTTTTGCTGAGATAAAAACAGTGCAGATGTTCTGATATTCGTATTGTGATTTATACCACCTGGAGTCTCCTTATTTATACCAGTTGATGAGCTGATGTTATAGATCAAGTCCTTCAGAGTCACAGGCAAAATGGATGGGCTATATAAATGGTCTTGACACCTGGAACAAAAAATCGGGCAGTCTTCCGGCAGCTGTACACTCTCATTGACTTGAGAACCTTGTCTCACCCAAAATCATTCTGATTTAGTCAGATTTGCCAGTCACCTAAAGTGATAAATAAGAAGGGAGACTTTCTAACTACCTGTGTGCATTCCTGAAAAATTGGTTATTGCGAACCTTGTATTTCAGAATTAACAACTGGAAGTTAATTTGTATATTACAACTTTGACTTTAAAAATTAATTCCTGGGGTGGTGGGGGATATGGGATATTATTAATCTGCCTTCTGGCCTTAAATTCAAAGGATTTTAAAATGTGCTTCTCTCCTAGTCCACCTGTTTGCACTGGATTTTTTTCCAGTGCCATAAGAAGTAAGTTAAGTCAATTTCTTAGTTTAAATACTTTTTTTTTTTTTTTTTTTTTTTTTTTTAATACATATAAAACAAGGCAGGGGATGTTAATGCTAATGTTTCTATTGTGTTCTATCATTGTGCTAAGTTAAAAAAAAAAAATATAACTGCCACTTTTTTCTGCCTTGACTGAAATTATTGTTCTTTATGTTGCAGATGTTTTCAGTAATTCCTAATAAATTCCTTCCAAATAGCAAGAATCCTTGTTGGTATGAAGAATACAGAGGAAACACAACCACAGATCCTTATACAACCAACTCCTATGCACTGTATTCAAAGCGTTTTCGAACCATATTTGATTACCTCAGGAAGGTATTTTGGAACCACTTGTACCATTACAAGGACAAACACTACCGGCTGCGTTGCCTCCCCCACTTCTACATCATCGGCCAGCCCAAGTGTGGGACAACAGATTTGTACGATAGGCTCAGGCTGCACCCCGATGTTCGGTTCTCAGCAATCAAAGAGCCACACTGGTGGACAAGAAAGCGGTTTGGTGAGTAAATGTGCCTTCTGACATTCAAGAGAGTGGTCTATGAAGCTCTGATGTTACTTGTATGTATTGGGGGTGAATTGTATGGATTTGGTCCATATTGGTTTACCTTGAAACAACCGAAGGTGATGGATGCTCAATAGGTTCTAGCCTGCTTCTGTTTAAAAATGTGTTGGATTAAACCTTTCAAGATGATGCACATTTAATTTGGTTTCATTGCAGTAGATTGGAAAAATATAGATAAATATAAAAACACTGGATAAAACCAACTTATATTTTGTAAAGCCTAGAAAAAATACAGGCTGTGATAAGAGGTTTAATGAATAGTGGTAATAATTTTACCATGCAAAATTTTTCTGTGAAGCATGAAAAAATGATGGGTCATTATTTGATACATGAGTGTCTTCTGTCCTTGCGATTCAGTAAAGGCAACTGTGTATTATAGTGGCAGCTTCACTAGTGTTACAGCTCTAGTCAAATGCTCTGTGTGAGACAGCTCTCTCCCATGGAGGAACATGGATGTATTCCTGATGCTCTTTTCCTGAGTGACATCAATATTTTAGGAAATGGTTCTTCAACTCTGAAGGCAGAATGGAATGGTCGAGGTGGTGGCTGCTTCTTCAAAGGGTGTCTGAGAACCACAGGCCTCGATGCATTCTTTTATCCAACAGAAGTGTTTATATCTTTCTTGATCTCTCTTCTGTGGGTACCAAAGCAGGTCAGTCTTGTGGTTAAAGGCTGAATGAGACTCAGAAAGTCCAAGTTCAGTTCTTGACTTTACTGTGTGCTTAGTGCTTTCACTAAATGCAGGTGTGTATAGTACTTGCTTTATTTCACCCAGGCTTTGTGTTTTCTCACCGTAATAGTGGTTGGGTCGAGCTGTGAAATTCTAGGATGCTGATATCAAATTTCTCAAGCATGTCGGTGGTATTATTGTTTCCACGAAGATGCTGTTTTTTTTTTTTACAGTGATGTTATCTTTCCTTCCGTATGTGATTTGCTGTGCTTTAATGCAGCCATTGCCTTTGGACCAAGGCAAAACCTAGCACTGTGGGGTAGATCATTTGTTGAAGCCTTTGCATCACTACTTCCCTGTGGTGCTTCTCCTGAGCTTCTTTGAAATCGGAAACTCTCTCCCCTAATGAACTGCCATGGCTATCATTAGGCCGCTTTCTGAGGAACTGGGACACCTGCAGTGCTGCTTCTATGCTTTATTTTGTGGTTGTACCTTCAATTCTTTCCCATACACATGGTGTTACCATTTCCATCTCCACTCTTTTTGCCTTGAAGCCCTGAAAATCTCTTGAGCTCCTGTAGATGGAGGCTTTGATCATTGCTGTTTGGTGAGGAGAGGGCTCAGTCACAGATCTGGGATTCTTAATTACTTATATAGAAATGGCTTAGCTGTTGTCTTGGGGTTTATGTTTTCTTCCTTTGAAAGTGCCATGAAAAAGTGGCTCATACCAAACCCACAGTGCTGTTTCATATATAGTGCACCATAAAGCTAGTGCAGAAACAGCAAGCTTGGCTTTCTTTGTCTCTAATACAATTAACCCTCTTAAATGTATTGTAGACATTTTCTAAATGTTTCTTATAGATTAAGATGTAAAGCAATAAGATGAAAATACAGTTTTGCTTTTGAGATAACTGTCTCCATTATTGGAGATATGGGAGGTACTGATGTGAATGAAGGAGCTGGGCTAGTTGCAAAGTCAAAGCAAAGAAGCATCGTGGTGCCTCCTGAAGTCCCCTGAGAAGGAGTTCATTCATCACAGTCAGTGGCTGACTGAAAATGAATGATAAGATTTGCCTCATGACCTCCAGGTGGAAAGTCAGATCAATGAAGAAAGTGGATTTGAGACTTGGACACCTTCCAGTGTGAATGCCGTGCTGCTTGTCTCTGGGTGTCTAGATGCAGGGATCATCAGCAAAACCATCTGTGGAAGATTATGTCTTCCAGGAGAGTGCTGGCATGAAAGGCAGAAGCAAACTCTCAAGTGATACACTAAGCTAAAATCCTTGATGCTAAACAAGTATCTACACTTAGTGTAGTCTTAACAGCAATGTTTGCAATTCATGGTGGAGGAGGCTGTGCACTCAATCTCACTAAAGCCAAGACAGTTGCTCAGAAATGGACCAACTGATACCAAATGGTCCAACTGACCAAATGAACAGGCAACCATAAGAAGTCATTTTGGAATGAATGTAATTTGTGAACAAGGACGAATTCCAGTCTCAGTGCTGGCACTCACAAACCTTCCACATGCATGACCTTGTGGTCAGTCACTGGGGGACCTGCAGCAGATCCACAAAGAGAACTTTCTTTCCATAATTACTTTTTTTTTGTTGTTGTTTTTTGTTTGTTTTCAAAGCTGAAGAATGAGGAAAGTTTGCAGAGCTCGGCATCTTATGGAAAGAAGATCTATAGAGATGACCTTCCGGCCATTTCAGGCTGTCTGTCATTCAGAAAGACTAAATTTTAATCTTTTCTGCCCCCAAAGTACTTTAGATAGTGGTTGCTATTTGGCAAAATGAAAAATAAAAAGGAGGAAAAAAAAAAAAAAAGGTAGTAGTAGGCTAACAAATGAAATTGAGACAGTCCTCTTTAAAAGCCAGCTTGTGCATATGACTTCTGTGCTGCTGGCTATTATCTTGTTTAGTTTGTAACACTTATCTGGAGAAGAAAGCCTCTTTGTTCTATGGCATTCTCTGATTCAGGGATTTTTACAAGACAGACTAGTTTCAGCTGAAGCTAAACAACCCTCCTGGGAAGGTCCCTTTTCACAAATCACCACTTTCCCGTTCTGCTGGGATGGTTGATGCTCTACAGGACTTTGTCCCAGCTTGACTGTCTCTCTTTCCTGGCTCTTAGCCACAGCTGCTGCTCCCATGAGTGGGGTGGCAACAAATCAAGGCAGTCTGTAGCACCATACATTCTAGAGCCTTTTTTCCCCCCTTTAAAAACAAATCAAAATACACTGCTGATTTTTTTTTCCAGCTTTGTTAAATCCTACTTTTCTAAAGGGGAAAATCAGAGGAAATAGGCAAAAGGACCCTCTTGTTGAGCTTTTCTCTCACATAAATGATAATTACCTGCCTTGCAGGAACAGAAAATGAGAGCCAAGGAGTCCTGCTCTATGCCCTTACTTTTGTTCCCACTTGGTTGTTTTCCTTGACCTCTGTCTGGCTGAGAAATGTGGCTCACAATGCTGAGAAATGCAGGGAGAAGGCTGATGATGTTAAATGTACCCTGCAGCATATGGAGGGATAGGAAAAAAAGCTACTATCATGGAGACTTACTTTCTTACTTCTGAAAGATAAAGACATGAATAATTTCCCTGTTTTCTGATTTTGATAAATGCACATCAATTTACATATTTGGCATCAGAGTCTGTTCTTAGTCTCAGTACAGTAAATCTAGTTGGAGTCTGTATTACTCCAGTTTATACCAGTGAAAATGGAAGCAGAATTTTGTCTTTTATATTCATTCATTCTAAATGCGAAATTTTGAAGAAAATAAATGCAAGCTATTCATGCAGAAACTATAAAACAGAATACTTAAGATATTCCTATCACTGTGAATTTATGGCTTAATCATATAATATCTCGAATCTCAGCTACTCCATTATTGGCACTTTTAGTTGAGTGTTACATTTCATGGCTCTAATTTTGTGCCAATGTTAGCTGGCTCAGACCCAGCAATGTCAATGAAGCTGTCCTGATGTAGACCAGCAGTTAATCTTGCCTTGCTATTATTATTATTTTTTTAAACTTCTGTCTTTTCACTGTTTTTAGGAATCATTCGTCTGAGGGATGGATTTCATGACCGCTACCCAGTAGAAGATTACCTTGATCTGTTTGACTTAGCAGCACATCAAATTCAGGGCGTACTGCAGAGTGAAGCAGCAAAAGAGCACAGCAAGACAAATAACATCATAATTGGTAGGGCAAATACAGCTTCTGAAATGTGTTTTTATCTCTGGATTTGTAGCATCTGTACTGTAGGCATGAAAAGGGCATTTTCTCAGGGGTGACTGGTTCACTGCATGGGGCCACTGATGCTTGTTTCCCCTGCTGTGCATGGATAGTGCAGAAGTTCTTATCTTGAGAAGATGCCTGAGAAAGCAATAAATGCCTGATGAACATCAGCATTTAATTAAATAATAAAATAAAAAGAAAGTGAGGGAACTTGGTTACTCCTTCAAACACTGTTTTCATGTCGTTTTCATTACAAAGGGTTTGCCTGTATCCACAGGATTGTAGCTTCAGGTTCAAATGCTGCAATGATGTGAGTTTCTTCCCAGGCATAGCAAACAAATTGTGGTATTACTACTTACAAAACGACACTGTAGAAATCCTGTAGCTGACTGGAGACAGTTTTCATTATAGTGACACCAGAGGCTCTTCTCAAGCTCCATCATAAGACACTCGTAGGAAGAAAGACCACCATGTTTTGTGTCATCATCCTTATGTAGCCACCCTGGCTTCAGCTGGGCTACAGCAGTAGCCTATGGTGGACTGAAATAAACATGATTAAACCCCTGAGCTGCTTCATTAACAGCAAAGATAACACTCGTTCAAGAGCAGGAGTACACAGAGTCAAGCTGAAACTATCTTGCACTGTATTCTTTTTCAGGTGCAGAAGTGAGAGGCATAGTACAGGATCCAATCTGAAGACAATTTTATGGTTCTGGTTGATATTACTTTACTCAATTAGCATTAAAAATAGAAATATCCAGTTTAGAAAAGCTGTTGTGTTGCACATTATGGAAACCTATGATCAAGTCCAGGCTCCATGGAAGGGTGCCTGGATTGCTTTCCATGGCGCGTCATGGTCAGTAGACTATGCTCATCCACCACGGTACAAATGGATTTCAGTGCCTGTGAAGAACATCAGTGGAAATTCTTAGATTCTGTTTTTGCTTTCTTCTGGAAGCAGAAAACCGAGGGGAAGAGAGCTTTACCAATCTTACTCTGTCGTCTCCAAATCTTCCAGGGAAACCAGACACCACTATGAAAATATTAGTTGGGCAAGAGTCAGTTCCTTGTTGAAAAGAGACTTTTGAAGTAAGCTGAAGTTATTATCCCACAGAAATTACAGACAAGGGATTTGCTGCCTGCTCATGGAGAGAATACCCTCAGAATCCTCTTTCATTTAATTTTAACCAAAAATAAATTAACCTATTGTTGGCTTGATGAAATGGTGACATTGTGTTACGTTTCTTAAGCCAGAGACTTGGCTATACTCACATTTGTTCAATACTTCCTTAGCTTTTAAGTCTACCATTTGATTTATTAAATATTCAGTGCTGAGCAAAATTTGCAAGACTGGGTCTTTAGAAATGTTGCCATAAAGGACATCTGCAGATTTTCCTCCTACTTACAATAGTATCTCCTGTCCTTTCATGGGTGAATTGTTTATACTAATTAAATACACTAATCTAATTGGCTATGTACATCTTTGATTACTTACCTCCTGTTACAGCTTTTTCTAGAGTTCAGTTTGTGTTTCTTTTTCCTGTAGTCTCATTTCTTGTTTCATTAAGGTTCTGTTCACTTTTCTTATTAAGTTTACAGGAAAAGTCCTGAATGATTATGCTCATTAACTTTTTTTTATTACCTTGGTGAAACAAAACAAAGCTAGCTATGATAGAATGAATCTGTATGAATGTCAGGTTTGCTTAGAATCCTGCATTTTCCTATTTCAGGTTATTAGAAAGAAAAATCTAATTAAACCTGTAAACATTTCGGTAGTTCATCATGCTACGTTATTTTGAAAACGTAAACTTAATTGGGTATTATACTTAGTGGGCAATAATTCCATTTTTCCAAATAAAATTGTCTGCTTAGAGAAGATTAAAGTGGACAATGCTGAACTAGCTTGAGGCAGCGTGAGCAGGACTTGTTTATCCACAATCATTAATATCATTAATTCACAAGAATGTCTTTTGAAAGCACAATATGATTATAATCCATTAATGACTGAATATAGAAGTTATACATTTATTCTTTGAGAAGCTTAGTAATTCATATGTTCTTTAAGTCCTAAAGAAAAAATAATATATTTTTAGTTGCAGTGCAGTAATTTCATAGAATTACTACAGCAGTGATTAATTTATCTCATGTTTGGTATGGCTGACTCTCTTTGCAGATATTAAATCTGTATTATAACTCAGAAAAGAGCACTATCAAATTATCGGAAGTTTTTTGGGCTGTTTCAGGAAATTAAAATTATAATTAGCAGGGACCAGAACGTTTTTTTTTGTTTGTTTTATTTTGTTTTGTTTTGTTTTGTTTTTAATTCTTAATGGCCATCTTGTTTTGAGAAGGTTTGCCTTCTGGAACCCAAGCTACATGTAGCCTGGACTATTTGCATTATAGCAGCACCTCAAGCCCTTGTTAATGCTTTAGCATGATTTGATGGTGTGCCGTTGGTCGTCCCTTGCTCCTGCACGGCCTTCACATTTTGGTGGTGGCAGCTGATCCAGCTGAAGTGATTTTTGTGGAGTATTTTGATCTGTGGCATTAAGACAATCTGCTCACTTATGTCTAAATACACTGATTTTGTTTAGTTCAAATAGCACGTGTGTATGCAGGTGTTCTTAGGTTTAGTCACCCTATGTGAGCTACTTAGGGAAATCCAATAGAGGGCATCAAATAAAATCAGAAGTCTGTGGAGCAGAGGTGTATGAAGGAAGATCAGAAGAACCATATTGAGAGAGGAAGAGGTAGTGTATAAAAGAGTATGGAGTTGAAGAGCTTACACTGTAGCAAGAAATATGGGAAATTGTGCCCTCTTCTGCTAGCACTGGAATAGCTGTGTGATGCTTCTGTGGCCCAGTTATCTCAGCACTTGTCCCATATTTAGTCTTTTGTGCTTGTGCTTTAACCATCACAGGAGCCAGGCTAAGTGAGTTTTAATTGACAAGTCAAAGCCTACCGATGATTAGGCAGTGCCTTGGCTGATTAATTTAGAATGAAAGAGCAGAGCTGTCGTGGACACCCAGCTTTAGCCAATGGACCTGATCCCCTCCTTTTGAAATGAGGCAAAATGAACATGACAGAAGATTAATGTGTTTTCTAACAACTCCCAGACTTTATTAATGAATCACATTATATTAAGCTAGAGTTTGGAGCAAATAACTATTTCATGTTGTGTTTTGGCAATCTTTTAAAATCTTTATTGGTCTTTCCCAAGAGAGAAAACAAAAACGGAAAATCATGTGCAGGTCTACAAGCCTGCAACATTATTATTATTATTATTATTTTTTCATCTTGTTCCTTTTGATTCAAAAAAACTCATTAACTAGCTCTCATTAGGCTGTCAAAGGGTGGAAGTTTCCAAAAGGCTTCTATATCATATATGCTTTATTAAGCAGCAGTGTGCCACATAAATGCCACTATTAGTTAAAAAGACAGGGAAGACTGAGCAATTCAAAACATCATATCAGATCATATATTTAGCAGCTGAAGCATCATATACCTTGTTCTTGCGGAGGTGGTACCTATTGTGTTTCTCACTGTAGAAATGCCTTACATGTAAGAGTATGCCTCTTCAGAATCTAAGTATGTAAGAGCTTGACATTTAATGAAATGTTAATCTTTAGTAAATACTTACATTTCACTTGTTCTATAATAATTGCAGTTACATGTCTAAAAAAAAAAAAAAAAGAAGCAGTGTGGACATTAATAGTTCATGTGTAATTGCATAAAACCTGCCATAGCCATCACTAGCTTCATAAAGGTCGAGGCAGTGTGACTCCTCTAGCTCTGGGGTGCTTCGGTCAGATCAGTCTGGAAGAACCCAGAAGGTGTGCTGAAGTCAACTTTTGAATGGTCTACACCAGCTATTGGATTTCCACACTGATACAAAGAATGAAATGAGTTACTAGCAGAGATGCTTTTCATTTCCAGGGGAGGCCAGTGCCTCGACGATGTGGGACAACAATGCATGGATTTTCTTTTATGACAACAGTACCGAAGGAGAACCTCCTTTCTTAATCCAGGATTTTATCCATGCCTTCCAACCAAATGCCAAACTTATCATCATGCTGAGAGATCCTGTTGAAAGGTGAGCAAGGATTGCATTGCACAAGCACGCAAGAAGATTTTCTTACTATAACAACTTGATTCAGTCTTGCTCTGGGGCACGAATAGATGCTTGTGTGGTATTTGGTCAGTTTTTTTTTTTTTTTTTTTTTTAATGTATATATTAAAAATGGTTGGTGCAGCACTCATAAAGCTTCCTAATGCAACCTTAGCTAGCAGAACTAACAGATACATGTACTTAGGAGTTTACCCTTTGTCCTCCTGACTTGTCTGCAAAGGAAGGGCTCTACTTTTCTAAAGTATGAGCTGCTTTTTAAAGATTTTCCACAGTTTTAGCCACAAATGTCCTTCTTTCCATTTGCATTTCACTCTTTCTCTTAGTTTTGTTTGAGACTTCTAGGGGATTTCTTTCCACTGTCTTCTGAAGGAGGAGGATAATGGGGGGGGTGGTGTGGGTGAAGGAGACAAAGGCAGAGTCCTTTTCAGATACCTATTGAGGTTACGTGGGGCTGGGTCAGAGCTCAGGGGCAGAGCCGCAGGAGCACCCAGGAAAGGGGAGAGCAGAATGCAGATGTTGATGGGGACCTACTCATGAGGTGCAGAGCTGTGTGAGCTTCCCATGTCAGCAAATACAGTTCTCAACCTTTAACAGCTTCTAACCTCAGGATTTAACAGATGGTAATTTTATGAGAAAGAGCTGGCCGAAGTGGATTCCTCATGTAAATTACCAACAAGTTCCCTGATTGCTTTAACCACCCTCTGTAATGTGGGTGTAGCTCTTTGCCAGCTGTAATGGGAGTGAGATGAAAAGTGAGCTTCTCCTCCCTTAATGTATGTATGGTAAATTGGTTTCTTGTTTGTGATGCCCTTGTACCTCACAGCTCCTCTGAATGGAGGAAGGAGCACTGGGGGACAGTTACCTTACAATAGCCAGGAGGGTGAGAGAGCAGTGTGCAGGTCTTGCACAAAGTCTGAGAGCAACTGCCCAGTGCCCCCCAGTGTGAGAGGCCCCTGAAAATGGGGTGTGTTTGAAGGACATCAAGGTTGGTGATGGTGGGTATTGATGGTGTCCTTATTTCATTGTAATGGATGGGGATTGAGGGTAATGACTTCAAGTAGCTTGAACAGCTGAAATCCTAATCAGCAAAGGTTTTATTACCACACAGATGTCCCCAGAATTAAAAACAGATGGGAAGAAATATAGAAAATCTCAGCTGCCCTGCAGAGAGAGAGAGCTTGTCTTCAAGATCATAGTTTTCCATAAGATGTCAGCAAGTCTTTAAAACTATGGGTTTATTTTAATGCATGATTAGAAATACTAAGCGCTTCTATTAAGCCTTTTAAACAAACAGCAGCCAGCCCATGCTGTACGTGATGCCTGCTGGCTGATTTCCTCAGGCAGGAACCTTTCCACCTCCAGGAGCAGCTGGTCGTGCCCTACCCAGGATGAGTCTTGTTCATGTTGTTTGTTCGCTGTTAAGTGATACTCTTCACAGGCACACACTTTTCTGCAAACAGGAGATGCTGTTGAGTGTCTAATGTAGCTGAAGCTGGCTGGCTCTGCCCCATAGCTTTGCTTCATCTCATCCTTGCTCTCTTTGGTGGGTCCAGCAGAAGGACCCCAGAAGAAGAGTACAGGTGGTCATGGTCCTCAAGCACAATTGGATATCACTGTCCTCAAGCACTGGTTAGTCTGGTCCATGTCTGGTACCCTTTCCTGTGCTCTGAGATGGAGCTTTTTCATTTAAATATATATATTTATATATCTATTTTCTCCAAATTGTTCATCAAACAGGACTGAGATGAATTCTTCTTAACTTTCATGGTAATTTTTCCAAAATGAAAAACAAGCCCCCAGTAATTTTTATTTAAAAGTTTTTAATTTAAAAATAGTTTTTTATTTAAAAATTATATATATATAATATATATATAAATATATATATAAATATATTTTATATATTTTATTTAAAAATATATATTTATATAAGCCCCAGTTTAATTTTATTTTTTTTTAAGTTTATCAGCATTAAATTAACAACTGTGGGACATAACTGATACAAACACGGTCTGCTGAGATTTTTATTTTTAAGCAGTTTTCAAAACACCTAGATCAAATACACATACAATGGGCAGTGCATAGTATGGCAGAATATTGTTAAATTAGTAAATTGAGCAACCTTGGCAAATTCTCTGCTTTCACTACAAAGAGCAAGGGAAGGACACAGCAGCTGGGTCTGTGTGATGCCTGTGCAGCTGGGTCTCCTGTGGACATGGGAAGTGATGCCAGGCAGCAGCACGTCAGCATTTGCCAGACTGGAAAGAACTGGGCAAAAGTAATGATTTTCAGTCTTTCTTAATGGATGATGCATCGGTTACTGTTGCCTCATTTTCTATACTTTGCTGTGATTTCTATTTTAAAGGGTGTAAAAAGTGAATTAAAAACAGACTGCAACATATGCATCCCTTCTCTTCCTTTTCAAATGAACAGAGAATTTCTGTCTGTCGTATGGGAATTAAAATCTTGTTCTTGCAAAACACTAACATAAATAATGAGTGCAGAGGGGCTATTCCTGTGCTTAAGTGCTTTGCTGGATTAGGGCCTAAACTTTCCAAATTAAATGATGAATTTTAAAGTACCTGTGGCAACCTAGGGAATTAAAAATATAAAGTGAGTGCAATAGGAAAGCCTACAACAACAATAAAATGAGTCTTTTTTTTTTGTTGTTGTTTTGTTTTTTAAGAGGCTGAAAGATACCTCATGTTGGGAGATGGTGCCATGGAGTTGTAATATGGGTACTATGAGAATACTGGGAAAGCAAATCCCTCTCAAGTGTTACCAAGGCTAGCTTAGTAATCAGAGAAAAATTGTTTCTAACTCTTCTCATTCTTCTGTTGGGTTTGGTTTCAACTGTGAGCTGTTGAGATGAGGACTGTTTCTATCCATGGCAGTGTGGAGCACCTTGTACAGAGGGGTACCGATATCTGCCCAGACCAGTTCTACCTTTTATAGATAACACAAATTTAAAGTGTGTACATTCAAAAAATTTGCCTTTATGAGAAAACAATGGCTCATGCAATTACTAGGGTCTAGATCTCACAAGACGCTGACCTAGCAAGTGGGGAAGATTTTGAGCGGCTCCATGGAGTAGCTGTCATTCTGAGCCAAAGCCCATCAAATTGAATAGAAAATGTGTCATGGCTGAGCAGGGCTGCTGGGGCAATGTTACACACACGTGCCACTGCTCTCAATTCATGTAAGTGATTGCCATTGTCATGTAAATAGATCTTCTTTCATTTCCTCTGTCATTTACTTGCACGTATTTCATCCACAGATTGTACTCTGATTATCTGTACTTTGCAAGTGCTAATAAATCTGCAGAAGATTTTCATGAAAAAGTGGCAGAATCACTGCAGCTGTTTGAGAATTGCATGCTGGATTACTCACTGAGAGCCTGCGTCTACAACAACACCCTTAACAATGCCATGCCCGTACGTATTTCCAATAACGTCGGATTCCTCGCTTGGATAATGACACACTGTGTCAAGGCTGTTAAAATGCCAAAATGCTGTGCCTATAAACATCAAGAAATAAAACTTTCTTCCTTTTCATTTGTAAAGCGGATGACATAAATATATATGTAAGCATGTAAAAGCTGATGTACTGGCTCAGCTGTCTCCTCAGTCTGTTCCCTGATGAATGCCAACAGCAATAATACAGTCTTTCTATTGTGCAGGCGTATGGAGAGCACATTTAGCGAAGATTACAGTTTAATGTGTAAGCTTTTTGCAGATCTCTCCAAAAAGTAGCTCTGGCAAGGATCTTTGTGGTAGGAAATTGCCTCAAAATCAGAATAAATTATGTATTCTTTCACAAGAGAAGTCTACCAATAACTAGATAAATCCTCCTTTTATAAATTGTGCACATTTAAAAAATGATAAAAAGAAATACAGAAACTGCTGGCAGAGGATTGATGTTACAGGCTCAGTATTCCAAAATTCACATTTTTAGTGTAGAACTGGCTTTGAATTTTCCTTGAGAGGGACATGAAAGCCTATGCAGAATAATACCGAGGAGACTGACTTAAAGTATCAAGTCTGGTCAATTTGCCATTACAATCCTGTTTTATTTGCTAAGGCTTTAACAGCTTCAGAGGGAATACTTCCCTCCTTTGTCCCCAGGGTGAAGTTATTGTTTCTTTCAGTCAATAAAATGACCATAAATGAGTGCATCACACAGGCCTGAGCCCCACAGCAGCAGGGAAAATGGGATATTCCTCTTCCTTACCTTGGCAGTAGTGTGGAGCCATAAGGCTTGGATGGTAGCCTCCAGGACCTCCACGGACATGAGTTGCTGCCAGGTGGTGCTAAAATACTTCCCAAGCATCTGCTTGCATAAACAGATTTCTTCCAGTGTTGAGAGAAAGGCAGGGAGAGAACCAGAAGGAGAGATTTTTTTCCTCTCTATTCTTCCTCAGGGTGCAGAAACACTCTTCATTTGTTGTCTTAGGCAGCCCTCAGAAGACACAAACCCAAGCAGATGTTCATAAGAAAACACAGATGCTAACTGTGTTCCTCTGGACTTCTCCAGCCCCTTGTTCAGACAAGTTGATAATCTCTGTTATGTGCATTGTTTCCTATAGATTGAAAAAGTTGGGGTCATTTTCCCCTGTGAGCTTATTAGACTGCCAATTGTGTTTTGCTATTAGTTAGTATGTTCCTGAAAGAAGAGAGGTGAGTGTCATAGATGTCACTGGTGCTGGATGCCAACCTGTAAGGAATGGGGCATTTGTCAGCTTATCCGTGTGGAGAATCAGTGAAAAACAGAGAAATCTAGAGAAAGGCAAGCTGAGCCAAGGGAATCAAACCAAGCCCGCAGATGTGGATGTTATGGAAGGGAGAATAGCTTGGGAAACCCCACTGGTGCCCTTTGATGTGCAGGATGAATCTTATGGAAGTGCACTGAATCTTATGGAAGAAGATGACATGTTTTGGAAGAAGTCAGTAAAATGTGCTATATAGGGTAGGAAATCAAGGTTCCTGAAGAAAACTGAAAAGTAATGGGACAGATTAGTTAAAACTCCTGTTTCTGGTGAAAAGTTTTAAAGAAAGATTCTAGGCCTGTCTGGGGAAAGCACTGCACTGCCAACATGTACCGTGCAGCTGAGAATGGAGTTTCACTCACCTTTATCAGAAGAAAAAAGTGAAACCCAGTGCTGAGTTATGTGTTTCCCCAGAGTTCAGTGAAACCGGATACTAGCTAAGATAATCACATTTTTAATCAAATAAGAGTTCAAATTCTTGTACAGCACGTATGTAAAGAAGTCTACTAAATATGGAGGCTTATTGTAAAAAGCAGTCAAAGGCACATCAGAATCTCACATCATGATAACAGTCGCTTAGCAATAATCCAAAAATTGGCTTATTTGGGGGGAATTTAGGTAGTTTAGGTACATGAGTCCGAGTAAGAAACTAAAGAGACTTGTTATCTGTCTTCAGTACTGTGGTAATGAGACTAAAGTTGTTAAGTCTCTTTTATGAAAGACACTTATGACTTGGGATTCATGTTTCTGTCTTTTGAGCCTGAGCGGTTTTAGAAAATTATAAGCACAGTCAGAGGCTGGACTTTGATATTGCAACTTATCTAAAGTTTAGGAGGTTGGAGGGAAACAGGTCAGGACAGGATTTTCCCACCCTTCCTCCTCCTCTCTGGTTTGCACAACCTGATGCTTTCAGCGTGTGCTCAGCCGACACACCACGAACGCTGACGAGCAGCCACTGCTGCAGCCTAGATCTAGATCTAGAGATCACAATCAGAAGCCACTGAGCTTCTAGGAGGCAACGCTGTTACGCAGAGCTGCAGCTGATTCAGCAAATGCTGCAGGAAGGAGTGCATGGTCAGGTCCTTCATAAAATGTTTCCACTCGTAGCTAGGCCATTTGCAAAGATTTACATAAGCCTCACTGAAAGCAAGAGTAAGACTAATTTTTTTCATGTGTTTTCTTTTCATAGTCCTTCCAGAGAACATATTTGGGATTTTTGCCCAGAAGACATATGTGAATATTGGTTTGTTTTTGCTCAAAGTGATGTAAATTAATTAGATTTTCATACTTTTTTTTTTTTTTTTTTTTTTTTTTTTTTTTGTGCTTATAGGTAAGGTTGCAGGTTGGGCTTTATGTTGTCTATCTTTTGGACTGGCTGACTGTTTTTGACAAAGATCAGATACTTGTTCTCCGTTTAGAGGATCATGCATCAAATGTGAAATACACCATGCACATGGTGTTCCAGTTTCTGGATCTCGGTAGGTGTCCTCTGTCTGTTCTCAGATAAGTACAAAAAATCATTATTATCCTTCTTAGGTCATTTTTGCGATATTAGCAGACAAAACAAAAGCATGTGAATCAGTCTTGAAGGATTCATTAATCTTGTTGCCTTGAGTCAAGCAAAATTAAAATTCCCAAATTCCCATAGAACAGTTGGTGTTAGAAGAATTTAATAAAAGTATATTAAAAAAAAATAATATATTAAAACCTTTCACATTGTAGGGATATATCTTATCAGACAGAAGCCAGTCCTGCTTCTGAAGGCAGTGAGGGCTTGTTTGTCATGGGCTTACATAGGTGCAAGAGCTATCCCACGCAATTTAAACAGCTTCAAGTGTTACCAGGTTGTGAATGCTGTTGCCAGCTAAAACTGATCCAGCATCTAAATGTGGGTATGTTGAAAGGTTGTGTTTTTAGCTAGGGAGAAGGGGAAAACTGTGTTTTTGCTGTGTTGACTGAGACATCTGTTGCTAATTCTTGGAGAAATGCTGGCAGACAAACTGTTGCCCAATGTTGATTTGACAGTAGCAAGAGGATGAAAACGTGGCTGCAAAATAGTCTGACTGGTCCAAACGCTGGTCTAGATGATGAGAAAGTTTGAATGTGGCAGATTGAACAGATGAAGAGCTTGGCATCTTCTTCTTGAAGATGGTTTATGCTGGAAAAGTCTGTGGGTGCTTATCTTTCTGAAGTACGTTGTCAAGGGCTAAGATTTACGCCTGCAATATCTGTGTTACGTGTACATATATCCATATATATCACTATACCTGGGCATCACTTTGATCCCACTGACAACCTCAGAAACAGGAAAAAAAAAAAAAAAAAAAAAAAGGAGGGGGTGAGGGGGGGGCTTGTATAACCCATGAGTGAGTCTAATGGAGTTTCTACTAGGGAGCAGACAACTCACATCATTAAATGAAATAACAGTAAAAGAAAAAAAAAAAAAAAAAGAATTTTGATTCCAAAATGGACAGAATGGACAGGGAGTATATTCAGTGTCAGCGTTATTTTCTGAAAACAAATCTTTTCCTCTAGAAGTGACTTATGGTGTTTGTTTTACAGATGATTAATTAATATGAGAGAGAAACATATTTCCATATTTACCAAAAATGATTCATTTCACTAATCTAAACCTGTATTCAATATTCTGAAACACTGTCTGTGCTAACAAAAATTCCATTTGTCTTCACTTGGCAAACCTTCCAACTTATTCATTTTTTTTCTTTAGCATGGGTATTTTGGGGGAAGAATACTAAGATAGTATTCTATTTTTCCACAGGACCTCTAAGTGAGAAACAAGAAGCTCTGATTACAAAGAGTCCTGCATCAAACACTAGACGACCTGAAGACAGAAGCCTGGGACCTATGCTACCAACAACAAAGGCAATTTTAAGAGATTTCTACAGGCCTTTTAATACAAAACTGGCACAAGTTCTTTTTGATGATGCTTTTTTATGGAAAAGGACATAATATGTAAATTTAGTGCCACAAATACAGTGCTTAAAGGAGTTTTTATTTTTTTAAATTCTATTTTTGTGCGTGGATATTTACATTTTTCCCATTCCAAAGAGAAGCCGATTGATGAGATGAGACTCTCACCTTCAGTCAGCACACTTCATGACAGTTATATCACATTTTCCTTGTGAGAATGTAAAGCATCTTGCTTATGAGTTTCTTGCAACTTCTTTTGCCCCAGCAGAAGTGTAGGATGGAAAAGCACTAGGCTATGTCTTACACTCTCGGCTGGGATGTAGAAGTTTAACCTTCTCTAAGATGCTGCAACATGGAATTAGCATCAATTTCTTACAATTACACTTATAATCTCATTTTCAATATATATTATTCATTCATTTTTTCAAACTATCAGTGTCATGTAGTCATTAAATTTTTTAAGTGAATTCAACCAAAAATTTTGTTTCTTTTTGTCAGCATGTTCACAAATAGTCTTCTCTCACACGAAGGTTTCTATGTCTCCTTAATTCTGAAAGTAACTTTAATAGATAATTGCATTCACATAAATTTCAAAGTCTAATTTATGTCTTCAGTATAAATAGGCTTTCCTAGCCCCAAAATCAAAAGAAATTTTATATTCACATATGAATGGATGACGGAAATTTAAACAACAGTCCACATTCAATGTTTAGTGTAACAAATCCATTTGCCTTCCACATTTTGTTCATGTAAACACAAACATGTATCATCTATTCATATCATTCACATTTTCCTAGGAAACCACTATCGGGCTTGATGTAAAGTCAATGCTGGCCATAGAGAGCTTTTATGGAGTTTTCTCTTTGGTCCTACACAAGTGCTCTACTCCATTGCAAAAAGTGTGCATTTTTAAATCACTACGAAATCTGGTCATTAAATGCATTAATGGA
Organism: Netta rufina; assembly: GCF_964035555.1. Lineage (NCBI taxonomy): Eukaryota > Metazoa > Chordata > Aves > Anseriformes > Anatidae > Netta > Netta rufina. The sequence goes on along the minus strand of NC_140130.1, from coordinate 33,738,917 downwards.
CAGGATACACCATGTCATGTATCATTATGGAAAGGATATGTTAAATAATGAACTAGTTGCACACTGTGTACATCTAGTTTAAAAAAGGCTTGAAAATAAAGACTTGAGGAAAAGCTATTATAAGGATGGTGGAGAAACTTTGGATTCAGTTTGGAGTCTGGAATGCCTAAAATAAGAAATTTAGGTAAGCTGTTCTGGACAACTAGAACTGTTTAGCTCTGGTTCAGAAATGTTTATAGATCAAAACTTCTTAGAGGAGTGAGAATGGATTTTTTTTTTTATCAGTCTAAAAAAAAGTATTATGGCAACATGAATCAGAAAGTCAGAATCAATTCACCACTAAAATTTTCACTCTATATTTTATTTATACTACACATTTCTGCTAGCTGTTCTCTGAATTAGAATCAACGCCACATGGCCAGTAAAACTATATGGAAATTTTATTAAACATAACTGCTATGGACACACATTTCTGTATTTCTGTTTAGTTGCCAGCTACAACCACGATCTGATACTATCTTAACCAACCCTAAATGCTAATGAGTGTTGTTTTCATTTAGTGTGAACATCAATTCCCTGAACAAATCATATGCACTAGTTTGGGCATGGTGCTGAACATGAATTTCACCAATGGCCAGGGAGATTCTCTATGTCCATTGCCTACTTGTACAATGTAAATTAGAACATGCCTCAATGTCAAAATTTCTGCCCTAGGTTGAATCAGCCCCAGCACATTGCTAGACCACAATCTTGCCTAGTTATGGCTCACAGGAAGGGGAAAGGTTGAGGGTTCCCTATGCAAAGGAGGACAGTGATGGCATCTCAAGCAAGGATAGGTTCAACATAGAGCCGTTGGTGCTCTGAATGTCACCATAGAGTGTATAGAAAACTAACACAGGGGGAAGGAGCTATAGTTATTGATAATCTGTAAGGCCAAAAGTGAAGTTTCCGATGAGGTTGCTTTTATGTCTTTATCTGTTTCGTAAGCTCCAGAACATGATCTCATGATTTAAGGAACCATCTTACGACACTGTGTTATTGAAAGGCTAAATATTAAAAAGTAGAAAATTAAAGAGGGCATCTCTTGGGCGGTTTAGGGGGCAGGGATGGAGGTGGTGGTGGTAAGGATTTTGCTGTCTGGTACAGACTGGAAAAAAATATTGAACTGGTGACTCAGAATAGCATTTGATCTTCCTGAGTAATGGTGGGTGTCAGACCCCTCCTCTGCAGCCAGAGCAAAGTACCACTGCCGTTCAGTGGCTTCACTCTGGCCTCACAGCAAATCTCTACACGTGACAAGGCTCATCCAAAAATTTTCCAGTCTCTTTACCTTCCTGTTGACAGTTCTAGACGTGAAAGAATATGATATTATTGTTGTTATGTGCTGTAGCCTTGACTTGTCCTACATCCCAAGAGCAGTAATTTGCCAAGAATTTAAACTTACTATCAAGACAATATGTTTTCGTGTTGGCCAAAGTGTAGCAGTGGCTCTTTGCACAGAGCTCAGAAAATGTGTGCTTCATTCCCTATTTACTCTTATCTCTGCTGAACTAAAGTAATCAGGCGAGGATGCAGCTTTCCTGAGCCCAAAGGCACTGAGGAAAGGGTCGTTACCAAATGTTCTTGCTGCTACTGCAGAAGAATGCAAAATGTGCTTTCTGTAAGACCTTGTATGCTAGGGCCAAGCACGTTGGCTGGCTGGAAGACACGCAGTGAAAACAAAGGCTCTCCTGCTAAGAAAAACAGGCACTGATTTACAAAGAAAATGATACGCTGTTATCTGCTGAGTCCAGAGCACAGGCTTGTATGCCTCAGCTAAACAAACTGAAAACAAGCAGCAGGGTTCTCACGGATCTGAATACAACTTTCTGCTAAGAAATTAATCCATCTTCCAACCAACGCTCTTTTATTATAGACGAGGCACAAATGTGGTGCAAAAAGGTAATAGATATCTCCCAACAGATAGCCCTGCCACGGGCAAGCCCAACCAGGCTTTTCTGAGCAGTAGTTTTCTAACAGAAACGCTTGTGTTGCAGTACCATCTTGTGGCTAACGTGTGCCATAGGTTGTGGGTTTGACATTTTTTTTTTTTCTTTGAAAAAGGAAAAGGCAGGTTGAAAAAAAAATCCAGTTCTTTTCGTATGTCCACAGGGCATCAAATGCCCAGATTTTCTGGCTCCATTTATTGTAGCAGTGCTTCTAAGTATTAATACATGCATATCATTGCCATTAATACACTTGCCAGACTGCTGTCCTGAGAATCCTGGCTTACAGAGGTACTGCTACAGACTTTGATCCACGCTTCTCTCTGGACCAGCTCTCTGGCACAGCCTCTGTCAAGGGAAGGATGTCAGTAGCAGCAGAGGCTTGAGAGATTTCGGCAGTGTCATGCTGGGGACCCCTGCTTTTAAGTCACGGCTCCCGTGGAAACTCTGCCTGCTCTCTGTGCTGCCTCCATCAACTGAAAGGCCCTTAAAATGATTGTCAGAGTGGCAGGGGCTTAATGGAGTTCGAGGCTGAAATCTGCCGTTGAAAATTAGAGTCCTGCTGTGTACACACTAAGCCCCAATTAACAGAAAATAATGTTTTAAAGAGGCACAAATAGCAATCAACGTATCGCATTTCACAGGAAGGAAATGCTTCCTGTCCCTCACCCTCACAGCTTCTGAGCATCCACTTGCTGAGAAAAAAAAAATGCCTGTATAGGGCAGTGAGCTGGTTAATGCCTCTGGGGCTGGGACACTAACTGCACTGCCTGGCACAGGATGCTCACACCAGAGCAGAAGGACCATGGGGACAGCGGGGGTCCCCAGCCCCTCCTGCTGCCCAGGTACGTCCATCTGACGTGCATGATCTAGAGGAAGAATGCTGAAAATATAACTCTAAGAGCTTCAAAATTGGCATTTAGTCACAGAAGTAGCAGTTGCTGGGGTAACAACTCATTGCATGGTAGTGGTGGCATTGCAAGTAGCATCTTCCCCAAGGAAAACACAGGCAAGCTATCATTAAGCCATTCACTATTAAAACAGAGTGCAGACTAATTCACAGTTATTTCCTCCATCTGGCTGTAGCGCACACACTTAGAAAATGATCTCTTTTTCTACTTTAATAATGAATGGGAATGAGCAAAGGGAAGGGTTGAGCTTGCACTCAGAGCATTGCAGTAGAAGGAAAAACTCATCCTGGGAGCAGCTCCTAAAACTTTCTTTATTTCAGGCTACAGGGGCCTAAACCACAGATGACTTGCAAATAATGTGAGCTTTAGCTTTTGATAAATCTAAAACCAGCACATCCCAATTATCAAATATTTTACATTTTATATTTTAAATTTCCCAGAGGCCAAAGGCCTTATTCACCAGTGATGCTCACGGCACAGCCAACCAAGCTGGGTCTTTTCCCCCAGTTTTTGAACCAAGGACCAAAGGATGTGACACAACAGTTGCAGGAAGGTATAGGAGGGGGAGACATAGGAAAGAAGTCTTGCAGCTGAGTCAAATGAAATCCTGGAGTGGTGAGAGAAATCGATTGTGCAAAATTGCACTGAAGAAAATAAAACCAAGCAAGGTAGCCAAAAAATAGAAGAAATTGGACAGAGAAATAAGCAGAAAGAGGAGAGACATGCAGCTGTCAGATGGAAAGGAAGAATTGATTTTTTGATCAGCTGAAAAGGCTTAGGACAGGAAAATAATGATATAACTTGGGGAAACCATGTTGCCTTGGCTGGAAAGGTATCAGCCGAGCTCACCAGGGACTGGGCTTTTTGTTTCGTGTTGTACTGGGAGATTTCACCTCAAGGTAAGGAGGGGTGGAGTGGGATCTGCAGAAAGGCTCTCACCTGCCTCTGGCTCGTAAAACAGCCACTCACTGCATTAATGCTTCGGAAGGAGCAAACTATACTAAAGGGAATAAAACAACTATATTATTACGGGGAAAGGGCCAACATAAAAACGGGAGCTATATGACTGGGCTAAAAAAATCTGAAAGGGGGCTAAATGCTGCATTTATAGCTAAGAAGAGGAAAGTGTTGGCATTAGGAGATTTTTTATTTTTATTTTTTTCTGTAATTTTCCCCTGGTCGTTTCACTAAGGTACACAGTGGTACCGATCTGTACCCGCAGCATCGCTGGGGCTTGGGGGGGAGGGGGGGGGAGTTGTCCCCCGGCACTGATTTTTGGGGGCTGTGGGAGCAGCAAGAAGCGGTGAGGCAGGCAGGACACCGCAAGAGGGCAGGGCATAGCTGGAAATTCAGCCGGCATGCCTGGGACAGCTGCGGCTCACATCCTGCAGAAAGGGTTTAGCGGAGATTTCCCCACAATTGCACCGAGGGGCAGAGGGAAGGCGGCTCTCAACGCCACACAACACAAATGCATGCCTAACGCAACATAAATCGTATGTAACAGAGCTCACCATAACCCAGCATAACACAAAGAGCACCTGGAGAATTAGGCAAAGGAAAAAAAAGGTGCACAGCTGGGCCATTTACACCCTGGAGTGTATTAACTGAACGTGCCATTGACGCTGGTCATATCATGGCATCGGCATTGCAATCCCCTTTCACCCTCCTGCAGGAGCCAGCCAGCACTGGGGTACCCAGCACATCTTCCAGGCTGCTCTGATCCATGCTGCCCAACACAAATCCCTTCTCAGAGCTCAACACAACCGATAAGGATTTTAAAGGTAATAAACAAAAAATCCTCTTTCTTATTGTGATGGGCAAACCTAAGTCCAGATTCTGTGAATTTATTATTTTGGTGCATTATTTACATACCCTATAGGAAAATATATCAGGAAAAAGAGATGAAAAATTCTTCACCACTAAGATATAGTTTTGTGGCAGTTGCATGCTAAACTGTCAGTTCAGTGTTTATTGAATCATTTAAAAATATTTTTAAATGCTGTGTTGCCTTATGTTAATATTATCAAACTGAGAGCAGCTGAAATATCTTCTGCCACAGCAGTACTACCAAAACATTGAAAAAGTTTCTTAGACTGAAAAAAACCACCTGCATTTAAGTAACACCTCTTAAACAGGGACACATGAGCCAATCCTTGAATCCCCGTGCAGCAGTGCTGCGTCATCTGGCCCAAGGTAAATCCTATAACACTTGTTCCCAACCCAAATCCACAGGAGTATGATGTGTGGCTTGATTCAACAGTTAAGTTTCTCGAGCTTGATAGCAAACCAAGCATATTTCTTTGCAGCAGGTGGTGCTGCAGAGCAGACCTGTTCTTGTATCTGTGGCTGAGCTTTTTAAAAACTGTGTTTGGAAAGTACTGAATATATACATTTACATTAAGCTGATTTTCAATAGTTTTCCATTCTCCTCTGCGTGTTACAGAAGTCTGTATTATTCAGTGAACACGCCAGTGGGTACGTGTTGCTGTGTAATTAAAGGCTGGGGGGCTGAGGCAGCGCAGCATGAGCTAACACAGGTATTTGAGACAGAACAATTCGGCAAGCAATCAAAATCCTAAGCTTTTGAGGCCAGAAGGTTCAAAGTACTTGGACTAGGCTACATGTACTAGCATGAGCATGATAAAACCTCAGGAGGCAGAAGCCGTAGGTGTCTGGCACTGCAGGAGGCAGGCTTTGCTGCAGTTAAACTCCTGGCAAAGCCAGGGGATTGGGAATTTTAGCACCATGAAGTCCAGAAACTGAAGTGCTGGAGGACTGGAAGACTCGGGATAGTGAGTGATGAAAGGTTCCAGGGGCAGTCCCAAGGGGGTGGTTGAGAAACTGGGGCTGGTGCCAGCATGATTTGGTCCTTTGACTGTAAGGGGAGCAAAACAGTGAGAAATACTCTGGTCACTGCTCTCGTGGAAGGGATCTAAGAATTTTTACACATTAATTATTTAAAATTTGAAGTGCACTTGCCTGTGGGTGCTTAAAAACTGTTTCTGCTCTTAGGACCACTTTTCTGAAGAGTTCACATTGTTCACATTTTCTTTACTTTCATGAATTCTATACTGCACAAGGATTGGCTCCAGGTAATAAAATACCCAGCTCAGGGTTGTAGTCACCAAACCTATAGGAAGATTGTCTTACAGCTAATGCACCTACATGGGACTCAGACAATTTTAATGACTGTGTCTGCCTGTGGATGTGCAGGCTACCACACATAGCTCCAGATGGGATGGACAAAAGACAGACTTGGAGGGCCCTGTGTACAGACATAGGAAGGAATTCGCCTACTGCTAAGTACCAGCTTGTTACTTGCTTAACCACTTACTTTAATAAAACAAGGCAAAGGGGAATATGAGGAACCTAATTGATCAATATCCTGATATTTTTAAATACACAGGGTTTTTTACAAAGCTTTGTGAAGGCAGCAAAAAACTGGTGGTTTCTAAAGCCAAGAACCAAGAAAATATTGGATTATTTATTTATTTATTTATTTAAAATAATTTTCTGTCATTAGAACTTGCACAATGTTAAAACAGATCGACACTGCCTTTCAAAAATAGATGTCTGCCATCTTGCTGGGGCTCTGAAAAAAAAAAAAGAAAAAGGTGATTTTCTATATTAATAGTTCGGAAGACCAGAGAGCAATAAAGAGTGCAAAGCTGTGAAACAGTTTCCATAGCAAATACTAAATGCCAGGCTTCTAGATAGTATAGGCAGTGCTGTGATTAACAGCATCAGTTACCAATACAGCACTTCAAGTTCTCTCTGTGACATATTAACATAGATGTAGGAGCTTTGAAAATCAGGTTATGTAGCATTTTAGGTCTGTTGATTGACATGATGTTATGATATCTACCATATGCTTAAGGGAAAACAAACAAACAAACAAACAAACAAACAAAAAAAACCACAGGACCTTATACTATATTGCTAGTCTGTTCTTTTTGCACCACATTTTTGTTTAGCCATCCAGGCCTGGTTCTCCTAACATATTTGTCCTACTTTTCCCCAGAGCAACTGATTTCTAGACACATGTTGCAGATTTTCTGCTCTGCAGCTCACACAAGTCCCCAGAATAAGCCAAGATGGTTCCTGGTTGTCCTCGACGCATTGTCACACTGGCCCAGTTTTAATGCGCAGATGTAACACAAATAACACAAGCTCAGGTTCACATGTTAAGCTGGTACACAACACCATAGACGCCACCTGAATAAAATTTCAGTATTATGAATGTCTCCTAAATAAAGTGTAAATTGTCTTTAAACACGTGTCATGATTACTGGGGCCAAAGGAGAGAGTGAACACTTGTGACAGCACCAGCACAGCTGCAGGACAGCCAAGCTGGACACCTGGATGGTGACCTGGAATTGCTACCTCAAAGCACATTTTGATGCCAAAATCTTTTCCTGCACTCTGACCCAGCAGGATGAAGGCTAAATTATAAATAATTTTCCTTTGAATTATAATTTTTCAATTTTTTTCTATGTTTAAGAGATGGAAAGTATATACATTGAGATACAAGCCCAGACAAGATAAATATCTTCTCTGAATAAGTCACAAGAGGATACTTAGATGTACATGCAGTTCTGTTCACTGAAGTTTAGAAATCATTTCACAAGCTCCAAAGTCAATTTGAATAGGACTGTAAGTGGCAGCAACACCTATTTCCCGTGTCTACAATCTTGTATTTATGATTTATTGAACATAGTTGGGAAAATATATTTTCAGGTTGTTCCAGCATTGTGTATTGTTTGTGGAGCTGAAGCATTGTGATTCTCCTCTGTATTGAAGCAATCTGGTTTATATGTAGGAACTCTTCATATTCTTGAGGTGTGCAAGGCAGCCCAAGAGAGGTGCAAAACCACCTTGCATCCTCCTGTGTGATGGGAACTGCACTCCTCTGAGGGAGATGGAGATGAAAGAAGAGGCATCACTTTCAGGCTGTTCCTCTACATCAGTCTTTTCTGTGCATTTTTTTTTTCTTGTTTGCCATGCTTTTGCACCTGCATGTTTTATGGCAGCCATGTAATAGTTAGCTGGGTTTCAAAGTACTCTTTCAAGAAGCAGCAGATCCAGAGCATGTCTGCCCAAGCCACAGCCCGGACTTACGCACCTCAAGCTGTTTTTTTCCCTCTCTGTTTTCATGCACCACAGATGAACTCCACAGCATAACCATGAGCTTATTTTTTCTCTGGTGGTCCCAGCCTGTATCTCGGCCATGGGGCTGCCCTGCGAGCTGCAGCCATGCTGTGGAGCAGGGCTCTGTGCAGTGGAAGACCAGCGGGGCTGCTCAGCAAGCGCAAGGCAGACCCTGCAGCAAGGGTTATGTCACTTGGTCTTAGGCCAGCAGCAGGGGGGACTGAAGGGCTTAATAGACCGAGGTCCTCACACTGTTGCTCTTCTCTTTGGAGCAAGGGGAAAGTATGCAACACTAGAGCCAAAACCTGAGGAGAGTAGCTCTCCGGAGCTGTAAGGGATCTAGCATCAAACCTGTGATTTCTGCTCCAAAGTACATTTGCCTGCTGTCTCTCTCTGATTATTGTGTGCCCAGATCAACCCACGGAGAAGCATAGCTTTGTTACTTCAAAAGATTTCTTACTGGCTAGGGATTAAACAAAAATTCAGTCAGAATCACAAGACTATTTCAACTGCGACTGCTCGAACTCCACTCTGAAAATAAAGACCACACAAAATAACATTGCAGACTTTGCAATGAAAAATGAAAAGGTGTAATCCAGTCACAATAAAACAAGTAAAAGGGAAATTCATCTGTGTGCTGCCCCTATAGACACAAGCAGAGGCCAAGTGCGGGGATCTGTAGAGCCTGTTCCTGCCCTCTCATAGATTTGTGCATACTGGGATTACCTCTGTAATTATGGCTCAGGAAATAATTCTACTGGAAATCTAGTGAAAGGAATAAAATCCACTTAGCTCTCTTATGACTGCAGGTTGGCAAAATGCAGAAGGCAGAGCCAGAGGGTGGATTTCTAAGGACTTGGAGCAGGATCTATGGTGTTCCCCCATTATCATCAACTTGGATGTTTTATATGCACAAGTCCTGTGCTTAGTGAGAGACTGTGCTGCTGCATTGCTTCCCAATAGCATGTGAATCCTTCCTGGGGATAAACCCCAAATCTGCACCACAGATTATATGGGATGGTCACAGAGAGAGCAGGAGAAGGTGAGGCTGTGCCAAAGTCATCTGTGGAGAGGCCAACAGAAGCTCCTGGGAAGCTCTCCAAAGCTCTAATCTGGGCCTCCTCTGTGTACTTCTTTTGGTAAAAAGCCCTTTTCTTTAATCCCTGCTGATGTTTAGGGTCAGGATGGCACAAAGCCTGATGTCTCGTCCTGTGGGGCCTCGTGCTTTGCAGGAGCAGGAAGTCCCAGCGGTGGGAGGCGTCTCCCTGGTGCTGATCCTACCATGTGCTGAGAGAAGGACACAACTGAGCAGGCCCTGGGCAAACATATGTGCATCCAACACATCTAATGGGGGCCATTTTTGAGGGGGGGGAGGTACTGGGCCATAGCTGGAGCAAAATCCTGTTCTTCCGAGCCAGCAAGGCTGAGCAGAAAGCATCTGCTGCTGTCTCAGCCGTGTGAGTTGGCTGACATGGCCTGGTTTTAATCGGAGAGGTGCTTTCAGGTGAAATGTTGAGTCCTCCTTAGCCCTGCGAGAACACATCTGATCAAAATTTTATACAGCCTTGGGATCTTGGTGTTTTATAAACAAAGGTTTTCCAGAAGTGTAAATGAGAAAAGACTGGAGTTTCAGAAATTGCTCGTCAGGTGAAAAAATATAAAGGAAGAAAGAAAAGCATAGGAACTTACTGATTTGTTTGTATTTATTATTTGCTTCCATGGTGAAAATAATGTCTTTCCTTAATATGAAAAATAAAATAAAGCAGTAATTACTATTTGTGCTCTTTGCTTGTTTGTTTGTTTTTCAGTTTGTCTATATATAAAATCATTTTCAAAACCTACAAAATGTGTTTCAAGTCTTTAAGGAAAGAGTAAGATCTTTGGGCTGGTGTTCCCAAGGTACTCCATGGTCTTTTAAAATGGTTGGACAAGATGATCTCACAGGTCTTTTCCAACCTAATAATTCTATGACTCTGAAAATCCTCAATTAATTTATATTAATTCTATCCATCCTGGATATCCTGTAATAGTTCAGATTATTGTCTCTGCTCTTTATTTCACCTGCAGTCACAGGTAGGGATGCTGGTGAAGAAGCAAGGCCTTGCAACACCAGTTGTGTTAACATGGAGTGGTAGAGGCAGCCCTACCTAGGTGTCCCACAGCCTCTGCACACACACAAGGGGTGATAATGGAATTTCCTAGCTTCTGAGGCTTTTTAATCACAGTGTTGTTTCAGTATGGGTTTGGGGTATCATAGAGCCATATTTTCCTTGGCAGGCAGTGATCCTGATCCAAAGATCATTGCCAGTTTGGGAAGAAAATGTATTAGTTTTAAAAGAACGAGATCCTTAATTCACTGGATAATCCACTGCTAATATCTAGTGGAGAGAGGCTGCTCCCCTCTTTGTTTCTGCTTTCATAATATTTAACAGGTACAGTTGCTCTCCCTGCAGTGGTACAACAGTTCCTGGCAATATTCAGAGCCCCTGATATTCTGTTACCCACTCAGCTACTTGGTGATCCTGGAAGTTATGGAGTGCTGAAAACTGGACCACTGCTTGGAAGTGTGCTTGCTTGCAAAGCCGGTGTGATTTCCATGTCCTGTTCCCTCCGAATCCCACTTGCTATTTGAAATACATCTGATTAGGATGTTAAATCGCTCTGATGTTAATGCACTCCAGGTGGTCCTACGCTGTTGGGAGCTGACGTGTTTCATCACAGAGAGACACCGCAGTAAGTGCTTACGAAATGGAAATACTGCAAAGGCTGCCAGTTGTCATTTGTTCAGCAAGCAGAACGGTCAGCACTGATTACAATGCACCAGCGCACCTACGGTGCAATCCCTGAACCACAAGCAGAGCCTCTGCAATAAATATAAATACAGCTGAGCAAGGGCTGCCGAGACATAAATAGATAAAACCATCTGGTAAAAATTGACCTCACCTCCCTTACAAGAGCCCTTCTTAAAACTGAGGGTGGCTGCCAAATGCATGCTTGCTGCTTGTTCCTGTGCTATGAGACAGACGATGAATGTCATTTACCAACTGGAAGTGAATCCTTCTTGGTTCAGGGTTTGAGCATCAGTCATACCACACTTTTGGTAGTATGGCGGACCTCTGGCAGAAGTCTGCAAGCCAAAAAAGGGCTATGTGATACACAAGCTGGCCACAGGCTGTACGCTGTACCTGTTGCAATAGAAAGCCTGATGTTTTAACTTTTCCCTAAGATGCCTGTTGGCCACACCAAGTCTCTAGTCACTTTGCAGAAGACTGTTTTATGTAGCTATAGTGGATGCAGTGTTCCTCAAACCTGTGTTAAAATATATATATCTATATTTTTGACTAAGATTTTCAAAGACATATAGGTAACAAGGAGGATACTTGGGATTTCCAAGATGTACCAGGCAGGATAAAGAAATGAGTTTCCTATGAGTGGAGACCTAAGAAGCAAACAGATCTGACAGAGAGTAAAGAAAGTTTTAATGTGGAAAGTGTGGAGCATTTCAGCCTTTCTCCTGGCTGAGAGTTGGACCTGGAGAAGAAGGTCTACCTGGTAGAAGATCGGCTGGAGGATAAGGAGACAGAAACAGGCAATAAAAGGCTGAAGGACTCAGCACCTTGGGGCTGAAAGATGGCGTTAAGTAAAGCCTTTCAACCCTGCATCCTTTTTTATTTTTATTTAAAAAAAAAAAAAAAAGATTAAAAATAAATGAATTGAACTGATTTTTTTTTTTGGGGGGGGAGAGGGGTGGAGTGGGTGATGGGGGAGGGAGAGCTCTTCTCTTATAAAAGCAATTCCTATTGTAAACTTCTGGATGACAGAAGGTGTTATACCAATATGCCCAATATCACTTCCCTTTAATGGACAGTGCACAGCATAATTTTAATGGCAAATTTATTATAAGAGTACTCTTCTCTACTAAATCTCATACCACAATCCTAAATACCGATCTATGTTTTCAGCCTCTAAAATAATCCTTTCCTTTCTCAAAGTACTAAAAATGTCTGTTTGAGAGAATAAGTGTCCAAACATTTTCAAACTGTTTTGCTGAATTGCTCAACTTGAAGGTAATGTTTGCCGGAGTCACACTGGAAATTCATTTTTCATCATTTCCTTTATGCTTATTTCTGACATTTTGTCTACTAAATTTAAACTTCATTCCTCTGTTTGTTTGTAAGATACTCTTTCTTTTTTTTTTTTTTTTGGCTTCAAACTGTTATATTACCTAACTACTACAGCTAACTGCTATATAAACTATTGTGCTAAAACTAAAAATAATGTTTATGTAACTGACCTCAGAATTGGGAGAACTTTCAAGCAAAGGGATGTGTTTCTACTCAAATTTCACCATTGGATAAATTTGTCACTGTTTTTGTCTTTGTAAAATTACAGACAGGTTTAGTTTTCATAAGAAAGCAACTTTTTCAGGTTAATATTGTCCCATTTAGATTTGGGCTTATTTGTGTTCAACTCTGTATTATCAGATTTTAAGATTCAACTTTTGCTGTTAAGAATCTTTTTTTTTTTTTCCTTTTTTTTTTCTTTTTTTTTCCATCCATTGTGTTGTGCCTTTTCAGCAAGAAAAAGACATGTTCTGCATCAGTTGTTTTTTTTTTTTTTTTTTTTTTTTTTTTTTATGTTACCATTAATAAGAGACTTGCACTTTTATTTACAAAGACAATTTATTGTACTGTATCTACATGCTAAGTGGTTGCTAGGAAATCCAGTTTAATCCACTGCTTGTGAAAGAGAATCCATCTAGAATTTTAAATAGATGAAGCAAATGTGAATTATTTCTTTGTTTCTAAGTGCACTGCACACAGGTCCAAATTAAAAAAATGACTTTGAAAGATTTTTTGGGGACTGTTGATTCTAGATTGATTCCATCTATCCATTCAAACTACTGGATTTTATTAATGCTATCAAGTAGAAGGCTGTTGTCTCTTACTGATCCTCTGCTCCTAGCAGTCTTTACTGTCATGCACCACATCCAGGTTTGTATGTGAAAATCCAGGAAGGTATTTTAATTTCCACAAGAGACATGTTTCAGCAGGACATCTTATTTGGCAAAAATACTGCTTCAGACCTCTGATAAATATCAGTTTTACTGATCACTCTGGAGATCTCTGCTCTTGGGCAATGGTGTGTCTCATACCCATGCAAGAAAACAGAAGATTTCAAAAAAACATTCAGTCACACAAGAAATCCTGTACTTTTGGTTAATTCAGGTTTAATTAAAAGAATAAATACTATATATTGCATGTGCACTGCTGCTAATCCCATGTATTGAAAAATGCGAATCCAATCCCATGAAATGTGAGATTAATTAAAATAAAACATTTGGGCTTTTTCTGAGGCTTGCGTTTTGATCCACAGGTTTCCTATTTCATCTTCATGTTTGCCTTCCCGGCCATGTGGGCTAGAAACTAACTTTTTAAGGGAAAGTTGAGACTCTAGCACACTAAGTAAGTTTAGCTGGTGGGCCTCTAAAGAAAATATTCATTACCAGTTGACTCGTAATAACATCTTTCAGCAGCTGCACGGCGTGTGCGGTGTTCTCCATGTGCTGGCTCAAGTGCTGGGTGCACGTTGCTCTCGGGCAGCTGGCTGATCTCCAGCCCTCTGCCAGGGTCAAGGCAAACACTGAAAGCCTGCACGGGGATTGCAAGTGAGTGCGTGGACCCTGTTAGTGCTGCAGGTGAGTTGGTTGCTCTACGAGTAGTGTTCCCACAGCTTTGGGAACTCGTGTTTTTCAAAAGTCAAGAATTTGCATTCATCTGCTTATGCTTTTGACCTTAAAACAATGCCTTTCTATGCTTTTGCCATGACAAACACTATACAAATAAAAATGCATTTTTTTTCTAACACCTGAGACTGTTAGGAAATACCAAATCTATGGTGACTTAAACAAGGAGGAACTGCCTACATAAGAAAACAAAGCGGGCCTTGAACCAATTAGCACAGCATGATTTCATTTAATATATTTATTATGGTTTCTATTAAAGAGCCATTGCTTGCCTAGTTACATAATGCTATCATTTTGATAGAGTGTAACGCTCTTTATAAAATATGATATTATTTTGGCTCATGATTCCAAGAACAAATTTTTCACTTAATTTCTGCTAAGTTTAAGGAAGCAGAATGAAGCTGGTCCTGACAGTCTAGAAAGAAAGGGGTAAAAAATTTGTATAACAGTACTCGTGTACTAGCTGTCCAGGTGAAGTGAAGTGTATGGGGAAGACATAGGCACATTTCCAGTTGCCATCACATTGGCTTGGACACCACTAAAAGAAGAAATGGAACACATAGACAAATCAAACAACTTTCCTGCTGCTCAGGGTCTGCCATGGAGCCCAGGAGGGGTCCTGCAGCTGTTTTCTCTTCACACTTTGTCTCACTCCATGTGGAACAAGCTCTTCGCCTCTCAGCAAGAGTGGATTTCAGTGAAGGATGGATATTTTCCAACACTAGATGATTTCATTGAAGAAAAATTCCCTTTGTTGTGGTTGGATCTTGCAATGAGGCAATTTTCTCCAGGCTGCAAAGGTGACTGTAGTGCATTGTCCTGCAATGATAGGCTAGGTTTTCCTCAGACTCTTATAGTAACTTCCCAGACCCTCAGACGATCTAAATGAAGCACCATCCAGGGAGCTTCAAACCATTAAAATCTAAACCTTCCCTTTAATCACCTCATGTTGCTGTCACAGCTCCTTTGCTAGTGCCCTGAGGCAGTTTCCTGAAGGATGCAGGAGCTGAGGAGTGACTTGCTGAGAGTCTGAGAGCAGAATATTTAGTTATCTAAATTGGCATTGCTGAAGTGATATCAATGTACATGCACAGTTTTATGTCATGTGGAGATCAAGGTCTGGAAATGTTTCCATGTCTTAAAAAAAAACACAATACATAGCTTATTGTGCTCTTTCCCTTCTCTTCCTCTTTCCTCATACTCTTCTTTATTTATCCCAATGTTTTGTTCCACCTTCCCCTCCTTTTGACACTATTTTCTATACAAATTCTATTTTTTGTTTGTTTTGTACTGCTACTTATAATCTCACCACACGGATTTCCATATATGCTTCTAGATGACATACCACATGCATCTCTAAACCCTGGCTTTAGAACACAAAAGCACAAAGTTGTAAGTTTGGTTAAAACTTTCAAAATTTGATATAAAAATTACAGGAGGAGATCAAAAAGTAAACAAACAAACAAAAAAATAAAAACAACAGGAGTGTAAGAAATTGCATTTCAACACATCATTCTGAAATCTCTCGTCTCTTTGCCATGCATCATGGTTGAACCTTTTGCCAAGACCTTATTCAAAATGGTCTTCTGTGGATCTCACCTCTATGCAGATCAATCTGAAAACAAGAGCAAGTATTAAAGTTTGTGTTCCTGTTGAATGTAGGATCAATTTCACTGATTTCAATGGTATTACTTGAGCAATAAGCTACTACTTCGTATAAAAGAAAGAAAGAAAAAAAAAAAAGAAAGAGAGAAAGAGAGAAAGAAAGAGAGAAAAAGAGAGAAAGAGAGAAAGAGAGAAAGAGAGAAAGAGAGAAAGAGAGAGAGAGAGAGAGAGAGAAAGAAAGAAAGAAAGAAAGAAAGAAAGAAAGAAAGAAAGAAAGAAAGAAAGAAAGAAAGAAAGAAAGAAAGAAAGAAAGAAAGAAAGAAAGAAAAGGAAAATTTCAATTCTACAATCTGAAGTCTATTTTCCAATGAAAAATACTTTTAATGTCTAATGTTATTCTCCTTGATACCTGACAGTGCTATATAGTCATTATTACTGAGAAATAGTTCATTTAAGTCACCACAAAATCACAAATGTCTTCACATTTGAGATTTTTTGTTGTTCAGGACAAGGAGTATACCCACAAGCTCCTGAGTTTTGAATACACAAGTTCTTGCCCTTCTCAATCTAAGCTAGTTAAAAAGAACTATGGACTTTTCAAGATATTGCCTCTGGAAATTCCTGTGATAGTTACTGCACATGACATTACCACAGTCTTGTAACTGTTAATTGTTTTAAAAAATAGGATAAAGACTATATTCCTGACACACAACCAACTAGAAAATTACCCTTTTGTTAATGTTCTAACCTGAGAAGAAAAAACTTTGACTCAAGACTCATTAGAACATTAAGAAATATAATGGGACCTTTCCTTCTTTTTAATTTTCTCTTTCCTTCAGTAATAATAATAATAATAATAATAACGTAAGGTTAGCCATTTATAAACCTGAATATATTTTCTTGATTGTAATATAATGACTTTGCTTAGATTGCCTGGAGTCAACGAGGCATCTATTCTTCTAGTTTTTGTATGAGCAAAGAGATTTTTTTTTTTGCCTTTTTTTTTTTTTTTTCTTCCCCCCGTTAATCTGAAAAATTGATTAATTTTTCTTCTTTTCAAATGAAAGCCCTATCCAGGTTAAGTCAACGAGATGTTCTACTTACTGCAGCACTGCCATATGCACACCATGTCCAATGTGCTTGATGTGTACCGTGTGCTACACAGCAGATACAGCATGGGGAAGTGGTAACTGAGATGTCAGACACCAAACTGTCATAGGTCTTGCATCTTTGGTGACACGTGAGCTTGGTGTTAAGTGAAATCATGGACTTATTCTTCGGCAGACAGCTTCTTCTACTGGGGACCACATGACGATGGTAATGGGTTCCAAATGAAGGAAGGCTTTGGGGTAGGTCATCACCTCTGCTCCACAAAACTTGAACTCTGTGGGCACCACCATGAACTCTTCCCAAGAAACCTTCACAAAGGCCAAGTATGCATTTCCTCAGCAAGATAGTCAAAGCTGTACAGATTGATGAGTGCTGTTGAAGTCTCTGCTGGGCTGATCTTGCTTGTTTTTCTTTATTTAATTTAAATAATGTATTTGGATGTGCTCTTGTTACTGGAACAACTTCTGGAAAGCATATGATGACTGCAAGCAGTAAAACATACTTTATTGATACACCATGGGTGATTACCAAGACTTGGAAATTTGGAAAAATCTGTTCTTATTTAAGTATAATAAACAACACAGGCTTGAGAATTGCAAAAATTGTTGAATAATATTTCTCTCTCTGAGATTTGTCTGAAATGCATTTGTTCATGTTGATAGATATGAAGAATAACCTCATGCAAGTTGCACTGGAGAAAAATGAGTGTAGGAGGAAAATTAAGGAAAGGAATCTGAAGCAGAAACCACAGTTTTATGGTATACGAAAAAAAGGAAGTATTGTTGCAACTTTTAAGGGAAATGTATTTATCACACTGACATTTTAAGGCTGTAGTTGGGGGTGCTTTGAGAATAAACATTATTATACAAAGAAAAAGGAATCTGTAAGGTCCTGACGAAAGTAGATGCCAGAGACTTGATTCATTGCCTCAAGCAATTATTTCATGTAAACAGAAGCCCCCAAACCCACTCCTACATACTACTGAATATGTTCACTGTTTTGTTTTGTCAGTTGTTGAAAGTCATATTGCAGTTTGTTTAAAGAAAAAGCTTTTTGTTTCAGAAAACATATTCACCAGGAAACCACAAGAGACCAGTCTGTACAGCAGAACGTACTACAAACAGATCTAGGGTAATCCTTACCCTGAGAATATGAGGGTAAAAAAAAAAATACATTTTCCGATGTATGAAGTTTCTGGGTTCCTTGGATATATTGTGTGAGGAAGCCACAATGGTTTTAGTTTCTGAAATAAAAACAGAGTTCCTTAAGGAAAGAAAGGTTTCTATTAATTTTGGTTCTTTTGGGTGTCTCCTGGGGGTGTTATTTATTCTTTCTGTTGCTGGATCCACACCAACAGTGTTTGAATTCACTGATATTTTCACACAAAATGTACCTAACATTTCTGAGAACTCTAAAGATGTCACAAATATACTGGTGATTTTTTCTTGGGATTTGGGATATTTTTGTCTCCCTACCCTTAATATTTAAATTCACCTGCTCTGTGAGATATGCCATATACATTTCAGACCTGCTGTTTACCACTTAGTGGTGATGATAAAGAAGGTTAATCAGCCAGAGATGTCCAGCTCCTCAAAAAGAACAGTAAATAGGACAACTTAGCTTCAATTACCCTGTTCTATCTTGGCAACAGTTTGAATACTTCTGGTTTGGTATTTTTCCAAAAAGTCAAAATTGTCCAGACATGCTAATAAAAAGTTGAGAACAATATATTTCATTTCTAGCTAGAGCAGATCAGGAAATATTCTTGCATTTATTTTTCTTGTCTAAGTCCCAAACAGCCCTGTGTTTTGCTTGCATGAGACTGAAGTCAGACAAAGAATGAAAAGCAGCCAAATATTGAATAAATATTTCTCAGGGAAGGTGACCATGATAGGTCATCCATGATAACTCCCTGGGTAACTCTCCTTCTACACTAAGGGGAATACTTTTTGTTTCACAATACTTTTCTGGTATTAATATATAAAAAAATCATTAAAGAGTCAGTGAATTTTAGATTTCATTGTAAAAAATTGCTTTTTTACAACTCTATCAAAATTCCATAATTGCTAAAGGAGTCTTAAATACTCTCTGTTCAGCTGAAAATAGAGTTGTTTGAATATTATTTTTTTTTGCAGTTAAGATATGATTTTTGCTAATAAGTGGATGCTTCTGTCAAAATATTTCAGCAGCTTTCTCTCTTTCTTTAAAATTGGCTCAACATCCAAAAAGAAAACTGTGTGCCATGGGCTGCATGGTATATAACCAGGGACAGCATTCTTCCAGTTTATCATACCACTGAAGCACTTTTATTAGAGTATAAGATACAGTCAGGCAAAAAGAACTTTATTTTGATGTTAAAAAAAAAAAAAAGCCCACAGCAATTGGGACAGGTAACCCAGATCAGGAGACAATGACGTAATTGAAAACATTTTATTTTTACTCATTATCCCCTTATTTTGGAAAATTCATCCCCGTTGGAAAAATTTGGTGAATTCCATAGTTAAAGCATTGTAACAGGAAGAAAAGATAATGGAGAATAGAAGGGCAAAAACCCTTCATCTAATCCTTATTCACCAACAGAAATGCTTATTGCCTCATATGACCACACTTTCATGCCACATGGCTTGGCAAGATCACAGCCTTTCTCCCCAGCCACATCAAACATCAAAGAACATAAATGATGCCAGCACACATGGTCTCCCTCTCCATCATTGCCATCTGCGTGGCGATCATGCACTTGGATGGGTGATGGGAGACCCTGCTTCATTACACTTTGGGGTCACAAGTGAACATGCCACAAGTCTGAGAACTGCTGTGAGTGGTAAAACCATCCGGTCTTAGCTGAATCCCTGTCCTGTCCTGCAGCGTGGGAGAGGTGAGACGTGGTGTGGCATAGTGGGATGCTGCTGCAGTCCCACATTTACTCCAGCTGCCAACAGACTTGGGGCTGCTCCCCATTGCTCATCAGCTGAGCAGGAATGAAAATCACACCTTGGAAATCTGGGGAATTTTCACAAATCATGAGGAAGGAGGAATTAAGACATTGGGCAAAAACTAAGGTGGCTGCTGACAATAACCACAGCAGCACGAGGCTGGCAGTGGCTGTAAAGGAAGATTTCCTGCACATTGCAAAACCTACACCACTTTGACAGAGGTTGCTATTTTATTTCACACTGGCTGATGCTAGATGGTCCCTGGGGCCCGCTAGGTCTCCAAGTTGGTGAGCTCATGATACTTTCAATAATCAGAAGGTATTCCTACGTGGCTGCACTAATAGACAGACTGACAGGATCTACCTGCAGGGAAGAAATTGCTCTGAAACCATAACAGCAGCGTTGAGGGATTGATGGGGTGAGGTGCTGGGTTTTCACAACTCCCTGTGGGTAGGATTGCTCTGTGCTAGTGCAGGAGGATCAGTGGGCAGAGAAACTGAGCTAGAAATAAACTTGCCTTTTCTGTTCATTTTATTTATTTTATTTTATTCTATTTTTTATTCTTCTTTTTTATTTATTATTATTCTATTTTATTTTATTTTAATTTTATTTTCCCTGCAACCCCTCTTAGATTAGAGTTTTGTTTCTGTTAGTCCATGTATTTTGTGTTTTAAGTCACCTTTTCCAGATCTCTGCCCATTACAGCTATCACAGTGCCACTGTCAGGAGACAGCTCAGCAGTGACAGCCACCCTGTGGGTGCTGCCAGTGTCCTTTGGGGGTCTTCAAACTACCATGAGCTTCTTCTAGGGTGGCAGGACAGCTATCAACCCTATCTACATGCTGGGTACCATTTCAGACACTGCAAGAAGGGGAAGCCTCTGCTTTGCAGCCACTGCTGCTCATGGATGCAGATTAACAGGGGGGACTCTGCTCTTTTCCCCTTCTTCACTGCCTTTGTGCTCAGTCCTGGACGCTGGAAGCAAAAACTTTGTTTCTTCTATGTATTCCTCTTAATTTCCACCATATTTGAGATGTGGAAATTACTGTTCATCTTATTAATTCTTCAGCCATGCTGTTTTCTTCTTATCCCTTGAATTTCCAGTGCTTTGCATCCTAGAGAGGTGGCTGCACGCTTTGTTTGCGCTGGTAAACCTAAATTACATTCCTAACCCCATTTGTATGGAAGATTAGTAACAAAGCAAGCTGAAGAGAAGCGGTAAGTCAATCAATGAATTAACCTCCTGGTTAAATGCCATAGTATGTGACAGGACAAATGCATCATGATCCCTCTTTGGTTTAGAAATGCAAATTTCAACAAGGGAGATTAGTGCAGTTTATAATGACCCAGAATGTTTGCCTTAAAAAATGATATCCCAGATGTTGGCTGGCAGACAAGGATTCAGCCTCTAGAGTTTCAGCAATATGCTTGCAACATGAAAAATGTGCTCTTATCAAGGAGTGGAGACTCCAGGCTCAGTATTGATTTAAATTTATGAGCATATTTCAAAGGCAGCGCAGGGTTTATTTAGTGCAGGCAACTGGCTGAAAACAATATTTACCTTGCTTCTCAGGGCCAGCAGAGGTACCAGCTTCGTTTCCAGCTTCCCCTCGTGTTTGTGCAAAACTGCATGTCTTCCATGCTGTACAAGGGGGAAATCCAAATCTGCCCACCCAAGTGAGACAGCAGACAGATCACCCCTCATCCTTGAAGGATCAGATCTGGCACAAGGGCTTCACTTGGAGTCCACCTGAAGTGTCGGGGAATTATCTGAGGTGACAACTAGTATCTGGACTATTTCAGTTTTACATCTGGAAGGAGAGAAGACAGCTGATCCTCACTGACCCCTAGATGAGCTTTTTGCTTATTAATGAAGGCTGAGGAGGACCCCATCTCTTCCCTTGCATTCTTGCAGAAGAGGCAGTTTATGAGAATGACTAGTCAGGACTGGAGATTTACTGTAAATGTCCTAGTTTTCCTGTGGGTTGGCCAACTGTGAAACTCTTACTGAAGATGTATTCTTCTATAAATTTCCATCATGGATTGTTTTATGATATCCTCTTCATCTGGCCGATTCTGTTTACTTTAGCTGCATATAAACCATCTCACAGGTCAATGTGGCAAGAAATTAAGCTAAGACAAAACATTTAACTTAAAAAAAAAACAAAAACTTATATTTTACTGTTCACTGGCCATCACAGGCTTCTTATTTCTATTTTAAGACAAGCTTTATGTATTTTTTAGGAAGGAATATCAATTATTGGAAGCTTGCACATAGTTATATACATTTTTAAAGCTTAAGAGAATTATTAGATTTTCTGTAAGAATTAGAACTTTCCCTTTCACATTTCAAGCTCTCCAGTTATTGCTTTCCCCAAGCTCTTCATCTTTCTAGATGTTCCTTATTTGATGTGCAGCTTATCTAGATGTACCTCCACTAGATGATATGCAGGTTTATCTGTGATAAAATACTGGAGATGAGTTCTCAAGGATTAATCTGACAGAATTTTCTTTCTTTGATTTGCATTTTAATGAATTTATATAACCTTAGGGTACTTTTTAAGCATCAGCAGCATTATAAATGGTTTTAAGATATACAAAAATCTGCATTTTGTTAAATACAATGACTAAAAGTTCAGATGTCGTTAACTCTGTAGTTTGTCTATCTATATAATACACTCTGAACAACATTTAGAAAGGTGACCTTGATGTGTGAGCGTATCCATGACAGACAAATCTAGATGCAGTTTAGTCATAAAGTCTTAAATAAAGCCTCACAAGTCTTCCTCCTTCACCAAGATAACACTAAGGGAAAAGAAGAAACAAAAGATGGAAGTTATAGGAGACAACAAATATATCTCGGGGGGAAAAAGAAAAAAAAAAAGGGACAGAAACTCCATATAAACAAATTATTAACAGAACAACCTTGGAAAAAATGTATGAACTTTTAAAACCATATAATGGTTTTAAAGAACATAATATTACAGAATCACAGAATCACAGAGTAATTGAGTTTGGAAGTGACCTCCAGAGATCATCTAGTCCAACCCCACTGCTCAAGCAGGGTTGTCAGCATTTAAGTGAGATTGAATTAGTCATGCTATAAAACTGGAGATCTGTAAAAAGAGATAATTATTTAAAGGAATTCAGTTCCTAATGGAAACTTCCTGGAGAAACAAATCCCAGTTTTGCTATGGTCAGAGCCCTGATCCACACAGCCAAAATTGCCTGAAGGAGTCCAAAGCCAAAGCATAACCACTTCTGTAGGTCTGCCATTGATATTCTTCAATATCCAAAAAAAAAAAGCATCCAACCCAAATTGTAGTAAAGTAACTATATTTAGAGTTGAATTAAAATCAGAATAATAATAATAAAAAGCCATAGAGTTAGAATTAAAACAAATAAACAAACAAACAAACAAACAAAAAACATTTAGGGAGAGACTTGAAGTCACAGTGATTTGGTGTGCAAGAGTAACATGCCAGGTAGCAAGGTCAAGAAAGAAACAGAAGTGAGAAGTAATACTTTTCTACAAATTAAAACAAGGTGGACGACACTGAGTTTGTACAGAACTAAGTGGAGAGTTCCTCGCTCCATGTCTTCTGTGAGACCTCAAATGGTGAAGCTGTTATTTTGCAATCAATTCATCTGTATGTACATCGCAGAACATATTGCTACAAAGTTCTGCCTAAAGTTTTGTAGATTAAATATTTATGAGCTCTTTTGCAACTCAAAAAACACTGAATAAAATTGGACTCCTGATCTGAATGGAAATACATTGCTACTTAAAAGACTCAAGATTTGCTGGAGAAGTTGCTTTTACATTTTATTGTGAAGACTTGTACCTGTCCTATGTGTGAAAAAAATTCCAACCATCTTTATTTACATCAGAGGCAATTATTGCAAGAAAACACAGGAGAAGACTCGTGGTTTGGGTCTGAACTTACATTCAACATCTGGTACTATAATCTAAATGAAAGCTTTTTGGAAGGAAAAAAAAAAAAAAAAAAAAAAAAGCTATTGACTTCTTTAGGTTGTTCTAGATGATTTTAAAAGTTTTAGAAGTATTTGTTTCCATGACTTAAAATTAGGAAAAAAGATCTGTCATTTTTTTTAAAGACTTTTTTGTTGTTGTTGTCGCAGATGCATCTGTAGTTAATACAAACCAAAACAAATTAAACCAAACAAAGATTCCTCATGGCAGTCTAGCGGAGATTTAGAGGAATTGACAAATTGAGATTAAAAACTTTGCATAAAACATTAATCTTCTTATTTAACAATTTCATAATAAAAGTCTTGGCTACTCATATGGCGCTCATGATGGGAAAATACAACAGCTCTGTGCAGTGGTAAGTGCAAAGTGTCTGTCATTAAGCTGGGGCCATTCTCTGAACCTGAGAAGTGCTATGGGGTAAGGACGATCCAAACTGACCTATGCAGAGGTGTGTGTATTACATGCTACACTATATTTTACATATGGATCCTGAAGAAAGAATTTCTCACTTAAGGGGAGACTAATTATATGACCTTTGTAATTTGAGGATCCTTCTGGAGAATTTTAATCACTCAGACAGCATGAACGATTCAAGTCAGCTCTACTTACAATCAATTACGTGTAAGCAGATTTATCATCAGAACAAGCCATCAAAAAAGGCACCTTGATAGAAATAGTGCTGCTTACATTGCATGCTAGAATGCATGTTATGATTTCATATTTTCCTGATATTAATCAGGAAATCAGGATACCAACTCTGATGAATTTATAGCAGCAGGGACATTGCTAGGACAAGATGTGACTGATGCAATGTATTTTCCACTTTAAGAACACGAACTTCAATTTTTTATATTCATTCGTTTATTTTATGTTATGTGGGACAAGTTGTGATCTGTTATGCTGCAGTTCAGTGCCATAAACATCTTCAGCAGCTCTAGTGAAATCATCTGTAAAATCGGGCCATAAAAGCCAAAATTGCCCAGAGGAGCCAGCAATGGTAGCACACCTTACAAGTGAGGCAAATGTACTCCTCGAGTTTTGCTCAGAAGGAGCTAGAATAGGTGTTTTAAGGTCATTTGTCAGCTACAAAAGTTCTAGGCATCTTCCAGGCTCTATATTACACAGAAGCACTTCCTTTTGGTCTCTTTTGGACAGAGAAATGTAGTAAGATGAGAAAGGTAGAGAAAGAAATGAGATGTTAAGAAGAGAGGCATTGAATGGAGAAATTACAGTTGGGATAGAAATAGAAAAAGAAGATGAAGACAAAAATCTTAGTGGATGAGTTCGTCACTGAACACTTCTGTCTTAACTCTATGGAGATTTTATATGCAGCTGTACATTTCTCATAGTTATTTATAATCACCAGATTCAGAAAAAAAAGCTTTATGTCTTTTCATAGGCTTGCCAGCTCAAGAGGACAAGATCACCTATCTCCTTTCCAATGGTAGAATAGATTACAGATAACTTTACCTCTGTAACTTGCAAAGATGTTTTCACTACAAACAAGTGACTTTCAGTGTTGTGTTTAGCTGAACAAACATGAAGTTTATCATTATAAATCATCTCCTCTTATTCATCACCTTTAGATATTTGCTATTCTTTTTAAGAAGTTTTCCTTCTTTTTTCCTTCTTCCTTATTTTCTTCTTCCTCTCCTTTTTCTGTGAAGCAGTTGATTCCCAATTCCCATTACAATTAGAGCATCAAACCAATTTGAAGATCCTGATTTAAAAGCTTACATGTTTTACCAGTGACCTGTGTGTTCTTCCTGATTAATCTTTCTCTTCTGATACCTCCTTTGTAACATCTGGATACCTCAGCCAGGTGCTCTGAGATTCACTGAACAGTCACTGTTTACCTTATGGAAAGCTGTAACAGATACCATTATAGCCACTGCTTGATGATAGGCTATTATGGGTTTTCTGCTCTTCTCAGGGGTTTTGTTTCTTGCTAAAAACACCAAAAGTGGTGATCTCTACTGGGCAAAGAGCCTTTTTCACCATCAGAAATATAAATTTGACGCATTCTTGTGTTCTGGAGCACTTCTGTAATTTTCCACGAAAGATTAACTTCCCCATATTTATAAAGATGAAAAGACCTCAGTGTGATGTTCATTATCAGAGAAGCAAACATTGACTCAATACTGACTATCAGATGTAAGAAAACAACACAAAAGGACAGATAAAATCTTTGGCATGGGGGACTTCAGGCATAGAACCTATTGCATTAGTATTGCTGTATGGATGAATACAGATTTTAAGAAGCACAAGATGGGCAGGGCTGTATCTCCAGCCTGAGCAGACTGCATATTGAAGTACCGAAATTGAGGTCAGCTCATCAGCAGCAATTATCTCACCTTCCAGACACAACAGATTCTTAGACCTGAGCTCATTTGATGCCTTTTCTTCCAGGGTTAATTTGGAATAACCAGAGAGAATGTATTATTCTGCTTGCACCATGGGTCAAGAATCAAATGAATACGTCACCCTTGAGCTTTTAGTAAAATATTACTTACACAACGTGTATTACCAGATGCAAGAAGGCCTTTTTTTTTTTTTTTTTTTTAGTTTGTCCTGAAGAAACAACAAGAAAGCATTTTGGAGACACTACTATCATTAGAATCATAGAATCATTCAAGACTTAATTTTAATTCTTGGATCTCAAACTGAGCAGAAACATTTCCTTTAATTATAACTCCCATGTGAAGATATTTTATCATTCTGTAGGTAAAATAAACTGACACAGAACCAACGAGCCTCTACCTCTGAATGTCTCTACTGTTTTCTGCTTTTCTGCTGAGAAGATGATGAGAAAGTACATACATTAAGAAATACAAATACCTACAGATGGTCTCTGGAAATTCACACGAAGTTGAACTAAAAGATCATTTCGATAACTGGCTGCCCAGCAACACCTTTTCTCTAAGACAATTCTATAGCATGTAACAAGGTTTTTGCCAGCTCTGCTATGATGATGGTGCTTTTTTTATTGGTTGTGGACCCAGAACATCTTGATTCATGCAGAGTCCATAGGCTGGAAGTCTCTTGGAATCTGCTGGTCCCAGGTACTTACATAAATGCCACCAGTAAAAACAAATTTAAACATTTCATTGGTGTAGAATTTCAAAACTATTCAAATCCAAAGAGATGAAAACTTCCCCTTACTGAACAAGTGACTATGATTTGATCTGCTTCTGTATCCAGAAATACTTGTTATGAGCTTAGGGATATCTATAGTAGTAATAAAAATAGTAACACACTGCTAATTTGAAATACATTCTGATTTCCTTTCTGGAGACAGAATCTGCTGTCTGATGGCAAAAGACATGAGTGTAGCTGGTGGGGGGTTAAAAGCAACATTTGTAAGATAAGCATTACCGAGGCCTTATGCCCCTATCTTGTTGAAAAACATGCTGGTATAGCTGGAAGCCTTATAGAGATTTGAGGCTTATATTCCTATAGGGAAAATTTAAATAAATAATTTTCTCTTTCAACAGCTGTAGGAAATGCTTAGATGTACCCTTTAATTTCTCTCATCAATCAGTTCAGATTGCTTTTAAATGGGGATCATAGGGAAGCCATATGCTCAGAGATATTCTTAACACATTGTTCAGCCTAACAGAACTAAGCTTGCTCCTTAGGAGGTTAATTTTTCACTGTAATCTTGTATTCTGATCGAATTTCCTAGCAGTAGGTGGTCAGCTGCATTGTTAAAGGGCCATTTCAATGAACTCCAAAGGAACGTGGCAGAACAGCTCTCATCTCGCTTTCTTCTAATTGCTTAAAACATCTCCACGTGTGAAAGGCAGCACAAAGGCTTTGCAGCGAGCAGTGATCAAGGTGGCTGCTCAAATCAAAGCAGAAGATTGTTGTGAGATACTCTATTCATTTTGTGAGGAAAGTCTTTCCTTTTTTACACAGACTCAGAAACATGGCTTGACCTGCCTTTTGCTCTCAGGGGGACAATTGGTCCCTTTGGTTCTCACCCTCCAAGCACTCACCAAAGTCAGTGAGCTCTTTGCCTTTAATCCATAAATTCCTTTTTTTGTGGAGTACAAGCTCTGAAAAATTAATGATTTGAAAGAGATCATATGCACAGGTCCTGTCTCAGATCCTTTTCTGTGTGAAAAACTGTGTATTGAAATGGCAGAAATATACATATATGTGTATATATATATTTTTTTTTTCCCCTCAACTTCTTATTGTTTATGAAGAAGGCCCTCAAAAATAGAAGGGGAAAAATCACCGTTCAAGTCAACTGCAAAGTGCCCAGCTCTGTTCCTGAAAGCTGCTGCTTTGTCCTGGGAAGGCCGAAGACCTCCAGCCACCTCCTGCCTCAGCAGGACATGGCACAAAGGCAGCAGCTCTGCAGTACATCGAGAATGTGCCAACTGTGGAGTCAGGTCATCTATGGTGAA
Source organism: Netta rufina (assembly GCF_964035555.1). NCBI lineage: Eukaryota > Metazoa > Chordata > Aves > Anseriformes > Anatidae > Netta > Netta rufina. The sequence continues at coordinate 33,711,070 of NC_140130.1, read as the reverse complement.
ATGCCTTGAAATGGAAGATCTTTCAGTTTTAATGATGCTATTTCTTTGTGTGAAAACAGAAAAAATGAACTCAAGAATATATATTAAGTGGATCAGTAGCAAAGGCAAAGCTTGGGTCTCAACTTAAGGCCAATAACTTGTTCATCTGGGGAGACATGCATTTGCACCCTGTTGCCTGGGCAGGGTATTTTGGGAGAGAGGGACAGCAGTTCACTTGATGTTGCTCTTGCAAGTGAACAGCTTTTTGCATGGGCCTCAGCCCAATGGCTGGGAGCTAAAAGGTCACATTACCTCTAAGGAAGAGGAGAATGAGCAGTCTTCAAGGCTAATGGAAATGCTGGCACTGGGTGTTGCATAAAGAGAGCCTGGTTCTTCTTTCAGGCGTGTGTAAATCAATCTGAGTAAGAGATAATGCATTATAAACTGTTGCACACAGAAGGAAAAAAAAGAAAAAAACACTAAGAACACTGTTTCTTTTGCTAATGGCATGTGCTCTTTGCAGCCTCTAGTAACAGCTCTCAGCATGGGAGATATTTTATATAACAACATCTGGTTACATAGTGCAAACAAAACAACAATTTACACAAGGGCATGTGAGAAGGTTTGACATATGGTATTTATTTATGAGTTTCAAAGAGTTGCCTCTATTTAGTTTCCATTCGCATATTCCATATATCCCATGAAGAGACCCCACCTGGGTTGTATACATGATCAGATCATTTTGGTGTATTTAGGCACGATGCTGAGTTAAGGGAACCTCCAATTGGCAGGCTCAGGTGAAGCAGAGATTAATCACAGTTTCTACTGAGAGAGATGGCAGTTTTCTACGAGAAATATTAGTGAGAAATTCAGAACTGAGAAAAAAATATCACAATTCATCAATAAGGATTAGGCACCAAATATGTGTCATCTGATTTATTGCAAGAAACTTCCTGTAATGACATTGAGCATCAGCCATTAATGCCAAATTTTGATCCTGAAGTGTTGTGGAGTCTCCTGTTAAGTAGGGATACTTTTTAATGTTTAGATGGAACATATAGCAGAACATTTCAATGCTTTTCTTGCTTAGAGTGGAAAAAGTATGCTTAATAATATAGAAGTCATATCTGTGCCAGTCATTTGGTTCAGATCATGATGAACTCAGCCATGACAAGCGTATAAACTCTCTGTGTCTACATGCACATCCGCTCATTTCTGCTCTAATCTTCCAAGATCCTGAGTGCACAAAGTGGCCTCAGGACTAAAAGATGCATGACTAGATTACTATATTACAGATCTGTAATGTCAACTTCATGTCCCTATGGGAAAAAAGTATCATTTTCCAGTGACCAAGAACAGTAAGCTAGCAATTTCAACTACTTTACACACTGATTTATTTCCAAATCATATATCCAAGCCTCAGATGGGATTTCAAAATACTTTGTAAACATATCAAACCAGTAAACTTGCATAGCTAAAACCCAACCAAATGTGAAAAATCTGCAGACAACAATTCAATCAAAACAAATTTCTAGAATACCAACATATAAAGCCTAAAAATTAGAATCATGTTAGTCTCATATCCTCAGGTCACGACATTTTCCATAGAGGAATGAGAAGATGTAAATTTGGGAGGGATTTTTATGGTTACTCAGTTTGACCTACCACATGGTACAGACTAGAAAGAGAGATTTTTTCGATTATTTCTGCACCCAAATTCATATCTTTTGAAGACATTCTAAAGTCTCTATTACATCTGTCACCAGTTACGTTCCAATAAAGTTTAGCCTTGCCATTAAAAATCTGCAGCTCGTTCGTGTTCTGATTTTTATTTATTAGTTGGTTTCAGCTACCAGAGTTGATAATTCCGGAATTTGCTGAGCCAAAAGAGCCCTCTGCTGTTGGAAACCTACTTACACCCAGGGGACTTTTAGCCCACAGTCAAGTGTTCTATTGCATAGTGTAGAAAAACAGAGTTTTTTAGTTTTTGGAAGGCAGTATTTCTTATGCTGGCATCCTTCTTGCAGTTCTGTTCTGAAATGTTTCTAAAATTGCCAACATTTTTTGTGGGTTGGCATCGCAAACACTGGCATCTCGATTGTGGTGAAATTAAAAAATACTTTCTTCCCCTCTCAAGTTTTTAAGTCTCAGATTTCACCTTCAGGTAGTTATTTTTCAAAACAACATAAAGAAATACGGCTCAAATTAGACATTGTCTTTGGTGTGAGCTAGGCAACCACAAGTAAAGAGGGACGTGTGACACTGGTCAGTCTTATAGGGAAGGCGCCTGTCTGCAGTCTGTTTTGGACTATGTCTTGTGGCACAACCACTTCATCCAGCACAGAAGAAACATTTTTATAAGGCAAGATAATAGTGCCTGCAAACACAGTCAAGGCTAGCAATGGTCCAAAGACTGAAGTTTTCTACAAATGCAATTTACTTTCATGGCTTTCCTAAAAATGTGGCTCTCATTAGAGGTATGGAAGTAGACTTTTTAAAAAAGCTCTCTCTCTGCAAAGTGAAAGCAGTTGGCTTGTTAAAATGCCATGTTTTTGTCCTTTGAATGTTAGTTGTGAGAGTTATTTTTATTTGGCTGCTTCTCCTCTCACCCTGACCCAGAGCTGGGTCCCCTCTGGGCTCTCCCTTGCATCTGCAGGATGAACATGCTGTGCAGAGCAGACCTGCTGCAGCTTGCTTGTGAGGACCCTTTCTGACCAGCAGAAGATAGGTCACAGCTATGCCCTTCTACCTTCCACAAGCATAAGGGGATATCAAAGAAAAGAAAGGAAGAGAGGACAGGGCATGCAGGCTGCCACCGTGGTGGCTGCAGACACATCGTTATGGACAGGTTTTCTTCCTTGTGACAGCATAGAGTAAAATCACTCCATGGAAGCCAGGACTGGGTCATCTACTCCAGAAAACCCTAGGCTGACAGGAAGAAAAACTAATTTTCTCTGCACCAGATTTTCAGATTTTCAGTTAATCGCTTTTAAGCCAGCGTGCCCGGTGTGCGGAGCTGTGGCAGTGCTGATGGGACCCAGCATGAGCTGTGCTGGAGGCTGGGTAAATGAACCTGTACAGTTCTCACAGCTGCTTTCATTATTAATTATAGCGGGCATTTATGTACGATCTCATTTAAATACATCCATCACATATGAGATAATTTCAAGGAAATGCTCAAGAGGCTGAAAATAAATAGGGTCTCTCGAGCCAGATGAGCTGACCCTGGCTCAGTCACTGGCACTACAGATGTCTCTGTGGATTTTACCTTACAGGGCCTCCTGCATTAATTAATGCCCAAGAACCGATCTGATCAATGGCATGGTCACAAGATCTTCCTCACCTTTGCTTGACAGTCAAAGGATACCCCAAAGTTAGAAATTATTGGCCCAAATCTTCACAGCATATTAATTGTATACACATGATTAATTTTATTAGTGCTCTGGATATTGTTACCAAATCCCAGTTTGATTCTCTAATTAGCCTGCTTTGTTAATTAATTAGGCTTTTATAGCCACACTGTGAGAATGTTGCCTCCAATACTTTTTGTTCTTTTTGGACAGACTCCTTTGATTTTGACAGGGAACTTGGAGTTTGCAGATATTTAAAGTTTCTACTGACTTCCTTTCCCACATTCTTATTTTTATGAAATACAGATTGCTGATGCTCTGGGTGAGGAACAAGCCATAACCTGAACTGACTCGTTAACAAACAACAGAAGTTATCTGGAGAGGCACGTGATAAGTAGCTCGCTCCCTTCCCTCCTAGTAAATATTTATTTAATATTAAATAGTAAATATTTATTTAAATTTTATTAAGTAAATATAAGTAAATATTTATTTATTTTTTATTGCAATGGCTTATTATGTAGTGTGAACTGCCATAGCTTCTGTTCTAGTTTCGAAACAGATTTTTGGCCTTGCACTGCAGCTACTTCCTTTTTTTATGCAGCTCTATCCATTGTGGCCCATGGAACCTGAGGGAAATCAGAAAAGCTCAGACACCTGGAGAGCTCCACGCCACTGAGAGTCACATGGTGAATCCCGAGAGACCAGAGAGTTTTACACAATAACATACCGATAGAAGAGAAGGGAAAAAAAAAAAAAAAAAGTAAAAAAAAAGTATCAGAAGTCACCATTCCAGCAATATGAGGGAAATGATGGAAACCAAGTGTGTTTACCAATACAGACCTTAAACTGTTATGTTAATTGCTCTGGAAATAGTCAGGAATTGTGATGTGGTCTGAGACCCCTGGCAGTGACTGTTCATAGCACAGTCTACCCCCAGAATCCCATTTGCTGTTTAAATGAATCAGTCAGTCCTGGACTTGTCACAGCATCCAGGCTGGAGGCAGCCGGGGACTCAGGCAGGTCTGGGCAGGAGGGGTTATTTTTAGGACAGGAATCAACATGATCCAGAAACAAGAATTATAACAATTTTTACTTTCCAGATCATGAGCTTGTTCTTCAGAATTAGATGAAATTCATGATAAGTCTGGAAAAAGGAGAAGTTTTGTATCATTATCAGCTCCACATTTTTTCTGGTCAAAAATAAGTAAATAAATAAATAAAAATCACTGACACCATTTTGAAGCCCTCATTAGAAGTACCTGTAAAGCAGATCAACCTGCTCGATGCCCAGCCACAGAGCTGGCCCAGCACACCAAGGGCACACCGTGACATCCATCAGGCTCTTGGTGCAGCACCTCTCGCTGATGCTGGGCAGAGCACCATGCATCCATCTCAAGTCTAAAGTGACAGTGATTTATGACAGGTGCCTCTAAGAAATCAATGCTTAGAGAGCCAACTGCTTTTGAAAGTGCAATTTATACAAATGTGGCCCTCTTCAGATATTAATCTTAAATTCTGAAACTATGAAGCACTCTGAAAACTCCTAAGCTTTCCTTTCCCGTCCCTTTCTTGTACCCATCCCATCCCAATTTTGAGGTCAAACAACCTGTCTTATGGCAGCTCTAACATGCTGTGCTGGCAAGTACAGTCTCTGTGTGCTCCAAGCTTCACCCATACTATTTAGCACAGAAGTCTTTCCTAATAGCCTGTATTACCTAATTGTATATAGTTGCATACAGCATAAATTACAATACTAAATTTACACGTATATGAAATAAAACCACCATTACACAATTAAATAATTAAGAACACTACATTTTAACAACTTCATAACATCCTTATAAAGGTACCAACTAATTCTATACATTTCTATAAATTATATATGTATACATAGCATAATTGCTATACACAGACCATATTATGTTGAGTGTTACTCCAAAATTTGAATGCTTGTAGTTACCTATTAGGGAAATATTTTAATTTCAGTGAAAACTATTGAAAAAACAGCTTTGCCTGATTTGCTTTGAAAAGTGTCATTTGTAGGAATCAGCTGTTAATATAGTTTATATCTTACCTCTTGCTTTTTCCTTCTGTGGCAAAGAAAACACATGATTAAGCTTTATCACCTTTTTAGCCAGGACATCTTATTTGAGATGAGACCTTAAAAGTCTTACTCACAGGAGGGAGACTCTTACAATCCCTTTTATAAATGGCTTGTTTGTAAAACTGGTAGCTTACAAGCTGTAGGTTCTTTAAGAAATAGTTTGGAGAACTGACTGCAACCAAGTAACCCTTTTTAAACAGATGCCAAGGTTTTTCCATCATCCTGCCTCCTCCTTGCTAGGATGGTGGAGCACCCTTCATAGTCAGCCTATTAATGAATCCTATCTGCATGAATTTCCAAACAAAGTTATGCGGTCATACTAAACATGTGTGTTCAATACACACAAGCACATGTAAGTACAAGCAAATTAAACTTGCAGCTCTTATCAGCTGCACAAGGCTTTTTCCAGAGAAGACTAAATGGAGAAAGTGAGTCACAGAAAGCTGGAGCAGCATGGTCAGATTGACAGAATATTGAAGAACTGAAGGTAAATCTTGGCTCTGCTACTCCTCAGCTTTCTGTGCTCATGGCTGGAACATGTGTGGCTGCCTGTACAAAGAAACTGGACAGAGAGAAAATATGCGAGAAGGGCCTCCGTGCTTGGGGGAAAGGGAGAAATGTAAAGAAAAAGTTTTTCTCTCTCTGAGATCCTAAATCTAATCTTGAAAGAGCGTGGTACTGTTGTTTATATGTTTAAACATGAATATGCACTGCTGATTCTCTGGGATGAATAGCTTTTGATTTTTTATTTGTAGAAACACAATTACAGTCCACTCCGAAGGGTCCAGAATCACAACTATCCCATTGTGAACCTTTCTTTATAGCACAGACATCTACTTTCTGACACAGAAATGAAAGAGACTGACAGGCCAAGCAGAAAGATCCGCCTGTAAAGACAGTGTTACCTCAACAGATTGCTGTTGGGCTGGTAATAAAACCTGCTTGCACCCTCTGGTTGTTTTCTCAGCAAAACCGGCTATTTGAAAAATCAAGGTGGTGAAAACACCAACTCTGTAAAGAGTAAGGAGTTATATGAAATGATGTCATTAAGGACCAAGCAACAAAATAACCGGGTTGCCTGATGGGGAGCTGAGGCAGAATGCAGGGGACCATTAATTGCCTGGCCTGGATAAAGGCTTTTTGGCCTGAGCTGGCTGCACGGCACGGCCAGCCGTGGGGCTCCCACCGCTGCTGACACGCACAAGCAGGGCTCTGTAAACACCATCTCATTAGGGCTTTCAGAAAGGGAATTGTTATGAGCTGGGTCTGGGAGCGAAGCCTGCACGAGGCAGGTCACGGGCAGGATGGGGCTGAGGGCTGCATCCCAGCCTTTGCATGGGGCTCATGCCTGGGTGACTGCAGTAGAGGAGCAAGGGTGAAGTATTTAATGCTAGAAAGACTGATATCAAAATCCACCACCTCCACCACGCTTCCAATAATCCTAGAAATTGCAAGGGATTTTTTCCCAGATTAATGAATGTCCATGGAATTGGGCTGTCTGTCTGGAATGCGGTGTGTCTTGCTTTGCCTTTCTCCATCCTACTGTTTTTGTTTTAAACTTCTGGTGTTTTCCAGGGCATTTTCAACATTGCCTTATAAGTATTTTTTTTCTTTCATGACAGCCCTAGACAAGTAGGCAGGAGGAATTTACACATGATTGGGTGAAATAACACGAAACAAATATTTTCCATTGCAATTACAAGGTTGGCCTCCTCACATAAATTATTTATGGAAAAGTGTGCTTAATACTGTTACCCAGATTTTCCAAGATAAAAGAGGATGAAGCTAAAGTTGCTACACTGTAATCCATTAGTCTGGTATGTATGATGGATCACAGCTAGATGGGAACCATTTACAGAGTAGCTACAAGTGATCCTCCAGCTGACCCTGACTTTTGAAGCTGATTTTCCACTACCAAGGTGAAGATATATCTGCAGCAGCACAACAAAACTTTCTAGGCACGTTGCATCCATCTTTCTGGCCATGCTGGCCCTCGGCTTGTTCAGCATCACTTCACTGTGCAGCCCTGGACGCAACAGATACGTGTGGATATGGGAAGGTTAATGACATGAGGCATTTCACACTGGAAAATATGATACTGGGGAACGTTTAGTTTGTCTGAGTGGATTCCTGAGTGACTTGACTCACTAATGCTGCCCTGCAGTAAATTGCTGAACGTGCGAGGAGGTGTACAGACATGCAGGGGAGATGACCATGGCTGAGCAGACCGCTCATGTCTACCAGAGCCTTCTCCTAATTCCCATGGCTCAGGGCCCTGCCACATGGCTCAGGATGAGGCAAAACATTCTCATGCAAACTGGACTCACCAAGGGCTCAAAGCACCTGCTGAATCACGAGGCAGAATTGCTGTAATTCTGGGATTAAAGAAAGAAGTGGCTGACAGCTCAGCTCATCATAAAAATTCAGAGAATACAATCTGCTGCCAAAGACTGTATTCATATTAGTTGATGAAACTAATCACTGTGCATACTCATAGCTGCGAGAAAGCCCAGAAATTCTTAGCTGCAACCTGAGTTCCACATATGGCAATTTCATTGGCAGGACAAACATTGTGAGTGAAGTTTCTTTCTTCCTCTGTGTTTAAGATGAATATGTGTGATTTAAAACAAATGTGCTATAAAACTCCCCGCCATTTGGTGATGTGTTGCCCCCTGCCATTTGGTAATTTGGCCAGGCGGGAGCAGGACTGGAAGGTCATTGCAGCCTTTGGGACAAGGAGGGCTGGTGGAGAAGCAAGAAGAAATGCTGAGCTTGCAGCAAGTGTCCTGGAGGGACTGGAGGTACCAGCATTGCATGCAGGCAAGAAGGAAACCGAGCGTGATTTCCTCTGGACCTCCATCCTGTGTCTCTCTGTAATGACTTGATGCGTCTGATTGCTCATCACAGCCAGTCCAGCTTTTCTTCATGTCTCCTGCTCCCTCATCCAGAGTGAATACCCTTGGCTCTCTTCCATACCCCCTAATTGCCATCTTGGCAAGAGGATTCATGTGCTTGGGTTGGTCTGAAGCTGTCTGTATGTTGGTATAACAGCTAGCTAAACATAACAGAAAATCATTAAATTCACAGAGCAATTTTCTTCTCGAGTTACTAGTTTAGCTGTCTTTTCACTATTCAGCCAATTTTCATGCTATGTGAGTGGATTTTTTTTTGTCATCTTGACTTTAATGTTGAGTTGAAATGAAATCCATCGGGGACTCAAACATCACAAGAGATGAAGGCACTGCAGATGGATGAATTTTGGGAAGACCAGTGGACAGACAGCTTGGTGACAATGCAACACAATGGGACAGGCATTTCCAGATACCCTACTACAAAAATTACCTTCTGTGGGGCTTCGGGGTGTAAAGAAGGACTAGTGATGCTTCTGTAACACCTTAGGCAGCTTGAATTTATCAGAGATAAAATAATGCATGGGAAGGGTGTGACATTATTGGTAAAATCACAGTTTTCAGATGAGTGTTTGCAAGTGACTTCTACCATTTGTGAAAAATCATGACCTTACATGACTGTAACCTCAGTTAAAATACAAAGTGCCCTTGAAACATAAAGCTGTCACTCAGCATTAAATAATCAAAATATCTGAGTACATGACAGAGTTCTCTGGAGAGAGAGAAGCTAAGTTTTCATTTTTCCTCATTTGCTGGCAAAGAAGCCTTCAGTAATGTTCTCTGTAAATGATCGGAAGTCTCTGGTGAATTTCTGCTGGGATTTTGTCCGAAGTGAATGAAACCTGGATGATGAATGGGTTTGAAAATGCTTGTTTATATTCAGAAAAAGCATCACATTTAATATCACTTCAAACCACCTGTGAAACTAAGCAGGAAAGATAATCATGGTGTAGTGTTACACCTATTTAAATAAGAAGACAGCCTGAAGGCTCAGAAAATGTACAGGTCCCATTCCCAGGTCTTCCAGCCTTGCTGCTGGTTTGGTCCAGAGGTCTAATATCTCATTTTAAAATTTCTGCAAATCCTCTCAGCTTTCTTCTGAAATGGATCCCCAAGAAGCAGACAAGACCAATGAAGCAGAACACAAACTCAAGTCTTGGTAGCAAAGTTTGTGTTCAAATTTGGAATATTTGAAAATTTTACGTCTGAGGAAAAGGAGGCTCATCTCAAGGCAGATGTGCAGAAAATATGGATGGGAGAGGAAGAGAAGGTCATAGGCAATAGCTGCATCTCTAAAAACCCCAGGAGAATGCAGAAATTGCTTTGTGCCAGTTTGGTTATCAATCTAGATATAGCAGTAACCAAGAAATATGAAACTCACTTGTCTGGATACTGTTGCAAAGGACGCGGTAGTTCTTGACTTTATTCACCAATAATTTCCTTTAAAAATATTATTATTGTTTTTATTACCATTTTTTAATGACATAAGATGTTATATCCTGATGGATGCTTCTGGAAATGATTATCTGTTCAGCTGACAAGCTTATCTGGCCTCAAGTGAAGCTGAGGTATTTTACTTGAGTGTGTTTGCCATACCCAGTATGAAGGAAGCAAAACTAATCTGAACCGCACTGTGGGGTGTATTTGGCTACGTTTCAATATTTCTGAAATTCAAATTCAGTAACCCAAATGTTAAAGACTGTCTGAATGATATAACTTAACTGAAGTCAAGAACATCTCTAATAGTGATGATTCGATTAATAAGTGTGACTGTATAAGCATACTGTGAGAAATAACCCACTTCTTAGAAATCTTAGTCTAAATATTCAGAGGGCACAAAAAAGGGGGAAGCTGATCTCTCAAAGATCCCTTTCAACCTAAATTGTTCTGTGACTTTAGGAACCAAAATACTCAAGATAGATTAAAAAAATGAAGGCATCAATGATTGCTATATCAGACCCCTGACCTTTTAACCATCCTGCTTCCTTGACAGTGTGCATTTCATTCTCCACTGCTGTGGAGAAATGCGTTAATGAATTTCTCATAGTCAGGTATTTGTGATTTGAGGTAATTTACATTATGCCATATATTAGTAAACATCTGCACAGCCTTAAAGCTTCACTGTATTTTTAGAGCCCCTCTGGCCACCTTTTGACTAGCTTTATCCAACAGGCTGGCACAAGTACTTTTTTAACAGCTATAAGTCAGGTTCAAATGAGTTTATTACACAGCTGTGAAACTCTACTGCCATATCCAGTAATGTAAGTCTGACATGAATCTTTGATGCCTACTGCATGACAAGTGAAGACTCATTTTGGAACTTATCTTTACCATAAATTCTTGCATTTTCACTGTTTTAATAAGTGAATGCATTATGGAAGGTATCTCCAGCATTTTGTCAAAAACATGTGATTATTACAATTAACAAAATCAGTTCTTCCAAACTTTAAACAAATACATTAGCTGTAATTAATGAAATGTCTCTAAATTAATGTTGAGTCTGTTCAGATTTGGATATAAACTATGTAGGAACGTAGTTATTATGGAAGTACCACATTATTTATGAACCACAACCATGAATACTACTTTAGTCTGAAAGGAATCACTCCTTGCTATTGTCTTTAAAAAGCTCTTAAATATAATAATTTTGATGACTGCTTTATGGTGTCACATTTACCCACTCTACTGCATTTGGCATGGCAAAGACTGCTACATTTATGTGTCGTCTTCAGTCCCACCAGATTTCTGTCTGTGACTTCTCACGCTACACTTAGGCTGTGGATATTGAAGAAATCGTATAAAGAAAAAAAAAGGCTTTTGAGTTTCATCAATCTCCGCATTGCATTTCCCTGCTGCTGCCTGGGATGTGTTAAACATACTGCTCACACTCCACATGGCACATGTACAGCAATTTTGGTCCAGGAAATACCAGACAGAAATGTGAGAGTCATTACTTTTTGAAATTCAAATGTTGGCAGGTAGGTGATGTCCATGGGAATTTGCTGGAAGTGGCTGTTTTTGTACAAGTAAAGCGAAAAGGCCGCTCCTGCCGCACATCACCCATAGCCTGTCTGCCTGCAAAGCTGGGGCATTTCTTCCCATTTTCTCCAACTATTCCATAAAACCACCATCACCCAGTCATCTCTGTAGCCCTAATGCTAGCTTGGCCTTACAGTTAAAATGAAAGGCACACAAAATTGATCAATGCAAAAAACTCTACTTTCAACTATTGACTAATGCAGACCCCCAGTCTTTCAAATGCTGATTAATCAGCCAAAGGAAAATAATATTAGGAAAAAAAATATTGGATCTTCTTTCTCTAGTGCTAGCATTACAGACTTTTGAATCACATGGCAGCTTCTTCCGTCCCCTTTCTGGTGATAATCCTGCTGGCGCTGATCCAGCAATGACTGCCAAATGCCAGGGCAATGTGTTGTCAACATTAATTCTACAAGCATTCTGGGGCATGAAGAAATGTAGTTCCCATCATAAAAAAATAGAACTATTACATTCTTTGCAAAAATGCCTGAAATTCTTTTTGGCTTTGTTTATGTCATGGGTTAATGTTGTCTTTCTCAAAATTCTGCTTCTTCTCATCTGTTCAGCATGGTAGGGAAAAGAAAACTTTGGAAAAGAGGATGCAGAGATTTTTCACTTCTCCAGCACAAATGGAGTGAAACAAATTTCTCTGAGCTAAGTATCCCTAAATAATAAGGATGATGTGTGAAGCCTCTGATCCACATTCAAAGCATTTCTGCCATGAACTGAGCCATCACCTAAGATGACTTTGGGATGCTCAAAACACAAAAATCCCACAGTTCCATTTCTTGCTAAGAAAAGGGTTCATACAGCAAAAATGATATCATAGCACAGGGAAGTATAAGAGAACAAGGAACTTTTGTTTCCATGGCAATCTGAGCTCCTTCTTCAGAGAGAAACACAAAGGCAATATGCTGAATGATTATCTGAAGGTCATGTTGTTCTTACCAGAAAAGTTAAAGACAATACACTGGGCTAATTTCCCCAGGCAGAATGCATGCTGTATTTCTAACCAGTTAAAATAAACAATTTCTAAAGGAAATAACTGCTATCATTGATGTCATGTGTTTATTTTAAAATCTATTTTCAAAAAAGAATACCAGCCTGCTCATGAGGGAGGGGAGCATAAGTGACTGTTCTTCAGACTCACGCATATTTTTTGTCATTATTTGATGTCCTCAGAAGACAAAAGTTGAGATCCTGCACATTTTTGACATCCCACACCTGGTAATATAATCTTATTCCCCTTTAGGTCAAACATCTCTTAACAATGAATTAAACGTCTCCCTATCAGAGCTTGAGTTTGCATCCAGTCAGATCTTGGAGGAAGAGTGACACTTGTAAGCAAGTGCAAATAGGTTTTTAAGAGCCTGGGTACCACAGGGGTGCACGCAGTAAACACAGGTATGCCATGGAAAAGCAGCTAGCTGTTATTCTCCTCAGTTACATACATAAGAACCAGCACTTAAGTGACATATAAATGTTAAATGCAGTTTACTTTGTGTTTCCCAGTGTTAGTTTTAGGTTTCCATTTCCTCTGATATGTTTTGACCTTGTTGACAGCAGGAGTAAAATGATTTATGAAGAGAAAAAGAAGACTGCTTAAAAACTAATTCTATTTTCTTGCTCCACTCTCTGCTCTGTGATTTACTACAGATCTAAAGTACAAAGGGAGAAAAAACTTTTCTGGTGTTCAGAAGAAAAGTTATTTTTAGTGTTGTTTTGTTGCCAAGACATATAGAAACCTTATGTGCTACCTCAGAAAGTTACCGAGGAATGGGAACAAGAGGGATGCCTATTTCTTGATCTTTTCCTTCCCACCACTTAGCTTTTCTCCAATTAAAAATTGCACATGTTCAAAAAGAGAAATTGCAGGAGTCACTGACCATTTTGAAGTAGAATTAAGTAAGAAATTTGTGATCATGCATTGTGTAAATATAAAGGAAGATTTTGAAGCAGGACATACTTACACATACAACCCTACCTATCTTCAGTAAAAACACCTTCCTGAATCAGAACTCCTAGAAGGTAGGGTTGTTGACATCCAGGTAGGGACAAACAAGGTTGCAGGTGCTGGAGAATGTGATGGAGCCCAGTTCTTCGAGACTTTAACCAGTAGTTCCAACAAAGCTATATAATTCCAAACTGAAATAAGAGCTGGAAAAACAAACAAACAAACAAAAAACATCTCAAGGGACAGGAAAGGTGGGAAAGGGCAATGCTATTTGACTGCAGCTGGGGTGAGGAGGAGCTGGAAGTGTCTCTTTTTCCACAGGTGTTGATGAAGCTGGCTCAAAGAACATGGCTTGAAAAATGTTAACTCGACTTGGAGGGTAAGCCATAATCTTGCAAATAAATAATTCTCAGGAACAGAGGAGGAAACCCCTGCTCATTTGCTGATAACAGCATGCAGTGTTTCACTTCAGCAGAACAAAAATTTATGTAGAATGACTTCTACATTGTCATGGGCTTTGTTCCAGGAGGGAGGATATGGCTAGCTACAGTCGTTCTACAGAAATATTAGTTTGCTTAATCTCCTTTCACATCAACTGCAAGTTTTTAAAAGCTTTTGTGATACTTTACAGGCAAAAATAAGGAACAGCCCTTCTTATGCCAAAAACATCTCTCAGTTCAACTAATGAGACTTCAGTGAGGTTAATACTCCCATGGTACTCTAAGAAGAAAAAAACATCTCCCTTTCTGTAAGTTGTATATTGCTAGGATGCTGACTTAGAGAAAAAAGGGTAAAGACTTCTTATACTTAGGGAGACCTAAATTCTACCCACAGACAGGCTTTGCCATGGCTGGAGCTGGCTGGACGCATGCATACCCTGAAAGCAGAGGTGGGTCCACTAGGAACAGCAATGCTTGCAGATGGAAACCCACAGGAGGAACAGCCATTTCTTAGGAGTGCTCCCTCTGTGCATTCTGACCAAGCTGTAGGAAATACAAACTAGCAGAAAGTATTAAAGTTCAATAGAAAGAAATGTAGGCAAGCTAGGTGCAGACATGGGCAGGGACGTAGGAATAGATGTTGGTGGGTATAAACATGTTTGCGAGTGAGTCTCTCTGGGCGGCTAGGAGTCAGTGATTGCTGTCGAGAGAAGGAAGGTATGGATACATGGAGAAAAGGGATAGAGTTATCTGTGCTGGCTCTGAGAGGTGAGGAATGATTGGGGCCCATCCTGAAGTTCTGCAAGACTGTTACTTGCAGAAATGGAGGTGTGCAAGCAAACCTGCAGCTCCTTGAATCTCTTAATGTATCCTGCTGGATGTATCCTCATGGCTGACCATGAATTCCTAACCAAGACTCTCTTTGGGCTTGAATGTCCCCAGAGGCATGCTTGGGCATGGCTTCTCCTGTTTCCTGCAATGTGCAAGCTCGTGTTGTGGCCTCTCACCACAGATCATTTGTGATGAGGCCCTTGCAGGGACTCTCAGATAGCCGCAATGCATAGAAACTTTGTTCAGACCTTCACTGCTTTGATGAACTTACTTGTAATTTGCCAGAGAATTCAGAAATTATTAGGGGCAAGAAGAAAACACACAGACACTTCTTGGAGAAGATTTTTCCTGCTCTACTAGAAGTAGCTATAGTCATGCATCTACTTATATATAGACAATGCGTGATTATCTATTAAAGAGGTCCAAATCATATGTGACACATTGCTGTAATATATAATAAATATATGCTATATAACATATAACACATAATATATAATATATAATATACATAATATATAGTATAATATAACATATACAAATATAATTAATATAATATAAAGTAGGATGAATTAAAATAAAAAAGTTGACTCTTTACAAGAAGGTACTATTTTATAGAGCAGCTGTTGTGTACAAAAGGATATGCATGGTGTTTACATGCATACATTATTGAAATGTGCATTTATAAAGTTGACAAAAGCAAATAATTCAAAATTCCCCTGAATCACATTCCTCAGACTTTAATGAATGTACACATGACTCTACATTGCATTAAAATACTTTGTTTTGCTTGGAAATGTAAATCCTCTTCTGTTTCTATGGAACATTTTTGACCACTGCAATGACTTTAAGAATTTGCAGCTAGGGCTCCCTTAGTTACCAAAAATGTAGGTCATTAATGATGACATGGAAAAGTCAACTCTACAATGACTTCTGTAGACATGAAAATGTCCACAATATTCACAAAAATTGTCTGTGCTGCAAATAGTAACAAAAGTATGCAAATCTTCTGTACCTCGTGCTCTGTCCTTGGAAGTTAGGATGAAGGGAGAAGAGGACTGAATAGTTTGGAAAGGGAAAACAAAGTATGAACATCTGTGAAATCACTAAATTGGGATATCCAGGATATTCAGCCTGCCACTGAATACATAGGACAAGCAGCCTGTTTTGCACACTGTGCTTGGTGTGTCTGAGCTCCCACATTTCCCCCATCACTGCACGAACTGTGCCAAACGTCACAAAACCTCATATTGCAGATAAAACTATATGAAAATCTTAATTTTTAACATTAAACGCTTTTTTTTTTTTAATTATAATTTAGTAAAGCAGTGGAAAAGCAAAACATCTTTAATTCTAGTTTCAGAAAATGAAACTCTCTATCTTCAAAAGAGAAACATTCGCAGTTTTGAGTTTTAAAAACATGTAAAATATAAAAATCGGACTGAAAATAAAATCAATGGTGAAATCATGTTTTCATTTGTTTGTGTGTCAGTAAAAGGGAGGACCATAAACACAATGTATTCACTAAATTGCTATTGGAATAGTGATTAAGAAAGCAATGGCAATAATTAAATACAGGGGACTGGATCACCCAGCGTCTGGAAACCAAATATTCCAAAAGATATAGGTACTGAGATGTGAAATTGTGTTTATTATGTTATTAAAGTTATGAGAAACACACACAAAATGTGATTGCAAAGGCAGAATGAAGAGCGGAGTAACAGATGTAGTACTTTTTCCTAGGTGACTGGACAATGGCAAGAAATTCAATATACATGATGAAAATATAAGCTGGTATTTTCAACACAGGAGTGAGGATTCATATTTCATGTGGGCCAATGGCTGCACATTTCCTTCAGCACTGAAGATTATTTTGGAGGTAAGAAGAAGATGAAAGACAAGATTTTATCCCCAGACAAATTGATTCCATTAACGACACTGGGTTGCACGTGTGCTGCTGCTAGCACAGTGCAACCTAATCTGCTTGGAAGATGTTTCAGAGAGAACAAAAGTCAGGATCTTTCCAAAAGGAGTGAGAAAAAGAGCTTCCTGATGTTTTGTTGGGCCATGTTCAGTGAGCACCCCTATGTCCTAGGAGAAGCCTGTAAAAAATTGGTGCAAGTTATGTATTTAGTTATATTGTTTGGGGCAACCAGGGAAGCTGAGATCGATGCTGGAGAGGGATGCTACTGTTGTAAAAGCTAGAAAAGAAAAAATAAAAAGCTTTATAATACATCATAAATGGCATGAGGACTCTTCGACACTGACTGATCACACATACGTGTGCACGCTGAGTGTCAGAGCAGGCAGGTTCGCCCAGGGCTGTGTGTGCCCACCCCCATCCCGCACAGCATCTCCCAGGGGAGGGAAACACTTTTACACGCAAGCTGGGAGGCGAAGGCTTGCTGCCAATTTTACTTTTCTCCGACTAAACGCTCACTTGGATCGGCTGTATGTGGGAAGACTAAAGAAACTCTTAGGGGATTTAGCCAGAGCTGCCTCCTAGCTGTGTTTTTGGAAGAAAGTGACAACAACGGAAGGAAAAGCTGCAAGAGAGTTGTGCTGGAGATCACACCTGCCAGGCGCCGGCAGAGCGAGCACACTGCCTTCCTCGCGTGCGCTTGTCCGTCTGTCTGGCTGGTAAGCCCAGCGATCACATGCATCCCGCTCCTGCCCCCTCCCTCCGCAGCCCTCTGTCCCGCTGCACGCCTCGCAACTTCTGCAAACTAGCCCAGAGCAGAGGCACTTTCCGCAGACGGGCTCCCTTATCCCCCTGCCAGGGCTTTCTGCTTCCCCTTCTTCCCAAATAAAGTTCAGGGGCTTGCAGAGGAGGAAGCAAACACTAATGATCGCCCTTGGCAAGGAAAGCTCATGTTCGTCTCAGCTCTGCCTCGCTCTCTGTGCCTTTGGGCTCCTATTGCTGGGGGATCTGTCCCAGGCTGTACCCATGGACGATCAGGATTATTATCTGCAGGAGATTAGCAACAGGGATCATTATTACTCCTTTCCGTACCCCGGTGAAGAGTATTTTCCTTTCACGGAGCAACCTGGAGAGGAGGGAACTATCCGTGCTGCACAGCCAGAGGAGCACCCAGGGTTCAAACCGAGCAGGAAAGAGTTAAAACCGAAGAAAAGCAGCAAAAAAGGAAAATCCATTCTTGAAACTCCACCAGGTAACTTTCCACCTCCTCCTCCAGAGCTTGGAGTCTGCTGAATCTCATGCTGACTGTGACTTTTAACATTAATGAATATCCAGTTAATGGGAGTCTTGGTAATAATAACAATAACCATGCTCGCGGTGATGATGATGAAAACACATTAATTTTTAATATCCTGCAGAAAAAGTCGTCAGAACTTTTACAGGCTTTTTAACCCCCTCCTCATCAAGTAAAGAGCTTTAGGAGTGCTAATGTACTAATTATGCTGCACTGTAGTTAGTGCATGGACTTTTCCTTCTTAATTACACTTGACAGCTGGATTGTTGTTAAAGTTGCAGTTCTAATAACAAATGAAGGGAGACAGATTCTGAAGTACAAGCGGGTTGTAAATGCTAACACCTTACTTTGTCCCTGGTAATTTTAGCGGAAGAGAGACTCCTGAATTGATTGTACTTACAAATATGAATATCATTTGAGATTTCACTTTAAAGCCCTCCAGAGGAAGATATGTAGACAAAGATCTTCACTATAAGAGGCAGCCATAGCAAACTCAGTGTAATCATTGGCCTGTAAAATAAAGAAATTAAGTGACAACAAAAAATCCTTATAAAAAAAAGGTAACTTGTTATTTTATTTTCTGTTTTCTGCATGCGATTTAATGAAAATATGCAAATATTAAAATTTACAGAATCTCAGTTAGCAATTGTCATCCAGTTGTTCCCATTGAGAGCTAGTTGCACCAGCCTGAAGGAAAAGTTTATTCTTGTGTTTTCTGCATGTATAGTAGTTATTTTTGGTAGGTTTGGGGCACACTCGAACTGAATTTAGCCCATGAGATGAACTTCAGATTTATACAGTTAGGGACCAAATCCTACTCACTTAAAAATGAACTCCTCTTTACTTCAGAAGGAAACTTTTAATGATAAAAAACAGAGTACAGGGCACAAAGTGTGCAATCCAAAGACATTACTATGTGCAATGTAGCTAAACAGCTTCAAAGGTTGTATAGAGACATTATTTTTCTCCGTTTACATCTAGCCAGTAGCAAACATAGAATTTTCAATTTAAGACTAAGACTGATAGAAATCAATTAGTCGTTGATTAGAAAAGTTCTTAGCTGTTATAATAATAAACAGTGGTAAGGAAATACCATTTCTGAAATCTTGAAAATCCTTTGTGGGGCAGCCAGTTTGGACTGCCAGTGTAAATCAAGGCAGAAACCACAGATGAGAACAAGATCCATCAGGGGCCAGAAGTAGGCAACAGTTTCCAGGTCTCAAGTACTGCCCCATTTGTTATCTAACCATGGGCTTTTAAGTTGCCTCATTAGGTCCCAGGTTTTCCTTATTCAAAGTGGTAGATGCAGCACAGGATTCCCACTTGTAGTGGGGTGTTGTGCAGTTCAGCTCTGCTTTCACCTTTTTGGTTGGCTTTTTTCCCAGTTTCCCTGGCACCATGATTTCACACATGCTCCAGAAAGCACAGAAGCACAGGAAGAGGAATGACTTCTAGTCTTGAAGGGCAATGTTCATTTACTTTGGCAGACAAGCATCATTCTTGTTCCCCACCTGGTGTGCTGAGCACCTTGCAGGTGCAGAGGAAGCAGCAGCTGTATTGATGTCAACCTTCTTCGTTGCACAGCACTCTTCCCTTCCCAGCCTGGTTTGTTTTATGCACTGTGCATGTGCAGCACAAAATTCCAGCTATGCTGGGAGAGCAAACTGAGTTCTTACAGGCATTTCCTAAAAATGTTTGATTTTGCAAGTAGAATTGCATTCCTTTTCTACATAGGAAATTATGGAATTAGATAAGAAAAACAAACAAACAAGCAAAACTCTTCCTTAAACTCTCCCCCAAACATACTCCATTTTGTGCCAAACAGTATACTAGTACAAGATTTATCTTCATTTCTAATTTACTGCTTCTTGATTTCCACCCTACCTGACTCTTTTATTTCTGTGTTCAGCCTGGCGAGCTCCTCCTCAGTCTCCTCCTCTTCCTCAGTATGGCCAAGCACAAGGCCAAGGGAAGCATGGGTAAAACTTATGACACACAACCAAAAGCAGCTGGAAATAGCTCTGTTGCAGCTTTCACAGCAGGCATGTACTCTTTTGACACAGCTACCAGCTTCCAAGCTTCCACCAGCCACCTGCAGTAAGAGTCTATGACTCTTACAGACTTTTAAAGTCTATGAGCTTTGTGAGGTTAGCCAGAGGTAACCCAAACTGATTTCCTCCACCAAACCTTTGCTCCTTGCTCCAGCGTGTGGAGGCTTGACACCTACTCAGTAAGGTGGTTGTTAGATCTACTTTAATATGGTGAAATGCAATGCGTTTCCTCGGGAGAAGTTGAACTATATTAATGGAAATAGCCATAACAAAACCTAGGGCAGACACACAGAAAATGGAATGGTTACCATTTGTTGAAGATGCAAATAACTGAAAACAGGAGTCATTTAAAAGGAAGTGTCAGGCAATTTTAACTAGAGACAGTGATAAAAATTCTGGCTCTAACATATGAAATCTCTCCTTTTCCCTCTCCCAAAGGCAGCCAGTTACAACAGGCAGCAGCAGTCTAACAACGGCATGGAGTAGATGTCCAGATCCCAGTAATGCAGTGCAGTGCAGTGACACCAAAGCCTAGTGCCATGTCATTGGGTTTGAAATGAATAGCTGAACATCTGGCCCCACACAGAGGTGCCTAAATAATAATCCATAATTATAATTTCTCACATTTGGCCAATTAGGAGGACAACTAGAAATAATAATGGTGGTTACCAAATAGCCAAGAACAATAACTACGTCTGATTGTAAATACATGTGTGTGTTGTACATATGTGTATACATCCATGTGCTTATACATGTATCCAGAACTGGAAATAATTTACTGGACATGCAGTAAATACAAAAATCTGCTTTTTGTGAGGCTCATTGGAAGCCGGGGCATGTGGGATTAATTAGTTGTAACAAACAATAGGCTGGCTCGGAGCTGGGATGAAGAAGGCGGAGGACCGGGAAAATGTGATCTGCCCTTTGGCTGAGCAGCTGGTACTGATCACTTCTAGCTTTGAATCAAAGCTGAAATCAAACTTAGCAGTCTGAAGGATGCAGCACATAACAGATGACACGGGCTCAATTTATTTAAGCTAATTACTAAAGGTGGTGAGAATATAAATGTTTTCAATCTGTGAAATATAATTGTAGGAAGAAATCCTATTGATGTCAGTGGGGTTGCAATATATGTATATATTTGAAAAAGTGTTGTTGGAATCAGTATTTGTAAATATTCAGGTAGCAGCAAAAAATACCAGCCTGCCTTCTTGCCTTTAAATGAAGGGCAAGAAGGCAGAATGACTTCTAAATGAAATGGTACTAAGTCATCGTTGAAAGGTAAACGGTCAGATTGACGGGTTTCTGTATATACAAATTTCCCTTTTCTAATTCCATCCTTGCTTATTTAGGCCTTGATCCAAAGCCCATTCAAATCAGTGGAAAGAGTCTCATTAACATCAGTGTTTTTCTTTTATGAGTTCTTTAATGGAGTTTAATAAATGCTGCCTCAGCTACCACCTGTGTGGCAGACCCCCACAGATGGTTTGGGGCTTTGTCTGCCTAGAGACCAAAACTCACCTCAGAGAGGTTTATGGGCTGAGGTGCCCATGAACACTGCTTAATATTGCCTATTGCTCAGGGTCACGGTTAAACCTTCATTCCTATTGTGCCTGAATATGCCATAATTATATTTGTAATTATATATTCTTTTTTACTTTTGCTGTTTTTCAGCATAGCTATGAAATATCTTCAGAAAGGCAGTGCAAAAGATACTCTATTCCATATTGCCTTTCATGTCTAACATGATATCATTCTTTCCAAAGTGCCATCTACACAGCTTTTTTTAATCTGAGGCTATCAGGTTCGTGGAAAGTAGAGAAAGGTGGAACTTACCAAACATTAGGTGGAACTTACTAAACATTAGCAAAAATTCTTACTAGGAAACAAATCTGACTTACAAAATTGCATGTGTTATAGTGGTTCTTGTTCTGTCACCACAATTCTGACTGCCACTGGAAAATAAAGGAGCTGTGTTTGGGTTTTAGTCTAATTTTTACACTAGGTTTCCAGCTAGAACAGAAGGAAAGGCAGAAGAAAGTGGTAGCCTGTGAATTAGCATTACTTGCCAAAATTGGGTGGGATTATCTAGAGAAAAGATGGAAAGGGAGCAGACAGGGAAGAGATTGACAATAGGCAGACATGCTGGATGCATACCTAGAGAGCTTGGAGGAAGGCTGGGAGCAAAGGGAGTCATCAAAGTCAGTTTTCTGAAGGCATTTGAAATCCAGCATGTTGAACTTTGCTGGCACGTTGAAGATGGGGTAATGTCTCAGAGCTCCAGCTAGGAAGAAGTCATTAGAAAGATTGGCAAGAAATGTTTTTGTGGAATGCAAGGGCTGAAAGCCAGATGGGGCGGGAGGCTGGTGAGGGTCTGGCAGAGAACTGTGCCAGCAGCAGCTTTAGGCAATGCATCAGGGAGCTTAGAGGGGATGGTGTGAAGGGAGATGGGGCAGTGGCTAGTAATACAGCAATTCAGAGGAGCCAAGAAACAGGTTTTGGTGTTAAAGAACTGAATCAGAAGGTAAAGTGAAATTTGGGCATAACTGCATAGAGAAACTGATATCTAAGTGAAGACTATTCAGTTGTAAATGACCAATATAGCAACCAAGAATATTATCGGTGTTGCTGTTATCTAATCCACTGATATCTTGTCTTCAGCCTGGCTCCCATTCCTGAGAAGCCCAGAGAAAATGGAGCACTCCTGTGACCTAGGATGTAGATTGTAATTTTAAAACTTTTGCTTAAACTTCTTATACTGGCACCTTCTGTGAATGAACTCATTGGCCCTACATGCTCTTTGGAATATCTCCCATGAATTTTAATACGACCTGTATCATGTCCTAATTGCCAGATGTGACAAGCAAAGATGAAAACAACTGGCTTTTAATGAGCTTTCTTTCATCTACCAGCTTCTATTTTCTCCTCAGCATTTCTACAAATATGTAGAATAATAAGCCATAACACAACCATTCTGTTTAAGAGCCCATCCTTTAAAGAAAGTCACAACAAAAGAGGAAAGAGATGACTAAGAATAAATAATGGGCAATGCTTTCAAAATCATCCAACCCTTTTTGATTAGCTATGTCTTCAATGAATAATATAACATGAGAAAAAATTTAGAATAAACACATTTGATTATGCTAGAGAACACCATTTTCTACGACAATTCTCCTAGCAAGCTTCTCTGAATTCAAACTAATTTTTAAGGTGAGAAAAATACCTTTTTAAAAAAGGGAATGATTTCACTGAATAGATTTTAATAATATGAATCTGAGCCTAGACCCGTCCCTGAAATGCCAGCATATTCTGAGTCAGTCATTATTTGAACTCATTCTTGTTTTTTAATGTTATTCTCTGTTCAGTGAGCTGGTTAGAGAGGTCATTCCGATGGTTCACAATCAAATTTCAATTATTTCTTTTGGGTTTGGCAGGAAGACTTCTATCAGCTATGTGAACTTAGAGTCTATCAAAAAGATGAAGTATTGGAAGTTGAAGATATGGTGCAGAAGAAGCAATTTCTTGAATTTTTTAAATATGAGCCTTTTCCTCCAGGGATTTTTTGAGCCTTGTCCAATTCATTGTCTATGTAAAAAGCAGACTTCTGAAAAAATTATTGTCTGGATACAGAGATGAAATTTGATTGTCATATTCACACAAAATAGCTGCTTGTGATTGTATTATCAAAAGGCGGGGAAAGAGAGGGCTGCACTGCCACATTATTATGCAAAGTATGCAATAAATCTGAATAAATCTGGCCTTCTTGTCAGGCCTCCGGTGAGGTTATGTCTTGTGGTACCGCCTGTCTTAGAAAGTAGGGCTTTTTGAAACAAACATACAGCTATGTGCCCTCAACACTCATTGCTGGTTACCTGTGGAAAAAGGAAACAAGCAAAACTGTGATGCAGCTGAAATGTAAAAACAAGTGATTACACATGCAAAACACTCCCACAGCATTTTCTCAGCTCAAACAAACATTCCCCAAGAGAAAACAGAGGTGATAGTAACAATCAGTCATGCTAGGAGCAGGCAATCACCTTTAAGCTTTCTGTCCCTGGGAACTACCTTAATGGATGGCTTGGTCCTTCTTAATTCAATAAGCCATGGATCAAAGAGGGCATTAGAGTCTCTTTGCAAGGGATTTCATTTGAGGCTGATCACTGCCATCATATCTGTGCAGTTATGTCTCTGATGCAGAAGCTACTTCTCTGTAACCTGCTTGAACACACTGTCCATGTCCTGACAAGAATAAAGCACATTGACAGTGGGTTAAGGGTCTTTAGATGCCACCATGACCATGGCCATCTAACACTGCTGCTCTCTGATTACTTTGTTGATGGGAGCATCATTTCCTGAGCCATGGAGGATGCTGATCACTGAACACCTCAGCTCTCTCTTTCAGGGGTTTACCCAGCCTCCCTGGAAGTTTTTCTCTGGCTTTCTCTTTACTTCAAGAGGTGTTAGATGCTTTTTATTTATTTATATATTTTACATATTACTCTCAGTGAAATGCACTGAAATGCTGACTTATTACTTTGGAATTAAATACATTTCTAATTTCCTTGTAGTACAGCAAAAGGAACATTTATGATTCTGTCACCTTGTGGTTTTATAGACACATTTTGGGGAATAATAGGATGCTCTGGGTGTCTGCTGTGTGCAGGAAGGGCTGGAGCCCAACCAGAGATGAGCAAGGCATTTTGTTCTCCATGCAGTCAACAGGCAGTGCTAAATCAACTTGACAGGTGTAAAAGAGAAACTGTTTCTCTTTTTTACCCATAGCTAAAAATGGCAACAACAAAAAAAAAAGGTGAGAAAAACAAGAGGGGGAATGAAAAGATGCCAGATGGTGACTCTGAGAGTCAGAGTGCCTATGAAGACATCAGAGAAGCATGTGAGGATCATTTAAAGCATCTTTGGAATACTTGGGCTTAGTTAACAATCTCTCTAGCCCTGTTTGAATTAAATTAAAAAGGAGATTCTGGAGAGTCTGTTGATAGATATCTGAGTCCTCTTATGGATATCAAACAGTTCCTTTCTGCTGGGTAACATACTGATATTGGCAAGCAAGGATTTGTACCATGTTATTAGAGGTTAAATGGAGACGAGTAAAGATGAGGGGTTTATTCTTTATTTCCATAGTGAACTACGTCACTGTTTCTTAATCAAATGAGGCTTTAGTGTAACTTTCTGATTCTTGAGTGCTGTTTCAAGGAGCTGTCTTATAAATGGGAATCTGGCTCAATGCACTGTAAAATATATTCTACAAGAATGTCTTGTAAAAATTATATGAAATACTACTAGTATATCAGAAAAACGAAATGATTCCCTGTTCTGACACATAAATGAGCTTCAAACCTGCACTGTATGGTCTGTGTGGGGCTGAGTCTCAGAGTGTCAACTGGGATTCCATATTGAAGAAGATCAGACAAAAGCTGAAAAGCTTCAGCATACCATAGTGAGTTCCTGTAACTGTTAATCACTCATGAAGTTGAATATCTGATTTAGTAGTGAAAGCAACCAAAGGCTTAATCTTCTGTTTAATTGCAGTTATTTACAGTATGAAAATACTTGAAGTATACAGTTGTGTTATCCAGTAAATAATATAGCTCTGCTGCTCTGCTTTCACACAAACGTTAGCAGGATGTTGAATTTGCAAATGTGCTACTGAATCAAACAGTCCAAACAAGGAATGTAATAACTGTTATTCTATACATAAGTTAAACATGGTTCGGGTACTGGCAGCATACACTTTTTATTCCTTTCTACTACAGAACTTACCTACTCTGAAGTTTCTAGTTACCGGCATGGAAAATTTAATATTCAAAGTGGATAATGTATCTGAATATTTTTATTTATTTATTTAATAGCGGATACAGTGGACAGATCTTGACTATTCAGAAGGAGACACTGTATATGTCTCAAAGGTGAACTGCAGGTACCAAAAAAGAAACTATGCAGTGTGTACAATTTTTCTAGTTGTCTTAAAGGCAAAATAGTACTTAATTGGAGATTTATGCATCTAAAAGGGAACTGAACTGCAACTTAAACACCAGAGTCCTCTATTCAGCTTGTCTTTTTTTCTTTTGGTCCTCAATACCTCATCCAGACAATGACTAATAGTTTCCTAAATCTGAATTGTTTTCTTGGGTTACGGGGTTTGAGTGCTTCCTGTAGATTATTTCTTTTTCACACTCCCAAGTGTCACAAATGCAGTACCTTTCTTGGCATTTCCTTTCTTGTTGCCTCTACAAGACTGATCCTTCTGTCTGGACCTAGAGGGAATCTGAGGGGGAAGCCCAAAAGTCCCAATTTGACTTACAAAGTTTTCTTTGGCCTATAGAGGGGCCCAAGAGGTCTGATCTCTCTTGTTCCCAGATTTGCCTTTTCCCTATTTCCTTATAAGATCTTTGGAGAGTAAATCAGTCTTCATGATCCCATTTCGTTGGGAGTTCTGTTTGACAAGAGTCAAACAGAGTGATGCCAAGTGTCTCCTGCTTCTAACACATGTGAGGTTTACTGTAAACTGCCCGAGTGCATTAGTCATCACAATGTGCTGGGAAACATGGTGTTTGCAGTGGAAGCAACTGAAAAGTCTCTCTATCATTCTTTCCCAGAAATTAGAGTATTTTTATGTTCTCTTCAGAGAGACTGTATCTGATGGTGACAGGTTTATGGCTCTGCTCTACTGTCAGTGTGCTCATATAACATGTGTCAAAGGAAGGGAAAAGTTCAAAGTTTCTTAGAAGAGTTGATTTCAAATCTGGATGTAAGCAGTCCCTGCCACCACCATTACTACTGACCATAATGCCCTAATTGGTTTCAATATACAGTCCTTTTTCCCCAGAATAGTTTTCCATAGTGTAGTGAGTTTGCCCGATGCACTTGACAGGACATCTGAACATAGGACCAGATTTCAGACCTCCCAAAGATTTTTACTGATCATACAGGTTATATACAGGTGATACATATGGAATTTCTCAGAGTAAATCTGGATTTAGATATACTCCTGGATGCAGGTGACCCAACAGCATGGGACAAGCCCCAGTTCTCAGTGCATTTTGCACAGCCCAGAAAAGAAGGTTTCTCCCATGGTGAGACAGGGCAGTCCAATTCTTTTCCAGACTCCTCTGAAGACTGCCTCACATCTGGTCCAGTTCCTTTGCATTGGATATTTCATTAGATATGTGTAAGTGACAATAATGGGCCCCAAAAATATTTTTTCCATCTTATAGAGGAACAGATGACTGAGGGATAATACACAAAAAGCAGAAAGCTGTGAGTGACGACTCACAAAGACCTTTGTGAATGCTTCCATAGTGAGCCCAGGCACTGAAGAGATCCAGAGATGGGTGGGATGCTCAAGTCTCAGAGTAGAAAATTAGGCTGAGATAAATTCCTCAGCTGCCAAACATGCTGCACAGGAGGAATGAGGTATCTGGTCACTGTAATCACAAGGTTTAGCATCTGTTCTCTGCTTGAATGACTGAATTGTTTATTGAAAATGAAAAAAAAAAAAAAAGGGGGCTAACATATTCTATTTATTTAATTATTTATTTATTTATTTTCCTGCAAGATTAAATGTTTGTTGCTTAGGGTCTGAAAACACTTCTATGAAGAAAAAACGATGATGTCTGTTTGCAAGCAGACAAGTTCAAGTACACAGTGAACAAAGAACAAAGCTCTCATCCAGCAACTGACGGCATTCAATGTTATTTTAAACTATTAAATGAAAAGAGGGAAAAAAATTCTTGTGGATCTACTTTCTAAATAATCCAAATCATGATGAATGCTAGTAATATATGGAATACAAAATATTGCAGACACATCTGAATTGTTTGATGTTGCTAATAATATGCAAAGAGCAAATATGTACTTTGGATTTTTAATACTTGAAATGCTAGTCAAATGGCAATGACCGAGAGAGAGACCATACACTCTTACAAGAGAACTAGAATGGGAAACTTTTCAAAATACAATTAAAAAATGCTAGTATGGGAGTTATGCAGCTAAAATGCCACTGAGGTCTTTGAAAGCATGGAGAGAAAATAGCACAGAACTATTCCTCTGCAAAACTGTTCCATATTTCTAGTCATTAATCCTGAACCAGATTTTTCCTCCCAATTAACAAGTTGAAAAACATTTTGTTATGCTCAGGGAAGCTTGCCTTGAAACTTTCTCTATTCTACTTCTTTCCAAGTGCAGAATACCTATACCCTCTGAATACTTCCAGCTCTTCTGGGTGGCTGGGAAGACAGGCTCTGTAGTGGCTGAGTAAGTGATAAATCCTGGATCATGGACTGAACTGTTCACGTTAGCACATTCAAGCTTTACAGCAGAGGCAAGGACTCTGTTGGCAATACCACCAGCTATTTATTGCTAGTACAAGACTGTTCAGGTAAAGGATGTCAAACCCCACTGGGCAGGTAGCATATATTTGGGTTTATTTGAATGCATTCCTGAGGAGTCCTCATTGGATCCACAGGCTGGTAATCCTTTGGTGTGGATCTCTGGGCCTTGAAGAATCATACATTCATACATGCATTCAATTTTAAACTCACTAAAAGCTCACATTTGATGGCATTTGAAACTTCTGACACACTTAGCTTCACATCGGTTGAGTCCTACGTGCCAAATGTTTAGCTTGTGATTATGAGCCTTTGCTGGACCAAGGCTGAGTCATTAAACAAAGCACAGAAGTTGTTTAGAAAGAATGAATTTTGGGAATCTTTTTGGGGGCTGTGCAACGTTTCAAGGAGGCTTCATAGGAAGCTGGAATGAGGAGGAAGGACCTCTGGACACGCAGTCATTTGAGTTGGAGAGGTGCCCACCCTTCAAGATGTTTGTCTGAACCTTGCTTGAACTGTTTCAGATCCTTTGCTCTCTAGCATGGAGCTCGAGTTTTGCAAGAGCTTCCCTGCTGAACCTCCAGTCCTTCCCTCTGATCAGTTGAGAAATATTGAGTGCCATGTCTTTCTCATGGTATTTTTAGCATTTCTCTTTCTGCAGGCAGGAAGCTAGTGAAAATGCTGAGCACTCAAAATGTAACAGATATTAATGGAACTTCTAAAACCACAGAATTCTGGTGCTGGATTGGGCTTGAGGCATTTATTTATTTAAGTTTTGTAAGTTCCCTAAACTGGCTCTCCCATGACTAGTTCAAGGGCAGGTAGAGATGGGGAGGTAAAATGTATGGGCTATCGGATGTGCATGGTGCCATCTTCACAGTGGACAGCTAAAAAGCCATCTGAAAACTAAAATCCTTTGGGAACATAAGCAAAAGCTCATGAGAAACAGAGCTGGTGAAACGTGGGAAAGGGAGAGCCTGACTGCAGGGTGCTTGTGTGTTTTCTGAGTTCCATAAAAGTCTTGCTTTTTTTCTGAAATTGCTTTAAGGAATAATTAATTGCCTGTGGGAGCTGGGCTCTGTGCTTAGATCTCTGCACTGGTGGCACATTTTCAAGAGGTATTCTTGTGCTGCCCTGGAGTTTGTGTCCCACAGTGAGCCCAAACACCATCCTTGGACCTGTTCTCTTCTGCACCCCTCCTGCATCCCTCCTGCACCCAAGCAACACTCTCCTTCCTTCCTTCCTTCCTTCCTTCCTTCCTTCCTTCCTTCCTTCCTTCCTTCCTTCCTTCCTTCCTTCCTTCCTTCCTTCCTTCCTTCCTTCCTTCCTTCCTTCCTTCCTTCCTTCCTTCCTTCCTTCCTTCCTTCCTTCCTTCCTTCCTTCCTTCCTTCCTTCCTTCCTTCCTTCCTTCCCTCCTTCCTTCCTTCCCTCCTTCCTTCCTTCACTTTTTAATGTGAGTAGTCACGTTTCAATCGAGGCCTGGGGTTGATTTCTTCAAATCTTTGAGATCTAATTGTTTTTTGAAGTTTTACTTCCTGCAGTTTTGAACCTTTAAGCAGTCTGCTTTCAGGGTGCTTCTCAAGGGTGCAACAGCTAGGACTTGAAGTGCTCTAAAGGAAGGAAGAAAGCTTTGTTATATGAGTTCCTAAATCTTTTTTGCTTTTTAGGACTTCTGGGTATATCCAAAGAGCCTCCAGTTATTTTCTGTGTGCCCTTGGCCAATTTTTCATCCTCTTACTAAAACAGTTTCCACTGCTCAGGATTTTAAATGTATCAGCTACTTCTGACTTTTTAGTACAATATTAGAGGTGAGCTTGGATCAACTGTGAAAAAAAAAGAAAAAAGAGCCCATCAAAAATAATAATTAAATAAAGAGCAAACAAACCAACTAAACTTATTTTTTTCTTTTACTGTGCTCAAGGAAATACAAACATTTTGTTTTAAGGGTTGGGAAGGAGCACACAGTTTGAAATCAGGTTAATTGTAACCACACAACTTCCTTCTGAAATCATTGTCTGAGCAACAGCTCCAGGCGCTACGGAGACTTCTGTGCTTTATGAGGAGTGTTTGTTTTTATTCATTCATCTTATTATTTCATATAAAATAGTAACAACAGATGTGATTTTAGAAAAAAAACACTTAAATATCTAAACTCACTGCTAGAGCAGACACACCAGGTCTCCATAAAACCGAGACTTACACCATATAAAAGGTTTTAAAACCAAGTTGGATAGATTTTAGGTATTTCCTGTCACAGGCTCTCTATATAGGTCAAGTATTTAGCCCAGATGTGCAACCTGGAGGAGGCATAGGCTGCAGCTGAGACCAGCCTGCACGGGGTGACAACTCACAAACAAGCCCTGTGCCCCAAGCAGCATTCCCACCACTCGCTGATGCTTCCTTGTGGTGGGCAGCTCTGCTACTGCTGCTATAGGAAGAGAGACGAGTGCCAGGGGATGCTATAAGCACAGTTTGGTGCTGGGGTGTGATGGTTTGCTCTGCTGAAGTGGCCAGCCCACCTTCAAGGGTCTTCTTGCTTTGTTCATGGAGGTGTGTTTGCAACTGTGTGCTTGTCTGCGCACTGGGAGGCAGATTTTAATGCCACCTCTGATTAGCCACATACCCTTTGGGAAGATTTAAAAATGTCAAGGACTAATTTTTCACAGATCAGCAGAGGGAGGGAATGACTCTAAGAAAGATGATCCTACACTGTTCACCTAGGTATCACTGCAGACACAGATTATTTCTATTCTACATTCTGTTGGTAAATGCATATTTTTAGTTTTAATTGTAAAAAAAATGAAAGATGACATTTAAACTTACAGCTAAGATGACTAATGACTATCTGCTGCCTAAAGGCATAGCTCAGACTTGTGCTGGCTCTGAAGTTTGCTGGCTACCACCAAGAGCTAAGTCTGAAAGCTAAACTGGTAGAAAACAGCCTACTGTGGAACCCAACAGGGGACAGCAAAGTGATTCTATCTTCATCTCTCATTTGCTTGTCTTAAGCTTTGGACTGCTTCATCAAAGGAAGCTTATGTATCTGTTTCAATATCACATTCAGAACATTTCCCACCTTTTAGGAAAGTAAAACGAATACAATCTGGTCTATACTAGGACTTGAAATTGATTAAAAGTATAATGGCATTACATAGTGCTGCCTGGTAAGTAGCTGATTTCAGTTTCTCAGCTGTAAATTTGGTACTTGGGAATGGAGGCAACAATAGCAGTGGCAATAAAATTTAACAGTTCAGCAGTACAAATGAGAACTCTTTTACAATCTTTTTTATTGTTGTTGTTGTTGATTTGTTTTCCTCTGTGTATGTGTGCTTCATGTGTGTGCTAGGAAGACAGAAAGTGAAAACTGGTTGATAATATAGTGGTGCCATTTATTTCAGTGAAATTATGAGTTTGGAGAGAATGACTGAAGCTGTTTGTATCTTCTTCACCAGTAGGTCTACAGTAGCCTAAGGTGTGTAATTCTGATCCTTGTGATGGGGAGCCTTGGATCCTCGCTTTGATGCAGAACTGGTGGCTCTGCCCCCAGATCATTAAAGCTGACAGAATCCTTGGTATATCCATATTTCTGGGACCCGGAGTTTAGGCAATTTTCTAGTTTATGTATGTTTAAAGAGTTTCCTGACTAAGCTGTTACACTGTACATCTGCATAGTGAATGTGCTATACTGAGCTATGGGTGTATTAGATTCTGTATAGAGTTACTACTGCAGCTTTCATAGGAGGGAGAGGAAATTGATTGTATCATAAGATATTTTTATACTTATACAACTGTTTGTATGCAGTTATACTATTTTTGGTAAAATGTATTGAAATTGAGTTGTTAAGGTGGTTAAATTTTAGCACTTTAAAGGTGTCTCATTTTTTGGGCCATCTTAAGATAGTAGCTATTTTCTGTCTTAATTTTATTGTAGTTAATGGTATTCCAAGTTTCAATGTTTATTTTTAATAGCTGCAATTAAGTTTTTATTGTAAAATCTTTAGTCTTGAACTATACCTCAGTGATTTGATATTTTAAGCTATTTCTGGCATGAGCATATTGGATAGATATGCATTTTAATGGTAATTTTAGTCCTATACCCAGCCAGTCTGCAAGCAGTCTGACTTTTTTTTTTTTTTTTTTTCTTTCTCCATTGTTTGGCTAAGTCTATTTGTTTGGATCTGGAAAGAAAAGAGTGGTTCTCATTTTTGATGTCTGTACTCAGTTTTGTGGCTTTAGCTGGAATTACAGAAAGTCTTCATCCCATGCTTCAGAAAAACATCAGAGGAGACATTTTAAAATAAATAGCACATAAGTCAGTATTACTCAAAGCTTATAATAAAATGTGAAGAACTGATATGTTATTTTTCAAACTGTATTTTTTTTTCAGCTATTAAAGGGAAAAATATTTCTTTTTCAGGGTGACTAAGCACACATATTCGTTTGTAGGGAAAATGGAGGACTTGTCAGCTTTGGATACAAACAAGAGGGTACCTTGTATTATGAACAACTGAAAATCTTTCCTGGGGCTATGTCTACAGTGAGACTTAACACCTAAATACAGCGATGGTCCACACTGAATACAGCTTGTTATCACATCATTTCTTTCATTAGGGCATTGTTGCTATGACAGGGCTTGGAACACGAAGCTGTTTGATTCCCACCCAAGTCAGGTCAGTGTAGGTGGTGTTCCCATGGGCCAGCACAGTGGAAACTCCAGGGTGCCTACCTAAAAACCCCTCTTTCCTCCACCTTTTTCTTCTACTAGAGGGGAGAAAAGAGAGGGGAAAGGGAGACAAGCCCAGTTTCAGATATGCAAGAGCTATGGGCAGTATTTCCATACCACCTGGAGGAGGAGGATGCTTCCAGGCACTTACAGGCATGGTTGCTTCTTCGCCGCTAGTAGAAGAATCACAGGCAGCAAGATCCAGTTCCAGGAGGAAAACTGGGACAAGCTTCTTTTGCTCAGTCACACTGGCTTTGTGCATGGAGGATACAGCTCCTGTACTGACCTTGTCATAAATCATGTCACCTCCTAGGTAGACTGTATGATGGCAGCAACAGGCAGCTCCAAGAAGGTTATATAGTGTCTGGAGTTTAGCTGAGCCTCCTGAGTCTGAAAGCTTGGCCAGAAAACTCCCAGAAAACAGGCTTTCTGGAAATTCCTGCCTCCAGCTGTGCCAAGAATAACAGAAACTCTTCCGTCTTAAATGTCCTCTTTTGTTGCATCTAGAATCAGCCACAATCTGAATGTATGAGGGAGCAAAACTGTGAAGAGTGATAAAAAAGTGTACTTTCTGAATACCCAAAATGTTTGATTTTATGTCAGATCTGACATAAATAATCAGGATAATCCCCAATTTATTCTCTATTTGACTTTAACTGCTGAATTTTCCCTGAACCTCAAAAACATAAGAAACACTTTTACTCTTGCATAGAGCTGGCACCCTGCAGCCTTTCAGATGTCTGCTCTGTCCAATCCTGCCATCAGTTCAGCACTTAGGTGGCACAAAAGAAACATGGAAGAAGTATCACAGAATCACAGAATCACAGAATTTCTAGGTTGGAAGAGACCTCAAGGTCATCGAGTCCAACCTCCAACCTAACGCTAACAGCCCTCCACTAAACCATATCCCTAAGCTCTACAGTAGTGTCTTGGTGTCATGGAAAGGCTCTGTGTGTATCAGGTATCAGGTATCAGGTACAGTGCGGACATAACTTTGATGGCCTTGAAGCCCCTGGAGAAGATGGTTACAAAGGAGCAGAATATTTGATCATCAAAAGTAGCTTAAAGATATCAGATGGGTCATATTTGTGGGAACCTCACGGAGGTTTTGCCTTCACCTACAGCCCTTCAAAATGCTCCTTTTTAATGAGCATTTATTAATGAGGCTTTGGCTCTGACCTGGGTTTTGTGGCTTTTATCCAAAACTGTTTTGTTTTGTTTTGTTCTGTTTTGTTTTGTTTTAATCTTCAACAGCAACCACAAAGGGAAGTGTATGTTGCAGTGCTGTGATAAATACTGCTCTCTCCTTCTCATATAAGTCACTGACATCTTAAACTTCTGTGCAGTGTTTTCTGATTGTGCTAGAAAAATTATACAGCTTTGATGCAATATTTTTGAGAACACGTTTAACATAAGTAATGTCATCTTAGGACATAAGATTTGGCATCTATTTAATCCTTTAACTGATCTTTGATCTGGGACTATAATTCAGTATTTTAGCTTATATATAGGGGATTTGTTGTAAGTGTACATTGCTCATTTTATTCTTTTAGTGCCCTGGGAATGGGTTTATAACAAAAAGCAAATAAAAGCGAAATGTGTTTCTTGAAGAACTTTCATCTGCCTATACTGCTTCAATTAATCTGGGGCACATGGGGGCTAGTGGTCAGAATTCAGGCCAGTAAACAAACTAGCATGCATTGCTAGCAATATTTTGTATGTGAAAGAAGTCAGAAAACTGCTCAGACTGAAATCATGGAGCTGCTTCCAGGGAAAAGCTGGGACATACCAAGTATAGAGTGTGACTCATGAACATCTGTGAAAATTTCACACTTCCACAATCACATCTTCAAAACAGCAAGATTTAGCTAAACCATTTTCCCCCTACAAATGGCTTAAGACTGTAAATATAACAAATTTTTTAGAAAATGAAGAACATTGTTCTGTTTAATTCAGCCCCCACAAAGGCTGTCTGTCACAGTAAAGCAATCAAAAGATATTTTCAGCAAGTAGCAGGCCAGCAGAAATGTGCTTTTACTGTTATTTCACCTTTCAGGTGCATTACATTTTTAAAATACTTGGCATATCCATGACCTAAGTATCTGAGACACAGGTGTTAGACTGCCAGAATTTCCATTAAGTTTCCACTATTGGAATGAATTATCAACAACATGTTTCATAGGAAAAGCTCTAAAGTTTGATGATAGGTTTAAATTTATTGTATCGACTTCATTAAGAACTTTTGTCTAAGACTACAAAGATCTAAGATTTAGGTCAAAATAGTGTGAATAATGTAAGTGTTAAAGTTTTCATCCTCCCCAGATATATGTTTGTGTGCTTATTGTACCAATATCAGTAGCTTCATAGATTAGCAGTTTCTTCTTTAATTATGTTTAAGTGTTTTGCTTAAATGAAGCCTAAATTCTGCATCTACTTTGGGATGGCCCAGAAAAAGAAATAGGGAATCAGAAATTAAAAGTACATCTACCTTATGAGATGTGACTTTGCCATGAGATGCCTGAGCATGCTGTGTTAGCAAGGGTATGTTTTGGGTCCCCAGAGAACAAGATCTCTAGAGAAGAGACAAGACTGTTGTTGAATCTAATAGGCAAACGTGTGCAGAAATAAGAAACCGGTTTTGATTATAGCAATAGGTTGCTAATTAGAAATAGAAATAGCATCCTAAAGCACATCACACTGGCACCATACTGCTTTCCTTCCAAGCAATGATAGACCTTCTCTGTTTGGTGGATGCCTGCTGGTCTCTGTTATCCCCCTACATGAGCAAACTCTGGCCACGTGAGGGCCAAGATATGCAATATGGGCTTTCGACCTTCTAAACTGAGCAGAATCATTTTAAAAGATAGTTCATTTGTCCATTGTTGCTGTTGATGACAGAGAGAACTTGGGCTGTGCTGCATTACTGGAGATCACAGTGGTAGCGTATGTTCTGATGGAAAATGAAAAGCTTAAAGATATGCTGGGAGGTTGATGAGGTGAAAACCTGATCCAACTTCCACTTGAGTCAACCGGAGTTCTTCCATTGACTTTGCCTCAAGTGCAAAGACAGAAATATTAACAGTAACAAAAAAATATCCTGGCTCTAAAAAATTATTTGTATAGAGAAAACTCTGTGTAAACTCATCAGCAGTGCCGCCTTGACTTCCTCCTGTCTTCTCTGAACTGCTGTATCTGGATAGTGTAACATCCTTTCTCCCCAGACAAATGTTTGCAAGTGCAAAGGGGCTCTTACATATTTTAAAATGAGAAAGATCTTAGAGCTAAAACACATTTGGAATCATAAAAAATAAATTGAATACACTCTGTCTCCAAATGTTAGGGAGACTGTCACACTGCACGATGATGATATTTCTCCATTTCCAGATCTGAGTGTGATGAGTTAGACAAGCACAGACTTGTGGGGATTGAAAAGGATTATAGGTATGGCTCCTAAAAAATAAGTAAAAAGAAAACTGCTGCTTCTGTTTTCTTGCCATTTGAAAAACTGAACAAATACTTAAATTGATGGAAAATTTTCTTTAAATAAAACAATCATTTCTCCACTTTGTCTCCAAAAGGACAATACAGAATGATTTACTAAATGCATCCTTATTAGATACAAGAGCTATAAAGATAATCTGTGCTTACCTGACAATCTTTATTTAGATACAAAAAATAAAAATAAAAAATAAATAAAATAAATGAACAATTTAGGCAATAAAGATAAACAGGAGTGTTTTTCTTGCCCTGTTCATATATATATCTTCTACTCATGACATTAATTTGTGTTTTTAAGAATGTCTGCAAAAAGTTTTACCATAAAGAACAGCTAATGTTGCAGCAGAACAACTATAATTATACTGCACATATAAAGACAAACAAGCTGACTCTGCAGAGTTGTTTGTCTTTTTGTTTGTTTTGTTTTTGATAAGAGTTTTGGTGGAAGATGTTGCATCATTAGGGCATGCAATCATGAGGCTAAAACTACTTTTGAACCTGGGCTAATATCTCTGTACTCTCTGTACAAACTGAGACTGCAACCTGAGTTGGTGCTGGCTGGAGAAGGGAGCTCAGTAGCTCCTTCAGGTAGTCCTCTTGTTATAGGTAAGCCCTAAATTATAACTGTAAGGTTCAGATTCCAAGAGGTGAGGTGGAGTCTGAGGTATTTGTAAAGGGTTTCCCCCTCCTGATTTCAAGGGACAGGTGATGGCTAACTGTCAAACTATGAGAAAAGTCTTTCTGCCCTTAGCTGGGATACAAACTTCCACCTGGCTAGCCCAAGCAAAATTGAAAACCATAGACATGTAGATATAGCCCTTTTTCAAGATGCAAATGTTATTAAATCTGTACTCATGCCCTGTCTCTTTTTAGGTCTTGGAATTAATTAATTTGATCCAGACATCTTGTTAATGATTTTTTTCTAAAGTGAATACCTACTCATGGTTGAAAATTACAAATGAAATCACAGTTGGATACAGGCCAGAAAAAGAGAAATGCCCATACCTCGGATTCTTCCCCAAACCTGCAGTATTAAGGCTTGCTTTTATGTCACTGTAAAACATAAATGTGTTGCTGGAGTTTATTACTAAGTTTTTATGTAAATAATATGTGGATTTAAGTGTCTTCCAAAGCCACAGATAAATTTTCTGTATTTTGTAATAATTCGTTTTCATCAAAATTATCTATACTGCATACCATAGATAGCTCCTGCCAGCTCTTAGAGCCAGTCTTTTTTCCATTGATAACTCCTGTTAAATTGAGCATTTCATAATATTGGCCAGTTAATCTGAGGCATTCACAGACAATACAAATAACACATACTTTAAAAATATAGAGCAGTCAGACGTTTAACTGAGATCCATATGAACATTCTTGATCCATACAAACTATTATTGGGCTTCAGTTTCTCTAGAAATTGAGATAATACACACAAACATATGCAGGCAGGTTTTTTGCAGCCTGTGACTAGCCCGTCCTGGAGTTTAAGAAACATTGCTTGAAATCCACAGGCAATGCCAGAATATTGCAGTTTCGTAATAAATTAGGAACATTTCAGTCTGCTGAATAAAACCAAATCCGGTTCTTTGTACGTACACTGGCAAGTGCACGTCACTCCAGCAACGTCTCAGTGGGCTGGGTAACTTCATCCAGCTCTGGCAGGCAGCTGCCAGGCTCAAAAATAACAAGTTTCCTATGGTTTTAATGAAAATAGGTCTTTGTATGGAAGACAGCAATTGTGCTAATAGCCCTGCTGAGGAAAACGAGGCTGCAGATTGTGTGGTTATGAGTGATAGGGAGATATTTGATAACAGAACTGGGCTGTGAAACACAATCTGGAAGAGGCCAAGCTTCATTGGATCCTCTGCTGATGGAACTGACTATTTGCTTTGTGGGAAATTTTTGACTATTAACTTCTAGCTGTACCTACATATTGTCCTCCTAGCCTTGAGTTAGGTTTAACTCTATAAACATAGAGTTAAATGATCTTTTATGAACTGAGTATGACAAAGTGTCTTGCTTTTGATACTTCTTCATAGTGGTTCAGTGCCTTTAGAGAGTGTTTGCAGACAAAAAGACACTGAAACAGAAAAGAGTATGTTGGATTACCCCATGAGATTGATTTCCAAATCTGTCTTGAGGACTGAACTTGTTAAAGGGGGGCAAGCAGTTCCCAGCTAAGTACTCTACTGCTGGTGGAGATCTGTCAGAGTTTGAGATTTCTTCCAGTCAGAGCACAATGAAAGATGAAGCACTCTGTAAGGAAATGCAATTAAAACAATCTGCCAATGAAACAAAAATCCTCTGAGCTGCTTTGTCCTCTGGATTTCCTTATAAATCCTGTCTCTTCTCTGTTTTGGATAATTAGATTGAAAGCTCTTCAGAATGAGGAGCTGTCTACATCTTGTCTCTTGTGTAATACTAAGATCACAGTTGGTACTTCAGAAAATACATTAGTACTTAACATTTGTCTTTACTGCCTCTGATAAAGACATAAAACTTTGGCCTTGGATTTCTGTGAGAACTTTTCTAAGGATAAGCAAAGAAGAGCTAGCACAAATAAACAGCATGTAATATTTTTCCTGAGGGATTTTAGGTTGTTATGAGCTGACGAGGAGCATAGGGTATCTCATATATGTTTTGTCAGTTTGTGCGCAGCAATACAAAACTACACGTGAGAGTCAGACACAGTGAAATACTAAGTGTGGCACAGTTTGCTGCTTCTGCCCTACATAGGCTTTCCAATCCCAGTTGGTGCTGACTTTGGGGGTCTCTAAATTGTGCTCTCTTGTACAATTTATATGCTCCCCAAGTGATACTCTGTGGTTTGTTCACCTTCTGTGAAACACTAATAGATTTTCCTTCAAAAATGGCCATTGTATTTCTAGGACTGGGGAATGTGAGGGACTCAAAAACTGGTGGCTGGACTCATCTTAGACCACAAAGTTTTTTATGATAATAATGAAGTAGACTCTTTCCAATGTCTTCTCTGCCAAAGCTAGAGCTCCAGGCTGTAACCTGCTCACGGTTGAAGTAATATCTGCTTTTCATTCTTTAAGACTCTGTGAAATTTGGAGCTTCGAGAGATGTCCCCTTGTTTCAGATTTGCCCTCTTTGTGCTTTTTGTGCTTTAACCTGGCAGGCAGCTAAGACCCACACAGATGCTCATTCACTGCCTCAGCCCACCCAGTGGGATGGGGGAGAGATTTGGGAAAAAAAAAAAAATAGGTAAAACTTGTGGGTTGAGATATAGACAGTTTAATAGAGCAGAAAGGAAAGGGGAAATAATAATAGTAATTATGATAAAGAAGTATACAAAACAAGTGATGCACAGGGCAACAGCTCACCACCCATGGACTGATGTCCATCCCATTCCCAAGCAGCAGCCCCCACCCCAATCAATTTTCCCATATTTATTGTTCAGCATGTCACCACGTGTTATCAGATGTCAGCCTGGGCCAGCTGTCCTGGCTGTGTCCCCTCCCAGTTCCTGGTGGACCCCCAGTCCCCTCACTGGCAAGGCAGCAGAAGCAGAGAAGTCCTTGGCGTTGTGCAAGCACTGATCTGCAACTACAACACTGGTGTATTATCAGCATTACTCTCATCCTAAATCCGAAACACAGCACCATGCCAGCTACTAGGAGGAAGATTAACTCTATCCCAGCTGAAACCTGGACAGTGCTCAGTTATTACCTCTGCAGAGTTCAGCAATCCAGCCTCCCAGCCCTCTGTAACAGATGCTATTGTGCAATGTGAGTGACTGTGACTGAAGTTTCCAGAATAGATTTTAATTAGAACCAGAACTTCATACAGTAGCTTGGAACGAGTACAGGGGGAAAATCAAAACAAGAGATGAAAAAGAAAATGCCAAAAGACAGAAAAATAAAAGGCCATTTTACTGGCATTTTATACTGAGAGGCACTTGACAGGAAATACGCTGCATATCTGTGAAAAACAAAAGCATATAGCAAGCAATAATAACTTTTTAAGAACCAAAAAAAGCCAGATCCTCAACTGGTGTAAATCAGCATTGCTTCATTGATTTCTTAAGAGCTGCTATTTCTCATCAACTTCACTGGTGCTGTGCTTGTTTACACCAGCTGAGAGCCCTGGCCAGCTTGGCACAAGTGAAATCAAGAAACTTGTAATACTTCTATGGTTTGCTTTTTTTTTATTATTAAAAAAAAAAAATAATAATTTTTTATAAATCTTTTGTTTTGTAGATTGTCCTCCACTTGGTTTAGAGACATTAAAAATTACTGACTTCCAGCTCCATGCCTCTACAGCAAAGCGATATGGCCTTGGGGCCCACAGAGGAAGGCTTAATATTCAGGTAACATCAATTTTGCTCCTAAGTGGGAGAACGGCTTCAGGTTGTACGGCTGTATAAAGCGAGCCAATGGATGGTTATTGGTTCTGACTTCTTTGTCAGCTCATGTAATTCAAATGAAGGGGAAATGCTAGAATTAGAGCAGTGAATAAGGTTGATGGATAACCCTTAAAGTTGTGGGGCTTGTTTCCTGGGTTACAAAATGCTCCAAACTTTGTGTGGTGAGGGTACAAATCCACACAGACCTCAATGTGTAAGCAGAGGTGGCAGCACCCCAGAGTTGCTCCCCTCCCAGCTGTAGAAAATCACCGCAGGTCCTCAGCAATACACCTATAAGGAAGCTCCCAGAGCAAGCTACATTTTATTATTTTTTTCTTTTTTTGTCATTTGCCTGTAGTTAATGACAGCAGTTAATTGAAAGTGTGTAGTTCTAAGTGAAGCACTTGCCCTGAGGCAGCTTTTCTAAAGCAATGATTATGCTGCAAAAAATTCTGCAATTCATAAGCTACTAGCTTCAGAATTGTTTAGCTGCTTTTATTTAACATTAGAGATGTGCTTAGGTGCTTTGTAGGACCAAATTCTGTTTTCCTACTTCTTGTGTTTATGTTTTCAACTTCAGGAGTGCTACTTTCTGAATTACAATATTTTCCGATGTAAAAAGTGTGCTTTTGCATGAGAAAGCACAACATTTAAAGCTCAAACTCATAAAGAGGATACTATCACCAAGTCAGCAATAAAAATGCCTAAAGATTATTTCACTTATTAGTTATTTTTTATTAGTAGACCCCTCAGTAGATTTTTTTCTCTAGCTAAAGGGAGCTGTCTGCTAATGAAGTAAGACTAAGACTGGGAAGGATGGGCTCTAATCAACGGTGTAATTTCACCTGCTGCCCACTGCAGGGTAATGGTGGGCAGCTGCTGGGAGGTGGCACCACTCTTGGATAAAATTCCCCTCTGCAACAGCCTTCCTTTCCTTCAGCTCCTTGTAGTGCTTCTGCAGAAATCTCTCTGTGAATTTCTCTAGGGGAAGAATGTTTCCTTCCCTTCCCTTGTGTGTTTTAATGGGTTAATTTTTGTCAGCATGCTTAGTAAAGCAGTTTGCAACCACAGAAGCAGTAAAGGCAGCTCAAGGTGAGAGGTATGGGCCTGTGGGCAGTGTGGAGCTGAGAAGGAGCTCTTCCTTTCCAAGCCAGCGTGCAGGTATGGCAGGATGGGTATGTGCAAAGTCTCACTTGCAGGCTTTGGGTTGAATTCCTGTTGAGAGATGAGTGGGGTATTTTGTTTCTTCACTTCATATTTAATGTAAATAAGGGGGAAAAAAAAAAGGAAGAAAGACACTAATGAATTCAAAAATATATATATACATAATATGATATTCGGATTGATCCTATAGGAATGCTTAATTACTTTATTATAGTGTCCACATGGTGATATAAAATCAGTAATATATATCAAGGACTGTGATCCAAATTTGCATCGTTAATTCTTTGTTGGGTGTGGTTTCTCATTTTCCATGCTGACACTAAAGTCCAGTTTATTTAAATACAAGAACATCTATACTAGCTCAGACTGGGAGCCCAGTGTCCTGTTGTCATCAATAACACCACCTAAAAGAAAACAGAGGAGAGCATTTTACCTCTGAGTAATGTTCTTCCTACTGCCCAGAGCCTCCAGTGGGAGCTGAAGGAACAGTCGGTTCTTCCTTCCCAAAACTATGAGATGCTTGGCTCAGGCTGGGTTTCATTCTTTTGGCGTCCTGTCTTCCAGGATCTTGTGGCTGTACTTGTCTCCTCCTACATTCACCTACTGCTTAGAACAATGCTTCTGCCTGTTCTGTGACAGAGGTTTCTTTTTCCTTTATTGTGCAGAAAAAGGCCTCCACCTCTGTACTGCTACAGCTCTGTGTCCTCCCTGCAGAGCCTTGGGTTAAAGGACCTTCAGTCTAGTGCCAGTTTAAATACGGTTTTTACTATTTGTTTTTTGGTCTGAGATTTTTATTTAGAAAGATCGCGGGGGTATTTTTGTGTTTTGTTTCTTTGTGTGTGGTGTTTGTTTGTTTCCATTAGCTTCTTCACTCTCCTGTTTATGACGAAGCATTAAAAATGCATAGCTTTTTTTTTTTTTTTTAAGTTGTCATAAGTTGAATTCATTCACTTTGTTAATTTAATGCATGAGTTATAAATTCAAGTAAACATCTCACTGAGACAAGGTAGCTTGATCTATATGCTTTGATTAATATTTGATGATAATTGTTCTCATCTTTCAGGAATGAAAGGTTTCCAATTAAATTTAACAGCAATTTAAACTAAATATTTGATTGCTATGAAAACCTTATAACCTCAAAAATATTTTGAAGTGTTTATAGGACAAATTCAAATTTTCCTTCCCCTTGAGGGGAAGAAAAAAAGAAATACAATTCTAAAAGAAACCTTAACACAAATTCCTTAGGATTATTTCCCTTTGGAAATATATTTGGAAATATACTTACTATTGATTAAATCCTATTTCAAGTATTACTTAGTGATAGATACGCAAAGACACCTGCTTCTTTTTAACCTAGTAAAAATATTTATTTTTTTAGCTTTGGAGAAGCTAGCATTAGGAAACAAGTGCAGGAAGGAAAAGCAACAGTGTTTATTCATTTATTTTATTATTATTTTTTTTAATTCTTAATATTTGCCCCCAATTTAAGGTAGGGCTTCTTAAGATGTGCATAATTGTAAATCAAATCTGGAGAGTCTAAAGGCTATGTTTACAACTTAAGTATGTGAGTAGCTTTTGATTAAGTCCAGTTGAAAGAGTAAAGACATGAATATGTAATTTAGTGTTTCAATTTAGTGTTTCTTGTTGCTGTGATGTTCTTGTTTTTTTTTTTTTGTTTTTTTTTTTTTTTGTTTGTTTGTTTATTTTGGCTTGTTTGCTTTGTAAATAAGCTGTTCTTTCTCCTCTCTTTCCTTCTCTCTGTAATGCAGTGGAGAGGTTTATGCCCTGATGAGCATCATGCTAATTAATGGACAGCAACCTCAATCTGAATGAGGACTGAGATTCCCAGCTGAAGCACTGGGAGATATGGGCTTTTGTTCTGCAGAAATTAGTGGAAC
The DNA here is from genome assembly GCF_964035555.1 of Netta rufina. Lineage (NCBI taxonomy): Eukaryota > Metazoa > Chordata > Aves > Anseriformes > Anatidae > Netta > Netta rufina. The sequence continues at coordinate 33,667,201 of NC_140130.1, read as the reverse complement.
TTCATCAGGGATTAGCATGATGCTGGTTCAAGGTGCTCTGCAGGATTTTAATGCTTCCTGGCAAGTGTTGGTCTTAAACCCTAAGGCTACATCAAATTCCATCTTACTTTAAAATGCCTTGAAATATTTTCTTGATAAAGGTTAGAACTAAGGCTGTTACCATATTTATTCTCATTTCCCATTATTCATGTCTCCTTGAAGAGTTTATATTCCACTGTTAATAGTGTTCCTCCCTGTAACTTGCACATTTACTGTGTGTGGAAGTGTGTGCTCACTGTATGTGAGCTTCACATTTAAAATATTGAAATTTGAGTATAAAATCAGGTTGCTTCGTGCAAATTTGGAAAACGCAGGAAAACTAATAAATTTGAAGCTGCCCTATCTCAGGTTTGAATGCTGAGAAAGATTCAGTTCTTAAATTACCTGTTTTGCATTACTTCCTTCAGATGCTACCAGGCTCAGACTAGGGAAAGAAGGGTTGACATCTGCATCCCCTTTTTGCAAATTAGACTACTCCAACACCCATTTAGGTAGAAACTGTATGTAAAAATGGAAATAGACTTGTCAGCTTCTGCCACTGTAAACCAGCTTTGAATGTAATTGAATTAGCCATATAAAATAGCTGTACAACAGAGCTTAAAAGTGTCTATAAAAATTTACAAAGTTTTCCATTTTCTTCATTTCTCTTTGGGAAATATTTAAGTATATCCTTTCTTGGAGTTACATGGATGGCAATGATAAATCCATGTTAAACACAGATGATATAACAAAAATAAGTGTAGTCTCTGAGAACCATATGGAGAAGCTTCTGTGCTTTCTCTGACAGTAACCAGCTTAGTGCAGAACATTTCCTGGCCTTTAGCAACAAGATAAATATCTGAAAACCTCAGATGACGTGTTTCTTTGAGTTTTATTTCTTGTGTGTTTAGAATACACAAAATATCTTTCAGCTATTTCTTCTATGAAAATGTTGAGAAGGGGTGTGTTTGAGGGGTGTGTTTATTGCCAGTAGAAATTGGTATGCAAGTTGGAGTACAGCAGGGAAGTGGGTATTCCTGAATCCTTAACCTTTAACATTAATTTGCTGTAAGGCCTGAAAAATCTCTGATGAAAAATGAAATAATTCTTGGAATGATAACTGGTGGAAAACAGTATTACAGTTTTCATATGCCCTGCACACTCCATTGCTGCTTCTGTGGAACAAAGAGGTTGCTCCTTCACTCACCACTATTGAAATGGAGTGGAGTTTTTTTTTTTGTTGTTGTTTTTTCAGAATTTCATAACTCTGAAGACCATGTGGATAATTCCTTCTGGATAAAGGATCTATTATGTCACAGGCACAGACAGGTGGACTGAAGTTCTGTTTGTGCTTTATAAGTTAAATTTATATTTAATGGTTCTTAGTTTTTGAAGGGACTTGCAAAATTCTTTCTCCCTGCCTTTGAGTAAGAAAATATTTTGGTCTCTCCATGTAGCTGTGGAGAACGACAGTCTCAGGGGTCTTAAAATGGAGCCAAAGGAGAAAATGAAATGAATGATGACTTCATGTTTTCTTTTCTTTTTCACGTGAAAGACCTTTCGTTTCTTGGTTCTGATTTATGAAGACAGTTTTGCCTTCTTTTCAGGCAGGTGTTAACGAAAATGATTTTTATGATGGTGCTTGGTGTGCAGGAAGAAATGACCCGTTTCAGTGGATTGAAGTAGATGCTCGAAGGCTAACAAAATTCACTGGAGTCATCACACAAGGAAGAAATTCTCTCTGGTCGTAAGTACATTCTGGTTTTTCTCACTGAGATCTGAGCTTCCAAACCAAGGAGTTGAGTTCTTAAGAAAAAGAATGAGTGAAGATGATGTATGAAGTCGAGTACTGAATAGAGGAACAGTAAAAGGCAATGTGTTTATGTATGGCATAAAACAAATTTAAAGGTCTATAGTCATTATTCACATCTGGCGAAGGAAGCAACATAATTCCCTCCAGTTATATGCCTTTATGCTTACGTTATTGAATTTGCTTGTGTTTACCTTTCTAGTTCTTCATCAGTATTTAGCTTGATCAGTTTATCATGCTAAGGAATAAATGGTGCAACTCTAAAACATGACTCTTAAATGAACAGTTAAAACAATTATCTATATCCCACATTTTTGCTCTAAGGAGGAATTATATTATAACCAAAACCCACACAATGTGGTGATGAGTACTGCAGTATTTTTGTAGCAATCATGCAGGGCTGAGTTTATGGATGGTCAGATGACTCCATGCAATTTGAGCCTGCTTGCTAAGAAGGCTTTAGGAAAGAGTGCTTGCCATGAGTATGTCAGCTGTCTTGTTCCCTTGTTGCAAGGAGGAATGCAGCTACCTGTAGCCTGGTCTTACACATTTGGTCCCATAATGTTGTCCATTTCCAATGCTGAAAACATTTATGAGCTTTCTGGCTGTTTCTCCTGTTATGTACTGAATATATTGCACAAGGAAAAAACTGTTTAGCTCAGAGCTGTGTGCAGTCCGTTGTGATCTGCTTCTGAGTATAGGCACCCAGGTCACTCTATAATATAACGAATGTGAATGAGGTGAAAATTATTCTTGGCATTGGAATATAGCAATCAGCTTGCATACACAGGAACTGAAGGTGAAGGCTTATTTTCTTCAATTCAGTTTCAATTAACTTCTTGTTTGGTTTAACAACATTATGTGAGTAAATAACCCTGCTCATGCTGCAAGATCTTTTTGACTAAGTATGCAAGAGATGCATTGCATTAGTCCGGTTCTGGTCAACTCTCACATTAAGAAAATTGGTGTGCTATATAATGAAAGGCAAAAAAAAAACAAAAATCACTTTAGTTAAGAAATATGCATTTTTTTTCTTCTGCAGTTTAATCTTCTGGTTTTGTTTCTTTTAGCACTGGTGTGGGAGCCTTTTTGGCAATAGGGTTTCTATATTTATTCCACATTGTTCTGTGTTAAATAATTACTGTAGAAGAGTCTTATTCTTTTCGATATTCATACTCTTGACATTGCTGTTCCCATCAACGCCACTGTTGCACTGCTTCATCGTATTGTATTGCTATTTTCAGTTCAGCTGTATTGTCAGTTTACAGCTGGACTTGATGCTCTATTTATAGTTGTTATTCACTGCCTATCTGTTTTTGTTTGGGAGGGAAGTGGTGTGGTTTTTTTTGTTTGTTTGTTTTTTTTTTTTTTTTTTTTTCCTTCTTGCTTTCATCCTCTCCTTCATGAAGATTTGGAGGGCAGGAGGAGAGGTGTTGGTGCTGGGATACCAGGTCCAGGCTCCTCCTGGGTTGTTACTCAGGTCACAGTGAAAAAAGTGCACTTCTACCTTGTAGGAGCAAGGCTTCCTGGAAAACAGGGCTTCTCTTGTCAGGATCTGATGGCCTCCATCTAACTTGGTTTCTGTTGGTGTAGCCTTGGCTGTGGGAGCGGCCTCCCTGGAGTCCAACTCATGTTCTCTTTCCTTTTGCTAGATAAAACATATGAAACCAGTTTAGTTTATGTATGTATGTTCTTTATGTGTATAAGACCTTAGATTTTAAAAATAACTTGTATAACAAGGCATAACAGTATAACTTCCTTCCTCAACTCCTCCAGCAGTCAAGGAACTGAGTAGAAAGAAAAAAACATGAAGTCCTTCCTGGTTTGGGCAGAAGTTGAACAAAGAAACTGGATGTCAGTAGAGACCGTAGAGAGCATAGAGCAGAGCTCATCTTAGAGAGGAGTTCAGGGGCATTGCTGAAAGTTTTGGTACCTGTGACTTTTGGGGTGTACGCTGTGAATTTCTTTTGTAAGCCAGCTGAGTAGAAGCAGGCTGGTGGGTCTTCTACTGATGTAGGCAAGATCTTTTGTGGCTGTTCTGCTACAGTGGGCGCTAGATATGAAGGAGATTCATTATCTTCTTTCTCTTACGTTTAGCTACTGGCTGTGATGGTATCAAAAAAGAGTATTTATGATAGAGTACAAAAAGATTCCATTATGTTGCCTGAGGCACCTTCCCAACTTCATGAAGTTACATGAAAGGAATATAGCGCATTTGTAGCTAATAGAAACATATATTGGAAAATAAGCTTATTTCAGGTAGAAGAGCTAGAAAAAAGCCCTCTCTTCTGTGTTGTATTACAAACAAAAGCCTGCCAAGCTTGGGAGCCAAGGTAAGATTTTATTTAAGCCTTGGAGACTTTCCCAGCATTATATAAAAGTCAAGGCACTGGGGTACGTCTTAGGTTCACCAATGCTATTATGTGATAAAGAATCAGAAAAGCAATTTTTCTCTCTTCATATTGAACAAGGAAACTTTAACAAAACGGAAAATTTTACTTAAAATTCTCTCTGAGCTTCCGCCTAGATCAGATTCATACCTTTCCTGGTCCCTTTAGCTTCCTGCTGCTGACTTAATGAGGACATGTAAAATGACAAGGAAGGACAGCTGAGGACACCCAGCTGAATGCTGCAGCAAGTGACTGCTTTTCATTGTAAGGCTGTACAGGCAGTACCATTGTAGTTACTAGGAGTATGGCCTTTGATTCTGCTGCTGTTTCTGATGCTGTAGCCAAAGTTAGTGTACTGGTGATGGGAACAACCCTCTACTTTTATATAAGCTCTGGCAACTGCTGTCAGGCTTTACTTCTTGCCCACTCCACCAGAAGAGCGATGGTTTCTTTGCATCAGCCTTGCTTCTTGGTTTTAAAACTTCAGAGGGTATTGATGAAATAAAGGTTATACCTGATACAATGCAAAGAACACAAAAATGCATGGGGTTGTCACTATTTCTATGCAGGCAGGAACTGCTTCACCTCAGTTCTGTGATTCTGTGAGTTGTTTCTCTCTCAGTCTCACTTGGACAGTTGTTTTTTATTGTCCACATTCCCCTGTGGGCTGTGGCTCTGCTTACTTTCCCAGGGCTCCTGGGCCTGGGCTTGAGACATGAGAGCCTTGAGGAGAAAGAGGCCAAGGTGTGGAAACAGCTCTTGAAAGCACATGTGACCTGACTAGAGAAAGAAGGAAACCATGCTTGGTTAGTAATGAATATTTGAATTGTTTAATCACTTCCTTTATAGAGAAAAACACTTCTTGAAGTCAAATGTTGTACTTGAACTGTGTGGCTGCAAATTCCGTGACAGTAACTTGGAAACAAATCTTTCTGCTTTTCTCTTTCCCTCCTGTAATGAGCAGAAATAGCCTTTGAATGAAAACTGAATTTGAGGAGTCTTTCCTTTTACCAGTCAAAGCAACCATGTGGACTCGATAGCTAGAGCTATTCAGGCACCTCAGTCATTCTTGAGAGACCCAAAATGGTGAAGCACAATTTTAATGTTGTAAATAGCAAACACTGGCTAGACTGTCCAGATCTGCAGATGTTGTATTTCTGAGGTAATGGGGAACAGCTACAAGAAACAGGGCTCCTTTCTGACTTCATCCTGATGACATCTGAAACTAACTAATGTGGTCCAGTATAAATAAGATCTAACACCTTGAAACTGAGCAGAACATCAGTTCCTTCCTATGAACTGAGTATATTTGGAATTCAGTCTCTTGGCCATTACCATGCTGTTTCACTATGACTATCCCATAGTCAATAAACGGATGTTATTGATATCTCTATGCAGAACAGTTTTGTTTGCCTTCAGAGAAGTTGTGTGAGTGATGAAATGCCTGGGATGTCCTCCTCTTAGAGACTGACAATGCCAGCAGAAAAGATTGACCTGGGCTACCAGAGGATTTACGGCTGAATATTTTGGGGATAAATATAGCGTATAATTCTCCAGTTCTGCCAATACATCTTTGACTTTAATGAACTGTGTATCTTTAAACAACTGTTCAAGGCTGAGTGGGACACTGGAACCATCACTGTGGAATTGTGCCATGTTTAAAACAATGATGTGATAGTTTAAAATATGTACTCTTTTGACAAAGGGAAAGAAAATATTAATCGCTCTTAGCAGTTTGGCAAGAATCTAAAAAACATAGGAAACATGTTTCCCACAACCCAAACAATCTTGATAACTCAACACCATCTCTTGTATCAAGAAAAAAAACATATGTCTAAATAGACTCAATGTGTACTTTTAATAGAATGCTTCAGACTTTCAATGCAGAGGATGTTTGGATATTAGAGAAGTTGATGCAATATTTCAGTTATCAAGTCGTATCTGTGATGGTGCATTTATTAAAATTAATCTTTCAAACACGTTAAGTTAAGCACTAAGCACTACATGTCATGAAATACAATGACAATGTGAAAGATTATGGGTGAAATAATAAGTAAAATGATCAAGTTCTAAAGAATTTCTGGAATTTTGCAGGTGAAATTCAAAATACTTTTTTTCCAAAAAAGCTCAAGAACTTGACCCTTATGAAAATATTGGAAGTGTTTTGAAAAACAACAATAGCAATCTTTTTTTTTTTTTTAAATTTAAGGAAACAAACGGGGATGTGAGACTGGGATGATTCCTACTTTACATACCTTATCTGATATCTCTCCTGAAGACCTGGCATGCCATCCCATTGCTCCTGTAAAACATGATAGACTCACAGACATGAATCTCATCTTATAAATAGATTTAAACCTCAGACTGTGGACCTCATCCATTATATAATTTCTTCAGGGCAAGATGTAGTCCTTATTAGTTTTATATCTTTACATACAATTTTTCAGTAGAACAAGGAAGCCACTTAAATGGACAACTTTCTTTCCAACACTTCCTGAACCACACTTGACAATATCATAACTTCTGTTTAACCACCCTGGCTAGATTTTTAGAGTTGTCTTTTGGCTGACGTATCCTGGTCTGAACATTGGATCATAGCTCTGACCCACCTCTAGACTGCCCACTATTTGTTCACTGCTATTGGAGCTATGCTTTAATTAGAACGTATTGTAGACACCATTACACTAACCCTACTGAGCCATTTGTTATCCTTGTGATACAGTATAGGGATAGCAAATATCCAGCAGAACTGATTTTTATTTTGATCTTTTTGTATCAGATCACTTTCTTGCTAACTACAAATACTTTATCTTTTGATAAGGGAAAAACTTTGCAGTTTCCTATAGCATGTTCTCAGGCTTCTCTGCATGGAATGCAATCCACTGTGATCCCCAGTATCTCTTCTAACAAATTGTCCCTAGGGAAGAGTAGGTCTGTAGCAAACAGTATTTTCTAGATATGTACTTGAGGATAAACTCAGGTCAGTACAGTTTACTTCTAATTTAGGTGGTACACCGTTCTGCTTTTTTTTTTTTTTTAATAACAAGCTAAATGTGCTGTCCCACTTTCTAACTTCTGTATTCACTGACATTTCCTCAAGAACTGAGATTTACTTTTATAGGCAGTCATTATGAGAGGGTTTCAAGTTAATAAACTTCCTTGCTTGCAGGAAGGTAGAATTTCTTGCTTCATTCCCAGTTCAGCAGCCTGTCATGGTCTTAGAAATAGTAACTTTATCTTCATGAGGAGGAAGTAACATCAGTGTCTTTGGTACTCCAATAATCAGGAATTAAGCAGTGATATCCCAGTGGAGCCACAGTGGCATTTGGGGCAGCATAGTGGATAATCATTGGTATTTGACTTGTTGCTACAGATATCTAAGAAAACAATTTTGCACCGTACATGGGAAGAAGGGACAAAACATGCACAAAAAGGCACAATGCTGCTTTTGAAAGCATCGTGGGATAATTGTAAATACAGCCTAGTTCACAAGAACAACTGCCATGGCTGGCATTGTCTTTCAAAGCAATACGTTGTCACCATGCAGAGGTTGCTAAAACAGACCCTGATTAAAGACTTCAGCAAATTCAGTGAAAGTGTCTCAATGTTTTATCCAAGTCCTGTAATAAAACAAGCAGCTGCTGTGTACTGACATGAACCGTTACAGTGCATTAAATCAGTGTGAGCTGTTATTTGCCCTGACTGGATGAGGACTGCAGAGATTGTTACAGCCTCACTGAAGTCACTCTCACTCAGTGAATTGCTCCAAATCCACTGAAATCATATCAAATATACGATGGGAGTTATGCAACAATCTGGATTCCGTGTGGAAAAAGCTCCCTCAATACGTTGATGTCGCTAGTTACCTACTATACTGGTGTTTATCACTGGCTTTATTAGTAAGCTATATTTTTCAGTAACTCTGGCTTGGTGGAACTATATCTTGGGTTTTGTGTTGTGGTACCCGGGCAGCTTTTAGCATCTTCAGCCTCAAGTGCTCTGTATCTATCTACTTATCTTCACTCCCTTTGCTAGGTTCACCTTGGTCTTTGTGCCCTGTGCATGGTGTGGCATGCAGCCCAGCGCTTCTTATGGATGCTTGCTGCCTGCTCCTGAGGTTCGGGAGCTACTCTGTGACCACCTCTAGTGATCCTGCGTGGGTGGAGTTTTGCAGCAGTGCACCCAGAAATGTGCTTGTGCTTTTGCTACTCTGCTTGACAAGAATGTCAGGACCGCTGACATTTTGCTGTGGGTAGGATTTGTCACGGTGTTCGCGCTCCAGTTAGGACTGTTTTGCTGGGTACTTAGTGACTCATGGTGCAGAGGCTGGGTCACTGCCATCCCCACGAGGAGTGCTCCTGGCTGGTTAGCCACAACTCAGCTCTTGGAAAGGGCAACATTGTGTGGAGAGAACCTACTCTGCAGTGAGGCTGTTAGGGGTGTTCAGAAGGTGGAGGAAAGCTTGTTAACTCCCATGTAAGGAACCAGACCGGGAAACTTTAAATCAAATGAGCTGAAACAGTTAGGAAAAGGATACACCAGATAGGACGCAGGCAACTGCTTAAACCTGTTTATCATTCACAGCTTTGATTTTTATATCTTTGAATGTGAATTATGACTCGTTGCAATGAGTGACCACAGGGGGGTTACTGAAAGGCTGTCTGGCAGCTGCTGCTTTTCCCTCTACCTGAGCATCCTTCCCAAGCTAGTGTCCCTTTTGCACACACACAACTGCACTTGGTTGTGGTATTGTGTGCACTTGGTAGGCACGAGCCCTATCAGCATTGCTTTAAATATGCTCACAGCTGTGCACACAAATGGCAATATTTGCTGGTTACTGTTGGAGCTTTTTATTTTCCATTAATTTAATATTCACGAGCAGGAGACAGTGCATGATGTGGCAGTGGCTGTATAGTTTGGATTTATCTGTAGTATGTAACCAATATGAAAAGGTGTGGTGGGCACAGAAAAGAAAGGGACAATGTGAAATATCACAAAGGAAGGTTTAAAATAAAAAGAAAAACACCTTGATTGTGTTCAGCAGGTATAAAAGATATGAAAGGGGAAGGTCTGATGTAGGAAGGATTTCAAATGCATGCAAGAATTTCAAACCCTTTGCAAGGTTGCCTTGTGAATGGTAGGTGTTAAGACTAACATCTTAGAGGCAGAGGATGTTTTTGACTCTACACAAGAGGCCTGGGACCCTCAGGTTTTGTTACAGTCTGAATATGAAACAACAACAGGAAACTGGATTTTCAAGGAAGGTTAGAAAATCAGAGAAAAAAAAATAATCATAAAAACACAGCAGTAAGTAGCAAACATTGAGTGTGAAATGTTCCCAGTTCCTACTCACTTGAGAAGGGAGCTTTGAACAAATTCATGCTTAATTCATCCACAGCAAGTGAAATTCTGGCCCTGAGCTTTTTTTCACAAGGCCTCTGAAGAGCAGATTTCACAGCAGTATATTCATTTAAGTCAGCTAGAAGCAATTTAAAAAATTAAATATTAAAAGATTTCAATTATTAAAAAAAAACACCCTTGCTTGCTATTCAAGCTCCATCTCTTAAATCATATTTATTTTAATTAGTTTGTAAAACTTGATGGGCTACCTGTGGTTAGCCAGAGCATTTTCTGACTTGGTTTGTTCTGGAAACTGTTGGGCAGTAGGTGATTTAAAATGTTATCTGCATAAATGTTATTAGATTATATTAATGGTTTTATATTTATTTGCAAGAGACTACAGATTGCTTTTTCAAGCAGAAAGTCATTTAATTGCCAGCATGCTGATTCTGTTGCATCGTTAGAGATTAATCTAAAATTTGCCTAACTTTTTTTTTTTTTCCTAGAGATATTTCTGTTTCAACCACTTTGGAATGTCAGTTTATACATTATTGGAGGATACAAATCTGTTTGCTTGCCTGTTTCTATTTTCTATTATTTCTGAGGTTTTATAATGCAGGTAAATCAGGTTATCCTGACAGTAGCAAAAATAATATGGTCAGCTGGAGCCAGGTCCACTGTAGACAGTGCTAGCCTGAACTCTGCCAGTGCTTGCTAGTCTCATCTCCAGCATCTCAGCTGCTGTGGTGTCCAGTTTCTACTGACAGGCACCTGCCAACCTTCCTCATTTGTCTTAAGTCATGGGGCAATTTGGTGATGTGTACAAGCACGCTTGGAGACTGAGATAATTTTACTTGTTCCTTATTCAGCTTCCCATATTTGAGGAGCCTGGCCTTAAAATAGGTCATGTAGCAGATCCTGCTCAAATGAAATAAAACCATATCCAAATAGTCAGAAGTCTCAATTAATGTACTCACCTGCCAGAGGTCAGGCAGCCAAACTGCCTGGCATCTCTTTACTGCTTCTCATTCAGCACTGTCTGTGTGCTATGCTGCATTATGATATCAGTGTTTCTTACATAAAGAAATAAGAGAATTATGTTGAGGAAGGTAAGGCAGAAAGATGTTCTATTGTTGTCTGTCTTGATGTCCTTACCTAAGCTCAGTACCTGCCAAGGCTGTAGGAGATCTGCTCTCAAGCCTCTGCTTCAATTCAGGTTTCACCTCTGTCCATAGGCAAGTTGCTTAAGCTTCCCTCAGCTTGCCTTTTTTGGATGGAAATGGATAAGTTGGACACTTCCATACATCACGGGAAACTGAATTGAAAATGTTTAAATAAGCCTAATCTAAAGACAATTCATCACAGATGAAAATCAACTAATTATAGAGAATAACTTTAAGAATTTCATTACAGTAAGTGAATTGGAATTGTGTTTTGATTTTTATATTTACTTTCTTTGAAACAAGTTGATTAATCTTGGCAAAAGATAAAGAGATTTTTCAAATAGATTTCTTGAAGAGATGAAGCTGGTGTAATTTTTAAAAAGGATTGTTAATGGGAAACACCTGGATCCAAACTATTCCTGTCAAATCTACATCTTGTGATCTTTTTATAGCATAGACGAAATTCTGAGGAAATCATGTAGGTAGCACTTAGGCTCATCTTTGTGCTAGAGTGCGATGAACTCTTAGTACTTGAAAAGATACTGTTAACCTATACCTTCTGTATTGCCTAGCTTCCTACCAAGAAAACCTTGATAATTAATTTGTTCCTTTTTGAATGCTTATGTACGACTCTTCCCTGAGTTCTGTCTCCTTGACTGTGTAACAAATGCCTGTGTATTTTGTCTCAGAGATATAATAGTAATGTCCAGGGAAGTTTTATAGACTGAATTCAGAAGAGCTTCTCTATAGTAAGTGTAGGGACATCCTAAGTACTGTAAAACTTTATACTTTTCTTTCAAGTTTCCTTAGATGGCTTTATTGTTCAGTGCTGATAGGGCCCAAAAAGGATTTCATGTGATGTGCTGCAGAAATTGTCTGCAACTCCAAAACCCAATGAGATGAATCTTTTTGTCACTAACAAAAGAAAGCAGATGACATTCCCCAGTACTACTTCTGGCACAAGGCTTTTCTTTGTGATGGGTTTCCCTGAAAGCTTTACATTTCCGTGTACACATGAACAAACCAGACACCCTGTAAGAATTAAACTCTTCGATTCCAGGAAGCACTGTGCTTGCTGTAAACAGGCTGGCTGTTGATTCGAGCATGTGCAATGCATTGATCCACTCCCTGGAAGTATCAGACTTCCCTTGCTGCACATGGATGGGAATTTATATGGAATTAATATGGAAAACCTGCAGCTTTCAGGAAGATTTAACATGTAAATGTTGCTTGCTGATCTGGATCTGTAGAAGTGCCTGGGGTTTAAAGACACTCAGTTGGGAATGTGATTTCAAGGCAGAAGACAGCTTTTTTTTTTTTTTGAGGGGAGATTGAATTTACAGCAACCTCCTTAATAGTGGCAGAAGCTTTTTATTTCCTTCTTATGACATGTAGGGGGGAAAAAAGGAGGAGGAACTTAGACCCGTAGAGGCTCTTTGGCTATTTAGTGTTAGTGGGAGAAAGAGCTGGTCACCTGTGATTTGTTTATTTTGCAGCTCAACAGATGCAAAAGGGATGTTTATTCCTTACAGGCAAGCCCGGTTAAGTCTGTGGTGTGTGACCTAATACATCACACTGATTTATCTCCTCCCACGACCCTCTGTAGTCCTTCGATACTGCAACCATACAAGATTGGATGAAGTCCCATTTGTGTTTTAATTGGCAGACTGCCTCTGAAAAGCATGTTACTTGTTATCACTCAAGATGGATTATGTGTACTACTGATTAGTATACATTTTCCTTCAGGAGAAGTTTGAACTTTTGTGAGTATATGGAATGAGAAAATTAAAATATGGTAAATAAGTCCTAGCTGGGAAACATTAGTATAACAACAACATATTTTCTTGTGCCAGTAAATTGACCTGGTTCTTTAAAAATAAAAATAAAAAATTGTATAAGTGCTGTGACTTTCTTACAACGTTCTCAATTATAAAGAATGCCTGTTTTTATCTTGTTTTTGTGTGGTCTCAGTATTCTCTTGGAATTTTTTTTTTCCCAGCGGTAGGGTAATGAATATGGATGCATTGTTTGTCCTGATTTTAATTATGCAGCTAGTAGTGTGGTTGTTTTTTTGTTGTTCTGCATTCAGCAGTAAATGGTATCTTCCGGTCTTTAACGTAGACTCTTTGGTTAATCCTGATTTTAAAAAACGGCCATAATTCAGTTGTGCACTGAATATGCGTGCCCCTTCCTCCTCACCCATTTAAACTTGTAAGTCTTGCTCTTAAGCTTGCTTTATTTTTCATTTGAAAAAGTTGTTTTTTCTTCATGGAGGTTTGATGTTGCCCATTTCTGAAATTCTTCCTTTTTATCTTTGATAGATGTAAATCTGCCTTCCTTCAGCTTACATGTATGAGTGAAAGTGAAATATTTTGATGCAACTACCACGTTATTGCCAAAGCTGAGGGAAGAGTTCTTTTCAAGAGTTGCTGGGAACTTGTGTAGGGCACTGGAGTCACTGTCTACCTTATTGTATATTCTTTCACAGCCACAAAGACTTGAGATGCCAGCATGGCACTTCACAGATCTGCTACCTCAGGAGGAGCCTCTACCCCAGGAGATCTTCTGTTGACAGGCAGAAAATAAGTATTTTCAAGGGCTGCTAACTTGTTAAAGTCTTTCAACAAATGTTGAAGTAATGTGTTCATTACAAGCTATGTACAATAAAAAAAAGTTCAAACTGCACGGCAGTAGCCAACATTTTTCCATTTAAAATAACATGAAGTGCAAAACCTTTTCATCTAAAAAGGATGGTCAAAGGTTTGCAAACTACAGATACCAGTGTATAACAGTTGGATTATTTCAGTCAGTTCTTTCAAAAGCACATATTTACCCTCTTACTTTTTCGGGGTACTTATAGGTTGCATGCAGAAGTACATCCTACTAAGCACTTTGGTTTTCTGTCATTTCAAGTCTAGACCTCAGTTAGAATCATTCATACAAATGGGATAGAAAATGAAAGAGTTGGACATCTAAAGCTATAAATTTCCTGCTTCCATACCTTGACTTGAATGTTATTTGGAGGTCATTCTTTTTTTTGAAAAGGGAGGTTAAGGGATCAATGTATTTTCTTACAAAGCTGGGTGAAATTGTGTTGATCCTGGGGCTGCTGAATTTGCCCTTATACGTCCACTGGAAGCCTGAATACTTTCTATAGAACACATGAAGGCTAATTTGCCCCTTTGAATGTTCACATGTTGACAGTTAAGTCAATATGTGAACATTCATAAGTAGCTTGTTAATGTTTTTCTTATTTAAAAGAAATATACATATACATATAGTTGCATGTGTATGGTAGAACAAGAAGTTCTTCTTAGGTGTGTCTGTCCCTCCAGGTCTTCCTGTATCTCTGATCCATATGATCTGTTGTTTCTCCCACAACTCCTATTGCCCCTGTTCTTTCTAATCCGAAGAGCTTTCCTTACTCTGGTTTCACTCTCAGTAACTTTAATATGTAGCTTAGTTAAGAGCCTGGTTTCAAGAATGACTGCTCTAGAGGACAGGTAGTTGCAGGTGATTTGTTTTCATACATGAAAACTGGATTTAAACATCCTGGACTATCATTACAGTACAAAGATATCTCTGAGGCATGACTCTCCTCCAAGCTACTGCCTATTGAAACCAGCTTTTATGCAGGGGGGAAAAAAAAAAAAAAACTCATGATGGAAGAGTCAGGGTGTTACCTTCCCCATAGATGTATACGCATTACCATGGGAAATGCCTAGACGGTGTATGACCTACATTGATGAATCTCCTCTCAGAATAGGGGAAGTAGGAACTTATTTCTCTTCTAACTCATCTTTGGATTAATACAGACAAGGTATTACCTTTGTATGAATGAAGATTTTACTTTTGAGATTAAAGGGGATTTTCCTGTAAATCAAGGAAATAGACCACTAGAAAGATCAAACTATCAAAGACTGATCTTGTTATATTGCAGTAATGCACAAGTACTGTGATCAATTAGACTGCTGTGAAGAGGCAGAATTATGTCTGCGTTCCAACCTACTGCTAATAAAACTGGGAATGACGGCAGGCTCTGGTTCACAAGCTATGGGCTATTCAATATTGGTGCCAGGTGAAAGACTAATGCTTGTACAGAGGAATGGAACCAGCTTGTAAATAGAAAACAAGTGAATGAAAAAACTGATGCTTAAAATTCACAGACTTCTCATTGGGGAGGTTTTATTTTTTTCTATCTTCTCTGATAACAATCGTAGAAATAATGTGTTCTGTGCCTGAACAGATAAGAGTTCTGAATGCTGGAGTGAATACATCTGTTCTAGACAAGCCATTTAACCTGAAAAGGAAAGGAGAGCAGTATTCTCTCGCACCCTGGAATCCTAGAATATTTTTTTATTTTTTTTTGTCTGTGCACTAGCATTTCTTAATTATCTGTTAAATCTAGATCCGCATGTAACTCTTTTAATCCAAGTGTTGGCATGACTGTGCCAAGTGGGGTTTCCAACCTTAGAAGCTTTATTACAATGCAATTTGCAGTCGCTGTTATCTATGGAAAAAATAACTTGCTGCTTTGTCTTTTTCAAGGAGTAACTGGGTGACTTCTTACAGAGTACTGGTGAGCAATGACAGTCATGCATGGACAGCTGTCAAAAATGAATCTGGAGATGTGGTGAGTATCACAAAACAATTGTTCTGTGAAAAGAGAGGGGGGGGGGGCTGCCTATGTGGGATTTTGACTTGCCAGATTAATAAGTATAAGGGTAAAAGGCAATATCTCTGTAGTCCCACTAGCCTGATGTAACTTTAAGAGCACATCATATAATATGGAGAGGGACTCAGAATATTCTGTATGGCAAATCTGCATGAGTCTGCCTATGGATGTGGATAGCACCCTGGTAGTAGTCTTACCTGAGATGAGAAATGTCTCTAATTGCATGTCCTGCACAAGGGTTAGCATCTCTCCATTGATACCTGGGGACATCTCATGTACATGAGGTGCCCATTACTAGAGGGAGGGTGTGGAGCTTTGGCTCTTCTGCCCCTGCTCTGGGGAGCACGGAAGGACTGTGCTCTTTGAAGAGCAGTTCTGGCCTGAGCCACCATTGACCTGGGTCTGTACCGGGTGACTTTATCTGATTCTGTTACCAAAGGTGTAGAAAGCCTTTTTGAAGAAATGGTCTTACTATTTTCATATGTTTGTTGCCTACGCAGATTTTTGAAGGAAATAGTGAGAAGGAGATCCCAGTTCTCAATATGCTGCCAGTGCCACTGGTTGCACGCTACATCCGCATAAACCCTCGGTCCTGGTACGAAGAAGGTAGCATCTGTATGAGATTAGAAATCTTAGGGTGTCCTTTGCCAGGTAAGAGTCTTGCTTGGTTGGTGTTGACATGGCTGGCTGTGCCAAGACACAGAAATTTTATTTCCATTGGATATCTTGATATAATACCTCTCTTTAATGGACAGCACTATGCAAAAAGAAATGAAAAATATCTGTCCAGACACATGGGCAATATTAGGATAGCTCATTTCAAATGCAACTGCATAGTATATATAAGTGGATATATTAATAAGAACAAGTTGGCATGGATGATCTAACAAGATTTTCTCTGTTGTTTGGGCTGAAGTGCAGTGCAATTAATCTTACTGAGTACATATGTACTAGAGAGGCAATAGAATTATATATCAAGGCAGTCACTTGCAGATGTCTAAAGCTTTTAAGACAAGAAAGAACCATTATAATTATGTCATCTGATTTCTTTTTATTTATTTATTTATTTTAATTTTGTTTCAAAAGCTATGGGACTTCCTTGAATTAATTTGAAGTCAGAAGCTGTGACTGAACTAGTGCTTATTTTGGGGAAAGAGGAGGGAGGTATTGGGGATACATTTAAAAAAAAAAAAAAAAAAACAAAAAACCATCTAGCATATTTAAAGTGTTGTTGAATCCAACGTGACTCCTGGTAAGTTTCAGATGACGGTAAATGGTTTTGTTCTTGATAGAGAATGAAACAACACAACAAGATATTTATCAGAAATGTTAAGCATTATGTGTTTCTTTTACTACATAAGCTCAAAATACAATTACGACTTTGTTAGTATATACAGATGACAAACTTATACAAAGTCACTTTAAAAAGAGGCATTCAGTATAGCAAATTATGGTGAACCCACGTTTCTGCTAAGCATATCATAAATAGTCCCGTGGTCGATTCACATTGACATATCTGTATCTACATAGATATTTGTAGAACTGTTCATTCAAACCTTTTTTTAAGTTGTTCGCTACTCATTCCAGATCTTTCGTCTGCTTTTTTTCTTTGCTTTTAAATTCTGGCACCTTGGGGATAGCTCTCTCTTTTTTTTGCAGGGGGCTATGAATAATCTTTTCAGAAATACTAGAACCAGAAAGAAAACTGCCTTTCCAGTGCCTATCATTGCTACTTTAACTGTGACTGCTGCTGTTCAGAGACTTGCTGCATCCAATTCCACTGTTGATGTAGGGTCTTCACATACCAAGCAGAGGTAGCCTGATTTTTGTCCTTTAGATGTTTAAATACTCATGGGAGAATAAAACCAGTGTGGGTCATGGAAGGGGTAATTCTCTAAAGAAAAGTATGTAACAACTCTTGTCATAAAACTAAATTGGTATCTTAAAATGAAGCAGTGCAAGTTAGCAGCACTTAGGCAACTGCTTTTCTGTTGGTAACAAATCCTGGACCTGAATAGCAATGATCAGAGGAATCTCGTGTAAGAGACTGTTCACTTTTTTGGTAGGATTCTGACTTATTTCAACCATGGGTTCAGAACTCCACCTCCACATGTTGTTTGTTTCCCACTATACCTCTTACCACGGAGGAGCAATTCCAGAGCCAGCATTTCCTCTCAGCTTTTGGTAGGACAGCTGAAATTGCCCCAGATTCCCATATGTGGTTGCAGAGCTCCATTCTGAATCAGCTCCATTCTGTATAAAATGGTGTGAGACTGAAGGAAAAGAGGTTTCATTGTCACCATAACTCTACTACAAGACACGCATTGAGGTCTCCAGAGAATAATGGACATGACACTCAAACTATTTTAAAGAGCAATTTATAGAGAATTACTCATAATCCTTTTCAATTCCATATAACAGTACTTAAAGAAATAGAAAATATGTAGATATTTTAAGTTTTGTTCTTGTTGTTGTTTGCTTTGTAAATGCAGTAGTTTTACCCTCTATTATTGCTTATACATCTTATCAGGGTCAAATTCTGCTTTCCAACATTAACATTTGTCACCCTTCAGCTACCAGTGGTGGTGAAGGTGTTACTGAGATTCGAATATATCTGCACTTACTCCACTGTTGAAATGAGTAGTGTTACAGCTTGTTGCAGACCTTGGATTAGCATGGAAACAGCATCAGTGTTTCCTCCTGGTAGTCATTTATTGAGTTAATTGTCTGCAGTGACTGATTCCGTTTATTCTTGAAAGAAAATACCATAATCATTCATTGAGAAACACAAAGGGATTGGGGGTGTGTTTATTCAAAATGTAATTGGACTGAAAGAACTAATATGCTTTGATAAGCTGCTGAGCCATCCTTTAAGTTAAGAAAGGATGGATATTTTCTTCTAGCTTATTTTATTCGTCACACAAAAAGCTCTCAAAACAAAATTACCCAGGTTGCAGAGGCCTTTCCATGTATACTTTCCTCCTGTGGGACTTTTTTTTTTTTTTTTGCAGTTCCCTATAACTGAACTTCCTCACTCTTTATAGGAGTCACTTTACTTGTTTCCAGTTAGATCACCAGATGGTTTGGCCATGGGTCCACCTTCTTTGATCATACACTGATTGTACAACTACAAGTCAGTTTTCAAAAGAAATGTTTTTTTCTGACAGAGGCTTCCCACACAAAATTGGGCAAAATTAAATTCATTAAAACCAGTGAGTTCTCACAACCCTATTCTTTCAAAAGCCCAATGATCCATGAAAGAAGTTATGCTATACTTAGTTTTCTTGAATACCTGGTATATTTGTGACCAGATCTGTACCTGAATGTGGCCATGCAAGAAAACAAGTTGTCAAGAAGAGCAGCTTGGTCAGATTTTAGCGCTGCTCTGCACTGTGCCCTCCTGAGGCAATGGCAGCGAGGACAGAAAGGGCATGGGGGAATGCATCAAGGAAAAAAAAGTGGGTTGTAAAGAAAGAAGAGTGTTCTGGAAATCTTTCATGATTGAATCTCATTTCAGGTCTTTTTAACTTGTAGTGTAAGGCTTTATGTCTTTATTAATTCCTGAATACATTAAGTGGTTTGCATTCAGCCTGTACTGTGTATCAGCTTTCCATCATGCATGCTCAAGGGGGAAAGGAAGAAAGGAATAACAGACAAAAAAGAAACCTGAATAAGATATTAATATTCTAGGAAAGCTTGTTAGCATTGGCAGAAGGCCATGAAAGTGGTTAGAGCCAGCTAGGACCTGTTCCTGTAGTAGGACAGTATGTGCTAGATAACCCAAACATTGGACAAAAAGTGAGAAACCTTTATACAATCTGTACAGAGATACTACTGATTGGATAATCTGTATTTCTAAGATTGTCATTTTTATTAGTGAAAAGCTTATATATTATTCATAATACATTTTTGCTGAACTGTAGGCTGGTTTTGACAAACAGCCTTTTCTGGACTAATACAGTAGCTGTACAAAAACAAAAGCTATGTTATTGAATTCTGTCAGTACCATCTTTCAGGCAACAGAAGTGATTTGCTGTTTCACCAATGGAAAAGCATTTAGCTTCAGAGGAAAGATGCCAGCAAATCCTACCTGTGGTAAAGGATCAGTGCTGCCGTTACTTGTTGGGGAAAAAAGGTGGACAAAAGCACCCACATTAAATTCTCTCTCCAGTTTCCAAAGATGGTAGTGTTTACACAGACGTAGACTGACACACAAAATGTTCTGCAATTGCCTCAGAGGGATGGATGTACTTTCCTTGCCTGCTCTTTTTCAAACCTAAGAATCAAAAAGAAAATGCATATGATCAAAAGTACCCAGAAGATAGGAGAGAGAAAATTAGCTGAACTCTTCATGCATTTATTTATACTGTAGAGTATTCAAGGCAATAGGCAATTCTTTTAATGGAATAAATTTGTGATAAAATTTAATTTTTAATAATTCTTATATGGAAAACTGTCATTGATATGATTATGCCATCACTTTCAACCCAAGATAAAAGACCAGCTTTAACTCTGTAATGGAGTACTGTGTTTTGCAGTGGATGCATCATTCAGTCCTATTTTCATTGCTTGCCTCTTTCTGCCAAGCTACCTGGTTAAGTCTAGGCATGAGCCCACCATGTAAAACTCTTCAGTTTTCTTCGGTTATAAGTGATTGTTCATTCAGCACTGCTAAACTCAGTGCATTACTTTTGAGAGTAAAGTTTTGCTTAGAATGCCAGTCTGTCCTTGTGTTCTGCTTTTATAGTTATAAAGATAACACTTAATCCTGTACAATTTAAAACTTTTTTTGAAGTTTTCCTCAGCAAAGAATGAATAAAAATGAGACCAAATTAAATAATGTTACTGGGGAAGGCTGATATATTGTGTTTCTCCATACTCATCGTGACAGGTATGTAATACCTCCCAGTCGGTAGTGGTCATCTTTAAAAGGATATTTTGTATTTAATTTCTAAAATATTTACTATTTTAGAAAAGTATTGTCAATGCTCAATTTCCCTTATTATTAGAATAAAACCGTAGGAACTTATTAGAAAGATTAAATGATGATAGAAAGCTTTTAACAAACATCTACAACAGGTTAAGGATTTGGTTTTTACCTTTCATATTGTCATCATGCAATATGTTTAACTGGAATTAGTTTTGAGGTATTTGACTATACCTCACACTATATGTAATATAAAATTGTGAGATTCTGTGGAGAACTAAAATACAACAGAAAATCCCATCTGTATGTCAAGCTTCTGAGGAATCAGTCCGCTCTGGTACTGGGTTAAATTCATGGGCAAGGCCCAGAGCTGACATGCTGGAATTTCTGAGCTGACCTCTTGCTTTCATGTAAATGCAGATTGAAAAATCTTCTGAGTTAATTGTCCATATTTACAAAGAATTAAGGTGTAAAAGAATCAAGCTACCTTTACCTGCCAACTTTATTAATTCTCTTGGTAATATAAAGATAGACTAGTGGAAGAAAATACTAATATATTCCTCTGTATAAACAGGGGTGCTTCCGTTTTGCAAAATCTTTCTTCCTTGGAAGAAAGAGAGGCTGTCTGAGGTGGTGTCATGAATAAATGAGCATATTTCAATTCAAATTCTTCTGTGGTTTGAGGTTCCTGGTCTTTTGTTTTACAAAATATAATTTTGCCAAGTTGGGCCTAGGAAACTGTGCATGAGATTTTATGCATTTCTACATTTTAGCCTGTAATTTTCTGAGCTGTATTCCTGCTGCAGCAGAAATCCAGTAATCCAAGCCAACTCAGAGTAGAACCTGGCAAAATATGAGTGTTAACTCTCTAGGGAGCTGTCAAATTGTGCAAGTTTTTTGAGGAAGGTCTAGAGATGCAATTATTTTCAATGTATATTTTTTTCAATTTCTTGACTTTTCACCAACTGTTCTCTATTCACAGTCATTCCCATGATATTAATGTTTGATGTATGGAAAAAGTGCCAGACTTTGAAGGAATGGGATTAAAGTATTAGGAAAAAATCAGCTGCTGTATACTTTGGCTTGTGGTGATAGAGAAAGCTTTCAATGTCCTGGCAATTTTTTGATGTTTCTTACTATATTTTTACAACAGTGACTTTTACAATAATGAAGATATTCCATGCAGCATTCAGTACATTGTATTTTTCTAGAAGAGGTGTTTTAATACTCTATTATTTGGTCATTGATACATTAATAAGTAATTTCTGTGAATTACCATGGGCTAACCTTTAAGAGTTATCTGCAGGGTTACAGCAGCATTGCTGTTGTGGGTGGACTTGCATGAATTTGGCATGCAGTTAGGTTAGAAAGAAGACTTTAAGTTGCAGGTGCGTTACCTGAAACTTCACCCTCTTGATTCTTCAAAACTTTGTCTTCACATGCAAAGGAATCTTGTTTACTCATCTGGTTAGGCTCTAATTTAAATTATTTTCCTGTTGGTTTTGCTATATAGTACTTTCTCACTGAAAATAACAGAGCATATGGAAAAAAAAGGTTAATTTTTTTGCCTTTTTTCAGTCCTATTTGTAGATCAGCATTCAATTGATCCTCTAGTGTCTCTGCTGTAGACTGGGAATAGAAGGAAAGAGTCAAGGAAATGGAAAATAAATATGTGGTAGGAAACATGGGCAAGGTTAAAACTTAATATTATTTATTCCATAAATAACTAAAATACTTCAAATTTTGCTTTCTATACACTTAAGAAAAATGCAGAATAAACACACTTAGAATTATATGGGGAGAAGAGTTTTGAGAATTTAGGCATGTTAACATCAGAAACATGAAACTTAAATATGTTAAGCTGTAATGTATTATAGGTAGTTTTCCATAATTTCATGAAGCATTAGTTGTTGCAGAAAATAAACACCATTATTCCTCCTACTAATACTTATGCTCTCCCCTTCCCCTCCCCCAAAATCACAACTCCTGGTACTGATTTTTTAAAAGAAAAAAGGAAAAAAAAATACTTTTCTCTAGAGGTGGTGTCTTTTGGCTGTCTTGAAACAAGATAGAATGACATTTAGCTTTTAATATTTGGCTTTTCCAATACTTTTAAATGAAATCGAGATGACTGTGGGAAGGAAAATGATTTATCATATCAACCTGACAACCACTGATTTGACAAAAAAATTACACATATTCCAGACATTCTGAATAGAACAAATTAAGGAATGATTTTGTTTTCCAAAAAGCTTAGTTTATTTCTAAAATCATAATAAATTTACCTGGAACATATATCAGGAAATATAAAGCTAAGCCCTGACAGTCTTAGCCTGTATTTTGTTTTTGTTTTTCCAGGTGAATGGCCAAAGCACTCACCTGAAAAGTCAAGGACAAAAAAATTGATTTTGTTCAAGCCATGTATACACCTTCGATGTTACAAAACATATGAACTATAAATTATATCAATACAGAAACAATTGTGCTCATTTTAAAGTAAAAAAGAACTTAAACTACCATAAAATTTTTTTAGGAAAACAATTAGAAATATGTAATTTGTGCAGCGGTTTTTCTCTCTAAGAGATGCATAGACAGAAACTACTCATCAAGCAATTCCATTCTCCATAATAGAAAATTAATCAAGTGGACACAAAACATTTACTGGTGCTTTCTCCTCTGATGTGATTTTTTTTCCCCACTCTTATCTTGCATCTGACTCATGATTTGCCTGTCTTTTGCCCTTCTCTGTAGCCTGAGGATGCCCTTTTGCTTTTCTGTTGAAGTTTAGCAGAGTAGCTGTCTAGCAAGCTGATGCCTGTTGCCTCCTTGCTTCTGTTTGAATCAATATGAATTGATTTGTGCTGAAACAAGAATTATTTCAAGTGTGTTGTTTCTTTGAGCTTTGTTTTTGAAATCCTGTATACAACTGTGGAACACAGATTTCCATGTTCTATGCATATGTTATGGTTAAGAATCTTTATATCTGAAATAGCTAAAAAGTACATGAAAATTCTTTTATTTTTCTTCTTAGACCCGAATAATTATTACCACAGAAGAAATGAAATGACAACCACAGATAATCTTGACTTCAAGCATCACAACTACAAGGAAATGAGGCAGGTAGGCAGAGTCTACTTACTTGATAATTTCCAAAATACGTTCCACCATTTTGCTTCAATGTGTAAAAGTGAAATTCTGTGTTCAGAATAGTGAAAATCTCCAATGGAAATTGGAAAATTTTCTTTTCTGGAATTGGAAATTCTCCATTGGAAATCTTTTGTTGACCAGAAATCTTAAGGAGAACAAAATAATAAAATCCTGTTGGTATGATTTTAAATCTACCAGCACTGTTAATCTTGTTTCTTTAACTTCAAATAAGCAATCTTTGTTCTTGTTTTTGTTGTGGTGGTGGAGTTTTTTTTAATCTTGCGTCATATCACCACAGAAATAGGTGTGGGTTGCACTAAGGAAATGTTTCTGCCTGCTTTCTCTCCAAATATAAAGATAATATGTTTGGACTTGAAGTGTGTGAATCATTTGCTGTGTGCTGAATTTTCACTATATTTATGCTGCATGAATCACCGTTCATTTTTATTGAGCAATTGTGTACTGAGTCACACACTTATTTCAGTAGAGATTTCATGGCCTATATTTCTTAGCACAAAGATTAGACAAGTAGAAACTCAATTGGCATAATTACTGTCAAGAACAATAAAGTAAAGGGTATTTTAGATTCTCTTTGCAGAAAGACAGGTTGGTCAGGTTAGAAAGATATTTATTTATTTATTTATTTATTTTTAATAAAAAGCAGCTTTAAAACAGGATGTTTTTCCAGTTTTCATGCAATTAGAAAATTTTCAGCTGTGGTCAAGAGCTGGTCAGTTGTGACCTATCATTGTGTTCTCCCATGGTTTGTATTTCTGTGGGTCAAAACAGTGTATTTAGAACTGATTGGATTCTAATTGGGTTCTGCTGCTTGTAGGTAGAAGATTGTGGGCTGGGTTGCAACAAGTCTTATATTCTCTAAACTGCTCTTTAGTGATAACTGATTTCTTTCCTGAGTATAAAATAGAACAGTATCTGTCAATTTCAGAGTTAACTCCATATTATTCTTTTTTTTTTTTTGTAACGCAGTGTTGTTATCAGTTTTATTAGCTGCTTCACTGCCAATCATCTCAGAAAAGCACAATTCTTTGAAGTTATTTATCATAAACATTGAGGAAGGAGGAGGAGAAGAGTGTTCCCTGGGCCATGTTTTGGAAGTATTACATTACAATGTGCTGAGTATTTGTGGGAGGGAGGAATTTTCTCAGTGTCAGGTTATTTTAATATAACTCTCTCTTTAGGAAGATGAAATTTATAGTACCAATTTTTTCTCTCGAAAGAGCCCTCAGGAATCTCCTTCTAGTCAATAGGAAAACTCACTGTATCCTGTAGTCAGAAGTAGGGATTATTTTGTATTCCAAGAAGTATATACACAATGTATTTATACTGTATAGCAAGGTTTTAAAATGGCTGACAGATATCCCTGGAAATAATTTGAAATGGACATTTGAGTACATCTTTTGCCTGTGTATACTCAAATCAGTTGTATGAAAGAATGGAAAACCCATCCCTTCTAATAAAATGAAACACCTGATTAAATTAAAGGTATGAGGGAATCCTGCGAAAGTATCTGAAACAAATATATTTTTCTGTATTAGGAGTACCTATTCTAAAATAGCTTTGAACTTCAGAAGAAGGTGAATCTGAATCTTGTCCGAAGCTTCAACTTTGTCTTTGTAACAGAATGAAATATCTAATTCCTATCATATCTGCCTTAGGAAATGAGTGCTAATTTTTGAATCCAGTTAACTGGACATGATTCTTACCTTTGGGAAAAGTCAGGCTACAAGCACTCCTGAAGTCCTGTTGGTCTTCATGGCAAGAGTTGTTTATGGAAGTGATGCAATGGTAATGCAGAAAGTTCTTCTATCTTGAGCTGTATATGTTACTTTATAAACATATTTATCAGAGGGTGAAACAATGAAATCTAGATAACTAGAGCAAAACCCAGGAAGCATCTTGGGTTGCATGCAAGGCCAGATTGACTCTCTAACTCTGAGCTCAAAGAGGAGGGAATTTCTGGTTTGACCCTAAGCAGAACAAAGAATGCAGAGTTTTTTGTACTTTGTTGCAGGACTCAGACAAAAGTTCTCCATACAGGATAAAAAATAGCCCTAAACAGAAAGTCATTGATAGGAGAGCCATTTTGCCTCCTCTAAGTTTAGATAGCACTCAGACTTACATTCAATAAGCCTTTTATTCAAAACTGAACAATTAGATCTTCAGACATCAGTTTTTCAGGGCTGCCTCAAAGAATGCTTGCAGTCTTCCTAAAGTGCTAATAGGATAAATAATAGGTAATGACAAACAAACAGGAGCTGTCAAATAAGAGCTGCCAACGAGCATAACTCTGGAAATGTTTTACAATCCTGCTGGCTGTTAATAAAGCCCTGATGGACTATAGTCTTCAATTGTCTTTGACAGTTTGCATATGTGAAAAGAAAACACTAACATTTCAGGTGACCTATTGTGCTGCTTGTAGGAAATAGGAACGAGAAAAGCAAACATGAAATATGTTTGTTTCCCATTTTGTATTTGTATATTAACACGTAGCTACCTTACCATATCTGCACTGTCAAAAAAAAAAAAAAAAAGGGCTGACATATAGCTTACTGCAGAGGCCCTGATTCAGGAAAGTTCTTCATTCAACTTAGGAAATTAGTCACGCTTGAAATTAAACAGATGGTTGGGAGTTTACTGAGGCCAATACAAATATTTTCACTGATTATAGTGTGTTTCGAACTTGGTTCTAGGCACTTTTCTCGCTAGGAATGAAATTTAACATATTCTTAACCACTTTCCTTAATTGATGCCATGGATATCCTATGCCCATGTAGTGCCAGGCACAAAAAAAGCTTCTGCACTGTAGAATGATTTCACAGAGATCTCTGCAAGGACAAGCTTAACTTCCCTATTTCAAACTTAGAGAGCTGCATGGTTGCAGGAATGCATCAGCCAGAGGGAAGCTTCCTGCAGTCTCAAGAGTAAGGAGAGGAATGGTTAGGCACAGAGCTGAGACAATTACATAATTTACACATTAGAGGAAGAGGATCTTAGCCTTATAGAGTAGACCTATTTTAAATTCAATATTTGTACTCACTGGCAAAGTGTGAGGAAAAAAATAATATCTGTGTGGAGAAAAAGATGATATCTTGTCCAACAGTGATCCTTTTCATCCTACTGTCAGGATGACTACTAATAATCCACACACAGTAGAACTTGGATTAATGATGGTCTGTGAGGCCCTAGTAAGAGCTCCATGGCTCCATATCCATTGATAGTATTTTTGGTTCATTGTGAGCAGGTTCAGGTGCAGTAGTTCTTGACCATGGAGATTTAAAGTGGTCTGTCTCAAAAAAAATAGGTTTTAACTTGTTAAACATTGTGCTAGAAGATGTATAACAACGTTCTCCTATTCTTATGTGTGTTTTAGCTGGAACAGCAAATGAAGGTATACACATTTACATACACCAAAATCATTAACAAATAATAATAATAACCAGTGGAAATAGCTGGGTATTCATAATACCAGTACATTAATGATAACAATATCTGGGTACATTTTTCAGATGAGTGCTGAGCTTAAGTTTACAAAAGAAATTGTTTCTCATGTGTATAAAACTAATGTACAAGATGAACAAACCTGAAAAAAAATCTCTTTGGTCTCTGCATGATTATAAATAGAAGTGAAGTTTTTTATGAGAGGAATTTTAATGATGTTCATTCCAATGTGAATTGTGTTTCCACTTTGATTTGTTAAATGGTGGCATGGGGATTGGACACATCTAATTAATGTATTTTTTTTAAATCATCTGCTTTGTTATCATCCAGTATTGTCTCTATATTAACATTGTTTGAGCAGAAGTTTTTTATCCTCCTGCAATCCTTCTTCAATAATATATTCACCCTTGTTTACGGAAACGTTGTCTAATTAATAGTGCCTCGGGTTCCAATTTACGGTAAAGTCCTTATTTCTTTCTTTAATCCCTTCCATTAAAAAAAATCAAAACAGATAAATTTTGTCATTTAAAGCTACTTGCAATAACTTCTTAGTAAGAACACATCTTTTCAGTCTCGTTTGTGAATTTTAATGTTCACTTGAAATGTCACAGTGAAAATTGGTTTTGTTTGTTTGTGGGATGATTTAGACAGCAGTTATCTTTATCTGGATGACATCTGTGTACCTCCATTGATTTAAACATAACTACACCCCATACCGTGACCTTCCTTATGCACTTTATTAAGCAGTATGGCTATTTGATTATGTTTTGATTATGTCATGCAATATCTGTAGAAATGATGAAAAGATTTTGTCTATAGATATGCCTTCAGACTGGTTGTTGGTATTGTCATTATTTTTTTCAGAAACCTGGTAAATCAATTCAGAGAAATCTGATATACCAGTTTTGCCTGGAGTATACTGTGCTATGTTTACAGGAGATATTCAGATAACACCTATCTTGCTATTTTGGCCACAACAACACTGCCTACAGTAACAATTTTACACCTATGAAATTTCATATTGTAATACAGGGGTGAGCTTGATTTCTGTCTCAGTGGTGGTGGCAGCTGTAATGAGAATTCTCTGGGACAGTGCTGTTTAAATGGATGGTATTCTTTATTTTGAATGAAATCATCACTACATAGGGTGAAGGGGAGAGAAATCTTTACTGGGCAGTGTGTCTGTGGGAACCTGTGATGTATGCACATTGTCATGCCATTAACACGCTTGGGTCATCTTGAGTCAATTTAGCTGTATTGATCACAGAGCATGTAGGAAGAAGTGTTGGGGTCTCTAATCAGCCCCCAGCATGTAATGTTTTGAGAACATGTGTTTTATTACCTCTTGGTAGTATAGGAGTAATGCAGGATGATCTTTATTTTGCTTTATTCTTATTCCTGTTAGACTTACCCATTTTAGTTAATTTTGTGATAATATTGGATATGCATAAGAAAGAGCTGGAACCCCGTCTACACTCTGCTGTTTCAGCAGACAGTATTCAACTTGTTCCAGCTGAACAAGCATTATGTTGTGTGATAGCAAAGCCATAATTTGTAAATTAAGTATGAATCATTTACAACTAAGAAATAAAATAGATAATGAAGAGTTTCTGATAAAAAACAATTTGGAATAAAATAATTAATAGTCAGTCTGTTGATGATGCATTGTCTAATTCTGTCTTTTTTTGGCAGTTGATGAAAACGGTGAATAAAATGTGCCCGAATATCACAAGAATTTACAATATTGGAAAAAGCCACCAAGGACTAAAGCTGTATGCTGTTGAGATTTCTGACAACCCAGGAGAACACGAAGTTGGTTAGGATTTAGTAAAACTAAATCTGTTGAAGGGTGTCGGGCTTTTTTTTTTTTTTTTTTTTTTTCCCCTTTTCATTCTCTGTATCTGCAGTAATTATCCCTGATGGAATTATATTCATGGCAGCAATGACTTCAAATGTATGTGGGAGGAACTTCAGTGCTAAATTTCTAAATTGGGAAGAGGAGGTAGAGCACAAAGAGAAAGCATTTTGAATGTGGGATCAAATTCTTTAATGATAATGAATTTTATTCTTTACAATTTAAAAAAAAAAAAAAAAGTGAATTTTAGTGCTAGGGATTTATTTAGTTTTGAATGAGAGTTTGCCTTTTTATATGGGAGTTTTTGCATTGCAAGCAAATACAGGTGAGATTTTTCACAGTGTTATTTCACCAGTGAGTGTTGGGGTATAATGTCCTACAGTAATATATAGTCCTTCAGAACAGAAACTCATTCAGTCTTCAGTTGTTCTGTGGAGATGAATAAAGAACTCACTGTGATCTGTTTTGGACAGCTGTTGGTATAAAGGTGACAGTGCTCTTCCTAACCTGTGAATGCCTCACTAGGTGCCCACCCCATGCTAGGAAGAGTGCTGCAACATGCTCCTAAGACATCTTTCTGCTCTGCTGTAGAGTATGAAACTGAGCAGATGACATCTCTCCCTAAACTTGGGGCTGATCTTAACCCCTGAATCTCTCACCCCCTGTTACTGAGGGTAGAGACAGAGACTCCATCTTGGGTCAGGCTGCTGGGAGGGTGGACCTAGGCACAAATTATAGATTGTGCATTTTGGATCTGTTGTATTTGATGTTTGCAAGTGTTATTCTTACAAAGGACAATTGAATTATGCTTTTTTGAATAGCTAGTGCTTTTCCTAATCATTTCTGACATATTTTGCTGTTGAGTGCAAGTATTGTAGAATTCAATATAATCTTGAAAAATATATGTGAACCTATTTTGTGATTAGTGAAGGAAAAGGAGTGTGTGAAGTCAGAGATCAATCAGATAATGTTACTGGCTGATTATCTTTTCAGAGCCTTAACATCTGTCCAAATGAATTACCAGCAAGGTATTTTTCATGTTATTTTTACACTATCAGAATGTCTAAGATCTACGTTTTCAACTTTCAGCAGGTAATTAAAATTTTTTTTTTAGTAGAAAATGTTGAGATTTTTACACAGTGGCTTTTAGACATTACTGATACTGATGAGCCTGTTGTAGAAAGTGTACAGAAAGTAATTATTTTTTTCTTATATATTTTCACCTATCATTTGTTCAGTTAAGGCATTTCTCTAACCTGTCTTAAGTGAATAATTGCTGGTTGACATCAATGAGTTTTGAGTAGATCCTTGATCTGCTGTTCTGACTACAATTCTGGCCCATGTGTTTGACAGGTGAACCAGAATTTCGGTACATTGCAGGAGCTCATGGGAACGAAGTGCTTGGACGTGAGCTAATCCTTTTGCTGATGCAGTTCATGTGTCAGGAATACCTTGCTGGGAACCCACGCATTGTCCACCTCATTGAGGATACAAGAATTCACCTTCTTCCCTCAGTCAACCCAGATGGATATGACAAGGCATATAAAGCGGTAATATGGAGGAATTAATTAGTTCAGTTAAGTTAATGAAACAAGCAATTTATTCTTATTTTTTTTCCAGGGATCAAATTTTACAAGCAATCAGAAGAAATAAGCTCAAAAGATAAAACCAAAATCATGCAAGCAAAAATAAACCACTGGAACTTACCTGGGGAAAAAGCATGAAACAATTTTTTTATGTGATGTGGGCTAGTATGAGGAAGTACATGGAAAGGAGGGGCACTAAGACTGCCAGAACAAACCATACTGAGGTGTACAGATCAGTGGAACACCATTATGGAAAACAGAAAATTCATGCAGCCTGTTTCTCATGGGACACCAAACTTAAGCCTATGAAAATTTGTGTATCTCTGCAGCTAAAAATTAATAGTGTACCTTTAAGAAGCGCACGGTGTGTCAGGCATTGTAATAATTCAGTCTGGAAGAAGACAGACAGCAGAAGGAAAAAATTCAGGGGCTCTATTCAAATGTACTGGAAAATCTTCCAGGACAGTCTATAGCTGCAGACTAGAATACAAAAGCTGCACTCACAGCCATAAAGGGATATGTTATCATCTCTAGTGCAACTCTGGAAAACCTGTCTTCAGTAGAAACCTTGAAAACAAAACAGAATGTTTTGTCTAGCCCCAGGTAATTTTTCCTGGCTTTTGTTTTATCTTATTCAAGGTTTCATGTAAAATAGGAAAAAAAAAAAAAAAAAAAAAAAAAAAAAAAAAAAAACAGTTAAAAATTAATTTGTCTTTCTAGTTCTCTGTATGGAATTACCTCTGCCACATCCCCAAACTCTTTTCTGGGGGACCACATGTTGTCATGTTCTCAATGAATTTTTCTCCTTTTTTTTTTTTTTTTTTTTTTTCATTCTAAGGGTTCAGAATTAGGGGGCTGGTCTTTAGGACGATGGACTCAGGATGGCATTGACATCAACAATAATTTCCCTGATTTAAACTCTTTGCTTTGGGAGTCTGAAGATCAGAAGAAGAGCAAAAGAAAAGTTCCAAACCATCACATTCCCATTCCTGACTGGTACCTGTCTGAAAATGCCACTGTAAGTAAAGCTGGTTTTGGAGAGAGGGGAATGCAAAGTCCAGGGCAGGTTGAAAGACTGAGCTTTATGCTTCTCAGGACCATGAGCAGCTCGTAGCTGAGGTTGCATACCTACTCCAAGCTAATTGCTTAGGCTTCCTTGATAGTCAATGGAAATAAAATTATACTTTAAAGTATAATTAGGTCCCATGCAGAAGCTGCTTGGGAAGGGAAGGGAGGGTCTTCCTGGAACATCATCTTTTCCCTGGGCTATTTGAAGAGCCTGGAGGAAGTGGTAGCCAAATTTGAGGCTGAAGCAAAGTAAGGGAAACACGCAGCAGGGCCCAGATCTGTGAACCAGGCTTCTCCATATCTTTGCTGCATGGATGAGCTCTATACCAACTTAGTCACCATGAAGGTTTCTCCTATTTTTATTTTTTTTCTTGATGTTGTTTAAAATAACATAATGCAAAACTACTGCAGTGGCTTATGTTAGCCATGTTTAAATTTAACTTACTTTTGCATGGCATTTTAAGTAACTGTTTATAGTGGCTGAGCTTCTCCTGTTTTGTGGGAAGGCACTTAACTGTGACAGTTCCATGGGCCTTAGAATTATTTCCATGCTTAAAATCACTCATTTTGAGCACTTGTTTCCTCTGATGCCAGTGGGCACAGTCTGATATCTTTCTTGGTTGGTGCTTTAGATTGTTCCTTTTGCACAAATTACAAATGTTAAGGTTGTGTTAGTTTTTGTAGATTGTCACTGGAATTGAAGATGAATCTGGCAGGCACCATAATTAACTGAAGCTTTTCTTCTTGGCCACATGTCTTGTGCTGGCTGCTCACTCCATGTTTAACAACTCCCTGTCTACCTTTGAAAGAAGATTATCAAAACGCACAGGTTAAAACAAAGCTCTTTCTCACAGGTGGCAGTTGAGACACGAGCAATAATCGCATGGATGGAAAAAATTCCTTTTGTGCTGGGTGGCAATCTGCAGGGAGGAGAGCTGGTGGTGGCATACCCCTACGACATGGTGCGGTCCCTGTGGAAAACCCAGGACTACACACCCACCCCAGATGACCACGTCTTTCGCTGGCTTGCATACTCCTATGCCTCCACACACCGACTGATGACGGACGCGAGGAGGAGAGCGTGTCACACAGAGGACTTCCAGAAGGAGGACGGCACGGTTAACGGGGCATCGTGGCATACTGTGGCTGGAAGTAGGTGTCTGTGGAAACTCCCTTGTGGTGTTACCCTGTTGAACGTGATAATGCCATCACTGCGCGCTATTCATAGTGGGGGTAAAGGTGGTGGAATGTGCTCCAAGAGGAATATTTCCTCATCTGAAAGCCTGTCATGAGGTATTAGCAAATTGACAGAGACTGTGTCACTAAATACCCAGTGACAATTTCATTTACTACGCAGGTTTCCAAAAGTTCATGAGCAATTTATTTTGTTTATTATGTTAATTTCTGTTTTCTATATGTTCTATATATTTAACTGGGGAAATAACAACACAGCCCAAACCCTTTGGCAAAATGCTGAGAGGTTTCACCTGCTATCTCAGAAGGTGTCATCAGAAATCTGCTGCCAAACTGCAGAGGTAGTCAGTGTTACAGCCGAGGTAGAGACTCCCAGAGGGGCCTGGGCCCCCTTGGTAATCCTCAGACAGGAAAACTATGATTTCAGCCTCTGTTCACTGCATTCAGTTGCAAACTGGCCCCCAGTGATGTTCATTTGAGTTGTAATGACGTGCCACAGAAAGCTACTGCTTCCTCGTGACCCTCCTATCTGTAAAAGACTTGGACCACTTGCGATTAAACTTTGACCAGGCTCCACAAGCATTTTTGCTGCCAGAATAAATTACAGACTGCATCATTTGCTGTGTGCCCAAGCCTGTCTCCCTGTCAAAGAGTGCAAAGGGGAAACTGTGTCCTGTAGTGCAGACAGAGCATCTATTTCCAGGGAAGCCCAATTAAATGCACATTATTATCCCCAATAGGTACAGTTATCTATGAGTGTACACTCAAACTGGCTCTGAACAGGCACTCTGCTGAATATCACAGTTCTACTCAAAAACTGCTTCTAAGTGACAACATTTTCTATGAAATTAAGAAGCAAGCAGCGTACCTGCCACCACTTGAATAACAGTAAGAGCCACTGCAGACCTAATGGCAAACAGCTGCAAGAAAGCAGCCGTGTGGACATGTTTTTGTTGGAGCTGGCTCTTGTTTGTAACTTGCAGGTAGTTTCACTGCATAAACATTTCTCGGTTTTGGACGTATCTTTTACATTGGCCTGTGTACAGTTAATGCTGGCCAGCCATTGATGGCTAGAGCCAAGAATTAACTTTTCAAATATTTTTTCGGGAGGTTAAAAAGTGCTGGGTGAAGTTGGGGGGAAGAAAGATTGAACTGCTCAGATCATAAGGCCAGTGTCCAATGATACATTTCTATGCATTTCTGCAAATTCTAAAAAGAAACAAAAAAAACCCTCCAAACTCTTAATGCCAACTTGACTGCTTAATTATCTAATTTATGAGCTTAATTTTCCTAAGTGCTACAGAAACATAATTATGAATCAATACAGAAAAGATGGCACTGGCCATGTCACTGACAGATATTGCATTAAGTAACATTAAGTAATGGTGTGCAATATAGATGGTGAATAGTATCTTGATTTCTTAGTAACAATTGCATATTGGATTTGGTTCATCTGTTCTGTTTTATTGAGTTAGGATGTTTCTCATTATATCGTACATCCTGCTTTATGCCATTATAATAAGTCTTCCAAGATTGTCTTTGAGAAAAATGCTTGAATATTGCTTTTACCTTTGTTCTTTACACCTTGGATTCTAGACTAAACCTCACAATATTTCTATGCAAGCTCACCCTACAACCTGCAGGATGGTTTTGGATGTTTTCTCTACATAGAGAAATGGAAGAGAACAATTTGTATGGCGCTTATATAAATATTTACACACATACATATACATACATGTGCACATATATATAAACACATTTTACAACAGTTATTCAACAGTACCTTGCAATGTAAAAGGTTATTCAAATATGATTCCAGGTTTGTACACAAATTTCTCATGGACGTTTTTCATTCCATTTCCTCTGTTTTTCTATGACTCTATATATGTAGTTATGTAGGTCACTCAGCTTTCTGTTTACTTACCCTTTAGTTCAATGCATAGCAGTTTCTTCTCCAAAGAGCTGCTTGCTTAATGCCTGATGTCAAGGTGACACACCTGCATATTGCTGGCAGTGGGCTGCCCCCATAGGTTTGCTGAGCTTGAAGCTGCCCTTCCTCTCCTTCCTCAACCACTGTGTTGTGTGGCCTTGCAGTGGCCATGCACATAAACCTTTTGCTGCTCATACCATGAGAAAAATTTGTAAGGGATTCTTCTGATTCCTTTTCAGCACTAGAGAGTCCCTAGAGCAGTTGGTACACCACAGATATCAAACATATCCCAGTGCCTTTGAAAGCCAACCATACCATTTCCTGCACGTATTCTGGATGGCAATGAATTCAAATTTTTCAGCAGCTTGACATTATAATATTTCTGCAGTGGATGAACTGCACAAAGACACAAAACAGATGAACATTTTTTTTTTATTTATTTATTTCCAGTGTTTTTGAGGCTGGATTTGCCTGTTCAGACATTACATGGAAAATTGCTCTTGGCAACATTATGCCATTTTCTAAAATATGTGTATTAAAACTGATCAATTACTGTGGGTTGCAAAACATCTCGCAATAGACTAATCAGGGTGCGATATAGTATGTGAGGGGAAAATAACTGTGACTGTTTCTCAAATGGAAGGGAAGCACATTTATGCAGAGTAGCATATGCCACTGTCTGATATTTAGGCTTTTTCCATCAACAAATGCAAAAAATGTAACATCTGTATTACATAATCCTCCCGCTCTGCACCCAGAAGGCACTGAGGGCTCGTTAAATACTTGGCTACTGCTATGTGGTAATTGGACAGGACAGGAATTTTTATTTTCTTTAACTCTTTCCACTCAAAACTGCTTGGTGAAAGCATTTCCTGCTTATCTTTGGCATTGTAAAGGATAACACCTAATGTCATTAATAAACAGTTATTTAAGTATTTTTATTATTGAATGTAATCTTCTTGCTGTAGAGAAAGACCTACTTTCCTAACATCTTTCTAGTATGCTCCAATCTTCACCAGTATCTTGTAAACTTATCCCAGATAAGGTTTCTATTTTATTTTATTTTGTACTGTTTTCTGCTAAATATCTAACTCCTTTAAGTTTTATGATGGCAAAAGGGCACAGCTCTATGCATCAAAGGAATTGAGGATGCAGTGCTGGGGCGAACCAATGACCCTGGCACTGACCTATGACACTGTGGTCTCGTGCCCTCTGTTTTAAGCATATAGAGGAGATGCTGTCTTTGCTCTGCCATTACTCTGGTGCTTTGTTACAGGAGACAAGGCATTCCTGAAAAAAAGATTTTCCTTGCCAGATCTGCAGACTAAGCCAGCTAGATAAAAATCTCAGTTTTTGCTTGAAAAAGTTGTTTACTGCACATAAAATCACCAGATCTGAATAATAGATTTAAATAAATAAATAAATAAAATTGTTTCTTTTTTTTTTTTTATCCCTCCTTTCTGACAGGCATAAATGACTTCAGCTACCTGCACACAAACTGCTTTGAGCTGTCCATCTACGTGGGCTGTGACAAGTATCCCCATGAGAGCGAGTTGCCTGAAGAATGGGAGAACAACCGGGAATCCCTGATCGTTTTTATGGAGCAGGTATTTGACAGAAGAACAACTCCTTAGTAATTTGGTGACTCCTTTCAGACTGAAAGAGTTTAAGGAATAGCTCTGGCTTTCCCTGAGGTTGCTGTGACCGTTTGTGTTGAGCTTTATTGGGGCTGAGGCCCAGTGGAGCAGTGATGTTGCTGTGATGAAAAGCAGGAGCTGAGTCACCTGCTGCTGCCTTCAGCATCTCCCAGCCCTTGCCCCTCATGCTGTACCAATGCTGTCGCTGAGGTTTTCAAAGCAGTCTGGGGTTTCTGATATATTTCTTACATGGCTGTAATTAATGTCCTGCTCTGGCAGAAGTTTCTACACAAGCTGCTAGGTAGCTTTAGGAAGTCAAATGTAGTTTTTAGGCTTCATGCTCACATTGTATCACCATGGAGGAGAAGCTGTCTGCATTGTGCAAATATTTCAGCTGTAACTGTGCTTATGTGAAAAACAGAAATGGTCACTATAATGTGAAGTCTGTGCCATACAGTCCCTGCATTTTTACTTGGATAACATCATCCCTTCAACTTCATAGGCTATTTCAAAGTAAGGTTTCACTAACACTTTGTGCTTCAAGTGATAGAAATTGCATGATTATTGATATTTATTAAAGAAAGTTTAACTGTAAGCAAAGCTGGCATATAATTTCTGCCAGACTGTCTTAATTTCAGAGGACAAAATAACAAAGCTTGTTAAAATTTGGTAAATGTGCCATAGAGCTTGCCAGAAAAGAGCACCTAAAAACCCTTTATGTTTGCTTTATCTGCTATTTTAATCTGTTTCTTGAATTTGATGTTTCTAGGATCCCAATAGACATTGTAAATTGATTCACAAGCGTGAACCCCAAAACAGGAATAAGACGCGCGTAATTGACATGAGGACTTAATGAATTGCTGTATCTTCCTGATGATGGCACTGCTCATTGCTGTGTAATGTTTATTTATTTATTTCTCCTAATAGGTCCATCGGGGCATCAAAGGCATAGTGAAAGACGTACATGGAAGGGGAATCCCAAATGCCATTATTTCGGTAGAAGGTGTTAACCATGATATTCGCACAGGTAAGAATAATAAAATAGTTTTAAAATAAAAAGTCAACACAAATTAATAAATTTATGGTTAAAAAACAAACAGAAAAAAAATAATAACTTCACTGCAACTTTGAAGTCTTTTTTTTTTTTCCTGAGGAAAACCAGCAGAGAGATAATCCAAGGAGTGCATTGCAGAAGGGATGGTATTTGGGGGGCTCTTTCTCTCCATGGCATAGCTGCATAGATGAGAATAGAACTATGGTTTCCTTTTGGACCCTGTTCCTCTTCTTCCCACCTCTTTTGAAGTACTGAGCAAATATCCCTGTATCTACCCAAAATCTACAGCCAGAGTAAGGCTGTGTTAAAAGAGAAGTCATTCTTCCTTTTCTCATGAAAAGATAATGCAGCTCTAACACAGAGTAACTGCAGCACAGCTAAACAAGGCTGTAGTAGTAGCTCGTTGCACGGAGTGCTTCTCTGGTTATGGGAATGTGTTGGAGATATGATCCAGAGCTGTGTCCAGAGGAGGAACAGCTGCTACAGGGAAGAAGAGTTTCACACGCTTCAGAGTCTTCTGCAAAGCATCATAAAAGATAGCCTGATGGGGCTCAGCTGAAACAAGGACTTGAATGGGTGGATTGCAGCCTGGAGAATTACTGTTCTATATGTATTTAAAAAAATAAATAAATGGACAAATGGACAGATGCCTTGTTTGTACAGCCTTGGTCTATACCAAGACACAGATGTTTATATTCAGAGTAAATTCCAGGCCTATTTAATTGCCTGGCAAGGAGTCATGGTTCTAAATAAAGTACTGCTTTAAATAGATACCAGCAATGACAGGATTAATGGTAATACCCAAAAACTGTTGTTGGCAGGTTGGGGGCTGGATAGTGTCCATTGGCTGCTGTGGTTGTGTAGGTCCTATACAGTCCTTTATGAAATGGTCATTGCTGTGCTTGTGAGCTCTGTCGTTAGAGGATCCAAAGAAAGTATGGAGCAGGGAGAGGAGCACGGGGAAGGAGATAGCCAAGCAAGACCTGTCGTTAGCAAGAGTCTGTCTAATTGCTTGCCGCTGAGGTACAGGATGGCACACTGATCTGTTGGCTGATTCCAGGTTATGGAGCATCACAGAGCGTTAGATAAGAGACTTCCAACTCTTCAATGTTTTATCTGAGCAGATAATAATTTTGAAATATCTA
This sequence comes from Netta rufina, assembly GCF_964035555.1. NCBI lineage: Eukaryota > Metazoa > Chordata > Aves > Anseriformes > Anatidae > Netta > Netta rufina. Next base: position 33,628,803 of record NC_140130.1, on the reverse strand, counting down.
ACTTAGTTTACAATTAATTTTACTTCAGTGCTACCATGTCTCTGTTGTTAAAGAAAACATTGGATGGCAGATACTTAATTAGGCAATAATGACTCTTCCTTAAATATTTCAAAATGGGACCAGTGGGAAATGATAGTGGGAATGAAAGTAATCAGCTGGTCTTCCCTGTCTTGGAAGACTGCCATAAACGGTAGGTTGCACTGCTCTGGTAATGGAATTAACATATTACTCTGCCTGAGACCAAACAAATGCAAGAGGAAATTAATCTCCAACTCTGTATGCTGGATTTCTACATGAAAGAAAGATCAACTGTTTAAAAACAGTGGACAAGCATATGGAAAGAAGCCCTGGTAGCATGGTAATAACTGTGCAAGGTTCCAGAATGCAGTTTGTAGCACTTGGGAAGCTTACAGCTCTTTGGATTAGGTGTTGAGCTGAACTTCTGTGGTTAAGGTCAATCTGAACTTCTTGGTACAAGCAAATGTAATTGGTTCATAATTTTTATTTAATGAGAAATACTGAATTTGACACTGCATTTGGGAATCACTTTATAAATGGGAACATGGGAGTTCTATCTTGTTTTATATTACACAGATAATGTACATGTTGGTTTTGAAACAGCAGAATTTATGGTGCAGGAAAAAAAAGCTAAAATGACACACAGCTTCAGAGAAAGAAGGCAAGTTGTCAGAATTTGCCTTTCATTTATACATTTTAAATGAAAAATGAATCAATTTAAAAGTCTGAGTTGCCTTGATATAAAAATAGTTCAAGTGGAAGAAAAATCGTGGCCACTATCTTTATTCATGTAAATTTTGTTTAAAGTGATCTAGGCTGTAAGGTACCTGCTTTTTCTTTGGTACGCTGATGTTGTTGATTACCCTGTACAGCAGACAAAATTGTGTGAAAAGGCCTTTTAATAATATTTATTTGTTTGAGAACATTTCTCTGCTCTTTTCTGTGGACAAAAAAAAAAAAGAAAAGTGCACAAAAAGTCCTTTATTTTCTCTTGAAAGTACAATATATCTTATTGAAAAAGGATACTGGTGGCACTAAGCTGATAATATTAACAGGCTAATTGAAATTATTGATTTAGAGAGCAAGAGCTTTATGGAAAATTATTCCATTTTCTTTTGATGTAGGTGTAATTATTGCTTCACTCTGATTGCATGGTGTTACAGTTAGATGTGGACTATGCTCTATGAGATAACCTTCAGAAAAGAGTTCATCGATTGGATGGATAAATGCACTAGACACCCTTTTTTCCCCACGTTGCAAGTGCAGGCAATTATTTGGGGTGCCTTCTCGATCCCACTAGCAGAGGTCAGTGGACTTTCCATTACCAAGAGGGAAAGGAATTTGTAAAATGTTTGTGACTTACTATGGCCTCTGGGCATATCAAATCATATGCCAGTGGCATCATCCCAAGTATCTGGCAAAAGGTTATATTTTTTTATATCACCTGCTTGTTTTTGCACTGCTTTAGCTCATTATTTTTTTTGGATGGGTAGGTCGAATGTGCCCTGTTACCAGAGTAGGAAGCAGACTTGAGGAAAGGACCTCTCAATACAGAAATTAGCCCACTGCAACCTTTTCATGATAGTACAGATCCTCTCCTCCCGCACCCACTGGGCAGCTGCAATAATTGCTGCAATAAAAAGTAACTGGAAGGTGTAATTTCTAGTGTTTTAACTACTTGTATATACTAACAGGAGGTAAACAAGCAAGCCAAATGTCATTACAGAAAAAAACACCTTCCAAAAGCACCATTGCCTAGAGATCTCTCTTGTGACACCTCCCATCACTGCCTGTGTGCACACATGCATGCACCCACAGAAACAGAAGCCACTCAACCTGTGGCAGCCTCTGACTGCTTGTAGTAAACAATTCAGACAATGCTAAACCTGGAGTATTTAGTGTCTTGATCAAGAAATGTACAGTTCCCTTCTAGTGAAGCTTTTCTGTACTGGAGCCTTCACCAGAAATCAAAGACAGATGCACATTTCTGTATGATTTTTGCAATTAAGCATAATTAATTTAATTTCACACAGTGTTCAGAGAAAGATTTATGAGTATTTTGGTAAACTTGATATGCTTTCAGCATACATTATGTAACCAAACTGAAAGATTTTGAAGTACCATTTAGTTAATATTTAATAGCATTAGTCTCAGCTAAGCATATTTCTAATGTTATAATTCTCCAGGTTTTTTCTTCTTGCTGACTGCCTCTTCAGCAGAGAAAAGTTAAGTTTTAGTTATTGTATGCACTGGCGATGCATCACCATGACTAGATTTCCTGGGACCTCTGTAGATAACAGCGTATTAGGATAATTTTTATAATGTCTTTAAATTCATAACATTTAGTTAAAGTCATTTAGTTGTAAAAGGTTGATTGATCCTATCAGGCTCAAAGAGCACCCCTCTTAACTAGAGTGTTTCTGGAGTTGTCTGACACATCTAATTTCTAATATGTATATTATGTATATATGCTACATTTTTATTTTACCTGAGTGGACATGAAAATTTCTTTCTAGACCCAGCTATTGGATATGGACTCAGCCTTCTTCCATTGGAGACTGTTATTTTAGTAGTCTTAATATTTGATAAAAGTGTCTGTATTTTTAATTGTTTCTCTTGCCATCTGCTCTGATTTTTTTTTATTTATTTTTTACCTTCTGCATCATTTAACCTAATTTAAAAAAAAAAAAAAAAGAAACAGAAAAAAACAAACAAACAAACAAACAACCTTACCCTTTTAGTCTGGTATTAAATTCTGGGTGATGACAGCTGACAGAAGCACTAATGTGTAGTTACTTGTGAATGAAAAGGAGGTAAAATGCATCGTGCTTAACAGCTTAATATCCAAATGTGTAATGGTTTCCTTGTGGTGTGTGAACCTGCAGATTTTTTCCTGGCTTTGTGCAGGGTTGTGATGAACTGCCTGCTAAACTTGTCAAAAAATTATGGGTCAGCTTTGAATCCCAGGGGCTAAAGCCAACATCTGAGCAGGGATGAATTCACAGCCACAAGTTGGGGGCATGCAGCCTTCACTAGGGTGTCAGTGGACCTAACAATAAAGGAGAACTAAATAAAGTGTTCCTCAGAGGATCCTTTCAAAGAGTGCTGTTCCTAAGGTCTTGAGAAAGAGCAAATCTAGACCTTGGCCATCACCAAGTAAGGCTGAAGTGGCTGAAAGAAACACCTGAGCAAGGTGGTGTGCAAGAACTAACAGTATCAGGTGTGCTTGCACACAATTTCACGGTTGCAGTCAAAGGCTGCAATATCAGGGTATAGTAGATATTGCTGTTTTGCTAATGCTTGCTGCTTGTAAACACTTTCTATTTTACAAAGGCCTAAATTAAAATAATTTTTCTTTAAACAGAAGCCAGCTAGACTGATTTTTTTCCCAAATATAATATTTTCATACAAATTGTCTTTAGTTTTTGCAACACTACATTGTAAGCAACCCAAGGCTAGTGATAGTAGGGCTGTCAGTAAATGTTAGTACTAAAAACAAACAAAAACTTTGTATGCAAGATGTTTTATTTCTATTTCTATATATATAATTGCATATTTGAATATGCACAGTGGGTTTTCCCCGGATAGGCTGAAAAATTAACTTCAGATATTGATATTTCATTGTTTTTAGTCCTCAGCGATGCATACTTTCTAGTTAAAATATTATTTTAAAAGAAGTCTAAAACCATCCTAGTGTATATATGGGTAAACCAAGATGAACGGAAAGGAAAGCCCTGATTCAATGAGGTGTTAAAATACAATGTTTTATGCACAAGTGATTTAGTTGATCACAGTGACTCTGTTCATGCATTTACAGGTAAGCAAGTGGTGAAGTACCCTGATGAATTATAGTTTGTAGGAAAAATAGCATAATAAAGCTCAATGTAAGATTTTATGGAAGAGGATGCTTAGATCTCAGAGTCGATATGGTACACACTCTCACATAGCCCCACCACCAACCTATGTGTGTACAGGTGGTCTGTCCAGGACCTCATGTAATGCAAGTAGGTCCCTGCTTAAGAAAGGAGCCCTGTCCTAAAACTTTCCTTTTTCCAAACAGGAGCTGATGGGGATTACTGGCGGCTTCTCAACCCAGGGGAGTACGTGGTCAGCGTGAAAGCAGAGGGCTACACCGGCGCCACCAAGACCTGTGAGGTGGGCTATGACATGGGAGCCACCCAGTGCGACTTCACCATCTCCAAAACCAACATGGCGAGGATCAAGGAAATTATGAGGAAATTTGGGAAGCAGCCGATCAGCCTGTCCCTGCGGCGGCTCCGGCAGCGGGCTCGGCAGTGGCGGCAGCGGAGATAGGCCTCGGCTCTGCCTTGATCAGCCCAGCTGTAGCAGTAGTGAGAGTTATGTAGTCCATCTCTTCATACGCATTTTCCTGCACGAGGCCTTTCTGTTAGGGGAGCTGGATGTGGGTTTGTCATTTTGGAGAAAAATTGGAAACAAAATTCAGTTTGAGTTGAAGAGAAATAAGCCCCAGTGTGTGGGGGGAGAGGCGGAAGGAATGTAAAAAGATGTTTTGAGTTAAACTGAAGTGATTTTTTTTTTTTGCCTGTGGATTATTTAATCCTTTGTAAATCTGTTTTCTTTAAATATAGAAAAGAAAAAAAAAAGAGATACTTGTACATGAGAAATGTTGTTTTGAAAGAAAAAAATGAAAAATGGTGTTTCTAAAGTATAAAATTGATATATTTTTGCAATTCAAAAAAGTTATGACACTCTTTACATTTTATCCACATATGGGAGGAAAGCTGAGAGGGCACAGTTTCTGCTGAACATTATTAAAATGTGTCAAATTTCAGTCTCTTTCCCTGAAAGAGACTTTTGGACAAGCATCATAATCTGATTGCTGAACTTAATGCCCAGAACATTTTCTCTTCTGGTTTAAAAAGCTGTATTTTCTAAACCTCTAAAAAAAAGTTGCTTGATAAACATCACTGCAGCACTGTGCCATAGCACATCCTCTCTAATCCAGGAGAAGGACTCAAAATGAAGCTTTCATCATAGATGCAGGCTTGGTCATGGGCATGTATATAGTTCACAAATCCCCTGGCAGCATCTCTTTTCTTGATTCTGGCCTGCCTATAAGTGCCTTTTGTGCTCACGCACACCTTGTGTCCCTGTCTTTCATAACGTGCAAAAGATTCCATGTTCCTCTACATGGTCTCTTCATCTTACCACTACAGCTACTGCTTTTCTGGCCTCACTACTCTTAGTGCTGGATTTCTGCTTTTTTATTGCCTATTAAGTAACAAAGTTGTACAGCAGAATAGGATTGAGGTTTGGTAAAGATGCAGATCAGATCTAGGAAAGAATGAACTAAATAAACACTCATCAAACCATCAGCTGGTGAAAATCAACTTTGCTCTGTCAGCTTCAATGTCATGACCTTAGTTATACCAAAAGAAGGGCCAGCTGTACCTTTTTAGCCAGTCAAAAGTCTGTGGATAAACAAACATTTTTAATATGCATGGTAGTGAGGCTGCAATGTACACTTTCAAATAGAGTTTGTTTAAAACTTTTTAATTGCTATTACAGTTCTTGCCTATCTTGATATGATTCTTGGAAAAGACGTTCACCCAACTATCACTCAAAACAGGAGAAATAAACTAAATAGAAAACTTACTGTAAAAATATTGCTTGCCATCTGTACTAAATCTTTTTTCTTGTCAGCAAAGAATCTTGTAAACACAAAAGGCAAAAGATTTCAGAATGAATAATATAATCATGAACCCTTGCATAATAAATAGTCCTATTATTAAATTTCATAGACAATTCCAGCCTATGCTTGTTCTGCAAATTCCATTAAATAACAGCAATGTATTTGACAGCAAAGGCACAAAGAAAATAACAGGGTGCACACATAATTTTCTATAACTGAAATTATGGAACTCCAGCTCCTAGTCAGCATCATTTAAATTAAATAATAGATGTAAACAAATAATCCAATCATCACATTAGCATTTTGAATGATATTTTACTTTTTTCACTCTATTTACCACCTTTACAACATTCTGTGTTCCATATTTTTATTTTGAGCTACAAACTTAACAGCAAAGTTGTCAAGAAGGTTTTTTTTTAGCATCTGAGAAAGGACAAATGATATCTTTTTTTTTTTTCAGGTAATGATGAGAAACTTTTTTTTTTTTTTTTTTTTTTAATCAGTGACAGCATAAAAATTTTCCTGCTAATTTGCCAGCATGCCTGATTATTATTTTTTTTTTGTTATGAACTGATGAAGTTCCTTAGGTAGCTTCTTTCTTGAATCCTGTGAAGTCCCAGTCATTTTGCTGGGGGGTTGTTTGCACAAAGATGCAAACAGGGAAATGAGGAGGCAAATTTAATTCACTAATATTCAGCTTGAAGGTGGAAATCACTAGCTGGATGGTCAGTCCTGACAGGTCAGTTCTTTCTACCTTGCAATAACTTTTCAGGCTGTTCTGAGATTAACTTTACAAACCTAGCTGTCCCTATGCTCTGTTCCCAGGTATCAGGTTATCTCTACAAACAAGACATTTTTTGTTCAGTAGTGAGAAGTGGATCTCATGGGAAGGCATTTGATGTCTGTTAGCAAAAATAAAGTGGATTCTGATTGCTGCAGACCTCACTAACATAAATGCTGAAGACAGTGGCCCTGGTGTTCTCTGCTGGCAGTGACTAGTGCTTGCATGTACTTGAGTGTAGCAGAACTATGACTAATGCAGGTGACCTTAGTCTGTTTTGGTCCAGGCATTACTAAATAAATGGCCTAATAGACATCAAGTATAGTCATCACTGCAATTATTTTGTGTTTGTTCAGCACCTTTAAACTGAACGCTCAAGTTCAAAGGAATTTTACTAGTAACTTCAGATACGTGAATATCTCATGCTGAGATAAGATGCTTTTGCCTGCCCTGAATACAATAATAGCAAAATGAAGTGTGCCCTATTTGCTACTATACTAATGCACTTGGGAGTTAAAATGTTCTTTCCTTTTTTTCTTTTTTTTTTTTTTCTTTTTAAATACATGGTACTGCTATTTAATCTCCACATATATCCACGCCACAAACCAATAAATTCAGATGCCAGTATTTTCTAGTTATCTACTTTTTCCCCATCTTTAAAATAGTATTTTATTCTAAATTCTGTGATTTTTATCTCCTTTCATTTTATTGTTGTAGGAAAATTTGTAACCCTAAAGAAAAGAAAGGAAATAAATCTTAAGATAGATACACTCCTTTTATAATTACAGTTTCATTTTAACAGCTACATATATGAGGATTTTGACAAGCTTTGATCATTCCTGATATAAAGGAAAAAAATACAATTATTTCAAGTAATAAGAAATTCAGCTCCGCAATCTCACCCACGCAGTAAAGGCTGAACAAATAAAAGGTTGTAACAGGACGTATTCCACTCTCTTTGATAATACCAGCCATCAGTCTTCTGCTCCCATGCAGAGTGCTGACAGTCATAAAATACAGCACGAGCTGGCTGGCTTCTCCTTGAGTCCCCATATCATGCCATCTAGTTATTCATTTTTTATCTGTTTAATTATCATAATTTCTATAACCACCTCGCAGTGTTTGTCATCCTTTTTAGTTACTACAGGTATGCTGACCACTGGAAGACAGGTCTTAGTATCTGCAAATTGGCTTGAGAATTCTGAAGCCAATAATACTGTATCTACTAAAATGATATCTACTTACACATGTTGGTATGAGTGTACTGAATCTTGGTAATCTCTAACTCAAATTTAATCTGCTGGCACCAGAAGACAAGTAGGATTATCTGAGTATTGTGATGCTGAACTCATTGTGGGTAAAATACACTGATAAAAATGAATGCAGATTAAGATATTGACTACACTGAAGAGGAAATGCAATGTTTCATTGAATGTTTTAAGCCTGTTGTGTATTTTCAACTTCTTTTACCAAATACTTTTCCTTCCCTTATCCATGTACAGTTGTGGAGGCTTTTTCCCTCTAAATTTAGCTCATTATTTTCAATGAATTTGGGATATCTTCACAAAGCGTGGATTTTAACTGTCAGTGACAGTTATACGACCAGATTTACTTGCCTCTCATCATTCTACAGTGGGTGCTGGACCTTTCTGAGAAACGCCTGAAGAAAGATGAGTTAACTTGAAACAGAGTACAAATGGTGTCGCACCAACACCTTTCATTAGTTAACCTTTAAAGTTGGTATGTAAAATATCCAAGTTTGGAGGCAGAAGTGCCTCATTTAACTTTGTAGGGTATCCATGTGAATTCAGCCAGGTTGCAGCCACCAGCCTGGCATGAGGAAATATACAAGCCTATGCCAATGGTATGGATTGGAGCAGTATCATGTCCTGCTGTGGTATGATGCTAGGCTGGCATGGGAACACCGCAGGATAAGCAGCTATGTATACACCGACCAACTATCCAACAAGAGTGCAAAGAAGCTCTATTTCTTATCAATAAGAGCACATACCTTTCAAATGCTTTTTTTTTTTTTCTTTCTTTCTTTCTTACTGTAGCTGTTGCACACACAGAGAGAGGGGCACTGCTTTTTTACAGTTGATTTCACGGGTAATTTTAGTACCGCTTTTGCCTGTGCTTATCTGTGCTACCACAATGGCAAGCACTTTTTTCAGTCCTCTCCATTAATATGTATAATAGGTGAACCAGTCCTTAATAAAAAGCTATGAATGTTTTTAAGCTTCAGGAGATTAACTTGTAGATGTTTAAGGTACTTCCTCATTTTGCCAAGCTTAAATCACATTTATACATAGTCGGATGTGCTTACTAATCTTTAATTTCTTTTTAAAGGTCATTTAGCTTGAGATGACATTTTTGTATTTCACTGTGACACTTTAATAAGATTTTTGAGCAGCAAAATTTATGGTCAATGAAGCCATCATGGTGAATGCAATCTTGTGCCTGGAACAGTAAGTCAGTAAATAACTATTGTCTGCTAACCTCCACTGATGTAGTCATCATTGTGCAGTGTATATTGCCAGAGTAAGTCTAGGTGAGATTTACAAATCCACCAACTCCACATTCAGGTTTGCAGGACAATTTGAAAGACAGGTAGCTCCTCTGTCTTCTTAACCTGGCAAATTACCTTTTTATTTATATATTTTTTTCTTTAATGGAGATTTGGATTATTTCTCTACATTGAATATTTTAAACAGTGTTCTTCCATTCATTGTATGCTCTTTGCTCATTAGGCAGCAAAAGGATGGGTTTATGCCTTTAAATTTCAGAGGGGCTAAGTTTATTGGATGATTTTTGGTATACCATTTTAACTCATTACTAGCTGAAAATAAAACATTTATCAATTAAAACAAAACAAAACAAACAAAAAAACCTCAGGTAATGAATATAAAGGTACATTATATCTGTTTTTCCATGCTATCTGCCTTTTTATTCATATGAACACCTTCAATAATCTGATACAGAGAGCCAGGCTCTAAGAGGTTATACACCCACCTTCACCTCCCTTGTGTCTGGTGGTTTGTATAGGCTAGGTTAAATAATATCCCCTGCAGTTTTCTGCTCAGGCCTCTTTGCTTGACTCTCTCTACAAAATTGATCCTCAGAGACCTTTCAGGCACTTACCTCTCCTCATCAGCCAGGCTCATTCAGATTTTTATAATTTCTGCAAGACTTTATGAAAAAAATATAGATTTATTTAAAGTTGAGTTCTGTACCAAAATGATCACTTGTCTCCAGTGGGTTAAATAACAAACCATCCTGCCCTTTGCTCTGCACTGAGGAACTGTGATGTTTCATGTAGACTGAGCCTGATAGCATCTGAAAGATGGTGTCTCATAAGATAAATCTTCAATGTTCACAGAGTGAATTCCAAAGCCAGAAAACGGTATATGGAAGAGGGCATATCCAGATCTAAAGAAATACATAAATGGAGTGAGCCAGTATGTAGTTTCAAGGATGGCAGCTTGCTAAGTGCCCAGACAGTAGGATCCCAGATAGGCTTGTGATAACATCAGTTTAAAAATACTTATTAAGAATGGGCAGTTCCATGAGAATGAGATGAGAAAAAATGTATATATTTTTTTTCAGCAAGCAAAATAAACAAGCAAAAGTCTTTCTCTGCATTTTTGAATAATATTTATCAATATTAATACCAAAACATGGCTGTGGAAAGAAAGCTTTCTCTTTTCTTTTAAATTAATTTCCATTCCAAATCTCTGTGGTGTATTCTGAAATACTGGTGTTGTTTAGAGAAAAATGTTAACAACAATTTCCACCTATTATCATATTCAGTTACATCAACCACCTGATATTTTAATTATTCTAATCATTAACTCTCACTTAATTTGCAGCAGCTGCTGTCTAGAATTCAATACACCACTTATGTCAACACCACAGTCATTCTTATTAACTCAGTACTCTCCCAAGAGCAACAGAAAAGAGCATTCAGGGTAAACCATCATTTAAAGATCTAACAAAATCCAGCCAGCATTATTGTCAGCAAGTAAGGTATGAAAAATGGAATTACTTTTCATGTTTTAGATGTGACAGAAATTCAATACCTAGGTTAATAAGGATCAATGACAGCATAATCTCACTTGAATAGACCAGAGGGATTTAAATTTGAGATCTATTTCTTACCACAAGGACCCGAATCTGATTACATGGCCTCAGGTGTTTTGTTTGTGGTTTGTTGTGATTTTCTTTCCTTTTTTTTTTTTTTTTTAGTGTAAAGGGCTTTAAAATCACATTCCTACATTCCTGTTTATTACAGTTTCCTGAGATCTCTAATTTGAAGGCAAATTGAGTCATTACTTATTACCTTGGTTGTCTTCCAGAAGCATGCCATAGCTCTATGCCAGCTCACTGATCAGCTCCTGGTGGCCTCAAGTTCAGATCAGATCTTCAGAAACAAAACTGATAGATTTATAGTAAAACCAGGAAAAGAGTGGGAAGTGAATGGGAAAACAGGCTCTGTGTCTATTATCTACCCTGTATCTTCCCAAATGCAAAAGCTTATTCTTCTACTTTTGGTAATGAATCACATCTAGAGCTGCTCTGATAACGTAATGCTTTCTGGCAACATTTCAGCCCCCCTATGTTTGTGTTGAAGGACCAAGGCAATCAAGTCAACAGCTACACCAGAAACTATGTGTAAACTGTTAAATCTACTTACTTAGTTTAATTCTAAATATTCTGCTATCACTTGTTGCCTCTGTTTCTATGCCACTTTAAAATCCTACACTATGTTGCTTAAATGTTAAAACTTGAGGTATTCTTGAGAGATATTTGGCATGTGTTTTTATTGAATTTTTGCAGTTATGTTTCATTGCATGGTTTGTAGCACTGTTGCCCTGAAAAGGTCACCAGGGACCATTTTAATGAGTCTGAGTCACTAAATTCAAATACTGATGGCACTGTATTGTCAATAACTATTCCACCTTCAGCATTATGTGATGTGCAAAACATACATGATTTGGAGAAAATCCAGCATAAGAAAATCAGTTTCTCACTAATGAAAGTGTCTGTAAAATTAACCGATGAATTTCCATCTTGGCTTCAGAAGAAATTTATCATTCTTAAAGCAGTATGGGTCTCCAGAGAGTGCTTTTCAGCTTATCACACTCTTCAAATGTATTATTAATTCTTTGACTGCTGGATGATTTGCTGTTGGACTGAAAATCAAACGTAATAAGCACTTGAAAATGATGGAGTTTCATCTGGCCACTTGTTTTGTGGCTTACTGGCACAAACTCCAGGGACAATGAAGTGCAACCTTTCCCCATTTCTGAAAATACTGGTTGAAAAGAAATACTGTGGACAAGATCTGCACAAAGTATAAATCAATTGAACTTCACAGACTCTCATCTTTGTAATCTGCAGGGAACATGTTAACTTCTTAGGTCTAATGTTTGGGTAATGAGAACAGAAAAAGCATGAGAGCAGCACAAAGAAAAACGAGAGAGGGAGAACAGATTTTAAGGGCAAAGCCGAAACATGGAAAAGAAGATTACAGTCAAAAGCTTCTTTTCACCTATTTGTCCAGAAAAAAATCTTCCCTGAACTTGCCTTTTCCTGACTTTTCAAATAGTCTTTTCTTTTGAAGTATTCAGTGAGATGTCCAACAAAGAACAGCCATAGTGATGGCATTTCAAGATTTCTGGCCCAAACCAGAGAGTTCAGAAGCAGATGCTCACAAATCATTTCTCCCTGAACATTGATAACTGCAATTTTTCAAATAACAGAAAATGACTCTGAATTTTCAGATCTGGTAGGAGGAGAAGTAGGGGTACTTTTCACACCAAGGGAACTGGAAGAGAGCTGGTAAAAGCTCAGGATAGGAAATCAGATGGTCAAGGAAGCATTCTACTAACGAGTTAATCATTTGACATGAAATTCTTATTTGTTGTGAAAGAGAAAACGGTGTAATATTCTTATAATGGCAGGAAGATGGACAGCCAGTGGAGCAAACGTGAAATAAGGCAAGACGGGACTCCATTCAACTCTTGTTTTCCAGAGCTTTTGCCCATACCTGGCACAGGCACAGCTCTGAATTACCACAGTCCCACATCAGAGAATCTGGGGAGAGGTGCTGAGTTTCTAGAAAGATGTTATAGAACTGTTGAGGATGCTGAAATGATCCATTCACAAATTAAAATAAAATAAATGTGTATTATTATTGTAGGGATAAAATATACGCTGGAGGGGGACGAAGGAGCAAATAAGGATGCTGAAGATGGTAGAGTAGAAATGAGTTATTATGACCCATGACAATACAAGTGTGTGTGTGTTTATATGCTTCTGTGTGGGCATATAGTGTACACTTCCCATGCTTACTTGCAGTAGACAGAAGCAATCACAAGAACAGGCAGCCCTCAGGGGGCATCAGTGCTACAGAGCTGCCAATTGTTTGACATTAGGAAAACCAAACTGTAAAGATGTAGCCTTATTATAGTAACAATCAGAGCAGAGTGTAGGAGTCTATAGTATTTATCAGCTTTCCTGATTATATGTTGTTGAATTTGTTTCAGTGATCTAGCTGTAGCCTAAGAACTTGAGATGGAATATACTTGTTTCAATATCCCTCCAACCCTCCAAAAAAAGTAAGGAGAAAAAAATAGAAAAAAAAAAAAAAAAAAAAAACCAACAACAACAAAAAACTGCTAAAGAAAAACCCAATGTCTCATGTGAATTCTGCATCTGAAAATGCTATCTTGAAATGTGAAATACCTTTGCCAGGTTTTTATTTTAGCCAGGTTATAAAGAGGCTTTAGGGAGGTAACAAGAACAAATGTTTACCTGTTGAAGCCAAACCAAATCTACTGATATCAAGATAAAATTGCCCAGACACTTTGTCACTGCATTTGGTAGACTTCCTTATCAAACATTTAAAACAGTGTCATGGCTCACCAAGAGTTATTTTTTATCTGATTACTGCTGTGAAACTACGATGATTTTCTGCACAAGAATTTGTGACCCATTACCACTTGAATGCTTGTAAAAGGTCCAGCACATCATGGGTGCTGCCGTAAACACACTACTAAAAAATGACTTGTAATTTGAGTTCTGATAAAATACTGCCAACTCTTGTAGTTATGTTGGAGATCTCACTGAAGAAGCTCAGCTTTTCTTTTGTTAGAAGAAATTTCTAGCCTTCAGAGGTGTAAAGGAGAGCCCCATATCAGATGTTTACAAGCATCTGGAGAAGCCATAGCCAAATAACAACATCCTCAGTTATATTTTCTCCTCATTTTTAAGCTGAACTCATGACTTTGCATGAGACAGAATAAAAATTTGAAGATGATGACTTGATATTATTGTGAAGATATTTTATTTTTTTCATTTGTTTCTTCCTAAGGTTGCTTTTTTTATAAGAGTTCTGTGATCACCATTAACATTGAGCTTATAAGTGCATTTTCTGTACCCAGGAAATCACTTTAATAAGCTCTTTAATTAACCAACAGTGCCTTTGCTCCTTTGCCCCTTCTTGCTTTTCTGTGCTCTCTAAACTGTATGCCCAATACTTTAAGGAGGAAGCATTAGCCTCCCAGAGACAGACCCATAGTCCAAGTCACTGCTGAAAATCACCATGTTTTGGTGAAATAAGGTTTTGTGATGCTGTACTGCTGCAAGAGGGAGAAATGGAGACCAGCCATGGGGTCCCAATAGAGGTAGGTGGCACTGTAAGGAAATGTGGGGAGTGATGTGGATTGCATATCCAAAACTGTACATTTATTATGGATTTTCTAGAAACTCCACAAAATTCAGCTGTAAATGCCTCCATCAGCTAAACAATTTAAAAACAAACAACAGAGCAGGAGAGGTCTTCATGGTCACTGTGGTAGCTAGCATTTTTATAATTTTTTTTTAAATCACGGATTCTGAAGAAGTACTAGAAGATATCTGAGGCTGTCATCTTCTTCCTCTTGCTCTGAGGCAGGAGCAGCACTTTCACATCTACCCACTGTGTCTGGGTAAGCAAGATATTTAAAGCTAGCAATTACATCAACTGACATTAACAGCTGCCTGGAAGCTTCCTTGTTTTATGCACATCAGCCGGTTGGAACAGAAGGCTGAAGAGCAGTGTGGAAAGACAAAAATGTGCAGGTTCCACACAAGCAGAAGGCAACACATATATCTATTTTGATGGCTTATCCCTATCCACGGAGGTTGCTGCTGCCAAGATGTCACCAAGGCTATTTCTGTTATGTTGCTGCTTTAGGGACATCCAGTTCTTCCTGTCTCAAGCATGCAGTCAGGATTAGGAAATCTCAGATACCCTGCTGAAGTCCAGGGATGGCACCAGCATAGATGCTAAACATATGCAAAGAAGTGTGGAAGGTGCCCCACCACATTTCAGAAAGTGGGTGCCAAGATCAGCTCACTGTGAGGAACAGTGCTTGTGCCCAAAAGCAACAGATACCTGAAGTATGTTAAGTTTCGGTGAGTCAACATCTCCATAAAACTGAGAACTATCAGGGGATGATTTGTAAACAGCAAACCGAACTCAATTCAATCAGCTGTTCACAACAAATAATTTGAAGAGCTCTGTGTATGCAAAGCAGATAATTTTAATGTGAAGATTATGGCAAATACACAATCATTTTAATAGGATGATTAAGAGCTGCAGGCTCCTGGGGAAACCATTTCAGCAGTGTGTGCACCTGCATCTATTGAAAGAAGAAAAATATACGGAATAACAAGCAGTATCTCATCAGCACATCTGCAGGTCATAGCATGGGCCAGTTGGAGCTGAGGTAGAAAGAAGGAAAAAACACATTGTTAGACAGCTTGGGACCATGTACTCAAAGTCTTGAGCTTAAAGCAAAACTGAAAAGGATGTTGCAGGTTTGCTGTGCGGGCTCATGAGTGCTGAGGATGATCAGCACAAGGAGCGAGACTGGGGAGTCATTTGGGCCATGCTGAACACTTAGCTCTCTCCAGGAAAATCCTCAAAATTGGGGATTTTAGAACATGCATGCAACTCGGGGTACAGAGGAAGAGAAAGTAAAATTAGAAAGACAGAGGCAGCATCTTCAAAATCTCATCAACTAACTGCTCGCTTCTACCATGGATAACAACATGCCTCAGTCCCCAGAGAAAGTCTGGGCAAATTGGCCAGACACTAGAGGAGCAAGCAATCTAAAGTAATCACAAGTTCTTCCAAGATGATGATTTCGCTGTCTCTATATATTCGATATTTGCTGGCAGCAATATTTGTTAGGTTCTGTTGACATAGGAAAAGTGAAAATAATTATACTTTTAAAATATTATTATCTTTTTATATATAAAAATAGACTATTTTTAACAGATAATAGATTTTATTGCATTTTTAGCATCTTCTGGAGAAATACATTTATAAAACATGTACATATTTATATGTGATATAAATATATAAGTATATAAATATTAAAGAATGCATAGACATATTTTCACTGCCTCTTCAACCTCTTACATTGGAATGGAGAAATAAAGTATGACTAAAAATACCTTTCAGTGAATACATCCTGGCTCTACAGACTGGTCTCATACTTTGCTGGTTCCAGAGTTATAACAACGTGAGCAAAACAAGGCCAAAGAAACTTATTAACTCTGTTTATACACACACCCAGTAGTTCATAGCTGGAAACAGGCATACTTCAGCCAGTAGTTTATAAGACCCAATGTGTTGCTTTTGCTGGTGAAACATTTGGGCTGCACCCATGTCCCAGTTTTTACCTTTCTGTGAAAAAACTCTTTTTCTCTCAGGCACTTTGCTGGCCAGAGCCGCTTCCCAGCACCTCTTGCCCTTTTGGGCTCAATTGCAGGCACAGACATGGAAAATCAGGGAGACATGATTTCTTGCATTACATGCATTCAGACGACACCTTTACAACTGCTCAGCCACATTCCTGGGGGCAAGTCCTAAAAAGCTGGCTATTTTTGTTGGCTTTTAGTGTTATGTTTATTTTCCTCACTGAATTAGAAGCCAGCTACTACTTACTAAGGCTACACTGCAAATGTCCATGCTAAGACTACCAAGGTCACAGAAGAGGTGTTTTGTGTGACTACCAAAGACAAGCATGTAACTTAATCAATAGCAAAATCATAGAGATGGCCAGAAAGGTGAAGTACAGGCCTTGCAGTACATAACATAACGATAATGTAGGATATCAAACAAAGAAGTCTATTTTGTCCCTTCTAGGATGCATGTCCTTGAATTATCTAGCAGGTGGAACATCTACCTGCTGCTAAATAAACCATTATTTAGAGAACTGTCTGAGTTTAGCATCATTTACATTTTCCTTTAGATTTAGATACCATCTGCTGTTCTGTTTTCTTTTGCCTACTGTCACAGTCATAAGCATGTAATTACCATACTCCTACTCATTTTTTTCGTGTTCCTTTTCACTACAAGCTTTGTTTCAACCAGTTTCTGTCTTTAGCTTGCTTTAAACCTGTAATTATTAGAAGACACTTTATGAGATCAACAGCAATGTTTCATGCTGTACAGATATTTTTTTAATGGATTAAACAAGGACAGATGACAAAGCACTGAAAGCAATCTTTATATCAGAAAAGTGGAAGGAAAAGGAAGTCTAGTGAAAATGAACTTATCATGACTTTGTATGTATCAAAAACTTTAAATAGACTGCTGTTTTGTTGTTGTTGTTGTTTTCTCATACTGATTAAACAGTAAGTTTCAGTAGTGAGAAAGTGTGTGCCTGTGTAAATAATTAACACACCAAAGTGCTGCCTTGTCTCTTGCACTTTTGTCTGAGTTCAGAAAATACTTGGGTCAAGCCTGAGCCTCAGAAAACTGTCAGGTTTGTTGTTAGCTTTTGATGTTTTCTGCTGTTGCAATTTTTATAATGTTGACTGATGACTTTTGTGGCATCCTTTTTCTCTGGAAGCACGTGGTTCAGGAGGATCTTTTTATAGAAAAACATCTTTTGATAATGGTTGCAGTAATTTTCAACATTTTAAGTACCTGTTTTTCATAATTCCTACTTTGTTCTCTGGAAAATCCTGGAATTTTTAGCATCTGAAGCTGCTGAGACACAGATCTGACAAGTAAATTCAGTGTGAGAGTTGTGCTATGCTAAGAGCAGCAGATATCACTTCAGGGTATGTTTATTCTGTTTAGACAAAAGAATCCACATAAGAGCAATGTGGGAGCTCTCATAATGACATTCAGACAACTAAAAAGGACATTGATTGTAAAAACACACAAGTATTACAGGAGCAAATAGAAATACATCTGCCCCACATGCCAGCCCTAGTGTTTGGTACCATTTAAAGGATGTAAAACCCTGGTCCTGTCTGCTGAAACTACAGAGGAGCTCTCAGCTTTCAGCTCATATGGGATATTCAGCTCCTGCTTTCCATGTATACCTTGTACTGGCAGCGGGTAATTGTGTAGCGTGTGCTGAAGCTAGGAGGGCCCTCCTGGTGCTACCCTTGTTTGTATCTCATGAGGATTTATCTAACAGAATGGGTTGGTGCACATGCACATGCACACACACAAACACACACACACCAGCTTTCTTATGGCCAAGAAAACATAGTGAGCTCTCCAGTATGGAAAATTAAGGCAGCCTAACATATACTCCAAAATCATAGGTAACTAACTCTTTCCCAATCTCATTTGAAAACCAGTGTTGAAAATAATGTAGTCTATCAGGGATTCAACTAACAGTTTACATGTGACATAAATGTTGTGTGTCATGTATATTTAATTTCTAAAATAACATCTTACATGACAAGCAGGTCAAGGGAGGTGGTTCTCCCCCTCTACTCTGCTCTTCTGAGACCCCACCTGGAGTGCTGAGTTAATCCCTAGGGCCCCCAGCACAAGGAGGGACACAAGAATGACCAGAGGGATGGAGAACCTCTCCTCTGAAGCCAGGCTGAGGGAGTTGGGGTTGTTGAGCCTGGAGAAGAGAAGACTCCGGGGAGGCCTTATAGCATCCTGCCAGTGCCTAAGCAGGGCCTACAGGAGAGCTGGGGAGGGACTCTTTGTCAGGGGTGCAGTGTTAGGATAAGGAGTAATGGCTTTAAAATACAAGAGGGTAGATTTAGGTGAGATACGAGGAAATTCTTCACTCAAAGGGTGGTGAGGCAGTGGAGCAGGTTGCCTGGAGAAGGTGTGGATGCCCCATCCCTGAAAGAATTTAAGGCCAGGCTGGATGGGGCTTTGAGAAACCTGATTTAGTGGGAGGTGTTCCTGCCATGGAAGGGGATTGGAATGACGTTGTCTTGAAGGCCCCTTTCAATCAAACCATCCTGTGATTCTATGATTTAAAGTTTACAGATATAGAACGTTGAAAAGTGAGAATCTCGGATTTCAACCAAGTTTTTTGTAAATTAAGTTTTGAAAATGTGGGTTAATTTATTTTTTTCAATTTCATCATCTCCTGAAGTCTTCTCAAAAATATCATGTGGCAGTCTTTCTCTTGATTTATCAACAGCTTGGAAACAATGCAACTAAACTGTGCCAACATGTGCCGTGTCTTATTGTGCAAGTGTTTATCCCTTTCAAAGAGTTTCTTGCAGCAGAAAAGAACTGGGGAACTATTATTATTTTTTTTTGCTCTGTCCTGGTTTCAGTTAGCACAGAATTAATTTTCTTCCTAGTAGCTGGTGGAATGCTGTGTTTTGGCTTAGAATGAGAAGAGTGCTGATAACACCCCGATGCTTTAATTGTTGCAGAGCAGTGCTTATACTAAGCCAAGGACATCTCAGCCTTTGCTCTGTCCTGCCAACGGGCAGGCTGGGGGGTGCAGTAAGAGCTGGGAGGGGACAGACCCAGGACAGGTGACCCAAACTAGCCAAAGGGGTATTCCATACCATCTGACGTCATGCTAAACAATATATAGGGGTGGCTAGCCGGGGGGAGGGGGCCGGACTGCTCGGGGTTAGGCTGGGCATCGGTCAGCGGGTGGTGAGCAATTGCATTGTGCATCACTTGTTTGTACATACTATTATTACTTTCGTATTATCCCCATTGTATCATCATTATTATTATTGTTATTATTATTTTTGTTATTTTTTTTTTTCCTGTCTTATTAAACTGTCTTTATCTCAACTCACGGGCTTCACTTTCCATTTCTCTCCCCCGTCCCAGAGAGGGAGGGGGGAGGGTGAGCGAACGGCTGCGTGGTGTTTAGCTGCCGGTCGGGTTAAACCACGACAGTCTTTTTGGCGCCCAACGTGGGGCCCGAAAGGTTGAGATAACGGCAGATCTGATCAGAGTGTGTTAAACTAAAATTGGTGTAAGGATTAGACCTGCTTAATAGTCACTTGTCATGATGCTGATTGCTTTAATCACAACTCTGCTGCGCCTGTTTTCCAAATTGAGTATTATAGTACATTATTTTCCGTATTTGCTCTCTGTAGTGTTGTTTCTCCTCTCCGGGCCCTGGTTTCAGACCATTATGGTACTAAGTGTTATAGCAATGGCTTATGAGACGATAAGATATCTGGTCATGACTCTAACTTGGTATTTATACTCAGTAACATCGTGGACTCTGTACTTTGGAAACAGCATCTTGGGAACTATTAGCAATTATACCTATTGTTTTTCTCCATTAGAGAGTCAATCTGTGGAGGGGAAAGGGGAGGATATTTTTCCTTACTTGCTTACTCTCCCTTTCTCCTTCACCACCCCTGTATCCTCCTGGGTCACTCTGCCTTCCTCCTTCACCACCCTCTTATCCCCTGAGCTTGTCACAATAGCTCTCCAAGATATTGAATATTTCTGGAATACTCAGAATACCATAGTCTTGTTGTTCTGCCTCATGAATGCACTTCAGATTCTGCTTAAAGTTAAACAACTACTTATGAAGCTCATCCGGAGATCTGCCCGGAGGCAGTATAGTTGTGGGTGGCAGGGAGTATGGGTGGATATGGGCAGGCATCTAGAGCAGTTGGCACCCCCAGTGTGTTGGAAATTCACCCCTGAACAATGGCAAAATCCTCAAAAACTGGCAGAATGCTTGAAAAAAAGGTGTAATGATTCTGGCAGTTCCAAAGTAACACAAATCATTGTAACGTGCTGGGGCCTGGCTCATGCCTATCGAGCTGCCATTGATACTGCTGTCAACTTAGTGACAGACCCTGCAGCCGCTCCAGTCCCAGCTCCTGCAGCCGCTCCAGCTCCAGCTCCTGCAGCCGCTCCAGCTCCAGCTCCTGCAGCCGCTCCAGTCCCAGCTCCTGCAGCCGCTCCAGTCCCAGCTCCTGCAGCTGCTCCAGTCCCAGTTCCTGCAGTCGCTCCAGTTCCAGCTCCGGCCGCTACTCCAGTCCCAGTTCCTGCAACTGCTCCAGCTCCAGCTCCTGAAGCCGCTCCAGCTCCAGCTCCTGCAGCTGCTCCAGTCCCAGTTCCTGCAGTCGCTCCAGTTCCAGCTCCGGCCGCTACTCCAGTCCCAGTTCCTGCAACTGCTCCAGTCCCAGCTTCTGAAGCCGCTCCAGCTCCAGCTCCTGAAGCCGCTCCAGCTCCAGCTCCTACTGCTGCTCCAGTCCCAGCTCCTGCAACTGCTCCAGCTCCAGCTCCAGCTCCTGTAGCCGCTACAGCTCCGGTTCCTGCAACTGCTCCAGCTCCTGTAGCCGCTCCAGCTCCTGTGGCCGTGTCAGAGAAACGAGCTGTAGCAGTGCAAGTTGACCCTGCAGAGGGCATTCCAACCCCTGTGGCAGACCCTGTAACAAAGTCAGAGAAACGAGCAGTAGCAGTGCAAGCTGCCCCTGTAGAGAAGGTGAAAATATGGTACAGAAATTCAAGTCGTTTAGAACGCAGAGAGTCTTCTGCCAATCCAGGTAAGGCTTCTGCCAAAACTAAGTATAGAGATGACGAAGATGATGACGACGCTGGGCCGTCAAGGATTCAGGAGGAGGAAGATGAGGATGCCGAAAGAGCAACAGTAACTACCCGAAGCCTAAACGAGCGCGAGCTACGAGATGTGCGAAAAGATTTTGGTCGCTGTATAGGTGAGCAGCTTGTCACCTGGCTGCTCCGGTGCTGGGACTCTGGAGCCAATTGTGTGGAATTAGACGGCAGGGAAGCCAAGCGGCTGGGATCCCTTGCTCGAGACGCCGGCATTGACAAAGCAATTGCAGATGGAGCACGACCCACCAGCCTCTGGAGGCGTCTCCTCTCAGCTGTGAGGGAAAGGTATCCCTTCAAGGAAGATATTTTATGTCTACCAGGCAAGTGGACCACTATGGAGAAGGGAATCCAGTACCTGAGGGAATTAGCCGTACGGGAAGTGATTTATGAGGATCCAGACCTCAATCAAACATCCACAGATCCAGATGAAGTCAAGTGTACACGACCCATGTGGCGGAAGTTTGTACGGAGTGCACCATCATCATATGCCAGCTCATTGGCAATAATGGCCTGGAAAGAGGATGAGGAACCCACAGTGGGTGAAGCGGCTAAACAACTCCGGCAGTACGAAGAAAGTCTCTCCTCTTCCTTACAGGCCTGCGTCTCAGCTGTGGAGAAACTTTCTGAAAAGGTTCACCAACTTGAAGAGAATCTATTGTCCTCCCCACCTGAACCAACCAGTGCCCACCGACCAAAGGAGAACACTTGGGAGAAACTTTCTGAAAAGGTTCACCAACTTGAAGAGAGATTATTCTCCTTCGCACCTGTACAAAGCAGTGTCTCAGCTGTCAGGGGTAGGCGTTCACCCACACAAGGAAGACGATATGGTGGGTACTCACCCCGTGCCACCCTGTGGTTTTACTTACGAGACCATGGAGAGGACATGAGAAAGTGGGATGGAAAATCTACCGCGACCCTAGAGGCACGGGTACGTGAGTTGCAAAAGAAAACAATCAGGAAAAAGGGATTCTCCGAAAAGTTTGCTGCTCCAACTTCCAGCAGACAGTCCTTCAAACACAGAAACGAGGAAGATTCTGACCAGGATTAGGGGGGCCCTGCCTCCAGCCAGGGGGAGGAAAGGGACAATCGAGTTTATTGGACTGTGTGGATTCGATGGCCTGGCACATCACGCGCACAGAAGTATAAGGCTTTAGTAGACACCGGTGCACAATGTACTATAATGCCATCGAGCTATAAAGGACCAGAGCCCATCTATATTTGTGGAGTGACAGGGGGATCTCAGCAGTTGACTGTATTGGAGGCTGAAGTGAGTCTGACTGGGAATGAGTGGGAAAAGCACCGCATTGTGACTGGTCCGGATGCTCCATGTATCCTTGGCATAGACTATCTTAGAAGAGGATACTGCAAGGACCCAAAAGGGTTCCGGTGGGCTTTTGGTATTGCTGCCTTAGAGACAGAGGGCATTAAACAATTATCTACCTTGCCTGGTCTCTCAGAGGACCCCTCTGTTGTGGGGTTGCTGAGGGTCGAAGAACAGCAAGTGCCAATTGCTACCACAACTGTGCACCGGCGGCAATATCGCACCAACCGAGACTCCCTGATTCCCATCCATAAGCTAATTCGTCAATTGGAGAGCCAAGGAGTGATCAGCAAGACTCATTCACCTTTCAATAGTCCCATATGGCCAGTGCGAAAGTCTAATGGCGAGTGGAGACTAACAGTGGACTATCGCGGCTTGAACGAAGTCACGCCACCACTGAGTGCTGCAGTGCCGGACATGCTGGAACTTCAGTATGAACTTGAATCGAAGGCAGCCAAGTGGTACGCCACAATTGATATCGCTAATGCATTTTTCTCCATCCCTCTAGCAGCAGAGTGCAGGCCACAATTTGCCTTCACTTGGAGGGGAGTCCAATATACTTGGAATAGGCTGCCCCAGGGGTGGAAACACAGCCCTACCATTTGCCATGGGCTGATCCAGTCTGCATTAGAGCAGGGGGAAGCTCCTGAACACCTGCAGTACATCGATGACATTATTGTGTGGGGTGACACAGCAGAGGAAGTTTTCGAGAAAGGGAAGAAAATAGTCCAAATCCTTCTGAAAGCCGGTTTTGCCATAAAACAAAATAAAGTCAAAGGACCTGCACGGGAGATCCAGTTTTTAGGAATAAAATGGCAAGATGGACGTCGTCAAATCCCAATGGATGTGATCAACAAAATAACAGCTATGTCTCCACCAACTAACAAAAAAGAAACACAGACTTTCCTAGGTGTTGTGGGGTTTTGGAGAATGCACATCCCAAATTACAGTCTGATTGTAAACCCACTCTACCAAGTAACTCGCAAGAAGAATGAGTTTGAATGGGGCCCTGAACAACGACAAGCCTTTGAACAAATCAAGCAGGAAATAGTCCATGCAGTAGCCCTTGGGCCAGTTCGAACAGGACCAGATGTAAAGAATGTGCTCTACACTGCAGCCGGGGAGAACGGCCCCACCTGGAGCCTCTGGCAGAAAGAACCTGGGGAAACTCGAGGTCGGCCTCTGGGGTTTTGGAGTCGGGGATACAGAGGATCTGAGGCCTGCTATACTCCAACTGAAAAGGAGATATTGGCAGCATATGAAGGAGTTCGATCTGCTTCGGAGGTGGTCGGTACTGAAGCGCAGCTCCTCCTAGCACCCCGATTACCGGTACTAGGCTGGATGTTCAAGGGAAGGGTCCCCTCTACGCATCATGCAACTGATGCTACATGGAGCAAGTGGGTTGCACTGATTACTCAGCGGGCTCGAATAGGAAACCCCAGTCGCCCAGGAATATTGGAAGTGATCATGGACTGGCCAGAAGGCAAATACTTTGGGATATCATCAGAGGAGGAGGTGGGTCGTGCTGAAGAAGCCCCACTGTACAACCAGTTGCCAGAGAATGAAAAGAAATATGCCCTGTTCACTGATGGGTCCTGTCGTATTGTGGGGAAGCATCGGAGATGGAAGGCTGCTGTATGGAGTCCTACGCGACGAGTTGCAGAAGCTGCTGAGGGAGAAGGTGAATCGAGTCAGTTTGCAGAAGTGAAAGCCATTCAGCTGGCTTTAGACATTGCTGAACGAGAAAAATGGCCAGTTCTCTATCTCTACACCGATTCATGGATGGTAGCAAATGCCCTGTGGGGATGGTTACAGCAATGGAAGCAAAACAACTGGCAGCGTAGGGGCAAACCTATCTGGGCTGCTGCATTGTGGCAAGATATTGCTGCTCGGGTAGAGAACCTGGCTGTGAAAGTACGCCACGTAGATGCTCATGTGCCCAAGAATCGGGCTACTGAAGAACATCAAAACAACCAGCAGGTGGATCAGGCTGCTAAGATTGAAGTAGCTCAGGTGGACCTGGATTGGCAGCATAAAGGTGAATTATTTATAGCCCGATGGGCCCATGACACCTCAGGCCATCAAGGTAGAGATGCAACATACAGATGGGCTCGTGATCGAGGGGTGGACTTGACCATGGACGCTATAGCACAGGTTATTCATGACTGTGAAACATGTGCTGCAATCAAGCAAGCCAAACGGTCAAAGCCTCTTTGGTATGGAGGACGATGGCTGAAATATAAATATGGAGAGGCCTGGCAGATTGATTACATCACACTCCCTCAAACTCGCAATGGCAAGCGCCACGTACTTACAATGGTGGAAGCAACCACCGGATGGCTGGAAACATATCCTGTGCCTCATGCTACCGCCCGGAACACCATCCTGGGCCTTGAAAAGCAAGTCCTATGGCGACATGGCACCCCAGAAAGAATAGAATCAGATAATGGGACTCACTTCCGAAACAACCTTATAGACACTTGGGCCAAAGAACATGGTATTGAATGGGTGTATCACATCCCCTATCATGCACCAGCCTCCGGGAAAGTTGAACGATACAATGGCCTGTTAAAGACTACCTTGAAAGCAATGGGCGCTGGGACGTTCAAAAACTGGGATACGCATTTGGCAAAGGCCACCTGGTTAGTCAATACTAGGGGATCTACCAACCGAGCTGGACCTGCCCAATCAAACCTGTTACGTACTGTAGATGGGGATAAAGTTCCTGTAGTGCATGTAAAAAATATGCTGGGTAAAACAGTCTGGGCTACTCCTGCCTCAGGAAAAGGCAAACCTATTCGTGGAATTGTTTTCGCTCAGGGACCTGGATATACTTGGTGGGTGATGCAAAAGAACGGAGAGGTCCGGTGTGTACCTCAAGGAGATTTAATACTGGGTGAGAATAGCCCATGAACTGAATTGCACCATGTTAAATAGTATATTATACTGTATGTTATCACTACCATGATTACTATAGGTGACTAATTAGAATGTATGGAAAAGAGTGTAACCTGAGCATGACATAAATGGTATGGAATAAGGGGTGGATAGATGTCCTGGTTTCAGTTAGCACGGAATTAATTTTCTTCCTAGTAGCTGGTGGAATGCTGTGTTTTGGCTTAGAATGAGAAGAGTGCTGATAACACCCCGATGCTTTAATTGTTGCAGAGCAGTGCTTATACTAAGCCAAGGACATCTCAGCCTTTGCTCTGTCCTGCCAACGGGCAGGCTGGGGGGTGCAGTAAGAGCTGGGAGGGGACAGACCCAGGACAGGTGACCCAAACTAGCCAAAGGGGTATTCCATACCATCTGACGTCATGCTAAACAATATATAGGGGTGGCTAGCCGGGGGGAGGGGGCCGGACTGCTCGGGGTTAGGCTGGGCATCGGTCAGCGGGTGGTGAGCAATTGCATTGTGCATCACTTGTTTGTACATACTATTATTACTTTCGTATTATCCCCATTGTATCATCATTATTATTATTGTTATTATTATTTTTGTTATTTTTTTTTTTTTCCTGTCTTATTAAACTGTCTTTATCTCAACTCACGGGCTTCACTTTCCATTTCTCTCCCCCGTCCCAGAGAGGGAGGGGGGAGGGTGAGCGAACGGCTGCGTGGTGTTTAGCTGCCGGTCGGGTTAAACCACGACAGTAAAGAAGTTTTCTTTACTTTTTTAGTTTCTGTTTAATTGTTCCCTCCCATAACTATACATGCATAAAATAGATAAAGATCTGTAGAGTTTGCATCATGGTTTGCAGAAATGTTAGCTTTTATAGAGAGTAAGATAACTAAAAGAATAATAAAACTCTGAAATTATCTGGAGAGGATAGAAGATTTGTGGAACTGTGATCACCAAGAGTTTTACAAACAGGTGAGGTTATCATATACCGGTGCTGGAGTAGTTTTAACTGACCCTACCTGAGGGCAGGTGGCCCCAAATGTCTGATTCACTAAAACATTTTCTTAACAATTATTTTATTATCTCCACTCCAAAGCACTGCAGCTGGAAGTGATTCTGTTAGTGTACACATGACAGATCATCCATGATTGTAAATCTAATGTTTATGTTTTGTGAGGGCAAATAGGTAATTTAATATTCCAATTCTTTCTGGCCTGAGACTTTATTCCAAGACCGCTGGTCTTGGTGGAAAGTCACTACAATGTCCCATCCCTCAGGACACTTCAGGCTCTCTCTCAAGAACATTCTGCTGTCATTTGCTATTGAAACATCCTCAGCGAATTTATTGGAAGGTCTAGACATTTCAACATCACATATCACTTACATAGGTCTCTTACTCTGTCCAACATGGGGTTTCTGAATTGCTGTCTGGAAATGCATGTCTCTTTTGATTGGAAAAGCAGTCCCAGGGACTAGGCGAGACACGTCCCCACTGGCAGAGAGGCAAAGCTTGCTGCTGAAAAGCAACCTACAGTTTAGCCTCTCCTAAACAGCAGTGAAGGCTCTCATGCAAGTGAATGCTCGGCAGAGCAATTACATTAATTTCTTGAGGAGTATTAAATTTCCTAAAGTTATAAAGAAAATTGTCTTCCTAAATTATAAAAGCACTGGATATCCTAAAGGTATCTGTGAAATGTTTATGATTATTACCAACTCTTACAAGAAACAAGAAAATGACAATGTATTTAACACACTTTGACCTTGTCTGTTTGAATGATGACAACTTTGGAGTGGTAGCTCGAGGACTTGGTGATGTAGGTGATAATGCAAAGGGATGTCCCTTGCAAAAGAGCTGCCAAGCTGCCAAAGGAGACCCTGGCCTACATGGACACTGTGCCCTGCAGAGTCCCTGGGACCCCACATGAGTGGTCCTGGTGTGGGGTGAGCACAGGAGCACTGGAGGTGACTGACAGCCCCTGAGGGAGAGGATGTGGATTCCCTTTCGAAATGTCACATGTTAACTATGGTTTATCTAAAAGGTTAGAACTAGTGAGGCTAGAGCACATTCGTAGGGTATCACATTGTTGGGCTGGCTGTTCACATCACACCTTTATGATGTTGTATGGATTGCAGAGAAATCTGTTTTTAAATGAAACAATATGAATTTGACAGTTCACCTGTGGGGAGTGGAGGTTTTACAATAGAAAGTAGTAGGAATGATAAGGTAACAATACAAATATTTTCATCTGGATCCTCTCCCTGTGGGCCTTTTCCTCAAACACTGGCAGAGTGAGGCTTTTATCCCAAGATGTTCATGGGATCTTGTGATGGTCAGTTTTGACAAATAGTAACTTTAAGGTTTTGGGAGTATTAGGTTTGAGCACACAACTTCATAAACAGAATTCAAACATTATTTCCTGCTACATTTTGTGAAAGTCAGGATATTTAATGTGTACCAACAGAAATTGCTGCTGCATAGAAAAGGTATAAAATCTTTTGCTTTGCAGTTTAAGATGCTTAAAGAATTAATGAAAGCAAAAGTGACATCATGTATAGGAAGATATGGGAAAATGCTACATAGCTGGGGTAAATAGAATAGGAATTAAATGTGATACCTAGGCAACAAAGGTGCACTATTATTTTTTAAATGATTAAACTTTAAATAATTTTTAATATGTTTAATTTTTAGATGACACTTGAACTCTGTAGTCCCCAGTGCTCTGCATGTACTATCAGAGTGCAGGCAGGGGAGGAGTGGTTGGAATTGCTGCTTGCCCTTTCCTTTTAATATTTTTGGAGATGTTTTTCCATGCTGGATGCATGTCCACTGTGTTGCTGGCATTAGAGTTGCTTTCCTTTAAAATTCTGGGTGGCAGAAGTTGATGTAAAGCTTGTAAGTCAGTTCTAACATAATGCTGGCAAAAGAAAGAAGTTTTATAACCATGTGGATGGCAAGCCCTTTGAAATGAGATTCAGGATAATTATTCTGTCTCTGCTAAATCTCCAGGCAAAACTTTCCTGAAATGAATGTTCCTTTGCGTCAGGTTTTGTAATATGAAAGGTCCTTCCTAAGTGATGAAAAAAAAGCAGTTGCAATGAAGAGCAGAGCAAATGAAAACTTCTCACTCTCTGCTAGTAGGTTTCCCTTGGGTGTCTGCTTGAACCTGGAGCCCAGGATGGATCAGTGACATTGGAAAATGTCTTCTCCTTGTGAGAGGACATTATCATGGCACTGAGGTTTGCAGAGCCAGCACATCTCCAGCTTCTGCTCCCAAAGATAATGGTGAAAGCTATTGCCTGGGTTGACCAGTCACACTGTTTTCATGCTCTAAATTTGCATTTGAAGCTTGCTTTGTGCATTGACCTCAGTATAAATTGAAAGCAGCTATGAGATGAACATGAATAAATTATTTTCCCCATCCTACCCTGCCAGTCTTTCTGAGATAATTGCATCTCAGCACCAGTGCTGAGTGCTCACAAACCCACACACAACATCCTCACAAAACCGTCTGTGTGTGAGTGAGAAGGGAAGGTGTGCACACAGAAAGATGGACAACAGAAACTTGCTTGCTGAACTGTTTAAAAGAAAGGGGAAATATGGGAACAAATGATGTCATGTTGGTTAATTTAGAAATTATTCAATGTCTGAGAATTTTGAGCTCATCTGGGGGTCTCTTCTGCTTTTCTACAGCACAGATTTAACACCTGCAAGAGAAGCAAAAGAGTCCTTAAGAGGCCTAATCTGTGCACTGGAGTGGAATTTAATCTCCAGCTCAAATGTCTGTCTAGAGAGCAGAGGAAGAAGACTGGGGATACTTGCGTTGATTTCAATGAGTGCTTATCCACATCTGGGAACTGAAGTTGTAATACTGTTATTAAAGCACGATTAACAGTTAAATCCTGTGACTCAGCAGAAGAATGTATTTGGGGATAAAGCACTTGGACTTCATGTAGACAATAAAAGACCTCTGCTCTGACAGGACTGCCTGCAAGGTCTGGCTCTTGGTTGGTTTCAGGATGGGTCTGAAACCTTCAGAGACCTTCTGTGGGAGCTCAGGGTGGATCTGGAGCCTTGTAGAGCAGGAAGAGAAACCCTATACTACCAGAGACCCCCACCTCTTTTTTTTTTTTTTCACAGCAACTGTGGAACCGGCTCAAGGTATCAAGGAAAGTTTAAGTTGGATAATATATATATTAAGTCTAGACCAATGCATTATGTATTAAGGTTCTCCAATAATTTCAGGTATGTTGCTCATAAACACCTTGATGCAATCTTCTGTTAGAGTTGACTTTGTAGGGTTTTTTTTTCCAAAAGTCAACAGAATTATCAGATCACATCATTGCAGTCATCAC
Organism: Netta rufina; assembly: GCF_964035555.1. Lineage (NCBI taxonomy): Eukaryota > Metazoa > Chordata > Aves > Anseriformes > Anatidae > Netta > Netta rufina. The sequence continues at coordinate 33,598,876 of NC_140130.1, read as the reverse complement.
TTTGCAGGTATGACTTTTGCAACAATGAAATGCAACAGACTTTTTAAAGTGTAAACTTTTATATTAAAAAAATAGCTCACACGAAGTCATTTAATCATAATCACATTTCATTAACAGTCAATATAACAAAATCACAATATACATATATAGTATGTATTTATTTATATGTTACTTTTTATTAGCCATTAACTCTATGTAATAAAAATATATTACAACATTTGATATGTATTCACAAAGCACAAGCCATTGTAAACAGAATAGGCAGCACAGGCCCCTTATTCAAAAAACTGAAGGATTAAAATTTACTGTTTTGTATTCCTTTAAACTAGAAGTGTTAGTACAACAGAATTTTATATATCTGTCTTTACATGAATGAATATGTATATTAAGAGACTACAGGAGTTTAGCTTACCAGGGACACTAAAGTCCCATGGTCCATTTTAACCCATGGCACTCTTGAGTATTTTGTCATTACAAGTTGGTCTGTGCATCACTCTATCCATTTATTAATATTGCCTTTTTTCCCCCATATAAATAGCCCCTACAATTACAACCCATTGTTATACAAATTAAAGTAAAATGCAATAAATTATAATTTCATACTTATAATATAGTCAAAACATGCCCTATCTACAGCAGCTATTATTAATGCTATTTCAGAACTACCTTTCTTTAGACTGACTAGGTGCTTACAATCTATTTTTGTTATTTCAAAACAAAACAAAATGAAGTTTAAATACACAGGCCATACATTTTTGAACCTCTTATATGAAGTTCCTTACTGATCCAAGAAACACCACTGTCCTTATAGCAAGCAGTTAGCAGCCCCTAACTTTTTCCTTTTAACTTTTTTTTTTTTTTCTTTTTTTTTAAGCAAGTAATCATCTAATAATCTAATCTAGAGGAAAAGTTTTATATTCAACTGCATCTATAAGGACTGGTAATATATCACATTCCTGCAAGAATTCAGAAGGGAAAGATTAATGATTGTCAAATATATGTGTGTTGTTTTTTTAATGATCTTAAGTAAATAAAAACAACATGAAAAAAATCTAAGGTTTAGAAAAATGTGTATAAATAAAGCTAAATCAAGGCACCTTTTAATTATCTATTTCTATTTTCCAAGGCATTTTGTGATAATGATTTTTCAAACATGTTATGAGGGAAGCCCTATGGTTTCTGCTATAAATGACCCATCACATACTGTGGCTGATGCAGATAGCTTTATTTTACTTGAGTTGGTTGGACCAGATGGTACAGTATGGATAAGTTGTCCCCCGCCTTGTCACATTTGCTGTATGACCCTGAGGACACCACATATTTTACTGACATTGTTTTCCTAACAAAAGTCAGAAAAAGTCAAATGTCATTCAGCTCATGGGATATATATATATTTTTTTTCTCTGTAGCTTGTGGATCACATTAACAAATCAGGAGGAGTAGAAATTAGCTGTCTTTGCATAAGGACTTCATGGTCAGATTTGCAGCGTAAATCACTTTGAAATCCAACAGCTTTTTATTTGTTAATTTTGTTCAAGGACTCAAGACAGCATAAGTGCAAAATGACTAAATAGGACTATCTATGGTGGTCAACCATATGGAAGGATATAGCCAAGTTTGCACACTAGGCCACGTTGCATTTCCTTTAGTGTCTCACTAGGATGCACTGGCATTTCATTTGAAAGCACTTGTTTTCTTCTTCCTTAGAAACTCTTGCTGGATCAAATCCCAGTAGAATGGAGGCTCTCAATTTCCTTTTTGCTATTTCTGTTATTTAAAACAAAAAAATGTTTGCTTCAGAACTGTAATTTTATAACTACAGGGACTAGAAAATTCTTTCTCAGTATTCAGTAAACTCCAAATGGAGATCCTTTTCCTAATATATTTTTGAAGACTATTAATCAGTTGAGTGGACTCATGCCTTTGGGTATATTGAAACCATGTGCAATAGTATTTCTTCAAGAAAAAAATCGTATTTTACAACACAATTACCACACATGCATGCTTTCATCCACCTGATACATTTGCTTCTCAACACACATTTCTGAAGTGCACTTACAGTCTATAGAGCTAACCATCTTTGTTATAAATATAGACATATATGACAGTATCCTCTCTAGTTCATTAGATCAGCATTAGTTGCTTAAAAATCAACAATTCTAAATACATATTTACATGATACACACCAGAAATACATATAAGAAGTAGACATTTTATAGACACTGCAGCAGCTCTTTTCTCCATGTAAACTTTTATACCTCCCAACAAGGACAGCTGTCTTTTAAAGTGGGATGGTTTTCATAATGAAACCTTATTCATCAAAGATTACAAGGTATACTTAGTGCTCTGAGTTAAAGCATAAAAAGCAAATTGAAAAATAATAGATTTAAGGCTAAAATGTTATTGTCTCACCTATTCAGGCTTGGGTAGCTTATGAAGATATAGTCCCTGATTCTACCAACACAGAAGCTTATGCTTAGCACTAACTATCCAGTGTCACCTGGTAAAGCAAACACCATAGGATCCATGAATCCGAGTTTTCTGTGCTGAATGTGATGTGCAGTAATATACAGAGATTTTTGGGGCTAAATAAAAATGATCTGACATTAGTGTGAAGTCTCTGGTTTTGCTTATAAGGTTCATTTAATCATAAAAACATTTAGTGTAGGGGGAAGATAGTTCTGATAGTAGTGAAAAGCAAGGAATTTCCAGAGTTGTTTCAGTGGCATTCACTGCACATGTAAAAATGAACAGGACAAGATATTCTGAGACCTCAGAACCTTCTTTATTCAGTAGTAAAAGGAATGGAGAAACTATGAAAAGTTTGGCAAGTAAGCCCAGAAAAATTTTCTATCTGCAAACTGCATAAACTTTCTGAGCTTTAAGAATTAGTCTGTCTCTTAAAGCAAGGCTCATCCAGGTGTAGATGGTTTCTGGCCATCCAAAGTATGTGACGAGTATCCATATAGCCCAACTGAAAATCATTTAAGCCTTCCTAAACCAACAGGGACCCTCCTATAGAGGCTGTGCTGTTTGTGCTACTGGGCTTTGAGAGAAGTTTTCGCTTTGTCTTTGGGATAAGTGAATGGCTGAGAGTCCTGGAGAGTTCCTGGTGTGGAAGCAGGTCAACAGGAAAAGCCCAGTGCAGCCAGAGCAACACATATCATTGCAACAGCAGTAAAGTAAGGATTAGGTTTCCCAAACTTTCTGGTCCTCAGCCTACCATTCACATCTATTTCTGACCCAGTTTTGTAGCCTCTAAATTGTGCTGATGCAGCTGTTTTTGAAGTCAAGTCTAAGCTGGCTGTCCAGAATGATTTCAGAAAAAATAATTTTCAGGATGCCTTTATTGTTGATGTGGACTAGGATCATTTCCCAGCACTACTGCAGAGCAGACATGCATTGGTAAAACTGAGATGGTAAGCTACAGCAAAAAGCAGTGATGTGCCTCTTGGGAGGTGAATAAGATGACCTCCAGAGGTCCCTTCCACCCATTAGCTGCTCTGCAATGCTGTGATGCACGAGGCTACTGCTGCAGCAGTCAGGCTTCATAAAGATTTGTCTGGGAGTTTTTATATATTGATTATTTGACTTGATTAATTGTTATTGACTTGATTATTATAACTTGATTATTTCATAAATAAAACTTCAGAGGTTATAAAAAGCATGGTTCAGAGCCACTGACAACATAGTTTTGTGGGCCTTTTACTTGAGGGGTAACAACGGGGATAGACCTTAGTTAGAGATGGATCACGTAGTTGCCTAGCATTGAAAGTGGGTACTTGCACTCATGAGGAACTCAACAAACCCTGTTTACATCTTGCATTGTGCAAATACCTTTGAAAACACAGCCCTAAACATTCAGAAGACAGATCTATAAAATCTGGATATAATTATCTAATGGGACTAGATTGTCAGTTGAAGCAACAAAATATTATGTTGATTTATGTCAGTAATAAACATATCATTCTCTCACAGTTTTTGCCATGTGCAATTACCAAATCTTCACATCAAAACTAGTTCAAAAACATAACATAATATGGGGTCCTAGTTCATAGTTATGGCTCTGAAATTGTACAAGTAACTGTAAAATGAGCAGAGGGAATCTGCAATATGACATAGTGAACTAAATTCTCTTAATTGTCTGCCAATGTTCTGCCTGCCAAACTTACAAGATATGAAGGAAATGTTAATTGAACATGCATGTGAGAAATAGATATTGCATATGGAATGTAGATACCAACAAACAGAAAACTGCATATTGCCTAAGCAGCTGCACAAGTTTTGCACATGCAGTTCCATATTTTGGGCACACATCGTAGCTGTACTTTACAAACTTTTTCAAAAATATTTAAACAACAAATGGAAAATCCACCCCTCGCACACACACTCACATTTGCGTTGACAAGAAAACAGTTCCACCTCATGACCAGAGATAATAAAGTATTGTGCATTACATTTGCCATCATTATTCTAACTCACTCGAGTGAAAGTGTTGTATAGTACACATAATACTCAGCAGACACATAGTCATATCTACATTCATCACTTAGACACACATTTTAGAAAAATTTGCCAGTTGCCTATAAGAATTCAGATGAATATCTAGCACTTAACAAGCCACAGTATCATATTTCTAATATCTTATGAAATGTCATCAGAAAATGTTAGGGTATTACTTTTATTTTGTATATTGAGTCAGTTTATCAAGCACCAGCATGTACAATTCTTGCTTGCTTCAGATGGTAGAAATATGACAATGTGTCAGAGATCTGATGTAAGTAAGGGGAAATTATATTTATTCTCTGCTATAAGATTAATCCTAGAAGAAAGGCACCATGAAAGAAAGACAAATTTTTAAACATATACAAGGGGAGAGATTTATTGCTCATGGTGACACATAAATCAACCAGTGACTGATGGTGATACACAGGCTTAATGAGACAAGTCCAATGTTATATTCTTCTCTACCTTTTACTTGCCATCCTAACAGTACTATAGTTTTTCTTCTGGGAAATTATTTTGCTCTATTTGAATAATGGATTGAATGCAAAATCCCTCTGGGGCTAGGTTTATCAACAAACCTCCCATTGACTTTGGCAGCAGCCCCATGTCTAAATCGACAACAGTTGTGGACTTTAACAATCAGCCTGTTTTAATTTCTTAACTAAAAGTGGTCTTAGTAAAACATATAACATCCTGATACAAAGCATTTTATCTTTTTAAGCTGATAATCAGCTTTCTACTATCCTTTCAGAATACAGTCAAGCCATCAAAATGACTTGAATTTTGTAAGAAACAAATATTGAACTGGGTGTTTTTACCTATTGTACCTGAGAAAATTATGTTAAGACTAACAAGTCAAATGATTAAGATGAGGTAGACAATGTAATGTGACTAATGGGTACCACAGAGTGTTGGAAAAACCTACTTGGATTCCATGACTATAGTTGTGTATTTTTTTTATATATATATGCTGTAGTTTTATAACTAAACTGAATAGCTGAGATGAAGACTTTTACTTACATGGTAGTTAGATAATGATCTTCTTTCTGTTATTTTTTTTTTTTTTTTTACACTTATAAAGCAGATGACAATGAGAGTTTATAGATTGCACCTGTGTTATTATGCCAGAGGGCTAAGGCAAGGTTCTTCACACTAGTGACCCCAAATTTGAGGTGAAACTTTGAGGTGAAACCTCTCACTGAGTTACCTATCTGGGTTCTTAATCAACAGTCAAAAATTATAGCAGTGGGTGTTTTTGCAAGGTATGAAGGAAAAATATTGTTGTAATATCCGTTTTATCAAAGGCAGGTGTTCATGGTGAAATTTGCAAAATGGAGTATGCTGAGGTTTGCAGAATAACTGATATTAATGATTTCTCACAAATAAAACAAAATATACTAATTTAGCTCATTAACCTTTTCTGCCAGGGCTTCTGCAGATGCAGATAGATGCCATACAGTGCCCTTTGTTTAGAGAACACAAGAGGTGGCAACTAAAATTAATTCAACATTTTTAGTACTTGGGGCCCTATTTTACCAATATGTCTTAACTTCTGTATTTACAGTTGGAATATGCAAGGTTTTATGTTAATATAGCCAGCTATATCAGCTGTTATTTAAGTTGCCATTGCATGCATGAAGCCTGTTTAACTGAGAATGTTCATAATCTGGGCATGCATTGACTGTTTTACCCTCGTCAAAAAATATATATATAAATAAATAAAATCTAATTTATGGCCACTAGAGAGAAGCTTTCTTGACCTACTGAGCAAAACCTAATTTCATTTCTCATGTTAATTTGCCTTTGTCTTATGGAATTTAAGTCACTTGCTGGAGACAAATGTGGGAAGAATTAAGGTCAGGATTGGTAGCAAGTCTTTTGTGAATCAAAGTATAAATGTGAAGCATTTGAAACCAATAGTTCTTTACCTGAAAATAATTTTAAGTTACATTTTTTTGGAGGCAAGTTGTTTTGTAAACTGATTATTCCTAAAATCATAGTGCTGACAACTGATTAATTATTGCTTTTTATTTTCTACATCTTAGTTAATAAGAAAACACTAAAACTGTATCATTTCATAGTGTTTTCCCTGAATTGAGAGAGAAATCACTGAAAATTACCAAAGAAAGTAATTTGTCATTAGTCACTGGAGGATGGATTCAATGTTGTGGCTACGTGACGCTTATGAGGCCATCTATACACTTTAGTTTTACTTACAATGAACTAAATATTGTTTACAAAAATTAAGATACTGTGATAGTTTCTGAGGAAGTGTCACATAGGATTTTCTTGATCTTGAAAATTTTAGTGGTATATGGGTCTGTGTTAGCTGCAGGCTGAGCTGAATGCATGGTAAATATTAATAACATTAATAAGCAGAGCAACATCCCAGTGTTACAGAGATCCAAATTGAAACCTCTGAGATTTGCACTTGTTCAGATATGGAATAATATTACTGTCTGCACTTTCATGGTGGGGAGGAGGTCTATTATTTTTGCTCTACTTGCTTTGGAAATGATACTTTTAAACTCAGCTGTGGGCTCATTTTTCCTGATATATACATATAAACCATCATTAACTTATTTATTAATTTATTAATATATGGGGCAGGCAGACCAATTTTGCAGCTTTGGGGCAAAATCAATCTCCGTGTAGCTCAGATATACTAGAAAGTGGTTTGAAGGTAGGCAGGAATCATCCTGATTTTTTCATCCTATCTACCTTTTTTACTGTTCTGAAATTTAATGGGGAGGAAAATAATGGGTTTCTGTGAAAGTTACTTAGAAGACATGGCCGAATCCAGCCTGCAGTGTACTACAAAAGTGGCTTTCTCTCCATTCAGTTCTACAGAATTGTTCAAATAATATGTTTAAAAAGAGGTTGAAAACTATGCTGGGCACTGTATGAGTATCCAGGTAAAGATTTTGCTATTAAGCTTTTTAAGAGCAACTAGACTGGGGTTGTTTTAGTAAAGCCAGATTGGCAGCTCGATTGGAGTGAGCCTTACCTGCAGCCCATGAAAAACACCACACACGTATCCCTGTGTGGCTTTTCTGAAATAATCTCTTGATCGCACCAGTCTGCTTCCTTTACTCTCATGAGCCCTTCCACGAAGGACAAGCTTTTCACCCTGTATGTAGGTGTAACTGCTGATGAAAATCAATGGGAGATTTGTACCCGCAAAGCCTGCAGGACCACTTATCAATAGCACGCTTGTAGTTGTGGGCAGGAGGCACCAAGCAGCCTGCCTCCCATAGGTGTTACAGGGGCTGCGGGAGGGACATGGGCTTCAACCAGCCTCTGTGGCTGCCTCCCAAAACCTTGACAGCTGAGGATAGCTACTAGGGTTAGGCCAGTTACTTTTGTTTCCCATATATCACTTTATGGTTCTTGAAGATCCCATACCAGGCTCCTCATTCGTTCAGTTGCAATATATTCCGGTTGTGCGACTCACTCGTGAGGGCAGAGGAGTTGATGGAGCTTCTTTTGAGGATCTTGTTTATGATGTCCTTCCATGTCTTCTTGTACTGATTACGTAGCAAAGAGTACACAAAAGGGTCTGAAACAACTTTGCTGTAAGCTAAGCACTTGGAAATGATTCCCCAGTGGGAATTGATGGGGACCACAGAGGACAATTCAACAAGTCTGTGGAAACAGGAAGGTTGAAAGAGTGAATATTCATATTAAATGGATGAGGTAACAGCACAGCTATAAACTAATGACACCTACCCCTCACCCTTGTATTCCTCTCCCACCCAGCAGGGTATGAGGCAGACTTCAAAACAGCCTATTTAAAGGGAGGGCTGATGAGAAACTATTGACTTTTCTAGGGGACGACAATTCTAAAGGGTACATGTGCTGCTGGACAGCCCCATTATGCAATGGAAAATAAGATCTTTGCTGAAAACTATCTTCAGCAGCAGATGTTCTTAAACCTGCCTGGAAAACACTTGCTAATGTTTCTTCAGACAAAGGACCATTTCCAAGGAACATTCTGAAGTGTGATTCTTGCAGCAGAAATGCCAACAGTGTATTTCAAGCAGTTTAGAGATGAGGATTTTTTCCCCCTCACTCATTTTATTTGCATTCCATGAACTTTCCATACATTTTGTTGTTTAAAATAGCACTGGCAGATGGTGTGGTCCAGTTGTTTGAGCATGAAAGTGGGACTAAAGAGCTTGAATTTGTTGCATCACTGACTAGGAGCTTCTGTCTTCTCTCTCCATTCTGGTTTGCCTACACTGCAAATTCCCTGGCTAAAATACTGTTTCTTCTCAAGTATTTGTGCTAGGCTTAGCACTATGGGTCTGCTGCCAGTGATGGGGCTTTAGTCAGTGATGTGGTATTAATAATTCTAATTCTGAGAACAGTTGTGTGTGCTGCATGCTAGCAATTTGATCATTTTGTACTTCGCTTCGATTAGAAGTGGGGTCCATTTGTTCAGAGATGCTTTTAGGGGTGGTGACATTACCCAATATAACCTGTGTGTTTTGTTGTAGAAAAACAATATGTATAAAAATAGCATCCGATGCACTCTGGGATAGAAAGTCAGGCAAAGCAATTTATGATTTAAGTGAACTTTGTAAAACAAACCTTCCACTTCAGTATGTCAGTAGTGTTCAAAACATCCCAATACTCAGGGGTTCTTAGTTAGATACTGTTATAAGTACTTCTGCTCTTGCAAATTCTTACCTATAAGGACCACTTCTTTTTCATTTTGAAATGATTTCTGAGAACCTCTTTAGTATCCATTTGCATACATTTCAATGACATGCCATGGAAGCCTAAGCTATATTAAATGAATAATTTGATGGAAACATGACATAAGGATGTTTACTGAAGTCAAGGTTTGACAATTCATTTTATACTCTCTTGATTTCACTGTCCAATAATTAAACATCAGTCACTGATAACAGGTTTTAAACAGAAGTATCATCCTGTCACAAATAGCATCTTTACATCGATGTGTCCTATTATCAAAGAACAAATTATTTTGGGATTCTTTATACATTTTACTGAGATGAATGGCCATTCCAGAAATGTGCTGCAGCTGGTCTTGTGCTATTCTCCAGGGAGATCGTACAAACTTCAGTGGACACAAAGGCTGAAAGTATTATGTATGTGAAAAGAGGAACTCAAATAACTATCAAGTTATGGGCTTACAGCCACATGAGACATTTGAGGTGACTAGACTATATGATATGAAAATACTTGAGAACTGCTCTTGCCCTTCCACTGGTGTTGTTTGGCACAGCTTATCACTGTAAGCTGCTCTGAGATACCAAACTGCCACCTGTACCATTTCTCTCCTTTTGTCTTGACTACCTAAATGCTGATCCTTCAGCCTCTCCTTGTAATTACTGGCTAATGTCCTTCATACAAAGTAGGATCCAAATTCAGACAAAATTTTCTTCTACTCAAGCTCCTGGGGGTCTCTTCTGGTGTATATTCACCTGTTTAACAAAATGTAGCTATGACACCCATGTTAGTATGCTCTAAAATGAGATTTGACTGTTTGGAAATTAATCTAGTTCATATTTACTTTGTAATTTACATTGAGCCATTCTTATTCTTTCTGTTCCTCACACATCTGATGGCTTCTTCCTTGCATTTTGAATTTTACTGTGTTGAATTAAATCCTGTTGATTTACTTTGTCAAATGTTTTACGAATGTAAATTTGATTAAGCTTAATTAAATTCAGTGGATGCCTCGAATGACCAAGGTATGATAAATTTGTATCTGAGCTTCTGTCACTCAGTTCTACGAGTCGTTAGCAATCTCCATGTAAATATATCAAATAGGCACCTGATGGTTGTAAGCCTAGACCTACTAATTCTGCCTTCAGTGACTGATCAATTAAAAGGCTACACTTTTATCAACAGAATCTTTAATATTTCCTCAAATTATTTCCTTAAGTGTCCTTGATATTTTTATATTTTGCATTTTCTGTGTGTTATTTTTCATAGTATATTTGCAGATGTACTTGAGCAGATAATGATATGACAAGGGAGAATGTTTTTAAACTAAAAGAGGGGGAGAGTTAGATTAGATGTTAGGAAGAAATCCTTTACTATGATGGTGATGAGGCACTGGCACAGGTTGTCCAGAGAAGCTGTGGATGCCCCATCCCTAGAGCTTCAAGGCCAGGCTGGATGGGACTTTGAGCAACCTGGTCTAGTGGGTAGCATCCCTGCCCATGGCAGGTGAATTGGAATTGGGTGGTTTCTCAGGTCCCTTTTAACCCAAGCTATTCTATGATATCTAGCAACAAATGCAGACTACCCCCAAGATATGCAATTTCATTTAATGTAGAAACAATTAAATGTCATTCTTGTAAAGACTATCATATAACTTATTGCCTTTGAAAGGGTTTCACGAAACATCTCAGCCAGGAAGATATTTTCAGTGAAGGAGCATTAATATTTCAGATCAACCTGTAAATTAAATTCTACAGTATTGTCTACATAATTCCCCTACTTGCTTTCATAAGCCGCTCTTTTACTGTCTGATAATACCTGTACTTCAAAGCTATAAACTGTTTTGCTGTGATACTTTGTCAATATTTTAGAAATATATTTCTGTAGAGCACTTGGTGTCAAGTGGCTATCCAATTATTTTATTTCACTTTCAGTAAACAAACAAGAATGTTACCTTGATGTGTAAGACCTTGATCTCTTATGCAGTGGAACACACAATGAAAATGTTTTATCAACATGTGCAGTTAATCATTTTAGTAAAATATTTTACTGAATGTGTATAGGTCCAGCTGGCTAGTATAATAATGGCAGCATCTCTCTTGTGCATTGCCTTAACTTGAGAAAAAACTGAATTACAAAGAAAAGTCTGAATAGGCCAGAGAGCCTCAAACAAGCTAAAATGTCTGGTTGTTTTGGAGTAAAACAAGTCACACTTCATTTTGGAGCTGGTAGATGAACTGGTCTTCTTACAAGAAATTTATTCTCTTGGCCCAAATTGGGGAAGTTAGATCAACTCTTTAAGCGTATACTTCTAACACTTATATTTGTTACTAATTCTGGTTTTTGTTTTTCATAGAAGTCTCATAGTAACAGAATTTGACCTTAGTCATTTATTTTGTGTTAATGGTATGAATAAGCCAAACATCAGTTTTAGTTTGACTTTTATGCTTATTTTACTTTATTGCTTAGTAGACTGAATCTTATGTATCCTGTCTTGCTAGTGGAAAAACCTAGCCAGTTTTGCCTCGTAAGTGGAACATATATTACAACCAGACAGCTTCTGTTAAGGAAGTAGTGTAACTTGTGGACCTTCAGCTCTTGTAAACTGTTGCTCTTAGTCATTGCTGCTCTCCAGAGCTGTGGGAACCAGCTGGCAGCAGAGATGTGATGATAGGGAGCAGCGCTGGCCAGCTTGTGCCAGCAGATTTCTCATGCAGAAGGAAAATCTCTTTACCTCATGTCAGCTGTAGCTCTTGAGGGAGCCTATAAGGCCACTGTCTTCAAATATGTCAGCCTAAGATTGCATAGGAAAAGCATGCATTTAATATACATGAACAAGAACATAACTCAGAACTCCTCTGTGGGTTTGCTTGTTTGTCTGTCCAAGCAGGATTTGTATGCAGAGGGCAGTCGACCAGTGTAAAAAAAACATGGTTTGTTTATCCCCTGATCCCCAGAGATTATACAAGAGAAATTCAATCCTCCTCCTTAACCTGAGGGTTTGGGATTGCAAACTTCTTTCTGATATTACTTCAGGATTTTTAATTTAGGGCCAATTTCCTCACACATAGACAGCACTTATTAAATTACATGAGCAAAGTTCTGTATTTGTCTGAAATGCCTGGAGTTGGACATGAATATTAGAAATTGGTATGACTTATTTTAATCTTTCTTATGAAAAAGCTCCTTAGCGAAAACAGGTTTCAAACAATATTGTTCAATCACGTAATGATAAATATAGCAAAAAAAAAAAAAAAAAAAAAAGAGATGTGTACTAATAGCATTTTTCCAAACCAAGCAACAAGCTATGCCTATAAATATACAATACAGGGTAGTACATCTGTCATACTGCTACTTTGGAACATGGAATCAAGAAGAATGAGGTTGTATAGATATACTACTTAAGGTCAGCTACTGAAGTAATTAAAAGGGTGTTTTCCTGATAAAAGGGGTAGCTAATCTGATTTTTACCTTAATGTAATCTGAAAGACTCTGACCCAGAGAAGAATTTGTCTGACTGGGGCCATAGGCATGGCTTCCTCGTTGGCTTGTGGGACTGCAGCAGACAGCTGGTGGTTTTTAGTGGGGAAGCAGAAATATTATAGCGAAACCTGGTGATTAGCTGCTTTGAAGCCTTAACTCATAAAGTACTTCAGAGCATGTTTAAAGTGTTCTGCCAATTAGAGTCTCCTGTCTACAAGCAGTGCTGAACAATACACTTCATCAGTTACCTTCTGTTTGCTGCCTTGAAAAGTGATTGATTGCCTCTGTCTTGTGAAGTGCAAAACACTCTGGACATAGTCCAGAAAATAATACTTGCTTGCATAATTAAACCTATTCTTCCCCTGAGTTCTGCATTTCAGCCATACACAGGAGGCACAGGGAAGCACAGTAACATGCATCCTGGAATACCCATCCATGCAGCATGGTCCCAGGAAGATTCAGGTAGCTAAACAAGGAATTCCATTTAGCCTGTCATGCAGTAATTCCTTTAGATCAGTTAGAGATGAAAAGGCCAATAAAATGATAGCCCTTACTTCTTATGTCTGACCATTGCACAAGTCTTTTCCTTTGTTGAAAAACATCTTTGTGCATTTTGGACCTTATGTCTTAAGTCTCGTAGTTACTGCCCATGGAAAAGCTATTTGTCTTTAATGGAATGAAGACATTTGAACATTTAAGTGAGCCTTGTAAGGATTAAAACAGATAGGTTCATGATTTTTTTTAATCCCTCTTCTGCACTTCAGGACTATGACGACACAAATTAGGATGACTCAGAACTAAGAGTAAGGGGGCAGATGGTGCCTGAATACTGGGCTGAGATGTGAAGAGCACAGAAATACTTCTGACAGCCCTGGCTCAAGCACTCGCTGTCACTCAGGACTGAGCTGTGAGCTATTCAATGACTGCGATGATTCTCATTAAGTTCAGAGACCCAATGTAAAATTAAACTTAACTACTTGCAATGACAAATACTCTTATAGCCTGAGAATTAAGGCTAAGTGCCTATTATTATTATAAATATTTTCATGCAATTTTAGTGCACAGAGCATGGAGTGTCTTCTTGCCCCTACTAAGTAGAAGTGAAGAAATATGTTAACACTGCTATAAATGTATTTGAAACATTTTTACAAATTGTTAGCACAAATAAATTAGCTATTATTATCATAAACATAAAATGACTGTGGTGTGATGGTTTGCCTATCTACAGAGACTACAAGACCTTTTGTGAATTGTTTGGTTAGACATAGAAAATCATGATATTATATTGAGGTGGAAAAATTGGTTTTGCTGTGTAATATAATTAGTATAATTGCTTATACTGAGTCTTAATTCAGCTTTTTCAAGGATTGTGTTGTTTTACTTTTTTTTGGTCAATCTGAATTTGACAGAAGTCATCCCCCAAAGTTTCTGTCCAATAATATCTAAATAGGTGATGTTTCAGAAATACTTTTTTCTTTTTCTGTTCTGCATAGCAATATTTCAGTTTTTCCAGAGTCTTAATAAGCACAAGTTGTAAATTTATTTCTAATAACTTCATAACACTTCTTCAGATATACACCCTCTTTCATATTTTTGTTTCATAAGAGTGTTTCCCACAGGAGCCATTTCCAATGACAAACTAGTAGATAAATAAGGACACCTGACCATAAATCACAAGAACTTTTTTAGCTGTAATCCAGGACAGCTTTGATATTTAATGTATATGATCAAGAACTCGGTCCAAACAAAAACCTATGGGTTGTCTGTGGACTGTGTTTTCACCTCAGCTGGATCTTGTTTGAGCAGGCTTTTACATCCTGACCTATTCAGACAAGTGCCTTATCTTGTGGATCACCCCGTTGGGCTAATGAGGTAATTTGAAGAGTAGTAGAGTTGGTCTCAAAATAACTACAATATCTATGGGCCTCTGTGGGCTGAACTCCTAAATCACTGCCATGGAACCAACACATTGACTTGGCTGACCAAACAGGGCTTGGCCCATAGGTTATAGCAGGATTATATCAGATAAGTGCTATAATATTCTATATAGTTTTGTTAGCTCAGTAAATACAGCCTCTGTCATAGGAGTGGAAATACTGCACAGAATTTTCACAGAAGACTAGAATCAATTTCTAGTTCAGAGTGCACTGCTTTTCCACCTTCAGTTCATCTCCACAGTATTTTTCACTGTATAGGTTTGCACTTACCTTGTGATAACATAAGGTGCAAAACAAAGTATAAAAGTACCGATGAAGGTACTTATTTTCTTTGTTGCTCGTTGCCTCCGTCTCTTTTGTTCTTCCAGACAACGCTCTCTTACACTGTGACATTCAACACAAACAAGAACATGAATCATAATATCAGGTAGCAGACTTTAATGGCTATACTTCTGGAATGATTGAAATCAATCTTTCCACTAAGTGCTTTCCAGCAAGTGCTGTATTCACATATATACAATAGAATGTTTCTATAGGACAAAACTGAGTATCAATCCTTTATATGATTTTATCCTTCAAAAATAATTATGGGGAAATGCAGGTATATACTTTTATATATATATATATTTATATATATATATAAACATTTACACACACCCCTTATATCTATTCATATATAGACAAGTTGGTGGAATTCAGCCTTGAATTCAGCTGCAACTCCTTTCTGAATTACTGTAAGCTGTGTATGCAGGCTGGAGTTTGCCTCATGATATTCAAAGATTTGGAAGATATCCAGAGTGGGGTAGGCAACATGCTGCTTTCCTAGAAATAGCAATTCAAATGACAATATCACAGATAGGAGGAACTGCCCAGTGAGATAAGCAGCAAAACATAATAAAATTGTAACAGGAAAAACACCCTCTAAACATTCAGCCCAACATTAGAGCAATCGTTACATCCCATAACTGTGAACTGTGTGGCCATAAATCTTATGACAGATCCTGCACGGACTAAGTGCTTTGCAAAGCTGGGAATTATGCAACAAATCTGAAGAACTGTGATGTTCTGACTCCACAGATCAAACTACCTGCCTTGTTTCAGATCAAATGTACAAATTAGTCATGCCCTGCTCTTTCCTACCTGTGGCATTTTAGGACATGAGTTTTCTCATTTGAGCTTCCTGATGGTGGTCACAACAGGGTGCCAGAGAGCTGCAAAGCCCCTCAGGGTGCAGGCAGGGCAATAGGATCATGGGGTACCCACGATCTGAGCCCACCCTTCCACTGCAAGAACACCACTCTGAGATTAGTACATTGGCTTCCTGAGACTGATAACATGAAATTCCATCCTCCTCTACCTGTTCGGGCAACTTCTGTGCTGACTGCATGAATCCCAGGGATGGGAACAAGCAACTGGTTTTGTCAGGTGGGAATGGGAGGCACTGGTTGTATCTGCCAGAACAACCCATACCTGAACTAGTGCATCAGCTAGCATGCTTCCTTTGCAGAAGGACAAAAATAAAGCCAGGCTGCATGCCAAAATCCCTCTCTAGGCATATAGCAGCACTATGTGTTGGTTTATTGCGCAGGTCTCGGGGCAAAGCAACCACATGTCTTGGGAGAAGTGAGCGGTCTGGCCCACGTGCTGCACATTGTAATTGCGTGGGGTTGGTCTCCCTCTGCTTTTATTGTAAATTTGTAATCGGTGACTCAGTGCCCGGTTCCACACGCGTATTTTAATAGCTGTGGGGTTTATGACCATACCCTTACATTATTTGTTGTAATTAAATGTTTAATCATCTAAGTATGCGTTGTGTCCTGAGAATCTCAGTGTGCTTTGCTGCTCTCTGTGGCAGGTAGTTGCTATGTTACCTTTCTATTGGGCTAAAGAAAAAAAAATGTTTTTTTTTTTTTTTTTTATATATCCATTTTATTTCTGGTCTTATCAAGCCCTCCGAGCAGCATGGTAACTGGCAAAGTGAACAAAATACTGGGGAAAAAGTTTGTTCTCCTTGAAATAATGAATTTCCTCACGAAGAATATGCCTAAGTAGAATTAAAACACATCTAAAAGTGTTACATGTTCTATGTCTGAGTTATTTGCAGCTCGAAGTGACAGCTGAGAAGAAAAAAAAAATCTACCTTTTCAAGGGAACCTATGATATGCTTTGAGTTCTGCAAGAGCTGGAATATTTTTAGGTGCAAACAGCCAATCTGAGAGGTTCAATAGCTTCACTTAAGACCAGTGTTGTTAAATTCATGTTATCCCAGGAACATGCTGGTATGGAAAAAGAAAACTCCAAAGTGGGTTCAATTAGGGTTCTGTACTGGGGAGGAGGGCATTACAATTTTTGTTTCTAGAAGTTTTACCAGTTATATTTCTTCACATTTTATTTGACACATGCAAAGCTGTCTTTGATTTCTGGTGCTCATGCATGATGTGAAAAGTCCTGAAGACTTCAACCAATTGCTTTTGATCAGCCTTTCCAGATGTAGCTAATAAATACCTACCTTTGTGATGTGGTATTTTATCTCAATCCTTCAAACAGAGAACGTGTTCAAATGGATATTTTGCTTTTGTATGCTGTTGTGTGCAGTAAGATAAAAATATATACACAGGTTCCAGTAGTGACACTGGTAACAGAACTGGGTAGTTGACTTAGCTTTTATTTAAAGATTTTAATATCCTGGAAAATCTGAGATATATCCCTTCAAAGGTTTGGTATTCTAAACAAACTTTATGAGACACTGGACCTTAAGATCTAGTATCTTTAAGAGCTGAATACACCAAAAAGTTAGTATAGATAATTTGGGTTAAGAAATACATAAGTTAAGCAATTAAGTGGATTCTTGCCCAAGCCACTCACTATAACTCAGATAAATTGGTTTTAGGAACAAAGTCAAGAGAAAGCAGTACCCAGTAAAAATGCCTGAGCTAACTTGAAAGGACATGTGCCCTAAACATTCACACGATTTTATGTGGTATTTAGAGGATTCCTTTGTACTCTTCTCAAATGGTCTTCAGAAGATCACTTGTGTCTTTCCAAATCACAGGTAGTAAAGCCATCTGTCACGATGCCTGTCGCTAGACCCCCTTGCGGGTGGTTCTGAGTCACAGGGAGCAGAGAATTGTCCATACACATTTCTCAGCAGTGAAACTAGATCATGCAAAAAGCCAGAAACGTCAGGGTAGGTGAAACTGGGATTACAAACTTTGTTCCCTCATGTTCAACCTCACAGCACCCATGTCTATACTGTTAGGTACCATAGCAAATATTAATCATCCCTTTATATATACCACTTATATAACTCAAATTATGCCTTTGTTAGAGTTTTAGGAACATCACTTTGTGAAAAGCCTTTGTGTAGCTCTCACGCTTGGGAAGGCAATCCAAGGTTTGACTCTGTCAGCTGCAGCAGCTGTCACCTCCTCAGGCAACACCACCATGGGTTAAAATCAGCCATTATCCCTGCGGTCTAAGGATTAACTTAAAACTCCCTTTTCTTAGAGAATAGCCTGGTGTAAGAGCTAAACAGCAGTTAGTAAATAGAGGTTACTCACAGCAAAGTGCCTGTATAACTTTGTCTCCTCCAAAGAAAGGTCTAACGCCCACAGCCCCACTGAACCTGCCCTTCAGTGATGTGATTACAAAATGCAGGAACACCCTCAAGTTAACTCAGACCAGAGAAAATGCAGAGGAGGAGAAATACCATTGAGATTTTTGCCTCTTTTCTGTGCAATCCAGCCATACTTGAAGCATTAGGTGTAACGATTGCTATTTCAAACAGCCCTGGTGGGTTCGCAGCTCTGCCCTGGGAGAGGCCACTCAAAGTCTGTGCAGAAATCAAGATCAATCGAGGTATGGTTTAGCAACCAGACAGCACGTGGGGTAGAAGGGTGGTTTTTCCTCTGCGTGACTTGGTGGATAAGGGAAGATTTATACATGTGTTTCTCAAAAGCAGGACCAGGACTCACCCAAAGTCCTGTTCCACATTCTTGGTCAAGAGACAGATCAGACAGCTTCCCTGGAGAACTTTCAGCTAGTGTTTCTGTTCCTCTGGCACAGTGCTGGCCTGCCCTGATCCTTTCAGACTTATTTGCCTTGGGCTTAGGAATCCCCAAACTGTGACCTTATTCTGAGGACAGCCACATGTGCTCTCAGTCCTGCAGCTCAGCTCCCAGCTGGCTGAGGATGGAGGGAGCTGGTGTTTGCCTCCAGCCTGCAGAGCAAAGGACAAAGCAGAGGGGGGGCAGGAGGGATGTCTGCCGTGGGGCTGCCCTCTTTATCTGCTCTTGTCTTCCTCGCTTCCAGCCAGATTTCTTCCCCCGTATCAGACACCTCACTGTGCTGGCAGCTGCTAGCACTTCGCTGAAACACATTTCTCTTCCCTTCAGCCTGTGACAGAGACAGTCTGAACTTTTAAGATTCGGTCTCTGACTGTCTCCCAAGTAGCACACGCATCCCTCACAGCCACTCTGTCACTCTGTGTAGCCAAACCAATTTCTCCCTTCTTTTCCAGGCAAATCCATCAAACCCTTTCCTTTCCAATCACCCCCTCCAGACACGCTCCTCCCCAAAACCAAACTCTGAGCAAACCAGGCCCATTTCTCCCCACACTGTGACCAGTGCCCCCGCTTTCCCCTGCCCAGAGCTCACCCACTGGCTTTGCCACCTTGTCCCAGTCAGAGCTGGTTCTTAACCCATCTGCCCCAGCCCCTGGGAGCCTCTCAGCCCTAACCCGGTTATTCTGATCCATCAGCCCCCATCCCTCTTCACCCTACCCCAGCTCCGCGGATTCATTTCTCAAATCACCAGGTGGGTCACTCTGGCTGGTCCGTTCTCAGCAGTCCAATCCCACGTCCTTCCAGCCATGCCTGCTTCAGCCCTCTCTGTTTCACCCTCTCTGCTTCCCGTGAGCAGAACGATGGCACAAACACACTGCACACCAACTCCTGTGCACCAGGCACCTACCCGGCTCCTCGCCAGGACCTCTTCCTGCCCAGCACCACCCTGGAGCTTCCATCCAGCAAGGATTTCTCTCTTTCAGCTTTACAGCTCAGTTCTCCTTAACGAGCCAGGGAGCTCGTAACGAGCTCCCACCCTCCCTTCTCCAGTGAAATCTGCTTCCCTTCCAGATCCAGGCACATCCTATTCGTACAGGATTTACAGTTTGTGTATAATCTCTGATGTGACTCTTGCACAGCTTTCCAACACATTTTCATGTCTGTTTGGTGCTTGTCTGTAAGCCCATTATTCTCCCAGCCCCTGGAGACTTTTCTCCTAACAATTTCCTTGCTTACGGACTCTCATTAGCAATGAACTTTATACATCCCTCGCTTGTCATATTAACATTGCTACTGAAGTCTCTCTCAGCTGGATTTAAATACAGGCATTCAAGCATACACATTTTGCAGATGCTATTCCCCTATGATTCTGCCTTCAGAAAATATAAGGTTACAGAGGGCACAGCAATACAGACAGAGCTGGGCAGAGGAGCAGCACACAGTGCCCCAGACTCCTTTCCCTTCCAGCTCCGAGTGGAGGGACATGTGCCCCCTCTCAGTGAGATTCAGCAGCATTTGGGGCTGACAGTGCCCAAACCCACAAATCTGTCAGTCACTAAATCCACCTTCTGAGACAAGGGGCAGTGATCTGACCATTGCCTCGAAGGGAAATGCTTGCCCAGGTAAAACAGCCTGTTTCTTTGCTCTCCCTCTCAAAACAAGCTCCTAAAAATAACAAAGAAGAGTTGTTTTTGCAACCCCAAAAATGAACACAAGTACAAAGAAGCATGCAGAACAGAAACCAGCAGGGATGCTTGTTTTCTTCCCCTCCCGATCCCCCGCTGTGATACCGATCAGACTGTACTTAACATAACACCAAACCCGCTCCTTGCTTCCTCTGCAACAAAGTCTCACCTGCTGCTCTCACAGGCACCTTACCTGGGATGGATGTCCACAAGCAGCACCAGGGTCTGCATAGTGATCACGTCAATCCGCTTACAGTGAAACCGTGCCACCTTCAGCACTTTTAGATATGTGAAACACAGGACTATAAGGGAGAGGAGGAAGCTGAGGGTGTGAAAGACCCCAGTGAAAATCACAAACTGTGTCCTATCCTCTGGTCTCTTATTGTACAGGGTGCAGGAGGCATAGAGGTGATGGAAACCCACCCAGGAGAGAGAAGCTGCCACTATCGGGAACGACACCGAGTGCAGCCACATGTAGCTCAGTATGAGAGCAGCATCTCTGTACCTCATTTTGGAGTGATAACTTAGAGGGAAGACCACAGCAATCCACCTGTCAATGCTCAAAGCTGCCATGCTCAGCATGGAGTTCGTGGTGAGGAAAGTCTCCAGGAAGCCCACAATGTGGCAGATCTGATCTCCTCCTGGTTGACTCTTGTAAATGATCCCAGCCAAGGTCAGGGGCATGTTCGAAACGGTCATCAACAGGTTGCAGAAGGTGAGGTTGAGGATGAACAATCCCGGGACCTGCTTGCGGATGTCAGCGCTGTACAGGAAGCACATCAGCACCAGCACGTTGGCCAGCAGGGCCACGAGCATCAGCACCACCACCACGAAAGCCAGGATCACCTCCCAGATGCTCATGGTGCGTCCAGTCACAGGAGGGACATCTCCGAAACTGCGCCGCGCCGGCACCCGGGGACCATGGCGCGAGGCGCTCTCACCTCGCCCTCCTCCCCAGCCTGCTCGTACTCTTGCATGCCCTCCGTATTTTTAGAAGAGCTGCAGTTTTTTTCTCCAACCTCCCCCTCCTCGCTGCTCCTTTCCACGTCAACGCTCTCCGAGACGTGCACAAAAGCGCTGGGAATGCCCATCAAACTGTGAGGAGGGCTTAAAAAATATCAGCAGGACTGAACCACTGTCTCCACTCGGTCCATTTGAAGGCGAGCAGGTTATTCTGAGAAACTGCTCTCCTGAGATCCCTAATTATCAGCCCAAAGCTTGCAAGCAATTCACCGAGTGAATTGTGCTCTCTTTCTCCCTTGCTTTCTCTCTCTCTCTTGCTCTTGCTCTGCCCTCCCCTCTCCTCCAACCCTCACTCCCTTCCAGGCTGAATGTAACCTGCTTTTTATGATCACAGATAAAAACCCCATTAATGGATTAAAGCATGCACACTGCTGGTGATTCGCAAACGTGATTATGTCATCCCCACTCCACAACCCCTCCCCTTCTCCTTGCAATTGTGACTAGACTTTCCTCAAGAGAAATCCCATGCTTTCATTTAATTGATTTAGCCATTAATTTGCAAACAGCCATGTAACCGAATTCCTGCACTCTGCTGTGTTTCCTGCATTTCAGTGCATCACTTTCACAGTTGCTGCCTGCTCTCTGCTAGGGCAGGGGTTTTCTTTTCCCTTCATTAGCTGGGTCCAAAAAGATGGGAAAATGGATGTACTCTGCTACTCCTCTGGAGCTGTCATTAGGCTACCGGAACAGTTTTACAGCTCCAGTTTAGCACTTTGCCATCCTCTGTCTCCAACCACGATGCGTAGGAGGAAAATGATTGCCTTCCCTCCTCCTTGGAAAGCAAGGCAACTGAAACCCCAAATGCTACGGTGACTTGCCTGAGGTCATGGTGCAGAGACAGCAAGGTGATGCTGATCTCACCCCTCAGCCTGGCTTTCCTCCCTTGCCCAGCCTGGGTTTCCCCCAGTCAAAGCATCCCTCCTGCAGAGTGAGTGCTGCAGCCACAAAGGGGCTTGACAAAAGCAAACAGGGCTACGTCTGCACTGCATTTAATTACATTTTAAAATTAAGTCTGTTTTAAAGGAAGGAGTGGGAATGGTTCTCTGATTGCCTTTGCTGTCCCTTTAAAAGAGTTCTAACCAGGAATGCTAAAAGGTTGCAAGCAACTGGGACAGCTTTCTCATCAAGGCAGCCAAGCCTTAATCCCTGTACAATGAGGAGGGAAAAGATACCCCACAGCACAGTTATTGTGGCTCAGTAAGTGCCTGGGCACGTGTGCAAGAACTAGATGCCTAGGCAGATTTTTCCCCTGTGCTTGCAGCACTTGCCAGCGCTGTGCACACTCGATGTACAGCAGCTATGCCTTGCAGACACTTGGGCTCGGTAGTGGAGCTGTCACTGTGCACGGTGTCAGTGCTCTGCACCTTACAGGAAGGCCCCTTTGCTTCCACTCAGTTGTTTCTGTCGTGGTCATTTCTTCTTAAATGTGGCTTTAAAAGGCTGAGAGTGAAAGGAATTCACTTTGTAAGTCAGAAGACTGTCATTAGAGACATCAAATAAAGTGTCTGGTCCTGAGACACTGATCAAAACCCACATGAAAAAACCCTATAGGTGTCTGCTTCTTCAGATAAGAGGGCTCTGTACCCTCTTAGGAGAGGTATGCTAAGGAGATCAGAGAGAACATGCAGATCTCACTGCAGTGTGGCCCCAGAAAATAGGAGTTTCTTTGCTGGGTAGGAAGGAAAAGCCTTGGCTGAAAAAGGTGCCCTAGCATCGATGGCCTGAGCAGGGTGTCCTGGCACAAAATTCAGCCTCAGGCTCAGCTGTGAAAGGCAGCTGTGGGTCCTCAGGAAAGGGCCACATGAGCTGGGAGGTGCTGATGTAAGAAAATCTCAGTTTATCTCCCCAGGAGAGGTCGGCAGAACCATGGGCTGGCTCTGCTGGATCTTGTCTCTGAGGCACTGCAGAAGCATGCAGGAGCAGATAGCTGCAGGGCTGGCAGGAGGAGACCCCCTATCCCTGCATGGTGATTTGGCTCCTTGTTCTGAAACCTGAAATCCCACCTCCCTCAACCCAGCCCCTTTTTGCCCAGCGTTTGGTAGGGTGCAGGTAACACTCGTTATTGGTGTGGGAAAGCTAAATTCAAGCAGCAAGTCTGGCTCATGCTTCAGTAATTATTAGCCTAAATAGATGAAACATTCGTAATTCTATGTTTCACAGTTTACTAATTGCTTAACTTTTTCCTATCAAGTTATTCTTTGTTGTGCAAGTTTTTCAGGTATAGAAAAAGCTAAACTCCATCTACTTACAGGAAAAAATGTAGCAGCTAAAAAGGGCTTAAGTCTGCAATCCAGTGAAAAAAGCTCTCTAGATTTCAGGAGAAAGCTGAAGTTTTCTCTTGATGACTGATGTGAGTCTCGGTGTGTATGTCTAACTCTAAGACCCACATACTTTACATAATTGATTCCCTTGTTGGTAATCCCTGCAGCTGAGGATATTTACTGAATGTTTCTGGATTTATTTATCATGCATAGCTAAGCGAGCATGATGGATCCATCAAATAGCTTCATTTTATACAAATCAGGAGGAAAGAATATGCTGTGCATATTTTATCATGGTAGAGGAGATGAATGTTTTGCACAGCTTGCCTGTGAGCTCCTAACGGCAGGGACTGCATGCTTTGTTTGTAATATTTCAATGACAGGCTGCATTATGAATTAACAATAAGCACTGCTAATAAATATCAATTACCACCAGTGAACTCTGACAGTATTGGGTCTCGACATATAAGCTCAGTACTCCTTTGACATTTGCCCCATTGTCAAGCACAAAAACCACAGAACATTTACTGTGATTTTATATATTAAAAGCAGAGGTGGCTTTCTGAAGCAGCATTGCCAAGCAGACGGAGTATTGGGCTGATAACCAGTAGACTTGTGTCCTGCATGACCTGCGTCAGTTCACCAAATCTCTTCTGCCTTTTGTTTGTCCACATAGATTGTAAACTCATGGGGACAAAGGCAAGGAGAACATACACAATGAGGACCTGATCTTTGAGGGAGCCCCAAAGCCTTATCTTAATCAAATTATGAATTTTATCCACATGTGACTTGTTCTAGAAGGACTGCACAAATCTCTTGCTATTTTTTTACAATAGCCTATAGCTAGTGGATTTGCAGTCTACATACCATGTGCATACCAGTCTACCCTGACTGAGAAAAGATTTGTACTGGTATTGTACCAAACAGGAGGGATATTGCAACAATAGGAAACTTCTCTAGATAAGAGGTTAATTTATCACTCTCAATTTAGTAATTTGTATTACATTTTTGTCTATATTTGGCCATGGACAAATCATACAGATGACAAGATCTTCAATATTTAGGGCTGACTTTTCAGTTTCAAAAATTCTACAACACATGGATGGAATTCTATAACACATGGATGGAAAGTTTGTCTCTGCTGGGAAGTTCAAGGAGCAGAAATGTTTTCTCAGCATTCTGTCCCTCTTGAGACTATGAAATACTTACTTGGGATACGCAACATTTTTGAGGTTATCTCTTATATATACTATATAGGAGGCCATGTTGATGACCTAGCTAAAACATCTAGGTCACTCATTTCATAGGAAGCTAGTGTTTAGGGCTTCACACTGCTCAGAAAACTACTTGAAAATCTAACCTGAAAATGTATTTGAGAAGTGATACATTTTCTTTGGACTGAAGGTTGCAGCTTGCCAACTTTCCTCTATCATATTTTGGCATCTCGGTTTCATGCTTTCACTGCACTTTCTTTGCTCTACAGTCTCACCTTCCTCTTTTGATCTACAGTGTACAAACTTCTCAGGACTTTAATAATGGGAATATTGACATATGGGAGAGATTTTTTCTCCTTTATCTGTATCATAGCCAGCTCAAAGACAGCCAATTTCCTCTGGGAAGCCAGCATGCCTGCAGACAGCCCATGGGTATTTCCTCTTGCCTCCATCAGCCTTTACTTTTTGTTTCTTGGCTGTTTGGAGACTTTGCTCATAAACTGCAGAGTGGACTTTTTTTCACTTTATTGTCAGTTAACCTGAACTTGAATAAAAGCAGTATCTTTACTCTGATTATTTGAGGGTCAAGTGTCACGTTGTAAGAGGCAAAGTCTTACCGGTTTTTATACGAGTAAGATAATGGCTCATGAAATCGTTGTTCTGCTGGATCGATGGTAACAGTCTGACTTCAACAGCCAGAATTTCAGCATGTATGCATAGCACATATAATGTGAGTAATGACTTGTGTAACATCTACATACTTTGTCAGGACAGTAGACAGACTTAATGGGGCAGCTGGCACTGGTAGTTCATTGCTCCATTGAAAATGTCAGAAGCTGCAGAAAACACTTTCATCTCTCTGCCTGCAAAATCATAACTTTTGAATCAGCATGCAGAAAGCGATCTAAACCTCTGGTATCCATGGCAGGATAGAGGTGCCAAAAGGGAAGGCACAAGGAAATACTTTAAGTACGTGTGTGGACAGATTTTGGTTTGTCTTCAGCAAAGCTCCTTGCAAATCCTTGGCCAGTTTTCTTGTTGGCAGAAAGAGAAGGAGCAGTGCAGACGTAACAGTTACACATTCTCCATCAACTTCACTGACCAATGTTTCCTTATCTTCAACCCATATCCATCCCAGCTACTAAAAAAAGCATCATGTAGGATGGCTTCTTGCCTATTTCCTTGCCCTCTGGTTGGTCCATGTGTCACATGCAGAGAACACTGCACAGCCTGCTGGGGCTACCTGGGGGTTCCTGGCCAGCCAGGTGGTTTTCCACAGGCCACCACTCTGGGGAACCAGTGAAAGAAACCTTCATTTTCCTCGCTGTGTGGCTGTGAGTGCCATGACAGCTACGACAGCACTGCTCACTAAAGCCCTCCTAGTGAATTATTCATACCCAGGTTGTCACTGTTAGTTTGCTTCATGAAATTAAAGAAACGTCAGGTCCTCAGGCAGATGGCTGATGCTTCTGGCACTTCTGCCTGCTGGATGGATTTTTAAGGGCTGTTAGGGCAGCTAAGGAAATCAAATCAGCTCAGCAGCAGCAGCAAGCCATGTGAGCCTTTGAGTCAGGGACTTCGGTGGGTGGATGTGCATACAGGCGGAAGGCACTGCTCTCCCTTTCTCTGGGCTGCTTCTCAACAAGGTGAGAGCTTTCTTCCTGGGGACCAATTAGTGGATGAGCAACATTAGTCCCCTCGTGCAAGTCAGAGCACAACTTCGTCTGTCTGTGTTATTTCTGCAAATGCGAAACGTTAGGTGACATGTTCCAGCACATTTTCACTATTTATATTTTGGAATCACTCAATGACAATATTATCAATGATGCACATCTTGAGTCACACTTCACCTTCATATGAAGCTATATTTGTCCTGATGGAACTGCATATAGCTTCAGAGGAAATGGCGTTCACCTAAAGGAGCTAATTCATAGATAAACTTGCTATATTTGTCTTACCTATAAAGACAATAAGGACTCAAAGAAAAACTTGGTCAATAGCGTTTAAGTGAACTTTGTATTTCTGACAAAAAAAACACTTAATAGCAAAGAGTGTATATATATTATATATATATTTAAGCAACTAACAGGTCTTTTAGTTTTGTTTTCTGTGTTTTTTTTTTTTACTCTTAAACCCTTTTTATTTCATGTTTATTGCCCTTTCTTACATGCAAATGAAATAAAAGAACAACAAGTGAAAATTAACATATTTTTCTTTGAAATGTTTTGAAAAACTACATTAAACAAATTAAGAAAAATATTTAAAATATAATTAAATTAATATACTGCATAATACTCTACAATACTCCATATACTCCATATATACTCCATAATACTCCAATATACTCCATAATACTGCAACCTTTAGAATAATGTCAGGGTTTTCAGGGAAGGGAATTAATTTTTTCTATCAATCAGATCTTTTACCACTCATTATTTTAAATTCATATCTGCAGCCCAAACCTCAGAATATATTTCTAGAAAGGCTGATTTCTAGCCCCTGGAAACTTTTGAAACGTGATCCAAGATGCTACATGCACCAAGTGACTGAGAATTGCCTTTGGAAAATTGGGAAAAGGACTTCATGCATTTGAAACTCTACTTAGATGATACCATCATTATCCTCAAGCTGCACAGCTATTCGGATGGTATTCGCATAAAAACATGTCAATCAAATATCACCTGAATTAAAAAATAAAAATAAAAAAGTTATTATTACTCTGAGTTACTCTCATGTCTTTCTGTCCATGTTGTCATAAGGATGAGAGCAAACTGATTATGAGTAAGCAGGAATCCATGAGTCTTCATGAGTACTCCCATGAGGAGAGGTAATGAGGACTATATCAAATATTGAGACTATCTATATCAACACTGTAGCTCTGCTGTCACAGCTGGTGACAATGTCCTTTCCTTTTCTAGCCTTGCCACAAGGATGTGGCACTGTCCCTCAAAGCTGGCTCATGAACTGATGCAGCAATGTGAGATCAGAGATTCGGAGCCATCACTGGGTTTATGCTGGGCTTGTTTAACAAGCATGATTTTGTTATCGTGACTGTTTAAGGCACAAGCCATGCCTTTCTTTGTCTTTGATCGCTAACTTTAAAGACTTGTGCTCATCTTATTATGTGAGTAATTAATTGGAATGCCACCAAACCCAAAGACACCTCATCTTAGCTCTATCTATAGATGTGTAGGAGGAAAGCTTTGCCCTGAGAAGTTTGTGGATGTGCAAATGAGTTCAGAAGTGTCTGAGAAGATTTAGAAACCCATGTCCAACTGAATAAGCAATGTAGCTGGAGAGGGCTAATTCAGGGAAAGTAATTAAACTTATGAGTGTTCTCTGGTGCAGTGTTCATAAGACTACCTATGACGTGACAGTAGCCGTGGGATTTAAACTGTCATGAGAAAAGCGTTAGACATTTGAAACAGAGGGAACACAATTTAGAGAAAGAAGAAAGACAGTTGTGAATTGGAAGACGCAAAAAGTTCTTGGGTGTCTGAGGACAGATTAAAATAAATTCATTCCTAATTTTATTGAAGGAATGAATTTGCTAGATATTACCTTTTACATCAGTACTATGTTCTGATAAGTAAGTGGTATTTGTCATATCCATGCTTTTCTAGACAGAATTGGTTCTCTTTACCCTGTAGTTCTTCAAAATGTCAGAGCAGAAATCACTTTTGTCACACTTGCTCTTTTTATATGTGCAGTATTTCATTTCCTCTTGTTTTAAACTGGGCCAGCTCCTTCTCTTCTCACTCAGCAAAGACAAAAATAGAGGCTGGTAACAGAAGGCTCTAAAAATGATATGTAGATGGCAGTGCCTGTTTCTATATACAAAGTCATCCACGAGCACCCACTCTCAGAAACTTATCCATTATCTTGGTATTTTCATTTTTTTTGCTGTTGTTTGTATGTTTATATTTTTTTTCATTTTTACTTGGATTTTCAAATCTATTCACTTCTTTGCATGAAATGGTCATTATGACAAGTGTTACCTTCTGATTGAAATAAATGATTTTTACATCTTGTTGTTCTGAATGGGAGAAAGTCAGTATGGAGATTGTCTAACCAAATTCATCTGCTTTATTAAGGAAATATATTTGGATCTCTGCCTGAGGCTGAGCAGAAGAGTTTGGGTTCAAAATATTTGTAATTTACATGATCCTATGGATTTTTTCATAGCTTTCTTTAGACCCCTCGTTTTGATGTAACTGGATTTCAGAGGTAATATAATTGTGTATCACCTGCAAATTCTCCACCTGATTCCTTAAGTATTTTACTATAATGGAAAGTATATAAATGCCATTTCAATTCAGGGAATGTAACATTCAATTCCTAGGTCTTTAAGAGACTAAGACTCTGTGAAGCAGTCAGTTAAAGGCTTAACTTATTTCCCCGTAACAGCTCTTTTTGGGTTTGTGATCCCCTTGGATTTGTGATATATTGATAATGTTTTATAAGGCTTCTTACTACCGGAAGCTTTTCTACAGGTCCACTATCTTTGAGGACTCTAAAATTTTAATTTTAATTATTGTTTTAACTGTTTTGCCATGGTAATGAAGGAATTATGCAATCTCTTCTATAAGCCCAGGCAGCCTTTTTAAAATTTATAATTAAAGTTATTTCCAGGCCTGTAGTCTGGGAAGCAATATTAACGA
Organism: Netta rufina; assembly: GCF_964035555.1. Classification (NCBI taxonomy): domain Eukaryota; kingdom Metazoa; phylum Chordata; class Aves; order Anseriformes; family Anatidae; genus Netta; species Netta rufina. The sequence goes on along the minus strand of NC_140130.1, from coordinate 33,569,344 downwards.
GATATGGCATGCTCTTGTTATCAATTCAGCCTTTTCATTGTAAAATGTTGTTAGCTTAAAAGTGTTTAGTTAGAATGTGTAAATCTAAGTCAACTTTTACAGTCAAAAGGGGGGAGATATGGGAGGAGTGTGTGTTCGGGGGAGGTGCTGAATATTAAACATTCTTGTTTTCTATATTAATTCCAACCATCATTTGACCACCAGCCACAATCAGGAGTTTCTTGGACTGTCTCACATGAAATTGCCACACCTGTAGCTCTGCTGACATTTTGCTTTGCAATCAAGAAAGATGGAGTAGAGGTCCCTGTCTGAAAAAAGATTTTTGCTTTCTTGTATCAAAATTTTAAGGTCTCAATAAACTGTAAGTGCTGATTCACTAATCCTTTATTGACAGCAAATAACACATTATCTCCATGATATCCCATTTGTAGTTTCACCAGTTGCTTTCTACAGCTGAGAGCAGACACAGCTTTAATTTCACTGCAAATCTGTGCTGTGGCTCTCCTCAGGCCTAGAGCAGTGCACGCTCCAGAAAAAATACAAATGCAAAACTAATTGGCAAGCATCTGAGTTGCTCTAGCTGATCTGTGCATGTGCTGCAGCCCGACTGAGGGGGCAGGAGACGTTGCTGACCTACAAGACTTCACAGAGGCACCAGAGGGGAGAAGTCAGAAGGCTCTGTAGGACTGACAGTGAATTTAAGCAAAATGTAAATGTGGGTCAGTAAAGGTGCTGACAACATAGCGGGCTGAATGGAGATACAGTTGAAAAGTTAGGCAAATATCTTTTGGAGTTCTTCTGGGCAAACACATGCTGCAATGTACAGGATTGAGATGTATGGGTCAGAAAGCTACAAACCAAGCATTAATTTAAATTTCTGGGAGATTAATGTCTACTAAGAAATAGGGCAACTATATCAGGCTAATTTCTTTAATTACATCTTTTTGAATTTCATTTATCTTATAAGATATTTATGTGCATAGTCAATAAAAAATACTGTTATTGATTGATTAATAATATCTCAGACTGTTTAAAAGAGCTCTTCAAAATTGCATAATGATGAAAAAAAGCTTTTAATGTATTAGTATTTTTTGGAAGGACTATTGTGTTCTTCAGGAAACAGTCAATCACTTGATGAAGACCTTAAAATCCTTTTCTTTTTTCTCAGTGCCTCATCATGACCCAAAGACAGAGGATGACTGGTCTATCCACACTGCCTTTGTAGGTTAGGTCTCAGCCAGGAAAATGAAGAATGAAGAAAATAATCTATTCTTGGTGACACCAGTAACAAACTATATGTATATTTAATAAGATGTTATTTTCCTGATGGTCTTAAGTGAACATGGGGCATCACACCCATCTCCCTGGACCTTTTACAAGTGTAATATGTGACCCAAATTAGAAAAAAAAAAAAAAAAAGAAAAAAAGAAAAAAAATCTCTTCTGTAACAGAGTATGCATAGACAAAGTACCACTCTTCTACTGACTGGGGGAAAAATCCACCAAGATCAGTTTTCCTTTTGTTAAGAAGAGTACTGAGGTCTGTTTTTGTTGCTGAGCTTCATATTTTTCCAAAACACTTAGCTGCCATTGCAGCCTGTGTTCAGTAGATTGCCAGTGTCTTTCAAGTCTCCACTAGTGTAAAATGTGTAGGTAAAACTCCTCTAAGTCATAACATTTCAGTCAACTACTACTCTGCTTTGTCATCTACTTTATTTATTTATTTTTAATGCAATAAATATTTAAAATAAACCCAAACAATGAAATAACAAGTATTGCATACCTCCTTCTGTGTTCATGTCTGTCAGCATACACCATCTTGGTTACTGATAGTGAAAGAAAACTTATTTGAAAGTAAGTTTTCAAATAAGTAAGTTTTCAAACCAAAACTGGTGTCCAAACTCAGCAAGACACTGATGGAACATTTGGAAAGGTTCACTGGAGTACTGTGAAATTATCAGCTGTAAACAAAGAGGGACAGATTCTGTTTATTTTTAACAAATACTTTTCTCAACCAGTCTCAAGAGAATTCCTTCGTACAATAACAAAGGTGAATATAATCCACATTCATATAGGTTATTTCCATGTCTGCTACAAATACATTTGTCCTTTTAATATACTGTTCAGATAAGGACTAAGCAGAGCCATGGGAGACGAAAAAATTTAGACCCTCCAGAAAATTTAAGATTTGTGGAAGGAGCAAGTGAGGACAAAGACCCTGAAGTGATCAGTTATATCCTTTATATCATAATATTCTAGAACACCTTTGACTTTTCTTATATTAAATTTCACCTGATAGTTGAGAGTCTAGCTATAAAACCTAATTATATGGCAGAAAAGAAGAAAGTGATGAAGTTTCGTCTATGTCCTTAATCACTATTTGATTTTTATCAACTCCAGGCATAATAAACATTGCCTGCAATTATCTCCCACGCAGAAAGATTATTTCCTTTTGTCATGAATACCTGTCATGCAGACCCAAGAGCCCTGAGCTGTTATTACTTGGGGCTCAAGGAACACCTGCGTTTTCTTGGCAAGCTCTGGAAATGATAATGCTTTAGCAGTATTCATGTAAGAATTTCCTCTGCATTCATGAGTATCTCATTGATCTGGTAACTATAAAGGAAGAAAAATTAAAGGAGTTACTGACTGATTTCTTTTTGCACTGCTGAGGATCTTCTACTTGTTGTCACCACTTTTAGACAAATTATATTTTCACAGAAAATGTCCACTTTTTTTTTTGTTGTTGAAGAGACGAACATCTCTAAGGATTTGGACAGAAACCTCCAAATGCGTTTGCACTTTCCTGACAAAATGGTGATGTTTTCCCTTGTGTAAAAGAAAAAAAAAAATCTCATTATTGCTAACAAAAGATTCATACTCTTTTCATTTTAAATTAGTATAATTCCATTAGCTTCAAGGACTCTTTTAGTCCTCTGCCTCTGAGCCCAAGAGGTGAGGAGCTGCAGTGAAGAGTATCTCCACGCCTGGAGACACAGGCAGAGACCTTAGAGTCCTAGAGCCAGAGGATGCTGAAGTGACCTTTGGTTTCTTCTATATACATTTTCTTTAAACTGAAAAAATGTTCATAAAAATGCTTTAAATGCAGAGAAATTATGTCTTAAAACTTATCCTCTGCAATGTTTCCTCACTTCCAAACAGTGTTGTTGTTTTGGATTTCCAGCTATCATAAATTCTCCCCTCTCTACATAGCCTTCTCCCTCTTTTGATACCAGGCATTTAAGGTCACGGTGGATTTTGAATTTGTTTACTCTAACCTTTCTTGCAAATTAGTGAAGAGAAACAAACAAAACTCGAAAGTCTGATACTTTCCTTGTTATTTTTTTTTTAATTCTCAACAGACCTTTTCAGCATCTGACAATCTGTCTCTTCTTCAGTGTTATCTCAAGGGAAGGAAAAAGCATTACAATGAGTTACATTGGACAGCACATGCAGAGAATAAGAAATTCAATCCAATTAGTATAAACTACATGTTGGCTCCTTAGGAAAACCTCTAACATACATTGTCAGGGCAGAGATTCAAGTGTCAGTGACTCCTCTCAGATAAATGACCTTTCAATATGGCATTTCACATCTAGCTACTGAATTGCATGCTAAGCCTCTTAGACCAGAGGATGTCTGTCTCCGGTTTGCCTGCACTTTCACAGAAAGGTGTTTTGTCTGAAAGGCCTGGAATAAGAGCTGCCTTGCTGTCTCTGCTTTTGCTCTGGAGGGACTTGTCAGAGGTGGTCAATGGATGCTGGTATTTGGAAACACCTCAGGTAGAGTCAACCAAGAAAGCTCAAGTGCTCCATAAAAGTGGAACATGGGTGCATGCTCTCTGGATTTCAAGGTACCTTGGCCCAGAAGGGATGTTGAGGGGAACATCTGAGGTAAAAGAGGAATGTGGGCTATAGGATGTGTAAGTAATTCTGTCCTCTGGCTTCTGGTACTGGAGGGCCTGCTATCAAGACAAACTGAAAGCCTCATTTATGGTTTCAAGGACACCATTATAACACTCAAAAATTCCTGAAATATTAGTATCGTAGCCATCTCCTCTTCTTCTGGTCATAACCCTATCATACTCTAGAGCTGCCTGAAGCCATCCTAAATGTTACAGCTGGCTGTCTGCTGCCGTATTACAGGCACTCAGCCTGCCTCCTCCATTGCATTGAATGTATGTCAGATGGAGAGTCTGGTACCAATTTCTATTCCCATCTGCATGAATTATTTCCCTATACATTACTCAAAGATAACAAGGGGATTGAAATGATGGGAAATCTAGCTCTTAGATTCCCAAAGGACGGAAAATTTCTGCTCATCAATTCCATGTAGTCCCCGGTTGATTTCCAGGAGAAATCTTGTAAGAATTTGCCCATTTTAGGAGCAAGAAAAAGCTGCCCTAAGAAGACTTAATGGGCTTTTCAAGAGGAGATGATAAAGCACTGTTAAACCAAACTCAGGTGTGTTACCAACAGCTTGCTTGGTCTAATAAACTGGAAGTGTAATTCTAGAGCAGGGACATCCAAGCCATGTGTTCTCAGGGTTCCCAAAGCAGGATAAAAGCTCATATTTATCCACTGAGTCTTGAATCAGTTAAAATCAATATTTTTATTTGAAGTATGGTTTGGAATTTTTTCTTTATAAAGCTCATAAGCTGAGGACTGCACTGCTAAATTTCAGCTTTAAAATAATTTTTCCTGACACAACATGCATCACTGAAAATATGGGTCTATAATGAAAGTGATGGCACAACTTTATAGCACTGCAAACACAAAACTGCAATGACAGTAACTCAGAGTAATACTCTGATTTTTACATGCAAAATCAAAAGTTGTTTTGCCTTAGTGAGATCCCATGAGAGCTAACCCATAACAGATTTGAGCAAGGGGGTTTTATGTTTTTCAGGCATTAGATAAAATGGCCTAAATCTGTGGCGGTGAAGGGGATGTAGCAGTGAGTAAACCTTCCTCCTGAAGATGCTGTGGTGTGGATGGTGTCCCTAGCTATAGCAGCAAACATTTACTACATTTTCCTCAGTCAGAGGTCACAGGTATAGAGGCAATGCTGTGCACAGCCCTTTCCTGCTGCCCGACCAGAAAGAACTGGAGACTCATGAGAGCCTTCTTCACAGAGATCCTGTAATGGGGAAGGCAGAAAAATAGCCTCTCCCCACCACTGCTGATCTGGATCTGCAGATTTATAAATTTGTATTCCTGTTCGTTCTTCTTAAACTCCTCTATTTCCTGATAGAAATATTTCTATCTCCGCTAAGCATGATGATAACGCTTGCTTCTTGGGTCTTTCTTGGTAAATTACTCTAGATAGATAAGCAGATAGAAAGATAGATAGATAGATAGATAGATAGATAGATAGATAGATAGATAGATAGGTCATCACAGACACAGACAGAGATAATAGCCAGGAATATTCCAGGATATTACTTTTATGCAGTAATGGATAGGATTGCTTGCTGAGAGACTTTAATTAAACATGATGTTAGGTAACTTTCACCATGGGAAGCTGTATTATACTGTGGATGAAAAAAACACAGGGCCTACAATAAAAAATTTAAGAGGTAATGCATTATCCAAACTGAACTTTAAATGCTCTAAGAGATTTCGGTAACAAAGGGTGTGTCATATTTCCTCAAATTCTTTATTGCCCATCGCAAGCTGTTACACTTTGCATGTAGAAAGCAAAATATGCATTATCAGAATAGCACAGAATGTAAATTTTCAATACCTCCTATTGCTTTATCCCCAAGACAAATGAAGAAAAACATTTTGACTATATGTGCATTGAAGGAGCATGAATTTTGAGAAAGGCCATTTATGTGAGCACATGTAGAAATAGAGGGGTATGGGCTTTGAAAAAACATGAACTGAGAACAGTGGCATACCTTACAGAAACAGCCTGTTCAGACTTCCAGCCACGCTAAGAAAATATGTTATAGCTACGTCTGAATCACTTGGGATCTACCCTGACTGCAACCAGGCTCTGTAGCTTTAGAAATCGCCCTGTTTATTTGCTGCTAGCTCTGTCAGAGGAAGATGTTTGAAAATATAGCCCTCATTATTAAGTTCCCCTTCAGTGATTTACTGAAATTAAGTTGGAAGTGTTTGGGCAGATTTTTTTATTTTTTTTTTAACGAGAACCATATCCATATTGTTTCCTCAGAGCTACTCCTTTCTAGTTTGTTGAGGCTGTTAGACCTGTGAATTATTTGTTTCTTCAATATAGCAAGATAAAAGGGACAAACAGAGTATGTTGTTTTCCAAGATGATCTGAAAAACTGCAGCTTCTGGGTTACGGTTTTCTTTTTTTTTTACAGAGAAAAATCTCATAGGTGAGAAAGACATGACAAGAAAAAAGGCTTTCCTGACAAATACACTAAAGAAAACATTCAGGAACAGAGGAACAGGTAATCCTAATAATAATAATAATAATAATAATAATAATAGTAATAATAATAATCTTGAGCAATTCAAGCTAGAATAGATAGATAATACTTATGTGCCTTGCCTTGCTGTTATTTGTTATTTTCACAGGCATGAGGTGTTGAGACTGAAGTCTACCAGAGTTTCAATATTTTAGATAGTTCTTTAGCAATCAGTATTATTTCTCACTTCTATCCTCTTTTCATTATTTGTTTTAGACTTCAATCCCCATGGCATACAGTACTTAAGGCCTGATCCTAAGGTTGCTGAAGTTAGCAGAATGACTTATGGAAAGACTAGTGGAAAGAATCTGAGGGGCTTTAGTTAACTCTTAAGCTTTTCACCAAATAGGAAAATCTTCCCAAACAAGGAAAAATGAATGGGTTCAGTTGCTTTCCTCTATTAGTTGGGAAAGGCTACTTGAGAGAACTTCTGCGACTGGGAGAGCACATATCAAGTCATGAAACACATATGCATGACCATTAAGTATATTTATAGTGAAGTGAATTAAAGTGAAATAATAAACCCAACAGTTAGTTCCCAACCAGTCGAATCATTCCTGAAAGAAAGGGTAAAAAGACATGATTGATGATGACGACAAAGGCTATGCTTATATTTCAGATTTATTTCTCTGTGTGATGTTCTCTTTAACGCACCGACAGTACATGGCATATGATCTGTGTGATAAGCATGATCACTGTTCTTCCTAAAATGCAGTTATTTCTTTAACAGGAAGAGCCGTATATTTGTGTGGCTCTTTTTGTTCTAGTCATGATTTTAAGTGCCATACAAAGACTGTACCAGCTAAGATATGTTACAAGCTTTACAGTTTATTAATTATTTTAATTATAAATATGTATTTTTTTCAGCTCCTTATCTGAAATTTGTCAGCCTCAAGATACTCCATAGCAAGGTAATCATGCAGTATTTAAAGTGGGTAGGCATAGACTGCCATTAGAATTCAGTAAAAACAGTATTTCAAAGAGAATTTGGATAAGGGTTGATACACACCAAAGTGGCTTGTGCAATATGTATGTGCAAGGAATGTTTTCCAGTTCTGAAGAATAAAGTAGAATAGAAAGACATGGCAAATGGTTCAAAATGGGTTGGAAGTCCTCAATGTTACAGTATAATACGGGCTTAGCAGACAAACTGGTTTAAAATCCAGTAGTTTTACCCACAGCACAGAGCAACTCATCTCTTTCCCATGAGTTCATTCTTTCCACGTGGCCACCATAACTTGCATGGAAGGTGCAAGCAAAACTTGCTCTGAGTTTTAATTTGATTTATTTCCTGGAACTGAAGAGGAGAAACCACAGTGAAATCAGCTTGGTGTCTGAATTATGACGAGTCCAGGGGAGTAGCAGCCAGACACTTTGACTTGGACATGTCCAAAACTTTTCCTTCTATTTGAAAAGTCAAAACCAAATATTTTGCCATATCCATGTTTTTTTAAACTTTCCATTCTGCACATCACTCAGCTCACTGACTTTTCAGCCCAGCTTAGGAAGAAAAACATCAGGCTTTTCCACAGAGTGGAAAAAGAGTTGGGAAAAAAAAATGCTTATGCTAAACCTAATTGGCACAAGGGAATAATATCAGATTTCTGAAAAAATGTTTATGTATGGCAACCCTTGCTGCTTAGCTGAGAGGCAGGTTAAAAAATGCAGCTGGATTAAACATGTCCCAGGCTCCTGGCTTTCCTGACAGAAGTGGCACCGGCTGGCACAGATGCCAGGGCAGCAGCAGGGAGGTGACTGCAGGACATTGAGAAGGAGCTGGGAGTCTGATGCTATTTAAAGTTCATTCAAATCTACAGATATTAATTTACCTATGAGCATCTCACTGCAGCATTTTCCTACCTCTTTGGTTAATGAGAGGATTTCTAATCAGAGCATCTCTATGGTCTGTTGAGTCTCACTGTGATCCTATTCTGTAAGGAAAAAGCAATCAAACGTATTGAAAGCAATTAAGTCGGCTTTTAAAATTACAGTGAGAAATAATTAACATTGAAAGTCTGGGGAATTTTTCATGTGGAAAAGAAGTGGTGACTTTTGTTTTTCCATAAACTTGCTAAAAGCTTGCTAGGAGCTTAAATATCACAGTGCTCTGGGGGAGTTTGGCTAAAATGTTCTATTTGATTCTCAAAAACCAACATGAAAATGGTATTTGGAAATGGAAATGTGTTTGTTTTCATAACCAAAGCCTCTGCAAATATAATCCTCTCTTCCACTCAGTTTTGTGTGACAACTTTCACTTGTTCTAATAGAATATATCGATTTCCAGAGAACCCTTTCAAGAAAATTATTTTGAAATAAGTTGACTTCTGTTGTTCTCCTACACTTTTTCACATTTTATTAACTTGTCTTTTAACAGATGGCTTTCAATGAATAATTACACAGTAATGAAAAAAATATCTTGCATTTAAGAAAGCTTTATGCAGATTTACTAATCAATTTAGACACTGTATCTCATTTGTTTATAGTATATCTCCCAACTGGAGTATAATTATCTAACTTTGTATCTGTATTTAACTGTCTAAACTGAAAGAAATTAAACAGAGTAGAACTAACTAATTGTCAGTGTTACCCACCAAATTGTATTGAAGGATTCATCAGCACAGATGAGTATATAAGCTTCAAATGCTCTAGGCTTTTATAGATATTGAAGAATATTTGTGTTTCCCTCTTCTGTGGATACACAATTACATACTATTATAATCTATAATATACAATAAAGAATTTCTTGAAATGTGCAATTATGTCTGAAGTATTACAATAGTTTTTCACTACGTAACAGTAGTGGACGGAAGAAAGAAGAGACTTTCAACTTACTGCAAAGCATGATGCACACTACTGTACAGCACTGTGTACTTATTAGGATGATGAGTCTACTCCACCTGCCCTCGAGGCTTTGAGCCCTTAATCTGTACCCTGATGGGTATTGGGTTAAACCTGATGCTCATTATTTAGATAGTCCCAAATGTGATATAAAGTATTCTGTAGCATCTGGTGGGTGTCTTTGCATTCACACAAACACCAGCCCCACACTTTCCCCATCCCTCAAGAGACACTCAGTCTGCTTATTGCCCTGTCATTCCCTTGCTTGGGTCTCCCCTAGCACTTTGCACATTCCTCATCCCCATACACATACTTATTCATATTCGAGCTTTCAACTTGTAGCACAGAACTAGCAAATCCCCATAATACTGCATTTACCACAGAGCTCACTGCAAAGCAGAGTCCCAGATTAGGTGTACTTGCTCCCCCGTTACGTGCTGAAAAAGCAACAGCAAGAATCAGCGGTGGCGTGAGCAGCTGCAAGCAAAGCTGGTTTTGTGGGGCTCTCAGGAATGATTGGATTTCACAGTCCTGGCCTGGAGTTTTGTCTCAGCCTCTCTCACTGAAGACTTCCCATTCTCAGCTTTTTCCCTTTCCTTTAAATGAACTGCTATAAAGAACACTGTTCTGTTTGGATTTAGGACCAAAAAAAAAAAAAAAAAAAAAAAAAAAGCCTTTTACTTAAAAAGGAAAAAAATTCAAAAGGAATGCAAAAACACTCAGCCAGCACCCTGGGGCACTGCCTGGTGTCATTTATTTATTTTTCTTTATTTTGTCTATCTATCTCTTCTCTGCTATGCTTATCTAGGCTTCTGAAAGATTATTATGTTAAAGCTTTTACATCTAATGCAACTCATCTTAAACACCCTCAGGGTTTGCTGTTCTGTATACACTCTCCAGGTATTTGTCAGCTCTACAAGCAAATTGTAGAAGAATTTAGGACTAATATCTAGGTCATTTCAGTTAAGTATGTGAAAATTTTAGGCAAATAAATGAAATTATAGATCAGTTCTCAGCCAGTCCCTTATTTCTTCTAATACTTGAAATTGTTTGGAGGGACTGAAGGTTATTATCTGCTCTTTTAAAACTGTTATTGTAGCTGATCTGATGGACTGTTAGAATAAAAAATTCATGCAATTTTTTTCAGCATATAGTGAAAATAACAAAGAAGAAGAACATGCATTGGTGCTGTTCTAAAATGTTTCTGATATTCTACATGACATCACAGAGCACTTTTAGAAGGCCATTTAACACATTTAATAAGTGGAACTGAATGAATGTCTATATGAAGAAATCCAGTCAACACCAACACTGTGTACTAAACAAAAGTAGTTACTTTCCCTGCTTATAAAATGAACTAGAATAAAAGTCTGTGAAAGATTTGTTTCCTGTGATCAGCTGTATTTAAAACCTGCCTCATCTTCTATATATACTTTTTTTATTATTATATTTTTTTCTATAGTCTCCTAAAATGTGCTAAGGAATACAAAGCTTAAAAATAATGACATTAAAGAACCTGGTGTAACATCAGATGGGATGTAGCAACTGGGAACAGGTATGAAAGCAAGGTAAGAAAGTATATGGCTGGAAAAACAGCAACAGTCCACTCAATCTACTGTTGCTATAAAAACAAATATATAGATTACATGAGTCACAAATTTGATGCTTTTCAAAGGCTCCAGGACTGCAGTACGACCCAGTAAACCCAGAACTGACTCAGAAAATGACCTCAGCAGAATTCAAAAATTTCTCTGCCTAAAAAGGTCAAGTGATGTGCCCAGGCAGTGGGCATGGACTTCCCTTTCCGTGATTAGTCAGAGGCTCAGGGAGGTGTCAATGCAGCAAGCAACGCACAGCTGAAGCTGCATGATGCCAGGGGAGCAGAGAAATCCCAGACTGGCTGAGGTGGGCAGGGACCTCAGGGCCCCTCTGGTCCCCCCCTGCCCCAGCAGGACCACTCTGAGCAGGGTGCCCAGAGCCACATCCAGGTGGTTTGGGGACATCTCCAAGGAGGAGGCTCCACAGCCTCTCTGGGCAGCCTGTGCCAAAGCTTCATCACCCACACACCACACAGCTTCCTGGTGTTTCCATGGAACCTCTTGTGTTCCTCATGTTCCTCCCAAAGGTAAGCACCAGGTGGCCCAAACTGCAGAAATTGGTGCTTCTGGGATAAATGGTGTTCTCCCTCTGGTCTCCTGGAGAAGTGGTGGGATTTTCAGCTGACTAGGCTGTACAGAAAGCACAGCAAAGATATCCAAAGCTGGACCTGCTGCTCAGTGGAGGCAGCGGGCTGGTTCCTCCTGATGTCCTGCTGCCTCCTTGCTGGGCACACCCCCAGGTGCAATTTCAGGAGTCTCCTTCCACACTCTGAAAAACAAAAGCCTCTTTTTGACACCAGCTACAACAACATAAATCATGAGAAACTCTGGTGAAATTAAAAGTACATGTATGAAACAGTTCTGAGGTCAACATCTTTCTAACCACCTGTGGGTATTTCCAAGAAGTGGGACAGTGCTAGGAAAACCTTTCAATGCAATCAGCATTTCATATAATACAATACACTATAGCAACAGCTTAGCACAGCAAAGAACAAGTGATATGTGCCATCAAGTAAGTTCAATTGGCACAAGAAAAATATGTCATGTGTATGTTGTATAAATATATGATGTACTGAGTAGGAATCACTTTGTTCAGTTATTATTTGCTACCTGTGGCTGAAAACACTCACAGGGCAAGGGTGATGGCTATCATGGGAAACCTGGGGAGAAAGTCTGAGAGACCTAGGTTGATCCAGACTGGTTTAGATACAGAAATAGGAGGGAAGACGTGGTAATTACAAGTGGAAAATCTCTTGACTGCCTGCTGCCCCGGTTGCTCTTCAGGTGACAAGTCAGTTTAGGGAGGAGATCTAACTATTGCTGGCATTCTGCCTGTGGGGAGCAACTTCTGGAAATGGGAAAATGTCAGCCAGTGCTAGGGAGTTTTTAACCCTTCTCTGGGCAGGAGGAGTGCTAATCACTGGTGGGGCAAGCAGGGCAAGAATAGAAAACCTCTTAACTAATGTTTCTTGAATGTTTTGCATGGATAAGCCCCAGGGCAGATCCAGTGTCCAGCCCAGCCACAGAGATCCAAGCCCTGAATTCAGCTGCCGACACACAGGCATGGAAGAGTCCTTTTTGGCCTCAGCTCACAGAGGTGTCCTGCAGAGCCCTCTTCTTGTTCTCACTCCTTCAGGAATGCACACAGAAACAACAGCAAAACAGACCTGGGTGTTCTGCTCATATCTGTGCTGAGCCACAGATTTTAGCAAGTGCGACCAGCTATGTCTGGCTCTTTTGATTATGAAACCCAGATAATGACCCAGCAAAAGCCATAAGAACTGCTCTGGCTGCTACGTGATTTCAGTGGGCTACTGTCTGCTAAAATGACTGGAAATAGATATGTTTAACTAGATGTACCAGCCTCCCGGTGGGTTCACAGCCTGAGCTCAGAGCTTCATTAGCAATACCCCAGCTAGGGCTTAGCCCTGTTATCTCTGGGCACCACTCCTGGGGTACAAAACCCCAAAACCTTAAGGCAAAACACCCTAAATCTCCTGGTCCACTGTGGGGGGGGGCTCTGGTAAAGTTGAGGAAAAGAAGCAGAGATTTTGGACTGGTACGTGAGTCAGCTCCATGGCAGGGCTGCGTTGCTTTAAATCTGCCAGGCTAGAAACTTCTGCACGAGGCTAATTTTGTTCCCAAGTTCTTCTTATTTGCAAACATTTTAAACAGACATGCTCCTATTTTAAAGGCTTCCATAATAACTTCATTATATGTGCTACAGAAGAGCGAGATGGTCCAAAGATGTGGTGAATCATTTTGTCTCGGCAGCAAGCATTATAAAGTCTATATAAAGTTATAAAGTATTATAATGCTGGTTTCTGTCAGGAGCTTGATCCGGGATGAGATCTTTTGGGAAATCACACTAATAGTGAGGCAACTGCTGAGTTAGATGAAAAGCTTACTGCTGCTGAGAGCTGGCTGCGGTGAGGAGCTAGGGGAATCAGACACAAATCCCACTGAAATGGATTTGGGGTATCTTAAGCTCCAGCAAAATTCCCAACCTAAATAAAGAGAGTGACAAGAGTGATGAGAGATTTTTACAAGTGAAATGTGCTTACAATCAGAGGTTGGTCCCACAGCAGGTGTGTTGAGAAACCCCACAGGAGTGACCTCTGCAGGCATTGCTGCTGGAGCACGGTGATGCTGATGGAGGGAAGGGTTTTACTGCAACAAAAATGCCCTGGGCAGCCCTCAGCCTCCCTTTGTGCAGAGAGACTACTTCTGAGTGGAAAGGTACAGCATGTTACCTAAGCACAGGTATTTCAAACCAGTCCTTGAAAAAGGCATCAAATGCTATGGGTTGGAGAAGCTGGGTGGGAAAGCAACGAGTTTTTGCTGTGCCAGCACTGGTGGTCATTGCCCAGTGCAAGAGGACTTGGTACAAGTGCAACCCAGTAACCAACTGGAAGAAATTAATTTAATATTGAAGATAGATTGCCTTGATTCTCCATGCCCCTTACCTCTGTCTAAGGTGGGGAAATTAATACCACCAAGATTATTAAGGAGAAGCACTCTGAGGGCTCAACTGTCAAAGACAGAGCTGGACAAAAAGCTGTAAGCAAGGAAACCACCCAGAGCAGAGCAGCTCTCATATCAACCATCTGCCAGAACTTCAAAGAGAAAAGCTTGCTATTTGCACGAGGTGTCTCAGCACAATGGCCCTTACACCAGAATGGGGAAAGATATAGACTTCCTGCATACATTAAGGTCTCAATGTTCCCCTGCCTTGCTTATACTCTTACTCAATTCCCACTATTTTTCCATGCAAATGAGGTTGCCAGAGAATATTTAAGGACCTCAGCCATAGGCACCCAGTGCCATTCTAACACCTCCAGGTGTCCAAGACCTCCCCTGGAGCTGGTGGGGTTGCTGTGGGGCACACAGAAGGGCTGCGTCCCCCCTGTAGGACAGCTGGGCAAGCAGAGACAGTCTAACAGGATTGCAGTAGCACAGGCACTTCATTTTGGGCACCTGATTTGCTGCCTTAGTTGGAAAAAATTAAACATGGTAACATGGTGATCTTTTTTTTTTTTTTTAAGGAGCAGCCTTTTGCTGAGTTTCCAAGGAAATGCCAACCCCCTGGAAATCACTGTGGCAGCATGACACTGCCTAGTCCTTCCACTGGGGAAGGGACAGCCCCTGCCAATGTGCAATGTGCAGGAAAGAAAATAGCACCAGCCTTGGCACTCAGCCGCCATGCCTTGCCCCCCTCCCACGCTCTCTGGCTGCTCAGGGAGGCCTCAGAAATCCAGGGTTATTTTAATTTCTTTGAGCAGCAATCAAATGAGTCAGGTCTACTGTGCTGAGCAAGGCCATAAATAAAACCGAGAAGAAGAAACTGAAACCAGCCAAAGTGGGAATACAACCCATATAAAAGCACACATGTTTTATAAATCCATTGCAATGTTGAATTTATGGCAATGTGACACTGCTGTCAGATTTTTAAGACTACACTATGCCAGCTGTTTCAGGACCATATCCCAGCATTATTATTTAATAAGTTCCTCCAGCCGGGTATGCGCAAATAAATAAACCAATAGGTTAAGTGCAAAAACAATTGCACTAAAAGGATGTGCTCTATTTGCTCTGCTCAGGTATTGCTAGTAATAGAGGTATGATAAAATGACTCAAACTGTAACTGAAAGGCTGAATGCTTGAGTGCACACTGCAGAGGAATACACGGTCCTACAGACACTGAAATCACGTCCCTTCACATTAGCTTGGGTAAGTAAGCAAATGCCACATATCCCTGGTACGTCCTGTCCAAGCAGCAGGGTTTTAATGGTATTTTTGTGTCTGTTTGCCTGGCTGTTTGGGGAAGACAGCATCCCCTTGGAAAAATAACCTCTGCAAACAAGAGGCACAACATTTATTCATCAGAAAATGTGTGTTTAACAAGATCAGCTGGCTGCCCTCTGCTCTGGCAGCTTCAGGAAAACCTTCTTGCTGTGCCTTGTGCTTTACTTTCCCAGTGGTCTGGGATTGCCGTCCGCTCTTTTGCCTCTGCTGGCTGTTTTCCACTTATTTGCTTACTCTTTTCCATCCCAGTTAGCTCTGCATAGCCTGGAGGGAGTGAACTAGATTCTCTTTCTGGGGCATCATCAAAAGAAATGTTTACCAAATTGCAGACAATCACATCTGTGTAAATCTGGTGGCAGCACATGTGCACAGAGGGACAGTAGTGGCCTGCAGAGATTTTATTTTTCTTGCTAACACAGGAAGAAAAGCATCCAGTCCCCCCACCCCAAAGCCAGTGTCAGCACGCAAGGCTTGACATTCGACAACAATTTGCTTGGAAAACAAAAGCATTTAAACTGAGACCACTGGGGAATTATAAATCCCTAGGTGCCCTTTAAATCGTGATTTAAATCAAAACAATATGTTTCAGTCTTCCTCCATCAGCTGCAAATTACCAATAGTCAGATTATCAGCCACTAGACTAAAGAGAAGTTAGAAAGCAGAAGTAGCTGCTTGGATCAAATGTGTCAGCCAGAATATTAACATAATCAAAACAACATATTTTTAAGTACTTTTTAAAGTATTACTTTTTTAGCATGCATATTTCTTGAGGCAGAAATGTATTTTTCCTGTTTCATAAGGCACCAAATTCACTCCCAGACATCTATCTGTATGGGTGGAAATAAAATATCCTTTCACATCTAGCTCCTTACTTCCAAATGCAGTATTCCAAACAGACACTCCTCCATAACAGGTATCATACATAGCAACAACACAGTCAAATGGCATGTTGTGCAATGTCAGACTGCATTGGTACTGCAGCACCTGTGCGGAACCCATTCCTCTTTTCCGAATTTCCACCTGAATTGACCAAAGATTGTCATATGTAAAATGAAAAACATTCACTTACTTTTATAGGTTTAAATTACATCAAAGCAATTTTTTTTTTGCATATACCCCCACTAGGTTTAATCAGAATGTTAATGGCTTTGCCTTTAAAATACTTGCCTTCCCACCACCCCAAGAATTAAATCTCTGACCAGAGAGATCCCACATCTTCACTCACCAATCTACCCCCTGAACATCATCAATCTTCCCCTTAGGAAATTTTGGTTTGTTCTTTAAGTCTCTAACAAGTAAGTCATAAGACCTGATAATTGGAAAACATGTAGTTTACCGAAATTCCCTCTAACCTGTTCTTTTCCATTCACTGAGATCTTGCCATTTTGTTACTGGAATCAATTGTGCTAGCCACTTGATTACAGTTGACCTCATTTTTGAGGATTAATGCAAAAAGGCACTAAACACTATTTTCACAGCATGATTTATTGATACCGTCTTGCAATGGAACTGCAGACAAATCCCTTTGGAGATGTCTTTCATATTGG
The DNA here is from genome assembly GCF_964035555.1 of Netta rufina. NCBI lineage: Eukaryota > Metazoa > Chordata > Aves > Anseriformes > Anatidae > Netta > Netta rufina. The sequence goes on along the minus strand of NC_140130.1, from coordinate 33,552,615 downwards.
TGATGTACTTATGGATTATTATTTTTTTCATATTCCTATTGTCATTTTTCATTTTATATCCTGTATCTTATGTCCTCACTTTGCTGATTGTTATCTTATATACTTACACTATACCAATTGTATCTAATAATGTGATGTAGCTTCCACTTCCTTATGCTTCATTCTTATGTTAAAAGTGAATGAAGAGCTCATTATTCATCTAACCTGGCCGCTTATTGCTCTTTTCTATCTTCCCTCTACAATGCGATAGTTTGCACTTATGCCCTTAATATCATCTGTTTAAGGTACCACCAGATTCTTTAATTCATTTTTTTCCCCTTCAGAAGGATCTTGGAGGATAGATTATCTACTCTGAGTTTATAACCATCTGCCTTTGTAAAATGGATTATATTTGTTTTATTATTTTCTTGCCACCGGGACTATGGAATCTGTCAATACATGGTGATTCACAGTAAATTACTTCCAGCTTGCCTCTCTCAGCTAATTCTTTCCTCTTGCCAGAATCTAGCTCAAGAGCCAGAATCTGCCCCTCCTTGTCTCTCCCCACTTGTCTTTTCCATGATTGACATAAAACATCTCTGAAAGACATTCTCAGATTGGTTTTGGGGTCATTCCCTAAAAGATTCCTGATGCCCACAGGGATGAGAAGCATTCAAGAGAGTCAGCCTGAGTGCTGCATCTTCAGCAGCCTTTCCAGGCTGCTTTCCAGTCCAGCAGCCACCTCCTGGTGTGTCCAGTCTGCTCACCACATTGCTCCCCAGAGCAGATAAGCTATCCTCCAAGGCAGACTCCCACTTGGAGAGGCAGGATAAGTTACAGAGACATTGGCAGCAGAGCCTTTCCATGCAGATTGTGCATGAGCTCCCTGACAACTGAGCAGTCAAATCATCTCATATGGAAATAGATGGGGAAAAGGGAGGTGAATCCAGAAGAAAAGGGGGCAGGGGAACATCTCATATACACTGGGAAGTGAACCTGCTAGGTGGGATAAAGGAAACTTAAGAGACAAACTTTGGAATTTGCTAAGGCTTATGGTTCCACATGGTATGCATAAAACACAGGAGACTGCCACCCTTCCCTTTTCTCCTGCTAAAACTCAACCAGTTGACTCTCTTCCCACCAAGAAACCCATAATTTCATGACTCTGCTTGGGGATTTATTTTACCTCTCACTCAGCTGGGGAGTAAGCACTCAAAAGGGTCTCTCAGTATGCTAGCTTTACAACACAATTCCTCTCACCAGTATTCTTACAACCATCTTTCCTTTGTGTTTTTGTTTTATTTATTGAAAATATGTGAGTTTTATTTCACATATGCTTTATTGGAAGAACAGTGCTGCTAACTGAAGGGCTGCTTTCACTTTTACTGGAAAGGCTTTTCTGAATATTAGCTTTGGATTGGCAAATTTTCAGTAATTTGTACTCTCAGCAACACATTGGTATGAAAATTGGATTTGGGCAATGGGCACTCCCTGAGCTACTTTACTTTCAGTGTAATGACTTTAGCTAGAAGTTGAGCATACATCATGCTTCCATCTATTGCTTTTCTGTTCAAGATCAGCTGCACGTTTAGGGTCTGTCTTTTAACCCTTATCCACACTGAATAGTACCTGACAATGGGAAAATATCATCACTCTGATTGACTTGTAGAGCTTGACAAAGAGAGACGACAGTTTAAGCTTCTATTAAGAGATTGCTGTGAAAATTAAGGCATAATTTAATTGTGCACATACCACAAGCTGACCCCAATTTCTTTTTAAAACACCCCAGTTTCAGTGGCATGATTCTTGGGTTGTTAGGCAGACAGTTTAACAATCTTAACATTGAAGAAGCTTTTGTTAAGACTTGAAGTAGTGCTTAGGGAGGAGGAGGAGGACGAGGACGAGGACGAGGACAAGGAGAGGGGACTGCATCCCATCCATCTTCTCTCTTTGCTGGCAGTATGGATGGTAGACATCAGGGTCAAAGGGGATCCCTACAATCTCTTGTACAGAGACAGCTTCTCCCTTCTGGAGAAAAAGGATTAAAAGTTTCTTCCTGAAAGTAAAATTACAAGATGATACCCAATTGTCTCTGTGAGTTCAACTGAGAGGCCATTCATTTAAGAAATACACAAACTTTTTAAAAAGTTGGTGTTAAAATATTACTGTTGTTTATCCAAGCAGGAAAAAAAAAAAATTATTTTTCATCAAGTCTTGCTATGCAAAAACTCATTTTAATGGCAATTAAGAAATTGCCATGATCAGCAGAAGTTCTTGTCTGCCTGGGGCGAGTCTCTCTCAGATGTAAACTCTAGGAAAACTGGGTTAGTAACTGCATCTCTGAAGTTCCCTGTTTCATTGTTTTCCTCTTTCCTGGGCTTGTTCTGTCACTTTTGCAGCCAAAAAAGGGGTAATTGCGTAATTTAGGCAGTCATAAATCTAGCAGATGCCAACTGTGCTCACCTGCTGTTTGGCAGAGGTGATGCACTTATTAACTCCACTAATTTGTCTAATGACTCTTACTCTTCCTCCTTTAACAACTTACAGGCCAGATTGTGATGCCCTGGGCAGGCTAAATGACTTTATAAAGAGTAAGCTCAGTGGTATAAACCATATAATACTTGTCTTTATTTCTTTCTGTCCTTGAACCCCAGATATGCATTGCTTTAAAGTAACAAAATATACATGGAGGATTGTTTTGGATTAAAGTTTAAGAAGGTAGAGAAGCAATGGTGGATGTTGATTTCAAGACATAAAAAGACAGATTAATGTAAAACTCAACTTCAAACTTAATATCCATTCCTACATCACCAAAGCTAACTAGACTAGAATAAAGTACATCATGGTTCCTGTGCCATAATTCAAGGAAAGATAATAATAAGCATGTGCCTGTCCTACCTGCATTTGTTTAAAAGCATAATTTACATCTACAGACAGCTGAAAGAAGTAAATTGTGCTAGATGAAATTTTTTTCAGCTCCCTTCAGATGTGGTGACACCTCCTCAGAAGATGCTTATCTCACGGTGGATGTTAAAGTCATATAGCTTAAAGATCCAAGACAAATTTTCATGTTGGTAACAGCAGTGAGATGGTTTATTCCTTAAGGTTAGTTGGAGCATCTTGCTATTCTTCCCTCAGGAAATATTTGTCAGAAGAAAACAAATATAACTATGTCCACTTCTGTGGTAAAGCTCTTCCTGTAAAAGAAGGCACTTGGAAGTAATAGAATTTAATTACATCTCCCAAAACCTCTGAAATCTTTTCTATTTCCTTCTGCAGAAAGGCTTTGTACTTACAATATTTTGCAGGAGCTCTGGAGACCTAATTTTGCATATTCCAATTAATAATAATCTAGAGAGATGGAAGTATAAACAGTCTTTCTAAATTAATACTCAATTTCTGAGTAAGCTTTTAATCAAAGAAGACAGCATGACACCTCCAGAGGCTTGTATGCCATTGTGTTGCCAATAACATTATATTGTTCTATCTGAAATATATTTCCTTCCCTTATTCTCATGATGTTTTCAGTTCCTTATAAATTGCTTCCAGTTATTAGTTTTGTCTGTGGTTGGTCTTCAGTTTTGTAGATTGGTTTGGATTTGGAATGGGCTTTTATCATATATATATTTTCAATTCTGTTGTAAATTATCAAGTTTTTTATTTTTATTTTTATCAAGTGTCTTTATTTCTTGCGTATTTCTTGAGTAAAATGACAGTCCATGTCCCTGGAAAGTGCTAAATACTCAGTTGGTCCCTGGGAAGCTGGAGGCCCCCCAGGCCATCACACGTATGTGTGAGTCCAGGAGATGCCCACTGCCAGCGGTGGTGTGCAGTGTCTCAGAAGGGGTTCCCGCGGGCTCTTCAAGGAGGTGTTACAAACACTTTCTCAGAAGCTCCTCCAGATTTTCTCCTTCTGCCTGCAACAAATCACGTATCCCTGGGGTGTATGTGCTGGCAGACATGGTGGGGGAAGTTGAGCTGTTTTGTTTCTCATTAGAACTAAACTTTTTCATCAACATAACTGTGAAAACAGAAGCAGTACTACTGGAGTTATTATTACTCATAGCTTCAGCCCAATAACCCTTTCCTAACTAAGAAATATCTTAGAAATATCCCCAGGACAAATGGGGAATTGTCTTGGATTCTGAGGAATCTGTGGGACATAAGACACCAACTCAGGAGGTACTGGTTCTAGAGTAGGAATAACTGAAATCAAATCCTCATCATATTAGGTACTGCCAATTTTGAGACATTCCTGGCTCAGAAGAGTTTTCAATCCATTTAGGGGCATAGACAAAGAATTTTGAGGAAACCCTGGCCAAAAATAACCAACAGCCCTTAGCCAAAGCAGTGCTAGAAATAGACACCAAACCCTTGGTTCTGTACTTGGGAACTCCACCAAGAGCTATTACTGTTGCTTCTTGCCAGCCTTGCTTCAATTTCATGAGGACGTTTTTGACACAATGGCCTTCAGTGTGCTTGAGAGCTAGTACTAGCATATTTTATGTTATTTCTCTATAGGTATACATACTAATGCGCTCCTTGTTCAGTTCTGAGGTCTTGTGTCTTTTCATGTGGATATTAGAAGAACAATTAGCATGAAAATATCTCTGTGCCAAGCTGAAAAATGTTGCACCCCAGGCTCTTTTCAGGCTGCAGCTCCACACCCAAACCCCATACCTTGGGGGCTCACCAAAGGTACACTAAGCTCTCGTGTAATGCTCTACAAAGATCAACATCAAAAACAGAGCTTGGCATCAGACAGTCCACCCTAGATGCCCATGATAGGCACCGATCGTGAAAATATCTGGACTGACTTACCTGAATAAAGCCATTATGTTCTCCTAGGCTGCCTTTGGAATTCCTCCTGTATGGTCTCTGTTAGTGTCTGTGAGTGTCTGTGGTCTTTTTGTTTACAAGAGTGTTTTTAGAAAATAAACACTTGTATGACTATGTATTTTCATGATTATCTCCCCAGAGTTTGTTTCTGATGGCTCATTGGAAGCAAGGGTGGAAGAGAGGAGAAAAATTAAAAAAAAAAAAAAAAAAATTAATAACATGGTCTCTGTGTGCAATTGTGCATTGTACTAAGAAATTATTGTTAGTTGTCCCCAGAGGACTCATCTTCTGTCCCATGCCTGTCCCCACAGCAGCAATGGGCACTGTGTGGTAAGTGATGCTCCACACTATGTAACATGGTCCATGTCACGCTTTTGTGCAGTTTACTATTCAGAGGAGCTGATGTCCTCCAGCTTTCTTTTGGCTGCAGTCCCCTCTTTCGGCCCTTCTGGAAGAGAGCCCAGCTTGGCCATACGGCATGCAAACTTCTGGGGAACAAGCAGTGTCCTCACAATCCTCCTAAGTTTGAGCCTGGAACAGTAACAAGCACAACTTGCCACATTTCTAGCCCTTTTTCTTCATCTCCAGAGGACTCGAGGTGCACACAGGCCATCAGTCCAGTGACGTGGCATAGCCTGCAGTGCAGACTTTAAAACATATTCTTCTGGAGCTGTTAGATATTGTACAAAATGAATACTCTCTTTCCTTTCTCAAGAAGCTACCTGGGTCATACCCCGGGATGCTGCAGCCTGTGAGCTGATAAATGTTCTCTGCGGTGGAAACCCACCGGCAGATCCAGGCTGCTGAGAAGTCTGGTGCTCAGTTTGCAATGCAGAGAGGTCTGGAGGGGGAGACATACCAGGTCCCTTGGTTTGTTCAGCCCAGAGCAGAGCAGGCTGAGGGGAGGCCTCATGGCGGCCTGCAGCTCCCTCACGAGGGGAGCGGAGGGGCAGGCGCTGAGCTCTGCTCTCTGGGGACAGCGACAGGACCCGAGGGAACGGCATGGAGCTGGGACAGGGGAGGGTCAGGCTGGGGGTTAGGGAAAGGGTCTGCACCCAGAGGTGGTCGGGCACTGGGACAGGCTGTCCAGGGCAGTGGGCAGAGCACCAAGCTTCCAGAGTTCAAGGAGTGTTTGGACAATGCTCTCAGGCATTGAGTTTGATTTTTGGGTAGGCCTGTGTGGTGGTTTTACCGTGCTGGGCAGCTAAACCCCACAACCGCTCTCTCACTCCCCCTCCTTTAGATAAGGAGGGGGAGAAGTAAAGCAAAGAACAACTCACGGGTTGAGATAAGGATAATTTAATTAAAGGGAAATAATTATAATAATTAAATAAAGACTACCATGAACTAAACAATTTAACTAAGGGGAAATAAAAGGGAAAGGGGAAAAAGGGAGGAAAACAAACAAACAAAATAAATGAAAGCGATATGGAAGTGCAGAGGAAAGAAATTACTCTCTACTTCCCACAAATGAGCGATGATTGACCACGTCCTTGAAGCAAGGCCTCAACGCACGCAGCCGGTGTTCGAGAGGAGGACCGACGTCTTCTCAACGAGAGCCCACCCCTCCCCTCTTCTTCCTGTTTCCACCTTTTATTGCTGAGTGTGACACCACATGGTATGGAATATCCCTTTGATTGGTTTAGGTCAGCTGCCCTAGTGATGTTTCTCTCCTCACTTTTTTGCCCACCCCCTAGAAGGGTTAGAGAAAGGCCCAATGCTGTGCCACTGCTGCTCAGCAGTAGACACAACACTGGTGTGATAACACTGCTGTTCCAGCTACAAGTACAGAGTACGGCACTGAATGGGCTGCTGCCGGGAAAGTTAACATTCCAGCCAGACCCAGTACAACCTCCACCCCTTATTCCATAACATTTGTGTCACACTCAGATCCCCATACTTTAGCATACAAGCATTCTCATCATTATCCCTTGTCCTTTAACAGGACAAGGATTTAACAGGACAGGATTAATAGGCAGATATATCTTTTCATTCCATAGGTCTTTCTTGGAAAATGTTCATAAGAACTGTTGATGATTAGGTCTTCATCTGCCAAAGTGGCCACTCAAGGCAGGCGGAGTTGGATGTCTGGACACCAGCACCAGCTTAGCTCAAGTCCTTGTTGCACTACCCGGCTCCTTGCAAAGTTGACCTGTCGTTGATCCTACAGCATCTTCCTACAACATATAACTTAGATTATAGATTAGTTTTCTCTCAATGTCAAATCTCCTTGAGGCACACACTTGATATCCCCATTCTTTTGCATGACCCACCAGGTATACCCTGGTCCTTGGGCGAAGACAATCCCACGAGTGGGTTTGCCTTTTCCCGAGGCAGGAGCAACCCACACTGCCTTCCCCATCCACCTTCCTATATGCACTACGGGAACCTTAGCTCCTTTCACAGTGTGTAGGGGTTTTGTTTCGGCAGGACCAGCACGGCTGTCAGACCCCCTATTGTTAACTAGCCAAGTGGCTTCTGGTAGATTTGTGTCCCATTGTTTCCACGTCCCAGCACCTAATGCTCGTAACATAGTCTTTAACAGTCCATTGTACCTCTCAACCTTCCCAGAGGCTTGTGGGTGGTAAGGGATGTGGTACACCCACTCAATACCATGCCTCTTTGCCCAGGAGGTAACAAGATTGTTTCGGAAATGACTCCCATTGTCAGACTCAATTCTCTCTGGTGTACCATGACGCCACAATACTTGTCTTTCCAGGCCCAAGATAGTGTTTCGGGCTGTGGCATGGTTTACAGGGTATGTTTCCAGCCACCCAGTAGTTGCTTCTACCATGGTGAGTATGTACCGTTTGCCTTGGCGAGTTTTTGGGAGTGGTCCGATATAGTCAATTTGCCAGGCCTCACCATATTGAAACCCTAACCATCTCCCCCTGTTCCAGGGAGATTTTACCTTCATGGCTTTCTTGATTGCAGCACAGGTCTCACACTCATGGGTAACCTGTGTGATGGCCTCAATGGTCAAGTCCACCCCTCGATCACGAGCCCATCTGTAAGTGGCATCTCTCCCCAGATGTCCTGATGTTTCATGGGCCCATCGAGCTACAAACAGCTCACCCTTACGTTCCCAGTCTAGGTCCACCTGAGCCACTTCAATTTTCGAAGCTCGATCCACTTCTTTGTTGTTCTTATGTTCTTCAGTAGTGCGACTCTTGGGCATGTGGGCATCTACATGACGTACTTTAACATCCAGGTTTTCTACCCGGGCAGCAATATCTTGCCACAGGGTAGCAGCCCAGATAGGCTTACCTCTGCGCTGCCAGTTGCTCTCTTTCCATTGCTGCAGCCACCCCACAGAGCATTTGCCACCATCCATGAGTCAGTATAAAGATACAATACTGGCCAATTTTCTCTTTCGGCGATATCTAGGGCTAGTTGTATGGCTTTTACTTCTGCATACTGACTCGACTCACCTTCCCCTTCCATGGCTTCCACAACTCGTCGTATGGGATTCCACACAGCAGCTTTCCATTTCCGATGGCTCCCTATCACACGGCAGGATCCGTCAGTAAACAACGCATACTGCTTTCTGTCTTCTGGCAACTCATTGTATGGTGGTGCCTCTTCAGCACGGGTTACCTCTTCTGTTGGCACTCCGAAATCTCTGCCTTCCGGCCAGTCCATAATCTCTTCCAGGATTCCTGGGCGATTGGGTTTTCCCATTCGAGCCCGCTGTGTAATTAACGCTATCCACTTACTCCATGTAGCATCAGTTGCATGGTGTGTAGTGGGAATTTTCTCTTTGAACATCCAATGTAACACAGGTAGCCGCGGTGCCAAGAGGAGCTGTGCCTCTGTACCCACAACTTCTGAAGCAGCTCGAACACCCTCATATGCTGTGAGTATTTCCTTTTCAGTTGGGGTGTAATTGGCTTCTGATCCTCGATAGCCCCGACTCCAGAAGCCCAGAGGTCGACCTCGAGTTTCTTCTGGGGTTTTCTGCCAAAGGCTCCAGGTGAGCCCATGCTCCCCAGCTGCAGTGTACAGTATATTTTGCACAGCTGGTCCAGTACGGACAGGCCCAAGGGCTACTGCACGAGCTATTTCTTGTTTGATTTGTTCAAATGCCTGTTGTTGCTCAGGGCCCCACTCAAAATAGTTTCTCTTTCGAGTCACTCGATATAGAGGACTCACAAGCTGACTATAGCCTGGCACATGCATTCTCCAGAATCCCACGAGGCCTAGGAAAGCTTGCGTTTCCTTTTTGCTAGTTGGCGGAGACATTGCTGTTATTTTATTGATCACATCCATTGGAATATGGCGACGTCCATCCTGCCATTTTACCCCCAAGAACTGGATTTCCTGTGTAGGCCCCTTGACCTTGCTCTTTTTAACGGCAAAACCAGCTTTCAGGAGAATTTGGATTATTTTCTTCCCTTTCTCAAAAACTTCTTCTGCTGTGTTGCCCCACACGAGGATGTCGTCAATGTACTGAAGATGCTCAGGAGCTCCCCCTTGCTCCAGTGCAGACTGGATCAGTCCATGGCAAATGGTAGGGCTGTGTTTCCACCCCTGGGGCAGCCGATTCCAGGTGTATTGGATGCCCCTCCAAGTGAAAGCAAACTGCGGCCTGCATGCTGCTGCTAAAGGGATGGAGAAAAATGCATTAGCAATATCAATTGTGGCATACCACTTGGCTGCCTTTGACTCTAGTTCGTACTGAAGTTCTAGCATGTCTGGCACTGCAGCACTCAGTGGTGGCGTGACTTCATTCAGGCCTCGATAGTCCACTGTTAGCCTCCACTCGCCATTAGACTTTCGTACTGGCCATATAGGACTATTAAAGGGTGAGCGAGTCTTGCTGATTACTCCCTGACTCTCCAGTCGGTGAACCAACTCATGGATGGGAATCAGGGAGTCTCGGTTGGTGCGATATTGCCGTCGGTGCACCGTTGTGGTAGCAATTGGTACCTGTTGTTCTTCAACCTTCAGCAATCCTACAACAGAAGGGTCTTCTGAAAGGCCAGGCAGGGTAGACAGCTGCCTAATCTTCTCTGTGCTCAAAGCAGCTATGCCAAAAGCCCACCGGTATCCTTTTGGATCCTTGAAGTACCCTCTCTTGAGATAGTCTATGCCAAGGATGCACGGAGCCTCTGGGCCAGTCACAATGGGATGCTTTTGCCACTCATTCCCAGTTAGACTCACTTCAGCTTCCAGTACAGATAGTTGTTGGGATCCCCCTGTCACTCCAGAGATACAAGTGAGTTCTGTCCCTTGGTAGCCTGATGGCATTATGGTACATTGTGCGCCAGTGTCCACTAAAGCTTTGTATTCCTGTGGTTCTGATGTTCCAGGCCATCGGATCCACACAGTCCAATAAATCCGGTTATCCCTCTCCTCTACCTGGCCAGAGGCAGGGCCCCTCTAGTCCTGGCTGGAGCGTCTGCCACTTAATTCTTGCAAATGCACAAATTCTGGCAAATGAGAGGTAGAGGTCCCTTCATCGTGGTCAAGAATAACATCACCTCTTCTACTGCCTCTGGGGTACTGCCCAATAGAAACTGGAGCAGCATTTCTCTTAGGAGCCCCTCTTCTTGCTGCTGTATTTCCTTTCAGTTCACGTACCCGAGCAGCTAGGGTTGAAGTAGGTACACCATCCCATTTCCTCATATCTTCCCCATGGTCACGCAGATAAAACCACAAGGTGCCACGTGGTGTACGTCTTGGGTACTCTCTCTCTTGAGCAGGCGAATGCTGATTCTTAGTGGCTGAAGTATCACTCTGTCTAGATGAGGGGGAATATACTTTCTCCACAAGCTTGTCAAGTCCTTTAGACAATTTCTCCACAGCTGAGACACAGGACTGTAGTGGAGCAGAGAGATTGTCTTCATATTTTTGAAGTTGGCAGGAGACATCATACATTGTTGGTCCCATCCCCTCATCCCAGTGAATTGCTGCCAGGGTACTGGCATGTGCTGCTGGTGCACTCCGCACAAATTTACGCCACATGGATGTTGTGCACTGGACTTCATCGGGGTCTTGAGGTGTCTGGGCATTGTCCAAATCACTATAAATCATCTCCCGCACAGCTAATTCCCGCAGATGTTGGAGACCTTTATCCACAGTGGTCCACTTGCCTATGTGATATACAATATCTTCCTTATGGGGATATCTTTCTTTGATAGCTGCCAGGAGTCGTCTCCAGAGGCTGAGGGCCTGTGCTCCTCTCCCGATTACTTTGTCGATTACCCTTTCTCTAGAGAGGGATCCCAGCTGCTTGGCTTCATTGCCTTCTAATTGTAGGCTACTGGCCCCAGCATCCCAGCATCGGAGCAGCCAAGTGAGGATGTGTTCACCTGGGCGTCGACCATAATCCTTTCGTATTTCTCGCATCTCACTCAGGGATAAGGATCGAGTGATTTCTGATTCCTTTATGATTTCCGTCTCGTCTTCCTGCTGTTTTTGTGATGGCTCTGCTTTAGAGGTGCCTGCCAATTCCCCTTCTCCCTCCTTCTTAGGAGAGCCTTCTTCCCTTACTAAACGAGCTGACCTCCGTTTCCATTGTTTTGACTTGACTATGGGGGCGACTGATACCATAGTTGGTTGGTCCTCTGGGTCAGCCACAGCATGTGTTACTTGGTCATCAGATTCAGAGACTTCCTCCCTCTCTTCAAGTTGCTGGATGATGTTAAACAGTGTTTGATAGGAATAAACCAGGACCCAGCACAATGCTGCAAGCTGTTGTTCTCCGGCATTATCAGGATCAGGACATACAACTCTCAAACATTCTACTAAGTTTTTAGGATTTAGCACTTGCTCAGGGGTGAAGTTCAAAACTATTGGAGGAGACACTCGTGACAGGTATCTGCTAACATCATCCCACACACCGTGCCACTCACCACGAGACTGTTTCGGGACAGATTCCCAAATAAGTTTTCTAAACAATCGACTAATCTTAGAGAGAAAATGAAACCTGTTATTCAGAATTAGAAATAGCAATACATGGGTTACAGATGGATCTTCAAAATACTCCCAAACTGTTGTAATTATCCCACTGTGAAAGAAGGGAAAGGTACCATTCCTGATATTATTAATAAACTGGTGTCCAGATGAGAAAAGGAAGGCAGTGTAGTTCTGAATATTCTCTGAAAGATAGTTTCCATGGGACCCAAATGATAACAGCGCAGAGCCTGAATTCCAGAGTAAAACCAAGGTCAGTGCTTGGCAGCACAACGAATTAAAAAAAGTGAACACAGATTGTAGCACTTGGTCGGATCGGATATATAGGAGAAAGGAGAATATGACACGAATTGCATGACATATGAACAAAGCCATTATTATTAACAGGGCAAGGAACATGGTTACTAGCAAGCAAGTGTGTTAGTTGTATGCGTTTAATCAATTCTATTGTTATCTCAACCCTTCGAGCCCCACGTTGGGCGCCAAAAAGGACTGTGGTGGTTTTACCGTGCTGGGCAGCTAAACCCCACAACCGCTCTCTCACTCCCCCTCCTTTAGATAAGGAGGGGGAGAAGTAAAGCAAAGAACAACTCACGGGTTGAGATAAGGATAATTTAATTAAAGGGAAATAATTATAATAATTAAATAAAGACTACCATGAACTAAACAATTTAACTAAGGGGAAATAAAAGGGAAAGGGGAAAAAGGGAGGAAAACAAACAAACAAAATAAATGAAAGCGATATGGAAGTGCAGAGGAAAGAAATTACTCTCTACTTCCCACAAATGAGCGATGATTGACCACGTCCTTGAAGCAAGGCCTCAACGCACGCAGCCGGTGTTCGAGAGGAGGACCGACGTCTTCTCAACGAGAGCCCACCCCTCCCCTCTTCTTCCTGTTTCCACCTTTTATTGCTGAGTGTGACACCACATGGTATGGAATATCCCTTTGATTGGTTTAGGTCAGCTGCCCTAGTGATGTTTCTCTCCTCACTTTTTTGCCCACCCCCTAGAAGGGTTAGAGAAAGGCCCAATGCTGTGCCACTGCTGCTCAGCAGTAGACACAACACTGGTGTGATAACACTGCTGTTCCAGCTACAAGTACAGAGTACGGCACTGAATGGGCTGCTGCCGGGAAAGTTAACATTCCAGCCAGACCCAGTACAGCCTGTGTGGACTCAGGAGTTGGACTAGATGATCCTTGTTGGTCCCTTCAAACTTCCATAACGTTACGATTTTTCTGCTTTCCTATGCTGTACAGCACAATCTGTACATAAGTTTCCAATAAGTCTGTAGCCAGTCAAAAGGTGCCCAATATAAAAAAGAGGATTAGGTGCCTTTCTTCAGCCTGTTTTTTAATCTTTCTTACATCAGAGAGTTCTGCTATACAAGTACCTGGATTTCTCATATCTCTCAAATCAGTGGTGCAAAGCAGCAAAAAAATCTCTTGACAGTACGTGCAGGGGAATTTTTAGCCTTGAAAGCAGACAAACTATCGCTCTTGAAAAAATTATCCAGGATACATAAAAGATGGGCCAAAAAGACTGTCCTGGTTCTTCTGCTTCATCTCACAGAGTGAAACACACGATGAGTCTAGCACAGAAGTATGTAGATCCTGCATAGCTTTGATATTTGTGATGTGAAGCTTAAATATCTATCTTTTTCACCCAAGAAAAATGTCAAAGACACATAGAAATACATTGTTTTCTTTGTGTTTTAGGCAGTTGCATCTGCTGCAGTGGATTGCTTTTCTGGATTTTTTTTCCTTGCAAAGTTATAAAAAGCTTTGGGAAAAAAATAAAATAAGCTGATGACTTGTATTTTTCTGAGGTAGATTAATTAATTCTGTTTAACAGAGTTAAAATTAGCCTGAGCTGTTTGTTATTGCTTGGTTATTCTCTTCTCCTGAATGCACAATATACAATTTATTTTGACAAGTACTGGTGGGCGATGCAAAAGGAGATTGCTTATGTGGGGAGTAGGAAGGGGAGGGGATGGGAAGGATGGCACTTTTTTTGGTGTAAGAAGAAGAATATTTGGCTGAGAGTGCTGGAAACTTTCTTCCAGCCCCACCTCTTATTTTTCCTCTGAATGAATGGGTTTATTTTCATGTCTGTTTATGAAACAGTGTATAGCAACCGCTCCTTATATGTTGGAAACGTTATGGTTGGCCATTGACAAAATAGAAATGTAAATTAAAGAAGGTATCAACACTGTCCTTAGCCAAGGGAATGAATATTTTCCAGTAGGACTGCATCAGTTGTTCCAAAAAAGAAAGACTGAATAAATTTGAAGGAATTTCATTACTCTAAAGAAACTGAAAATGCAACAATTCAGAAAATTGTTGTGACTTTAAGAATGTGTCCTGGTTTTACTCCAGCTTTTAAGGAGAAAATTGACAAGCAAGAATGACTCTAAGTAGTACTCTTTCAAAGTACTACTTGTTGCATGATATTCAGTCTATTCTTTTATCCAAATTATTTAATATACACTTTATGTATTGTTGTCCACATTTCAAGACTAGCATCCTTATATATTTGGAAGTATTGCAAAAGCTATGCAGGCTGAAATGATTTGTTTCAAGATGATAAAGCTGCTTTTTTTTTTTTTTTTTTTTTCATCAAAAGACAGGAAGTTCTCCCAATTAAGTTGTTAAGCTACATTGGTTAAATAACAAGCTATTTTGTTAATCAAATGGACTTTTAGAAAACATTTTTCCTAGGAGGAATTGGAAATGTGAAAAAGCCTGGGACGCTCCCTAGCAAATCTCAGAACAAAAGCTGCAATAGAAATAAGAATTGCCATATTCTTCGCTGGGCTTTGTACTCTTTTAGGTTCTTCTGTAAGAAAGGCACAGGGAAAGGTTATGCACCTATGGCTGAAATTAATGTTTTGCCAATCTTATAATCATGACATTTTGCCAAATATTCATGACATGAAAGTAGTTTCATTTCATGTTGCTGTAGAAGAATATGAGAAGAGATCAATAAGAAAACATCTGGTGCCACAAGCTGGATGACTCTTGGCAGTAGTCTGTGTTAAGGATTGTTCCTTTCCAGAACAAGGGGAAATGAAAGCAACATAAAATCTTTGCCTTTCATACTGATGTTTTCTGTTGCTTCTTTTAGCATTGTCTGTAGGTATATCAGGTTGGATTCTTGCTGTCCTGTATTTGAAGTGGAAGATATGTTCAAATGCTCACACAAACACTCACTTCTGATTTTATCAGAGCTCAGCCCTGCTAAAGTCCTTCCCAACAGCAAGATAAAAATCAAAAAGGGGCATAGATGAAAAGATTAAAAATGAATGGGAAAAAGAAAACACTAAGCAAGGTGAAGTTTTGTTGACTTTTTTTTTTTTTTTTTTTTAACTTAAGATTCTTTCTGAAAGGTAGTAATTTCCTTGCAAAACTGACTTTTGTCATGGAAACTACAAATCCAGACTCTTAATATATAACAAAACTATAAGCTTTTGAGATCAGGGTCTGTAAAAGAGCAGTGGTGAGCAGACATTGATACAGAAACATAAATACAGTAATGAGAAGCAAATCATTGACTTGCCTTTGAAAATACAAGAAAAGCGAATTTATATTGAGACACAGAACACTTTCTTTTGTGGCTTTTCTATGATCCATCATGTTGCAATGACTTGTAACTGTTTAACTTCTCCATACCAATCAATGTCCTTCTCTCCTTCTCAGCTTCTTCACCTTCTTGGATTTTTGTTGAACAATGTAACAGGCTGCAGCGATATTCCCCCCACACTGTATTTTATTATCTTTACTAAAGATGTTTTAGTTCAAACTTCAAACGTTACCAACTGTAAATTGGGACTTCTCCTAAGGACACGTGTTAGGTGCAGTTAGGGGATGGTGTGAGGGAGTCCAGGATGAGACGATTCATGATTCTCCTGTACTACGTCTACCCAATTTCAGCACATTCAAACACAAAATTCACACAGCAAAATAGCCCATTATGGTGATATGCTTGACAGCATCACGTTTCCATAATTCTTGTCTTCCCCTTTCCCCATGTAGAGGTGGAGGACATTTGAACATTACTAGTGAGGAAATAAAATGCTATTAATTGAATGAACCCCATCAAGAACTCATTGCAACTTGAATACAAATTTACATACAGAACATTTAAGTCATTCCAGTTATTTTAAAATAATGTAACAGATTGGTTAATATTCACTTGGTTGTTGAGGAAACTGTCTTTTCACTGATGCCTACAAAGAAAATAAAGCAAATTGTAGTAAACAGTACTTGAGATCTTAAAAATCAGGAAAAACTTACGGAGGGGTCATAATTTGTCCTGTATTTAAAAGAGTGATTAATAAATGTCTTTTCTGTGGAAGAGTAAACAATGAGAAATGTCTGAAATGATCCTTTAAGGATGCCCACAAGGTCCATCCCAGACAGTCCAATTGACCACCAGCTCACAATCATAGCACAGGCAGAATTACATGAGTCATGATTGTGGTTGCTGCTGAGCCTTTAAAGAAAACACTAAGTTACTACATCTCTCTCTTTTTCCCCTTGTTTTGTATTTCTGGAAAACCTTAGGCTGTAAGCATTTAAGGGAAGACACTGATTTCCTTTCTTTAAATAACTAAATAAATAAATAAATAAATGGCACTGGTTAAATCCTATTTTCAAATAAATTTTTAATGAAGATATATAAAAAAGATACAAAAAACCATGGTCTTCCTTCGGAAACTATTTTTTATCAAAAAAAAAAAAAAAAGATATAAAAAATGAAAGCTAACATGCCAAAATAGAGAAAGAATGGATATTTTCCATTTAGAAAATTCAAGATGAGTGTGCTAATGCTGCTGGGTCCCTTGTGGGACACACAGCTCCCCTGCATAGGGCAGCTTTCCCCCAGGGATCGTCACAGGCTCTCTGGGGCTTCAGCAAACAAGCAGACCATGGCACATCATGGCAAATATTTCCAAACAAGAAACCAAACACTCCAAGAAAGGAGTAAATTGAAATACCAAAAATGTTACAATGTATGGCTTATTATTTTATTTCCTTTTCACAACAC
Source organism: Netta rufina (assembly GCF_964035555.1). Taxonomy (NCBI): domain Eukaryota; kingdom Metazoa; phylum Chordata; class Aves; order Anseriformes; family Anatidae; genus Netta; species Netta rufina. The sequence goes on along the minus strand of NC_140130.1, from coordinate 33,535,829 downwards.
AAAGCTATCTCTCCAAGATATCTATGCAGGTATATTAAACCAGCTAACACATCTACTGGAGCTTATATGATTCACACTGGCTAATTAGTCAGCTGATGGCATCAACAGGTCAATGGAACTGAGTTATCATGATCCAATTTAATTATTTTAATTGAACCGAATTGTTTTCAATTCATATGCCAAAGAGTCTACATGCAGAAGTTTATAATTAGGTAGCTATTATTCTCCATTGCTTGATAATTGCCTTATGTTTCTAAACAATGTTTCTTTTACTAACTATTGCAAAGATGGCATTGTTAGTTTTCTTTTCTTCTTTTTTTTTTTTTTTTTTTTTTTTTTTTTCACATAGACTGAAGTCCCCAAAGATTAGTCCACTTACCTCTACAACTATTGTTTAAGCCACTGACAGACTCCAGGTGCCTGAGGGATACTGCTATCTTCAGTAGGTTTAATTTTATTTAATTTCGTATTTAAAGCTTCCATGACCTTTTTCAACATATAGATGATACAAATACTTTCACACATGGATATATCAAATGACATGTCCACCTAGGCTTGCTAATAAAACTCCATTGCTCTGTTACTGCTGGCCCCTGGCTATATTAGCTGTCTGCTTGCCTTATTTGTGAGTTATAAATAGCCAAGGACTGCATACTCACTGTCTGGTTACATTGAGCAAACTGTGATTTTAATTCTCTTAAACAAGCCTGTCTCCTGACACAGGTCTGTCCTGAATGCTCACTCTTACCTGTTTCCCTTTTTTGTGTTTCCTGCTTGGGTGGGAGATTCTTAAGCAAAATTCCTCAACCATCAAATATTCCAACAGAAAATAATTAACAGAGCAACAGAAGGGCATTTTTGCATTGTTCACAAGCCACTGTTTGCAAAGTAATCCTCCACAACATTTGTCATGTCCTGATTTGATAACATTTTATACTCATACTGCACAAATGAAGCCCATCAGTGGCTCTGACCCCATTTTGCTGGATTAGTTTGTACCAAAAAGTTGTGAAACCATCTCATGGCTTTGCTATGTCATCTCTGCAAAACAAAGACAACTGGTACTCCTTTCCAAAAGCCTTCCAGACTCAGGACAACAATGTTTTGCAGTGAAGTAAGGCAGAGGGAGGCAGAGGACAAAAATCAATAAAGAATTAAGTTACCTAAAGAATTGCTGAGGTGGAATTTAGTGCCTAAATGTACAACTGCAAGCTGAAAACCCTCTGCTCTTGGAGCATCTCCTTGTGTGACCGAGAAGGTTTCTGGGGCTGGTATGAGGGTGCAAAGTCCCTGGCTTCCCAGCATCTATTTTTCTGCTGAAACTCAGAAAGTGTTCCTGTGCCACAGGGCCCCAGAGCACACTGGACACCCTGCTGTAGCATCGGGTCACATTGTGGATTTGAGGGAAAGATTGCTCCACCATTTGAAATGCAGTCATGCCCAGCAGGCAACAAGCGCAACTGCAGCACAGTGCTGGGAAGCACAGACAGCTGCATGTTCACTGTCTGCATTTCAGGAACTTAAGTTGAAATGACTCAATGTTGGCCTCATCTCAAATAAAAGAATGGGTTCCCAAAAGCCTCTCTTCTACTCAACCAGTTCCTTCACGAATCATCAGTTCTCCACTGGCTTCCTGGAAAATATGAAAAAGGTACGTAAGTATTCATCCTGGAGAGACTTGTTTGGGATAGCTGATCCTTCAATGCTAAATCCAAAATCCAGACTCCAGCATCTTGCCTCTGTCAGATTTCCCTCTTGGAGAAGATGATATCCCCAAGCACAGCCTTATGAAGTGCTGAGGCATGGGCAGGCAGCAGGTCCCCAGAGGGACATGCAGTGAGACATGCCACCCCAGAGGACTGTTAGTCAGGACCAAATGCAAACCACAGAAGTGCAGATATCTGCAGAATAAATTATGGACATGATTGGTGTGCAAAATGACTTAGAATGAACAAGTTTCTTAAAGAAATTACAGCCTCTGGGGAAATCATTTACAATGGCCACGATGAGTAATATCTCACTCCATGACTCTGTTGACTTCCATCTTCCCCTACAGTTACAACAAGTGTGAGAAAGAACAGCTTAAAACTGTTTTGTTTGTACTGGCAGGAAGCAGTGCTAGTTTTGTCATTTTTATTAAGTCTTATGCAGCATTTGTATTTTGCTCAGCCACACTACCAGCAAGCTCACTCAAAGGACCTTATCACCTCCACAAAGCTTTTCTTGTACTTGTGCTCTAAGCTGGATTTGTAATGTGTGCTCCATTCCAGGAGAGGACTTGTGCTGTACATGAGAGAGTGCTGTTGGACTCCACATTTGCTTCATACCTGGACATCAATAAAAATTGTGAATATTTGAGATTTCAGACTGTGTAAGGAGTCAAATTGTCAGAGTAAAATTGTTCTTCTCTGCTAAGCTCACTAATTCTTCCCCTTTCCTTGTTCTTCATTACTTGCTATTTTCCCATCTGCCTTGTCTGCCTGTAATTTGATACATTTCTTAGAAATGATTGGTGTCAGATGTCATTTCATGGGGTCAGTTTCTCTGGCTTCCTCTGATGTAAATTGTTTTATAAAATGTATATCTATGAAGCAGTTCCATCCAGATCTTGTTGCCTTAAGAACTCTGGAAATAAATAAATAAATAAATAAATAAAATTTAAAAAAAAAAAAAAATGAAGCAGAACTTCCATTAAGTTTGGGCTTTATATGGATTAACTCCTACCTCTAAAATATCCTTTCCGCATGATAATCTGGCTTCTTTTCTTTTGATAGTTACCTGTCTAAACAAGCCTTTGCTATTTTGTATTAAAATCCTCTCCAACTCCTTTCCAAAATAAAATTGACTTTTTAAATTCTTATTTTGTTCCCTTACTGAATGACATCTCACATACAGGACCTTTTCTGATTACTCTTTTGTTTTTCTATTCCTCATAAACTATGCTTCTTCTCCGCACTGATTTCTAACATAATTATTCTTCTGGTTAGGCCTGGAGCTTCATATGGCATGCTATGCAACTTTTTTTGAAGAGGAATTCAGCTGCAGGTAGCTGGTGCACTTTTGATTTAAAGGCTCATTAAAGTTCCCGAGTTCCTCTGTCTGACTTTTCTGACTTGCTTATTAAAGCCTGCCATTCTGCAACCAAAAATATTAAGCTAATTTTTTTACTATCACCTGCTTAGGGGTAGTTTTGAGCAAAACAAATTATGTTCTACATATATATCTTATTTTTTCCTTTGCTGTCTCTCACAGATTTAACTAAGGACTTCAGATGCTTGAAGAGCACAAGAGCACACAAGAAAGAGATGCCTACAGCACACAGACTTCCTCCTGATGCCATGCAGAGGTGTTGGTCTGCCTTTCTTCAGGCTTTGAGCCACATCCAGAGGAGCCTCCTTGCTTTTAATCTCCCAAGTCCTCTTTGTTGTTTTTTCTAATTTATTTCCCCTTCATTTCAGGCCTTTCAGTTTGTTGATTAATGCCCATAAAGGCAGCCCGTGCTGCTTCTGGAAATGCAGTTTGTCATCTCTGTCAGCACTCAGCTCCGTATGTTGCCACTTCATAAGCAACATACCAGGATGCGAGGCAATATAAATGAGCCAGGCTGCACCGGACTGTATGCAGTTTACATTTCATCTTTTATAATCAAAGGCATGATTTCCCACTCACATTTTTCACAGGATGCATAACCACTGTGTAATTTCTGTTTTTCGTGATTTACTGTGCACTCTAAATTGAGGTAACTTAATAGGCTTCAGAAGAAGCACAGTTTAATGGTCAATCTGATCTGACAAAATAGTTGTATACACTTTACAGCATCTTTCATCTAAAGAGTACAAATAATATACCTATTGGCCTACCCAAAAGCATTTGAAAATCATAAGGACAACTGGGGAGAAAAGGAGTGGCACTGTTTAATGGCCTTGAAGCAGAATAAACACAAAGATATTCTCTCTGCAGGATTTAATATTAGTTTTATTGTTGGGCTCAGGTCTCCACTGGTGTGAAGTTCTTCACCCACAGATGTTTGCAATAACAGGTTTTCTACTGCAGGAGTTAATTCCTACCTGCCCAGTGATTCTGCTGTAGAGAGCAAGGCAAGTCATATTTTACATAGCACACATGCTGCTTGGTATCCACTCTGCAGAGAAATGTGACCTATAAGCACACACAGGACATCCAGGCAGCTTAACTCCTTGGAGAGCTTTCCAGCCCTTGAAATTGGCCAATATAAGCATGAGAATTGATCATAATCACATGTCAAAAGGCCCTTGCGCCATCCCCAGCATCTATCCCGATGCTGGTTAACAGCCACAAGAGTAGAGCGTGCTTGCAAATGTCCAAGGAGATTTAGAAAGGATACAGAATAATAATTAATAACAGTGATAATGATCAGCCTATGACTATCTGTATTAATTGACATTCCTTTGAACAACAGAAATGCCAGAACTCATCGCTCTGATTACTTGCCTTTTGGCAAACATAAAATCAAGGATATATCTGAGCAAATAAATCTTGCCACCAGCAATAAAACCTATAAGCTACAGTGGCTGGCAAAGCTTTCTTCTCAGCACATCACTTGTGGAGCTGTAAAGCCAGTCTAACAGCTACCTATTGTTAAATGGGGAAAAGCACAGGAGGTTTATACATGATGGCATCTAGCTTGTTTAATGGTTTTCATGTGCCCATGGCAAACATTGTGCAGGAGAAGGGAAGGGGCAGTCCAGTTTGGAAACAAGCTCTCAGCATTTGTGCAGAAACAAGACATCAGGACTTTTGCCTGTTACTTTTGTTTTGTAGCAGTTTCTCTTCTCAGCTCATGCCGAGTATACCATTGCTGGAGCTCAAAAGCCAGTTGTTTGTAACAACAATCATTTCTCACGGGCTGCCCCCAAAGGGAGACTTTAATTGATGTTTCAGACATTTCTGAAATTCTGACAATTCTGTTCTGGGTGTTCTCTTTTTCAGCCCTCCGGAAACTCACTGAAGCCACTGCTGTTTTATTTGCTGCTACCGGAGAGATATTTGTATAGCCAGAGGCCAAGGTGTGTCTAAATCAAGGCTTAAATCTTCCAACTGATCTTGACAGCACATTGTTAAGTTTAACAGCTGAACTAATTAAGAAAACTATAAAAATACAAAGCCATGGTAAACTTTTTAATCAGGAAGCTATTTGGTACAAATAATCGCTTAAGGGAAAGATTCTGCTGCTTCTACTCATGTTACATTGCACCATATGCTACGAGTGATTTGACTGAAAGCTTGTGCGGGTAATAGAAAAGGGTGCTCATTTGCTTTGGTCAGCTCTTGCTGGGGAAAAAAGAAGAAAAAGAATGGGGAGAAGGGAGAAAGAAAAGAGAGAAAGAGAATGAGATAAGGATGGAAGGAAAAGAAAGAGGAACATGTTACTATTCTAAGAAAGCCCTGGTTTGCATTTGTTTTACCAGGATGGATTTTTTTTTTTTTTTTTCATTTGGAAATTCTCAGCCCAAGTGTTTCTCATAAGGATAATCAAAGAGAAAACAAATGACTAAGGTATGACTTGACTTTCGTGAGTATACAGGAGGAGGTTCTGAATATTTGCTGAAAAAAAAAAAAAAAAAAAAAGTGAATTAGCAAGTTTGAATGATGAAGAAATTAAAAAATGGTGTTCATAAACAACTCTGGAAAGTAATGAGGTAAAGTTCAAGGAATACACTATTATGAAGTTGCACTGTATCTGAGAGGCAAAAGTTGATCTATTGTGTTAGTTTTGTTTATGTTCTGTGGGTTCATGGTGCAGTTGCCAGCTGAGACTGTACAACCAGAGTGTGTGTCTACTCCTCGTCCTACAGCCCTTGCATATGCCACCACCAGCTGCCTCTGATACTGAATTTCCAAGAAAAGTCTCTAGGCAGGTTCCCAAGTCTGCACTAAATGTGGTATCTGGGTGGTTTTAGCTTTACATCCCTGCTATTTCCCAGCTGCTTGAATCTATAGATGGTATTAATGACCTTGGCCACTCATTTCTTAGAAATCTAAATTCTCTGGTCTTCATTTCTGGTGCATGTTGTTGGAGAGTTTCCTAATGCTGAGAAATCCTCCTTAGTGTATTTCAGCCATCACAAGTAATCAGAGGAACATTCATATGGTTATATCTCACTCAGTTATACTCTTGTACAGAAGAAATAATCACACAGAAGCAAAAAAGAGCCAATCAAAAAATCGTAAGAGACTGTAACCCCAGGAACACAGCAGGTGCTGCAGGGTGTATTGCTGTAAATCATCTCCAAAAAGAAAGCAGTTGTCAGGATTTTTTATAAAGTCACAGTGAAGTGAAATATAAAAGATATTGAAAACAGATATAACTGAGATAATTTTAAAATTCTATTTTATTTAAAATACATTTTGTAAAGTATTCACAATTCAGGAACTTCTGCAAACACATTATACAGTGAGTATGTGTGACCTGTGTGAAACCTGGAATTGGAGAATTTTTTGGAAAGCTCTGTTTGAAGCTCAGCCAGGAATCATAGCAGCTTAACACAGGGGCTTGACTGAGACACAGTATTTAAGGACCGAGGAAGAACATTGTGTATTGACTCATCAGCCAAGCACTGATGAAGCTTGATCCTAATTTGCTCATGCCACCACAAACTTCATCACTGACCTTCCCTGCCATGGCTGTGCTGATGCACCCTTCACATCCTCAATGAGGAAGGGTAAGAGGTTCTAGGATTTTAAGGATGTCCCTACCAGCCCCTAGAGAAAAACATTTCCAGCTCCATATCCAGGGTACAAACTCCACAGCAGGACTGGTGCTGTTGCATCCCTTTGTGGACATTTTCCTTCACATTTTTCAGGGTGGCTGACATTGCTCATAGTTTTCCTCACAGTTGCTTGGTTTGAAGCCAGGGCATGTTGTAAGCAAGGTGTGGGTGGTGTGGGGTTGTGCTGCCCCTGACCCCTAGGGGGATGATATTGCTGACACTCACTCGACACCCTCACATCTTCTTTAACAGGATGTAATAAATAATGAGTCTTTCCCAGATCTATGCACCTACCCCTTGTAGTAGCACCTCAGTGCCTGCCCCTTTACCCCCCCCCCCCCCCCCATACACCCCATACAGCTGCTGTAGCCAGCAGCTGGGCTGCAGAGAACCCTTTTTTTCCTTTAATTTCCTACATGGCCTCTTGGCCTCAGCAGTGCATATAACTCATAAAATCTGCAGCCTGTAACACCAGCGGGAAGCAGCCTTTGGGCTTTCAAAGGCACCGGTGTGGCAGAAAAAAAAAAAAAAAAAAAAAAAAAAAAAAAAAAAGAAACTTTCTGGAGCAAAAGTTTTCCCTGAATCGTGTTTATACCTTTGGGATAACCACGGGCAGACCAAGGTTTTGATGTGTCTGGAAGTTAATAATATAGTAGCATGCAGCAAGGTCTCCTGAGTGGGGGATTTTGAGCAGTGTCAGGACAGAAAGCAAACCGTCCTGCAGCACGGAGAGAGCGCACCAGCACCGCCTGCAGTGATGAAATTGCAGAGCTTGAGGGCTGCAGCCCCCCTCCTCCCTTTCTGCCAGCACCTCGGGGACCGGAGCCCTTCCTAAAGCATCTGGAAGACGCCCCCAGAGTCGCTTCCCAGGCGGGGAAGAGCGCTGCCGGAGGTCCCGATGGGGTCGCGGCAGGAGGCTGCAGCCGGCAGCGAGCGGCCCCGGCCCGGCGGCGGCTCGGCGGCCCCCCCGCGCGGCGGCAGCGGGGCACCGGCACCCGGCCGGCAGTGCTGATGCAAGGAAGGAGCCGGGGGGTGGCCGGGGCAAACGTTGGAAGAACGAACAAGCCTCTCTCAAGAGGGGAGTAAGGGTGGTCTCTGCGAGATCCCAAAGGTGAAAGGTCCCCGGGGATGTCGGTTCCTTAGCCAAATGCTCATCCTGCCTCTCTTGGAAACCATCAGCCTGCTCTGAGGACTTTTGTTTGTTCAGTGCAACAGCAGCAGAGGAACTTCAAAGCCTGGTTTCCAGAGTCTAAAAAGACTTCCTCCTTACTAACATAACTAATTAAACATTACCAATTGCTAAGTAAACATTACTGATTACTAAGTAAACATTACTGATGTATTTCACGCAATTAAACTATCGAAAGCCTGAGAGCATATTTCTTCTCTTACAGACATCTGTGGGGTTTAAGACACCCTGTGCATGCAGCCTGGTGCACCTGCTTGCACCCCTTGGAAACCATCTGATAAAAGGGATCAGTGCTCATGAACACCTGGCAGCTGCCAGCACAGCAGCAAACTTGGTTAAATTTATATACAGGGTGTGGGAAATTCATTTTCAGGTGTTCTACCCTTCTGGCATTGAGAGCCTGCACTTTGTCACTGTGAGGTCTCACAGGAAATCCAACAGTAATCAGGGAGCTGAACTTGGGGCTCTCAAACCTCGGTTATCATACAGATTATCTGAGCTTGGATGAATGTTGAAAAAAGGTGTCTCAGCAGGAAGAAAACAACCTTGGTTCCCTGCAAAGAGGAAAGAATATGCTGATATAGGAAGTTTTGCAGTGGGATTTCAGAACAGGCTAAGAGACTTACATTCTGTTGCAGTCAAAGTCCTTGTAATTGTGCATGTTACCTTGTTACCTCCCCTCCATCCTCCTGTTGGACTTCTCCAAACAAACACATTCAACGCTTTAGGAAAAATACTACAAATAAATACAGTTTGATTTTAAAGGGAGTTGCTGACTCATACCTGCACTAACAGGGCAAGATTTATACGTAGCAGTACCATGGAAAAGAGCAAAACTCTGTGGAGCAGGACTTGCAGCATCAACCTAAGAAAGCTTTTTCACCACAGAGATAATCTCAAATTTTATCTCAGCCACAGCATTTGTCTCATTAGAGACAGGAACATTCCTGTATCAATTTTATACTTGCATTGTATTTCATACTGTTATGGCAGTCTTTTCCAATTTTTAGCATTTGCTTTTCAGAATGTTTCATATCTTGAATAAAAAATGAAGTAATAATAGAAATCAAACTAAAAATGGCCTGCACTTTTCCTTTCCAGATGTATCTGTTGAGCTGCATTGTAAATTTAGTGTTACTGGTCTAGTAGTTATTTCAACTGCTGCTTGGCTTCAGTCCTGTTGATATGTTGGTTATTTTTATATATGGTAGGCCATTTGTGTGACTGATTTTACAATTCATGCTGCCTGCTGAAGGACATCCCTTGAAACAGACCTCATAGCTGTATTCTCAAGATGAAAGCAATTGGACAGAAGTACCATTCTGAAAAGAGGGACCTCTATTACATTTATTTTTTTTCTGAATTGCTTGCTCAAGCCAATTGGTTGGGTTATTGGGAGAAATGAAACAGGGAAAAATTGATAGGATTCAGGTGTTGGTGCGTGGCATTAAAGCCATTTCTTATCCCTAGTAAATGGTGGCTGTTGGATCAAATTCCTGTATATGGCCAAAATATAGTACAAGGGAGAAAGTGATTATGCTTATCATGCTAGCACAGGGTTAGGGGAGGTGAATACAAGTGCATCAAGAAAGCACAACCAAATTACACGGGGTTGTTATTTTAGGCAGCCAGTTGCTCAGTCTCCCCATCCATGGATGCTACAATAACTGTAATTTCACAGGTAAGTTGTATTTTAGGGGCATTTTAGGTGTCAATATGAAAAATCAGGAGCCAGAAGGGAAAATACCAAAGGCTGGCAACAGAAATAGACTTTACGTTTTTACTTTAGCTTTTTTGTTAATGCTCTTGTGAGATAGGATTGGTTTTCAGTACCAAAATGCCTGCTAAATTCAGTGAAATCCTTTTAAATACTTGTAACCTGTATGTTAAGGTGATATGGTAATGATTCCTCAAGACTTGTAAGCAAGTGTACAACTGCTTGCCAGAAATGACTCTACTAACAGGGACTTGCCCTGTTCTTAGGTGCATCTTGCTTAAATCAATCTGTATGAATTTTGAGGGGATGATGGGACCTGGCTCTGTGATACATTGGATATTTCTGCCCTCCTTCATCATCTGCAAACAAAATAACCCAGACACACTGTGGCAAGGATGAGCTATTCTCTGGGTGAAAAAGCACCCCCTTTTGCACAGTTTGAACCTGCCTCGTGGTTTCATCTGGTATTCCTTGGTTCTTGCACTCAAAGAGACTGAGCAAACCATCTGTTGGTCTCTTCCTCTATGCCACCTCTACCTTTTAGGTGATTTTCAAAGCAGTCCATAGTGAGTCACCCAGGGAAAGATGCTCTCTTTCAAGTGCCAAAGCACTTTACACATCTGTTGAGCCATATCTGGTCAGACCTGATGCATACTTTGGGCTGAATAAGCCCCAGCTGGCAGAGCTTGAGCTCAGTGAAGAGCTACTGAGGTACCACTGGGAGGTTAATGGGGAGGAAGGCAGCAGTGTGATGCTCCTGCTGAGGACTGCTGGAGTATCCCTACCCTTCCTACAGGCAAGTTCATCAACTAAGCCATAAATCATAGGTTGCTGTCATCCCAGGTGAAATATGAATGCATATTTTCAATGTCTGCTCAGTTCAGTGACTGCCACTGTTTCTCTCAGATGTGGATCTAAGTAAACAAGCCCATTACAAATAAATATACAACATATAGAAAATACAGTCATTTTCCAAATGAGAAAGGAGCCTTGTTTATAAAATCTCACTCTGAAAACTGTAATCCATCTGGATACACAAAACACACTATTCGTATGCTCCACAGTAAGTGTATTGATTCTGAAAGGCACACACAAAAAGCCAGTCCAAGCAAGATTTTTTTTTCCTAATTTTCAAGCAGAGCTGAGTCCAAAAATACAAGAGTGGTTAAAGAGGCTATTCAGAGTGAAGCTCTTGCACGGGATCCACCTGTGGGTCTGACATGCTTGGAGAGGTTTCTTGTGCCCAAACCAAATGTGAAACCTGCTGGTTTTCACACTTTTAGGACCAGTTTCCCATTACTAGCACAGATAAGGCACCAAACTGACAAACATATGCCTAGAGCATCATTACAGTCACTCAGACACATGGCTAATTTCCCCAGTCCATTAAATGACCTGTTGCAAAGCTTTTGGGGGACACACTCTACTTTCCTTCATTAATTTCATGTCTCTTCCTGTCATCTGCTTCCATCCTCAGGCTGCCAGAGGGTCTGGGTTTGGGTTCCAAACCTGAGCAGAACATAAAACATTTTCATTAGTCAAATATAAATGAAGATGCTAAGCCAGAAGGTTGGGAGACACCAGCAGCCCTGTTACAAGAGCTGTCCAAACACCCACTCAATTCACAGGGAAATACCAGCTGGATCCATGCACACTGGATTAGACCTAATGATGTGATGCTCTGCAGTATCTCAGACTTCCTTTCAGGAATTTAATGTAGCATGACTACAAGCCAAGAAAAATATACAAACAGAAATCATCTGAAGAACCAGCACACAATGCAACTTCGATTACAGTATCAGCTACCTCCATCCCTGAAAAAAAATGTCCTTGCAAGTCCAATCCTCAGCAGAAGTTCCCACTGAAATAAAGACTGACATAATTATCACAGTGAAATAGGTACTTTATCAAGTACCTACTTTAAGTGAAATGTATAGGAAATGGTTCTTATGTCATATTGGATTTACCACATATTTTTGACACCATTTTTGATCAAAAATCTAGTCTTACCCTTTTCACTGTGTTTAAGAAGAGGGCATTTTCCTTCCAAAACCTCCCTGAAGAGATCTTACAAACATAGAAGATTAAGCAACTTTGCATTTTATAGTGAAATTCAACAGATGAATTCTTCTGTTTCAGAACAGAGAAGACAAGAAGCGAGGATGGGCCTGTTCTTAAACCACATACATATCTTTGTACTTGAAAACAGATGAAAACCGAAAACAAGGGCTAGGTTTCAGATAGGACATTTGCATGTTATCTCTATGAAACCCTGCTTTCTCGGGGTCACACTCGCTCTGCAGCAGCACATCACTAGCCCACAGGGTAGGGAGCCCATTTGCAGCCAGCTGAACCAGATGGGGAATCTCCTGTACTGGCTGTGGCAGATGGGAGCTCGGGAGCGAGGTCCCACAGAGACCCTCTATCTTAAACGTCCCTTCCTTGCCAGAAGCTCTGCTTTTCTGAGGCCTGTCCAGATGGCTGTGAAGCTCTCAGATGCAGCAGTGATGGGGGTTGAGAAAAGGTGGGTGAGTGGAAGTTAAAAGTAGGCTGTCCCATTGTCCCCACTGCATTCCAGCTCTAAGCTCTCTTCAAAAGCCAGCATCACTTCAAACGCAAATTTTCATCCAGGTGCAGTTAAGCTTACATTTCTTAAATACCTAATCCAAATTCACTGGAATAATTTGGCATTCCTGTGTGTCTGGATGTGCCCTGGACAGTTTGTTCGCACAGCTCAGGGTCACCTCAGACCCCAGCTCCTCGGGGCAGCAGTCGCCTCCACTGGGACCCAGCACCCCTGTGCTGCAGCATCACTGCCCTGCTGTCGCCAGGTGTCTGCCAGAACATGCAAACTGCTGGAAAAGCAAGTAATTGTGAATTAAAGACTCAGTGTAGTCCTTTCTTTTCATTTTTTTTTTTTTCAGATAAGTGAGGGAGGTTAATATTAAAATTAAAACAAATAAAAATGGAAAACTGTTGTTTAGGAGCCAAGCCAGCCCGCAGGTTTCTGCCACTGCTTTCTCCCAGTGCAGTGCTCTGTCTTGTCTCTAGAGGGCTGCCTTAAACCGCTGAAAGAAGCCGGAGTTGTTTTCTAGCACTTACCTTTTACCTCAGATCCCCGATTTATGCCTCGTCATCAACGAGTTCCCATCGCTGTATGAATTAGCTATTGTAATGGGCCAGAAGCGAGCGTCCTTTGGAAGGAGACTGTTGTGTGCAGCGCTGAGCTTTGTTTTGCACAATGTTATGCAAGTGGATCAACAGTACAGGACTGAAAATCAATGTTAAAACTTCTTGACATTTGACATTTAAGCTCAGGCTTGTAAAAAAAGTGATGGTTTCCTAGCAGCATTAAAAACTGTCTGGTTTTCGTTCCACAGCTATCTAACTAGGCAGGATTAAATCAGGGACTCCAATTAGTTTTAGCAACATAAATACAACTCAGAACCAGGTATCTCCATTTGCCTGTAATACTTGGAAATCAATAAATTAATAATCATAAAGAGAATAAAATAAAAATAGAAATAAAAATAAAAATAAAAATAGAAATAAAAATAAAAATAAAAAATTTATCCTTATCCAAAAAGACAAAACATTATGCTATATTAAATATCACTGTGTAATAAATTATAATCAAATGGATTATGTAATATTCATTTATTGAAATTTACAGATACCTTTTCTTTTTAATTGCTCTATTTTTTGACAATAGGTCTATTGAGGATTATACATTTCAAAAGTTCAGTTGTTAAAAACTGAACTGCTGGAGTTTATATTTAAAAGAAAAGATGAAACAATGTCATCCAGTAAGGACCTTTACTCCTGAAGTAGTTTATGTTGAAAACAGTTTTGTTTTGTAAATCTGATGATAACAAAGAACTGACTCAGTTTTAAAAGAAAACAAATTCTGTACTTTTTCAGTTCTGAGAAATGCTTACAGGAAGCATACCGACTTCTAAAAAAAATTACAGCCTTCTCCTCTCTCAATTGCCCCCAGATTTGTCCCATTGCTGACTCATGGGAAGAGCAAACACATGCAAAATAAATTGTTGCAAAAAAATGAATCATTATTCAAAACATTGAAAAGGTATGTGGACAGTTCTTATGAAACCTGCCAAATAAACCTTGTGAGAGCAAAAACCCTTCGTAGTTGTTCAGTTACTCTTGAAAACCAGGCTGTATGCCCTGAATGAAGGACAAGCATGCCGAATGAAGGACATCACTAGTGCACGATCAGCTCGCTGTGCTCCCTGGTCCTGTTTGAGACAGGATTAGCCCCAGTTCCTGAATGTCCCCTTGTCCCTGCTCTGGGCTGGGGGTGATCTCACTTGAGCTCACTGACATGGGTCAGGTTTAATCTCAGAGACACAAATAACCATGTACTGAAACTCTTTAAGGAAGAACCTTAATTTCTTCATAAAAAGAAATATATATATATGTATTTGAACACTAAGTAAATATGTATGTGCCAGACAAATGTCGTATGAGATAGACATAAGCACATTAAATTAATTTACAGCTATTCTATTTATTACATAGTATTTAACCAAGTTGCATTGATGGGATATTTTACAAAGGGTAAAGAAGGGTAAAAAGATTGCATTTACTAAGCTGCTGTGAAAATTACAGCAGAAGAATCAAATACATTTCCTGGCTTACCTGAACATAGGATATGATTTCTCTAAGTACTGACACCAGTGTTAAAAATGTGATGGGATATATCAGTAAGAAGCATCTTCAAAGAGGATTAAAGGTTCAGATTTTTTGTTGTTTTTTTGAAGCAATAATATATTGAATTCTTTTGGAGTAATTAAACTTGAAACTGATCCAGCTTTTTTCTTTTCGTCTCTCCCTGCCCTTCCCTCCCCTCCCCCCCATTTTGGGTACAATGCTTCTTACAGTTTATAGCTAATTGGCAGGTGAGCAAGATAAGTAGTACTGAACACCACTTGATGCTGTTACCGCCTAAGGGAGAGATGGACAGCCTGTGGTACAAAAAGAGGCTGCTCAAACACCCATGCAAGATGAGCATAATGAATTTTCACCCAAGGAGATAATGCAATGACTTAACCTCCCACAAGAAATAGGACCTCAGTGTTCCAGGAAATTTCTTATTGAGAAAGTGTTTCAGAGATGACAGCAAAGCTTCTTTGTGGCAACCTAAACACTAAAAAGCCCGTAGGTTGCTTTGCTACTTGGTTGAAATTACAGAATCAGACCACTTGACTTGCATTCAGACTTCGCTAATCCCCATGGAGCTTTATCCCGTGTTTGTCATTAGCTGGCTGCACTGACAGGCTCCCCTGCTTGCCCTCCCTAACCAAAACAGCAACAAAAACTCCTTTGCATCAAAGAGAATTTTCTTTCAACTTTGATCACATTTCTTGTGGTGCTCAAGCTGGTTGCTAAGAGAAAATACGCTGGTAAGGAATGGGCAAATCATTATTATAATTACTCTTGTTACACCCCAGTGAGAACAAGCCTCTCCTAGCACTCA
Organism: Netta rufina; assembly: GCF_964035555.1. Lineage (NCBI taxonomy): Eukaryota > Metazoa > Chordata > Aves > Anseriformes > Anatidae > Netta > Netta rufina. The sequence goes on along the minus strand of NC_140130.1, from coordinate 33,520,677 downwards.
GCAGAATTACAGAGCAGCACGGGGTTTAATTGATGGAGCTGGTGACAGGCCTGCTGGGCTTGAAGCTGCAAGAAAGCCTGGCCACAACACCAGCACGTGGAGCAGGAGTGCCTGGCTGCTTCTGGACTGGTGGTGAGATATCAGCCTGCCCTTGCGGGGAAGGGGGCTGCATTGCACCCCCTGCCAGCAGCAGAAATGTGGTTGCACCATGTAGTGAGGTGAGCTCAGTCCCAGGCAGAGAGGAGACCAAAGGTTTTCAGCTCATGCAATGCAGCCCCCGGCAAAGCATCCTCCTGTTGAGCCTCTGTTTCTCAGTCTCACCCAGCCTGGAATAATGGGTGGTCAGGGCAGGAGCAGAAAATGTCTTGCTTGAAGTCAAGCCTTGAAGAAAGCAGGACCTGAGTCTTGTGCTGTCATGGCATTGTTCTGCTGGCTCAGCCACACTCTCTGGGTGACCTTAATTATTAGTCTGGAATCTTTTATAAAATCTAAGGTTAAAAAAAATAATAATAAAAAAGCAGTAATAAATACCGAGCAGATGTATATATATATAACAATATAAGGAGAAAAAGCTTGAGATCAGGGCATTTTTTGCAGTTTTGCTATAGTTCAGAATATTACTTCTTCCAATTCAAAAATGTTAGCCAGGATGTTGGGTGAGGTGATGAAGGTGGTTTTTGGTCTCACAGCACTGTAGTGTGCATTGTACTTTGAACCAGATAGTCAATGGGAAACTTGGTTGTCCTTCATTCCTTGTTCACTGTTAAGCTCAGGGGTCCAGGCCAGAGCTGGCACAGGCAGAAGAGTGGGTCTGTAGGGCAGCATCCCTGCTGCGGCATCAAATGGCACAACACAATGAGCACAAGGCTGGAAACAAAGGGTAAAACTTCCTTTCCATCACTTCTCCAGGAAATAGACCTTTGTTAAGTGTTAAAGGCTAAAGTAACTCATCAAAACTGTTTTAAAATAGTTGTATTGCAAGAATTCAAATTTCAGAGGCAGTAGCTTAATTAGCAGCACGTGTAGCTGTGTAGAATAAACTACATGCCAGCCTCAGGATCATCATCAGCTAGGAACAGGACTTTGAGTCATTGTTCATGTCTGAACACCCAAAAATGATATGGTACCCAAGCAGGCTCTAAGCTTTCACATCAACATGGAAAAGCTACAAGTGGTATGGCTCAAATTGCACTGAATTATTCAGAAATAGACAATGTAGTGCTGGGGACGCAAGTGTCAAAATGTCTCAAACATGTACTTCTTTTATTTCTGTTCTGCATGGATTCAGTCTTTCTGATTGAATAGCATTCAGGTCTGAGTTTGGTTATGCTCCAAGAAACACCAACATGAGCTTTGGAAAAAAAGAAAAGGGGATCTTTATCTGCTACCACTTTCATCTGGAAAAATAACAACAAGATATAACACATAAGAGGCCTTTCTTGCATTCCCCAAGTATATAAAGAAAAGTGCAGCATATAGCCTATCATCTGCTGGAAACCTCATGAAAAATATAAATACATCAGCTTCTGAGACTATAATGCAAGAGGTGTAATAAATACATAAAGCAGTGTTGAGAATATCTGCACATATGCTTCAAAAATATGCTTCTGTATTTCCAAAGTGCCTCTGTAATTCATAAAGGTGCTTGTTCTGAAATAGTGGTGCTAAATAAAAGCTTTTTAATTTTCCAGCCAGTACAAATAGAGTGATTTATCTTTCAGGTGAAAGAAAGAAGGGAAAGGATTATCTTTTTCACCTCCTGTGTTTAAAAGGTATCACATCAAACTCAAGATGACATGACGTTTACATGGATCACTGCTTAGTCATTCGAGATTCAGCATGGCTGAAAGATGTCAAGTATAGGGCAAACACCTGCGTATTTCAATACAGTAGGAGCTACAAGTTACATTTAAGGCCTGTAAAGTGCAGAATGAAAGGGTGAAACTGCTGTGAATGGGATGATCACTAGATCTACAACATAACAAGGAAAAGGGAATATTCGTTAGTGTAAAATTAGAGCAAGTTCTGGCTGCAAACCTTCAGTAACTACAGTGAAATGTAACAGAGAGCATTCACAGAGTGGTGTTCACCAGCACTGAAAATGACTTTGAAAAGAAGATGTGCACCTGATTACAGCAAGACAGCCCTGCCCGTATTTTGTGTTCTGTGGTGGCTCTCCACACCACTGCTGATAGCTCCCATGTTCACCAGAGGAAAAAGCAGTTAGGAGAAGTCCCTCTGCCAGTACTTATGATGCTCAGTGTGACTTTGCCTGGCCCAGCACTGGGAAACCAGAAGGGTGGAGGAGACCCAAAAAAAAAAAAAAAAAACACAAAAGAAAATGAACAAAGTTGCCAGGCCATGAAACTTTAGTTCTTCACTTTGACTAGGCTTCCAAACAAATGCTGCTTGTGTGCTTCCTTTCACATCTAAGGGAGGCCACTGTAGTGATGCTACTGAGGGATTTAAAGCAGAGCAGGGTGTACCCACTCGGACAGGGTGGTCTCTATTCACTTCTTTTCTCCTGCCATCAGGCACAGCCCGAGACATTAAACTCCATCCCAGACTGAAAAAGCCTTCTCTTGGCTTTTAACAATACAGCATCATAAAACCAGAAGGCTTGGAGATACTTTAAAATGCACTTCACAGAAACGCTGCTTTGGCTTCACAGCACTTCTGAAGTTAATCAAAGAACAGGGTAGAGAAAACTGGAAGTCAGCTAATTTCTTGGACTTACAGCTATTGATTACAATTGCATCGATTACTGGACCATTGCATCTAATTTAATGAAATTGTTCTTGGATGACACTACACCAATTGAGATGAAAGCACAGCCAACTTCAAGGAAAGTTTACAAGTGTTGGAAGAGGCAGTAGTTAGGTCTCGCAGTACAGAGGCACTTATTAGCACTTATTGTTCACTGACGTGTGCACAGTAATTGTGTTTAGGTTTATTCCCATTGAACTTCTGAAATTAAAATATTATAATATATTTCTCAAGGAGTAATACAGAAGGAGAATGGTCAGTAGTTTTCCTACTATTTCTCTGTGTGTTTTCCCATGCAATCAAGTTATAATAGTGTCAAGTCCTAATGTTGAGTTAATAACAAATTATTGATCAAGAGGCAAATATAGCTCTCAATGTCTCTTAGATGCTGCTATTCATGGCTTAATATGAGCAAGGAGTGTTAATCATACATACCATGAATGGCACTTCATAAATAAGAGCTGTGAGGTGTAAGAGAAGAAGAAATCATTAATTATACTTTGTAAAAACTGTTCTTTTCCCAAAACCAAAAGAAAAGATGTTTGTCGGATGTAGTAATGTCAGACACCACTGAAACTCTAGGTCAAACTGCTTCTGGGTAGTGCCCCATCACTCAGCTTTTTACAGACAGGGACTGCACTTTGCTCTGGGCATCCTCATGTCCCCTGATAAGGGCAGTGGGACTCACCTTCCCTGCCTGCCTGCTGTCCCCCTCAGCTGCACCCAACATCCTTAAAACCCCTTTCTGATTCTGTAGTGTTGTTTTTTTTGATTAGTGACTACCAGAATGAATCATCCCTGATCTTGTTTTTTATTTAACCCAATGAACATACTTGGACTTATGTAACACACTTAGAGCATGTCTGGTTCTTGTTTCATTTCCAAACAAAAATTACCACAATTTGAGTTTATCTCTGGAAGATATATCTCAATATACAAAGAGACCATTCTGTAGTGTCTGAGCCTGAAAATATATAAATAAAATAAAACCAGAAATAGCATAATAGTGATTTTATTTTTAAATTAATATGGTAGTTTTTTGACTCATTCTTATCTGTCATTCAACTCAAAAAGGACATGGAGTACCTGGTTCCACAAACACTATTTTTAAGCCATAATTTCAAATTAGATTATTTTGATTAATTATTTTAACTAGCAAAGGTCTTCAGAGCTATCTTTAGAAAAAGAACCTTTGCAATCAAGACAAAGGTGCAAGAGATAAGATGATTGCCCTCAGACATCCCTTCATTGATTTTAAATCATGCTGTAATATTTCACTGCATTTGCTAGTTAAGGAACTCTAAGGCTGTTCTGCTGCTTTTGTCCAGACCAGGCTCACTTCAAGCCCTGGGAAAAAGCTGCAACCTGCCTTCCTGCATCAGTTTTGACTTCTAATTATTCCTCAGTTACTTCTCAAGTGCATTTCTGCTTCTTCCCTATTTAAACCCTGAAATTCTGTCACCAGCCCATCTTTTGTAATTGCAGCCACCATGTCTTCCTTTGGAGCTCTTGGGTTACCCACTGCCTCTCATGCTCGGACCTTCAGCCACTTCGCACTGATGTCGCAGCACTTAACCAAGAGTGTTAATTGATGGAGCACAACTGATGTGGGAGCTCAGCCTCATGGCTCCTGCCAGCCAGAGTTTTGCTATTGTGCCAGACAAAGGAATTAAGGGAACTGCTGGCTCCTATCATCTTACATGCAAGTAGTGCCCGAGCTATGGGAGAATTACAGGTGAATTATTGATGGGGGGGCCCTGCTGGGGCTCCAGCCTGGTTTCAGTGGGACTTGGCATCTCACTTGGATATGAGACACTGCAGAGTAATTCAGGACTAAACAGCCCTTTTTAATAAATTACATGCAAAAACAATTTGGCCAATGAAAAGTTAAATGGCAGTGCTAAGTGAGTTGCTTTGTCTCCCCTCCTTCTCCCTCTCCCCACACTGCAAGCTTAATAAGCCAAAATCCAAACCACATAGGCCTGGAGCTTTCTAAGATTTAAGACTCTAAAATGTGAAGCACCTCGTTACATGCGTCTATTTCCAATAAAATGGGAAGACAGTGGGTGTCACATCAATGTCTTATCAGTGGCATTTATTTGACTTCTCTTTCCAAAGTGCATTGCTTGTTTTTTTTATTTTTTTGGTGATGGAATCAAACACTTCTGAACTGTACAGTATAAGATGTATCGGTTTGCACATAAGGACTTTATGAAAGAGACCAGTTTGTGTTTCACTCTGTAGAAATAAAGAACTATTGTACAGTATAGCACATAACGCTTGCAACATGGCCAATTGACTTCCTTCCTATTAATCAACTACTCTGTTTACCTTCTTATACAAACCATTTCAAAACCATTAAAACTAAGAGGATTAGCATCACATTTCTGGCAAAATGCACCTTAATTTCAGCAAATGCTACTTTCACTCTCCAAAGAGATAAAAAAAAAAAAAAAAAAAAAATCTTGAAAGAAATAGATTCTTTATTGTGGCAAATACACTGAAACAGGTATAAATTATGTCCGCTGTTTAAAGAGGGAGAGGGAGAGAGATAGGGGTAGGAAGAATACAATTCCCTCAGTCCAGCGAGAGGATTGCAAAACGATTAAATTACCAACAAGGAAACATTTTCAAAGCAATCCTGAAATATGAGTTAAATCCTGACAATGTGAATTAATTGTTCTGTCTTAGTCATGTACAAATAATTCCTACTTTTGTAGCCTTTTCTTAGGAAACGGTTGGGAATGTTTAACTTGGTCCACAAATAGTACTGCCAGATTCAAGTTCAAGACCCAAAGCTCACCTTTCATACATCCTGGGAACTTGTCTGTTAGAGGAAAAAAGTCCTCATGTTGTTTATTCTAACTATTTATTTGACATTTTGTCTTGATTTTTAAAGGTTTGCATAGAAGTAAATGAAAACAAAATGTGTTCTGATAAACATAAATTTCACAAAGTTTGTCTTATGCCACTGCAGCCAGGCTTTGTGCTTTGTCATCATCTTATTTAAGAAGCATATGAGCATCCTATTGAATGAGACCAGGTCTTTACCTGGTCAACCAATAAGTTACTTCAAACACCGGTAATTGCAAAAATAATAAATAATATCACCAAGGATGCTGCAGAGCCCTCCACGCAGGGCTGGCAGATGTGATTCTGAAACACTGTCAAGGGAAGTGGTGGGATGCCCCAGAGTGGTAAAAATGACACTTGTGGATTCAGGTGTCTAAACTGAGTGCAACAGTACCTGAAATTAAGCATATTAGATAGGATATTTTTCTCTTCCTTCCCTAATAAGTTCTAGCAATAAATTTTCTATTTGTTTTCACTGGATAGCATGTCCAGCATATCCAGTGAAACACCTAAAATTCCCTTTGTGAGTCAAAAATATTAATTTAGAGCACTTCAGACATATTCCTGCTTTATCAGTACTTCTTCTAAACTCCATCTACAGTTTTTCCATTTGCTCAAAATAATGAATAGCACCATTTTGTTTTTTGTTGTTGCTTTCACTTTTCATAACACAGTTTGAGCCTGTAGAGCAGGGCAGGGAATAAATTTGCCTTCTTCTTCCTGTCCCTGAAAAATTAGATGTTGGTGGAGTGAAGGGAAGAATTCTCAGAGAATACCATTTTTTATTAGTTAAAAGCATTAATAAGAATCATAAAAAAAAAAAAAAAAAAAAAAAAAAAAAAAAAAACATTTTCAAAAGGGGAACTATGCAGTAATCTGTCCAGTGCAGACCAGGTAGGTGATATATGGGCATTGCTCTGATGGCTGGTTTGGGATGAGGCTTTTCAAGGTGCATAATTTTTTAAGACAGACCTTGCAGATCAGTCTCTGGGGTCTGATGATGACGGCCCCTTCTGTCTGACAAGATAAATGAGCCTTTATAACTCTTGTCATATCATATAGCTGGCATCAGGAAATTAAGATAAAACTTTTTTGCTAGCATTGCATTGTGATAGATCTAAATGACAAATTCCTCATTTCTGGAGAAAAGACTAGCCGCTCCTGGGCTTCTTTGCTGAACAAAGGATGCAAACTCACTAAATGGTAACTTGGAGGAGCTATCTTGTTGCTCCTGCAGCTCAGGGCAATGGGCTTTAAAAATGAACTGCTTATCTTCTGTATCTAAACAACCAACTGCCTGGGCTTGTTGTTCAGAAAGAAAAAATGTATTTAAACACATAGCCTTAATTCCAGTTTAGTCTGATGAGTCTGATCACAGTGAAGAATTCCTATGATGGAAAAAAAAAAAAAAAATCATTGAAAGATAAATTTTCTACCTCTGTTAGATAAAAAGCTTCCAATAGGAAATACTTTGGGTTATTATCAGATTGGTGGTGCACAAAACACTCATGCAGAATGTATGGGAATAATTTTCACACTGAGTAGGCTCTGCTTTTCATCACCAACTTGTAACAAACAGTCCTCAAATATTGTTTTTCCATTGCAATGATAGCTATAGAAGTTCTAGAAATACAATTGAGAAAAATAATTATGCACTCAGGAAGATGGCAGCAAGAAAAACAAACCGATGTAATGATGCAGGATGTGGTCCAGGCCCTTCTCCACTGCTCTGGTCTGTCCTGCATAGACATTAGATCTGCTTTGACATAAAAATACCAACAATGTTAAAAGCACTGTCTTTTGCAAGTATCATCTTTTCCAAGTAGAAATTTCTTGCTACACTTTTTGAAACTGCAAGCCCAGAGCTATAACATCTCCTTTTTGCACAACCACAAAGAAGAAAATGGGAATTTCAGCTTCATCTGTCACATGGGCCCTTCCATGACCATAACTCTGTGTTTCTTCTGCAGCAGCAGATGAGCTCCAGTAACCAAGCACTGGGCTGTGACTGAAAGCCATCAGACAGACAGTGTTGCCAAAGCTGGCAGCTAAGCCTTGCTGTGCTGAACCAGACTTTGCTGCTGTGCAAAGCCATGCAAGCAGCTCTTCACATGTGCGAGTGACAACAGCAGGGATGCCTTTAGCATCTATTCAGTGGTTTGCATCACAAAGTGTTTGCAATGCAGCTGCAAGCTTGCCAGGAAGAGGATAAAGAACTGAGCTTAAACCCTTGTTTTTGTCAAAAGAGTTAAAAGCCATTAAGCTCAGTCTTTTAAGCTGGATAAGAGAGAGCCACAATATATTCAGCAAGCCATACTGTATATTAAAAGGTTGCTGATTTTTTTTTCAGAATGATAACCTGCTGAAGGAAATGATGTCCTCTGCCACAGTACCTGGTTGTCTAATGGCAAACCGTGTAACCTTATCCCCCCAGAGATTCAGAGATAAAAAAATCCACTGTCATCACTTCCACCCTCCCTGGCTCCGCTCTCTCTGTACAGCAGGTAAGACAAGAAACAGGGACTGGCAGATTTGAATAGATAGGGTACATTTGAGAAACCGGACAATTACGAACACCAGCACGGACACGCGTGCAGCAGGAATGTAACAAGTTAGTGACAGGAGGCTTTTCAACTCAATACCAGTAAAATAAATAACAGATGTTACTTTGGAAGAACATGGTTGCACTGAGTACTTCAATTCAGATGCTTAAAAGGGTGAGGATGAGGACCAGGATAACTGCAGGTTACCCTGTTCTGTCCAAACTTTCCTTCTGAGGCTGCAGAAGGTTACTGTGTCCCCTAAAAATGCTGACTCAAACTCTTTCCTAGCCCTGATGCTCCCTGAATTTGGCATTTGCCTATTCTTAGTTCTCTCACTTCAGATGCACCAACTCTCAAGACCTCACGATCTCTTCCAGCTAGACTTTGTCCTTAATTATTTTTCGTTTGTCTGTTTGTTTTTAGTGAGCCATGATGTTGGCCATGGGACATATCCTTATGGAGGGGCTTTGCCTTCCTTTCCCCCAGAGCTCCCCTGTGCAGTACAGGCTCCATCTGCCAAAAAAAAAAAAAAAAAAAAAAAAAAAAAAAAAAAAAAAAAACACAAAGGTTCCTCTCCCTTTGCCCCATTCCTCAAAACCCATTCTGAAAGTCTGAGAGAGAAAATTCCACCCAGTTTATGAGGTCTTCTCTCTGCTTAATCCCACTGATGTTAACAGTGGGATTTTTGTGATGCCACAGCCCAGAGAGCAATCAGGGGAGGCTGCTGCAGCTTCAGGCTTGAGCAGTAGACTTCAACTCCTTTCTAATCCTGAATCCATACCAATATTGCAGTGGAGATACAGCTTCATGGAGAAAAACATAAGGTTTGGGCTTGATCCCTTTATTTGCCTGTCATAAACCATGTAGTAGCAGATCAGATCAGATCAAACCACTTCAAGCTTCTCAACCAGAGGCTGAGAACACTGTTGTACAAGGCACATGGCTTTGGGGGGCAATGCAGGATGGTGAGAGCCTGGCTTTTTTCTGGTCTTTGCCCTTCTCCAGTTCACAGTGCACTAATCTGCACTCTTGTACCATCCCTATGCAGGACCTGGGTAGAGAAGGATGGTGCTGACTGAGTGACCCATGTTCACATGTCTTCTTGGATTTGTCCCCCATATATGTATGCATCAGAGGAGCATTATTTGGGGCTGTGTATCAAAGTGACGCTGATCTGCCCAACGTGAATCTTTGCCTACCTGTCCTGTGCCTGGAGGAAAACCCAACATGCACATTCACTGCACGCAGCTGATGTCTCACTCCGTGGGACACACGCTTCCAGGCAGCAGTCTGTGAAGATGTACAACGTACGTCTGTGGAGAACTTCTCGCTTGTCCGTGTTATAAATGTGACTGTATCCATACGACTTGTTCCTGTGCTTGGCACGGTTATTGAACACATCATTTTGTTTTGTTACTGCCTTGCAGAGCTAAGGTGACTTTGTGTAAATATTTTCCCTGAGGTTTTCCAATCCTGAAAGGCAGAAGTGGGAAGTGGAGATGAATTAAGAAGGCACTCGGAGGCAGCAGCCTGAAGCTACCTGCTGGAAGCACATTCATTGAAAAACAGGACAACCCATGCGATACTCTTAGTGCCTGTGGTGGGCTTCAGTCCACAACTGCTCTTTCACTCCATCAGTCTAGAAATAAGGGCCTTTTTGATGCTTCTTCATCACTTCCCTCAGATAGGAAAGTTTCCACAGAAACTCCATATCTGATCATGCATAAAAAAAACTCCTCAGTGTCACCAAGAAAAAACACCCCCATATTTTATGAGGTACTACTTGGGTACTTGCAATACCCATCCCTGTGGTACCTCCTTGCTTTGTGTGGGCAGGGGATGGCTTTCCTCTCCAGATCACCTCTGCTGCAGGGGCTGGCCAATGTCCTCAGCAGTGCCGAGACGGGCTTGTAATTACACCAGCTGAGATGGCCTCAGGGTGGCCAGCTGGGATCCCTGAGCACACAGAGCTCTGCCTTGCTTTCCCTCTTGGCCCTGGATGTGTTCCCTTGACTGCAGAGGCGTTTTCCTTTAGTCCCCCCGCTGCCAGAGAAAGTACAAAGGAGGTGTAACAGGGGGTGAGGATCTATCTGCCAACTGCGGGAGTGCATTAATTGAACACATTTTTATGGCTGTGGAAGTCTAAATGACTTTTCTGCCTCTAGGCTTTCTGCACAGGACTGTATATTCAGGTGGATGAAATATATGAGCTCAGCTGTGTGAACATTTAGCAAAACTAAAATCTTTAGCTAAATTCACCACCCCTGACCTCTACACACATTTGTTTGGTTTCATTTTAGATAATTATCCTTTTGCCAGGGCTAGCATCAGGTTAGGAAAAAGGAGGGCAGATAAGATGAGGGAAAATCACCAAATCTCCTTTCTTCCTCTTTTCCCCTGTACTTGCAGTTACTTTTCCTAGAGTGAGGACAAAATTTTTGCAGGGCTGGGGAAATGCACTTGGTGATATTAGGGAATGTACCGAGCACCAGCCATGCAGATGTGGAGAGCTGAACCTTTCCTCCATGAGGAAACCTTTGGCACTGACACAGGCAGTGAGCAGAAGGATAACAGGGTCATGCATAACTTTGCACAAGTTTTTTCCCTTCTTTTTCCTAGCTTTTTCATTATTTTATTTTATTTTATTTTTTAAGATGAAAGTAGTCTTGGACCTGAGTTCTCTGTAGCTGCATATCCCTGTCCCCTGCATGCAAATACTGGCTCACAGCTTGTGAATATTTCTTCTCGTGATTTGCATGGAGAAAACACTCATCTAATTCGTGAAGCTTACCAGCTCATCTCAGCTTTCTTAGTATCCCAAAGGCTCTCAGCAACCTTTAGTTTCCTATTGTGCCAGAAAAAAAAAAAAAAAAGGCATACAATCTAACCCATTTACTAGCAAAAACAAGACTGCATATAGACAGTTTCTCTAGGTGTTGCCCAAGAAGGCCACAAATCCTGACTTCCCAGGTAAAAGGTTAGGAAGGTAAACTAGGAACATTTGCAAATGTTCACTTCCCTCATTATCTCCCAGTCAAACTGGCATAGTATATTTAGTATCATTTGAGAGTTCACTGAGATGAAAATAATGACAAAAAATACTGTGACAAGATAAAGTACAGTGCTATAAAAATTCTCTACAGTGCTATAAAAATTAGATTCTTAGCAGAAAAGAGAATGAAGAGGTAATTTAGTAAAAGTGATGGATGAACCTCTGAAGGTTCAGAATTTCAGTTCAGTGCAGTTGCTTATTCAAACCTGCAGAGTCTGGGAAATTCAGGATCGTCATCACCAACCATGATAACCAGCCTCCTCTGATTTTGACCCACCTTAAAGCGAGTAACAAGAAGTAGACAAGAAACTAAAGGTGATTGCAGTCTTTAATCTAGCTAGATTGCATGACAGTAGTTTAATCAACTCTTGCTTGACCTAAGCTAGTTCTGGTATTCCCTGCAGCCAGGGGGCATATATTTCTATCAGGAAAAAAAAAAAAATACTTTTGATTGTCTGGCACTGAAAAGTTCAGTGTTGCCAATGAATTGAAGCAATAGCTTGCATTTCACAAGTGCTGTTGATCCTCGTATGTCAAAGTACTTTACAAAAAACTAAGTATCTTTATTGCCATGTTTATGGCTGTAGAAGAGTGAGTCCTAGTGAAAAGAAAGGATGAACCATGGTCACTGTGGGACTGTGTACTGCAAACAGGAATAAAACTCAGGTCTGCCAAATCCAGGATTTCATCTTCCCAAGGGAGGCTGTACCTATTTTACTGAATAACAGGCTGTGTTTTCAACAGGTGACCATATTGTCCCCAGGAATGTTGTATGAACAGAAGAGCATGGAATACAGACTATAGAGCTGCAAGAGTGCAAACATCACTTGGCTGAACAGCAGAACTACTTGTGTGCTAAAAGTTACACAATTGTTGTAAAATAAAACTACTTTAATATTTCACTGAGCTTCAGTCCAGCTAAGGACCTTTACCTCTAAGCAACTGGAACATATCTCCATAATGCTACATTTTCAAGGGTGCCATTGTTTAGAGTATCTTGGTACCTTAATATATATATATATGTATATATGTTACATATTACATATATATGTATGTATGTATGTATTGTACTGAGTAGAAGCCTAAGTGTTTACTTGGGTACTTACTGTACACGTTTGGCCACTGAGAGGCTTTGCATGTAAAATATAGTTTAGATAATGGCATGTGACAGGTCATAAAACTTGTAGCGCACAACCCCAAACCACAACACTCTTTACATAGAACCGTTGCAGTTAAATGTGACCACCCAGGAATATCCATGAAACACCTTTTTTTTTTCCTTTTTTTTTTTTTTTTTCTGTAAACAAACATTTTGTGTTCTGCCCAGCTGGCTGTGAATGCAAAATAATACCTTTCTGTTTCTCTCAGTAAGCAAACGGTGTCAGTAAAGTACGACTGAAATAAGTTTTATTAAAAACATGAACCTTGATAATTGGTGTTAGCTGTAGTGGATTTTACTTTGATTAAGCCTAAAAAAATATCAAATACATTTAACAAGGTTTGTCTAATATGTTTAATTAACTAAGATGGAAAGAAATAAGTCAGTCAAGACTTTCTTTGGAGCAGAGACATAAAAGTATGGGTTAAAGAATGATCATTCATTCAGGGCTTGAGTCCTACTTGGCTGGCAAAAAATGGGAGTCAACTGCCTTAAGCATGGGAAAGGAAAGTCATATGTTGACACACAGCATTTCCCCAGCTGGTCTGATCCCAGTAGAGGTCTAGTGCTCCAGCGTTCCCTCTCCAGCTGTGTCCAGGTGGAGATGCTCACAGAGTGTGCACAGAGCACCAAAATTTAATGCTTCCCTAATGCTGTCTGATTTTTTTCCACTTGGAGATGCCCTGAGCCATGTATATTTATGGTATATTTAAGCAGATATTGTATAGTAGAATGGATTTAAAGAGTGTCTTTGGCTGTGCTAACTGGAGCTAGGAAAGCCCCTCTGCTTCTTATGGAAGAAAAGCAGCCTCCTGTTGGGCTCCAGCTGAGCAAAGGCAGATGTGGTGCTCTGCCAAGCTGTCCTCCTCCAAAGGGCATTTGTGCTCCTTGTGCCCTCCCCACCTCTGTGCTGCCCCCTTGGGAGACAGTTTTTCCTTTTGTCATTTTCTCCTCACACTTTTCTGATTGGACACATTATTTATGGACTGTGATATACTGTATTTCTGAATTGATTTTGTGTTCGGCTATTGTAAAGCATTTTTGTGGACCAGTACCTCAGGGTGATATATATTTTTTTTCTTTACTGATATTCTGACTAACTTCTTTTTCCCTGAGCTTCCTACCCTTTTCCTCTTGTTATTCTGTTTCTTCTACAGTCGACTGGAATATTCAACTATCCTCCTCAAGAAGTAAAACCTCATTAGAAACTGATAAGAAATCAAAAGGATTCATTTTAACGAGACAATTGTATTAATTTCCTTATGGGCAGTACTGACGGCTGAGAAAACCTTTGCTCTTCATGTTTCTCCTCCCTTTCTTTTTCACCCTGCTGCCATGTAGTTTTGTTCCAAAGCCCTTGCTATGTGCTTGCAGCATTTCTGACCAGCCACACTGCCGGCAGCCAGCAGCAGTGCAGATAGGAGGGGAGAGCCAGCTCTTCAGCTGTGCTTCTACCCTTACCACCGCAAGGGCTGGCTAAGGCAGGAGACAGAAGTTTAAGGACCTATGATATAAATATTAGAGGGCGTAACGTATTAAGGATGATTATGTTCCATTTCTTATGGCCAGAACTGTGTCGGCCATTGACCTGTTCCTTAAACGATTGAAAGTATATGTTAATAGGATTTATAAGCAAATACATAGGGATTTTAGTGGTTGTTAGAATCAGGAAACAAGGATATGTTTCAGGAAACTGACAACCTGCTTTAGGAAACATGAGAACAGAAGTGACAGGAGGAGAGGTTATTTCGACAGTAGTTTCAGTTCTAATATTAGTTACTTTTCACACCTGCATTTCTCATTCAAACGATCATTAAAGGCATTCTAAAGGCATTGCTCTGCCCAAGAGGTAAAATTTTAGGGATTTGCTGATAATACCTTTAATTAATAAGAAATGGAAATGGTAAGTGGCTCATTCAGCAGCTGAGATGAAGATGGGTGACTGTAGTGTCCATGCCTCGTAGCAAGGACTTTGAGGAGGTGCCAGTTGCTACATGACCCAGCAGAAAGCAAAAAAAGACTGACTGAGAAGCAGAATATATATACAGAAATATATAATATATATACAGAAGTATACAGAAAGGGTCAGACACTAGCATGTTTATATTTCTCTGATATTTGATCTATCTTACTTGGAGCTAGTTGGGGTGATCCTCCACAGGCCTGCACGGAGCTACGCAGACAAATATATAAACATCTAACTGTGAGCCCACTTGCCTTTTGGGTGCCTCAAGTCTCTGTTGGACCCTGCCCTAGATCACTCCCACAGGTGGACCCAGCGGGTCCGTGTCACATTGAGGAGACGAACTCAGGTCTCCAGCTGCGGGCAGACAGCCAAAATCCCTTTTTTTCTGAGAAGTAAGGTAACCTGATCCATGGAGATGATAGAACTGATGTTGTAAAGTCTCTCTGTTCTCGGCCAGTTGAAGATGAAGATTAGTAGTTAATCTGGACAGATAATGTGGATTTTATTACTCTTGTGGCTATATATTACTATTACTGAATGGGCAGTTCTGTACAATGCTTAGAGATACACATCAAGCGTAGCTGACAGTTCAAGTTTGGGCTAGGTGCGCAATAAGTGTGGAGAACAGAGGCTATGCTTTTTATCCCAGGATTTTTATCATTTTACCAGGTCCTATTTACTTTCAAGCATCTGTTCAACCTTTCATGCAAGATGAAAACAATAGCTTCAGCTGCTTTCTACCTGAGCACCGGAGGAGTTCAAGCTGATATTCACATCAAAGCACTCTGCATATTTATCATTCCTTATTCTGTAATAAGCAGTGGCATCTGACAGATGCACAAAAGCACCACAGTTTCCACTTGGACCTTACAATGGCAGCAATGACTTCAAACCCAGATTAAAGCCTCACTCAGGAAATACTGAGCATTTTCCTTACTCAATAATTACAATCTCCTTGCAACTTTGCTTGCTGCCAGAGCCCTGCTACACCTGACAGCCTGAGAGTAAAGAAAATGTGTTGGGCACTGCTGCTGCAGCAGCGTTCACTGTTGGTTTTAGTGAGAACAAGAATACACCTATAATTCTTCCCCAGCACTTTGTCAAGTGACACATAATCAGTTCAGTTTAGAATTTTTCAGACATGATAAAGATGCATTTGCTTGCAGGCAACTGTAGTCTTATTCTAAGGAATAAGTCACTTTTTCATTTACCAGCAAGCAAATCTTGCTCTGCAGTTAAAGCTTATGTTTAAGAGAGAAAAAATACCATAAATATATATTCTAAAAAATCTGAATTCAGCTATCAGGGTGCAATTCCTCAGTAGCTTGTCTCAGGAATAACTTATATCTATGACAGCCCCAAAAGTAAGTAAGAATATGTAGCAACTTGACATTATTTAATGCGTAGAAAAAGCTGTTAAAAGAACATTATCCTGCCTGCAGAGAAAGGCACCTAATCACCCATACAAATATGTCAGATGACATTATTTTTTCTTTACAATTTTTGAACCATCACATACATTTTTAATCAAATATACTGCTTTATGCTATGTGAGAGAAACCGACAACACTGGGCACAAACTCCAGACACGTTCGGTGAGAAGAATATTCAAAGCTTACTGAGAAATTTCAATTCCATTATAGAAGATTTGCATATATATGGAGACAATACTTGTCTTACTGAAAGTAGCAGAGCATAGACACATACTGATTTTAAGAGACAATTAAAACCATTTTAATTAACATTTACTAAGTTTTGGGGTGATTTTAGTAAGCCATAATCACATTGAAGATTATCAGATTTAGACTTACATGTTTTATAAAGAAACTGGAAAAAAACTACTTTGCCAAATTTAAAACAGCTTTAAAAGTCAGCTTTTTTAAGGAGTTTCTTCACCAGTGTGCAGTCATTGCTTGCTTTGTGTTGTAGTGTGGATGCATCTGCAAATCAGTAAAATGACACAATAGAGTCTTTAAATTGATCTTTTTAAGGCATCATTTGCATTATGGGCTCACGCCTGGTGAAATTTATCTCAAACAATAGCATATCAGTATTAGCATGCTCAATTATAGATCTTCCTGCAATACAATAGTTAGTATGAGTCCCTAAAGGCTAAAATGGTTCTTTTCCAGAAAGCAGTATATTTTTATGTTTAAATAATCCATAAAGACTGTCCCTGTTGAGAAGTTCAAAAAGACTGTTCTTAATGCTTCATTGCAGGGCTTCAGGCTGTATTGTACATTGCAAATCCTGGCAGCCATACAGCAGGGCCCTGTTTCAGTTCTGGATGGCCTTTTTTTAGTCTTCGTGCTGACTGCTGGAGTGGGATTCTGATGCACTTTGCCTTTTCTAATACAGTCTAGAATCTCTTAGTGTAACGGCTGGACTTAAACTTATTAACAGTGGCCTTGAAATCAAAGGCTAAAATGCATCAGTGGCCAAAGCTGGGATAAGCAGTGGGTATTTCCAGCCACACAGCAGTGAGCAGATGTGGGTGAAATGGCTGGAACTCGTGTGTGATACTTTGCTCTTTGCCGTGA
Source organism: Netta rufina (assembly GCF_964035555.1). Taxonomy (NCBI): domain Eukaryota; kingdom Metazoa; phylum Chordata; class Aves; order Anseriformes; family Anatidae; genus Netta; species Netta rufina. Next base: position 33,503,798 of record NC_140130.1, on the reverse strand, counting down.
ATAATGGGGTACTGATAAAAAAAAAAAAAAAAAAAAAAAAAAAAAAACACAACAGTGTTCTGGGTTGGGACAAGCACATAAGAATGGGACAGGACATGTACATGGACATAAGGTGCCCCATATAAATTTTATGATGCAAGTGCTTAACATTAAGCACAATGTGAAGTTTTTCTCATGTTGAATCATAGTTACTTACTCAAGGTCAAGGAGCAATTTTATACCAAGACTCTGAATGGGACCCAAATCTCAGGGATCCTAATCCCTCTGCTTCCCTTCCCCTCCAACATGAGGCAACTGGGAGCAGATATTCATCTGCAACATATGGTAAAGAAAGGTCTTTTTCTGACAAGCTTAAACAGGAACTTAAAAAGTCATAGCATCTTGATAGCTTTTATTTGTTTTCTTCTGGAGGACTTCTTCCTACCTCTCTTGAATTTGCAATTCTAAACAACTCTATCATGCTTTTGCTTTCAAATTCCATCTCCATATTAAATTATCAAGGAAGTGTTTTTGAAATATCTTATCTTGACATGTATCTCCCTTGCCAAATGACCTCAGGCACTGTTTCTAATTAATTATTTCATAAAGAAAAAAATAATAATAAAAAAAAAGCTGGCAGGAGGAATGGGCAGTGACCCTTCCCAAAGTCCTCCAGATGGCACCTGGCTCTCCAGGGCGAGAAGTGACCACCTGGCTTGGTGTCCCCTTGCCACTGCTCACCTGGCTGGAGGCAGTACAAGCAGCCTCCAAACACCCACTGAGGCAATAACCACACATGAAATAAAAAACTCCTTATTTAACATTAAACACCACTGAAACAAAGAGGCTTTTTTTTAAAAAAAAAAAAAAAATATGTTCTGAGAGAATGAGAGATTAAGTTTGAGGAGTCACTTCCAATCAGAGAGCCACCATTTAATTACAACACACAGGAAATTACAGAGTGAATGGCCGGGACAGTGATAAGAGACTGACACCGGAGGATGACAGGTACTGAAATCCGACCACTTCATCACAAAGCTACTTATCACAAGAGCCTGTCTGGAAGGCTGACAATCTGATTGTACTGTCAACTCAATTCATAATTAATATATTTATCAAATTAATTACTGAAAAAATCTCACTGGCGCTCGCCATAAAACAGTGGCTAAATTCATTGCCTGTTGGCTTCGTTTACTGCTAATAACTGTGCTGTCAGTTTAATGAGGGCAGTGAGTGGGCCCTGTTTTAGCTGCATGACAGACAAATTGCCCTCTTATATAGAATAATACAGAGAATTTAAGAGAAGAAAAGAAATATGTCATTGTTTGGTGACAGCCACAATCGGAGCCTTGTCTCGGAAACTTAGCATCAGCTCTAACGTACATGAAAGGGAGGTTGGGAATTCCTTTGTCAGCTAAATAAATACTTTATGAAATCCTGACTGATCCCTTCGTCTGCAATGACCTCGCGGCACCGCGTGGAGCTTTCAATAATTCCATGTTGATTCCAAAGACCCAACAGGACTTTTGCAGCTCGGTGTGCCCTGTGCTGGTGCTAACACAGCCCCAGTGGAGCCAGGCTGGGACTGGCCACTGTGGTATAGGTACCCAGGAGTAGGACAAGGATGGAGGTGTTGGGAAGGATTGACTACCATGCTCATTTAACTGCATGTAGGCTCGTTGAGGTGCTGTGTTGCTGTGTCTTTGTTGCACGGTGTTGTGCAACCCAGTTTCAGTGAACAGCTAAAATCCATCCCATTCTATTGCCAAGAGAAACGGTAATAATGAGAGGGAGGGTAGGGTCTCTGAGAGAGTGATGCTGCTTCCCCATGCATGCAGCATTGAGTGATCTGCAAGATTTTCAGCTGTTGGATCAGGACCTGGCCACTGGTTTTAATGGGATTTCATGCACATTGTTTCAACTCATTCAGTTAAGCCCTCTGAGAAGCTTGCAGAAGTTGTGCTGCAATGGAACAAATCCACCAAGAAAATAATATTTAAATGCAAAAAATCAGGAGAAAGTTGTTGGTTGTTTTTTTCTTTCCTCTGATGACTAGTAAGTCAGGATGGCAGTTCTGCAAGTTCAGAAAACGTGGCTTAATTTGGGCTGATCCCTTCTACGTGCTGAAGAAAAGAGTCATGACAAAGTTTGCACATTTAGCACGGAAGTCAAAATCCCTTGCTTTAAACCTCACCCTGAAAAGCATTTTGTAGAACCAACAGCTTAATAAGAGTTTTTTTAATTAGAATATATAAACAGTATTAAGCTAAAGCCCAAATAATTCACCCAGTGTTTAACTGGGTTTTAAAAAGCCAGTATTTCTTGTTTAGCGAAAGATTTTGAACAAAGCAGCAACAGTCTGTGATTCCACTTCACAAAGGTTAAGTGATAAAATTAATGCTGTGAAAAATCTCCATAACAAGCATTCACATTAAAATCCAATATGTGTTGTAAAGACTATAAACATCTGTGATCACTGGGGAAAAAAGTTTGAGAGAGAAGGAAATCCTTGCAGGTTACTAATGACACCAGCTACATTCCAAGCTTTATCACTTGCTCCTGCCAAAAGTATTAAAATTCCTACATCTAAAGAGAAGGGGGCTGAGATGTCTGAAGGGTTATTTCATAGTGGATGGGTTTCAGACTCTTCCCTGGCAATGTCCTAGCTATGTGCAATTGGTTCAGTCACATAGCAATAAAACAATGAAAATAGTTAACTGTTGGGGCAATGAGCATCCAACGAGGATGCTGCTGTAAATACCCAGCCAGAAACATCCCTGGGGTCAAGTTGCCCCTGCAAGTAGTTTGTGACAAAGATTACAGCATAAAATTCAGGCTCGTTTTTCCTTTCATCTCGGTCATCCCTAGATCGCAGACTGAGATTACAGCCGCTGGCTGCGGCGCTGGCTCCCAGCTCGCCTTCACCTTGCCCGCCTGCTTCAATGCTCTCCCTTGTCCACAGCAGGGCGGCAACCGCAGCCAAGTAATTACACAGCCACTCTCGGTCTGCTCGACAGAGAGGCTTGCACCAGGAGAAAGCAGTCAGGCAGCTGCTGGCATTGCCTGAGGACAGCTCGGGGACAGGACACCCAGTGCTGCAGCATCTGCACCTTGTGCATGGCCACCTCTGTCACCTCTGGGGCCAGCCTTGCCTGTTATAAAACAAAAATCACTCTCTTTCCCATTTTCAGATCTGACGCTGTGTCTCTTGCTTGGATTAATGTCTGCAATGTTTGAAACTGCTGGCTGATCTGCAGGAACAGACACTTTCATTTTAGCACCTTATTTATTCCGAGTACCTAACCTCTGTGTGAATTAATAAAGATAAAAGTGCAATCGTATCAGCATCGGGCAACTCTTGAAAAATAAAAGGAAAAGCTCAGTTTACACCATCCATCCCTCAGGGATAAGAGTGTGTCTGCAGTGAATGAACTCAGCTAGAAAGCCTGTCCACAAATAATAAAAATGATCAACTCCTTAGAGTTATCTTATCCAGTCATCTTCTGTGAAACATTTGGATCAGATATACCCTACCTGAGTTATTTTATTTGGCAAATAAGCACTTTAGGCAAGATTTTCAGGAGGCAAATAGGAAATGAGAGTTGGAAAACATTAATTAAATGTGAATACAACAGCTTAATGGGTTTTATCTTCAGATGAACTGGAGATGACTCTTTGCCATTCACTTCTTCAAACTGCAAGCAGAGATAAATGAAATGTAGCAAGAAAAAGCGACGAGGAAAAAGATGAAAGATTTGGTAGGTTGACAAGACCAAAGTAATTTGATTTGTATTCAGGATGGATCAGTTCACAAATTTTACATATTGCTGCTGTATGTCTGCATATTAAAGACAAGTAAAAGAATACTTCATTCTTGCAATAGCCGCTTTTAAAAATAAAACTGTTCTTTGAATGCTCTTTTACAGATAGCTTTTACTTCTAGCTTTGTGGAGTCCTTTCACCATGAGGACTCATGGTTCCATTGAAAAGGTCAGTTTTAGTTTAAACTCATGTTAGCTTGGAACAATTTAGCCTGAAAATTGTCAGATATGTCCAGAAAGCAAAGAAATATTTTTCAGAAAAGTTTCAAGAGGGTAAAATTAAGGGTCAATGATTTTTGAACAGGTCATTCAAAATACCTTGCAGTTGAAATGCATGTTTGCACAATTTATTTTTTCTCTCTTTACAGTTCTAGCAATAGTCTCATCCCAGCCAGGTTTTTCATAGCTCAGTGTCCTTAGGAAAATCTTACACTTCCACACTTCCCAGTACTCTCAGAAAATATTTTACTCTATGCAAGTCAAAGGTCAGGCTGATGGTGGAGAAGTGACAAATAATAATTATTTAGATGTAATGTGATTTTAAAACCACAAATAATAATTTGGGTGTACAGGTGTTCACACTTGTTACTTTTATATGTATAAATTTAAGTGTTTTCCTTTTTCTCTTGCCCAGCATCACCTGCTCCTTCTATATGTGGAGTGCCCCATATCTCCTGCTATTTCTGTCTAGGATTAAGATCAGCTTGTCATTAAGGGCCCAAAGACATTCTTAACATTTGGCTTTTTGCTCTCTAAATTGGACATGGCTGAGAAGAACCATGGATATTATGGTTTGGTTTATATTTGGAGTTTTATGTTTGTTTGTTTGTTTGTTTCATTATCTACACAAGAAAACACAAGTAAATGGTAAGTAATCTAAGAGTGAACTTGCAAGTTACTTGAAATGTGCATGGATTGGAACCAATCATTGTCAGTAGTTTTGCCTAACAACCACTAAAGAAAAAAAGTTCTGAGTAATGCCCTCTTTAAAATTGCCAGTTGTGTCTTTCACCTTTATTTTGAATTAGAAGTTGCTGACATGAATCCACAGCCTGTTCTCACACAGCCTTGTATCACACGCTGCAAGGCACACCACCATCTCCCCCACTAATGCAAACAAGTGCAGTTGGGGATAGTTATCTATAGATGGCAATCTTCTTCTTAGCAGAGAGCTGAAGTGAAACCCATCAGCTGTTCTTCCACAAGAAAAATAAAGCACTTTTATATGCATATATACACAAGTACAGAAAAGTAGTCTTTTACCTGGCATTTTACAGGATTCATCACAGCAAGGCTTCAGGCTTGAATTCAGTCCAGAGGTGTCACTTTACAATTAAACAGTCTTCTGTAAAAATAGGAATTTATTAATGTCTGCTCAACTGCTCGATTATAATGTCATGAGAAAAGCTGCACTGCATTCTCTGCTAGCTTATGTGAGCAAAGCTCCATCATTTCCATAGTGTGTGATCATGTGCATTACAACAGATTATTGTGCCTCACAGTTAACACTTCTTAAAAATATGGCATTTTTCACGATTTTTTTTTCCTAATCTCTGTTCCTGCTAGAGAAAAAAGTGGTATAGTTTCTCTGGGAGGTGTGATGAAGAATTAAACGATGCCCTGGCATTCATTCTATCTCCCCTCAGATTAAATTTACTTACTGGCAAATTGAGGGAAGAAAACAGAAAGAGCCCCCACAAAGAGGGGACATTTTGTATATCTCTGTGCAGGACAAGGGAGAGAGCACCATGGGATGGATGGTGAGAATCCTGCACACACTCCATTTGCTCAAGAGCAGAGCCTGGATGTAGGAATCTATCTATATTAAGACAATAAGCAGTTGTTAGTCATCACTGTGGACTCACTGATGAAATGTGTTTGCCTCTGTAACCAGCCACTTGTCCTCAGGTAGTTCCCTAAATGTATGCATGCTGAGATGACACTGAGCCAACCACTGAAAGTATCATAGTCAAGGGCTGGCTTTTTTTATTGAGGAATTAATTTTATATTGAAGAGTAGGCTACAGTGCTAATATTCTTAATAGATACGTCATATACACCTCAAAGTGATTTTGATATGTATTTGAGATTGGTATGGCCTTCATTTAGCTCTGGACCTGCACTAACACTGATAGATATCAAATAACCAGCAGTGACAATGGTACTATGTTATTGCTGGAAGTGCCGCTCAATGAAGCCCCCTTCAGCTGGGAGACTGGGGATACAAAATATTGCTACAATTACCCCAAAGGTGGGTAATTAAATACACAAACTATCTTGGCAGATATGAAGTTCTCATACAACTAAAAGGCATTAAAAATGATAGAGGAAATATTCTCAAAATACAAAAAAGCAACTTTGCTATAACAGGACAAGACATTTTAGACTCACATATTGAGAGATGCTGGGCTGTCTGTTTTGAAATAAATTCCAGATTAGCCCATTTATATTATATTATAGCCCAATTCACAAGCTAACTCTTTCAGGGGCCAATTCTGATAACTTGCAAAATCTAAAACTCCTCATTAAATGCCAGATAATTTGACTGGCCTAAGGGCAAGATGGGTGAATGGGATATGTGAGCTTGAGTCCAGTTTCTTGTAATTAATGACATCTGAATAAGCAGAACCAATCCAGCCTGAGCATGAATAAAATTACGGTACCTAGCAAAGTTCAGATAAGAAATATGTGAACTTTAAAGTAGTTTAAAGTAGTTGAGCACAAGTCAAGATGCTGAACTTTCATTAAAAAAAAAAAAAAAAAAGATAAGCTTTGAAATCTGTAACTCAATACACTTTTTTATTTTTTTCACAAAAGCTAACAATTTAAGATTAAGAGAATACCATGTCTTAGCAGGCCCATTTCTGAAAAGCATTTGAAACGTTTAATTTTAGGTACATAGATTGTTTTGTCTCCATTTAGCAGACATTTAACCACTGTAGTGAGTCAGATGTAAGAATGCATCTCAGCTTAACTATAAAGTGAAACATTTTGCTTCATTCAAATCTAGATCTGCTCAGTATATAAATAGTGTTTTAGAAAATCTGAGAATTTGGGCATCACAATCAAATATGTTCTTTCACTTGCTGTTGTGTGGAACTCACCTTTTCTTTCTATGTTAAAATCCCTGGTGTTTACTTTTTTATGTATCGGTCAAGGGAAATTTCACTTCTTGCAGCTTTTTATTTTTCTTCTTAGTACTTAAGTACAGCCATGAGGTATAATTATAGCTCAGAGAAAATTATGGAGTCGAATAGGGGATTTAAAAGAGATTTTCTTTAAGTAGCAGTTAAATTCATGTGTTGGTGGAAAGAAGAAATATTGTTGGAGCCTTTGCTCTAGGGAAAATCCAAAAGTAACACAAATGCAACTTTAAAGAAATCACATTTTCTCTGAAAAGCAGTTTCTCAGGAGTCTATGGTCAACTTCAAGGGTGCCTTTATCAGACATTCCAGGGGAAAAACAGGAAGAAGAACTGAGCGCTGCAGGTAACACAATAGGGGTCTGCAACAGTCACAGGAGTATCAGTTACGATAAACCAAGCTGTGCAACAAGGAGATTAAGATGTGGATTACCGACCACTTACTATGTGTCATAAAGAAAAGAATAGTTTCAGATGCCAGCTTGACTTAATCTGGTACCAGCGGTCTTTCCTTGAAAGGATTAATGGGTGCACTTTTTTTCTACTTAGGCATTTTTAAAGGGTTTGTCATAATAAAGATTGAGAGGAGCAACAAGTAATGACAGAAACTTCAGCATGAACTATTAAAGGATTTGATAACAAATTAGCCATTTCTGAGGCAAACCAAATGACCATCAGCTGCATGCCTTGCTTAATTAAGGAAACATTGTATTCCAATGAAAATTAGCTGTGGTGGTGATATAGAGCCTCGAATCAATTTCTGTAAATGTGAATACAGCTCAAAATGTGCATTGATTTTAAATGTGGGTGTCAAAGTGTATTTTTTTCTTTAGCATGAGTTGGTGATGACATCACTTTTTTTTTTTTTTATGCAATCCACTGGACTCCCAGGCTTTCCTTGTGACACAATCTTGGTGCAGATGTAATTACCTGAACCCCTACATTGACCCTACTCTCTTCCTGGTGTGTATTGTCATGATTTGCATATGTGGTATAATTGCAAGGAAAGCCTTCGCTATGCAAAAATTAGAGTGCAAAAACTGATGTTCGGTAAAATGAAGGAAATGCCCTTGAGAAAATAAGAATTTCCAAAAAGTAACCACTACAGATGACATTTTCCAACAGAGATGAAAAATCACAGAGGCTCTGCACACAGTCAGAGGCATAGGGACACCTACTGCAAAGAGTGTTCCTGCTAACACACTTTTAAGCAATTTATTAAGAATATTTACAAGTGCAGAGCAGAAAAGGGGGGGTAAGGGAATAGAAGAGAGTCTCACAAGTACATATGCAAAATTTCAGATATGGCTTCGTGCAGTTTGCTGCTAATCAAAAGAAGCACCTGCAGAACCAGAGCACCAGCTACAACCAGAATTCCTGTCTGTTGAAAAATGTTCCATTCCCATGTTTCTTCCTTCTTTAAACCTGTAGTTATTTTCTCTTAACTGATGAAAGATGACATTTTCTCTAAATTGAAATTTTTCTGGTCAGTTCAATACTGCACTTCAATATACATTGATAGAAGTTAAGCATGTACATTAATGTAAGCTAGTGCATACGTTAAATACCAGCCTCTGGGAGGATTTCTGATCTTCCTGTTGGATAGGAAGCTCCATCACAACAGATATTATTTTTTCCTAAATACTCAATAAAATATTCCATGAGAGATCTGGGATAAGATGAATTAGGCACATGCTAACTCTTTAGGTGATGTTATAACTGTGGTCAGGCCACTGGAAATATAGGAAATTGGGTGCTGGTTAAGCTTTATGTATGTATATTATTCCAGAAATACCTAAAGGATCCCTGCCTCACTCGGTGTCTGTGATTTCTAAGATATCTTATTCCAGCAGGTCAGGAACCTAGGAATTACCTGAACAATATTGTTTATGATGATTCACAATTTCTGTTTCATTATGTGCCTATAAATTCATGAATATATATCTATTGAAAAAAAAAAATAGATTTTTCCCCCCTTTATTTTGTTAAAATAAAGAATAAAAAACCAGGTAAAAGATGTAATGAAAACTTCTCTCAGTATTAAAACCACCACTAATAACTGAACATTGTAATCTTAATGGAAAACTTGTTTTCGGTTAAGCTTAAATTGTGAAAGATATTTGAGTGATCCTTTACTGTACCTTTTTATCCTTTATTGTACCTTTTTATGCACTTGGGGTTGTTTTATAAATATTTTTAGGTGACTTTAATGGAGTAAGTTTTTAAATTTTGAAAGCTATGAAATACTTTTTTCGCCTTCCTAAAATCACACAAAATATCTATAAAGAAACAACATTTTAAACCTATATTTGCAGTTGACACACTCTCAGGAGCTGTTTTGCCCATTAATAATGGCATTAGATACTTGACTGGCAATCTCTTACTTATTGCCCACTTGTTTCAGCAACTTCTTAACCACTGGATAGTCCTTAGAGCATTTTGCAAATCCTTGCACCATATTTAATACATTTCACAATTATCTGAATATGAAAAGCACTTTTATTTGTGTGTTTTGTGTGTGTGTGTGTTTGTGAAGTAAAACAGATCAATAGATTTACTTATAAGTTGTGTGGTGTTTTTTTTTTTTTTTTTAATTTCAGTAAATTTAGCTATGCAAGGTACTGCAGCAAAAGAAACCCACCTCTCAGAGAAACCTTCCTGTATTTTTATCTGTAATACAGCAATAGAAAAGAGATTTTATACAGTTCAGAAATTTCAGGTTCATGCTCACCAATCTCCCTCAGCTAAGTATTTGGGACTGTGGTTCATTCAGTGTAGTTCACTCACTCCTCATACACTCCAGGGCCATTCACTATTTTGGGCTGCAGCCACTGGCTTTCCTCATTATTTTTTTTCCAACGATGAAAAATTGGGACAAAACAGTGACAGCATCCTCATCTAACTGTCACGTCTAGGCTTTCCCAGTTTTAGTCTACAGCTTAAAAAATAATAATAAAATAAAGTTTTAAAAAATAAAAACAAACAAATAAACAACAACATCAACAAAAGCAGAAATCAGAAGAGCAAGAACACATTTACCAAGAATCTGAACAAAGAAGACCTTAGCTCAAAGGCATTGCCAGACCTCAAATGCATTTTGCTGGTCAGGAAGACCCATTTGTAGTGGTCAGGTTGCAGGTGAAGCCATGCATGACCAGCCTGGATCTACCAAGATCAATTGAAAGAGAATCATCGACTTCCACTGGCTTTTGATTAGTTACCGGATAAGATAAGAATGGTGCTGGGCTTTCCTGATGCAATCCCAGACATATTTCCTGCCAGTCTTTTCTCCAGTATTTCCAATAATTGAAAATTATTTTCTATCAGAAAAACAGAAGCATGAAAATTTATAAAAGGTTATTTTGAGATGTTAAAAAAAAAAAAAAAAAAAAAAAAATCTTTCATCATTTTCCATAACACATAAATGTTTCTCTTTTCATATTTTTGCTACCCTTTAGGCCTACCTGTTGGTAGATTAAGTGTTAAATACTGCTAACCTGTTTAAATGTGGAACAGAAACAAGTTCTATTTTGTTCTGAAAATCAGAAATATTTTCAACTGGTAGGCAAGTCACAGAAAAGACTCTGCTGCAAAGCACATCTTAAATGTGGGCATTTATGGCTCAACTAAGGAGCTTAGTTTCCCCCTAGAAATCAAGTTCTTGCAAACATACTCAGCCATCAACACACAAAAAGTACCACTGCCTGAAGTTCCAGTCATGAAAATAAATAAATTAATAAAATAAACAATGAAAATATAAAAATATAAATAAAAAATAAATAAAAATTAATCATCATCATCATCATCATAAAGATAATTCTTAGTTCCTACACACTATAGGCAACTATCTTAGGCAATATAAGCAATTAGGCAATTAGGCACTTAGGCAAGGTGTGATCAGCACACTCATAGTGCACCATTTAAAATGTTTTTCTCCACATTTTAAGAAATTACAAGGCAAATCTTTAGCAACAAGCTTGGTAGGCTATGACCATATAATGCTACCTAAAGATCGTGCCTAGAAAATACATAGTGATGATAATGGGCAATGAAATAAATACATTCTCCATTCTGAAAGCACAGAGAACAGTTACACATTCATGTTTAAACATGTGTGGTCTTTAGGATTAAAGTTTGTATATCTTTCACAGCATAAATACTTTTTAAAACCATTTCCCAGGCAGTCATTTAATTTTTAGTAAAAGATACAAGTTAACTTTCTTCATTTGTAATTGGAGTCCCTCAAATTTAACAAGTCAAAACTGTTTTGATTATAATAGTGATATCAAATTTTAGGAGCAGAGGCATTTTAACAATTGTTTCAAGACTTCTGTGCATCTGTGCAGTTTTTTATCAGCATTAATCTTTATGCCCCATCCATATACATCTACATGTACACAATGTCCTGGTCCATCCACATGGAGAAACCAAGTGAAGAAGCCAAGCAACATTTAAAGAGCATCATTGGAGTGAGGTGTGTGTGCCCATTTACATGTTCACTACAGTGCTAGTTCAACAAGAGAGACAAGCTGCTCCTGAGCTAATGTCCAAGCACACGCCTCACCTGATGGAACTGATGGAGCAGCTACAGCTGACCTCAGGAGATGGGATACTGCTGGAGCTGGAATCAAGGTTAACAGTGAGGGAGATCTACCACTCATAACTCATCACCACTCATCACTATAGGATTTGTAAAAATTACAGATAAATGCTGGATTGTTTTTTTCTTATATCAGCTACTTGGTTGGATTTTCACCAGCCCATTTATGATCAAAATTAAAACCTATTTGGTCAGTTCATAAATATGCTCCAGCACACTCCACCGTGACCTTTAGAAATGCCAATGTTAACTGGAGCACTCAGGGACATCTGAAGGATATTTGTTTTCCCGGGTCAACTTGCAAAAGAGCCTGCCTTCATTTTTAGCAGTTTCCCCAATATACACATGCAAACCAGCCCAGATCTCATCACATGTAATTTAAAATGTACAGTTTCGTGCTTCCATCCTAAAGTGAACACGCAAAACAACAAGCTCCTATTCAGAGCTCATTCAGAGACCAGCTCTGCAGTGTCTCGCTGGCTGAGCTCTAACAAACCCCTCATTCATTGCGGTTTCATGCAGCTGAGCTGTTTCTACCTGAGCCAGCGTTACAGACCTTTAATCAAACAAATGTACAAGGAAGCTCAACTACTTAACTGCTGTGCTTGTTCTGTGGACTGAGATAGCCAAATACAACAGAAAGAATTTTACCCTGCCCGAGACGAGTACATTTCCTTGCTGTTGTTCCTAACAAAGGGCAGCAGGTACAAATGGCCCACTATCTGTGTCACTGAGAAGTGGAGAGCAATTTGTTTCTATTAAACAGGATGCTTCTATTTTTTATTTTGTTGGCTTAGCCTCTCTGCAGCCTGTGCCAATCATGGTCTTTAATCTGAACTGCCCTTGACCGTTTCTGCTCTGCCACAGAAGAATTCTCTCTTTTTCCCCCCCCTTCTTCTTGCACAGGTAATTGTGAGAAAGCAAGTGAAAGCCCTGGGGTATTGGATTCAAAACACAATCCTGCCATTCTCAGAACCGTACAAAGAATAAACTTGAATGCGACATTGAGTCCTCCCAGACTGCACCTGCTGGTGATCTCCCATCCCCTCCAGTTCATGGTGGGGTCACTGCAGGCTCCTTTACTCTGGTGGCAGGAGAGCCACTATGTTTTCAGTTCACAGTGAGATTAGATCTACAATGTTTGACCCGTCTAATTTATTTTTTGTTTGATGAAGCAAGGAGAGCCAGGCACACAGTTAAATGCCTACCTACTTCTTCCCCTGGAGAATGCTGCGGGTGTCTTTCAAGGACCACTGACGTGGTGGCTTTTTGAAAGGCTGTAGTTTGGTGTTGGTAGAATTTAATGTTATCTCCATGTACAAGACAAAACTTTTCTATTTCTCTGCAGACTGGTATGGGTCATCTTTTCTCAAGGGTCTGAGAAAAAAAGGACAATATAACTATCCCTTGAGCAAGTTCTGATTTACTTTTATTTTTTTATTTTTTGGGGGGAGGGTTGGGGGGGGAGGAGGGTCATGTAACTTCCTTTGGATTTGAAACCTGTCCTGAAACCACAACTGAGAATCATTTTGCTCTCTTCTGTTTCATTACTCCCTCTCTGAATTTCAGTGTTTCCCTGCTTTGGCACTGGGATTCCAGGTTGCCTGCTGGAAATCAGGAGAGCACAAGCTCAAATGAGTTCTTACTGCATCAGCCTTCTTACATGATATAGTGCTGAATGGTAAGCCATGTCATGCTGCCCATGTTCATTTCTATTAGTCAGAAAAGAATCAATATATATATTAGACAAAAATGTTGTTGATTTGCTTCAATTTGGAAAATAAAAGATATTTCTGCTGGACTCCCTCAGAGATATTTTTTATTATTGACACCAGGAATTACATTAGCTGATGTCCCTCTAATGACTTTTCCACTCACTTTTCTAGCTTCTTTTTCTGGATACAAACCATGAAAATCCATAGGACACTCACCAGTCTGGCACACAGAAGTCGCAGATCAACCTAGAGTTCACTGGTTTGCCTCCATTTACCTCCTAAGGTATTGCATGTACTAGTAAAGCAATAAAAATACATTCAAAATCTCAGGCTTTGCAGGATTGAGACAGTTAGAGTACCCTTTTAGATACAGAATGTGCAATATAAAAAATAAAAATAATTTTTTTAAAAAAAGAATTTTTCATAATCACCAAAAAAAAAATTTAATTTTCTCTTTTTGGTCTGAAGGTCTTGCAATAAACCAAATCTTCTAAGAGGTACTACTGTAAGTTCTGGGAAACTGGAATTACAGCTACTCTTTCTACACCATATTATATCTGATGCTGAGATAAAATCAGAGGCCTCTGACATAAAATCAGGTTTCTGGGGAGGGGAAGTAAAAGCTACAGTTAAACAAGCTTCTTACCTTTAAAAATACTGTGGAAAAAGATGATCCCGTTTGAATTTTTCTAGGGGAAAAAAATCAGGTTAGTTATATTTTTTTCTGAGTATTTTTGTCTACCCCTAAGGCAAGAGATAAATGAAGTATGATAGTACTTTTGGAGAGCTTAGGAACTATTTGTGGTGAATAATTTATTCGACAAATTTTGCCCTTATTTCAGTTCATGAATTATCTGTGAACTGACTTGTACTTTTACGAATTTATTCATAATTCAAGATTATTCAAGAAATGTTTCTATGCAAACATATTTTGCTGTATGTATTGCTTATGTCCAGATTATTGATTTAACTATTTATTATCTGCAGTGTATTTCCTGAGGAGTGAGGGGAAATTATTCTTTTTCAAGGCCCTGTAACTCATCTTTAAACTCTATTTCAAACTTCTGCTACTTTTTGTCCTTGTTAGCCATCCAGGATGCTCTTTAACTAAATATTTCAGACTGATTTAAGTAAACTGGCTCTAGTACATAATTTGTACCACCAATCAAAGTAAATAGTGACTGTCTTAAAAAAAAAAAAAAAAAATATATATATATATATATATATATATATATAAGGTTTTCTTTCTTTTTCAGGTATTCTGTTGATATAAACATGGCAACCAAAGTAACAGGTATTGCACTATGTATAGCTGTGCTTTAGATACCTAGACATAATGCAATGAAAATCTCTTCTTATTCTATAACACTATTCAAGCATTAAAGCTTGTTACAAGAGGAAAAAATGTATTAAGAAGGAAAATAGAAAGAAATTTAGTGCAACTATTTTCCTCTAACTTCAACTTAGTTTTCCATGGATCTAATGCCCTGATTTAATTTGATACAATTACAATAAAAGCTGCAATCTAAGGCAAGCAAATGAATTTTGTGTCAAGAGTGAAATACAATCTGTTAAAATTGGTTTGAAAATACAATTTTAGGTCTAGTACAGCAAGTCCTGACATTTCAGATTAATCTGTCCTATAACAAAATTAATGACACTCAAAGTTGTTTAAGAATGGCTGTTAACTATACTTACCCTATTCATCACCGGCTCTATCAGTCTAATCCAAGTCACCAGGCTATTAAGTACAGTACATCAGTTCAGTTTAAGGACATTCAGACTGTGATTTTTTGAGGGATCAAATTGCCTAGTCATAGAAATACAAGGTGCTACATTAAATAATGACAGAAATTCCTCGGGAAGTTTGTTGATGTGACGCTTGTACATACACATTGCTACAACAGATCACTCTGCTAGGAAGTGTTAAAAATAAGGGGTCGCTTCTGATAGGCATATGGTGTAGAGAGCTATTGGATGATTCTAACCTCTTAGGACTCCAAGTGGGGCAGCATGTCTCATGAGTGCAGCTTCTTCCACAATGCTGCTTGAAGATCCTGCTTCCAGCCATGTAAAAAACATGTAAAAGCCATGCCAAAGCCAGGCAAAGTGAGGTTCTTTATGTCAAAGCCAGGCAAAGGGAGCTTCATCCTGCTCCATCACAGCTCTGTTCAGGTTGGAGCCTGGAAGGAGGAAGCTCAGATTTTATCCTGCCTACCAGATAAGGCCAATGGCCTATCCATTACTCCTTGCTATGTTCCTCTTGTTAGCCTCAAGCATGCAGCAGTAATGGCAATTTGGGGTCCATTTGTAGAAAAACAGCCATAGGAAGCTTTTCAAGCAATTAAGAGAGTGCAGGTAGCAGGTGTATATGGCTTCATCCGCAGAAGTAAAATGGAGGAAAGACAGAGCAAGTATTGTTCTTTCTATTCTTATTTTTCCTAACTAAAAATAATTAAAAAAAAAAAAAAAGAAAATAAAAAAAAAAAAGAAAGAAAAAAAAAGTAAATATAGTAAATATTCAGCTTTTATGTAAAATGATTTCACTTGAACCATGATGGTTTTGGCATACGTTTATTATGGGCTTGTTTTTATTTTGAGAAAAAGATGAAATTAAGGTTTTGCCCTGAATAAGTAGGGCATAAGATTCTCCTCTGGACAAGTATTTAAAATCTGGGAGACCAAGATTTTAACTTCTTTTTGAACTCCAGTCTCCATTTTTGTTGGACACTTTTCTTCCCAGCAGACTAGTGTACATCTCATTTGCTGTGTGGTTCAGTTGAAGTCTAAACTGTTTCATGCAAAAAGGAACACTCTAATGTTATGATCAGTGAAGATCGTCCCCAGTATTAATGCTCACTAGAGCATGTGTATGAAAGGCATAAGATGTTGGTTCAAAAGCTGGAATATAAATCTGCCTTCTTTTTCATGAATCCTCTACCAGCTCTTGAGGTAAGGCTTACTGGTAGGACACACACTTCAGCTTGTTCCTTGGAGTTGCTGCACCTCCTTCAAACTGTAAAGATGAGCAAGAGCTTATTCTTATTCAGTAGCACTAGGGAAAGGTGTTCTCTTACCTGTTCTCTGCTCCAACAGGTGTTTGACCAAGAACCACAGAGCATCTTGCACCATAACATCCTCATCGTCAGTAGGGTGTTCTGGAAATGAGAGATGCAGACTCATTTCCATAGGGAAGGACTGGAGAGGACTGGAGGCAGTTCATTTACAATCTCTAGGAATTCCCTGAGATTAAAAAATAATTATTTTTTTTTCTTACACCAGCTACTTTGTGACTGTCCCTTTTGTCCCATTTAACATTTGGCCAAAAGCCTGTTAACTGGCACTGAAGCTGTTTTTTTCAGAAAGTGGAGAATTTTCTTGTCCCAAAGAGTCACACTGTTCTATGAATATTTTAATTGTTATTGTTCTGGCATGCTGTGTGACACATTTCATCTAGTGATGAAAATGGCACTCATCATTTCATTTGGCTTTGTATCTCTTTTGATCTAAATTATTTGATTATTTGGTTTTGCATAAATTCTGTATCTGATTCTCTTTTCCAGTTGTTGTGAAAGTAACTTCACTGATGTGGCAGGAAATGCTAAACTGAACCCTAGACACACATATATCCTACCATGTACTTTGTGCTGAGCACATTTCACGCTCAGACATCATCTTCCCCTTCCCCTCCCCACAGCACGAGGCCATTCTAGGATTGCCCACCAAAAAGTTTCATAGCTCACATAGCTGAATTGATTCTTCTTTACTTTTGACACTGAAGGTGATATCCATTCCTCCAGGATAAAGTGCTACATTTGCTCACATAATAGCCATACTTTTTGCCCAAATGTTGCCATTAAAAACTCAGGTCTGGCCATTAGGCACTCCCTAGAGTAAGGCTGAAGAAAATTCAGGACTAAACCTAAGCTGTAATTACCTAACTGAATGTTCATCCACTCACACATTTTTCATCCACTTTGAAATTGCATTCCCCTATACGTTTCCTGTATTCTAATGCCTCTCCTGCAGCTTTTAGCTTGAATCACCAGAGTAATCGGTGTCCTTCGTTACAGTCTAGGCAAGACTAAATGTAGAGCTAACATCCCCTACTGAAGTGATATGAATCACATCACCACAAAAAGCCTGACATCTGGGTTTACCACATAGGCATGTGGAAAAGAAAAATTGCTTTTGATGCCTCTCTCTCTCTGTTATTTTTTTTATTTTTTTTATTTTTTTTAAATAAATGAGAGTATGACCATTACAGAGAGATTTTCTTTTAAAATCTAGAGGGATGAAATGAAGAAATGACAGCATGGTACCTACCTGGGTATTACACACAGAAGCAAATGCAAGCTTTCAAAGGGCAAGTGTGAGTTTTGATGCTATGGGGGAAAACGTACCAAAATGATGCCGCTTCTTTTCTAAGTGAACAGTGTAATTGTCCTTGAAAGACCACAGGCCAGGTAGTTCAGAGCACATGGGGATTCAACATCAGTGATTTTTGTGTTTTTTTTTTTGTTTTTTTTTTTTTTCTTTCCATTTTAATAAGTATAAGATATGATCTGCATTTCTTCTTCAGGCACAGGAATGGAGTGTAAGCAGGAGTGTTACATGCTCAATGCTATTCGATGTGATGCTAGGAGGTAAGAAAGGACTAAGAAACTCCAAAAACTAGAGTATACAACCAAAGTGTTTGCTGGTAGGAATTTGCTTTTGCCAATGATAATCATGATAGCTACCTCTTCTACACTGATTAGTGATGCTAAGAGCAGACTTCTATCCTCTGCAAAGCTAGGAGCTAGAAACTGCTGTTTCCTCTGCTTCTATCCTCTGCAAACAGGAGCTAGAAACTGCTGTTTCCATGATTTTCCTGCTACAATATAAGCTGCGGGACAGCTCTGAAGCTAAATCGCTTATGTAAACACAAAATAGCCCATAACAAATGGATACTTGTTTCTGCTTACATTGTCTATCTATTTATCTATCTATCAGCATTTTCAAGATGACAGTAGGGGCAATTTAAATGGTAGAAAATAAATAAATCCCATTTATTAGCAGCTGAATTTTTCATGAATATATTGGTATTAAATATTAACTATATATCAGTTTCTAAAAGAGCATAAAAATCAGTGTGCAAGAATTTTTTTTAGTTGGACATATTACTAAGTCACAGAGACATCAGGATCTTTTATTACTGCCTTAAAATATTAAGATGTAGACAGACAAATCTACCTATAAGGCAAGTATGCATCAAAAGAAAACACAAAAAATACTGGTTTATTAGCAGAGTAAAATCCTATTTTCTGTTGCTGAGATCTGCATCAAACAAAATATTTATAATCATATTTATTTTTTATTTTACTTTATTATTTAAAAAGAATGTGATTAACAGCTAAGTTGTAGAGAAAGAGGTGAATTCAGTGGCCTGAGACTATAGATATGGTAATATCTTTCTGCCAAAGAGGTTACTCCAAAGAACTTGGCAGATATATAAGACGTAGTTCAGAAAAGAAGGTAGGATTTTTTGAAACTTAAGAAAGTTCAAGTGGAGGAAATGTAATTCTTTCCACAGAAGCTTATGAGTATGGATTGTGAGAAACTGATGATTTTTTCAAGAAAATCTCAGCCCTTCAGACGCAGTGCTGGGCAAAGGTGGTCTGTCTCCTGAATGGAGGTGGACTTGATGTTTACTGATGGAGAAAACAGCTTTATTGGAAATCAGTGAAAATAAACTTATCAGTTTGGTCACGTCAGTCACACATAAAGAAAGGAGCTCGTGGAAGGACAGAATTCCACTGGATAGGATGAGGAACTCATCTGGGAAGAAGAAGGCTAGCTGGTGCCTCTGGATGCTTGACGACAAACATGAATAAGGGGCTACTTTGCGTCATGAATTGCCATTTCAGTTACCAAAGGCCCAAGTCACAGGACAAAACTGGTTTCTGAGTAATGATATGAGCAATCTTGAGGCAATTCTTATTGCTTTTCCCATACATAAGGTGTAACCAGACTGAATGACAATGCGCACACCAAGCAACCCTCTGCATCGAGATTGGACTACCTCCTCAGGAACATCTCAAACCCCTCTTTAACTGCTGTTGTGCTACAAATGTGATGTTGAATTATGAAAAGGGTGAAGCAAGATAATACAGTCTGGTGTCACATTAACCATGTTACAATCCAAAAGGGGAATGTTCATAAAACCCCTGATGACAACCCTTGGAACAGGTCAAAACACTGTCAGGTCAGTTCCTGGGGCCAAGTCCTCTTCAGAAATGTGAATAATTTGTCAGCTGTCCTACCTTCTCCTGCAAAGTTCCCATCAAAATTTTTCATTAGACAGTGCATGAACCTTGCAGGCTGTAAATTAAGCATGAGAACAGCTTGGCTGGTGATGTGCAATGATCTTGGGGCAGCCAGGGCCAGGTATGTGCCCTCAGATAAAGTCAGGTATAATTTCTCTGCTGTCAGGACACTTCTGCCTTTGTTTCCCTCCAGTGTAAATCGCACCTGTCTGATTGCTCATCCTTTTGCAATCCTCAGCCACTGCCTGATTTGCACCTTTTGCACAGGGCTGCTGATTTAGATTTTGATAGCTCCCTTCATTTTAATGCTGTTACAGTAACTTCCACTAGTTACCACTAGTAGTGGTTCCAAAAGTACATTTCCTCAAGAAAAAGCAAACTAGAAACAGCTTGCTGGATCGGTAGATGACATTAGTGACTATGACCATAGGGCAGGAGGTACTACAGGCAAGTATCTCAGTGGCTGTAAGGTGAGATTTCTGATGTCCAGGAGCTCTGCCAGCCAACTCCTTTTCACAGAGAACACTTTGGACTTAACTCATGAGTCTTTATACCACCCCTACATCAGCCTGCACCCAGACAAGAGTGTCAATGCCAGGAAGCAAGGCAGCAAATCAAGTTTTCTGCATTCAGGCATGCTTGTGTGTGATGATATAAAATTCTTTCTTGCTGTATCCTTAACCTAAAATTTATGCTTCTAGTTGTTCGTGCTAATTTTGAAATTTGGTGCTATTTCTGGGCAGGAGTCAGGCTGATTTCTTTAAAAGGAAATCATGATAAACTGTTTTTCTTAAAAGTGGCCAAGCATAAAATGTTTTGCCCAGCTGTAATTTGGACACAGGTGCTGTACTGGATTGCCGGCTGCATCTCATGAGGTAATGGAAAAAAAATTTTTCATCTATTTCACTAAAAACTTAAACTGTTTTAATGAAGCCTTTAAAAATATCATATACTAGCTTAAACTGCCATGGGGGTGATCAAAAAGCTGACCTCAGTATCAGAAAAATATGTGGTTTCAATGCAAAGTTCATATAAATGTAGTGAGTATTAAAACCACTGGAAATCTAGCTGCATGATCACCTTGGTGACAGGGTTCCTCTCAAGGTAAATCAAACAGGACCTGCATTTTAAAATGCAAAATCAAATGAAAACACAACATATAATCTTGAAATGAATTCAAGGAATCACAGTTACAATGTCTAAGCCTAGATTTTAAAATGCAAGTATTGATGTAAGCCATATAGAAATTGCAGTGAGTTATTGCTAACACAGAAGAACAATACATTTTAAGTCAGGCTTAAAATAGTCTCATTTTAATAGTATTCTTATTCTAATATCAGGTTTCGCAATGAATTAATTTGATCTGTCATTTTTCTTATTCCACAGAAATGTTCTGTTCCTTGAAGAGGAAACAAAGGCCTTTGCTTTTCCAACTTATACATGTCAAAAATATCGAAACTTCATAAAACATCTTGTTCTCTCTGTTTTGCAGGATTCTTATTTGGTCACTGACTGAACTCTTATGCTCCAATTAATTAAATTAATGGCTATCTCATAAATTTAAAAAATATATATTCCATGTCCTTAAATCTCTGAATCCCAGCTGGGAACCTGAAAGGCGTGAAATGCACAGTAATCATCTCACATCAACAGAAACTGATCTTAAAGCTGTAATTACATGATAAATGTCTTTATGACACATGCCCACTATTTGGTCATGCCCTAGAGACAAATGCTAAGAGCCAAGAGAACAGGGAGGGGGGAGGAAAGGTAGCTGATATCCAATCCCGTCAGCCTGTTTGCAATTTCATTGGCTTTCTTTCAATGACCTGAGACTTCCAAGAGCATGATAGATATTTCCTAAATATTTTACATTCAGGTAATTACAGTAGTATATGGATTTGCTAGTCAGCTTAGAGGAGGCCAATTAATTGCTGCAAATCATGGTATAAGGGATGATCTTGCAGCAGGAGAAGGGTCACATCTTAATAAATAGGCAGAGCTGGATACATACAGCTAAAGTCAGTCTTGTGTAAGTTGACTGCAAACTGGTAACCTCTGTAATCTTTGCTCAGGCAAAACCCTCATATACTGGAGGTTCTGCCTGAGTTAGGGTCAGGCAGACTATACAACCAGAGACTTAGGTCTTAAATTTCAGTAGTATGCTGCTAGTCAGTCACCAAAGTAGAATTTAAGATTGGCCTTTATTTCATTATTTTACACACAGGATTACAATGGCACACATGATTCACCTTTGTTTGTTGGATTGTTTTTTGGTTTGGTTTGTTTTGGTTTTCATTGGTTGGTTGGTTTTATTTGGTTTATCGCTTGTTTGTTTAACTGCTGGGAGATTTTTTTGTTCCAAGATTCAAAGTTGATACGTATTGAAAAACAAGGCAGGTCTGGGACTGTACTCTCAATATCTTGTGTAGTCACATAATGCACATATTATGCAAGAAGACTAATCAGAGCCTTTTTTCTGGGTGGTGGAGAGAAGTTCCTGAGAGATCCAAGGCTAGAGAAGCTGCCAGCATCAGGCTAGAAGATGGCAAAAGAAGGGGCAAGGAAAACTGCTTTAGCACAAAGTATTTTAGCAAACGTCAGCAATGGAAGAGTCCCCTGAGGAATGCAAAGGGCAGATGCAGAGCCAGAGGCAAAGAGAGCAGGAGTTAGACCTACTGATCTCCTTCAGAAATTGTGCAGAATCTGATTTTTATTTATTTATTTATTTATTTTGTATTTTCTCAGGTGTCCTAATTTTGCTTTCTGCACTTGCTCAGGTCTTCACATCACACTTTTTGCCATCTGTGGGTACCCTTCAAGTGCTTTTTTGAATTCAGTGCTTTTACTGAAACCAGTAAAAGCAGGCTGAGATGCTGTCTCTGCTCCTCAGCAGCTACCTCAGCAGCTGAAGTCAGCTCTATAGCCATGGCACTAGTGGGGACAGCCCCTTCCCTGGGCCAAGGCGTATAGCTGGGTACAAAGGGTACATCCTGGTCTTCTCCCAGCACCCCTGTGCCTCCCAATACCTTTCTGGCAGAAGGATGCACGTAGGAAGTCTACAGAATTATTATCATAGGTAATGATGTGAGATTCAGGCTGGAGAAAATATAGCATCAGCAAAACCTCTGTGGTGTTCTGAAATGCACTTTGCTTGCAAATAAAAAATGCAGGTCCCTAATATATGGGCCTACCCTAACTTGCTGGGACAGACAAAATGTAATCAACCACTTGGGAAACAGATGAACAAGGTATCTGAAGAGGTTTCTTTGTATTTCTCAATACTTTGTTTCTAGTGTCTCTGATGAAGGCAAAGTAGACCAGACACTTATTTAATCTTAGCAAGCCCTGAATTGAGTGACAGCACAGTTCTTCTTGTTAAAAATGCATTATCGTGTATAATATATACTGAGAAAATTGAAAGAAAGGCAGTTCAGCCAGTTAAAGTTTAAACATGCAAGTCTTTAATGGTCCAGAGACTCCAAATGTAGAATCCCACACACATACCAATTTTGTGCTTTCCAAACATTTTCAAAAAGACTGAAATTACTGCTGTTTTATCTACTGGGAAAGTAACAACAATAGTTTTAAGAATTGCTACTGCTGTAGGCAGCTAAAGTAATCAAGGCTTACAAAGTCCTTTCAAAACAAAAAGTGGAATGGAAATCTCTTTGGGAATCCATTTTGACATCTCTCCAAAACCACAGAAAAATATATACATGTATTTTTCCCTGTTTAGTTATAAGCATAAGGTCATATTTAAAATACAGCTGAGTTTACATGAACAGTGCAACACAGTAGTGATGACTTTGTTGAATAAAATTATCTTATTAGAATGTCTTCATGGTACTGAGATGGCTCACGGCTTCCTTTGATATCTGCATCACACGTGGATGTGAGTTTGACTGGGAAATCGCAAAATGGTGATTTTTGTCTTCTTTACCATACCAGTAAAGCTAACTGAACTGTAATACTATTCTGAGCTATCTGCACCAATTCATATCCATCCCATATATTTGCGGCTTCATCTAACTCATTGTCAAATATGCCTTGAGATTGTTTTTGAAGCAGTTATTTCTCTGAAACCATTAGATCTTACTTACTGCCAGTAATCGATGATGCTTCTCAAGGTTAATGACAAAGATAACTTCTGCATTTTGATGTACACATGGCTTCTCCTATTGACTCCAAAGGTAATCTATCTGAAGACTGAAGCTGGCATTCAGAAAGGAATACTAAACACTCAGGTTAATCATTAATCAGCATAGAGACGTAATTATTTTGATGTGAAATGCTACTACATATAAAACTCCATTAAGAGCTCCTTTGGACTGCATAACTTGAACCCTAGCTCCTTTTTAACTTGGCCCACTTAAAAATAAATCACCTCCTTGTTTAAAAGAAACATATGCTGGTATAGCTGTTTAGATTAGGGCTTTCAAAACAATTGGCTTACGCACCATGCTTATTCACACCAAGCAGACAATAAAAAATGAGACAACCTCAGTGTGCTGATCACATTTTCTAGTTTTATTGAATGTCAAATGCAACAATGCTAAAAATAAAACAACATGCAAAATAACTTGGAACAATCAGCCTGTTTTCCAACCACCCCTTTGGTGTTTTGCATTCTGCCACATAAGGTAAGGATGGACACCACAACCACAATGGGCTTATTGCTGCCTGCTGGCAGAGGAACAAAAGGTAGGAACTGAAGTTTTACTACAGACTAGCGCTGCTCATGCCATGTGGGCAAGACCCACCCAGTTCTCTGCTGGGAACATCCTGGGTGCAAAATGTGTTTGTGTTGATTTGTTGCCAATCCAGCCAATTAAAACATGACTGCAATTTTTCCAGACATAAGCAAATTAAAACAATTTATTCAGTAAAATATATCAGCCTACATAAGATTTTTTACATTTCCAAAAGGAATCTCATGACATTATGAATGAGAACAAAGGTTTTGCCAGAACCAAAGAGCAAGGAGACTAATGGAGACAACTCCAAAGGGCTTCAGGTAGTTGGGCAAAACGGACTGAAGGCATCACATGGCACTTATTGTAAGTACTTGCTTAATTTTAAGCACATGAGGAGTTTTGTTTATAAGACTATGTTCAAGGTTAAAATAAGTGACAAATAGCTTTGCAGAATAGGAGCTGGAATTCAGAAAATAAGCTGTGTCACAATGGGATCCATAATACAGTTATAAAACTACATAAGCACAATAGAATGCAGATTTGAGGTATACAACAAACCAAGTATCTCTTCCGTTTGCCTCAGCTTGGTATTCTTTTTGGAAAGACGAGGATGTAGAGTAGAATCAGTTTTTATACAACCTCAATCTCAAAGAGCTTTCCTAATATTACATGCATAAATGAGCTTTTATTTTCACTAACGGTCTGTGGAAATGCTGCAGTTTTAATGCAAATGAGTCCCAAAGAGACAAAGAGAAAATAAATATTTGTTTTTCATTCAATGATCCTGTTAGGTTTTATCTACTGTGACCCTCCCCTAGCTTTACCATCAGATATCCATGCAAACAGTGTCATTAGAAAAGAGCAGCTTTCTTCAAAATTAAATATAGATTTGCCTGAAAATTTCCTTATCTCTTTACATTTACATTTCTAACAATGCCCATGGATTATTGCTAGGCTCACTAGTAAAATTCAAAAAAGGTCATTAATAAAAGCTTGTTCGCATATAAGGGATTTTAGTGACTTGTTTTGCAAAAAAGATGCCTGCTTGTTTAATATACAGCGTAATTGCTTCCTTTGGCCATCTGCTAAGCAGAGAAAAACCTTGAGTTCACAAAGGTATATTTTCATTTACAAAATGCTGCAAACACTAGGAGAGTATCCACATCTTGTATATATTATCTGTGTCATCCTCAGAGGTGAATAAGCAGTATGTGCTTATCTGCATTTACTGGCATTACCCTAAGCAACAAAGCATTCAGGTCTACTTGCCAGGGCTTGTCCCTCCCAGTGTGTATGTGACCATAGATTTCTACACCTTCCTCAAATCTCAAATTCGTTCTGCTATAAATCCTCTTTGCTCTGCCCCTGATAAACAACCGGGATTAAAATTCTCACTTGGACTTCCATCTAGTCCTTTCGGGGGCAAAAGATCTGGGGTGTATTGAGGGTAGGGAGAGACAAGAAAAGAACAAATTATTGGCTTCAAATAACTGCAGTCCTGCAAACATGTATGTATTTTTGAACATTTATATATGTTTAAACACAAATATGTTCAATACCAGGTATGAAGTCCCATTAATATAGCTCCTGCCTGGGAACGTATGCATGAATGTGAGTTAAAGGTGTACCTGTGACTGTGAATACCAATGAAGAGTAGGTAGTTCGTGAAAACCTTTCCAGGGATGTTGCAATGAGTCAAGCTGCATTAGCACTTGAAAAGCAGAGCTAGGGTTAAAAGCAAAAGAAATAATTTTAATTATTTTTTTTTTTTTTAAGAAATAGTCTATTATTGACTACTGAGATAATATTTTTCTGTGGAGCATTTTAATAGCTCATAGGATATTTTTCAATTGTCTATGCAGAAGATTGCAGTGAGTTTTAGCCATCTGAAAAGTTAGAAATATTATAGTGATTACAAGAATGGGCTAATAGAGTAACTAAGAAGTTCTGACAACATGTAATGAAATTATTTAAGATTTAATTTCATATTAATCTAGATCATAAACTAATTAATTGTCATCCTTTAAAATTCCCATATATTCCTCTTAGGCTACAGGAGGCTATGCTATGATTTCAAGATGGCCCCTGCACCTTTTCCCACGTGGCATTCTCATGGGGTACCAAAATTTTCTCTGTGCTTATGCACTGTGCTGTTATGTGGCAGGCAGCTTAGTGCCACCAGAGATACAGTGAAAGAGGCACCTGCCAAAGGCTCTTCTGCTCTGAAGGGCTCTGCCATCTTCAGAGCAATTTTCTATTGGGAGCCTGATAACACTACATGAAAGATTGCCATTTCTTTTAGTGGGTTTTGGGTGGCCCACAGAAGTGACAAAACATTTTCAAATCACTGCCAACTTTTAAAAGTATCCTTTCTGAGGCAAGCACTTAGAAAAGGGCTGTAGACTATTCTAGGATTTGACCTTTCAGTGCGAGGAGAAATTTGGCTTGCTACAGCAAAGGCCAGAAGCATCTTTTTTGTTGAGCACTGGATAGGCTGCCTGTGTGCTAGTCACCTTGCAGGATAAAGCCTTTCACCAATAACGCGTCTGTTGGATTTTATATCTACCTCCTGAAATCAGAAGAAGGTAGAGCCTGCTCCTGTCCCCTTTGAAGCCAACGAGAGAACTCCTTGACTTGATTGGGAATGTGTTCAAGTAATGAATCAGGTGGGTTTGGTGGAAATTTGCAATTCAAAGGCTGCCATTAGAAAAGTAGCATTTGAAACTGTGTTGCTGTGTTGTGCCTCATGTAGATCAGTATCAAATTAAATTTCCCTATTGTACCTCTTATGTTGTTAACACAATGCAGGGAGTGTTGTTTGCCTCATCTCCATCCTCCTAACTGCAACATCCTTTTCAGTTTAAACTATACAGAAGTGAATAATTATTGAGGCCTTCTGTTTACCATCTTTAGAAGATTTAATTTATCCCAATAAACATTGTGAAGCAGACCTTTTGCATTTGCAATGACATATAATTTACTTGGAACAAATGCTCTGGGTTCAGTATAAAGACCATTCATCAGGCAAATCTGAATCAGAGGCAGCTTAGAAAAAGAATCCTTTGTCTAATTGTTTTCCATCACAAACAACATGTGGGAAGGAGATTTAGGCAATATTTTCAAACATTATAAGCTACATAATTATTGTCCTCTGCAAACCTGGTGATAGTTTTTGCAATCACAATTGCACTTTATCTGTCTAATCACCTATTCACTGTGACCAATTACAGACTTGGCATTGATGAGGAGGCATTTAATAATATTAAATACAAAACCCTAGATTTGAATAATGTTGAGTTTATGACACAAACTAACAAAAGCCAGGAAATTCAAAGGCAAGGTTTACGCTCCATCCTTAATTCATGGCATTCTGCCTTAGCATAAGAGCACATATGAGCACTGCAGAGACCTCCACTACACAAAGATCATTGCAGTGCTGAGTTACAAAGGAATAATAAAGTCTTGAGATTAATTTTTAATGTTTAGATCTTTTGCAGATTTACTGTGTAACTGCAACAATATTCTTGGTATGTGCTATGCTTGCATCAATTTTTTTACAGTACAAACATTTAAATGGAGTTAGACCTATTCTTTTCTATGTCCACTTAATACCATGGTCTTGGCACAAAGGAAAAGGTCAATAAAAACTGGGAATTTCCCCTCTTTTTTCCCTAGTTACTTCTACTGATGCAGGCTTCTCTCTGCAAAAGTGCAGTGATCGCAGCTGTCAAAGAAAAGAATGAAATTGGTGCACAGAAAGTCCTTCTTGCTGACATCAATTAGGGAAGTTTTGAGGCAGCTCTAAATTTAACCAAACTGGAATTAATTTCTGGGTACCCTGAGCAAAGAGTGATGGAAAGAGAGGATAGGGTAACATCTCTCCATTCTTCTGTTACAGATTTCTTCCAATTTGGCTGCACTTGAAAATAGGTCACAATATTATTCCAAGTTTTCCTACATCACCAGTAAACATAATATGTCAAAGTAATGTAGAAAAAATATTTTTGTCTTTTTTTTTTCTCAATACAAGTGCATCTTATTTATAACTATGTTGTCTGCACAGATTGATTTGTTCTAAATCTTCAATTTCATTCAATGAAATGCAGTGACATCTATCTCAGCTATTTTGAGGAATCAAGTAAATAACCTATTATGATTCTGTTACTAATTTTGGTACCGTTTATTTTTTTACAATGTAGCCTGGAATGGAAGCTTCAAAGCCATTAAGACCTCTCACATAAATAAATATATTACAATATTTTTAAAACTACATTTTGCATTGATAAAATGTAATGGCTCCAAAACAGCTGTTATGGTCTATCATGTAAATCCTTCTTAGTTTGTGGATTATTGACCCAATGGACTCTAATGGGAGTTCTTTGGAGATGTTCAATCTATTGTATATGCCTAGCTGCATCTGATGCGCCTGTTATTTGCCCTTTGAAGCTTCGGGGGCTATTATGTGAGTACAGCTGCTGACAATACAAGCAAAAAAATCTTATAAACTATCAGGTACATAAATAGGAAAGATAACTCCTCTTCTGCATTTAAAAGTACAGTTTTGTGGCTTTTACCTCTAGCCACAATCATTGCTGTTTTGACAGATACTTTGGCAGAAAGGGGGAAAAGAAAGGCAGGAGCAGTTATTGATTTTTCCAAGCCTTCAGCTTAGGAGGAATGAAATAGGAGGAGCCTGCTGTGGAGTTGAAGGTGAGCGAAACCACAAAGAAGCCAGTCCTCATCTACCTCTTGCCATGTTTCCAGGAATGGCAGCTAAAGCAAATCACTTTTATTGTTCAGTGGCATCACAAAAGTGGATTGGTTATTTTAGAAATGGGGGTGGGTGGGTTGCAAAGAAAAAGTAACTGGGGTGATAGAGGTACAGCTGATCCCCAGCACAGGAGATGGGGGTACCAAACCCCTAAAGAACATGCTGGAGGAGGTCCAGGAGCAGCAGAGGCAGCAGAGCCCCATCCCCACAGTGTCCTCGAGCACTGCTGATCCTCAGGCTCTGCCACTTGCCACTATTAGGAGCCCATTTCAGTGCTTAAGCACAGGAAAAGGGATGAGCCACTGCCCTACACACACACACACACACAAAAAAAAAAAAAAAAAAAAAAAAAAAAAGTGACCAGCACATAGATTTTCTGGCAGGAAAGAATGCTTGAAGGCTGCATAAAAAGAGAAACATCACTAGCAAAGTTTCATCAAGCAATGAGAGAGAGGGAGAAAGTATCTCTGGGTTCATGATGAGAAGCAATCATCATTTTTATATCCAGAAAATAAATTTAATTACATTTTTTAAAATAATTACTTGGAATAACTCTTGTTAAAATATATTTTTTCTTTAGGTTATTTATAGAGGTTTCCCTCTGTTTTATAGCCTAAATTCTAGATGTCAACAGAACCTGAATGTCATAAATATGCATATATAGATATGGTTCATATCTATGTCGAATATGCTAAAGAAGCCTTTATTTTCTTCTGCATATTACATTCATTTTGAAGACAGACCAAAAAAAAAAAAAAAAAAAAAAAAAAACAACCCCAGAGAAATCACAGATGACTTCTCATTCATGAGGTGTGATTTACCATGGCTGTAATTCTTGACCTACAATTTCTGCAGACATTTTAGGGCTATCAAACAACGGAAAAAACAGTCATGCACTTTTGGTGAATCAGTAGAAAAAGGGGAGAATTTGGCTTTTTCAAGAAAAAAAATAGAGATCAAAACACAAATCACCCTATTGCATAAGAAATGCAATTAAATTAACAAATATAATCTGTCTTTAAAAAATATATTCAAACATTTAATTTACGTAGAAACAGGCTGTGCTATTCATTTTATAGAAGAAAATCAAAAGTCATAGCTTGCAGCCACTCTTCTAAACCAGATTTTGAGCACAACCCCCCCAGGGCTGTTTCTACCAATTTTCCAATAAATCATGTAATGACTTTTAGAAAAGACAGATATTTAATTCTTGAATTAGAACTATAGGACCATAACCAAAGACTGACAGCCCTCTTTTTCTGCCATACTCCCATACAAACCCTTTCAGCTGATTGGCTGTGAAATAATGCAATAATTACACAATTAGATGTTTGGGAGAATGTAGAATGAAGCACTGAGTGCTGACCTTTATTACATAGATCAAAGTACATTGGGAAAATGACCAAATATATCTTGCTTACAAGCCCTTACCAATTTTTTTCAACATTTCAAAATTAAGAATTAGGGGGTCAGACCTCCAAAGCTATGCATAAATTTGCAGTTGGTATTAGATACAAAAGAGATTTTTTTTTATTTTATTTATTTATTTATTTTGTGCATAGAAAGCAGGACTGGTTCTTTAATTACTAGGTGGGATTTTTTTTTGTTTTGCTTTGGTATTTTTTACATATATTGATTTATACCTATTACATTTATTGAGTAGCAATAAGATAAAAATTATGAGCTACTTGTTCCTAAATAACTTTTCCATTACCATTAACTGTGTTACTTGGAAAAGGAAGGAAAAGAATAAAAACAAATCACAAAGAAAATCAACCTATTTTAGCAATTCTCTTCTCTAAGTCCTTGTTCATCAGTAGTGGGAACATCTCTGGAGATCCAGGCTTCTGAAGGAGTTCATATTTTTTGATTTTCTTAATCGTGCATCCTGGAAAGCCAACTGTGTCTTGGGCTGCACCAGAAGAAACATGACCAGCAGGTCAAGGGAACTGATTTTCCCCCTCTGATCCATTTTCATGATACCTCACCTGGAGTACTGCATTCATTTCTCGGCCCCTCAGCACAAGAAGGACATGGACCTCTTGGAGTAAGCCCACAGGAGGGACATGAGGATGACTAGAGGGCTGGAGCACCTCTCCTGTGAAGCTAGGCTGAGAGCACTCGAGTTGTTCAGCCTGAAGAAGAGAAGGCTCCAGGGAGACCTTATAGTGGCCTGCCAGAACCTTAAGGGGGCCTACAAGGAAAGTGGGGAGGGGCTCTTTGTGAGGGAGTGGAGTGATAGGACAAGGGATAATGGCTTTAAACTAAAAGTGGACAACCAGACTGAGTGGGAGGTTTCCTTACCTATGGCAAGGGGGGTTGGAATTAGATGGTCTCCCTTCCAACTCAAAATATTCTATGATTATATGGTGAAAAATATGAGCATTACATGAGGATGCTAAAGTGGTCTTGGGCTTGACAAAGCCTTCTCAGAAATCTGAATAAATCCTTTGAAATAAGACAGTAGGAACTAGGCAGCATACAGGGAGATGGAGCTACAGCTGAACTGCTAAATTCTCAGAAATGCATGCATTTCAACCATGGGGAGAGCCAGGAAGTAGGTCTGCTGACAAAAACCTCAAACCTGCCCTGGGTTCTGTTACCCAAGACTTACCAAGCAGCTGGAAACTGCTGTGAATACAGATGTTATACCAAGCGCTGAAATTACCCACTACATGGCTGGTGCGAAGATTTTATATCTGGAGGCATTGTGAGAGCTAGACTTTCTTATCCCGCTTCTTTCGTTGACATTAGAGAGGAAGGAGAAAGAAAAATGTTCTCAAAAGGTCTTGAGAAGCACCTTGCTATACAGTGAGCTTTGGGGGAATACAAAACACCTTTGGGGTTTTGTTACCCCCCTTTGGGGTTTGCAGGGAGGGATCCTTCCCATGTGCAAAGCAGTGCCTTTTGTCATTGCAGCTCATCAAGGAAGGAAAAAAGATGAGTTTTTAGGTAGTTGTTTGATTGCATAGTGATGCTTCTAAACATCTGCAGATATACATGGACAGTTCAGTGGATGGCTTGTGTTTATTTAAACATATCAGCATCATGGAATATGTGGATGTGGAAAATGAGTTTGGGCTTATTGTCTCTGTAGATTCTACACCAGTATTAAATGGGGAGGACAGTTATTTGTAGTAAACCATAGGTGCAAATGTAGTAAACATGACTGTAAACAAACTAGGAGTTTTTCACATCACCTAAAAACTTTTACTTTCCTCATTTACATAGTTAACCTTTATCCTTACTGGAAGGAGAAGAGTGTGTAAATTTTCCCATTTGTTTGTCAGAAGTTTCAGGATTTTTCCCTCGGTGGTTCTTTACTTGTCATAAGGGACAAAGAGCCAATTAAAAGGTGCAAGAGCTTGCCCTTTCATGGCAGCTCCTTCAAACCTGTCTAACTGCAGAGAAACTCCTTCTCTGTCTGTAAAGTTACAGCATAAAATTTTTATAGCTTGCACAGCTGGAATCTGTGAACGTAGAAGTTCCCTCTGAGCAAGATGTATAGTGAGATACAAAGTCTCTTTAATGCATAATTTGTGAGTGAACATAATTTTCTAATTTAAGTTGCATATTGCCTCTATGGGATTTTAAAAGAATATTCTGGCTCTAAAAGCAAGAAATGTGATTGTCTGTGTGTATGCCTTGGAAGCCAAGAAGAAAGACTAGAAGTAGCAAATGCACTTAAAATATAAGTATTTAAAATAAAAACCTGGTGGCAGAAATGACTCATAGCCCATTCTGTCTCCTTCTCCCACCCCAAATAAAAATACAGTTATGTTTGCAATTACAAGAATGTTCTCTTACTAAAATCTAGTGTTACAGGAGCCTCAATGGTGCTACTGCAGACCTTGGAAAATTGAACACCTTTTGCAGAGGTGAATTTTCACAGACTTACTTTAGTTAGAGATCATCAGAGGTGTAAATAAAAATATGCAAAAGTAATTCATTTAAATTTGCATTGTATACTGCTTTTTTCTAATCAACAAGTGCTGAAAACAGTTAGTGACTTTCATGTGGCCAATTACAATTTAAGAATTTCATTTAGAAATGTCACATTCTATAGCTTTTCCATCAAGATTTCTAAAATAAGTACATTTTAATGTCTAAGCATATTAGAAAATAAATATAACTGTCTGCATATTTAAAATATGAATATTCATATGAATATATTAAACACATTACTATATTATATATCCCTCGATTCAAAATAGACCTTCTGTAGTCCCCACCCTGATCCCAAGATATTAATGCCAAGAGGAACTTGTGAATTAACTTCACTGGGATTTGAGTTAGGTTCTTTAACATTCTTAAGAGAAGGAAAAAATCAGGTCTGAACAACTCTGTGTGTTTACTAAACACTTACTAAGGAAATCTTGCTGCTTTCACCTGTGTGCTATTTGCTATTGCACTTAAGTATTCATTCTGGAAACCTGAAGGACCTAATTTGGCCAGTTAAAGATAGAGTTACATGGCACACCAAATGACAGTGACTTTTCTTGCTGTCCTGTTATTTCCCACCCCTGGCCCTAGCAATTGCACAGTGCCACCACAGTCAGGTCAGCTCACCAGTACACCATCTGCTGCTGATTATTGTTAAGATTTGTTTTCCACTTCCTCAGTAGAGCAACATTTTTCTCTGGATCTGACCAAGTGAACTATCACATGGTTTTAAAAGTAATGCCATGGAGGTGGTTGAGGACTGAGGGAGAACAGAACTGTCCCTTTGGGGATAGCCCAAAATCACATTGGCTTAGGGTAAAATTTGACATTATGATTGGCCTAGCATGTGTCCAGAGATTCAAAATTTGCAGACAGATCCATCAGGCTGAGGCTCCAGACTATCCTCCACGAGTATCTTCTGCTTTACGCAACAGGGTTTTACCAAGACCAGATGTGTTGGTTAAGAGTAAATTTCAGTTGGAGATTAAACATGTAAAGAGTTTTCTTGTCTTGATATCTTGTCAAGAAACTTTTTAAAATCTAAACTAAATAAGAGAGGAATAATATTGTTTTCCTTCTCTTGGTCTGTAGGCAGAAGGGAAACCTGCAAACATGCTCTAAGGGAGGAATTTTCTTGGAGTTTAAATGTATAGTTAAGATTTGTTTTTTACCCCCAAATATGTATACGATACAAACCTAGGAAGCTGCATGAAAAAGTTAAAACC
Source organism: Netta rufina (assembly GCF_964035555.1). NCBI lineage: Eukaryota > Metazoa > Chordata > Aves > Anseriformes > Anatidae > Netta > Netta rufina. The sequence goes on along the minus strand of NC_140130.1, from coordinate 33,469,598 downwards.
ATTTATCTCTGTACCAGGTGTAGGCAGAGGCTGTGTATGTTACCAACATACCCTTTACTTTAATTTTTAATTAACATCAAGAACACAATATAATGAAATAAATCAAGTGAACAAGCCAGGAGAACGTATGCCTGCTTTAAACTAAACCTGCCATAAAAGCCTTTTTCCAGTATAGTACAAACAGCAAAATTATTGATTAACTTGTATTACTCCACAAGAAGAACAAATTATTGCTGATTAAAGCCATGCAGGTGATAAAGGAACTTAACCAACAAAAGCTGCCAGCTTTAGGTTAGGAAACAGCTGTGTCCCTAATTATGCAGCCTGATTTATACTCTATTAAATCAGTATATAAGTAACCCATTTCTCTGAAAGCATTTAAACCTCTTATATTCCACCAAACACAGCAATTTTATTTGAAATAAATGTATCCAGCTCTTTTGGGAACATATGGTATATTTCTCTCTTATTAATAATTCAGTTCAAATGAGCAAAAATTAGTTGGTGCAGTTACAGCTGATTTTGTCCTGAAAAGATCTGCATTAATTTTAGACGTTTTGTAAATTGGGCTATTAAATAAAAGCATTATATGTGAATTACCCTTTAAATTTTAAGTAAGTTGGTAGTTTAATGGTATTTTCTAGTCAGATTCATTTTCGATCTCTAAAAAATTATAGTCATTATAGTAAGACAAATTTTTGAAACCTGCTACTTCCATCCAATTACATATTGTACTAATAAGTAAACTAGAAAACTTTTCTGCTTCATTTTCTCCATTTCATCTTTCCCAGCAGGTGACAATTTCTCTCTTCATTTTCTCATGTGCAAATGAGATCAGAGGCTAACCTCAGATCTCCTCACTGGAAAGATCCAAGGTCCACCTCCAAATGTCTCTGCAGCTTCTGTTTCTCATTAGTACAGCTTGGGCTGGGAGTGATATGCATCAAGGAATTAGAAGGAAAGCGGGCACACATTTTATGTGAGAGAAATTTCAGTTTGCTACCGTGTTAGTCTAAGCTGGTCACCAACCCTTTGTGATGTATTCTCCTCTCAATATAAGTGCATAACTTCTATTAGCATTAATGGGAGTTATGTTCATGAATCATGAAGATGTGCCCTTGGAAGATTAACTTCTGCTTCTATTGCAATGACTACACTGTTTTAAAAATGTGTGGTTGTCCTGGTTTTGGCTGGGATAGAGTTAATTTTCTTCTTAGTAGCTGGTATGGTGCTGTGTTTTGGATTTAGGATGCTAATAACACACCAATGCAGTTGTTGCAGATTGATACTTGCACACAGCCAAGGATGTTTCTGCCTCTCCTGCCAGTGAGGAGGTTGGGGGTACACTGGGAGTTGGGAGGGGACTCAGCCAGGACAGCTGGCCAAAGGGACATCCCATACTGTATGGTATCATGCTGAACAATAAAACTGGGGGGGGCGGCTGGGAAGGGGGTGGTACTGCTCGGGGACTGGCTGGGTATTGGTCAGAGGGTAGTGACCAATTGCATTGTGCATTGCTTGCTTTGTACATTATTATTTATTATTATTATTTATTATTTATTATTATTATTATTTATTATTATCCTTTCATTTTCTGTCCTATTAAACTGTCTTTATCTCAGCCCAGAAGTTTTTATCTTTTTTTTTCTTTTTTCTCTTCTCTCCCTCATCCCACTGGGGCCAGAGGGGAGTGAGCAATCAGTTGTGCAGTGCTTAGCTGCCTGCCTGCCAGGTTAACCCACAACAGCAGGCAAAGTGGAATATAAAGTGATGTAATGACATTCCGAGTTAACTACCTAGTCCGCAGTAAATATTTAACTTTTTGAAGGAAATAGACAAGCATAAACACATGCATATGGTACAATTAATTCAGAAATGTGAAACTCAGGTGGGTATCTAAACAGGTATTTTTGTTTTATATCTCTCCAGAAGGTTTGTGGTCTCTGACACGTCACAACTAAGTTTATTGTTAAGCATTTTTATATTCATGTTTTGCATGCAAATCTAGAACAAAGAGTCTTAACTCTGATTTTATTAACAAACTCAAACATTTGAGCCAATGCCATTTTCCAATATATTGTAGAGTATCAAAGAAACAGTCTTTTCTTTCCTGCTGCCCTGGGTTTATTTCTTTAGCTTAGGTTAGTTTACATATTGAGTGCCTAACAATTAGCAGTTACATTTGCAAATTAAGGAGGACAGCCTCTTAGATTTCTACATGTGGGATACCTCAGAATATTACAGCATAAATCATTCTAATGTTAATAACTGCTTTGTTCACATATCTTCATTCATGTCTGTACCTTTTTTTGTTATATTATCTACCATTTTAGAAAGCTATCTAGCTTACTTACAGAGTTAAATTCAAATAGTCTAAAGGTTAATGTGAAACACTGGCAAGACATTATGAGCACAGCAGTATATTTTAAAGGCAGTCAGCTGTTGGAATTACTGAGAATGAATGCTCAGTGTAACTCCCTACTTCTACACCCACAAGGCTTACCAAAAAATACTCCTCTTCTGCATGATGAGGTTCTGTATGCCCTATCTCGCCGGTATCAGGGCTGTGAGATAGAATGATGTTTGGTTTCAAATACAGACCTCTTGGATTCTTTGTTTCATATGAACCCAGATTAAATCACATTCACACCTGACCCTGAAAAGTATGCTGGTAGGGGTATCCCATAGTTTTCTTTTAAACCCACATCCTAGAAGTATGAGTTCAGGAATTTGTAGATGGCTTTGACACAGCACCACTGAGAAGTATCCCTCTAACTGTATCCCTCTAACTGTATCCCTCTAACATCCCTGTCTATGTGTCCTCCAAACAGTCTTTGAAGGGGCTGCTGAAAAGCAAGCTTAGCTTTTGGAGGCAACAAAGGAGAGATAGAAGGAAAAGGAAGCAGCAGTAAGAAGTTTAGTCAGTCTGTAATGACTTAGTCTACACCCTGGTTGTCTCCTGTCATAGGGCAAGGCTCCCTCTTGGTCCCATCAACATGCCCTCCCCATAAACGTCTGGGTGAAATCAATAAGGAGCAGGGACAGACACAACGTGGAGTGGGAGAGGGTGTCACAGCCAACACTGGCACAAGTGGCCATGTGCTTCTGATGTTTTAAAGAGCACTGTTTTTTTTTCCATCCCCTGGGTGGCTGGGGATGACATTGCTGGTGAGATGTTTGGAGGCCACCACAGGTTAAGAGGTCTATCCTGGTGAAAAGCCATGAGCCAGCCTTGGCAGGAGCTGGAGAGGAAATGCTCTAG